>NC_091539.1:65190000-66440000 GCF_042242935.1 Bactrocera oleae | reverse complement strand
TTTGCTTCGTCGTGTAGCCGAGTGTGATTTGCTTATCAAACATCAAAGAAGTGATCCATTTTTGAAGCGCATTGTAACTAGCGTTTAAAAGTGGGTTGTTTACTAGAATATAAAGCGCAGGAGATCATGATCTAAAAAGGATGAACCAGCTGAAACCACTTCGAAGATCGATAGAAAAATGTCTGTGTCTATTTGCTGCGATTTCAGAGGGATCGGTTATTTTGAGCTTTTGCCCGACCATACCACGCTTAATTCTGAAGTGTATTGCGATCAGCTGGACAAATTGGCTGATGCACTATAGTATATCTCATAGATTGCCCGATATTTTCGATAAAATTTACCCCGGCTCCTATACCTCCTCTTGCATCATCCTAGGTATAAAATTTAATGTCTCTGGCGTTATAATTTATTGACTTATCGCGCGTTTAGTAGTTTTTAACAGAAGGTGCTTAAGGGGTGTGTATTGAGCGAATTTGATTGTTCTACCTTAAGTGGTTTAGGAGATATGTACATTAAACCTCCTAGGGGGTTGGACAGGCCCATTTTTTCAAAATTTTTACGCCCATCTACGAACTCGTCCTCACCTTTTCGCCAAGGAATACGTGTACAAAGTATCATTAGAATATCTCATTTTTTACTCAAGTTACAGCTTGCACAGACAAACGGACAGACAGACAGACATCCGGATTTCAACTCGTCTCGTCATTCTAATAATTTGTACATATATAACTCCTTATCTATCTCGATTAGTTTCAGCTGATACAAACAACCATAAGGTGAACAAAACTATTATACTCTGGAGCAACATGTTGCAAGACGATATTTTAACCGAACTGATCCAGGACGTCGAAAAAATCTGGCAATGGCAATTCATCGCGACTGAGACTTAAATATTAATATGCTTTTTTTTAAGTTATAACCTATCGAAATATAAAAAATTTCACACTAGGTGTGTACCTTACCATAAACAAAAGCAAATTTATCTGAATTGGTAACTTTTTCTGTAAAGCTAGGACTTCCTTAAAAGAATCACAAATTCTGGTGGCAAAACTAAGTGAAACATTTTTTTTATTTATTAAAAACGTCAATTTAAGCAAGTTACTGAACTTAAAAAGGCGCTTAAAAGCAAAGCTTAAGCTAAGGCTATGTAAGATTCATGGAGCAGAATTAAAAATAAAATTTGGTATCGAGACCATGTTGCCTCTATATCAAATTGTTAAGAGAATATTATTTGAACAAAAGAACTTGTTATTAGTTATTATATAACACTGAAATATATGTTTCCCCATATTTAATTGAAAATTAAAAAGAACTTCTATTTTCCTTTATTTCTATAGGTTATAAAACAATTTTTTAACGGAACTTTTAGCAGATTTGCAAAAAAATATGTAAATCGCTGATAAAAATGTTATTAGAAAAAATTTATAATTTTTATGGAAAAATAAAAAGTAACAAAACTGCAATTTTTGGACTTGACCACACACAAATCAAATATTTCGCCATTTTGCTATTATTTTTATTTATTTTTTTATCTAGTTAAATCTGCATATGGTTGCCATTTATGTGTTTATAAAGATGGACACATCTAGTAGTTTAGTTCTTCAAACCATCATATTCGACTTTTAGGTAATGAAAATGTGTGTTCGATATGTTTTGGCTTATACGAAATATGATGAATGGATATTTAGCAAACTCACCCTAGTGTAACGCCACGTTAATTGAGTCTGCTAAACCATGAAAAATTAAGATATGCTTTAATGATGTTTAACGGCATTCATGGCTTTTCTGGATCGTAGTAATGATATAATCTTAATGAAATTGGCGTGAAATACTTAATTTGAAAGTATTGAATTCCACCACAAACTGGATTCAGCTTTTTAAACGATCATTTATACGCTAATCGGCATTACGAGGAATAAGTTTGAAAAACTTCGTTCAATTTTTACAGAACGGAAATATGCAAATTTTTTATGCAAGTGTATTAACAACGCTTTTAAGGTTAAGCACTGCACTGGAGGACTATTGTGATCCGGAATTGTGTTCGAATACGGGAGGAAACACGCATATTGCTTGCAAAAACAACGGCGTATGTGTTGATACAGATTTATTGTATAACTTAGGAGATAAGTAAAAAATATGAATTTAAAAATTTGGTAGAATTTCTTAAAATGACACAGTGGACTCTTTTAACAAATGTTAAAAACCAGAAACGTCACTTTTAAAATAACGATAACAATAACATCTAAAATTTACACACAGAGTTTCCATGAAAGATGTCCTCCTGATGCAAGATTGGTCGATTTGACGTTCTATATACCATTAATTTTAAAGGAGCACAATGAAAGACGAAACAAAGTGGCTGCTGGAAATGTAACGGATTATGCGAGCGCTAAGCGTATGGCTGTAATGCAGTGGGACAAGGAATTGGCTGACGTTGCTACCTACAATGTTAAAAAATGCGAATGCGAATATGATGGATGTCGAAATGTCAGACGCTTCAAGTATACCGGTCAAAATATTGTCAGTCAAGGTTACACCGGCAAAGAGAGTGCATTCAGTAATAAGGAAATCATTCAAGATGCTATCGAAAGTTGGTTTGAAGAATATGTTGCTAGTTCAATGACTTACATGAGAAAGTATCCAAATGATTTTGAAATATAGTAAGCAGTAGTACAGACATTTATATTATATATATACAAATCTTTTTTAAAGGCTTGTGTTAATATATTTGATTCAATTTTTAGTAAAGATTTTTCACACTTCGCACTCATGGTTACCGAAGCGAGTCATCATGTGGGATGTGCTGCGTCACGCTACAAGGATAAGCAATACAATAACGTTTTATTTACATGCAATTATGCCTCAGCTACTTTACAGAATCGTCCCATCTACGCAGAGGGTCCAACTGCATCGGCTTGCATAAGTGGCAAAAATGACACATATCCGGCATTATGCTCCATCGCTGAAATATATGAATAATTTGATATTAATGTGAAGGAAATGTATGTATGTCCTATATATTTTTAAATATATTAAGTGTTATGGCTACAATTAAATTTATTAGCCTTAATTAATACATAATTATACTTTTTACAATAATTAATATCACAATAACAATTAAATGCTTGATGCATTTAGATTTTTATGCGCAACTACAATATCAGAGAACGTAAATGAATAGAGAAGGAGCAAATGTTAAATGAAATCTTTTTGAATACTAATTTGTAATTCCAGATGAGGGAACATCGAAAAATATAACTTCGAAAAAGAAAAATACACCACACAATATGCGAAATGCTATAAATAGACACAACGAATATTCCATATATAATTTTAGGCCCATATGTAATTGAAATGACGTTAAAGCAGAGAACGTATATGATATACGTTCTCTGTTGACAGCTGAAACAGCTGACAATAGCGTTAAGTCTCGCATCCAACTTCATCACAAATGTTGGCGCGCTTTTTGTTTTCATTCGCGCACGATTTGACATTTTAAAGCCGTGTTTTTGAGAATTTTGTAATTAATTTCAGTGTTTTCATAAATTTTAGTATTTTCACCAAATATTAAGGTATGCAAAGTCCGGCAGTCACAACGCCCGCTACGAGCAAACGAGAGGGCGGTACTGCGAGAAAATCAAGCGGAAAGAAGCTTGTGCAGGCACGGCTACCGTTCAAAATAATTCCAACTGGAACTCCCACTGCCACTGCAAGTTCAATTTCAACCAAGGATATAGATGAGAAAGCAAAAGATGGTAGAAAACGCAAGTTATCATTTGAAGACGAGGAAAGTGAAAAAGCTGATTCTGCGGCAACTGATGAATTGCGTGGACGATCTGCTAGCAAAGAGAACTTGACTGTGAGCACAAAAAAGTTGAAAACTGATGAGCAAGATGATGTTATACTATTAGATGATGATGCTATCTTGGAAGATGATGATGATAAGGTTAAGGATGCGGAAAGAACAGAGGATGAAAAAAATGCAAGTAGCAATGAAAAGGTTGGAAAACAAGTCAAGAAAACTCCTGTCGCAACAAAAACTCCGAAATCAACTAAACAAGCTAAAAACAAAGTAAGCAACGATGTTAGTTCACCACACACGCCAAAACCGAGGGCCGCCACAGAGAAAGATGCAAATACACCAAAGAGTGCAAAAGCTAAAAACTCGAACACGCCCGGAAGTGCGAAAAATAAATCGACCAACACTAAAACAGGTGGTAGTGCAACAAAAGTACAAATAAAATTGCCACTCGGAAGTGCCAAGACAAACAAGCGAAGAAAATCTATGATTACAGCAGACTCCAAAAATGCAGAAGTTATTATATCTAGTGATGAAAATGAAGATATTAGGGTAAAGCGGCAAAAAGTGGAGGGTTCGCCAAATGAACCGAAAAAGGTAAACCGTATTTTGTACTCATTTTTGTATTATTGTAATTATATTAAACTTAATCTACAGAGGTATATAAAAAATATACGCTATATAAAAATGTATAATATTTCATGAAAATTAATATTCTAATTTTAAAATTACTTTATCAAAATACATACTTACATACATACAATTATTGCCAGATTACTAAACCTATCAAACTCACCATTTCAATTTACATAGGTAGACGATTCTGATAAGGTATCCAGTACTATGATTGATGATTGCAGTATCACAGAGTCGGAGGAAAACTCAAATGTGCTGGTCGTGGAAATCGGGGGAAATGAAACTGACCTGCCAGATTCAGAGTTGGACAGCAGAAGTAGCTCTGAGACTGTTAAGTCAAAAGATACTACATCGGAACATTCTTCAAAAATCCAGAAGTCCACTACTATAATTAATAAAACTAATGATTCGCCAAAGCTAAAACCAATAACTGCAAAATCCAACGAAACGATTAAAAAACAGATTAAACATTCTTCTCCAACAAAGCTTGATGATGTTGAACTTATTTCGACTGAAAAGGATCCAATTGTGATTACAGAATCACCAACGAAAGGTAATGAAACAATTGTTAAAAGATCTAGTAAACCACAAATTACAGAAGGAAACAAATCACCACAAGCAAAGCCGATTAAAGCAGGTAACAATAAAAAGGCTAAAAAAACACCTGAGCAAAAGCCTAAAACACCAACCAGAGCAACTAGAGCAAATAAGGATAAAAAGTCTGTAGAAACCCCAACCACATCCGAAAAAGGAAAAGTTAGCACAAATAAGAAATCCCCGTTTAAAGTCAATGAGATTGAAGATAATGAAAGTGTTGCAGAAATTTCAGTGGTTATAAATAGTACTTCGGATTCCGAAAGTGCAACTTCTAACAATGATGAAAGCAGGTCTTTTGCTGAGGAAAGCACACCAAGAGTTGCGGCTACACCAAAAATAGCCAATGACGAAGCACATGCAACGAAGAAAAATCTTACACCGAAACAGGTACAGTTAATAGAACAAAGGCGTAAGGCACGTGAAGAGAAGGAGCGTCGTTTGCAGGAGGAAAAATTGCAAAAGCAGCGGGATAAGGAGGCTAAGGAATTGTCAAAGAAGCGCGAGCGGGAGGAACGTGAGGAGCAACGCCGTAAAGAACGTGAGGAGAAAGACGAACAGAAACGCAAAGAACGTGAGGAACGTGACGAGCAGAAGCGTAAAGAACGTGAGGAAAAAGAACGGAAGCGACTGGCCGAACAGGAAGTGAAGAATGAAGAAAAGCGAAAACGCAATGAAGCAAAAGAGGAAGAATTACGTAAAAAAGAAGAGGAGCGAAAGCGTAAAGAAGGTGCAGATTTGAAAGCTAAGAAAGAAGCGGAAGCTTTTCAAAAGTTCTTCAAAGCCAAACGCGCAGCAAATGCCGATGGCGAAGCTGGACAACAACAAGCACAACAGAATGACGATAATGAACCTGAAATTCTAGCTTTCCGCCCATTTGAGGTCAAAGGTGACATGAAATTGGCGCCAATCCGTCGAAAACAGCTTACCGCTCCCTGTAGAGAACAGCTTGAGACTTTTATGGCAGATGTGCCACCAAAAACTACTAATTTATATCTGGAGGAACTTAAGAGTGGCAAAATAATACCAGGCATATGGAGGCGCATATCAGTAGATACGAAAATATCCGAAGACGACGTTCAAATCATAGGTTCTAATTTTCTTTTTATATAGGTACTTCACTCTTTACTAACCTTAATATTAAAATTATGCGCTTTAGATGACGAGCTGGATCGCGCAGGGCAAGCAATTGTGGAAGAGACGCACGCACCAATCGAACATTTCCGAGCCAAATTTTATAAATTCCATGAAAATCGTAGACCTCCATTTTATGGCACATGGAGAAAACGAACAGATGTGATAAAGCCAAGGCGACCTTTCGTGCAAGATGCGGTAAGTGTTGATTGCTAGCTAAAATGGAATTTTTGATTTTGACGCTATATACAATAAATTAATTTACACAGAAATTTTTCGACTACGAAGTCGATTCTGATCTCGAGTGGGAAGAAGAGGAGCCTGGCGAATCGCTGGACGGCAGTGATGATGAGAAAGAAAAAGAGTCAGAAGACGATGACTACGAGGTCGACAACGAATGGTTTGTGCCACATGGTCATCTCAGTGACGAAGAGCTGCAAAATGAGGATGAGGTACTCGACGCCAACACACGTGAAGCGCAAAAGGCAAAACTACAAGTGCTGCAGCAGGAGTTTGCACAAGAGATGAAAAAGAAAACTGAGAAAATTAAACCACGTCTCATCGGCTGCATTTGGACAGATGAAAATGGCAATCAACCCGCTTTATGTCCGAAAATCATCTGGGATACTTTAAATATGCGTGCAATGTTATTCGAAGCTCCACCGCTGCTGGAGGACCCCGAAGTGGCGGAAAAGAGTGAACTTGGTTCGCCAACAAACAATGAGAAAACGGTTGAGAAAGTGAAACCAATTAAAATAACCGAGCGTATGCTGAATGATCTGGTGCGCTTGGTACATGGAAATCAGCATTCTAAAAACTTTTTAATAAAAGAATTCATCGCCTACTTGGAAGCCAGCGAGGAATCCATTAAAAATGGCGAAGTACGTGGTCCTATCAAATCAATAGTGCGAGAGAAAATCGATGATTTCGCCGAATGGACAATAACCGAATCGACTAAGGCGGAACAAAATAATAAAAAGAAAAATAAAAAACGCCTCTGCTGGGTGGTATCTGCTGACGTATTAAAGAAAATGGGCCTGGAAGATTTGGGATTACATAATACGTGGAAATATACACTGCAACCGAGATCCAGTAAGGACGAGACGACAAAAGCCGAAGCTAAAGTTGCCACAGAAACCGAAGCAAAGGCAATAACTGAAATTGCTGGCGATGTTGAAAACCCAAATGATGCCGTGTCAAAGACAAGCGACAAGAAACAAACTAAAAAGGAAAAAGCAAAAAGTATTCAAGCAAAAGAAAAAAAGGTTAAAACAAAATCAGAAATAACAAAATTCACAAAAGTGCAGCCGCCGAAGGCAAGTGAACCCAAATCGCCAAAAGCCACCTTGACACCAGCAACGAAAGAAGATGCGAATGCGTCTTCTGTTGAATGTAACGAATCGTCGCCAGCCGCAGTAACGTCACCAGCCATCACTAAGCCGACAGCAAATGTTAAAAAGCGTGTACCACTGTTAATGTCCGTCGCGCGTGGTCAAAACATACCGCAGCCCACAAAAAATGCGCTTATTAGCGAGTTTTTAAAGAAGTCCTCGGCTGAGAAAGTAACGCCAGCCAGCGAAACAGCTAATGCTGCCACCACTTCCACTGCCAAAGAAGCCAGCGAAGTAGTGGAACTCGACTAAGCCGTTCTTAGTGTATAATTTAGTTATATATATATATATATAGTTTTATATTGTAGTACTCTCTCATGTATCGTTTACTACCAGCTATCCCTTACCTACCTACCTACCTACGTACATATATATTATATTCAATCACACGAATAGTTAGTGTAAAAATAATAAATAATATTTTTGTTAAGTATTTAAAAGTCCTTATTAACCAGCATACGTGTTAAGTTCATTGGCCTAGAATGTTGGTAACTTAAGGCCGAAACAAGAAATTAATTGTTAAATAACATTTATTAGGATACTAAAAAATATTTTTAGTTTCATGTAGACATATACATATAGACATGGTCAATTTAGATCAAATCTTGTATTTTTTCCTAATGCTGTTAAAATAAAATACATGCTTGATCAGTGGGTTTACAAGTTAATTCGAAAAAAAAATACAGACATCGTATTATTTATGCGTCTACTAGAGCAAAATTTGTCGATGTCGAGTTTATGTTTAGTAAAGCTGATACAATTTGGCATTCTGCAACTAGGTAGCAGCCTAATGTATGTTTTTACAAAATTATTATTAATTGAAGTTGCTGCCGCATCGTGTCTACATTTGTATGCCTTTACAAGCAAACAGCTGCGTTCTAGTCCGTTGGACGCATTCTGCCATCAAATCGCCGAAACCATTTGAGTTTGAGCAAACGATTGTGAATTTTCATACCGCCGAGATATAGAATCAGTTTCTTTTTCTCCTCACCAACCTTCTCTTTAGTGACTGCAATTTCTGAGATGAGCATATCACCCGCAAGCACCGCATGCAATAAATACACAACCGAAGTGACAATGGCCAATATGGCCTGCGTCTTTGAGTAACCGAAAAATTGATGTTCCATTTCATCTTCAATAATTTCCAAATCCGATAAATACATTAAATATAAATCCTTTTCGGCATGATACATTGTGGTGATTCCGGTAACTATGTAACCAAAGCTAGCAACACTGCTCCAAATTATTTCGCGCATCAATACCGGATCGTTTTCCATGCAAATATTCAGACAACCAAAGAAGCTCGTGCATGTGAACACTGAAAATACGGTGATGTACAAATATAGATCCTGTGACACTGCAACATTTAGAAATCCCTCGATTTGTATGCCCATGCAGAGGCAGCCCAAACAGCCTTCAAACAATTTAAAGGCGAACCAAATGCTGCGCATTGTCTTCTATGTTATTTTTAAACAAATTAAATTATTTATGTTAAACAGATTTTATGCTATGAAAACATTAAATATTTTTTTTATAGTTGTAGTAGTTTTTTTTTTATTTGATTTGCTGAATTGAATGACTTCGAAGATTTGATTGCTCAATGCAACAGAAAGGAACAGTAATTATATCAGTATTCATCTTGTCTGCAGAGAGCGGTAATCCCGGTTAGAAGCTTAAATCAAATCCAGACCTTATAAAGCGATAGTAAGCATGATGAAGGCATCGGTTGCACAGAAGCTGTAATACCCTTCACAAATAAAAAAAATTCTATACAAGAACTTGATTTTGATAGGTCAGTTTGTATGGCAGCTATATGTTATAGTGATCCGATATCCGACTAATGAGCAGCTTCTTGTGCAAAATTTCAAATCAATATCTCGAAAACTGTGAGACTATTGCCATGGCTCAAACGACTCAGCGCGTCATGTAGTAAAGCAGAGAAAATCACTCACAGATTTTGCTGTTTTTTTGTTTAGTCATAAACCATACTTGTGTTCAATGGCTTGAAGTGGAACAATCTTCGAGGAAAATCAGGAGATTACGTACAACATCTAACAGGTCATATATCGGACGCACAGACATGAAGCAGAGTAGCTAATAACACGTTTTCCTTATGGACCGACTCCGTTGAAATTGCTAGTTTCCTAAGCCTATTGTTAGATGGAAATTAGTAAAGCTTTCCTCCAAACAGAGTTCTAGATAACTGCTATAAACATTATTGAGATATATATCTCTCTTTATGATTTTTAAAAGAAAGTGTTAGTGTTTAATGCTAGAGGAAAAGGTTAGTACAGCTCGTATGGAACTTTGAGAAAATTGTCATATTTTGCCTTCGCCTCTATGTTTTCTTATTATTCTGGTACTAAAAGAAACAACCTATCTATATTTAGGATTCGTACAGAGTAGCTGTTTATGGCTGGTTTAAAGACGCCTACCCATTATATCGCAAATTTCACCACCCATATCCCGCTCGTAAGCCGAAGCGAATAAAAATTTATGATCCCAGCTTTGTCGAAGACTTCCATAAAAATTTGGATGAATTTTAGATGAGTGGCAAGCAGTTGATGCCCTGAAGCTGTTATTGTAACTACAACAAGACTGAGTTAATTGCTTAAATACCGTTAATTCAGCGGGTGCAATGAATTTTTAATGAAGTTCGCGTAATGCCAGAGTGCATACATGTTTATTTGGATGGACAAAATATAGTCGAATATTAATGTTTTCTAAACCGTGAAAATTCAACAATAATAAAAGTTTTTCCGTTTAATTAATAAAAAAGTATGAAAGTACCCAAAGATGTAAGTTAAAGCCAGGTTTCTTTTATGGCAGTATTCTAAAACAAAAATACTAAATTTTAAAGGTTATTTGTGGAGTATGCAAGAAAGTCTTTTGTTGCGCCGAGTGCCGTTACAAGCACGAGATAAAAACACATGCGATCGTTGTACAAAAGCCCATCATTTCCAAACAAACGAATGAAGATCTGAATTCATCCAAGTGCGGCGATCAATCAAAGAAAAGCGAGACAAGCCATATTTATCTCTTCTGCCCTCTCTGTGAACGTAAGCCAATGCCGCTACAACGTGAAATGTACGCCGAAATGCTGGCGCATGTCGAGCAAAATCATCTGCCGCTCCGCTGTCGCAAATGTACCAAGGTAACTGCGTAAAAGTTCGCCTCTGAAATTCATAATTCAATCGCTCATTTCATTTACTCCAAAGGTCTATAGTCGTTTGGATGATTTACAAAATTTCACAAAGTGTACGCAGACCGCCGCTCCGACATGTTGTTGTCCGGACAAGGGTTGTTGCAATCAACTTGATCACACCTGTGACACCGTCACCTTGCAGAAGGAGTTTGCCAGAGTGACGATCTCAACGCAAACATCTCCGCAGCGCCGCCAATCCGACGAGTTCCACGAGACGCCAATGTCACTAATAAACCTGCGTTGGAAAGCCAAGAGCAAGCTGACACATGAGGAGTTTGTGTGCGACAGTGTTTCCTCATTGCGAAATATTTCGTCGATTAGCAACAATTCACTGCGCCGCAGCTTGGATGCCATTATCAAACCGAAGGGTCAGCTAGTGCGCACTACATCGACGCCAGTGCACGCAGAATTGCTTTGCACAAAGCACAACGAGCGCACCTTTAATGCCTCCGGTGGCCAAGTGTCCAGTATTTACCATAGTGGCGGTGAAACGGATAATCACAGTCCTGCAATTGCTGCGGGCGCAGGCGCAATCTCTATTCCTGCCGCTCAATCGCCATCCAAACAGCAATTAGAAAACCTCAACCGCTATCTGAAGGTTCCGCGTGGCAAAATGAGTGCGGTCACTCCGCTGCGGCAGGTGATGTCGAAGAGCATACAGAAGGCCTTCGCCGAGCATGGTGGTTTACCATCGGCGCGTATTAGTGGCGCCGATTTGCCACCATCACGTAAGAATATGTTTGATTCTCACGGGTCTGAAAGCAGCAGCAGTTCAGCGGGTTCACCACTCGATCTGCGTATGTCGCCCGTAGTTCGGCGCACTCATAACGAAATCATTGAAATGAGTCAATTGCAAGGTAATAATGCTTCTGCGGAGCGAAGATCTACTATTTCACAAAATATGCGCCACGAAGTGTACCGTTCATCACAAAAGCTCACTACTACCGAATCAATTGTGATAACGCGCACAAAGCACTTGGCCGGCTTAGAATCTGCGGCAAGTAGTATGAGTAGTGCTAGTGGTTCTGTAGCTTACATGACCGCGGACAAATTAATGACGTCTGCAAGCTTGGCCAGTGACAACTGCAGTGGCGTATCCAGCTCCAGTGGCAGTTCGGTGTACAAATCATGCGAGAGCATTGAGATCATCACGGCCACCACCGCGCTGAGTGAGATCCAACAGGGTTATTACGCCGTCACCGACAAGCTTGATAATGCAGGAGAGCCAATTATTCCGACCATGGAAAATGTGGCGCAGGTGGTCAGCTATAATTTGCCGCCAATTACGCCCATAACACGCATTCCAGGCGCACTTATCAACAAAAAGCTTATACGATTCGACTCACCTTGCGAAGAAGAAGATGAATTAGAAATTTCGGACGAAATTAAGAATCCTAAAGACAAGGGAAATTCAGCAACTCTAACAAAACCAACTACGCCGTCACAAAACGCTAATGTTTATACGTCACCAAAGCGCGATAATAACAATACAGCAAATGCTGGTTCAAAAGCTCAAATGAAAGTCACCGAAACCCCACGTAGCTGTGACTCCTCCATAACTGAAGCATTCTTTACACCAAGCGCCACGCCAGTACGCAGGAGTAAAATGCCACCAACGCAAGAAAATCCGCACGAATCAAATGATTTTAGGAAACCTCCATCCAGGCGTCCGCCTTCTCTTAGCAAACACGGCAGAAGTACTGCATTTGATTGTGCCGAAAGTATTACGGACAATGAAAACGAAAATGATGCAAAAGAGCACAGTGTAACTAGTAAACATCAAACTAGCCAAAATACTTCGTCTGCCTTGGGACGCTCATGGTCATTCGGCGCTTTACTGGGTTCCGTAATGCGTTTGAATTCCACGGGCAAAGCAGCTACCCCTGAGAAAATTGAAACGCCGCCACGCACCGATGTTAACTCCAATTCGATAATCAAACGTTGCGCTTCGATAGCAGGTAATATCCGATTAGACATTAATAAAGACACTTTTGAATTGTTTAAATATAGTACAGTCGCCTATTCTTTGAAGTTATTTTGGGAACCACGGACTTTTTGCCTTCTGCAGCAAAAGAAACTGCTGAAGCGGTTTTCGCCGAAAGTACAACACTTCACTGTATAAAGTCCGGGTCAATTCCGATATCGTAGAACTGGCTGTCGAGGAATTGCATTAACAAAGAAACTGTCCTTGTCCACTACCAGAAGTTCTAATTCCACATATGAGTTGACCAAGTTTGTTATCGCGCTAAGTACATATATATATACATAAATGATCACCGTGTCAAGTTGAGTCGATTTAACCATGTCAGTCTGTCCGTCCGTTCATATATATATATATATATATATCTTTTGAGGTATGGAGCTGTAAACGGATCGAAACCGTTTATATCGGACCGCTATGGCATAACCTATAACTCTGCCATACAAGCTGACCTATCAAGTTCCTGTATTACAACTTTTTTATTTGTGAAGCGTATTGTAGCTTCGGTGTAACTGAAGTTGACGTTCCTTTTCTTGTTTTTGATTATTTAATTGCACATTTTATGTAAAAACTTTAATATTGCAGGTTCTCTTATGCGCACGCAGTCTCTAATTGATGAAGATGAACAAGGGCGCAACCAAAAACGAAAGCGGTCTTATACGACAGACGCGAAGTCGATTTCAGGCGTAAATTATCAACGACAATTTCGCGACCCTGTGTCACCGAGTCCGGAGAAGGCGTTGCGCACGAAACGCTTTCGCATACATGGCCGTAAGCCAATCGAGCGCATGCGAAGGGAGCTATGAGCCGAACTTACTTGTTAATCGAGCACTTTCGAGGAGGCTGCAAATATTGGGGTTGCTAAAAATTTAGTTAGAGAAACGAAATCAGTTCAATGTTTTAAACGATTATTTTTTTGTCATAGATACACATACATACATATACAAGTATACTAACTTAAAGCAAAGCTTGTCATTTGATGTGCAAAATACTCGAGAATTGTTGTTTTTATAGTGTTTTTATTATGTAAGAAAATAAATGTTCTACTTTTTTTCACATTTTATTTTTCGTACTTATCCATAACAGTAATATTACACAAATTGTTATATAAGTCCAGAGCAGCAAACATTCTCATACACACCTGGAGAAGCATACATTCCCAAACTAAATACCACGTCGTACCGGTTTCGGTGCGAAAAGTATCTTAGCCGGCTTGCACAGCTCCAACTCAGTGCCCGGTCGCACGGAAAGGCACAGTGTTATGTCCACCGACGAAGCCTCCGTCCAGACGCTGTGCGAGAGCAAAATCGTAGTGCGCAAGCGCATGCTCGTCTCGTGCTCACCCTGCTCGGTCATGATCTTCTTAAAGTCCGACAGCTTTGGCACCACCGTGTGCACATGCTGATCGGGATACTTGATCTTGATACGCATTTCTTGTTTCTGCGTTTCCTGTAGGTTATCGAATTCTGCAACAAAAGGCAATGCAGCTATCAAGCCAGCCGTCACTTTAATGACATTGTCCTGCGCCATTTGCGCACAAGGTTCAACAATGCGGGCCACACACATGCGTATATTAATGTTTGCAGGCGGCATGCGCACAGGTGAAGCGTTCTCAACTAACGGCAATATTTCACGAAACACTCGACCCGGTTTTGGATCCGGTATATTCCCCAAGAGCGAGAGCAGCGATGTGGTAAATGAATCAGGTTGAAACTCCTCCTTCTCGTCGAGAAAGTTACTAATATCTGCAGCTGTTTGCAAAAGTATCTGACAAGGACCGAGCGCACTTTGTGAGCGATCGCGCACAATTAATACCAGATGCAACGCACTAGCACGCAAGCAAATTTGTTTGACAAGCAACATATCACCGTAGGTGAGTCCGGAGAAGATGTGTTGCAATTTGAGGCAATTGCGTATGAGTTGCGCCAGTGACTCCTTAAGGGGGGCGCGACTGCGTTGCGTAGTTGTGCAGCTTTGCAATTGATCCAATTGTATTTGAGCGGCCAGAAAGGTTTCCAAGAAGTTTGCGGTACCATACATTTCCGGGTCGATTTCACCCAAACGTTGCAGATTACTCTGAGCCGTCTTCAATAGCGGCACCCTTTCGCGAACTATGCTGAAAGTTTCGTGTATATGTTGGAGTATGGTATTCAAGTATTCGCGAGAGCTCTCGGCGCCTTTAAGCAGATTGAGAGGCTTGGTGGTGGATGCGCCTTCAATCGGTAATTGCGGCACGATTTGCGGCATGGCATCACGCAGGTAGGCGTAATGCTTGAGCGTGACGTCAGGGAATAAACTAATCAAAGGTACCAGATGTTCTGCGGCGTTAAAAAGTAAAATGAGTATGCAAAGATATGCGGGATCTTCGACATCACGTTCGGCGCTGTCGAAAAATGGATGATCCTGCAGAAGATGAGAAGTGACGGCCATGCAGAGATTGGGATGTTTTTGACCGATTTTACGCATACAACCGAAAGTCGAGTTTTTGTCTTGTGGATACTTGGAGAGCACATCCAGTAATTTCTGCACAACCATGAGTAGACATGCCTGAAACGGAAAATGATTAAATATTCAAATATATATATGAATGTGAATTTTCGCTTACCTGTGTTGAAACGCGGCATGCACCCAACATCAAGTGTAGTCCCTCACGTACGTCAACGGAGTAATCTTCTAAAGAGCTAAGCATTGTCTCTAGCTGATCCTCACGTAGAACGATATGTCGGGCAATCGCTGTTAGGCTATAAATTGCCTTCAAGCGTACATCTTCGATTTCATCGTTGAACATATCCACTAGAAAATCTAGACATGTCACGGCGAAATCCGGATTGCTCAACGCTAGTTTACACATGGAGTCTACAGCCGCTGTACGCACTTCGAGGAATTCATCCTCCAAACCGTGCACCAACGCACCACAAGCGCCACTTGCCACCAACGATATAGACTTAGAATCCAATCGCTCCTGCGGTGCGTCGTCAGCCCAACGTTTACCAGTCGACCATTCGCCACTTGCAACCAGCTGTGCACCACGCTCGTGCGCTGTTTTTTTGCGTCGCAAGTTACTCATAAGTTTCTTGTCAAGTGTTTGATGCAGAAATTCCGAGCTGACTTGTGTCATAAGCCCCAAGTGTTCAGCGGCCTGTAAAAAGAGTAAAAAAAAATATTTGTAATAATTTTTATTTATTAAACACGCTTATTGATTGCAAACTTACTTGCGTACGTATCTGTATAGAAAGATCGCATAGCGCGCCACAGACTTTTCCAAAAGCAGCGTCAATCAAACGCATTTCTTCATCATCTTCTCCACCGGTTATAATATGGTCCGGATGGCTTATGCCAAGTTGAAAGACCAATTGAAGAGCTTCCTTTCGTACACACTCATAATCATCCTTCATCGCTTCAACAGCGCGTTGATATAAAGTTGGCGACAAAGTAGCGCCACGTTCTCCGAGACATAATATAGACCTTAGAGCTTGCGCACGTACTCCCGAATCTTGAGAGTCGGCATAATGACCTATTAATTCCATTACACCTTTTCGGGCATCATTTAGGGTCACAAAAGCCGATAACACCATCAAGGCATATTTATGTGTATGATGTGAATCAGAGGTGAGCTGTTGTTGGGCATAGTGCGCAATTTTTGTCACATGAGTTGATGGTAATAATTTTACATTTTTTGTGCCAATTTTATGTAAACTGTACAAGCCTTGCGCAATAACTTTTTGAGAACGTTCTTGCTTTAAAACGCCGATAATACCATCAACCAGCGAATTAACCACTTCCGGGACACGTACTTCAGAGAAATCGGCAAGCAAGCCTAGAATTTTTACTCGAACTGTGGTGTCTCCATCACGTTCCTGTCGGTATATTTCCATTAGCCGATGTATGACGTCTTGTGTTTCACCAATTTGTGCGTCATCTAATACAAGCTCATCTGCTATTTTAACTAACACCTCCAACAATTCCTTGCTGCCGTGTGTACCATGTCCGGCCGGTATTCCATCCAATGAAACCAGTACCTGCAGTAGCCTGCTACCCGTACTGTTTTTAATTGTGGTTTGAATTCGTATCTTTTTCGATGATTTCTGCGAAACTTCAATAGTTTCTGTAGTAGAATGCGATCGTTTCATCGCGGTAGCCATTTCACAAGTAAAATTAAATCTAAAATTTTACAATTAACTAATCAAAACAAAAATATCCAGTTTATAGATGACTCTTCATCTTTACAAAATGAGCATTCACAATGAACATAAGAATGAAACACGCGATAAACAATTTATGTGACTTATCGATCGTTGACATTTGTAATAACAATATTTGTATATTTTTATACATATGTGTCTAGGCACATGAACGACTGTGTAGTTGTATTGTTGTTGGAATAATAATTCAATTTTTGGAATGTTGTAACGTCAGGAATCACTTCCAAAACCATTCTGAAAATTTAGGGTAGAATTTACAATACTTGCCCGATAAAAATTCGTGTCAGTGTAATATTTTTTATAAAATATTTTTCAAAAAAAAATGTTTTCAAATTCATTTATTATTTACTTTAATTAAAGTTCATAAACTATTAGTTGAATAAGGATACATGAGCTAACAGCTTGAATTAAAAACAAATTCTTTATATAAATTTGGATTTTCTAAAAGCATTTACATGACTAATGCCATAGGTATTGGCAAATTTGTGTCAAGTTACTTCAAAATGTCACAAATTACGTTTTAGTTTTGCTCAAATATCAAATAAACCGGAATATTTGACATTTAACTTACTTAACTATCAAATATTAGTAATCAAAACGTTTACATTTTTTAGTCTTTTCTGCGTTTTTTGTCCGAGTTACCACGATCACTCTTGTCTTCAGAACGTTTTGGTGCTTTTTTGGCCATGTTCAAGAACTGATCCAAACCGAACGGATCCTCCTCCTTTTCAAATTGTACTGGTCCAGAACGCTGAGCAGCACCACCAGCTCCACGAGAAGTACCCGAAAATTCCTTATCAGGCACGAAACGCTGTGTATTTACAATGCGATCTAAGTCCGCGCCATACGCATCATTATCGAGTTGCTTACTTGGACGATACAGGTGGGAGGCCAATGAATTTGAATCGCGCCAAGGTTTGTCATATACATTATATGCCTCGTCATCTCCATAACCGGAGTCCATACCCTTTGTTGTATTGAATAGGCGTTGATCAAACATGGTTTCGCCGTTGCCAGCTGATTTTGCGGGCATACCCAGAGCAATTTGCTCGGAAATATCACGTTCACGTTCACGTTGTAGTTTTGAACGCTTTTCTGGTGCAGCACGTGCCAAATTTCTATCTCGTTGACGCTCACGATGACGTTCCGCCCTTAACTCGTTACGTTCGCGAGTTTCTGGATTGATAGTCGCTTGGTCTTCGGGCTGACGGAGGCCAGCACGTTCCTCTCGAGCACGCTGTGCCATCATTCGTAGCATGTCCTCCTTCTTTTCCTTTTCTTTTTGTGCCAATTTCTTTTCTAGTGTTGCGCGAGCCTCAACCGCCTCGCGAGCTTTACGGTCAGCTATGTACAAAGCTTCAGCCATTTTGGCGAATTTTTCACTGATATGCACTTGCTGCAAGCCGCGTCCATCAGCTGCCAATCTTTTATCCAATGGAATTGTGTAACCTTTTGCATTTTTCCAATTGGATATACACGGTGGTATTTTCCACTCTTTCTGTTCTTTAACAGTGACCTTACGTGAGGGAGAATGCAGCACCGGTGCTGGTGGCGAAGGTGGACCACGAGGTATTTTCTTATTAATGCGGAACTTTGGTGGCTCCATTGGGTCTTGCTGCGCTTCAACCATACGTATAACTCTTTGCTTCGCTCCAGAATTGAATGCATCGCCTTGTTGTGAAGGCGTATAGCGTATATATTGTGCTGGCGCTGTTTTCTCAGCATGACGTACAGGCATAGCAGCAGCGATTTTGGCATTTGTCAGCTTTTCCAAAGCTCGTCTCGTTTCTTCTGTCGTATCAGCAACGGTTTCGGCATCAGGGCGTTGTAATTCATCAGCGTCCTCGGCAAGCACCTCTGCTGGAAGTAACTGCGATATGGAAGAGTACACGATCTTATCTTTACCATGTCCTTGACGTGCAATGGCATCGTATTTGATTTTTCCTTTTTCATCTAAACGCACAGCCAAGGCGTTTGACTTTTTATTTAAATTAGATGGACTACCCATACCTAAGTAAATACTATAATGAATTTTTGTTGGTTTGATTTTTTTTTTCGAACTTACCCAAGGGATATTGTGCCACATGAATTTCAGGGAATGCTCCACCATCTCCAAAATCCGCTTCAGTGCGGGGAATCCAATCTTTGCGTTGACCATAAGGTGGCGCAGCAATTTTCGCTGACACCAATGCACCCATAGGTGCACCGATAATTTTAGACTTTTGAGCCACGCGACGTTCATCTTCCCTGTCCCAAACAGGGTTCGAAGGTGAAGGTAAAATACTTGATAAAGACATTACAAAATCTTAAATAGCGAGCTATTATATTTTTTTATTTTTCTTTTATGGTAAATAATTACTGAATGAGTTGTTACACAAAAACAATTATCTTTATATACTTTTATGCACGACTCTATTACTCTTACATTTATGTCACATTTTATCCACAAACAACAGAGTTGCCAGCTCTACAAACAAAGTAAAATACATAATCCACAAACAGAGATGCATTGCAAAGTTTTGAGTTGATCAACACTGAAATTCGGTTTTCAGCATAGAACATATATCATATATGTTTTCAGTATTTTATATCTTGGACATGTTGAGATATATCTAAATTAAGGTTAAACACTTATCCAGTTGAAAATTATGTTATTTACTTGAATTTAAATTTATTAACAATTTATTTAATTATTATTACAAAAAATTAAGAAAAAACTTATTTATTTAGTAATTAAATGAAACAAATTGCAAACATTTTTATAGTTTTACCTTGAAACGCAAAATATTTAATAATATGTTAAAGTTTAAAAAATTTTAAAAAACTTTTCAAAAAATAATAATTTTTGGTTAACCTTCTTCACTCATATGACAAAAGCTATAAAAGAGCTCAAAATATTCCCACACTCTTTTCCACTTGATACCATACCATTATTATGAAGTGATAATGATTTCTTTACTCAATTGCATAAGGAAAATTCAATATATATAAAGATAAATAGAAATGAAAAAAATACTCAATCTCTCGTCTGGAAATGTGTGAAGAAATAAATGAATACGATATTCGTAATATGTGTGCTGTTCAGATGAAAATAGTTGTTTGTGTTTGTGCACGATATTATGTGTGTATTTTGCCAACCGCCACACAACTGCCCCTTTAGCTCAGTGGTAGAGCACTGGTCTCGTAAACCAGGGGTCGTGAGTTCAAACCTCACAGGGGGCAACCATCTTCATAGTTTGAAATTTTTTGTTTTTTGTATTGATACAATTTTTTTAATAAATTTATAAAACACCAAAAATGTTAAATTCTCTTCTTAAGTCGTAGAAAATGTAAATAATAAATTTAAAATAACTGTTAATTAATTAACGGTTAATTATTATATATTAATTTTAACGCAATTTTTTAAATAATCTTTATTGGTCATAAACAAATATAAAAATTAGTTGTTGCCGACGCAATAAACTTAGCTGCAGAGAATATTGTTGTTTTTGCATATGTTTATTCTCTTCTTTGCTATATTTACTTCCTATACTTTGAATAGTAAACCAAAAGCGAATGAAAAAAAGTGCAGGGAAGCATATTAAAAGCAACAAAAACCGTGTTGCTAGTTCGTTTGCCAGAATATAATTTTTTATGGTTTGCTTTCTTTTAATTATTCTCAATTCTTATGAAAATCGAATAATACAAATGTTTTGTAAATAAGGTATCAAAATTACATTTACTAAATACAAATCTACATATACATATTAAACGGTATAAAAATTTATCGAAAAATTAGGCTAGCGTATGGCATTTGGTTAAACTATTATTTAATAATAGAGTTTTAAATAAATATTACTTAAATGACATGTAATGTCATGTTTTTTTTTTTGTGAAATTTGTGAAATTTATGTTGGCACGGTACACCTCTTCGGAGCAACCATGTAGCCCTTTCTCCTATTTTACTACAACCAAATTACATTTCATTACTCGTTCGTTGAATTTTGACAACTAAACATCGGGTAGTGGATTGATTTTTTTAAAACTTATTTATCTATGTGTTGAAAATAATACATAAAACTACTTTGAAAACATAGCAGAACATTGATATTTTAATAGAAAAATAGGAAAAACTGAAGTAAACCAGCACACGCCTAACAAAAGCAAAATCAGTTGCAGCACAAAGAGGAAAAGAAACTTACAACCACAACGATTAGACAAGAGCAAAATAAAGAAATTTTTTTGGGTGTTTTGTGTAATATACATATTTGTTGCGTAGTGAATCAGCTAGCATATTTCTCCTCTCCGTTGGTTTTTAGGTAATTTCACAAAAGACGCAAATTTATTAAATAACGTAATGAAAATATTTGAAAGCGATATAAAGCACATAGAACTTTTGAACGTTGCATATTATTTAGTCATATCGGGAAGCAGCTAGGAAGCACCCTGTGTAAGCATAAAATAACAATAAAAACATATGAATATAGCAGAATAAGCAATCGCAGAAAACGGGAAACATGGTTCGGTTTTGCTTGACTGTTGTGTGAAGTAAGCTGATTCAAATAATAGCAGCAGCAAACGAAGAAGACGACTGCAGGCAGTAGAATATATTCATCATCAAGTTATATTTCACGCGCAACGAAACTGACAATAGACGGTAGCAGCAAGCACTAGCAACGAGAGCAGTCAGTGAAAGAGGAACTTTGTGGAAAATTGCAAATGAACAAAATTGTGTAATTTTCAATGTGTGTTTGTTTTAAATTTATTTTAGTTTCTAACTAAAGTCGTCTGTGCTAAAGACATAATACGTATATTTGTCAACATTTATACCTACTGCCGCTTTATTAAAATTTTGTGTTTAAGATAACAAAAAAAAAAAGGGCAGAAATACACGGAGTAAAACCTAAACGTTCCGTGAGTAGATAGAGTCGAAAAAATGCAACAAGATTGCAGTGAAGAAAGTTGGCTGGAAGAGCAATGTCATCGGGAGATCAACGCCCAACACGACGAGCACGAACGCGACTACGTAAGGAATCGTGATAGCGCCTTAAGTAATGTATGGGGTGCATTTCAGGATTCAGCCACAGCAGTGGCACATCTTTACAGAGGTGGGTTAAAGCACTTACTCCTGCATAAAATGCAAACAATTTTTTTTTTAATTAGGCGATATTATTATATATTTCAAATAAGCAGAAATTTCAACAACTAATCTTTACTAGTTCACATTACTCATAAGAAAACATACTTATATATATGTACGCATGCATGTACCATCTTAAAATTATATGAAGAAAACCTATGTACATAGGTACATGTGGGTACAAATATGTACGTGGAGTACAAAGAAGCCGCTAGCAATGCTAAACTTATATGATTAGCTAAGTTTATAAAATTTCTGATTCTCAAATATATATGAGGTTAAGTCTTAAACATTTCCATACTTGTCATTCATACTCACATTATCTCTTATGATGTGCGTTTTTATTAGACAAATCGTGTGTACCATAATTATATTAAGCAGCCAGAACTGTTTAGTATAGGTATTCTTAAAAATCGTTTGAAGTTATGAGTTAAGATTGGTTAAGAAAGCAACAAAAGCTGATCGATTAATGATCAGTTGATGCATTTGTTCCTAATTTCATACTACTGTATGATAGCTCTGTTACCTCAATAGATCATTAACTATCACGACGTTTATATATATATGTATGCAAGTTCATAAAATATCAAACTGCAAGAATCACATGGCTGCATCTGTTTATAAATGTGTTAGTGTTTTCTACATATTTGTGCATATAATTTGTATTGAAAACTACGATCTCTTCAAGAACAGCTGTTTGAAGGGTCGTCGAACGCTTCAACACCATTCCACAATGTACTTAATAGGGTTGTTTTCATATGTTTAATGTTCACTTGTAGGTACATATCTGGAAATTTTTGGTTTCAAGAGTCGGTGTGTTTGGGTATGCGTGATTTCCTTCAATTCTGCTTTCACTACCTTCATCATACGTCTCTCATGTGTAGTAAATGTGTGTACATATATACATGTATATGTACTTGTATGCATATACGAAGTGTTACTATAATGACGTGACAGGACGACTCTTAAGGTCGATATTTTGGTAGAGGGCATCAAAGTGCAATTTTCTTTACCACCTTACGTACCTACTTTTAATTATGTATATTTAAGCAGTTATGTGAGTTTTCTTAGCATTGTGATTGATGGTGGATATCATCGTTTTTCTTTGTTCACTAAACACATTTAGTTGTATGCGCTTGTATATATGTATGTGGTCAATTATGCAGGTAAAATCCAAATCTGCTTGCAGGTTTTTTAAAGTCAAGAAAGAATGTGCTTTAATATCAGAAGTAATTAGTTATATTACTAATGCAACAGGTATGCATAAAAAAAATATTTAAGTTTTATATATGTATATACCTATATACATTTTACAAATGTAACCTAGTATAATATTATCAACCATATATACATATGTATGTATATAATTAAAATATATTGATTTATAACTGTATTGCAAACTTGCAGAACGTTCTTCAAATACGTATCCTGATACTGGCGCGTTATGGCTTCCATTTCAAACAGCAGCTGGCACTGTAACCACACTATACAAAGGTAAAAACTCATCTGTATGTCAGATTATGTTGCAACTCTTTCTAATTTAAGAAATATTCTAATTTTTCATGTGCACCTAAACACAGAGGCATGTGACGGTGTTAAGCGAACCAGTGACTCAGCTGTTCAGTGTGGCTATCAGCGGCGTACACGTGAATTGGCCGATTGGGCCCGGAGTAAAAAACGTCGTATGATACGTCGCGAGGATCTTTTGGCCTATTTGGCTGGCAAGCCGCTGACAAATACTAATCGTCGGTGAGTCGCTACTGAAGTGGCGAAATTAACAAAACTCTAAATTTAGTTAAAACACCAACACACAGAATAACAACAAGAAAAAACTTTTATATAACATTTACACTACATATAAATTTTTTTTTTATTTCTTTTCTTTAGTTCACCAAAGCCAGAACATTCGCACAATCACTCAAACACCGGTGCTGTGTTCAATACAAACGCTTCACACCATACATCGCCTCATATGTACAGCTCACATCATCATCATGCTCAGCATCAGCATCAGAATCATCATCATCAAGCAACCGGCGGTGGTGCTACTAATGAGCCAACCACTGATTTGCATACATTCAAAGAAGCGCTTGTCTTGCGGCCACGGTAAGTAGTACAAAAACAAAAGAAATATTTATTTTTTATACTCGGAATAGGTTGTATTAGGTTTGTCACGAAGTATGTAATACCCAGAAAGAAACGTCGGAGATCCTATAAAATGTATATATGTTTAGGCATTTCCGTCTGTCTGTATATACGCGAACTAGTCCCTCAGTTTTTGTGATATCGATTTGCAATTTTGCACACGTTCTTTTCTCGCCAAGAAGCTGCTCATTTGTCGGTACCGCGGATATCGGACCACTATAGCACATAGCTGCCATACAAACTGAACAATCGGAATCAAGTACTGGAAAACTTTCATTTGTCAAAGGCAATGCCACAACTTCGAATAATTTTTTTTTAGTTCGGAGTACTATATCAAATAGCTTCTATAAAAGCTGACCGTTCAAAGTCTAGCTAAAGATCTTTTTATATCCTTTCATGTTATAAGTAATACGCATGTGAAGCGTGTTATAGCTTCAGTACAGCCGAAGTTAACTTTTTTTCTTAATTTATAATCATTTCTTTTTCACTTTCAGCGGCCCCGAACTATTTGCATTTGTTGCCAACGAAATCGCCCGTCACTGCAAACGTCCAGCCAGTCCCATCGATGATAAAATGGACATCTGCCATTATAGCAGTAAACGACAGCGTTTTATGTAGAAATTTTTTAATTTAACTTAACAATGGTAGTGTTAAAGCAATTTACGCATAATTAACCATTTAAATGGCAGTCACAGGCAGTAGAAAGGATATATGGTTGCGAAAGTAAAATTCATAAAAAACTGAAAAAATAATTTAGAACATCTCAAGGAAATACGAAAACTATTCAATACACACGATATAATAATCATATTCGGCAATTAGTGGCGAAAAGATGGGGAAAAAACAAAAATATTGAATTTGGTAATAAATAACAAAAACTAAGTGCGCGATATGCCCGTTTATTACATGAACGCTTAACGTTACTTCTACACAATATATCCTAAAGAAATATATATAACAAAAATACAACTGCTAGTGCGAGAATTTACAAAGAAAATCTTTATTATTTCCTTATACTCCGATAATAACACTTTCGTAGATACCAGTAGAGTAACTTAAAAATATTAATATATACTTTTTCACTGTATAGAAAGCTTAATCTCTATCAAAATTATTGAATCAACTATATTTTATAAGTATTATTTGAAAACGTACAGTAGTTCTTGTGGTTAAAAATTAAAGTGATACGCGCGTCAAAATTAAATTTGAATTGAATTTAGTTCAATAAACCAATTATTTTACTATGATTATTCACAATAAATTATATAATATAATCACAATGGCACGTGATTCGTTTAAGCATAGTCACTGATATTTAAATGACGCTATTTAAATAATTGCATGCAATTTGAGTAAATGTACTTGCAGTTCTATTCATATAATTGTAAGTTTAAATATTGAAGTTCGTAAATGAGTACATTGAAAAAAAGTAAAGGTGATTAAAACTATGCATACAAGTATTTAGGATTTAGTTTGTGGTTTGTTAAAATTTGACTACGATTTAGTTATCTACTTGTACTAAGTGCTATTATTTAAGCGTTGGGATATATTATATATATATATATATATATAATATCAAAAAGCTCTCATATTCACATGCTATTTAAGTGCGTTGTAAGCGTATATAATTGTATCATTTATATGATAAACAGAATACGTGAATATAAGTATAAAATAAACATTTTGTGAGGAGAAATAATAATCTAATGGAAACTAAAAATATCGTGTACTCTTTTCATTTACATACTTTGATTTTCCTCAGATATGGTGGCTTCTCCAAAATGGTCAACTACTAGCAATAACTCTTTTCGCTTTTAATAAAACAACAAGAAAAAAACTTCGGTTGCAACGAAGCTAATGCACCCTACACATGGAAATTTGTATTGCATAAAAAGGTATACAAAGATATTTACTTTGATTTTGAATGGTCAGAGTAAATGTTAGCTATTGTGGTCCGATCTGGAGAATATGCTCGGAGATTGTAGCGTTGCCTTGAACAATAATCTATGCCAAATTTCTTATTATATTTTTTTAAATAATAAAGTTTTTCATACAAGGACTAGATTTTTGTTCGATATCGGCTGTTCCGACAATGAGCAGCTTTTTAGGGAGAAACGGACGTGTCCAAAATTTCGAAGCAATATATCCGAAACTGGGGGACTGGTTCGCGTATATACAGATAGACGGGTATGGCTAAATCTCATCACGTCGTCACTCTAATCATTTGTATATATTCTTAATAGGGTCTGCGAAGCTTCCTTCTGGTGAATTCAAAACCTTACTATCAATTCACAGGCTATAATGACGAAAATCGTGCATGTTAAAGTATTTTAAGACCAATAGGTTTTTATTATTCATAAGCTATGCTTATATAATATTAAGGTGATTTTGGTGAGGTTGGGTAAAAAAAGTAACGGAAGAATTCTGAGGTCGAAAAATACCGTAGCCATTTTCGAAGATACTACAAGTACTTACAACTCACATAACTCCATAACTCAAAAGATCTGTACAGACATTTAGGTGTTTTTTAAGACTCACAGATATTGATATTCGCTCCCGATTTATATAACATATTCTCTTCGATTTTTCTCTGAAGGCTGCTACAGTTTATCTGAGGGAATCGAATATATTTATATTATAATATTATATATGGTTAAGACTGTTGTAAATGGGGGTGTTGAGAAGTAAAAACTGATCTAGCAGGTGTCGACTTTAAAGATTTCTAAAAAAAATATAAAACTGTTTTTTGGTAAGATTTTAGGTTTTGTTTTTCTATTCCGCTTTACTTCTGAATTGGTGTGGTGAAGAACTGCATTTAAAACCCTTGATCGAGGAGTTTTGTGGCTTGGACGAATACCGTTTTATAATATTTAAACGAAATAAATATTCGAACTTACCAATTGTGTTTATTACCAAAAATAATGCACCAAAACAATTACACATATTATATATATATTTTTAAAATATATTTTTCTATTTGTAAAATTTTTATTTTGCTTTCTCAAATATTCACATTTTTAAACTTGTATACAATTATTGTTATGTATGTTTAAGTACAGTGGTTCGTTTTCAGTTATACTATATTTTGAACACTAAACATTTCTATGTAAATGAGTAGTTTAAAGTTCAGTTCTTCTTGAGAATAAGCGGCAGAACGCATTGCGGCTCAGTCTTGCTCGGATTGTCTGAGTACAAGGCAACTGTTTTTTCATTTAAATCGAAAACGCCCACAGCAATAGTTTTGACCAGCTCATCCAACGTATTGTCTTCATTGAAGACGCAATACTCGCCGCCACTACAATCGCTTAACATTTTCACAACATCTTCCTTGCAACTCGGTGGCGGATATTCGCCGAAGGTGTTCATGCGCGATTTGCTCGAAGCTAACAACCACGGATTGGCCTCCTCGGTGCACAGACGCTCATATCTGCAATACAGTACAGTTAGTAGGGAGCTTTTTATTTCGCTGACAATTATTTGTAATAAGCCTACCTGTTGGCGTGGCAATTGTGACCAGCGCAGCAAATCTCTTTAATGTCAAGACGCGAAGCGGTGCCGTCTTCTAATACTGGTGCCATTTCAATGTTGTAGAACTTGCTTGGCTCTTCGCTGAAAGGGAATTTTTGTTGAAAAATTGATGCAATTGTATGTGCAATAGAAAATAATTTACTTGATGAATGACATATTGAAGGAGCAGCCGTCACCAGCCCCAACGCCCTCATCCTTGAGCACAGTGAGCGCTTGTTCGTAGTTTTCGGCGCTTAAGAGCGCGCGTGTGATGAAGTGGCGAGCTGTGGAAATGAATTTAGTTTGATTAATTTTAATTTGATTCAAATAAAATTTTTAATTATTGCAAACATATGTATGCTTACGTGTTTTGCCACTTCTCAAATGCAACGCCGACAATGTGTTAATGGTGAACACCAGTCCATGATGGTTGTAGTTCATCGTATAGCCGGGAAGGTGGCCGGCATAGCAGAGCGACATGAAACGCTCCTCCTTCACCTTGTGTTTGCCCTGTGGCGTATCACTGATGATATGTGCCACCACAAAGTAATAATGGTTGAGTGTCGCCGCCAAGGCATCTTCGGTGTGAGCAAGTATACGCTGGACAATTACAAGATTTTAATATTCCTTTTAATGAAATCTGGAATTATGTATTTTTATAACCATATAATCACATACCGAGTTTTCATTGTTCACGATTATGCTAGAGCAGCCAATTGGTGCAACTGCTTCATTTCCGTTCGCACAAATTGCAGTGATCTCATCCATATGAAGCAGGAACAGCTGTAGTTAAGAACAGAAGGTGCGAATTAATCTAATGGTTTATGATGGACATTTTTTTAAACCTTTAAAAGTAAAAGAAATATGTTACGATATTTATTTTAATTTCTTTCATAGAAAGCAATTTACTTAAATAAGAGAAAAAACTTTTTTTACACAGTTACCCAAGTATTGAAAAGAAGTCATTTCGGGTCTTTAAGATTTGTGAATTATTTTTGACATACCTCAATATTAACATGTACATTTATTACTCTATCTTCACAAAATGGTTTATGTGAGAAGTTATTTTTCAGGCGGATGCAAGTAACCGGATTTGAACATTAAAATTGTTAAACTCTTTCTATTAAAAATATTCTCGACGGTTACTTCTCTGACTATTTTGTACGCCTGACTTGAGGTTTACACTTCTACAGTTCCTTAAACTATACAAAAGCACCTGGTAGCGTATAAGTTAAGAATGTTTCAAATATATATTTTAAATTCATGATTTTGCTCCATTTAGAATAAGGTGGTAGTTATTCATACGGATTGTATAACATATGAAGCTTAAGCCTTGAAACGAGTTTGCGTTACGCTTCTTTTCATTTATGTGCGGTGTTTGTCCTGAAGCTATTCGCTGGCGGTCGTGCAAGCTTTAAGGCAACTTATAATGGCTGATTGACTTTATGAGATAATAGAGGATATTATATAGAAAACTTTTTCACTTAAAACGGCGTGCAATCGCCAGCTGGTCAAGACTTAACCATATATTCATTAAATATATCGTAAACTTAAACTTTTACATAGAGATTCTCGATAGGAGTATTTCCTATTTGAAAGAGTTATTAATACAAGATATTACGGAAGACATGTGAGAATAGGAATAATGTGATCAGAAAGCGACAAGATGATCTTAAATGTTATTTTTAGTCAAAGAGGTATATCACTCTTTTTTATAATTATAGTTCAAACATTAGTTGACTGCAATTCGCAAAAATTTAAACAGTGATGAACCAAAAAAAAATAAACTAGTATACTCGTAAATCAAACACACTTCTATACTCAAATAGAGAGAGAAAATAAAGAGAGGCTTTAGCTCAGTAATGTGGTCTTCACTCTTGTATTAAATTAATCGAGCTTTAATTGTTGTCGCTTTAAAATAAAAATTTTAATTTGGCGTGGCGAATCGTAGACTATCGAGATCAAACGATATTTTGTCCTTATTAAGAACCTTAATTAGGTTAAAGAATTGGCAAACCTTTGGACGGTTACGATTTAAGATTTAGCTATTATTATTACATATAGTTGCTATAAAAAATTCACTTGTAAAGGGTATTATAGCTTGGGTGCAGCCGAAGTTAACGTTTTTTCTTCTTTTTTTATTAATTTCGATATACATTTTTTAAATAATATTTTTACAAAAATATTACGAATATGTACGTGAGCTACTCAACGGCAATCGCATTGATAGATACTGTTCCTATCAATGTTCTAACACACAATTTGATTTCGCATTCTTTGCAACATAAGCGATCATTCTTTGGAGTGTAGTTTTGGCTGATCGGGATTAAATAAAATACTTTCGCTTGGTATGAAGAAAGTGAGGGTTTTATGGAATTAAATGTGTGCACTATTCTGAGTCGACTATATTGTTTATTATCATACGCTTAATAAAAACAATCACCTTGTGAACAATTCATTCTAAACTTATACTACCATACCTATCCATGTAACTATATGCCTATGTATTACAAACTTATGTGCTTCAGTTGTTTCTGATTCAATATCTAAATCAAAATTTGATAGTTAAACGATTGTGTAACTCACATACAGATATGGCTAGTGGCAAATTAACTAGCTGCTATATAACGGTAAAGAATTGTAGCATTTGTGTGGCCACTGTTTCATACGCATTCGTAGGTAAGGAATGTCTACGCTTTGGAAGCATTTTAATTATCAGCTCTACCAAATGCAATAAATTTTATTCATAATTAGCTACTTAGTTGACAAGGTAACTGAGTTTTGTAGTTTTGCGTGGCATTACTTTTCAAGGTTAAACCAAAAAGTTCGCACTCAAAACAGTATCAAGGCTGCAATATTGACCACTAGGGGGGACAGCTGCATACAGTAATTTATCTACTCGCATGTGCGCGTTGGATATTTGTCGAAAATAGTAATGTGTACTTCTTTTTCATGGTTGAGCTTTTTCTTGGTCAGGCCATACACAACTTGTTTGTTCTTATTGACTTAAAGAATAGTGTAATAAAATTGAATAAAGTATAAGTAATTTTTTATTCATGTACAGTCGCAATTTATTTTGTCTAAAAACTTCGAGTTAACATCAGTGAATTTAGAAAACAGAAGGTGATAGCTCACGAAAGTTTTTTGGTTAAAATGTTTTAAATGCCTATAAGTGCTTTTAGGTTTTCCCAATTTGTCTCAGCATTTTTCGATTGAGGTAGGGAGCATAACTTGAGCAATGTTGAGCTCAATCAGCATTGCTGAGGACGTGTCAAGAAAGAACTTAAAAATTGCAACCGAACTGAGTACAAATGGGTCATAAGTTGCTAATGACTAAAATCGGTCTTCAAAGCCGATGAAATTTATTTCTGAATCCATGCTGGTCTGTTTACCATAAAATATACTAAATATATTATATCTCTTAAGTATTTTTATGCTATTTTTAAGTTTACAAATCGATCACTTAGGAATTCTATTATTGAAAACCGATTAAATGATCTTATTTGCTTATAAAAGATTATAATAAATGTTATGAATGCGAATATTTCTAAAGTCAACTTAGTTGTTACAACAAAAGTCGATAGGAACTATTTCCTGTGCTCAGACCATACTCCTTGAAACAAATTTGACGACAATGAAGATGTAAACTCGGAGTTTCATATTTTCAAAGCTTAACTTAGGATTAAATTATTTTCGAAGATATAGATATATTTAACTAATAATTAAATTTTTACTACTTTTAAAAAATACGAGAAAATAAATAAATGGTAAAAAAATCGTCGAACAGTCGCCATATTGTCAAACAATTTTTTTTTTACTTATCGCTAGTTCATACAATTGCGACATCATTGCAGATTGATAGTATTTTCTTTTTCATTTCAGGTGACTAGTAGGGTTGAAATCATGGGTATGCTCATGTGCCAATTTTTTGAGAACCCTCACTTCATCAGCTGCTAGTTTTTTAAATTTTCGACTTTTGTTTTAAATTTTTTTCTGTACTTTTGTAAAATTAATAAATAACTGTTAAACAAATCGATAGTAAAAATATTGATTGCTTTTTTTTACAACATAAAGACTAGAAGGGAACTAGTATTCCGTCTCTACTTAAATTAAAAAATTCCTAACATTGATAAATGGAGATATTTACTACAAATTTAATTTAGCAAAAATTTATCTAATTGCAGAGATGAATTTATAATCGATTAATTGATTGGTAACACGAGCCGCTAATAGTGACATTTAAACGGCGGTCGTATAATGATTACGATTATGGTACTTATGTACATACATATGTATTTATTTGTTGAATTACATTGGCGTGCTTCTAAATTGTTGTAACACGCTTTTTATTGATGGCAACAGCAGCACGTGAGTACATTTATGGATGAAATGAGATGCACTTGTATGGAAGCTTACTATACATATGTATGTATATATCTATGCGCAGATAAGTGGATATATGCACTATGCCTTCAATTAACCAATTTTCATTTGGTTAACTCTTAAGCTCGTAAGCGTTGTGGAAATGTCTAAATTTAGTAATTGGTATGAGCAATGTTAATGATATTCATTGGTGAATGTTTAATAAGCAGAAAATATGAGACAACAACAATTTTGCATTGACCTTACAGCCAGTTAAGTAGAATATTATTTAGTATAGAAAAATACTTGTAGATGGAATAGTTTTTCGTGCTCAATGCGAAGAAAAAGCTTATGTTACAAAAATATTACTTAAATTGAAAAATTCTTGATTAATTTCATCTACTGATCGTTTATAAGTCACAAGCTCTAACCTTACATAACCTAGTAAATCTCTCAACTGCAAAGGTAGCTTGCTCAGAGCTGATGGAGCCAGATGTGACGAATAAAAATCTAAAGATAGTATTCTGATTGTGACATCAGCATTTGTCCTAACAGATCAAAAATGTGTTCTGAAGAATAATTTTTATATTTTTTTAAAAACTACTCGCATACTCGCTCAATTACCCGAAAAATATATGACTATTAATCTACTAATTTTTTTGTAAGAGTTATTTCGAAAATTAGAATATCTTGTGGGAAAGAGACTCTGAAACTACAAGTATTTATACCTTGAAACGGGTTTTATATTAAGTTTGCCACGAAGTTTGTAGCACCCAGTAGAAAATGTTGGAGACCCTGTAAAATACATAAATGATCAGTGTGGCGAGCTGAGTAGATTTAGCTATGTCTGTCTGTCTGGCCGTCTATAAATTCGCGAACTAGTCTCTCAGTTTCCGTTGACATCGGACCACTATAGCATATAGCTGCCATAAAAACTGATCGATCGAAAAACGGTAAACTTTTTTATTTCACAAATTATCTTCACGTATGTCCAAGCTAACGCTAAACGCAAATTCGTTTTCAAATTAAGTTGTATGCTTGCTATAAGGCATTTACATGTGAAGAATATAACGATTTTTCTTGTTTTATTTTGTAATTGCAACACGCAGAGTATAAAACTTCCGACAAGGTACGAGTATCTAAAAATTGTGGATTACTGGTGGGTTGCGATGGCATACTGGTATTTATATACGAGATGATATCGATATATATATATATTATATCTATAAACCTACACAAGTACAAGTGCACTATTATTCATGCATATTCAAATATTACTTTTATTTACAACTAACTGCTCTTCTATGAAGTTAATTACCGAAATGCGTGCTGTAATTGTTTTCAATTAGATTACGCGCAAATTGAAAACTAAGAACCGTTAAATATGAGTGTTAACTGCATGCGTTGTAGTATTCTATTTTTATTGCCTTTTTTAATTATACACATATTAACACTTCGTTACGATTATTGTGCAATAAAAGTGGAACAGCCATTGTGAGTAAAATAATTAGAATTAAGTACTAAATGTGAAAAAAAAAATTAATATTAAATTGCAATTTTCAAGAGTGCAGCAAGAACCTTGTGTATGTGAGTGTGATTGCAATATATTATGCCATTAGTCACAATATAATTGTTATGACATTATGCTTTAATTACTATATCACAGTGAGTATTTATTTATATTAGAAATGAATTTCTTCATTATTTCTTTGATTTTTAGCTTTGCTCTTTATTATATTAGATTCAGATCGGCTTAAGTACGTTTGCTTACATATAAAGTGTGAATTTGCTTTATATATGTGAATATGTATTTTAAATTTAATTACAAATATACACACGCGCCAATGTATGCGTAATCGGGTAAATCCTTGTCCTTTGCCAACAATCGAGGCTATGCCGGCAGCATTGTTGTTGGTCTTTACTTTTACGTGGCGTGTTGAATGATCGTAACACAAACGGTGTGGAACATTCGCAATTTAGGTTTTTACAGTTACATATATACCCACCTATAGTACATACAATGGCATATCTATATAAGCTCGTATTTAAACAGTTACATATTAGGCCGTGCTGCGTGTTGCATGCATGTAAATTTGTGCCACTGATTCTTAATTAGATTTGGCTAGCTTTTGGTCGCAGTGCAAACCGTTAGAGCACTAACCAATTCACACTGAACTCATTAGATACGACAAGGCAATGTTACAGTTTTCCCTTGACTTATGTAATTGCATTGCGATTTGTGCATTTTAGCCGATTAAGAACATGTGCATGACGAACGATCGGTTATGTGGCATATGCATGTAAGTATGTAAGTGCATGAATGAATGGGTGTACTTATGTCCGACGAATGAGTGTCAATATTTCTATATTAATATATGTACATATATTGCCATCCAAATATATATGCATTTATGTATGTATGTATGTATGTATGTATAAGGAATGCGCGTAAAACTGTTTACGTTTAAATTTAAGTATGTTGCTCTAATTATAACAACAATTTTTAAAAATCCATAATAAAATTTTAATGGTCTATAAAGCGGCATTTTTCGAATTGGCTAAATATGAATAGTTAGAAGCAAATATGTCAATTTACTTGCAGCGGAGCTCTTGAAAGTAAATAAAATTTTTCACAATCTCAAAAATCTCCCCTTTCAGCTTAATTGATCTCACCTTCATTTATGTAAAATCAACTTATTCACGTCAGATGTATATGGCTAAATCGAATCGATCGACACTAACTACTTATATAATTTCTTTATAAAGACCCCTTCGTTTCCTTCTAGGCATTAGGGCATAAAAATACAAATAACGCAAAAAATTACTCATACCACCTGTATTCCATAGCTAAGCTGAGAATATTACTGTAGTAGAGACTTCCTATTTCGAACGTTTTAAATGTTGTCTACCAAGTTCACTTGAGTACTACAGGTGCCACAGTTGAGAAAATATTAAAATTTATACGTTACAATATATTTCAAAAAAGTGAAGTCTTGCTTTGTCATTAAGGAAAGTTTAAGCTCCTTACACGCTAAAAATAGAATTAGTATCTGATGGTGATGGTGGGATATGTATGTATAAGACTAGTGTCTGTATATCTATGGTAATCACTTTTTATTAAAGACTCGCTTCTAGTTTTGCCGAAGTTATATATACTTATATTGTACAAAGTGTAATATTTTAGGCACAAAACAACTGTATGTTCTTCATGCTTCATAAAACGGGTGGTAGGATCAATTTTCCAATGGATTATTTTTTAAAAAATTGCAAAATGCTCGAAAAAATTAAAAATTGGTTAGCTAAATGCTTTTTCACATTTTATAAAGAAGTTGGTCAAACCTCGAACTATATGGATTTTGTTGCTTTATAGAAAAAATTAAATATTTTGTTATGTGGCAGCCATATGATATAATGATCTGATCAGAATAATTTCTTCGGAGAATACATTGTTGGCCTAGGCAATAACTTATGCCTAATTTCGTGAAGATACCTCGTCAAACGAAAGAGTTTTTCATACAAGTACTTGATCAGATTGTTCAGTTTGTATGGCAGCTATATGCTATAGTGGTCGGATATCGGCCGTTCCGCCAAATGAACAGCTTCTTAGTGAGAAAAGGACTGGTACAAAATCTCAGGTTGACAGCTTAAAAACTGAAGGACTAGTTTGCATATATACAGACGGACGAACAGACAGACGGACATGGCTAAATCAACTCAGCTCATCATGCTGATCATTTATGTATATATTTTATAGGGTCTCCGATGTTTTCTTCTGGGTGTTACAAACTTCGTGGCAAACTTAATATACCCTGTTCAGGGTATAAAAATTGCATATGAATTGATTTGTCTTTAATTAAATGAGGCTGAAGATTTAATTTTCAATATCACTTCAATTAAGTAATTGCCTAAACAAATTGCATATTGTTGGATAAAATAAATCATACTATTGCTGATCCCCCTTTGGCATTTCTAAGCTGATACGCAGTCAATTAGGGCAAAATTAATTGCTGCCCTTGGTAGATATATGTATTCTACTTGTATGTAGAGTTTGCGAATAAATTCATAATATATCAGCATTTTTTAATAATTATACTATTTTCCTAAATAAATAAAAATTAATAACTTGTGTACCACCATATTATAATGCGTATGATAAATAACGACTTCATTCAAGACAAAGTAAGCATATAAATTACGCATTTGCTCATGAATAGTTTAAGTTCGTTTGTTTTTTCTTCGAATAATAATTAGCTGTGACAATGTTCGTGTTAAATGTCAATAAAATGTCAGTTGTTAATTTTGTATACTGAGAATATTTACGAACGTTTTAATAAATGCCTTAATAAAAATATAGATATGCGTACAAGTACGTGAATAGTTTTCTCTGTTTATGCTTATGAACATATGTCCACTAGGGTGGAGCGAAAAAAAAAATTATTTTGCTTAGCCTGAGGGTAAAATTTGTAGATTAAAAAAAATAAAATTTTTGGAAAAAATTTTTTTTTGGTTTAAACTCTTCACATTTATATAAAAATTACCGAATTTGACGGGTTTTGACTCAAAATTTATTTGAACGCTTAAGTAAAGCATGTTGTCGCTTAAGACTTTTTTTAAAACTCCAATAATGACCACAAAAATTTTTTTTAACTTGATAACTTTTAATTGGCCAGAAAGAGGAGTCTCTCCACAGCTTCTTGAACACTTATCAAAAATGTTTTACGAAATCAAAATTTTAACTCGAAATTTACTTTAAAAGTGAGTGGGCCGCCGCTAGATGTTAAAAAATAAATTTTTTTCCAACAATTTCATATTTTTATTATATACAAATTTAAGATAGTCCCAAGAAATTTTAAAGTAGTAGTAGTAGTGCAATTATAAAGTAGTTTTCAATTGTTCCCAGAAACCCTGAAAGTTAAGAGAGTTGAGAAAAATTATATTTTTTTTCTCCGCTAACACTTACTATTACTTATTTTCTCTATTATCCTCATTTCATATCTGAACAAAAAAATAAACCTTTGTTGTTCCTTACACATTCATTTTTGTGTAAATCTAAGAGATTTTGTTTTGCTATTAGTTCTTAGATCCTAAATTTCCCTCAACGCCCATCTTCACTTACCTTGTGAAACTCCACTTGCGCGCCATCAGCTATGCCCTCCAGTTCTCTGACGTATTGTGGAAAGGACTTCTTAACGCTCTCCAATGTTTCGTTGTAAACTTTTCCTGAAACATTGAATTTTTACGAACATAAACTTAAGTACCATATGTAAAATTGATTTATTTCTACAATTTTGACTGCTTAAGCATTGAATTATTTTAAGAGTAATTTAAAAAATAAATAAATGTATCCATACTTACTGCCTTCATCCTTATTGTAAAGTGGTAAATATGACTCATTTAATGGATTGCAGAGTTGTAAAAAGCTCTTAATAATCGAGGCAAAGGTTCTACCCTGTAAAAATACAGAGCAAAAAATATGTTTATTGAATATTGTTTATAAACATAAGAGCTGACTATTTATTTATGCTTGTAATAATATGGAGAATAGAATAGTTTGACGATCCCGCGCCTCAATGAAGACTTTTAAGAAGTTTGGTGAAAAAGTGTAATAAAATTTATTTCTCTATATAGGTAAAGTTTGAGTATGAGATATTATGATAAATGAAGTTAAGTATGTAATTTTACCGTTTAAACGACTTTTATTCCCCTGACGCCTTTGCAAAAACCACAAATCAATCACTAAATAACGCACATTTAAATTTATAAAATTATTTGAAATTAATAGCAATTAGACTGCTTTAATTTTGTTTACAAAACTAAAGCTGTATTAATAGGATTAAAAAGTTGTAAGACGTTTTAGATTTGTGTGCTAGCCACTCATATGCTGGCATTACTCATACGCCCCGGTGCACCTCAGTGCGATGGCGCAGACATAATAAAAGACTTGCGAAAAAATTATGTATTAAAACATAGGAAGTTCTTTTGCATTATAATAATATATAGAGAATATCTTTTGTATATATTTAAAATATAAAAGCTAAATAAGTATAGTTATTATTATGAGAAAAAGAATTAGTATTAAAATGAATATATTTTAACTCAATTTTGTAAATATTAATACTTAAGAAAGAGGGAGATTTAAACGAGAGAGTCAAAATTGCCACTAAATTATTTATTTCATTTTTGTAATTAATAATATCTCGAAATTTAAAAGGTCCGCTTTAATTATTCAGACCTATGCACACATATACAAGTAAGTAGATGAATATAAATACAAGGCGTCGCCTCCCTCTTATGATTGCGCGGTATAAATATTCTTACTCGTTTTTTCTTCAAAATTTTGCTGTGCTGATATGTTATATGTACGTACAGACATTTCACTGATTTATTTGAGTGACTAAGATCAAATAACACTTCCAGTTGGTTCACGACTAAGTCGCACGTTCGCAACCACATATATACATACGTACGTTGGCATTTTTTGGGTTTGGTCCAACTGCAACCGGTAGACTATCGGTGGTATTCAATTAAAATATTTACATATTGTATTTAATTGCTTTGCCATTGCATTTACTTATTTTTATAGTTTATTAAAATATTTATTTAGTTTGTCGTGACAACTTCATTGTTAAAGGTTTAAACGCTTAACATTTAGCCGTTTGCCAATGCTTGTTGTTGCAATTAATCCTTAATAAATTGACTAAATTAGTGCAAAATATTACTGAATGTTTGTAAAGCGGTGTGCTCATGTTTGCGGACATGAAATGCTATAACTCACGTTTTCCGACAAGCACAACAAATTATTTCTACTTTTTTGACCCCGCGGGCATTCGATTTTATTTTATTAAAATCATGGTTGTCTTAATAGCGTTCGTGCTTTATAGAAAAGCGACTGCTACCGAACTATCAGCACTAACAGTGAATAGACAGCTGTAACAAAAAATTTTGACTTTCTTAGAAGTTGCTTGAATATACCTAAATCACGAAAAGTGAAAAAAGTCATGTGCACGCGATTGGATGCATAAAGTAAGTATATTAGGGTGGTTATAAAGTGCACCCTTGCAATGGGTAGGAAAAATTTGAATTACAGTATGAGTTATATAATAATTTATAAGTTATAGTATAATCATAAGGTCACTTATCTCCTCAATTTACTTGTATAAAGACAAATAAACATTAGATATTATATAATTTTGACTCCACCGATGCTACAATACCGTCTACATTTGCTTTTTTATAGAATGAAAAGTTTTAAAAAAGCTTAATGTTGATTTGGATTGATCAAGTTGTACGACAATTTTTTCGGAGATTATAGGGCTGCGTTTGATAATAATGTATGCCAAATTTTAAAAAACTTTAAGCTCGAGTTTGCCGTTCAACACGATTATAAAACTTTTGAATAAAAATCATTTAACAACGCAACTATCCACCATAATGCTCTTTATTATTAATTTGTTTTAATAAGGGATTGTTAATAGTTAAAGTGACATAAGTTAACGGCCAGCAGCTATGTAAATATTAGCTACGAGATAATACATACAAACATTTAAGTGAACAGGTGTTTATTTTCCGCTTTAATAGAAAGACTTTTGTCTAAGAAAATATCAATCAATATTACAGCGAAAACAAATTCAACCCCGGAGTAGGTGTGACACCTGTTAAATTTATGCACATCATTTATATATATGTATATATATGAATATTAATATATATATATATATATATTAAATATGATATATTTTTTAATTTTATTTTTTCTTTTTAAATACGTATATCTATATATTATAAATCACGTTTTGTTCGGTTTTATCGGTTGTTTAGCTTTTATTGCATAACCAGAGTATAAATTGTTAAACTTATTGTAATATGCTGATAAGTAAAAGTAATTATATATGTATATGTATATAAATCGGGTTGCATAGATTATTAATTTTTATTTATTATAGTAATATTAATTTGCACAGAGACATTTTTAAACTGAAAGCGATTAGAGCAATTTGCCATGGGTGCAGTGGTTAAAAACTGGTCATGGGTAAAATTGCTTTTACAAATTTTTTCCGCCATTGGGATTGGATATGTTTTAAAACTAAGTCTATGCAAATCACATTGTCATGAGGTGGCCATAGTTCATGTCAATGTTAATTAAAAAAAGGAATTATATTAAACAATGTGCGCGCTAACATTTCTGCCACTTTTTAACACAAAATCAGTTTAGGTACAGCTTGTTAGAAGATGGTGTATGATATAAAAGTTTTACGCATGTTTTGAATTCATTCCTAAATTGGCGCAATAAACGTCAACGAACTGTCAAAAATCATTGGGGCGTTCGCGCAGAGCAAATCAATTTTCATTTTGATAGCGCGTTTTGAATTGAAATTGTGTGCTAATATAAAAATGGAAAATAGAGGCGATAAAAGCGGTGACATTCCTTAACAATATGAAAGGAAAGTCATTTTCATATTGTGTTTTTTTAGTTTTAATTGACTCTTGACTTGAAGTTTTGAAATTTTCATAGGCTTAGATATAAGTAATTTTTAAAATTACATTTGATTTCTACTCCCGACAAAAATGTCAAGGCCTTCTCGCACTGAATTTCAGCGAACAACTTTTATACACATTTATAGCTTATGCGCATTTCCTTCTCGTGTTTTTGTAGAGTTTGAACTTGCTAAATTGCCAACTAATAATTTCTAACTCGTCTTCTACAATATAGGTATAGGTATAGGTAGTTAGTTTTAAATAAATGTAAATTTTCACTAAATTATTCATACAATTTATATTGTTTTTCTCATTATTACACTGACAGTTGAGTTGCATGATATTTATTTATAGTTTTTTTTTAGCTAAAATTACTTTTACTTTGCATTAATTAAGTGCTTTATCGCGCACTTAGCCCTTAACGAATGAGAAAAAGGGGTTCGCTATCACGTTTGAAATATTTGCGTTTTTAATAATCTATACAGGTAATAAATATTATTATTATTGCGATGAAATTATAATAAAGGCAGAGTTTGTAGCATAACTAAAACCGGTTGAAAGTTTGTTGATTCACTAACTGTACTATTTGTATAACTGCTATGGAGATATCATGTGATGGTTTTCTTCGCATATTTGTCATAGTTTTTAAAAACAGAAACGTAAATACATACTTGTATACTTTATTGTCTGGTATGTTTTTTTGGCATTCTTGCATGAATTAGAAGGTTTAGTATCACTTTAAGCAATAATAGGTAAACTCACAGAAGTTTATTGAATTGAATAACTCAAATATAGAAGGGATTATTAAATTACATTTAATACTTCATTATATTGAATTTTTTGTCTATAAAACTCATTCAGGATTTTACTTGAATATTCTTCAATAATGTAACACATTTGTGTTTTATTATGGGAAAATTTGCTGTACATATTTTTAATTTTAATACTTTTTGAACTTTTTAAAAGTATGTACATATATCATATACATATATAATCATATAGAGTATATTATTTCTTGTGAAGGGTTAAATAAACTTAATTTAAATTTAGAAAGTCTAAAAAGCATAAGGGTTGTTTATCCACATAAAACCACTTAAAAAATACATATAATATTGCATAAAATCAATAAACTAAATACTACCTATAACCTTTGCTATTTGCTGTTAAATATTAAGTATTATTTTATGAATTTTATTTTACCACACGTGCAATTATGATGAATTGAAGATTAAAAAAGTAAAATTTTAAAATTCTGTCGTTTCGCTCTATTTTTAAAAATTTTTCTTTTACTTATCATTAAATGATCTAAATAACTTTACATATACCTAATTGAGCGGTTATTTAATTTTTTGTCAAAATTTGAATTAGTGGTGCCATCTGTTGACAATATTAAAATTGGGTTGCAAAAAAGATCTTACCTCGATTTACATATTTTTACATTAACTCGAACTAAGCGCTCAGATTAGCTAGATTACTATTCATGCGAAATATCAGCACTTTTACAACAAAAATTATTTTGATATTTTGTTTTAATCTTTTTGAATTCAATCTGAGTATAATTTATCGGCTTAATTGTTTCAATCATCCCTATTAACTTGGTGAACCCAATTTTGAAAATACATATTCTATAAAATTGATAGTTAGCTTAGTCAAAATTCTTCATTTTTTAATTTGAAATCCTTTTTTCTCATACTTATCTTTTGATTTTTTTTTGTTATAATAAATCCGCTTTTTCACTTTCTCTTTTTCACAAATCTTCTTTCATTGTATTATAGTATACTGCATTAAATTTTTGATAGCGCTCGAATTTTCGCAAATCGCACAGATATTTGTTAATTCTTATTAAAATACATCAAAATATTTTATGTACATTAGCCAAAAAGAAGAAAAAGCTAACGCATTACACTTTAATCTTTATTAATATTCGCTCTTTATGTTGCAATAAGGAAAAATAAATTATTTGCTTTTTATGAAATTAATTTAAAACTTTTTTCAAAATAATAATTTTCAAAAAATATTATTTTTTCATTTAAATATTTTTTATTTAAATCCTAAAATAAAAATTTTCAAAAATTACAGTTTTTTTAACATTTTCGAAAAATAGTAACTTTCAGAAATTTTGGTTTTTAAAAGAAAAAAAATTGATGACCACTTTTAACTATTTTCATAAAATATTCTCGAAATTATTTCTTTTAAAAATTTAAACTTAGCATTCAAAGTCAAAATTTTATGATCACTTTTTATAATTTTATAAAATTTTCCTGAAATTTTAACTTTAAAAAATTTAATATTTTAAAGTTCAGAAGTTAATTTTTTTAGAAAATTTTGGGGAAATTATTTATTATTACACATTTTTTAAATTTTCGAAAAATAGTAACATTCAAAAATTTAGTTTTTTTAAAGTTCAAAAAAATTGTTACCAATTTTAATGCTTTTTACAAAATTTTCGGAAATTATCACTTTGAAAAATTTAATTTTTTGAGCTACTAAAATTTTATAATCACTTTTAAAGATTTTTGTAAAATTTCCTGATATTATATCTTTCAAAAATTAAATTTTTTTACATTTTCATAAAATAATAACTTTAAAAATTTTTATTGTTCATTGCATTTTCGAAAAATTGTAACTTTTAAAAGTTTTGAATTTTAAAGTTCAAACAAATTTTAACCGCTTTTAAGGATTTTAATACAATTATCCTGAAATTATAGCTTTTAATTTCAATTTTTATTTGCTTACACTTTTGAAAAACAATAACTTCTAAAACTTTTGGTTTTTAAAGTGCTAAATTAAACTTTTTAAATTTCAAAAAATTTGTGTTCACCTTTAAAGATTTTTATAATATAATTATTTTTGGAAATAATAACTTTAAAATTATTTTTTTTTAACTTTCGTAAAATTTTACCATTAAAAATTTAATTTTAAATTTAGTAAAATTTAGTAATCACTTTTATAAGTATTTTTATAATATTTTCATTACCTAAAAACCTTTAAAAAATTTAATTTTAAATTTATCAGAATTATATGAATATTTTTATAAAGAAACGTGGAAGCACTTCGCAGAATTTCTCCACAGAACAGAAAAAATTTAAAGGGCAAAACATTTTATTGCCTATTTAAGTGCCTTATCTATCTCTTTCGATAATATCGCTATGGTAATATTAGTTTTTCAAACTCACCATATCGAAACCGACATCGTAGTGTGTGCCTCTCGTGTAAAGCACGGGAATTGCTTGGCGCCTTGGTATGTTTTTAGCTGCCATCTTTATCAACACCGTTAATCAACAACAATTATTTAGTTAGCACTCGTTGCCTTTTAAATGCGCGCTTATCAGAGAGATTTAGTGAGCGATTGCTAAGAATATCACTAACAGACAGATCAGAAATATGAAAATGTAAAATATCCAATTGAGAAGACTACTAAAAGTATTATAGAGGCCAATACGTAGGCGTACACGCTAACTTTAACCGCCGGAAATATTAGCATGCGTTGCGTATACGTTTACGTGCGCGTTTTTATAATAAATGAATTTTTTGGTTAGAAAAAAGCGTTTAATTTTGAGTGGTTAATCCAAGTTAATCGCTGATAGTTTGCACTAGCGCGACGTCGCCAATCAATTGACAGGAGTATTGAATTATATAAAAACGTATTTATATTTAAAAAAAAGGCGATTTAGTTTTTGTACTGGGTTCCTGTCTCCAGTTGGGTTCCGGACAGCTGCAGACCGTTTGGCGGTAATTCACAAACTGAATGAATTGCAAATGCTTAGTAGCGAAGAGACTTCGCATTTTGCCGGCTGTTTTCTATTTGTTATTGTTTTTGTTGTTTGGCTCGTTGGCTTTTTGGTGTACGTCTGGTGTCGTGCGGCGTCAAGCTGCTATATTCTACTGCTTGAAAGTGTTCTACAAAGTAAAAAGATAACGAAAACCGTTTCAGCGATAGCACACACATACATACAAATGTGAATGATTGTGAGTATGTGTGTGATTGTGTATTTACTTTAATGAAATAGTCGCCCATTTGGGGCTGTTGAAGTGCTTACGAAGATAGCTGTGTTTGCTTTGCTCGTGTGGCTACAGGTGTGTTTGTTTGCGTGTGTGTGTGTGTGTCTGCTGTGTTTGGGGCTGGCTCGAGCTGTTACCGCTACTAACTCTGGGAGAAGCCAACAATGTTTAATTGCGCTTGTGGTTGTGCTCAATATTTAGTTGCGTTACCGTTAAGCGGTTTTTAACTATTGAAATTTACGCAAAGCTGACGAAACACACACACATATAATAACATATATGTAGATATATATGCATGACTGTTTGTCTCATGCATTTACATAGGCACGCGACCATAACATATAACAGTTCAAATGTCGACATGACAACCCGCTGTGGGGGTGCATGTCCACGGATATGCATGCAAAGACACACACACATACATACCACAAGCACAAAAGTTACATATAATATAACTAACATTGAGTCATATTTAATATATTTATTGATGTGTTGTTGTAAGCTCAGAACTTACATCGCAACTAATGCGCTCTAAGCTGCTGAATTATTGCTACAAACGCCGACAAAGCTACCCAAATGATCATATTTCAATGGCGTTTGATTTAATTTTGAACTTTTAATAGACCGGCGAGTGAAGGAAATAATGCACTGGTTCAAAATCAATTTAGTTTCGCTCAGAAAACTATTCATGCATTTCATTTAATTAGCTTGTGTAGCAGGGTACATTTCGAGCTGGTGCAATACCTTTGGGTATATTTCGGCGGTTACCAACTTTTTGACTTTGAACTGTAAATAATACCTATATTCCTCGAAAGACGCCAGCCTTAAACTATGTCTTCCTCGTGTACGAGTAAAAGAACTGGAAAGAGTAGTAGTAGGACTGCCAAAGCGTGACATAAAGCCAAGTTCCTCTGAACAGGGTATATTAAGTTTGCTACGATATTTGTAACGTCAAAAGGAAACGTCAGAAACCCTATAAAGTATGTATATAAATGATAAGCGCGACGAGCTGAGTCGATTTAGCATTGTTTCCCTGTTTGTCCGTATGTATGTCTGTATATATACGAACTAGGCCCTCAGTTTTTGAGATATAGATCTGCTCTTTTCACACCAAGAAGCTGCTCAATTGTCGGAACGGCCGATATCGAACCACTATAGCCTATAGCAGTCATACGAACTGAACGAACGGAATCAAACGCTTGTATGGAAAACTTTTTAATTTCAGGCGATATTTTAAACAAATTTGACATGGCTTATTTCCTAAGGCAACGCTATAATCTCCGAACATATTTTTCAAATCAGACCACTATATCTTATTATATATACTAGTATGTATTATATCTTCTGTTCAACTGAGGCTAACGTGTTTTCTTGTTTAATATAGCACATAGGTAGTCTTATAGATGTTTATAGGAGGGCCGCGGTGTCTGATAGTATAAACTTTAAAGACGAGCGAAAAAATCCACAAATATGCACTAAAGTCTATAAAAATCTTATTTCATTTAACATATTTACTATCAGAATGATCTGACTAAAATTGGAAAAAAAAGAATATAAGTATTCTAATTGAAAAAGGTATCGCTAGCAGCCAACCAACCAACCAACCAACCAATGTTTTCTAATCCAAATTTTTCAGTCAAAACTCAAAACAGTTTTGGAATAGAACTACAGTCTACCATATTTAGTAAACTCAATTCAACTCGGAAAAGTCGTTGGGGCTCCAAATTGTATATTAATTATTGCATTTGTTGAGTTCGAATAGATTTTTCTTACAACAAATATTCAAACTCAAAATTTCTTCGATTCTTACATGAGAAGATTGATTTACATTCAGAAACTACAGTTCCTTAAGATAAGATAAAATCACGAAATTATACTACAATTTCGTAATAATTTAGGGTTAAAAATATATGCAAATTGTTTTACGAAAAAAAAGCTATGTAAAAGTTGACCGAAATTTATTTTCCGTTTCAAAATTAATAATAAGTAGATGGATTCTGGCTTTAAAATCGATTTACTTTGAGGTAATGGAAGCTATCAAAACCACTGCTAGATCTGGAACTGTAAAGTCGGCAGCATTCCACAAAATTATTTGGAGAATATTTTCCGGCACTTCAACAACATCGACAAGAACGACTAATGGATTTTATGATAACATTTTTAATTACATAAATAGTTTGCTTAGTGGCGGCAGACTCACATTAATGTAATTTATGGACTCAATTTAGATTACAAAGGTAATGCATTGTTTGATTCCAACAACAAAACACTAAACAATGTAAAATTTGAACTGAACTACAAGGCTTGTTATGTTGCTGCAATCTATTGCAACAAAAATCATTTTAAAAAATGTTAATAATCTTTACTATTCTATGTATGTACATATGTATGTATTTATTTATGCATGTACATATATAAGACTATATTATCATCATAAAGATCATCATCATGAAATACTCTTACCCTTTGAAAAGTCTAGCGTTGAGAACAAATGTAAATAAAAGACACTAATTCTAATTTACTGATTACACATTACAGTTATACATATGTATAGCAAGTACTCGTTAACTATATATAGGTTGGTTGAATAGTTTTTGCGCTCAAAATTAAAAAATACTGTTTTTGGTACGAAATATATTTTTTTATTCAATATAATCTCTCTTAACTTCAATACACTCATTCCAATGATCCTTCAATAATTTTATGCAATCCCTATAATGACTTTCCGGAAGCTCTGCAAAATACCCGTCTACGCCTCTAATAGCTTCTTCATTCAACGAAAAACGCTTTGCACGAAGGAATAATGCCATGAAATTTGTTTTCGATCCAGTTTTTGTTGAATTGTTAACATGTACGGCACTAACTTTACAAACAGTTTTTTTCATATGTAATTCTCCATGTAAAATATAAAGTACTCCTTCGCCTGAGATGCCTATGGCATTAGCAATTTCACGCTAAGTCAAACTTGGATATTCACTAACAATATAATGAACTTGCTCAATGGTTTGTGGTGTGGTTGCGGTTTTTGGTCGTCATTCGCATGGATCATCTTCAAGCCTAGTACGACCACGTTTAAATTCACCAGCCCAAAATTCAACGGTGCGTTTTGAAGGTGAGGACTCCTTATACACTTCTAATAATTGTTCATAAATTTCCTTTGCTTTTAAACCCTTCAAAACAAAGAATCGAATCACTACTTGGTATTAAATTTTTTCCATATTAAAAAAATACTCCGACACGTCAACTTCAAGTGGCTTGTAAACAAAGATTTAATTGAGAGAATGACTTGTAACTTTGCATGTGTTCTCACGACAGATGTATCAACTTGAGAAAAAAAATTGGAGCTATTAGTGCTATTTCTTGGTGAGAGCAAACACTTCATCTTCCAACCTGTACATACATACGAGTATATGATCATATAATGATAAGCGACTGAAAGCGCTTTAAAACATAAGTAATTGCCGATTGATTATTAGGTGACAAAAATATGAGTGCTTTTAACATCTGTTTAACTTCAGATGTATATATATGCATATCAGTATGTACATACAAATCATACATGCATATATAAGTGAGTGAATTTTCATTTTAAAAAATGTCTACTTCATGTAATAAATATAATTTTTTAATAAATGTCACAGCAAGCAAATTTATAAAGACAGTATTGCTTTCTACGTGTAAATATGACTTAGAGCGTTTCATTTGTTTTTTTTTTTTTTGAAAATTGAGTCTTTTGTTTAATAACACTAGGCGCCCTCCGCTGCACTCCGGGACGCTCGCATCGCTCGCTCGCCTACGTCCGCCCCCCGCCGAGCGCGAGCTAGCTCGCTCTTATGTTAGTTGATTCTCGACAGCAGCAGAAAACTTTTATATATAATAGAGAGATATTAAATTTCCTACTTATGAGATGGTGTAGTATTGTAAAGGGTGCATTTTAGAATTATAGAAATTTTACTTTAAGTAAAGCACAGATATTTTTATATTATTGCTAATATTTTGCGTATTTAAGTTAAATAATTTGAAGACATTTAGTGGTTGATGAGTTTTGGGCGGCTTACCATGACTACATATTTAAAGGATCATCCTGTCGGTCTAATTTATAACCACTTTTTACAATGAAACCGGCCTCTTTTACCAAATATCCCGTCGAAAGATGATTGATCAGCATAGAGCATTAACTCCACCAACACCAACAAAACTAGGTCTAACGAAGAGAAACTATCGCATAGGTGTCAAATTCACATAAATATTTCTTGAAATGGTACAGTCTCCAAAAGCTCCTTTTAAGAAAGTGATGGGCTTTCCCATGTCAGAAACGAACTTATTCTGGATACAAGACAGCCTTGAGAATCTCTAAATGTGTGAAATACATATATGTCAGCTGGTTTGACAGCTATCCCTCCACGAATTTCAATACTTCAAAATCTACAGCCTTTATACTTGCAAAAACATATTATATTCCTCGCTTTATAGCATATTATCTGTTCGATTAAATAATGAAAATAGTTTGGGTGAATGACACAGAATAAAGAATATTCTATTTTGTATTGCATTTATAGGTATCTATGTATTTACATATCAGGCTTCTGCCTCAAATATAAGTACTAATAAATGTCTGTGTTATCACTTAAATTGTTTTTAATTATTTCCACAAGAGTAATAATATAAGTTTTTTGTTTTGAACGAAATCGCTAAAACGTGACAAAAGATAATTTTGAAAAAAATAACACCCTTTGATCCCTTTAAAAATCATTCTTAAATATATATAAACGGCATGTGTTTTAATAACTAGCTCATAAAGTGACTAAAAACATATAAAATGGAAGCGTGATTCGTAGTTTAACAGGTGGTTAAGTTTCGAAAGACGCCGCTTTTGGAGGAAGGGTAAATTCAGGGGATACCTGTTCTTCTAGAGCGTGTTAAACTGCTAAGGAGCATTCTAAGATGTTACAAACAATCGTTAACTGAACAACAGTTATTAACAGTTATACTCTGTGCAACATATTATTATATGTATATTGAGATTTTTACGCGGTTATGTAGCACATAGTATACCATAACTGAAGTTGTGACAATATATCACTGAAGTTGCATATACTTTCACAATGGCGCTTAGTGCTACCAGATCTGCCGCGCTGTGAATCCGAGCATTGAGGAAAAGTTAAGACGTTCAAAAATCTGTAGAAATCCGACAACACATATTTTCTCTATATAAAACGATGTCAGGTACAATATATGTATAATATATGATGTAAAATTGCATAAAAGTATGGTAAATTTGTTTTTAAATAAATATATATATTAAAAGTATGGTGTATAACATATACTCGAAAGTGTGATGTATTTTTATTTTTATGTGTTGATTCTCTCTCTCTCTCTCTCTTCTATTCTCTTTGTTTCTTTCTTTCTCTCTCATGGCACAGCACACACTACACAAGGCTGCTGTACAAAGTAATATGTTTAGATAAAAATAAAATCTATGTTATATGTGGAAAATAAAGGGTGAAAAGGAAGTATGGATCCTAGATCAATATCAAAACTATAATGCATATAGATCCCAAAGTTCTCATTGGCGAGATGTAAGCCCAAAGCGAAATGTAAACTGCCATACCGTAGAATCAGAACCATTAAGTGAGTGCGAGAAAGAGAGGAGGCAAGGGAGTAAACAAAAAGAAGAAAGGTCAAAGTCCGACTGCTGCGAATGTTATTTATTCTAAGTATCTTTGCTTGCGTTTCGAATTCATACTATACCTATATACATAAATAATGAAAATAGAAAATGAAATGATACGTCCGAAATCCGGCTGAATCATAAAATCCTTACAACTGTAGCAGGCTTAGAAAATTCTGCCGATCTGGCAGCGCTGCTGGCGATACAAATTCATAAAACAACTTAATAATTACTATGTCTCAAATACGTAATCATTATTAGGTAATTGAAGCTGACGATGCATTAATTCATAAACAACCAGTAAGTACCCTTACGTATCTGCTTACTCGGGCAAATCACGTGCAAAAATCGCTCTAAACGGTAAAATGTCAATTCATTCATTAAAGTTTTATATATACATAAATATATATAACATATATGGATTTAGCTGTTTATATGTCGATACTAGCAAGCGGTATTCGTTGTACATATATTAGCATATTTATACAGTTCTTGTCTTGCTAAGTTTATTAAGTCGGTTAGCACTCAGTCATCACAAGCTACGCAAACGCGGACAATGATTTAATGATCGTCACATTACTTGTCAGAGTATTCTTTAAAATCGTCGTCGATACCACGTTGGAAAAACTATAGTAGTCATCATAAAATGTCTAGCCACGTTTTAAGTACCATCAACTACAAATACTATATGTGATTAATCTACTCGCCACTTAGTATGGCTATATAGCTACATAGCTATCGTGTACAAATTAAATAATTTGTTGTATTTAAGACAAATGTTTATATAAACGCTTCATTGAAGAAATATTTTGATACTTTTTCTTAGAACCAGATCAAGTTTTCTATAAAAAGTTTTGTATAAAATGTAAAAAATATAATTTTTGTTTGACTAATCTATACAAGATGATATTAATCCGCAATTGACTGCTCACAAACTAGTCTGAAAATTATCTGTTTTTTGCTGTATGGTTGTGAGCTAAATATATCTACTATTACATTTGTTTGTAAATGACAAATGTTTTACCATGGCAAAGATCAGCGTTAAATTCGCACTTTCATTTACTTTCATCTGACATAACTAATACCGCATAAATTATTAAAAGTGTCAAAACAATTAATTATTATATAGGTATACAAATACTATGTACATACATTGTAATTAAAGCCTAAGCAATTCCAACTCATTTCAACAGTCATTGAAAAAAATTAGTAACGGGTGGTAAAAAATAAATTTACTTTATTTTTAATTTTTTGGTTTGCGAACACGAGAAAATTACAAGCTGTAGTATGCAACTATAGATAGGAAACGACCGAACATAATTTCCCCGAACTTAAAATGCATGAATATCATTCCATTTGAAGTACGGTTGTTTTCTAGCTATATTCGTGTTTGGTTCGCCACTTTTTTGTTACACATTCTTCCAGTTATCTAGAATTATTGAAGTTAATGGACGCCACGTCAAAAGATAAAACACCATTTAACTTTCTCTTTCCTTTATTATTACAATTTATTTATATACCAGTTGTTTGTTCGACTCGCCAAATTTCAAAGCCAAATATATATCCATCCATTATAATAATTTCTGTTAATTGTTGATTTTTTTATTCATTTCAAGGCGATCAACAATGCTTAACTTATCACTATTTCTGAAAGAAGCCTATACGCTGATTTCTACTAGTCCAAAATGCCAATAAACCACTTAAAAGAGATGCTTGCGATCCACCCTTTACTATACATTTGTACGTATCATCTTATATGAGATAATTTCCGTTGAAGTGCAAATTTAGCATGATTACTTTTAAAATGTTTGAAGATGGGCCAACAGGTCACTGGCAGCGGTGCAGTTGCCATTTATTATTGGCATGTGTAAATGTAGCCACACATATACGTTTGTATGTATATGTACATATTTGCACCGTTATGAGTGTAGTGAGTGTCGAAACACTAATTGGAAATTAATTTTGTGTATCTAGCGTCTGCTTGAAGCTATTAACTCAAATGGGCATATAAACTTTGTTAAAAATGTGCGAGCGGCTTAAACGAACGGTGGCGCTAAAGGTGTCAAAGTGTTGGAAGTGTTGAATCTCGAAAAATTTAACGAAAATTAAATTTATTGTAAAGGATATATAAAACGCGATGAATTACCTCTCAAGTGTACTAGTGAGTAACGGTAGTGTTGTTGAGTGTACACATATGTACACTTATTATGTATGTATGTATATATATATTATTTTTCAAAATCGACGACGACAAACATCCCAAATTACCAAAATATGAAAAAAAGTTTTTTAATCGGTTTTGAAGCTCACTATGGACTGTTTTATCGCTAAGTTTGATATAATTTATTAAGTGGGGCTTTAAAGTGGGATGACTAAGAGAACTTACTATAGAATATCTTTCGCGGTGCAAACTATTGGAAGATTTATAGTACTACCAAAATTTTAAAACAATTAATTATATTTCTGTTCAGTTTTTGTGGGAAATTTATTTTGTGATCTCTCCCAAAATACTCATTATTTTTCTCTTTCTTCATTCTCGATAAAAATAAAAATAAAACTTAAAAGTTTTATATAAAATCATGCTTTACTTAGTCATACCTTCATAATTCATAGATAAAAGTTTACCCGGACTGAAATAACTATAGGGGCATTCACACCAGCTTTATTAATTCAGTAGTTTTTACGTGCATTTTGTTTTTGTTAAATTAACAGATTTTCGTTCTATCGTGTAACGAAGTACCAGTGTGACAAGTTTGCTAATTTTTTCGTTACTTGGTAACATCAAATCAGCTGTTTGTTTTGCGTCGTTGCCTAAAAAGTTCATTTGATTCATTGCAAAAAAATACCTTTGCTGCTCGCTACAAAATAATTTTAGTTAAATTTTTCAAAAAAAAAGTATTTAATAAACTTCAATCAACTGTTTTGGAACAAAGTTTACCACACTTTTGAGTTAGATCAAAAAGTATGTTAACAGTAAAATGTTTTAACGAAGTATGAACTAACGAATTACAAGATTAACATGTTCGGTCTTAATACCCCTTATATTTTCACATATTTTAAAACAAATATTTATTATTATCGTCTTTAAAGTAGGCTCCCTTCGAGCCAATGCAAACAGGCCATCGCTTATAAGAGATGTTGAGATCCACTGCTATTTCTCTCATGCCAACTCGACATTTTCAAACATAGTTTTTTTTTCTTTATTTTCTCTCGCATGAGGCAAGTTTTCGATGACTTCAATACCTTTATTGAATACTTTCTGCCACTGAAATACTTATGTTTGTAATAAAGTGTACTTATCAAAACACTTCTGCAACATTTTCAACGACTCCGTAGCTGTTATTCCATTGCAAACGTAAAATTTCAATCACATCCGTTACTCAATATTTTATCACTTGTATCGCTTCACTGCTCCTTGTAGTTTCGAACTGCGCTCTGATTGTTCGAATATATTCAACAAAAGCAAAAAAGTAAACAAGTAGTTATCATGTGCAACCATTTAGCATTACTTAAAAAAATTAGACTTTAAGTGACTCAGTATAAAAAAAATTGAGTAAAAATATAAAAATATATACAAGTAATTGTAATTCTACATCCTTATCACAACACGCCGAATGACATAATCTCTTATTCTATAAACCTTGGAAATAGTAACCGAAGATTAAATTGTACTACTTATAAACAATTACTTTATCTTATCTCTTATCTTAGAGTCTGCTTTCATTTCTCCAACTGTTCGGCTTCAATATTGGTGGACCGTTATTTGGCAACGAAAATGTACACATTAAAGTGCATGTACCTGAAGAAGTATCACATAGAACTCATAAAACAATAATTTATGAACCCGCTAACAAAATTATACATTATCAACATCGCAAATATCCACAGAAATCAGTAGGTTATCAATTACGACATAACCAACATAATTATGTACTGGAAGATAACTTATTAGCAGACTTTAAAAATCCAACTGTTGATTCAAATGTGGCATATATAAAACCCGATGAATATGGAAAAGAGCATTTAACCCAACACACAGAAATTTATAAATATGATTATGATAATGCTGCATATAAAAGACCCGTAAAGTATATAAATACCTATAAAGTGATCAAATGTCAGGAACCAATAAAAAGCAAAACTTTATACCCACCACATCCACACAAACACCAACATAAGTCGAAAACATATAACGAACTATATAAATTTATTAAGTCAAAATATCTGCCAACAACGGGGGATGGACATGAGCTCCACAAATCAGCTGATAGCAGAGATCATTACCATTATCCAGTCAGAACGCAAACAAAGTCTATAAAACCGCACACCCATACGAAAGTGGTTACATATCAAGGAACAGCGAACAATTACCATAGCTATAAGCATACGCATTATATAGAACCGCCTTATTATGACGCTGATCCCAGTCCACTCGTTGATTTTAAGCTGAACACGAGTGTTTATTTGCCACCATACGATATTCCGGCATTAGCAGCGGATCATACAGACACGACGGCATATGATTTTTTAACTCCCAAAGAAACTCTCACTTTACCCACTAGTGAGGCAGCAGATTTCCATAGTCAATTCCCCTATAACGCCTTTAATGATGGAAATTTCAAACCCTTCATTGGTGACATGTACCTACCTGTTGGGGAAGAAAGTCCCATTAGAAAAGAAGCAGCTGAGACTTACATGGGCATCGACAGCTATTCTGCAAGACATGTCCAAGGGCTAGATTATCTTAGCTACTCACCCTATCGACGCTGGAGTACCTTTATTTAATTAATTTTAATTATACCTGTGTAAATATATATATAGACCAGTCTTAAGTGTGTGTATGTATTAAATATAATTTATTTAAAGAAGTACATATGTGCCTTTCATATATATATGGTATGTATGCATGTACAAAGTGCCTTAAGTCGATTAGTTAAATAAGCGCATAAAATCGATGCGTATAATAAAAATAGTAAAGAATAGTATTATGACAACAATAAAAAACCGTTTAACCGACGCCGGAGGCGAAATAAAACAGACATTACATTTATTTGGCCTCCGGCGTCGCTTGCCAAAACTTAAAGGGTTTCTTTATACTGTGGATTTCTTTTACCACATTTATAGTTATCATAGAAGGCAGAAAGATCAAAAAGATGCACGAACAAAAAATTTTTTTTGTTGAAAAGTTTTCTTTCAAGATTTAAAAGAGTTTTGAAGACAGAATGCTCTCGAATTTTTCAAAGTGTACTTTCTGTTTTTTTTGGTCGGAAGTGTTCTTGGATAGTTTCGTCGTCATAAGACGTCTAATCAGTAATAATCATGCGTTTTATAAATGCAAGAACCTCAATGTTAAGGCGTGCCATAAGAAATGTTGAGATCTTCTGCTATCTCTCAAATGGCAACGATTTTCAAGTCAATGGGTGACCTTCACTGAATGCTTTCAACTATTCCGAGTCGTGATTCCATTAGAGACACAAAATGTCGAGAAAATTCATTGTTCAATTTTTTTTCATGATCAAAATCGCCACAAAAACAGTAAGCAAACAGCTGTCAAACACACAACAATTGACATATGGAGATCAAATTTACCACGAACATAAAAAAGGTTGTACCAAGCTAGGAAGATTTTCTGTATCGCATCGATTTGAGTGTGCAGTTTAAATGGACCAGCTTGGATCAAATTGGATACGAAAAATACGAGGGTGATTGGTTAAATTTTTGAACTAATAATGATCTAATTTTTAAAAAATGTTCGAACATGATAAGTATATATGGAATGTGATAAGCATTATAAAATTTCTCGGCTAGCGAAAACTTTCGGTGATGTCAGTTGATACCCAAAGCAATTAACATAAGTATTACAACTCGTAAAAAAATACAAAGTTTGTAATTGAAAATTAATTCGTGAAAGATTTCTGTTTAGTTTTTTTTTTTAATACACTCGTAAAAGAAATGTTGGGAATATGTAGTTTTTTCTTATGTGCACAATTAAATAATTCGCTCTTTACAAACTTATTAATATTGAGTAATAAGAATCGAAGTAGATCCAAGTTATACACACTCTTGTAAATATGTAGTCAACATTCAGCGGCTTAAAAACTTTTGAATTTGGGCATGAATTGTATAAAGAAGATCATGTAAGTGGCTATTGAGCCGAGAATCTGAAAAAAATAAACATTTTGTTTGCTTTCTAATTTGCTTGTTACACAAAAGAATTCAAGTATCGCGACTTACATCTCTTGCCATATCACAATTCAGCACGAAGAAGCCAAAGCCGTCGAGGATGATCCGCTGGTGTAGCATTTGCAAAGCAAAGCTTTGTAGCTTAAAATACAAATAGTGAACTCTCATTAATAATTATGCTGGGATTGTACATAAAATAGCCCGCGGCATTACAGATATACACGAATGTGCTTTAATTGCTATATATATATATATATATACACGTACATATATAACATATGTATAAAGCTGTAAGCGAAACTTACCCGTGTTGAAATTTGGTAATCTTCAATATCATGTCGTATCTTATGTATATTGTGTGCGAGAAAATTTGTCTGTGCAAAAAATATTAGAATTAAAGTAAAAGCACATCATTGAAGTACTTAATTTAGTAAACTTTCATTATTAATATATTTTCATACATAATCGAACTATTGTCAAATTAACCACCTACCGATCGCATACAATTTCGTGACGTTAATAACAACAAAGCGATTGACACGGAAGTTGGAATAATTAAAAGGTACTCTGAAATGAAAGAAATAGAAGAAAATAATTTACTCTTCATTCAAATATGTAAAAATAAACAATTTACTAATCGAAAAAAGTATATATTATATATTGGTCGGAAGTGGGGCTAAATCCAGTTCTCTGATAGTGATGGTGTTCAGTTATTTTAATATAGAACAAATCTTTGACAACAGAAGAGCTTTTTCCAATACTACCGAGAAACACTTTCGCACTTGATTTCGCCATTGAAAAGCTCATCCAGCCTTTAGTTTCATCAAGTTGCGATAAGTTTCTGAACAATGGTGTCGGTAGCATAAAATTTGATAATGAAACAGATTACATGTGTATCACTTAAGAAATTGGACAATTTAAAGAAAATCTCATATCTCAAAAGCTGCTTGACTGACTGGAAACGTTTTTGGTTCATAAATTATTATAATGTTTTCTTGACACGGTTTGATATTTGATAGGTAAAATGGGTGACATCGAACCCCAATTATACCCACTTCACATAGAACACTATATTGAATCCCATACGTTTATGCTAATTTAAGAAACTTAACACAAATAATATCGCTAATATATTTCAGTTCTAACCGAAGTCGATTCTTATACTTCCTATGCCCCATATACCGATATGAGGATTTAAGGCAGAACTTGAAATATCTTAAGGCACATTTTTTTCGGGAGCATAATGTGAATTGGTGCCATAAATGGCTGTAGTCGGTCAAAACGTTTCCCTAGTAATATACTTAATATGATCACAATACTAAACATTTACAAAAAAACTGCAACCAACCATAATAAATTCCATTATTTCCAAGAATTCAAAAAGTCTTACCAGTAATATTTTCTCCGTTGTAAACCATCCAATAGGACCAGTAACATTCGGATAAAATCAAAACATAATCCTTAATATAGTTACATGTCATGGATATACCCACAGCTTTTTTCAAGAGTATAGACATTTCGTAGATACTCTGATAGCATTCCACGAGTATCTGCAGCTCAGCGCATATTTTCTGTACGAATTGGTCCCGCTTTTGAAACTTTATGCGGCAGTTGCGTTCACTAAATAAGACCAAACGTTCAACATTCCTATTCAAGTGCTCCACCTCGATGCGCAACATTTCCATAAAGAACGTGATTTGCACGGTTCGAAGGTTACAAATGAGTCCACTCGGTACGAAGGGTATGAAAAATGTTAACCATTTACGGTTCCTACTAATTTCTTGTATGTAAGCCACATCCACTATAATCACAGCAACAATGAAAAGGCTACTTCGAAAAACGAAAATGCGATAAAGGCCAAATTCGGCACGGCCCCCAGCGCAATCATGCCATTTATAATGGAGCTGTGTGTAGGCCAAGAGGAAATCTTGCATGTGACGGCGACATAATATTGTTTCGGTGATTATTACGAAATGCGATATAATTGCGGCAATCAATTTGAGAAAATCAATAAATTTTCCGAAACTATCACTGTTGTAGAGTATCGAATCGTGATTGACGCTTGTCCACAAGTGCACCAAGAAAAAACATATGAAATGTAAACAATGCCACAGCAACAGGAACCGCTGCTGGCACACGCTGACCGGCTGTGGGCGTTGGTTGACCGTGGCGAGGTCACACTGCCCTCGCAATGGCACAGCGCACTGGCCAAACAGCTGGCCCAGGCGCAGTAACAGCAAGGTGAAGGTGTCCAATCGCACCGGCTGCTGCACGCTTATGCTGGTGGTCTTGCGCTGCTTCATATTTGCATATGTTTGTAGGTACGCAACAGTGGCTTTTACCACTCCAAATCAAGTTGTTTTCTTATTTTATTGGTGACCAAATGATTTACAATAGGCGCGGCTTCGTACTGACAATCGTATGTGCCGTTGCAAGCGTGACTTTGTGAATAGTTCGACGCGAGGATTGAATTCATTTCGCAATTCCATTAATTTGATTGTTCGTTCCACTTGTCGCGAAGTGTGTCCGCGATGCTAATCACCCTTTTCTGACACTAACTGAGTAATTGCTATCGCCGTTGATTGTCGAAAAGTTAGCGACACTGCGCTGGCGACAGAAGTGCTCAGGAGCAGCGGCAGTGGGTTTGCTTTGCCAATAACAGGTGTTCAAATTTATCAATTTACAATGTACATACATTTATTTACATGACACTTTTACCATAGGATATATGTGCTCAAAAAGAATAAATGAAAATTGTGAAGGAAAATTGTGTTCAGAGGAAATTCACACCTTCCGTCTTAAGCCGAACTGGCGGTTGTAGGTTTCAAATACTTGTACAAAGAAAATCCATTTAATAATACGAAAAGTTGCTCACATTTGATCTGATATCTAGAGATATTATATCGAGGATATCATATACCATAAATTTGGTGCCGTGCAGACCAGCGTATGTTCAAATCTTCAATCTCTATAGGTAATTCATAATTCAGCATTCGCTGGCTGTACGCTCAAGATTAGTGAAGGAATGCCTAGAGTCTTTATCGCTGGCATCAAGTTACTACATGATTAGACTGGTTTGGGTGCCTAGCCACAGCGGTATTGCAGAAAACTGAAATGCTGATGAGCTTGCTAAGTCGGGTACTTTAGTTGCACTAATTGCAGAATGGGAACTGGTAGGAGCTCCGTTGGTTTCTTGCGGTTCACTACTGGATGATTAGGCCTCAAACTAGCTCATAAAGCGCTGGACGGCAACTAGCAACTGTGCAGTCACAAGATCTTTCTGGTTCAGGGTAAATCATCAAAGTGGCTGATGAGCTCTTTGCTCTCAGCAAAGTCCACCTTTCAATGGTTGTAGGAGTTTTAACTAGACATTGTTCGATCGGTATTCATGCGTTGAAATCAAATATTTTAACGGATGCCAGTTGCATCAGCTGCTTGGAAGAAGATGAGATAGAATCATCAAGGCTAAAACCCCTTGGAGCTCATACTTTTAGTCATCCTGTTGAAATGATGAAAAGAGAAATAAAGCATCTATGTAAGTAGATTTGTGATAGGTTCAAATCGTTTTGTCGATAGCTGATATCCAAATACAGAAGTTTTTATCTGACTTCATGAAGGACTGAACATACATCTAACCTAATCTAACCAAACGATAGTTCCCAATCAGATTTGAATTTCTGACTTTTCGCTTACATACACCCGTCTCTAATACATTTCAATATAGCTTGGTTGAGTATATTAGTAAAATCTGGCCGAATCGAAATATATTTTGGATATTCAATACATTTTGCAAAAAATTGACTAACAAAAATGAAATCACACGAAGAATTCCACCACTGTGCGACTAACTAATGTAATGAGATGTAGTGCAAACAAAATTTATTTGATATTCACATATTAAACATCAGTATTATTCATATATCCTTCCTTGTAATGGTGAATTTTTAATTACATTCCTTGATTAATGAGCAGTCAATTACGATAACCGCAGCAACTTCATTCAGTTGCTATAAGAACTTTGCCATGTGCAAGCAGGTTCCCTTCGTGGTGCGTTTTCACACGAGATTGTTTCAAATCATCGGTTGCTGTGATGTTTCGTGGCATACACAGCCGAGAGAGAAAAGACTTGCCGAACAACGCTTAGTGGCCTGGACTGTTTTAGTTTTGCTAATATATTCTTTCGTATTTATAAATACCTTCGTACATCCGTCGGCATTTCTCTTCACCAGTGAAAGTTTTGGCTACTTTGTAGATGCGCTAAAGGTTTGTATGGCTTATGTTACAGTGGCCATCATCTATATGGAGACGGTGTTGCGTCGGCATGCCCTACAGCTTTTCTGGCAGAGATATGCGATGCTGAACCCAACTTCAAATCAAAAAGTTGAAGCAACAAACATTTATTGGCGCTCACAGTTGAGGGCATATCATCGATTTCTTTACGTCTTCTATGGCATAACGGTGCTTGACTTTATTTTGGAGATTATATATTATGTTCTGCGCGAGAAGGACGATCATATGTTACAGTTTTTGGTTATGTTCACACCCTACACTTATATGATACATTTGCGGAATATGCAAATCATTTTCCATATTGTGATTATAAATCATGAACTGGTGAAATTGCGCCACGACATTAGCCTACTGGCGGAGTATACAAGATTTACACGCAACAGAATACCTTTCGTAGGTTTCGAAGATTTTGTGCGGCAAAAACTAGCCGAGAAGCAGCTGATATACCAACGTATCTATGAAATGTGCGACTACTTTCAACAGGCCCTTGGAATTTCAGCGATTGCAGTCCTTCTCATGACATACGTCCGTTTGGTCGTCGACGCATACTTCACGCTATACTCGTTTCATATTACCAACCAGCCGCAGTATATAGGTAATGTAATGAAAAGTTCTAGTTTATCGTATACGAGTATGTTTGGTAAGTGGGAGGTCTTAACAGATTTGCAGATTCGCCTAATATAAAGTTAGAACTTTTTAAGTTTTGAATCCACAATTGTGTCTATAGACCTTAAATTTGTATGTACATAAATAGAGTTTCAGATCCTACTACAGCATTAATAAAAATATTGACCAATATAGTGGATTTTGTATTTGCGAATAAAATTAGAACACTGTGGCCTGACAGGGTATATATATATTTCGTATTAAGTTTATTACGAAGTATGTAACACCCAGAAAGAAACGTAGGAAACCCTCTGAAATATAAATATAAATTAGCAGCGTGAAGAGCTGCATCGGTTTTGCATTTCTGATATGTCTGTCCGCCTGTCCGACTGTATATACGCGAATTACTCCCTCCTGTTTTAAGATATCGATGTGAAATTTGACACACGTTCTGCTCTTCCCAAGAAGCCGATATCAGACCACTATAGCATATAGCTGCCATACAAACTGATCGATCACAAAGTTCTTTTATGGATAACTTTTGTATGGTATTTGTGGAGATATCTTCACGAAATTTGGATTATTGTCAGATATGACGGTACAATCTGCAAACAAATTGTTCAGACGTTTCAAATTCGCGGTGGTTATTAATAAAAAAGTCCCTATACACCCTTATGAAAATATTTCTGATAGGATATTTAGAATCGAGATTATAGAAAAAGTAGTTTTTTCGGAAAAGAACGGTCACAACATATATACGTGAATGTGTATGTATGTATATTTAGGTATATACAAATTTTCTTTTTACAAATAGACTATTCTCAAAAAAATTAAAAAACCGATTAGTCAAAAAATTATATATGTATGTATATATCTATTCTAACCTTTACTCCAAACTATCAAAAAAATATCTTACTCATAATAAATAGATTTATTTATCCATTGCATATCAAATTTATTAATTGTATCAATCAGTTGTGAGAAATGTTCTTTCACTCAATTATGATGTCTTATCACTCATACACATCCTTCGGTAGTTTCACGACACATTACAATTCTCCAAACAGCTCACAGTTCAGTTGTGAACTTCGCAATGACTATACAAGTGCCATCCGTTGTGCGTCTCCATATACGCTTCTTTCAATTAATCGGTTGTTTCGACGTCTCACTGCATGACCACTCAAAAGTACAAAGGCTCACTGAGCAGCGTCTGGTGACTTGGACAGTACTTCTATTGCTCACATTTTCCGTAACAACGATGAACACCTTTCTTAGATCCGCCGAATTTCTCTTCACTGCCAATCGTTTCGGTTATTTCAACGATGTCCTGAAGGTGTGCATTGCCCAGCTGACAGTTTTCGTAATTTATATGGAGACGGTATTGCGGCGTCGTGCGCTTCGGAGCTTTTGGCAGAGATACGCGTTGCTAAATAAAGTAGCCGCAGATAAATTTAAAGAGAAAAACGACAATTGGCGTTCACAGTTGCACACATATCGACGTTTTCTGTGTTTTTTCTACGGTATTACATTATTTGACATATCAATTGAGGCGGTGTTCCATACTATGCGTCCAGCAGATCGAAATTTGCTACTATTTTGGGCAATGTTTACACCGTTCATCTATATGGCGCATTTTCGGAATATGCAGATAATTTTACATATCGAAATGATACGGCTTGAGCTGCAGAAATTGCGCCACGATATCGGTCTGCTGGCGGCGTATACGAGTTTTGCCCGACGCATAGTGCCTTTTGCGGGCTTCGAGCGGTTCGTGCGTCACAAGTTGGCCGAGAAGCAGTTGGTTTATCAACGCATCTACGAGATGCTTTATTACTTTCAACGTGCCTTCAGCATGTCCACAATGGCGGTGCTGCTGATGATCTATGTGCGAGTGGTCGTCGATGCGTACTTCATGTTTTTGAACGAAAGTTCCGCCTCGCAAATTTTGGGTATTCTCGTAAATTATATTTATCTAAACTTTGGTGGTTTTATGTTCCGTTATGGTTTCATGGTACAGGAATGACCTCTAAGTGGAGTTCAAGAGTCTACGTGCTCTTCCGGTGTTTCTGAATATCTGCTTTCAGTGAAGCGAGACTCATTTTTATATTTGTGAGCGCCTCTTCACGGCAGTTATTACAGCCAAATATTGGTTTCAATAATATTATATAATGAACTAACAGTGGCGGTGTCGCATACTGAAAATCGTTGAAAACAATAATTTTTACTATTTCGATATAGACCACGACCTTGGTACTTAGCTCTTTTTAAAGAGCGTTTCTTTTAATTTATGGAACTAGATGATAAGATAAAATTGCCGGCTTTTCAATATGACTAAGAATTTGTATCTGATTTATTTACAATTTTTAATTTTTTTTTTTAACATTATACAGAAAATTTGTTGCTGCTGCCAGCATACTTAGAAATACCAGCACTTTTATTGACCTCACAAAAGTGCATGAACGAGGTATGTATACGCCTTTGTATTCTCTTATGGTTTGTGAAATTAAATAAATGAAATTTTCTTTAGGTGAAGTTCATAGCATTTGAACTGCACAACATTCGGAGCTCCGTGGATAACTCACTTATATCGATACAGGTATTTATTTGAAACAACTATCTAAATACTTGTCAAAGGTATCAAGCAGAAAAATTATTACCTCCATTGTGGCTATTTTCATAATCAAAAACACTTTACAATAACTGTGGAGGAATCAAATTGTCAACTCTTTTACAAGATTGTAAACCATAAATTCTCTGAAATATGTGGGGTAAGAACCAATCTTCCAATGAAGTGTACCAATATAAACTTTCTAGAGACTTAGGGACTGAGCTTAAGGCTGACAGCGTTTCTAGCAAGGTAGATGCTTATACATATATATACTACAGTGATTCTTGTGGTAACCCTACTAACAGGAGACGGTACGAAGAGTCGTAAATGACAGCAATCGAGCCTTTGGTTTATTTGCTTCGCTAGTAAGTATGATGATCCGTCGATGGGATTTTTCTAGTTCAGGATTGTTATAACATTATCATTTTACCATACAACATGTTTACAAGCTTTATAAGGTACTTGACTCGCGGTACGCTTAGATGCTTCAGCATTAGCCGATATTATACTGACCAAGTGTGTAGATGGATTTAACTAAAAACTAAAACTAATTCTACCCTCTTGATCACTGTTAGATTCTCTAACCTGATGAACCGCGTTTTCCGCACAAATCAGATTTGCTTCTTTTGGTTTTGTCCTTCAGAGGGTTTTCAGTCGGTAAAATGCTGACGCACAATTTTAGGTCACTTAGTTGCTTGTTGATGCAAGCGTTGAGGTTCTTTGTGTCTAGATATCTTTGTATTTTGTAGCATTTCGCGGTCACGATCAGTAGGGAAGAAATGTGAACTAGTGGAATGCGAGCTCGACTTTGCGAACGTCATGCAGTCGCGCGCTAACTAATTTTGCCTTTGTACTCGTACATCACCCTGTGACGTGCGTATATAAAATTCATTCTCACATCAGTTAAAATTTTGAGATTTCGTGCTTAAGTGGAATTCTTTATTTTCAGATACAAAATTTCTCGCTACAAATATTACATCAGAAAATTCGTATTGATGGCTTGGGTATATCCGCTTTGGATGGAAAAATGCTAGTCAGTGTAAGTTCACAAAAAAATAATAATTAGTTAATGAAATAGAAATGAAAATCAAGTAGATTAATATTTACATAAAACTACAAAAAGAAAACCAAAAAAATATCGATAAATTTTTTCAACTCTGAGTCCGAAGTTTCGATTTTAACGAATAATTAGCAAACATTGAGGTCTTCACACCAAATTTGTGTTGTTCTTTAGAGAGTATTTGAATTAGTTATAAGTTAGTTGTATGTCTCTGAGAAAGTTAAGTTGGTGAATATTTTCATTGGATAAATCTCATTTTTTACTGTAGTGCCGTTTAATTTTTGACAACGTAACAACGATCTCACAATAGCATAGTCAAATTTGATTCGGTGAAGTCGGAACAGATACATATTTTTGCCACTTCGGTTCTCCACTTCCAACCTTTTTGAAAAATTCTTTGTGCTGCGAAGAATGAAAACCAAAAAAAAAAAATGTTCGGGCGTTACTTCACTCTCTTTTCTACTCTTTGGTTTACGAAGCAAAAATTTGTATAAAATTTAAAATTATGAGCGCATTTGTTATATTTTATAGTATACTAAATATGTATTCAGCTTCGGACTCAAGAACTCAAAAACTATTAGATTTATGGTATATATGTATATCTTAAATAGCTCCAAAATATTTTAAGTAGTCCTCTATATATAAACAACATTTTTTTAGAAATATTTTTTTAAATTTTCAGATTGTCGGCTCTATAACAACGTACATGGTATTTTTCATACAATTTATGCCGAAATTCAAAAATTTATAAATACGACACAGTAAAAGCATTAAATACTGTGAATGTATGTATGTACAACAAAGTTGCTTTAATTTGTATGCACAAAGGTATTTACCTAAACAGCAATTTTACGAGTGTTACGATGTTTTTAAAGCTTATACGCATTACTTAAACTAAAAACTATACATATGCATGTATGTATGTACTATATATGTACTTAGCCACTAATATATTATGAACGCATAGAAATTTTATGTGTTTTGTGTGTATATAGAATAAAATATTTGCAACATCTCAGCGTTATCTGAACTACGTTGCATTGGAATTACTATTAAATTGGTTTAAAATAATTAAGAAAACATTTAAAACCGAAATAAAATATAAAAAAATTTAAATAAAAAAAAACTATATACATATAAATAAATAAGAAAAACAAATATAAATAAGAAAAAATAAAAATAAAAAAAATTAGAAAAAAAATATAAATAAAATAAAAAAATATTTAAAGAAAAACCAAATAAAAAAAATATATAACATATAAAAATAATAATTTAAAAAAATTAAAAAAAATAAATTAAATAAATATAAAAAAAAAATTAAATAAATATAAAAAAATCAAATTTCATTTTTATTTATTTTAAATTAATAATTAAAAAAAAAAAAAAATGTTAAAAAAAATTACATTAAAAAAGGTAAAAAAAAAAAATAAATAAATAGAATAAAAAATACAAAAAAAGTTATATAAGTATTGTACAAAAGAAAAAGGAAATACAAACAAAAACTAAAAATAAAATAAATACAAAAAAACAAAATAACAAAACACATAAAATACAATAATAATAAATAAAAACGAAATACATACAAAATAAAAGACTAAAAAGAAAAAAAAAAATACATAAATTTTAAAAAATATAGCGCGATTAAGTTCGCCTAATGCGTGAAGGTAGGCTGCGAGTGAAAGGTGTCAAAATATACTCCACATAATATTAATTGGCAGCACAACTGCTCAATTTCCAAATTTGTTTCACGGTCTTGTTTGGAAAAATATTAAAATATTTAACTGCTTTCATTTCAATTGGCACTGCAAGAGCTTGATGGAAACAAATTATGCAAAACTGATTCTGAAATATATATCTAGTTTATTGCTTAATTGCATGCTTCATAAATCAGTTATAAAAATTATCTAAAATAATGTTTAGTATCATAATTATAAGGCAGTGTGCTTAAACAAACTGCCAATATTATATAAAATGCCTATGCATATTTCAAAACAAAAAAATTCAGAAACAAAAAAAAGGAAATTTGAATGTAAAATCAGAATGCAAGACATTCCATACTGGTAACATACATATATGTACATCCGACGCATAAACTTCGTTCCAAAAAAAATGCACAGCTACTTTCTTACTTCCACACACTTCGACTTGTCTTCACCTTGCTTACGCGCTTTAATCGTACTCATGACTCGATTCACGTTTCGTTATCAAATTCTCACGTTCTTCAGCTGAGCTTTTAAGTAGAGTAGAGCCAGCTGGTGGCAATACGGTGCGGTTAAGCGCCTTCGTGCGATGTAAGCCCTCTGTGAGACCAGATTCTGTAAGTACTTCCACTTCGTCATCGTCCATATTGCGCACCGAAAAGTATGGATGTGATGAAGTCGGGCGAAATTTATAAGCAGTCAAAACGAAAAACACATATGTTGCCATTTCATGGAACATCTCATCCAACCAAGCATACTGGAATGCCACGGTCATCTTCAGCAGATACACAATGATGCGTGTGAAGTAAATATAACAAACTATCATTATATAAAATTGACGGAAAAGTTTGAGTTTGCGCAAATTGATGGCTGCTTTGCCATCGGTTGCTGATGCCTCATGCAAATGGCGTATGGACCAGACAATCGGGAAAAGTATGGCGCCGCAACAGAGCAGATCAACGAAAATGAAAATATTGCGCCAAGTGCGGAACTCAATGTCACTCTCTTCGGACTCGTCAATTATGATGTCAGCGACGTTGGCAAGTACCTAGCGTTATAAATAATATGCGTACTTAAGAATATTATATTAGTTTTATTATTATGAATTATTTTACCTGCAGCGGTATGACAATCATAAAGATTTTCTTATCTTTATCAGAAAGTATGGGTTTAATGAATGTCCAGCCGGTGCCCATAAGCACAATTGTGATGAATAAGACGGAGCCTTTCAGCCTATGATGGAAGAAATATAAATTTTTAAATAATTTATGCACAAAAAAAAATGATTTTGTCAATAACTTTATTAAAAAAAAAATTATTGATTTAAAATTTGAAAATATTCTATACTTTTTTTATACTTACAGATGCGTAATGTAATACAAAATCGCCCAAGCCTCAACGTGTTCACCGCGTATTTCGATAAAATGATAGTTAATGGCGTGGAACATGAGCGACAGCGATTTAAGGAACACCAATAAAGCCATTATGTAGTGCAGTTTGTGAACGTTGTGCCTAAAAGTGAGAACGATTTATAGAAATTAATATAAACTGCCCAAAAAATAAACAATTTTTTAAACTCAAATGTTTACGCACTTGCTCTTCTTCAAAATGAAGATCCAGAAGAAGCCTGACAAGCAAAATAGCACGCTCATCATTGAATATAGAGCGGGAAGCGGCATTTCACCAGCGGAAAGGAAATTATTATCATTTTTCTCCTCAATGTCTACCTAAAAAATAACGCATTTTATACATTACCACCACTACATAAATTTTTTAGAACAACTTACATCGAATGAAATCTCCTTTAATGTCCTGTAGTTGGGGCAGGCGTGGAAATGCAGGTTGTAGAGACCCTCATCATGCAAGGTAGCCACCAGCATGGAAAACTGTAACGTTAACATATATGTAATGCAATAATTTATTAATAAGCAACACCGTTAACTTACCGACATATTATAATACACTTTACCATCAATAACTCGCTTTGTCAATGGCATTGTGTAGTTTCTGCAAATCTCAAACTGCGCATTATCATCGAAATTAATTTGCGTTGACATAAATGCAGGTGCGACCTTTTCCTCGTGTGGAAAAGGGTTTTCGGCTGGCGCAACAGATTCTACAGCTTCTTTATTAGCAGCTGCTGCTAGTGGCGTTTTGGCAGCAACTGCGGCACCCGCTGACTCTGCAACTTTTGTCGGTATTGGTGCGTTAACAGCTGGCAATGGTGATGATGGCTTCAAAATTATTTGTGGCACTTCAACCGAATCATCGTCACCCAGCATTTCACGTTCCTCCAATGGTATATCGTTTTCTTCACCCGGTGCCACAGCCGCGTCATCACTACGCCTGCGGCGTTGTAAGAAGATTGTTGAATCGCTAAGTTTAGAGTAACGCTTTCCACGGTACATAGGCAGCTCATCGTGGTTGCGTACAATGTGTTGATTTTTCCACTCCGGCGAACATTTTACTCTTATACTGAAAAAGGTAATGAGAGTATGTCATTTCTTTATTGGCGATTCATATTTTTTTTTTATCATAATGAGACCTACAGCAGGTTTTTTAAGTCCAATAAAAATATTAAAATTGGTCCGCTGCGTTGCATTTCCGAGGGTTCCTCTAGTATACATTTGTTTTGATGCGAGTCCAAGTATGGATTTAATTGATCTATTGTAGTTTTATCTAACGTTAGGCCAAACTAAACAAAATGATATAAATTTAATAGAAGTTAAGTAAATTTAGGTTTATCTTAATATTACAAACAAATAATTAGATTCTCACCAAATCTTGTTCATTCTCATCTTCTATATGCAATTTACTCAACTGCACATCCAAATGTCCACCAATATAGAAACCGAATGTGCTCAAAGCTATATATGACCGTACATCATGCTACAAGAAACAAGACCGTTAACTCAGTCACCATATAACGTTTTACTGCATTGTTTACTTACGCGAACTTCTAGGTGATGTTTTCTGGCCGCCACCAATGCTATCAGCAGTGTTTGAAGAATTAGAAATTTGCATTTTGTCTGATAACCCATGTTTACTTTCGTTATTTATGGCTACAACAGACGTCTGCGGCAGCTAACGGTGTCAGTTCTGTGTCTAAATTATCTATATTTTTTTTCCAGGTGACACATGAACATTCAAATAAATTTTACAAGTGAGCTTCGATTGAATTGCACAACTATATACCTGCTATTTTAGTTAATTAACTGCTTTTATAAATTATTTATCAATATACAATTTTCACAATATCAGCAGCAAAATATCAGAAAATATGTACGTATAAAATTTACAATTCGTCAAGAGGAGGAACATCTGATTGTCAATACTAAAATAAAATTAACGCTAGGTAGCGCAAGGAATTTTACCGATTGAGTTTGATGATTTAATTTTTGTTAATAATAATAAATTGTCAGAGAATCTTAATAAAAATGTAAATATATAAATATATTAACATTCTCTGGTATTGTTATGTTATATTTATTTTTTATAAAATTATTACCAGCGAATTTTATTTTTTGCTTTATATCTTTACAATTCTGCTGCTTACTTAAGTATACAATTATATAATAAAATGAAACACAAAAAATTTTCCCCAAATTAGATCATGTATTTAAAGTAGTTGTAATTGCATATTTTTTTAATATATTACGTAATTATGAATCCAAAATATGTTTCTTTTTTATAAATATTCTTCAAACATTCGTAGTTTATCTTAGTACGCCCTGTACTTGAAAGCGCATCCGGCAACTCCCAACGGTTTTGACAGCTGTCAAAAAGCAATACTGACAACTTGAGCAATATGGACTTCCTCTTTTTCGATACGTTCGCGTTCGGGTGAATTTGTTAAAAAATTCAATAAAATAAATCTTAGGTAATCTCAGTGAATATTCACATAAAAGCTTTTGAAAACTTTATCAAGTTATGTGGAAAAGTGTATTATTATGTAAAATAAGTTTATTTCGCGACAATTCTGACACATACAAATTATTTTCGTACTCATCTACGAAGTGAATTGAATTTGTTCTCAACTTGGCCGAAAAGCTATGCCATTGATGTTTTGTTGCCAAAGCTATGCAATAAGGTTTTTGCAACATTACCTGAATCAATAGTTCAATGAAACGGCTTGGCGAATTTTTAGAGCTTATAACTTTTCACTAAGTGTTTCTCGTGGATTTTAACTACAACAAATGTTCGTTGCGGCGTTTCAGTAGTAAACTGCCAAATTTTCATATGAATGTAGGCATGCTCCTTTGCTGCGTGGCTTTCAATGAAAGTCAAAATTTTAAACTAAATTTATTGTTTCGATAATGATCAATTTTAAATAATCTACAGCACTTAAAAATTTATCTAAAGTATTGATATTCTAAAATTGTATTGGTTCTAATATATTTGTTTATTTTTTTTTCAGCCATGGTGCGAATGAACGTATTGGCTGATGCCTTAAAATGCATTAACAACGCTGAGAAGCGCGGCAAACGTCAGGTTCTCCTGCGTCCCTGCTCCAAAGTTATTGTCAAATTTCTTACTGTCATGATGAAACATGGCTACATTGGTGAATTCGAAATTGTCGATGATCATCGTTCCGGCAAAATTGTTGTTAATTTGACTGGTCGCTTGAACAAATGCGGCGTCATCTCGCCCCGCTTCGATGTGCCCATTAATGATATTGAAAAGTGGACCAACAACTTGTTGCCCTCTCGTCAATTCGGCTATGTTGTGTTGACTACATCCGGCGGTATCATGGATCATGAGGAGGCCAGACGGAAACATTTGGGAGGTAAAATTCTTGGATTCTTCTTCTAAGCGGGACAGGTCGTTACACTATCAATAGTGTATTTAAGCTATTGCAGCTGGCAAAAGCAAAGTGTTTATATTATTTTTTACAAAAATAGAATGATAATAGCCACTAAAAAACTGCAGTAATCGTGCGTGGAAGGAATAAAGAATTGAAAAAATTTTATTTACTTGGGTTTCAATGATATCACTGCAGATGTAGTGCGGTGGGATGGTAGCGCGATTGCATGTTATATATTTTAGCGGCTAATGCATTTTAGTATTGTCCTAAGCATCTTTATAAAAATAACAATTGATTATTGGGCGTATAGTGAGTCAATATATTTGTGTATATATAATTCAAAAATTAATAATGCTTGATGCATAAGTTTTCAAGTAAGTTTATCAATAATTTCGACTTGTATTAACATTTATAATTTGTTATATTAACAATTCAGTTGGCGGTTTAAAAAAAAAGATCTGCGAAAAAAAGGTGCGTTCTTTACTTAAAAGTCGGGTCATGTGCGTTTATATGCCCATCGTCAAATTTATTTCGTTATTGGATTACCGTTAAAATATCCATGATTGAAGTTCTGGCACCGAAGTTATATTGCCCTTAACAAATACAAAAAATTCCATACAAGAAATTGATTTAGATGGGTCATTTTGTGTGATAAAGCTGCTGTTTTTGCTATTATTGTCCGATATTGGGTCTGTGACAAATTTCGTGGATATCTTGTCAAGTAATCAAGAGTTTACTAATCAAGAACATGATTTTCAGTTTGCTTGGCAGCTATATGCTATAGTGGTCTGAGGAGGGCGTGTGCATAATTTCAGATCGATATCTCAAAAACTGAGCTCGTCTCCGACGTTTTGTTCTGTGTTATAAATAGTTCCTACATTGTTTTCACTCAATACATTTTGGCGTAGTAAACTCTTTAGTCTATAGTAACTCATTAAATCGCCTAAAAGTATGCAATATTTAAAGAGGAAGAATGTATCTTGAATGACCGTTCGGTTTAAAAAACAATATCTGCTTGCTTAGAGGAAATGCTATTGAAAAAGGGGGCAAAATTAAATTTTTTCCCCAAGGTATCAAAAAAGGCATTAATATATGTATGCATCTGTGAAAAGAGGTATTAACAGCACGGTATCTACTATTCATATCTTATCAACCTTTTCATGAACGTTCTTGCATATAGTATATATGGATGTTTGTGTACAATCACATCAAAACTTTATATTCCGCAACATTTTTTTTTTAACTCAGTACTGCTAGGAAACACATTTAATTTGCTATATACACATGTACGCAAATATATATGTATGTATGTGTTCTTATCAGCAAAACAAATGGTAAATCTTACAATGTGCACTCGATACTAGAAATAATTTGACACTAGCATATACTTGTATATAGATTGATGTCTCTTTAAAGTACATAATGATATTTTCAGACACTTTTGATCGTTTGTGACCAAGAACGCTCTGCAATAAATTGCACGTGTGTGTTTATGTATGTGTTAAACGTAGTTATTAATTGTTGAATTTTGTACTTGTGCATAATTAAGGCGCTAAAATTTCCATTTCCATTATCAGCCATTTTCCAACTACATATTTTGACAACAGTAAGCATTTTATATCAATTTTATATAAACCCTGCCGACCTTATATTAAAATGGTGTGTTGTGCAAAACAACAAAAATAAATTAATGCTTTATAATTCTAATCTCAATATACTTTTACGTCATTCAAACATTATTGCAGTTCGAATGGCCCCAAAGTGATTTAGTTTTTTGTGTACTTGAGGCCCCACATATGTACTTTAATTTGACCATTATAATTATCGGATTTCATTTAATTATGTTTCTGCTTGACCAATTTTTCCTATATTGAATAGTTTCTCTTTTATCGCCATTAACTATTAGCTGATCGTTATTGATAAGAAGGTACGTGAGCTATTAAGTATATCTGTTAAAAGTGGGTTTGGAATTTTTTCAACATATACTTTAATAACTACGTTTAGGTACATTTGTATGTGCATACATACTTTTGTGTATAACGAAAGCCATACTTTTCTATGTTTGCTTGCTATTATTTCTTACAGCAAATACTTTTAAAGCTGGGGTGATAATAAGAATGAGTTTGCAATTGCTATTTGTTTTTATATGATTTATAATAATAAAATGCGTGCCAAGTTTATTTCATCAGTAAATAGTAAATTTTCAATAAATCACTTATCTACCATAAATTAGCTGAATCATGGCATTGCATGTGTGTTCGGTTTTATTGCATCAGAGCTCATCGATTGAGCCAGAGTTTCGAGTAGACACCCTATTTGCACGTCTCTGTGCATATATAGGAACGTATGAATATACATAATAGGAAATCAAAACAATTATCGTAATACCTACATACATGCATATGTACTCAGAGATCCGGCTATGCTAAAAATGTGATTCAGGAACTGGTGGGATAATCATATTGTTGATGCATCGGCAAAAACATTCTTTAAGTAATTTGGAGGAATGCTGCCAAATTGACAGTGCTTGGCCAGATAAAAATCCGTGTCCATACTAGTCGCATAGACCGACTGTCGTGGGATAATCTTCATAAGATACAATCGCGCTGACAAAATGCTCGATATTCTGTTCAGACATTACATACCGTATTTTTAAACTAATGAAATTAAAAAATTGTTAATTATTAATTCTATGGTTTTATTCTAATTAAAATTTAAACACTAATACATCTTCTACTTTTTAAACAACTAAACTCTTTTTGGAGGGAACCAAAATATTTCCTGCTAACGTATTAACATATATAATCAACAAAAAAAAATTGAGTTCAATCTTTAAAAATTTATTTAATTTTGGTTCTTGTTGGGTAGGCGCGTTGTTAAAATACAAGAAAGAGCATAACATTGAAAGAAAGAATACCATAGAGGAAAATAGCGAATATCTTGCAAAAAATGCAAATGCATACATACATATATTAAAAATGCTTTGGCACTTCCCTATGTACTTACTTATAACTTACAGTTGCACTTGCCTCTTCATGCATACATACATAACTAGTTGCGTGCATTGCATTTTAATACATTTGTCCAACTCTGGCGAACGCGTGCTCGTCAACATATGTACATAGATGTATATGGTCACTCAAATAGCAAGCTGACCAGCGGCGTTAGTGCTACATGATTTTTGCACTTCACATTGAAAACGAAATTATGTTCAACAAAACAGGAAATTCTTTTATGGAGTCTATGCAAGGCATTCAACACGAAAAATGCACAATGGAGTCAAAAAGAAAATATGGCCGCAATGATTAGTCTCATGTGCACAATATGTACATATGCATGTAAGTATAAACAAGCACGCTTTGCGCTTACTGCGTTAAGTGGTCTGATATGTGATACCGGCTGATGGATGGAAAAAAACCGTCCAACTCGTTAAAATAGAGGCCAGTAAACCAGCAAGTTGACAGATATTATGAAATGGTTATCAACACCCGTTATTCCTGAAGTGTACCACTCTTAACACGCTGTTGACCGGTTTATGGTAGAAGCATTTTCTAGTTATATACATACTATGTATATATGTACTTAAATCCGTTTATAAATGTGGCCACACACCTAAGTTCGCTCCAATAGAATTCAATCTAAATTTCGAGAGCACTAATCTTATCATGGCGCTCACTTAGATAATAAATAATCATAATATTGTTGCGCAGTCAACGCCACTTCTACATGACAAGTGTTTATTCCGCGTGTATGTATACGACCTGTTTTTTTTTTTTTATCAAAGATCAAGTGTAATCCACCATATTTGCTTTACTATGTTTATACATTCATATGTATATTTCAACTTTGTCTCATTTTTGCCAAAAAAATGTAAACGAGCAAATCTAATCTTTGAGCAAGCATCAGCAAACGCACTACATCGTTAATGGTTGCTAGACATGCTACATTACAGGTACAAAGGTTTGCTGGAATAAGCTTAATAAACTGTGTAACCTTTCATTAACCTTACCCATTACTAAATGACCGGCAAAAAATGTGCATTAGTGAAAATATTTTTTAAATTGTTTATTGTTGCGGAATTGTATTTATGGTGAAATAGTAGAGAGCTGATAGCGTTTAATTCTTTTTTTCAATTTTTATTTCTGTAATAAACGTTCTCCATCTACATACATTGATTGAATTTTAAATGAACATTAATTCATCATTAGTTCTCTGAATACAAAACGAAAACAACTTGTTAGTTATACGTATACATATAAATATATATAGAACTACGAGCTAATAGAAAAATGGGCCTCATTATAGCGCACTTTGAGTGCAATTATTATTTTAGATGTTTGTGTAGATGTTTGTGATCTTTTGTAATTTGCAATATTATTTTGAATCAAATTAGTTATTTTTTTTAATGCTCTTGTAACGTACAACTTCCAGCGTCGTTACGGATACAACATCTGATTATATTTTACGATATGCTTAAGAAGCAAGGGCGAAGTATTCCTTTGACTTCTTTGGATCAGCAATCATGGTCTTCTCACCGGGCTTCCAGTTGGCTGGGCATACCTCACCGTGCTCGTCGGTGAATTGGAACGCCTGAACTAAACGTAAAGTCTCGTCGACACTGCGTCCAACTGGCAAATCATTAATGGTTACTTGACGCAAATTCTGACTTCTGTCGATGACAAAAAGACCACGGAAAGGAATGCCGGTTTCTTCATCCAACACACCGTAGTCACGTGCAATCTTCATGGATTTATCGGCCAACAATGGGATAGACAAATCACCGAGACCGCCCTGTTTGCGTGGTGTGTTAATCCAAGCTAAATGCGTAAAGTGACTGTCTGTTGAGCAAGCAACAACTTCACAGCCAATATTGCGGAATTCAGAAACGCGATCCGAGAACGCAATGATTTCGGTTGGGCACACAAAAGTGAAGTCCAATGGGTAGAAGAACAACACCAGGTACTTGCCTTTGTAGTCAAGCAGATCGATATCTTTGAAGGTGCCATTAACGACGGCGGTTCCCTTGAAATGGGGAGTGGGCTTCTGAATTTTCGGCATCTACAAAAAAACAAACAACAACAATATATACAGTTAAAATCACCGTAGCAATCAATTACTTTCAAGTGCAGTAAATAAATTTTATAAACTTATTTTTGGACAAGCTCAGTTCAATTTCACCTTTTCAACTCGGTTAGCACACTGAATCTCTGAATACAAACTGGTTTTTATATACAATTTACGTTTACCACAATAAGCAGTGAATCAGCGATTTAGGTACGAGTAGGTACCTACAGGCGGAAAAGTACGCGAACTGCAAAAATCTAGCAACAAAATTAATTAGAAACAGCCGACTTTGCGAAGCGATAGTTGCCGTTTCAAGACCAATAGCCGGGTAAGCAGTGCGGAGGTCTTAAACGAACCCGGCTGCTTACGAGTGTTGTTAGAACGTTAAACAATGTGTGTATACATTATCATTTCACTAATTATTCTAGAATCTTTTAAATTCATGTACAAGAAAAATATGAAATATTTAATTGCTACCATATTATTTATATAATTGGTCTTTTTATTTACCAGTCAGTACAGATAATCCCAAATATTTTATTAACTCGTCGAAGGTGAAATTAAATTCCCCCACCCCCCAGTTTGTTCAACATTTTTACTTACATCGCAAAAGGTTTTTCCGTAAAATTCGCAAGATCAAATAATTTCACACAATTTATTTTACCGGCAGCAAAGAGAATTTACTCGAAAAAGCAAAAACGCACTTGTGTGAGACAGTAGGCGAGCAAAAAATTGTACACCAAACCGAGTAACACGAATTGACGTTCAATCTATTCGAATATTGGCAAAAGAATGATTATTTTAAATAGCTCCACTTTCAGTCAACAGCTGCCTGATACGCAAATTTGACAGCAGCTAGCAGAAGCGCGCGCAATGAAAAGCTTTAATAAAAGCGGTGGGCACACGTTACGATATTTCGTACTGTCGAATAGTTAATGCAAAAGTTCCGCCATTATTTTTTTTACAAATAACTTTGACACGCGTTTAAAATATTTACATAAGTAACAAAATTGTTTAATTTTTAGTTTAAAGAAAAATTGCTCATTTCATAAATCTTCGACAGTGTTTATGAGAATTGTGAGGATTACTCAAAACTCTAACATTAGTATAAAAAATTACTTGAAGAAAATAGTCGATTTCTGTAGTCTTTTAAATATTAAATAACTGTTCTAAAATGATTTGCGTAATCTTTTTTTAAATGAAACCAGAGAACGCAAAATACATATACGTTCTCTGATGAAACACCATCGGTTGGCATGTTTATTCGCACTTTATTATGATTTCAGAATTTCACGGTTGCATTTTACATTATTGATATTTATTATTATTTTTATAGTATGGCCACATTGCGCGTAAACAATCAATTAGAATGTATTAAAAACTGAGTCCCTAAAACTATGCTACGTTTTATAAAGAGTTAACCGCAGAAAATGTAACAGGAAAATTAAGTATATGCGGACGAAAATAAGCGGAAATAAATTAAATTTAATAAAATCTAGTAATCGTTTATGTTTCTTGTTATAAATTAAATGAAAGCTATCCAATTTCTACACCTTCAAAGCAACTCTATTCATGCAATGTTGCTTCGATTGGCTCATAGACAACAAATATTCTAGCCGTCAAGAAAATGTTCATTCAATCGTAGTTTGTCGACCACAACGGGTTTCACTAACAACGGTATATTTTCTTGCCTTCGGTCTGGCACTTTTTCACACACATCCAAGCCAACATACATATATTAGCAACAATAGTGACAGCATTAACCGAAAAAATAAAGCTGTGATAAATCGAAACATTGTAGACATGCAAAAAAACATTCCAAACACATAAAAAATATGAAAAGGTATTGGATTCTGTTAAAATATGGTTTAAAATTGCTTTATGTTTGATTTTACGACGAATACAAGCAGACGAAATGCGAAGCGGAAGTTGAAAAAAATACATATTAACAACGGAGAAAACTAGGAATCGTTGAATGCGAAAGCTGCCGAATAGCTAACATACACATATACATACATACATATGTTGAAACGAATAAAACGAATTAAAAGCGCATATGAAACGAATTGATAACAATCTACATTTATGGTCTATCGGTGGTTAAAAGGAAAACGAACAACGAACAACGAACATATTTTCTTTACAACTTTTGATATATATACACTGAGATTACAGCGCAAATTAATTAATTAGCAGCCAAATATACCAGTTGGGTGTGCGTAGAATGAGTGCGTGTTAAAAAGAAAACGACCAAAGCAATAATACACAAACGCTTAGCAAAAGCAGCTTGTGGAGCAGGTATTAACTATAGAAGTTTTTGGGAAATCTGTAAAAATTTTTGTCCACATGAATATGCTACACACCTTTAGTGGTAGTGGCGGTGGCGGGGGAGGCGGTCCGTTTGGCGATTCTGGTGGTAAGTACAAATTTGCGTATGAATGTATTTTACCAAAAACAAAAACAAAAAAGAAAAAGTGAAATTCGAAGAAACAATGAGGAAATGTTGCGAAAAATTAAGCTTAGGAATGTACATAAAAACTTACATACAAACATATGTAGTTATGTGCGTAAATAATTACATATCTACATGTAAATATACTGTAGTATTTATTGTCGTGTTATCCTTCGGCCATATTCGGTTCGCTTCACTTCAGCTATGCAGACGCAAAACCGAATACATACTTTTTAATTAAGAGTTACAAAACATCAGCTGCAGGACGCTTTTTTGTTCACTTGAATAAAGTACTATTCCATAACAATGTGCCGAGGCAAGAAATAACGAGCTTTTTCATTAAATAATCTGTATTTACAATAAATGTTTGCTATTTGTATGGCATTTCTTGTATGTATTGTATAAGGTGTAGCCAAACAAAAACATATGATGTATGTATGTTCATGTTTATGCAAATTTACTTTTTATATATTGTATACAACAACAAAATTAAGAGCATTCGTAAATATGTTGTTGGTGAGCATTATTTCCAAAGCAATTTTGTTATTAACAGCAGAATATACTAGAATCAGAGAGGGCGGCAAAATATTAAAAAGGGATAAAAACAAACAGACTAATTGAGTCATTATTACGGATTATTGCTTCTAAGGATTAACAGATTTTTTTTTTTAATTTCACAAATCTTCATATTTGCACTTGAGCTGTGAAGAAGTTTATCAGAAGCTTTTGTGAGCAGCTGTGTGTAACAGCTGTGATTAAATATGTTCTAGAAAGTCGGATCAATATTATCGGCCAATCGTAACTTATTCGCATTTCACAAAACTATTTGGGACATTTTTTTGAAAAAATTTTCTTTACAAAATCTTTATTTTGATCGTTCAGTTTGCATGGATAGCTAGCTATAGCTTCTTAGGGTGAAAAGGACGTGCGCAAAATTTCAGATCGATGTCTCAACAACTGAATTCCTTATTGAGGTTCTAGTAGAATTTAAACAAATAACTCGCATTGTACGATACATGTATTCAAGTTATTATTGAGCGTTCTTACTTTTGCAAGACTGTAATAAGATGGAGGTTAATGGACCGCTTTCATAACAACTCATTTTTATACTTTTTTCTACGAATTTATTCATTTGTCCCATATAGGATATCCATGACAACAAAGGTACCGGTTTATTGCTTGAAATTTGAAATTTAACTTTTAAATTTGGTTCTTCATTCGTACTCGTATATGTTCTTTCGAAAGATCATTGAATTTTTTGGAAATATACATTTATTGCGTAGAATAAAATATTAATAGAATAAATTATAAAGTAAGCTAATTATCTGAACTACAAAATAGCAAAATGTAAGCGACAGTTTATGATAAAAGAAATGCCAAAGCCATCTGCTAACATAATCAGCTGTTTCCTCGATATCCTTCCTTCAAGGGCGCAATATGTGAAAGTGCCAGCGCCAGTTTCAAGGCAATGTAAAGTCTAACTTTTTAATGGGTATGAGGAGAATAATGAACTTTAGTCAATTATTAATTGGCCACTAACTACTCGCTGTGTCTACAACAACCACAACAACAGCAGTCGTAGGTCCTTGCTGATGACTTTTACGGAATCACAGTTTATCAGATTGTTTTGTTTTAGTTGTTGCTGTTGTTGTTTATGTATACGTTATCCACACTCATTCGGCTCGTGAGTACGCATTATTAGTTAGGTTGTAGATGGGTGGGTTGTCGTGAGGTAACCGGTTGAATTGTGTTTTTACACAACCGCCAACACAATGTATATATGTACATACTCGTATATGTATATGTATATACACATATACATAAGTATATATATGTAACTAACTTCAACTACATGGTGCGCATGTACAACATAAGCCCTTATACTATATTTTCATATTATTACATACAAAGCATTTACTATACATGTATGCATGTGTATGTGTGTGTGTTTGGGTTTATATGATTGCTGATTGCTGCCGTGCGACCTTATTTGCGTTTCCACTTGGGTTAGGTTAAAATTCAAGGGAGTTTAATAGCACCTCATGCTGAAAGTCAAGGTTACAATCTTGTTATGTACACAAATACACTATGGCCATTTTCATATACACATATATTTTATGTACATATGCTGGGAGCTATGTCAATATTGCTTTATGCTAGTAATATGCAAGGGTGTTATATGACAATATAAACATAAACTATTTGCGTACATAAATATATATACCGTTGTATTATAACTGTTTTATTATAAGAAGCATGTTGCTTTAATTCTCTTGCAAAAATGTAAATAGTTTTCTATCATCGAGCGAATGGAAAATTATAAAAATCAGCAGTTTCAGTCTTACATGATTATAAGATTCTTGAAAGCCTTCGAATTTCAGCATATTTTGAATAAAGCAAACACTATTGTTTTTGCTTTTATTAAGCGAGTGTCAAAAGAACGCTAAACTTGGATAAAAACAAGACAAAACCTCTACTGTACCGAGGCAATAATATTCTTCACAGTTGCATTTATTATCGCATAAAGGAATTTAAAAAGATCTTTATCTTAATTTTAATCCGTCAGTTTGTATGATATCTATAGGCCATAGTGATGCGATCTAACCAATTTGTTCGGAGATTAAAGCGTTGCCTTGGAAAATTATCAATGCCAAATTTCGTTAAGATATCTTGTCAATTAAAAAAGTTTTCCATGCAAGAAGTAAATTTTGGTCGATCCGTTTGTATGGCAGCTATATCATATAGTGGTCCGCTAGCGACGGTTCTGACAAATGCACAACTTCTAGGAGAGAAAAGGACGTGTGACAAATTTTAAATCGATATCTCAAAAACTTAGGGATTTGTTGTGTATATACAGACAGACGGTCATGGCTAAATCGATTCAGCTCGTCAAGCTGATCATTTATGGTATATATAATACATTTCTGTACTAAATAAGTTGCTTTGAATAAATTTTCGTTCTATTAGTGGCGTAACTTAATTATATGAGCATAGTATATTTTGTAGAATCTACGACTTCCTCTTAATTCTGGGTGTTACAAACTCCGTATCAAATTCGGATGCTAAGGGTCAAGCGCTTAGCTTTCTTTATAAAAAATTTAATTTTTTTTTTAATATGTTTGGAGCCATAATATTACCTTCTTTTCATTTTGAGATCAAAAAGGTTTTCACACTGATTCACACTGATTCAGTCATTTAAAAGTATGTTGGATATTTTTGTATAAGCATATCAAGATCTTAAAGCTCGCAGTTGCAATCTCATCCCGTGACATTTGAGTATTCTTGAATATATTAAGCACAAAGTGTTGATTGGACGCAAGGATTTTATCATAAAAACTTTTTACCTTCATCCTGATGAACGGAACATTAATTTCTACATATTCCTCTCTCATTTATTTTTTATTGCCATATTACTATTCTGGCTTTGAATGTCAACTGTACTTTGTGATAGCTTCTGCTTAACGGTCTCTATGACGGCATATTACACATACATTATTGCATATGCGTTTGTCTATGTATGTGTGAATATGTTTTTTTTTACTTCCATCAAGTGAACGTGCTGCATCCGCTTTATGATTAATGTGAAAACTTTTTAAAAAGTTTTACTGTATTGCATTGAACAATTCAAGGCAATTCTGGAGTGCCATTGCTGATATACGCTTAAATATTATAATTTGCTAGATTTTATGACACATATAAATACTTACTCGTATATTTAAGAAATTTGGTAAAATATATAATATCTAGATTTAAGTGTTTAATACTAATAAGGAGAGAAGATTTAGAAAAGAGTAAAAGGTGACACGAATACCTCTGAGCTTGAGCTATATCGATATTTTTTTATCAAATTTGAATTCAGTGTTGGTGTGAAAAAAAATAATTAGTACTCGTTAGTTTCATTTGGCTATATTTTATAAAGAAAATGCTATACTCGTATATAATGGGCTTAAAATTAAGCATTGTTTTCAAATATACCTGTTCATACCTGTTTAATTTTTGAAATTTTTCATTACATGTAGTGTAGAGAAACGAACCTGTACTGCACGGTATTCAATAATTTCATCTCTTGCAGTGTAAAATATCAGTTCATATAATTTTCTGATGTTAAAATTTATCTTCAACATTTAATTTAATTTAGAAGAAGGTAACGCAAAGAGCTAAATCTTAGTTTAGCAATAAAAAACGGTCACGTTGCTCATAAAAGCTGATTAGATTTGTTAATTTGTTTCCCTGCTATTTTTACTGCGTACAGAAAGGTGTGCCTCATTTTTATACCCGGGCACAAATGTTACACAATGGTTTGCCAGTTTTATTAAAGAAATTGAGAAATTGAAATGATCATAATAACAAAGAAAACTAATTTAACAATAGGTATGTTTCTGTTAGAATATCGCACTCCAAAGAGACAAATAACTTTAAAGAACATAGAAAAATCAATTTAAAAAAACAAAAAAGTTGTGAAAATGTTCATGTTTTAAAAACTATAGACTTATTATATAAATGTATCATTCCAGACATTAACTTTTTTTATTTCTACATTTTTAACACGTGGTTTTAACATATGGTTGTAAATTGGGTGATATGCAGCATTATGTGATACAGAGACTGCAGAGAAGTTGTAAGATTGTACAAAAAATTTTAAGCAGTAATAATCATTTAATTTTAATTAAAAAATTTCAGACAAAAATTAAAAATCGGAATTTAAAATTGAAAACTTAATTTTTTATTCAATTGAAGAATTTATTTTTAAGCCAATATGGCAAGATCTTGTGATTGAAGATTAAATTTTGAATTGAAATATGTTGGGTATTAAAAATTGATAATTGAAAATTTTATCTTGAAATTTGATAGCAAAAATTTAAAATTTTATTTTAAATCACAAAATCAGAATTAAAAATTCATAAAATACAAATCGTTTAAATATGTTAGTTTGCCGACCAGTACTTTAGGCTCTCAATAGATGATGACTTTGTGCGAGCTTTGGTTCAAAATGATAGAACCCGAGTACGCAAACGCGAAAAAATGTTAACTCTAAAATAATTTATTTTTGTTAATGCTTAGGATTACATATTTTTTTTATGCGGTATTTGATATTAAAAATTAAAAATAAAATTTTTATTTGGTTTTAGGGATAACATTTTTTTCTTTATGTATATTATAGTTTAATTTTTTGAATTAAAAATTTAAAAACTATTTTTAGTTAAGATTTTTTGGGTTTATAAAAAAAAAAACAAATATTTTAATTCAAATATAAACTCAATTATTTTTTTAATGCATTGTTTGCAACTCAAGAAAATAATAAAAACACATCTGTGAAAAAAAATTGGATTTTATAAAACACAAAATAACTATAAAGATGATATTAAACAAATTTGCAAAAATAATTATATCAAAAATTAATTCACAATTATATAGAAACTGAGTAAGAGGCAAATTTAGTACAAATATCAGATTGTAAGCGGAATAAGTTTACTTAAAATGGGCCATAACAAATATCGCTTGAATTTTTAAGACAATTTGCTTTTAATTTGGTGAATTAGTTCTTTGTATACAAGTGTAATTTGTAGCATTAATATTCAAGACTTCATAAGTTGTGTTATTTCTGTTCCATTCAAACTTTTGTCTTCCTTACTTATTGCTAATTAAAATCCTCCTCCGCAGAAACTCTAAGCAAATGCAACTCCTTAGCAATACCAACATACATACATACATATATATATATATATATACAGATATACGTTATCATATATTTTTACAGTTTTTTTCTTAACTATGACAAACCAATGTTTACATTTAAGGACACCACCCGTTGTTCACTGTCACTCGTCAACGCTAGCAAAAACTCGTCTCAAACGTATCTATGGTCTTTTTTCTATCTAATTGATGGCATTGATTTTCCATTTGTTATCATCATCATCATCTGACGCAGTTGTTTCAATTTTACGTGCAAATGCGTCTACATGAGCACTAATAGCCTTGTTAATTGCTATTGCGGTACAGTCACCACATACATACACACATACGCACGCATGCAATTATAGCATATAAGCGCAAATACATACCGACATAAGTACGTAGCTGTTACACCTACAAGCATTGATTGCAGAGGGATCTCCTTAAACTATGTAGGTAGTATCATAGGGAGGATAGTGAGAAGCACTGTCACTGCCGGTGAAAAATTATGCTGCTTGGCATTGATGCATTTATTTCCGCTTTAAAGGTTTAAGCGATGAATTTACATTAGTATGGGTTTAAATTAGTTACTGACACATTTTTTCATAATTTTTCTCTCAAAGTTATCCAAAAAAAGTAAATGACTGTCAGCTCTATTTTTCTCACTTTCCTTTCAACACACGATCTTCGGTCTTGGTCCGATCTGTATAATTTGTTCGGAGATTGTAGCGTTGGCTTGGTTACAAATCTGTGTCAAATTTCGTGAAGATAACTTGTCAAATGAAAAGTTTTCCGTAGAAGAACTTGAGTTTGATCGGTAAGTTTGTAGGCAGGTATACCTCATAGTAAGCGGGCACAATAGACTCTAGGGTGCTAGTGTTCCGATATCGGCAGTTCCGACAAATGAGCAGCTTCTTGAGGAGTAAAGAACGTGTGTAAAATTTCAGATCCATATCTCAAGGATTGAGGGACAAGTTGATGTATATACAGATAAACGGGCCGACGGATAGACAGACAGACACGGCTAAATCGACTCAGCTCATCCCGTTGATCATTTATATATAATATATATATTTTGTAAGGTCTCCAACGTTTCCTTTTGTCCGGTATTATAATCTTTGTGGCAAACTGAATATGCCTTGGTTTTAAAAAGCTACCGCACGAATTTTGATTTCTTTTTCTGGTTGATATCCTGTTCACATTTACTTTAAGAACCCAAATAGTTTCTCACACATATAAACGATTATTTCATCTCTTCTTCTTCCTTTTCATTTCAGACGTTGAGCTAAAGGAGCGCCTAATCGCCACTGTCAAGAAAGAAGTCAAGCAACTAATGGAAGAGGCTGTCACCAAAAAGTATATACACGAAGAAAGCAGCTCGGTGACATCATTGTGCGCTGCAGTGGAGGCATGTCTCAGTCACGGTTTGCGACGACGTGCTTTGGGTCTCTTCAAAACTTCTTCCACAACAGCGTTGATACAGAAGATAGCCAGGACTTGTCCAGAAGCTGACTATATAAATCGTTGCTTGCTGGAAATCGAAATGGTCAATGAAACGCACACGGTCTCCGGCAAGCGGTCTTCTTCCAGCAGTGATAGTATTATCAAGCCGAAGTTGCTCAACAAGGGCAGCAGTAATTCGGTGACGACAATCAATACGATGTCGTCGACAACTAGTGGCTGTGCCACAACGGTGGTGAAGTGAGTATACATGAAGAGTAGAATAGGTTCGAGGAGGCAATAAGTGCAATTGGTTTTTCTTTGGCAGATACTTGTGGATACGCTTGGCGCTGTATGAGCGTCGTCTTTCCAAAATAATTGAGTATTTGGTCAACAATGCCAATAATTTCTATGATCGTGATGCGCTGGTCGCCGATCCAGATTATGGCTCCATACTTAGTTCGCTCTTGGTCGGACCCTGTGCGTTGGAGTTTACACGCGCCAAAACGCCAGACCACTATTGGTCGGATCCACATGCGGATGAACTTGTATGTATATTCAATTGTATTTACGGTTAAGCTTTCATTAATTTCCATAATCTTTCATACAATCAGGTACAACGCCACCGCATTAGTTCCGGCAATCGCACGCCTCCGATTGTACATCGGCCAATCATCAATTTCAAGCGCAGCTTGCACACAAGCTCGGAGGACACTAGCAGCGGCTCGTATAAAGCGAGTTCGCCCGCCAGCGTCGCTAAGGATTACGTTGAGTCATTGCACCAGAATTCCAAAACCACACTTTTGTATGGCAAAAATAATGTGCTGGTGTTGCCGGTGAGTTTTGCAAATTTACTTTGAGCCTAAAACTCAGCTTTAATCTAAACAATTTCATAATAATTGCAGAAGGACGTAAATGAACCCATGCCGGGCTACTTGAGTCTCCACCAAACGGTGCAGTTCCTCACCATCAAATGGACACCGAATCAACTGATGAACGGCTACAATGAAGCTGAGGGCACCGACAAAAGTTTCTACTGGGCCTATGCGCTTAATATAAATGTCGATGAGATTGTCTATGTGCATTGCCATCAGAACCGCGGTGAAGACACCGGCGGCACCATAATATTAGTGGGTCAAGATGGTGTACAGCAGCCACCGATACATTTTCCTGAAGGTGGTCATATGCAAGCTTTTTTGAGCTGTCTAGAGACTGGCTTGCTACCGCATGGCCAATTGGATCCACCGCTTTGGTCCCAACGTGGTATTGAGAAAATGTTTCCATGGCCAAAAAGTGTACGCCGCCGCATATTACCCTCTGTGATGGAATCCACCGATGAAACACCAATCGATTATGTCTTCCGTGTGGTGAGCAAATGTCAGCATGAAGAGTTTTGTGAGTTTCAGCACATTTTTTACGAGAATGAGTAAGTATTAATTCGGTTTAACTTTTAGTGGCGACACATCCAATTTTGGAACTAGGTCGCACCAGCCCACGACGCAAGCATTTGAGTAGCTGTTCGACCACTGGTAGTAGTGACTGTTCTAGCAAGAGTCTATCCATGGAACAGAGTGGCGGTGACTCTCCACACCAGGTGTGCATATTATAAAGTTTTGCATCATCGAACAATCAAAATTATTAGAATTTCTCGAGTTATTTGAACTGCATGTGCTGTGCTATTCTTTATCAGAATCGTGTTTCTCTTCCTATTCGTTTAAAAAAGTTAAACGAAGCTTTCTTTAAAGACTTAAAACCTAAGCCAGCTCCGTAAAACTGGCGTCTTACAGCAGGTCCAACTTTTAAGACTCTATTGAAATTTTTTTCCACAGATTCAAGCAAGTCAAACTGCTAGTATTGAGCTGGTATGTTCCACGATGCGTCGTCAAATAATATCTCGAGCATTTTATGGCTGGTTGGCTTATTGTCGTCATTTGTCTACGGTGCGAACACATCTCTCTGGTTTGGTTAATGGACGCATCACACCGGATTGTAAGTCCCACTAACTAATTACAGCGGATTGAATATAGATTAATGACTTTTGCATACTTTCACAGTAGCGGCTGACGAACAGGGACTAACCAAAGAAAAGTGGGCGGGACTTCAAGTTGATGGCGTTGTAACTAGCGATACAGAGGTCTTCCGTTTGGTGTATTTCGGCGGTGTACAGCATGAGATACGCAAAGAAGTCTGGCCGTATCTTTTAGGGCATTACAGGTTGGTCTGCTAAAGATATCATAAATAGCACTCATGTATTAAATACAAAATTTCACACAAACCACAGCTTTGGTTCCACAACGGAGGAACGCGAGAAGTACGACGATACCTGTAAGCATTATTACGAAACCACAATGAGTGAATGGCTGGCCGTTGAGGCAATTGTGCGCCAACGTGAGAAGGAGAAGAATGCACAAGCTGTGGCTAAGCTGTCGGCTGAGAAATATAGACGCGCTGGCAAACCGGTATGTCGGCAACATGAAATGGACGACGAAGATGTGGAGAATGATGTATTTGAAGATAATGATATTTCCGATATGTCCGATCCGGGTGAGGATTTCGATGAGGATATACCAATTGAGAAGGACGAAGATGAGAGCATCACCGCTGATAAAGGTGAAAAGTACAAAACTATTAGCACCACCGACTCTGGTAATGTGGAAGAGGATATGGAGACAGCTGAAGCCATGGAAGAAACGAATGATAGTCAGCAACCTGAAGATGACGACACCAATGCAGTATTATTGATAGAACGAAGTGAACATATTGTAGTGGAACTCGAAAATATTGATGCAATGAAGCCGCTAGAGCTGCAGGAAAATTGCTTTGCTGATACTGATAATGAGGCGGGTCTAACACCTGAACATGGTAGCAGTATCTTACTGCTAAGTGTAAAGAGTTCACCATCGACCTCTTCCTATGAAACCGTTGGCAATGAGTTTACCGATATCAACGATCTGACAACACCAATGAATGTTGTGGCCGAGTCAGAGACCATGAATTTCGGCGCTGTCATAGAAGATGTAGAGCCAGAAGAGGACTTTTCTTCACATGTGACGAAATTTCACAGTGCCGACGATTTACGTCGGGCCATGGACGAGTTTACCATCGGTACCGTGGATCAAGTGCGCGATGCCGAGTCAATGCCAACACATGCGGTGATTATAACCGAAGCAGCATCATTGGATGCGCTGCAATGTGATGATGAACTCACCGATGAACTGTCACGCAAGACAAGTCTTATGTCACCGATGAACGAGGATATAACAGTGGTGGCTTCACTGGATGCGCTGCAAGAGCCCAAATCGGCGTGCGTTTCACCTGCCAGCAGTAATGGCGGTGTATATAGTGTGAGTAGTAGAAAATAGTATATTTGTTAACTGTAAATACTTTCGATTTATATTTTTACAGAGTGAGTTATTGGAGTCATTCGGTCTTAATTTGCACCGCATCGAAAAGGATGTGCAACGTTGCGATCGCAATTATTGGTATTTCGCCAACGAGAACTTAGATAAACTCAGGAATGTCATATCGACGTAAGTTTTATTAACCACCTTACTTATGCTGTCATTTTACCCAACATTTTCATATAATCTGTAGCTATGTTTGGGAACATTTGGATATTGGTTATATGCAAGGCATGTGCGATTTGGTTGCTCCGCTATTAGTCATTTTCGACGATGAGTCACTCTGCTATAGCTGCTTCTGCAAGCTTATGGAGCGCATGATCGAGAATTTTCCAAATGGTGGCGCTATGGACATGCACTTTGCGAATATGCGGTGGGTGAACTTATCTCCTTATTGTAATTGTAGAAAAAAATTGATTTCTCAATCAATATTTCAGTTCGCTCATACAAATTTTGGATTCGGAGATGTATGACCTAATGGACTCGAATGGCGATTACACACATTTCTATTTTTGTTATCGCTGGTTCTTGCTAGATTTCAAACGTGAGTTGCTCTATGATGACGTTTTCGCGACTTGGGAAGTTATTTGGGCGGCAAAGCATGTGGCCTCCAGTCATTTCGTGCTCTTCCTCGCTTTGGCTCTACTGGAAACTTATCGTGACATAATATTGTCGAACAGCATGGACTTTACAGATGTCATCAAATTCTTCAACGGTGAGCGAGCAAAAATTATATGCTATATCTTTTTTCTCACTGTTCATGTTAGTTTGATCCCAAAGTTTAGACGTTATCGACAGTTTTTTTATAGCGATATCTTAAGTTTGTAAGAGGAAACGTTGGAGGATAAAGTATATATATATATATAACAGATCAGCATGACGAGCTGAGTCTACCGTCCGTCTATCTGTCCGTCTGTATATATGAACTATTTTTGAGATATTGATCTAAAATTTCGCACAATTCTAGCCTTTTCATATAAAAAAAGTTATGTTTTGAGTTTAGATCAGTTTTACTATCTCAATATTATATTAATATACTTTATTTTTCTACATAACGGTAGAACGTTTCTTAATTTGTCGATCCAGTTGCTATTTTCAAAGGGATCTCTATTCTGAAAATATAATATAGCTTGTTTTTGATAACGTTTAAAATCTATTTAGTTTCCATCACACTTTTCAAACATAATTTTAAAATTTTTTATGGAACAATGTGTTTTATTTTAAATCATTGTTTTTGAAAATTTTGTTTGGATTTCCTGTGATAATTTTTTTAGAAATATGTTTGTAACTTTGTTGGAAATTTGTCAAAATTAATTTTGAAATTTGTGAGAAATATTTTTTTTGTTTGAATTTTATTTGTTTTGATTTGATTTGTTTTGAAAGTGTTTAAGGTTTTCATTAAATCATTGTTTTTGAAAATTTTGTTTGGATTTCTCTTGAAATTTTTTTTAGAAATTTCTTTGTAACTTTGTTCGAATTTTTTAAAATTAATTTTGAAACTCGATTAAAATATTTTTTTTGTTTGAATTTTATTTGATTTGGTTTGATTTGTTCGAAAATTTGTAGGGGTTTTTTCCATCTTTGGAAATTTTAACGAAAATTAGATTATTATTTTTTTCTGCAATGCCATTTGACGATTGCGGTATGTTTTTGAAATTTCTTTGAACAATTTGATTTTTCTCTTTCAGAAATGGCTGAGCGACACGATGCTCGATCCATATTGCAATTGTCCAGGAGTCTTGTATTGCAATTGCAGACAATAATCGAAAATAAATAAACACCTACGTTTAAATATAAACTAACGAGATACTTACAACTAAACACATAAAAAACATATGAACAAAAACAAAAACAAATATATAGCTATTAAAATATATAAATATATACTAAGAAATCAGAAGCAAATGCAGGCAAGATAGAAAATTGGTATCTATTTTATATATTATATCACAAGAAGCAGTCAACTGTTAAGTAGCAGACCATTAACATATGTAGTAACATAGTGGAGCGTAGTCGTTTGCACCTAGAAGAAACTGTAGAGTAGAGCCATACACATAGCTACAAACAAATTAAGTTTTTACTGCAATATTTTTTAAAAATAATAAAATTTTGTTTTGCAAACATTTTTTTAATTAAAATGTTTTTTTGCATAATTTTTGAAAATTATTATAATTTTTAAATTAATATTGCAAATATTGAAAAAAGTGAATTTTCCATTCCAAAAATAATACAAATAGTTTTTTTTGCAACAAATGAAACAAATTTTTTACATATTTTTGTAGAAATTTACTGAATTTTATATTGCATATATGCATTTATGGTAAAAAACTCCAAAAATATATAGATATTTTTTTTCTAACTTCCAAAACAATTTTTATTTATTACTTTTACAGTATAATTAAGTTTTTGTTTTAATTTACTAACAAAAATTAATTTCTAATTGAAAAAATTTACGAAACGAAAGAGTGCATGCTCTCATGAGCAGACACATAATGGTTAAACGTATGCATTAATTGCAACAGCCAAATGTATAAACTCATGTAAATATCATTGTTTGAACTAATACTCATTACTAATACATATATATTATATGTATACCTAGTAATATATACACAGTTGAAAAAGTAAAAACAAAAACAAAGAAAACTATTAAATGTAGATAATATATAAATTGAGGTTAAAAACGAAAATATTTATATGTACATATATGTAGTTTGAAGCAACTTGTGACAGGCTTTCAGATCTAAAACAAAAAAACTTGCTAAACGGCTGGGAATGTAGTCCTGTAAAGGGAGAAATAACTCAACAATTTCATACAGTGAAATACATAGCGACCTGAGTTCATTAAATAAAATAAATAAATGTTTACCAAAAAAAAAAAAATTAAAAAGAGTAGAATCTAGAAGTGGAAAATAACCACAGTAAATATTACATACACACATACATACATATAACAGTAAGTACTTAGTGATGAGTTTGGTGAAATGCTTGTTAAACTTTGTGGGAAAAAGTTGCATAGTAAGATTATACAGATTTATAAAAGTGCAAGTAGTATATTATGAACTATATTATAAAGTTATAGCCAACGATATTTAGATGCATAACATATTAAATATGGCAGCATTGAAAAGAAAAAACAAATATAGCGAAAATGTAGGGAATCACCACAATTTTATACTTCCTGTCAGCAAGCATACATACCTACATATATAGATGCGTACCTACATAAAAATTTGTAAATAAATAAAAACATCAAACTTATGTAAATGCAAAATTGTATACCAGTAAAGTGAAATCTATTGAAAAACGCAGAAGAAAGCTATAAATATAAAAATACTAAAAAAATATTATGTGTATGTTTAAACAAAAAGTTTAAAAGAAGTAGTTGTTATTTACATTGTTGATAATGCTTAAACATGTTTGAACATGCATGCGCATGACAAAACAAGCATATGTATTCGAAATGTGTTGCTTTTTATACAATGCAATATTTATTTGTTGAAGAATTTGCTAAAAAATTGTTAAACACGCATAAAAGAAAAACATTTATATATAGAAAATGTCCAAAAATATGTTTAAAAGTATTAATATGCCACAAAATGCATTAATTAGCAGCGCTATGCCTGGTATATGCCGATTAATTACGTTGCATTATTGATGACAAAAACGCATTGTACATAACCAAATTGTTGGTTTTGCGCCTAAATGTATGCTGTATTTTTTTGAAAACATAATTTTTTACTGGATTAAAATTTTTTTGATACTTTTTATGTTACAAATAAAAAAAAACTGCGCAACGTTATACATATATATATATAATTTAAGCGCTTTTGCGCCAAAACGTATGCTGTTATATTGTGAGAATATCCGTTTTTTTCTTGATTTCGATTTTTTAAAACTTTTTTTTGAATATTTTTAGGTTATAACGAAAAACAGCAGTTCGAGCGCTTGGCGCCTCAGTTGATTCTGACAACTTAGGCACTTTTTAATATTTGTTAAAAAGTATAAAGGTTTTACTTAAAAAAGACATATATATTTACATAAATATTTATATTTTTAGAAACGTATACCTTATATATCAAGTAAACTGATGTTAAAATAATGTATATCAATTCCAATTTTTAACTTCTCGAAATTTTTTTTACTAATCTTTTGAAGCATTATATGTAAGTTGTTTTTAGTTAAAAGTTCTGTTTATAAGCTGAACTTGCCAAAATATACATATTTAGAAAAAGTAAGCGATTTTGTTATTTTAAAACTGATATTGCAACTTTTTGCTTTGAATTTATGAAAAATACTAGTTAATTATATGAGAAACCGAAGTGAAAACTGTTGTTAAACATAATTATCAAATACTTATGCATTTACTTAATTAAATTATGATTTTTATATAAAAGGCCGCTCAGTATTGTCATTTTAAATTTATTTAAAATTTAATTATGGTTGTGTATATTAAATTACTATATTGCGATTATAATACTAATTTTCCCCATAGTTTCCTACTGGGTAGATAGTAACACATATGAAACACAGAGAGAGATAGAAAGGTTTCCAAATATTCTAAAATCATATTAACTTCTTTGAGTATGCGTCCGAATAAAAAATGTTTACTAATTTTATATAGCAAATTTTACTTACTTTAATATTTATTTATAAAAAAAAAAAAAAAATTAAAAATTAATTAATTTATTTATTTACTTATTTCATTATAACTTGTTATGGCATTGAAAATATAGTAAACAGCAAGCAAAGTAAACATTATTTACAGTTGCAAATGTATGTATATGTATAGCGCGTAATTGCTTATAGTAAATACATACAAACATATAGCCACATAACCATATGATAACACACAAGTAGCATATGTAGAAAAAAGTGAAAACAATAGAATATTCACGAGATGAAAAGAGAAATATTAAGACAATTGTAAAACATAATACATACATACATACATACATATATTATTTATATACAAATTATGAATATTAAAGTATAAAAATACCATATAGAAATATCTAGTGAAATTATATACAAACACATACATTATATATTATTACAAAGTAGTGAATGAGATTATATGTATACATACATGTTTATATTGAAAGTACAAGCATTGCGTTTTATTATTCATTTAATATATTGTATATATACTTATGAGTATAAAGGTGGGTGAGTATGTAGATGTCATTTATACACATTTTGTGTTTTCCTTGTTATTCATTTAAAACCGTCTGGTGGATGTGAGACAACTTTTATATGCTGAAAAATGTTACTCATACGACCTGACGCACTATTGCATTAGTGTTTAATTGCATCTATTGACTTGGTAAAATGATTTAGAACTGTCAAAATTGTTGTTTAGTGAAGTTGAAGCAAAAAATGGTAAATTGTATGGTAAATCTTCGTAGTTCTAGTGTTAAATAATTCGAACCTTCCTCCTGGATGAAACCTAATAAAACTTCTCTACTAGAAGATATTGCCGTACAATGACCTACGTTCGAAAAAATTAAAATATTACAAAATCGCTGCGTTTAAAAAAAGTTGAATGAACCGTACGATTTGGTAATTTTTATCTTGCCAAAATTTGGTTATTAATCAGATCAAAAAGCTAGTAGGTTATTATATATATATTATTTAATTTTAATTTAATTTTATTATTTAACTAAAAAAATATTGTTTGTGGTATGTTATTTTTAAAGGAATATGAAAAAAATATAATATATTTTTTCAAAATTTCTATTTTCTAAGCTTCTTACTGCCTTTCGGCATTTTTATCCTTCAATAAAGTAGTTTTGTAGACTTTTTTATATAATACAGATAACCAGGAGAAAATGTCTTAATTTTACTGTGAGCAATAATCAAATGATCTCTCTGAGGCTTCAAGCGCTGAATTAAATCGCATTGAAACGGATGTCGAACTGTGTCTCGAGATATAAATTCGCTTTACTTTGTTTTCATTACATTTGAGTTTCAGTTTATTAAAATTATATGAGAATTCCATTTAAATACGAAAAATGTTGGAAATGTTTTTGAATTGCATGAATTAAACATACTTACAAGCAGTAGTATATAATCAAACTCGAGAAACTCTTACGTATTTTCACCATCACTGTCACAACAAGGATTAAAGTGAGCATTGAGTACCAAACAATCAGCTGATGTGAGTGCTTGGCTCGTTGAGTGGGTGAAGAGCTTGCTAGCATGAGAGAGTTGAGTGAGTCTTTGAAAAGTTTTAAGCATTTGTATGTTTAAAAGAGCGTTTGAGTTGTTACTTGTTTGAGTTAAAAAAGTAAACAGTAATGCAATGAACCACTAAAACACATAACCTACCCAAATGAAAGTGACAATCTGGTAACTTAAGCGTACACACAAGCAACAATTTGTTATATGTCAGAGAGAGTGCAAGAGAACTGGGTATTTGAAAGAGAAAGTGAAGAAAGTTATTTAGGGTTTTGATAAGTAATAGCACAACAAGAAGCAAGGAGAAAAATATATAGTGAACTGACATCAAAAATATCTTAATTTTTTTGAAAGAAAAATTTTTAAATATTTTTCTTTTTCATATAGCATTTAATACTATGGTGATTTTTTTTAAGTTTTTTCAGTTTGGAGACAGCAATACTCATATAATTTAATATGGTTTCAAAAATAATCAATTTGCTGATATATGATTCCACTATGACGCGACCTCTATCATCCTTAACTAACAATATGCTTGAGAAGAGGAAGACTCTCCCAATTTGCGAGAGCTATAGTATGGGATGGACATTAAATATGTTTCTACATCTCCGACAATACTAACGTAATAGAGAAGCAAATATAAGCCCTGACATTTTTGCAACATTTTTGAAATATGGTAGTACAGGTCTATTAGATTACTAAATTTTTAGAAATATTCGATCAGTACTAGTTCTAAAACAAACTAGTTTAAAACCTTGAACTCACTTACGGCCTTATGTGAGCAACAACTCTTTGTTGTCGGTATGTTAATACGAGAGCAACAGTTTCATATCGCCAAGCAATATCGTTTAATGCTGCTCAGCACAATGTCGTTGCCGAGGGGGTGGTTGCCGAACCAATTGCCGGAATTTAACATGGTGCAATACTTGGGGTGGTAGTGACAAGAGTGCCTAACAAGTTAACTTGACTTTAACGAGCTCTTAACTTCGCATATGCGGACCTTTGCTGGCAGTTTTTCTTTTGAGTTGTCCGTGTGCGGACGTGTCTTCTCCCTTAAAAGCGCGTATTATGGCTAGTACTAGGCTTTTCATTTTGTCTGCCTCTATAATATTGTAACATGCCACATATGTGTGCTTGTATGTGAATTATTTGACTGGAACTACAATTTGATGGTTGATAAGTGCTAATTTGGCAATAATTTATTTGGCATTAAACGCGAATAATCGAAGTGTACAGAGTTGCGTGTAAAAGTAAAGATTTGTGTGATTTTTTGGCAAAATTATTTAAGCATTAATGTGTCCGTTGTCGTAGAAACTTAAACATTTCTAGCGCTATTGTGCTGCATTTAGTATAGCGCTGAATTAAGTTTTATTGAAGAAGTTAAAGCAAACAGTTGGCAACAAAATGGCTCATGGTAATAGTGCAGGTGAGTTTTTTAAATTTCGAAAATGCTCAATTTACCTTTCACGAATTCGGCAGACAGTGTTGCTACGAGCTATCCCCTTTTTTGTATGTAAATCTCATTGTTGTTATTTTTGTTATTTTACTTGATGACGTTCTGTATACATACGCCCACGCAAGCGAATTCCCTTTTCGCCTATATATGTGTGATAATATCTACAGTGGTGTGCCGTGAAATAGAAACAAATTTTTTACAACTGCTTTCTTGACTTTCCCAAGCTCAAAGTGAATGTTGACTCCCTATTAAGAGTTATTAGATCCATATATTGTATGTAGAGTAGTATATTTCGTTAATGGTTAGTTTTTAAAATTTAAATTTAATATTTGAATATTATAAAATTAATAAATTATTTATATTCGAGGTTAATGTGTATGTTTTTTTCTGTGATTTATGGATTAACGGTTGTCAAATCCATTTACTTTTAAACTTTTAATTTAGAATACTTTCGTAGATAACCACGGTAATGCTATTACTGAGAGCATAACTACCCTTCGGGAAGACGTCGTTCCCAATTTAAGTATTATAATTCAGGGTAATGCCTAAAAATAAAAAAGAATTCCATTAAAAAACCTAGATTTTCCCAAAGACAATGCTAATTTTAGATATGAAAACAACTTTTTGTAAATCATCATGTCATTTTTTGAATAACAGAGAGACACTCAACTTTAAGAGAAGCTAAAAGTAACTATTACAAGTCTTAGTAGAAATAATATGTATATTTTAGTTTCAAAAATTGTGTAAAAGCTCTTTGGCTACCAGATATGCACCATAAAATGTTTATTTGGCCATGTGCTTTTTATTTTTATTTATTTATTTTTTTATACTTGTATATATATTTTTTTTATTTATATTAACATGGAATAGTTTTTGAGAATTTTATATAATTTTTTGTATAAAAATTTGTCCATATTTTATTTCGTATTATTTGAAAATCAAGAAAATTTGAACTAAGGCATTTTTTTCACACTAGTTTTCATTACAGCGCTCACTGCTGTATTTAGAGTTGTAACTTAACGTACGGTTGTTTCACGCTCTCACTCTCTTACTCACTTCCCGCTCCGCTCTGCCGTTACAGCAGCGTGCCAATGCAAAATTGCTCTACTGACTTTCAAATAATACCGTTTACCTTCGGGAGCTTAATTAGAAATGTGCTAGCAGGTGGTCTCACATCATCGTCGGCAGCTGGCTAGCCAACATCTCTGTGTGTTGCCTCCCAAAAAATACCGTGTATGAAAGGAAAATGGCGCTGAGCCTCTTCTCCTCACTCGAAATGTTTTGGTATATCTTTCTGCAGCTTTTTAATGACTCAATGAAAAACGGTATACATATATGCTATATGACATGCATGTATGTATTTGTTTGGTAAAAAATATTTATATGTTTGTGTTTAATGTATATACTCAATTATTTATACATATACTATGTAGATATATGTATAGGTATTGCAATGCCTACGCATTTACAAATGCGTGCTTACCATGTGACCGCATATGTGTGGGCGTTTGTTTATATTTTCGTTTATATGTAGGTTAGTAGGAAGTTTGCAAGTTGTGAAGTACACGCTGACAATTTGAACTTCTACCCTCTTCATAAGTATGCCGCCATTTTTCTTAAAGTGCGTGTGTACCTGTGTTTGTAGTAGTATTTTCCGCTTGGTTCAGCGAATTTCAGTAATTGCTCAATTTTTCAATTTTTCATTTCACCTGTCCTTTAAAAGGACTCTCTTCAATTAGTTCGTTATACGTTTTCTCTGTTTGCCATATTTTGTTGTATTTCTTAATTATACTCATTAAGGGTGTACATATATTTATAAATTTTTTAATTTGTACATTCATTAATATTTAATTTTTCAATTAGACTTGTAAATATAACGTAATTAACCGAAAATAGCCCGTGAGCATGTGTATAAGGTGTGGATATATATATTGATGTAGATGACTTCTCATATATTTATATACGTATATGTAATTCATATATGAAATCAGTTTAGTTGGCCATTTTGTTTGAAAAGTCAATGAATTTATTGAAACTCTCTACAATCGTTCGTTTATGTTGCGCAACAAAACTCGAGTTTAATTGTTTTTAGAATAAATAAAATAAAAAAATGCTTAATTTTGTTAAAGAAAGTTAAAGAAAGTTTTCTTAAAGTTGTCTGAATCTGCGCAAACTCCGAGTTTATTAAAAAAAGTTTCCTTAAATTCTCTCAATCTTCACATATTTTGTTGGTTATAATAATTAAACGTATTAAAATATTTCAACAGCCTTTGCCTTCAAAAGAGTGAGAGATCAGAGGCGTTCTTATTTATTTCTACAATTATGTAGTCCTATCTGTTTAAAAATATCTTAACCTGTCGATATTAGACATGGAGCACCAGTCTAACATATAAGAAAAGTTTAGCCAGATGGCAGAGCTGGATACGTTGGCAGAAGTTAAAAGAGTAATTGCTTTGGAAATTATTGGAACTTTCTTAAGTAAAGACTTGCAAGTCAGAAAAAACGCTTTTATGTGAATTTCTTTAAGAGACAGTTCATTTAATAAATAAATTAAAAAAATGTACACTTACAGAATGTAATGTACTTAAATAAACGGCGTTTCATTTGAAAAATTTTGGATTCACTTGATCTCGTAGCCGAGAAGCCTCAAGTAGGAACACCGAAAAATGATGAGATAGTGAGGAAGATTTTTCTGTCAAAAATTATCTAAAATTCAAAAACTAAAAAAAAATTTAATTACTATAGATGAATATAGATAATGATCGAAGAACTAGAACTTCCCACAGAAAAGTGTTTTTTATAAAAAAAATTTATAATTAGACTGACTTAAAAAATCAAAATTATTAACAAAACTCTTATAGCTTTGACCATTATAAAATACCTATATTCAAGAAGTTCGTTTAAAAATTTCAAGTAGATCGCTCCAGCCGTTTTGGAGAAACTTTCTTTCCTGACTCTGAAAATTGTGTTTAAAAGAAAAACGCATTAAAAATTGTGTAGCCGATTTCACTATGTTAAACATTTTTTACAAATACCCTTATGTCTTATATAAAAATTCTTTTATAAATTGTTTATGATAAATTGGAATTTCAATTCAGTTAACGCCTGTTTTTTAAGCGGTTCCTTTTATTTAATTGGACTAAAGCTCTTCGAATAAATATTCTTCACCTCCCGACTTGAATTCGAAAATCGTTTTAAAGTAAAGCAAAATTTACTATATTTCTAATTTCCAATTTGTTACTGCCACTATAAGCAGCTTTTATATCCAAAAATATTAGTAATAATTTTCTTAAAGCCAGCGATGGCACTAGTAGACAATACTCTAACCTTGGCACATATAAAAAGAAATCCACGTTCATGCATACAACTATATACACAAGCATATGGATTCACCTGTTGCCAACTAATCTTAATTTAATACTAAATAACTAAGACATGAACCGACGGCCAGTAATGTGGAGCATAGCGGATTGCTATATGCATGCAAAAATATTATTAAAGTATGTATCTCTATAAGTACGTGTACCTACATACATATGGTGAGGAAATGAGCACGTACGCTTAGTATTCGTTCGAATATATAGGTGAACACGTACGTTTTATGTATGTACATACAAGTATATGTAGGTACACCTAGGAGTGCGTGGCTAAAATTACGTGCTCTTTTATTTTATGAAAAATTAATTACTCGTTTATCACAATTAAGCCATTAGACCTATTCCATATGCGCTGCGTTGATTTAAAGTCAATAAGCATTTCATTTCACTAGTTGCTTAAGTGGTTCGCCATCCTGGAAAGACTATTTAAGGACGAGCTGTGGAAGTGAAGAAAGTAATGGCTATAGAAGCGTAATCTCTTCCTCATTTTTTCGCACGGTTTTTTTTTTTTGGCTTAGTTTCTTGTTTTTGGTACATAATAAATAGTGCCAAAATATTGTTTTGTTTCCGTGCTGCTTTTGCCATTTAAACCAAAATTAGACAATATTGGCTTTTTGGCATAATAAAAGGAGAAATCTCTACGTAATCCCCTACCTTTAAACTGATGAACCGAAAGTGCTATGTAAAATTAAACTATCCGGTCTTACATCTATTTGAAGGTTATGACTCTTTTAAGCCCATATAAATTTATATTATGGTATATATGAGGTCGCTTAAAGTATTCGTGAGCAGGTTGCAAGAAAGCTCGAAACGAATTAAAAAAATACTGAACTTGATGAAATTTTTTACTTACAACAACATAGTAATTTGCTAGAGATCGTTTTTAAGCTCACATGTTATATAAACAATATCTTTATTGTGTTGGCTGTACTAGAAAACTGGAGATTTTATGTGTTTTAATCTAAAGAGAAATCCAGAAACCAAAAATGCAATACAGCCTCTTTGATTCGCCATTTCTTTACTTTTTGTTTTTGCGCTCTACCGCGCTTGTGAATACTGAAAATGATTGTGATAGTAAGCAATAAAAAAGTTGTCCAGGTAACTACAAAACAAACAAATTGAATACAAGAGAGTAAATACACCTCATCAAAGTGGTATAACCGTTTGCTATTTCTTTGTTATGCCAGTTCTGTGTTCTATTCAAGCAATTTTTAAGCTTTGTTCTCTTGGTAAAAAATTATATGAAAACGACAAAATATAATATTCAAAACACTGGACCTATGGATACCTCACTAAAGTATGAACGTACGTTTTTTTATCTCTATCTGATTATACCAGTTGTTTGTTCGATTCGCATCAATCTAAGGTTTCACGAGTCGAAAACAGCTAACGAAATCATAGAAAACTGTGAACGTATTATGAAGCAATAATATTTCTCTTGCTTTGAGTTCTATCAGACAATTTCTTTGTCTATCTCACTTAATCTCTAAAAAAGTAAAATTTTCCTAACAGGTCGCTTTCGAGCGTTTGTATTTTTATTGCTTATCTCTACAAATACTTAATTTCGCGCACAATACTACTCTTCCAACCATAACCTGTTAAACATATGGGCCAAATAAACTGTCATAGCACAAAGAGGATTGCATAAATAAATATAACGATTGTGATCGGACGCAAATAACTATGCAAATACATATGTATGTATGTATATAGCTCAGTACGTTTGGTATACCTATATTTTTTGCACATTTTTTCATATCCACGCAAATGTTTACTTCACAAACTTACATACAAATATATTGTATATAAACTTCTATGTACATTCAAATCCTTACTTCTTAGTGGTTATGCGTTATCGTACGCTTACCATATGGTACATGTTTTCAGCAAAGTCACATGCAAATCCATATGTGTAGGCGTATGTGTGGTTCATCCCATGTGACCTGAGATGTCTTCGCTACCAAGGGGGAAACGCGCACGGTATGAATATATAAAGTGAAAACTGTTTACTGAAAACTTTTAGCATGCCGAACCTTAGATTAAATAAATGCGAAAATGGGGCAAGAGTTGAATGTGTTAGCAGTTAAATTTCCAAACTTTTGCTCAATATTTTGCCACATGAATTTTCGGTACGAGTACGGGTATGAGCATACCTCTACAGGGTGCGTCAACTATTAAGTCGGTGAGTAAGTGGCTATTCAAGATAATTAGAGAATTTTTATTGTTAAAGCTTTGCGGTGTGATAGAACGCCCCCTTTTGCTGAAATCAGTAACGATTACGACCTTTTCCGGAATTAAATGGTAGATATAAATACCCATCGAAAGATCGAACACGATTTTCATAGCTTGTTTCATTTTGATTGAAAAAAATGTTAAAAACCTCACATCATAAATGGCGCACCCTGTATCTATGCATGTTTATATATTTATATTTTGACATAGAAATATTTGTGTGTGACGATGGTGACTAATGGTCAAACATAAAGTAAAATTCTAGTTAAAAATTCTTTAAAATGAATTTATTTATGGTGCTAAATATTTTTTCGCCCAACAGTTTTAGCAGGAATACAGAAATTCTCTAAAAGCTCTTATTTGCTTCGCTGAACTAGATGACTATATTTGAATATGATATAATTGAGGATTTGGGGAAAATTTCTAAGAAAAAAAGTTAGAGTTTGTAAACTGTTATTTATGCGCCTTTAATAAATTATAACTTAGTAAACTTACTAACTTTAAATCAAGCTTACTAACAAGAAATTGGGTTTATTATGCTTAAAACGCTCCAAATTATGCAGACAAATTTGTTTTCGATCCAATTTTTGTTGAATTGTTAACCTGTGCGGCACTAACTTTCCAAACAGATTTTTCATATGTAATTCTCGATGTTAAATATGAAGTATTCATTCGTCTGAGATGTCTATGGTATTAGCAATTTAATGCTTAGTCAAACTTGAATCTTCACTAACAATATTATGAATTTGCTTAATGATTTCTGGTGTGGTTGCGGTATTTGATCGTCCTTCGCCTAGTACGACCACGTTTAAACTCACCAGCCCAAAATTCAACGGTGCATTTTGTAGGTGAGGACTCTTTATACACTTCTAACAATTGTTCATAAATTTTCTTTGCTTTTAAAGCTTTCAAAACAAATAAATTAATCCCTGCGCGATATTAAATTTTTTCCATATTAAAAAAATACTCTGACACGTCAACTTCAAATGGCTTGTAAAGAAGGAATTAATTGACAGAATGACTTGTAACTTTGCATGTGTTTTTACGACAGATGTACCAACTTGAAAGAAAAAAAAAATTGGAGCTAGTAGTGCTATGTCTTGGTGAGAAGAGAAACTTTTCAGCCAACGTCTATATTCAATTTATAAATAAAATTAAACCATAAGAGGCTTGTCTAAGGCTATACACATAGCGTAGCGGAGAGCACTATAAATAACAGGCAAAGCGGAAGAAATAAGCTGAGAAAAACAATGAGTAAAGCAAGCGGTATTAGCATGCTCTTTTTCTTTTGCTATTTGACAGTTTGATGGATGGTTTTCTCAATTTTTTCGAATATATTAAAAAGAAAATGGAAAAACAAATAAGTCTTGTTTAGAAATCGAACTGTGACTGTGAAATAATTTGAACAAATGCTGGAATTAAAAAACATATTTTGAGACATTATGGAAACTCTACACTATGACTTTCTGCTGTAGTCTTTCAATTACTCACCACTCTTCTCACTCTTGTTTTTTGTCCATGCTAAACAATTTTATGAAGAAGCAATTTGAAGAAGGAATTAATGGGCAATTTTATAAATTGTTACAATATCTGTAGTTAATTTTGAGAGATATACGTAAAGCGTAAGTAAGCTTGTAGGTCCCTATAATGACCATAAAATGGCTCGTAATACTGATCATAGTTTATAAATTGCCTTCTGGTATCTTACTACTGTACTTTTTTCCATTTTCAGCAGACGCTATGGAGGTGATTTTACCTCTGATTCAGACTTTGCTTATGACAGAGTTGGCTCATTCCATCTTTCAAGAAGTCTTATTTTTTTATAGTCTGGCTCAAGTACTGTCGATACTGCTTACTCTACCTACTTCACCATCAACTACTGAAATTTTTTTTTTAAACTGAGTGCACCAGCTAAAATTTGAATTCTATTTTAGTTTGAGTCAGCTGACTAAGATTTTCAGACATCACACTGTTAATGCATGTCTCATTCGCATTCATACTCAAAGAAGTCGGCTCCGAGTCGAATTTATAATAGCATTAAGTTGTGGTAGTAGACTGTAGAATGTTTCATCTAGTTTTTAGTCTGATATAGAGTTATATGTTGTTTACGAGATTGGGTTTACTAAGTTGGATCTGGAGTTAGCTTTATTAATTGAAAAGTCGGTAATGTAGTTCGGTTTTTGTTGCAAATCTAGTGGCACCAGAGCGTTCACATATCCTTTTATCAGAGCTCAGCTACCTTGTTTCTTGTATATATCCATTTAATGTACATTGCTCCTCGGTGTTAGTATTTTAGCCTCCAGAAACCACATCAGACATCGATTAATGAAGAAAGTAGTGAAGAAATATCTCATGTAACCCTGGAGGTAAGAACCGGTTACAAAATGAGGTATTATTTTTTAATTTCACAAAATATTCTTTTAGGCTTTTTATAACTTTTAATAATTTGAATTTTCAAATTTAATTCAAGTACTTTTACATATTGTATTATATACATATTTTAAGTAAATTTGCTCGAGAAATATTAAATAAGCTTGAAAAAATTATTGAAATAAAGAATTCTACTTCAAATGACGTTGGAAACAGTCAATATTACGGGCATGCCGGGAATATTAATAAGCAGACACATATATATTTATATACTTCTCTGTATATAAGTATATAATAATTGCATTTGTAAGTGTATAAAAGAAACACTTTTTTATTTGCTGTGTGGGCATAAGAAATTATGTTTTATTCATGTCGCCGACACTTACCTTTGCTCTCGTCAACACAAATATGATATATTAATACACGCATCCTCATATATAAACATGCACATGATGACGCAAAATTTAATTTTTTCCTTTTGTTTTAATAGCATTTTCACATCTTTCAGTTTCTGCAATTTCATTTTTCTGTTCGATGGTTCTTTTGTAAAAAAAAAAAAAATAAATGTATGTGTTTTTTCATTTAATGTGTATGTATATTATATTGTATGTATATTATATATGTATAGCGCGTTTGTGCCTTTTTGGCCAACTCGACCACACTTCCACGCATTTATTTACTCCAAAGCAATTTTATATATATATTTGGGTGAATTTATTTTCTACTTTTTTTATGCTTCGTATGTGAAAGCTCATTTGCCGCTTAATGTCAGAATTGGAGTGGAAATCACTATTTGCTTGGCAGCTCAGCTTAATCACTGCCACACTGCTACTCCTCCATTCCTCCACTTCTCCACTTTGTCAGTTTGCTAGCAAAAGCACAGCTGCAACGCATTTGCTGGGCCACTAAATAACTAAATGAATGAATGTGCAAGAAAATATGCGTATTTCTTCTTTCCAGCCATTTGTATGTGTATTTGTTTATGCATTTGTATGTGTGCACGCATGTGTGTGTTCGCCTGTTTGCTTGCTTATACTGCTCGGTGACTAGCTGGCTGACATTCGTTCGTTTGTGCGGCAAGTTTAAGGTTAAAGTTCAAACTTTTATGGCAGCCAGTTAAGTGGTTGTGCGGCTGTGGGGGTGGTGGGATGGCGACGTTGCAGCAGCAAAGCGAATCAGCAGCAACAGCAATGACATTTAATGCATAAATTTAAGAAAGTTTCGAAATGGTTTTTGTTTGTCTTCACATTTCGGTTAACGAGCTTATAATCAACAGCCAGAGCTCCACTGACCCTAGAAGCTGTACTATGCCATTTTGCTGGCTTGCATATTACTTTTACAATTTCAGTTTGTGAGTTTTGTGAGCTTTGCAATAATTGTGGATTATGAGATTTATAATTGGTGGAATTCATAGAAATTAGATTTGAGGCATTGAAACAAGTCTCGTTAGGAAAGCGCTGTGTGTATGAATGCGTGTTGATTAAGGTTGTTTATTATATAAAAATTAAGTTGGTAATATTGCAAGTATATAATATAGCCTTTGTAATTCATAAAAGCTTATTCCTTGAAAGAAATTTTCTAATTAAGTGTGTGCTCGCTTAGTTTAGTTATAGATTTGGCTTGAATACGGCTTTGTTATGAGGATAAGCCAATGGATGGATATGCAGCTACAGAAGCTTTAGAAGCTACTAGTATGCATAAAACTCATCTATAAGCTGCTTTGGCTTAAGATAGTGTGAATAAGAGATTCTTCTATATAGCGTCGACCTCAATAGAAAATACTGCAATAAGAAGTAATGAATCGGGAGTTGGAATCTCTATATTGGATAGCTATGTCAAACCATCAAAATTATAACTCAAACCCACAAGATCTTATATACAAAAAGTTTATGCAAATATTTCTCCTTTCTGTCATAGATAACTCTTGAGCATAAATTTTTTTCAATAAGCTTTGAAAGGATCTTAATATGGATAGGAAAGCTGCTCTGTAAATAGTCTCTATAAGCTAAGACAAAAAGAAACGTTAACTTCGGGTCTAAAGCTATACTGCTCCTCACAAATAAAAAAAGTTTTCCATACAAAGACTGGTTTTTGATCGATCAGTTTGTAGAGGAGTTGTTTTCTATAGTGGTTCGATATCGGCGGTTCCGAGAAATGAGCAATTAATAAACAGGAAAGGCCGTGTGAAAAATTTCAGATCCATATTTCCAGAATTCTAGTCTCTCAATTTGCGTTTATACACACAAATGGATAGACAGGCGGATATGGCTAGATCGACTCCGCTTGTTAAGCTTACAGTTTATATACGTATATATAATATTTTATAGGATATCCGATATTTTCTTCTGAGTGTTACAAACTTCGGGGAAAACTTAAAATACTCTGTACGGAGCATTAGAAGCTTTCGTCTCCAGATTTATAGTCTCAGAAAGCTTTCACGCTCGCGCAGCTTTCGAGAAAACTTTTTAAGGTTTTATCGAAATCTTTCGGGTTACAGACGAATATTAGACCTTTTCAAGACAACTGCATAAATTATTACTGTTTGAATAATTCTCATACCAAAAATTGATCAATAAGCTTATATTCGTATACAAGCACACGAACAAACTTATAATAGATATTTATCTTCAATAACAAATATTTACTTGTTTACCCATCGAAGATTTGGGTAATAAAGCACAGCGCACTTGTTATTGAATAGCTAATGAGGCGTGCATTGATTGGCGATAAAATTGAAAATTGCAAAGAAGAACAATGCATATGCTTTTTTGTAGTGAACAGAGGAATAATATATGTAAATAGAAGCGGCGATTTTCAACGAAGAAATAAATATTATACTCGCAATATTATTTTTATTACGAGACTTTTTTATGTAGCATAATAGCAATTAACCTTTTTGTTTAAAATACACTTTTGGGCAGTTGTTTAGCAAGATTCTAATGGGTTTATGGTTTTAATAAATTGTTCTAAGAATTTTTGTAATTCTTTAATTACCTATAAGGCCTAAATCAGTAAATTCAAAAATATCCCACTAAATGATTCAAAGCCGCTTTTTTTATTTCATTTTTTCTATATTTCGTAGTAACAGCTATTTAGTCGGGTCTTTTTTCCATAGTAATGTACAATGTAGATATTTTTTATATCAAGAGAAAGTAGAGGCTTCAAAAAACATAAAGCCTACTGACTTTTTACAAAAATCTGTTATTTTTATTATTAATTGTAAATTTTGAGGTTATATGAAAAACGTTTTAATAAAAAAAGTTATATATTATTCATTATATACAATTTTGACCGATAATTTTTTCTATAGGACTAGTAGTTTTTTTCGGAAATCGAGTTAAACCGATTTTAACGTATTAAAATTCAACCACGCCCCTACTCTTCCTCTTTTTGACATCAGCTCATGCGTTATTAATTCTCTTTTATTTTATTTTTTTTAATTTTACCTTTCGTCTCCAATGGGTTTCAACCTGCTATGCATTTCTTTCACTTCTTATCATTTTCAAAGGCTTCTGCACTGTTCTAAAATAAATTTATCTGTTCTTGCATATATATGTATAGACTAAGGTTAGCAGATGTGTCTATCGATTTATTTGTCAATTTGAATATGGATATCTATTCATTTTTCTAACTGCATGACAGCTCGACATACATACAAGTATATATATTTTTCTTTAATTAATTTTACAGCACTCTCTGACTAAACGACGCCTAGTTAATTAATATTTCAGGACGGCTGATGAAAATTTGTTTTCGCAAAAGTAATATATATATTTATATATATATATAACTATATTTGTTATATATAACTATATTTGTTATATATATACATAAATAATTTTCATCAAATTAAAAATAACGAATTCGCATAAGTTAGAGCTAAGCAAGGCTTACTGTATAAGGTTGGAATATGCTAAATTCAGAAAGTTAAATTTGTTATGTTGAAATACCTATATATAATATATGTAAAATACTTCCAACTTTTTTATATAAGTTATTAAATGATTTTTGATATAGTTTCGATCTTTTTACGAGGTGTAGAACTTATATTTTAAATAAAACACTGAAAAATATATGAAAATGCCAATTTTACGATACTTAGCGTCTGAATAGAATTTTATCGAATGAGGACAATCCTGTGGGACCGATTTTGTGCGACACTTTCCTAGAAAGTTGTAGATGCTTCATCAGCATGGGTTATTGACTTGATGTACAAGTATGCTCACAAAAAGTGTTAATGTAAAATTGAGGTGATTGCTTAGACAGCTATTCCTTTATGAAATCTTACACCTCTAAAAGAACACTTTATATATGTATATATATATAATATATAAATGTTTATATGTATCTAGTTGTCGTATTAAAGTTAAATACAAATTTGGGTTATTGGAATGGTTTGCAAATACCAAACTTAATATTGTTACATGTTATTTTCTATAACAACACGCTGTATTTAAGTGGTTATATCTACTTGTTAATTTCAAAACAATGATTTCTTTTTTCATGCATATTTCGAATGTACATATCGATAATTGATTATACTTGTATTTTCCGTAAATTTGAAGTTGATCCAAAAAATAATTTCGAAGCTTATTGGTAAAATTTGTGAGAATTTCTGAACTTAGTGTAAATGGCTCCCAAAACTTGAAACGGGCTTCTAGAAACGCCGTTTTCAAAATGGATGAGAAGAGTTTCTACAAAAGGCCTGGACCGATCGACTTGAAATTACCTTCTTTGATATATTTGATAATGATCAAAGGAATAATAATTTCGATTTTTTAAGTCACTATTACATGTATATTTTTTTACAACAATTTATTTAGTTTTGGCCAATTTAGTAAAAAAAAAATTTTTTTCACTAGTCCTTCAATGATGTCCTGTACTCATCCATAGTAATAATCAATTTTTTGGATTTATGGATCTGAGTCACCTTAAAAAAGAACAATCTTCCTCACCGCCAGACACCTCTTTGCGGAGGTCCTACTGGAGATCGGCTACGGAATGAAGAGAATACAAATAAATCGCCGATTATAAAACTATATTGAATTCTTTTAATGTGCGTTATTCTATTTATTTATTAAATAAAATAGCTATTTACAACAAATATTAGAAAAACGCGTTTTTCTGACTTGCAAGTGGATACAACCCTTTAACCCCGTATATTGCTGATATATTTATCTCTATCTCATATAAGGTATATTTATCTACATAAATTGTGTTGCCCCATTTAGGGAAAAACGAATATTATTTTATTGTCACAACCATTCGCCATTAACATAAGCTAGTTAAATGCCAAAATCACAGCGCTAATATCAGTAAATGCTGAATTGACAGCAAAATAACGGTGCACATTAGCTAGCGCGAGCCCATTTGCGATACATCAATCTCCTCACGCCCACATATTTAAGTGTGTGTGTGTGCTGTTTATTGAACACTTGCGTGTGCTACACAAAATGGCTATTTATGCGAAGTGATTTTGAGTGGATTGTTGTGTTTGTACTCATGGGCACTCAGTCCATTCGAATTATGTTGAGCATTCACACTCGCTCGTGTGTGTGAGTGTGTGGGTTGCACTGCACGCGCATCGGAAATAAAAAACGCTTATTACTTTATTTGCGATTTTATTATCGTCATGTGCATGTAAATATTTATTTATTTTTGTATTTTTAATGTTTGTGTGGTCCGTTATTTACTCACTTGCTGTGTAAAGTAATAAAATGACGCTGCAAAAGAAGTGTATTATACATACTCATACACATACTCGCACACACAAAAGTACAATGCTGTTTGCTTATTGGCTTGGAAGCACTTGGCGTAATTTACTTGGCTGGCAACTCATTAACAGAAGTTCTGAAATTGAAATGTGCTCTCATAAATGAAATTTCAGCTTCACAATATTTGCTTTTAATTTCAAGCAAAAACAAAATTATGTAATGTACACATTTAAGTATATATATATATATGTATGTGTATGTGTGGTAGGTGAATTTGCCAACTAAAACTTTGCTTACACGCGTCTCACATATTTAAAAGGTCATTAATTGTGAAAATTAAGTCATTTGTCTTATGTGAAAAGGGGTTATTTAAATCAAGCTGCGTTGGAGTGAAATAAGCGCGTTATGTGGCTTATGAGCAGCCGAAATTTGGCTGCCTAGCAAATATTTATTAAATATTTTAGGCTTTCTAAAAGGTAAATATTAGGCATCAAAACTTTCGGTGCATAAATTGTCGCGATTTTATGCTTTGTTTAATATTTTGAATAATTTTCAAAAAAAATCGTTATCAGCAAATGCAGGCTTTCAAAGCAAACAACAATATACAATATATACAATATATTCCAATAGGCTCATGCCGTTGCATTTTTAATTTGTCATGAAATTTGCGTGTCGGCAAATCTGCGATAGACAGACAAATGACCGCAAAGTCTCTGCTTGTCGCGTCGCTGTCGTACATTTACCGGTTTGTATGCGTCTAAATGCCTGAGTTCAATGCCACATCACGTGCGTCGTAACACGGTATGCAAATATATGCCTATGAAAGCATTAATTTTGAAATATCCATAAAATCAACGCGAGGCACAATGCAACTTTATATACAGACATACATTTTTTACAACTGTTTTTACACTTTACATATATACGAGTATATTTGCATTACTGAGTATCTGCACACTTAATTTGTTTTTACCGCAAGTTTTAATGTGAGTTTCAAACAGTTGATACAGTCAATTGCATAACAAGCTGTTGCTTGCGCTGGTGTGCGTTTTTATAATAGCTGCTTGTAAAGATGCATATTAAGTCATGTACTCGTATGTATGTATGTGGCAAGTCCAAAAGTGTAAGATATGAGGTATTCGAGCGCATGAGAAAGAGTTCAATGGCATTTTTATATCTACCATGGTATGCCTTTTGAAGAACGCAATTGTGTGTGTGCGTAATAAAAAATTTCAGAGAATAAATGTTCATTTTAGCAGCAGCTCTTTGTTTTGATTATTCTTTTGTATGGAGAATAATTGGTTTATTGTGAATTTTGACATGTATTTGTTATGTTCCTACTAAGCAGTAGAGGGAAATATAGTAGCAAATCTGCAGTTTGAAAATTATTGCAGCTATTATCTATAAATTTTATTGTGAAGAATATATAAAGGCATATATATTTCTTATGTAAAATAAGTTTTGAAGGTTACATTAATTGTTTATTTTATTTAATTACTAAGAATAGTCCTCATTTTCAATTCTAACTCTAATAATATATTTGAAACGGAATTCCTAATATAATTAAACGCCATTATACAAGCATTTTTAGAATGAATTTATTATTTTATTATTTTTATTACTTAAGTTTTACAATAATCAATGGTCTATATTGCGTATACGTAATTTTTATATACAGGAATAAAGCTCGTACATAATATAAAGGGTGAGTGCGACGCTAGTAGTTAGAATAGCCAAGTAATAACCTGTATGTTTCTCGGTAGTCAATACCCTTATTTTAGTTTTAGATTAGTCAAGCAAAGTTTTCCAAAAAAAAAATTTTAAAACGGCTTAGTTTTCTTGAATAACTTAAATAAACTGTGTTTGATTGAGAAACTCATTTAAAATTAATGAAAATATCTAAACTGTACAAATTGTAAGCTATACTTTTTTTATTATTTGGAAGCTCTGGCTGTAATTAAATTCTGGTAATCAATGTGCTACAGTGCGTATACGTAATTTTTTATTCAAATACTGTTTAAAATATTCCTATAACCCAGTGTGTTTAATACGCGTACGTTTCTACACGTAGAAAAAAAAACGGTTTCATTTCGTTGTTAGCGATGTATTTCGGTAATAAATTTCCAAAGATTACTTTATATCAGTCATAATAAATTCTAAAGTGTCTTGCTTTTCTTTTGTGCTTCTTTTTATTTGTGTAAGAAAATTAACCAATTATACTAAAAATATTTAAAATTTACAAAATGAGCAAATTGTAAGCTATTATTAGTATATTGAAGCTTTAGCCATACTGAAGATTTTGCTACATAAGGATTACGCTGCGTATACGTGACTTTCTATTAATTTGTATTTGATAATTTAATTGGTGTGGAACGTTTCTATATATCTGCAGATGTACGTTTTTGTTTAACACGCTATGCTAAATTTGGTCTTTGAGTGAGTGTGAATACCAAGATAATATCCTCAAAAAAATTAGCAAGCAGTTTTAAATTTTTTGATTGGTCGTTTCCATCCAATTTAGGAAAAAAAAATCTTACAGCAATGATATTTGATCTTATTTTTAGAAAACGTATTTCTTATGTATGGCATTTTTAAATGTTTTATTTATGATTTTTTTATGTTAGCTGATTTTAGTAACTCTTCAGAGTAAGTAAGAAAATCCTTACATAAATATATGGTAGAAGCATGCATGTTGCTAAGCATTGAATGTTTCTTTGCTCTAAAAAAAGTGTGAAATACTTGACCTGCGATAACAGAATTTTTTGTCCTCAAATCGTTTGAGAAAGATTAGAAGCTATAAATGTTGGCTTATCATGCAGCGGTGTGCTTATATTCATTGCGCTTGAACTGAAAAATAAAATATTTTTTCTAATGATAAGAAATAGCATCAAACTCACAAACGTTGATTCTTTGTGCATGGTGCTTTAGAAAAAAACCATATTAAATCTTATGCCACCAATAAAAAAGTCTGAATTTGCCTAACAAATATTTTAAGCGATTCATACATACATATTCAAGCGATATACATAACCGCATTGACACCCACTCCAGTAATCAGTCAACCATCGAGCGTAAAACTCGGAAAGTGTTGGGTAAAATGAAATGGTAAAACGATAGTTGAAGCAATAGCGTATAGAAGTAAACGCAAGCCTCTGTGACTTTTTAGTTTTTTTTTAACATATTCATTTCCATTTTCACTTTTCCGCTTTGTGTAGTTGGTGGAAGCACCACAGAGTGTCGACTAAAAAATGAAACAAAATTGATTTTCCGGTCCCTCGGAAATACAGTGGATACAACCCACGCCCTTAACTGTGCGGCTAAAGCATCCTTCTACTTCACAAATAGCCACAGCTAAAAGCCAGCAAAAACAAAAAAAAGTGGGCAATACTGATAGTGACAAGATTAGATTAGTTCAGAAAGTGACTGCAACAGAGTTTAGAACAGATTCGAACAATGCAAACAGCGATAAAGGATATTATGACAATGATACTGTCGAAGTGCGACAAATCAGAAAAGTTTCTGCAAAATTGCAAAATTCGTTGAAATCAGATTACAATAAGCTTTAGCTTGCACTTTTAAATTTGCTTTTACCCAATTGTATTTGCTTCGTAGGCGGTTTGTTCATGTGCCAGCCAAAGGAGTGCTATAATCAGCTGCCTATCTTAAATAATCAAATTATTTTTAGTCGGCATGCCTCCGCAGCTCGCTTTGGTTGTTCGCTCTGGCTGCATGGCCACCCGCTTCCTGCACACATGCCTCCGCTGACTGCTCACCTCTCTTCAGATGAAATTCTTGTTGGATTTGTGTTTCGATGCTTTGCTTTGATCTTATTTTTGGAGCTCCATTGCTACATAAAAGGTGGCTTTTAGCAAAACCATTTTGGACAAGCATTTTTACAACTTCTAATTCCGTTAAATGCAGCAAAAATGCTTTAAATAAGAAGCAAATAAATTACTTTTCTTATGGAGTGGATGGTATGACCTTTGTGCGGAAATTATTTACATTAAATTGTTTGCATATTATTTCACATAAAGTTTTGATTGTGTAAAGTTATGAAAATTAATATGCTTGCTTGGTAAATTGCTGGTATTTAAGTGGTATATCTGATACACTTAACATTCCTGAGGTTAGAGAAAACTTGGTTTTGCTTTTCAGTTGAAATATTTTGTATTAAACTAATATGATGGCATGAGTTTGGTAGTCGTGGCATTTCCAGTGGGTTGCCTTCTGAAAAACATTACGTTCATTTGCGCATCGAATCAACTCAGAAATTTTTTTCTTAGACATTCATTAATGATGATTTTTACTACTACCATAAACATTACAGTATAAATGGACTCTTATTTAATCCGAAAACTTGTCGAATAGAAAAGTTTTCAAAAAAAAAACTTAATTTTTATCGGGCAGTGTCTATGGCGGCTATATGCTATAGTAATTTGTTCAGAAATTATTCGGTTGTTTTTAACAATAATCCATGCCAAATTTCGTGAAGATATCTCGCCTTGCGTTTTTTACACAAGAACTTGGTTTTGATTTTCAGTTTGAATGACAGCTGTATCACACATATAGTCATTAACATTGTGTTTTTATGTTAAAATTTTAACCAAATTGAAAATTTTGCACCACCACAACAACAAATAATTTGTTAAAAAATTATAAAAAAATATTCACTATTAATTAAAATAATGCAATAGACTAAAAATAGGCGCAGAGGAGTATTTAAACTCAAAGGTAGACTACCGTTATGCGCATACAAATACATAGATGTTGAAATATTTAAAAATAGAAAAGTACAAATGAAATGTAATGCAATTATTAGAATTGCAATTGCAGCTTCGTCGCTTCTGCATAGTTCACTACTATATTCAATTACTGCGGGGTAATTAACGCCTCCATAGCGCTTGTATTTCTAATTTGTTTGACTAGCAGCGTTGCATGTGAAATGCACAAATGTCAAAAGGTGGGAGTTGAATGGGGTTCAATTATACACAAATACATGTACAGTTACCATTACATTTACGCTATGCCTTGGAAATAATGCATATATTGGGTGTATGATGTGTTCTTGTGATGCAGAGACTAATTGTGTAAATTAAGTGCATATTTCAAATGCAATTACTCCCAAAAATTTTCAACTTAATTTATTTTTCAAAGTAATTAAATAATTACACCAATTAATTAAATTATGAATGAAAAATTGCTGCATTTCTAAGATTAATATGATTAACACTAAAACTTTTGTGGTATAAAGTTAATGATGTTGTTAAACTCTATATAAAAGACTCGAGTTTACATTTTGTGTTTTTTAACAAACATCTATAATTTATTCAATTTTAGTATTCCAGTAACTCTGAAGTTTTTGGTGATTATAAGCTCTGCAGCAAAGTAGAATTGTATTTTATAAACACCAAAGTAAGTTATGCTTAAATATATTTTTGGTGTGGTCCGTGTTTGTGATTAGTGTTTCATGGTAAATCTCAAAAGGTATATTAAACTCGGGCTTAGAACTAGATAATCCTTTTCAAAATCGAAGTTGGTTGAAAAAGTGTTGAAAATATAAAGATGCAGTAACACTTAATAGCTTTTATAAGAAGAATTAAAGTAATTTGTTTGCATTGGGGTTATGAGTAGTGTTTAGTGGTAAACACCAAAAGGTACTTAAAAATCTAGTTTGGTCTTGGAATCCTTTTCGAAATACACTTTGTTCGAAAAAGCGTAAAATAGGGATAGGAAATAAAGTCATTAAAGCTTTCAACTGGGCTTGTCAGTTGGGTCTGGTAAAGTCTTAAACAGCTACGCATATACTGGAGCGGTATTAAGATCTAATAATAAAGACTAATATCGATGTTATTAGGTAAAAAGTGATTGGAGAAGGTTGGTTATTCTTTATGGCGAAATTATATTATATAATATGAGATTGATATGAACTATATGATATGCTGAGAAATTGGCTGATGAGTTTGTCATTCGATGGGTGCTCGAGATTGTCTTCTTTACTAAAAAGCATTTTGTAATATCTATGTCCGTGCACTGTATTGTCCCAACGCACTTCTCCTATCATGTGTTTGGTTACAAGTTTCTCTGTTCAAAGAACGAAAAATGGAAGAACTTTGAATTGCTGAATTACCAGGACCCGTAAAATCTGTTATTAGCTGCCGCTTTATCATCGGAAGATACGTAACTCATTTTGCGTAGTCGTAAACCCCAACATTACAAGCATGAAATATAATATTTAGCGTATTGTTTTCTTAACATAACTCAAAAATAGGTACATTGTATATCCAACAACCGGTCTCCTCAATACCACGGCATCCAACTCACATACAACAGTTAAGCCACTATTTTACTAAATCGAGGTAGATTGTAATTTGGCAGTCTCGGAGCATTTGACCAGGGAAAGTCTGTAATAAGTGACTCTACACGAATTTTTATTCTCTCTCTCTCTTACTAAGCAGTTCAACCAAATCTTTACAGGCATTCCTTAAATTCACCTTAAGAACAGTCTAACTATTTGTCAATTTGATTCAGAAGTCAATCATGTAATAGAACCTTCATTTCTTTTTATTTCTCATGAAGATACACAAAGTAGAACTAGTATTATAAAACATTTATGCAAATCGAACACCTGTATGCCGGTCTAGGTAATAGAATTACAATAACTACAAGCTCATTGCATGATCTTTCCGCTACTTTGCATATCTTTAAAGATGGTTTCACAACAAATTGTAGCCTGCGGACATGGTATTGCTGGTACTGCACGCGCATTAAGCTCAGTTCACGTAGGTACTACAAGTATTTACATAACCCACCCAGTGTGTTGGCGCCGCCGTACGCCATTGTCCTCATTCGATTGACTGGCGGATTCACCTCATAATCGTCAATGTCGCATCAACAAAATGCCGATGAAGGACATTGTGCCACATTTGTGTTGGCGTCGACGAGGACACGTAAGTTGGCGACAGACGTGGGTCTCCGAACGCCAGCCGCGTGATAATGCTCCAGCGCAGTTGAGGTTTGTAGGTTGGGGAGTAGGTGCTTTGGTAACTTAAATGGAATCACTGCCGTTGCAAATGTGCACAGGGTCGTTGTCCAACTTACTTGGTGTGATTAAGTGACTCAATGTTTGTTTTTATTTGTTTGGCTGTTGTTTGTTGTGTACAGTGGGATCTACCATATGTAGACGCCGGCACCGAAGAGACTTGCAATTCTGTAGAGATTAGTCGGCTCGGTATACACGTACAGTCTGTTTAATAAAAGGCAAATATATTTATTGCTTACAGTTGTGCGTTCAGAAAACAAATAAGAAAGTATAAACTTAAACAACGAAACGAATTTTAGGTGAAATTTCTTAGGATTGTGTAAAGAATAACTATGTTTCTTCTGGGATCACACTAGAGGTATGTCTATTACTCGATTCTTGGGACTAGCAAGAGTTTGCTTATTATTTATTAAATATGTAACGAGTACCACAGAACTTCATTGGCTTCGATTATCTCGAAATAATTTAAGAAATTCGGGTAGAAACAGTATCTAAGTCTAAGAACTCTGGAGTGATTTTCAAAGTAAAAATGATGTGCAAGAAGATAAATCGAATACATTTTTATTATAATTTTCGAATATTTTACACAATTTCAGAAACTTTTAGTTTAAGAATGATTCGGGTGAATCGCGGTCTACATGAAGTGTCTTTCTTTCAATACCGATTATCCTCATCGCTCAACAAATGAGTATATAAGAATTAATCTCGAAAAGGCTGTCTTTTTGGCACTCTGGATAAAACTTTTTTGACGAGCTCAAGGCGTTTTGTCAATATGCGGGTGTTTTTTTCATCTATACTTGGGAGGTCTAAGCATCAGAATGGATCTAGTTGTTCCAATTGGATTATTCGTGGTGCCACGTATATCAGTCTGTTCACATAATCTAATCAAACCTTTTACTCGGAAACTTGAAATTAAGTAAATCTGATTTTAGATCAATGCATTTATATTTTTCAACACGTCAGCATTTTTAAACTTGTTTAGGGAATGTCTTTTGTCGCTACATAAAGAAAAACAAAAACAAAAATATGAGAATCGAATCGCTTACGTGGCAGTAGGGCGTTCGTAACCGTTAGGGAACCGGATTTATAGCAAAAAAAATGAGGAATGTTTTATGAACAATGAGTCCGAGTCTCCGGTCAAAAGAATATATATTTATACATAACTCATCTGTTCTGAATCAGTTCCACAGCAGAATTTTCTTATTCAGAAATCCTGCCAGCTGTCGTATATACATATATACAGGTATGAAGTTCTGAATAAGAAAATTCTGCTGTGGAACTGATTCGCTACTTTGTGTGGTTAGTAAAGCGAACTTTTATAGGTCGCCTCGTAAATAATACAATTAAGCTAAATGGCCGGAAGGAAAGTGTGCGAGAATATTTTGTTTCATTAACTCAGCTGCAACATTTTGTGGCACACAGCATATACACTACATGTTCATATATGTTATGTAGATATTTGATGAGTAATGCGGCAGCAATTAACGGTCAATGCACGTTTTGGCTAGCCACTTGTTGCTCCATTGGCCAACTGCGACGGTTGTGTACTGCTTAATGACTGTGTTTAGTACTTAACGCTTGCTGTGTCGCGTCGCGCCATGCAGCCAGCACGCTTTTATAAATATATTTCACGTGTTGCTGTTGTTGTTAAATTACTTGACATTGTAGGCTTCCTTGCCAACGCCGCGAGTTTCTTTTGATCCTCTGCTGCTGTTCGACCGACCAACGGACTGAGTGCTGCTGCCAACCCTGCTGACGCTAAGTGCACTGATGTCGGTAATGGTGAAATTTTATGTGATTTCAATCATAAAAATTATACGACGCATACTCAATTATGGCAAGTCTGCACTTAGCCGGAAAACATAGACACCCATGGCTATAGCACAATACTTTGTGTAACGGTTTATCGGTGTATCCATCCGCGCAGATGGCAGAAACTTACGGACATCGGAGTGATGGAAGCGTAATGAATTGGTGACTAAGGCTCGCACTTCATAAATTTATGTGCTCTTATAATGTAATAAGGTTATGTTCTTATGAAGGTATGAAATCTTCGTTAGAGTAATGAATATCTGATGCTTCTCGAGTAATTATTACTTTACTTTAATTTTTAAAAACACATTAAGGTGTATCTGATATATTTTACACATGCGAGCCACTCCTAATGCGTTTTTTGTTTGACTTCTCTTCCTTACAGAAGTCGAGCTCAAGGAGCGTCTAGTTGCCGCTGTTAAAAAGGAGGTCAAACAGCTGATGGAAGAGGCTGTCACCAAGAAATACATACACGAAGAGAGCAGTTCAGTAACACAGCTATGTGCCGCTGTCGAAGCTTGTTTGAGTCAAGGCTTGCGTCGACGTGCTTTGGGTTTATTTAAGACCTCCTCGACAACTGCTTTACTACATAAAATCGCCAAATCCTGTGAAGATGCCGAATGTATCAGCAAGAAAGTGTTGGAAATCGAAGCAGCCGATCCAAGTAAACGCTCATCGTCTAGTAGTGATAGTGTCAATCGTCCACCGATGTTGAAAAAGGGTAGCAGCACATCGGTTACGACGATGAGTTTAAGTGGTTCCAATATCACGATGGCTTCAATGAAGTAAGTATGGTTTATGAAATCTTAGAGTAATAAGAAATATCAAGGACTTTTGGAAGCCTAGTATCTAGTCAAACCAAATCTTTAAAGCTATGAATAAGACAAGTAGCTTTTGATAGATTTTTATCGAAGTTGGGGCTCCAGCTAAAACTATATCCATTATTACGTTCTCTATTAAACTGGCAATTGCGTACATATTCAGTTCCGATAGATAAAATCGAAAACTGGCAACAATATAAGTTCCTACTATGAACTTAGCATACAAAAGTCTTCGAAGTTACCGAAGCGTATCTGTCAAATGGAGCGATATTTGTGAGACAAGCATAGTCGAACCGCTTTATGTAGTTATCCCAAATTCGATAAAAATGCTCTATACTTTATTTAGGTGTGATAATGTGGAGCTAGAGGGAGAGCTAGGCAGAAAAAGAAAAAGGCAAAGGGAGAAAGATAGTAGTTTAGCAAAGATTAAAAGCTACTTAGGTATATGCAGGTATATAACAAATGAGAAAGGATGTGTGATTGCTCTTACATACGTAAATAATTGGATATTCAGCCTCCTTGTTAGAACCTTGATTAATTTTAAATTTTATTATTCGGTTTTTATCTAGGTACCTATGGATCCGTTTGGCTTTGTTCGAAAAGAAGTTGTCCAAAATAATTGAATACTTAGTGGCAAATGCCAGTACTTACTATGATCGCGACTCACTTGTAGCAGACTCAGACTATGGCTCTATATTGGGTTCGCTTTTGGTTGGACCATGTGCGTTGGAATTTACAAGAGTCAAAACAGCCGATCATTACTGGACTGATCCGCACGCTGACGAACTGGTAAGTACTTGAAATAATAATGACTCTAAATATTTCTGATAATATTTGCTATTCCGCAGGTCAAACGCCACCGCATCAGTTCGGGACGTCGTTCTTCCTCAACTTGCTCAAGAGCACCAATATTAAATTTCAAACGTAGTCTCAATACCAGCACAGACGAATGCACCACCGGTGCTGGCTTCAAATCAATAGCTTCTACTACAGTGGCCAAAGATTACGTCGAGTCGTTGCATCAAAACTCCAGAGCTACATTGTTATATGGAAAGAATAATGTATATGTGGTGCCGGTAAATAAATACATTTCATTTATTGAAGAAAAGCTAATTTTAATTTGTAATTCTTTCAAAAACTTTAGAAAGACGTAAATGAGAAAATGCCCGGTTATTTGAGCCTACATCAGCATGTGCAGACGCTCATCATTAAGTGGACGCCGAATCAACTCATGAACGGATACAATGAGGAGGAGGAGGATGATAATGAGGAACTGGATAAGGAATTATACTGGGCCTATGCGCTCAATATTAATGTAGATGAGATTGTGTACGTGCATTGCCATCAGAATCGTGGTGAAGATAGTGGCGGCATTATAGTGTTGGTTGGGCAGGATGGTGTGCAACGTCCGCCGATACATTTTCCCGAAGGTGGACATATGCAACAGTTTCTAAGTTGCTTGGAGACCGGCTTACTGCCGCATGGTCAGTTAGATCCCCCGCTTTGGTCACAACGTGGCATCGGCAAGATATTTCCATGGCCGAAGAGTGTACGCAGGCGTATTTTACCCTCAGTCATGGAATCGTTTGATGAGACTCCAATTGATTATGTCTTTCGTATTGTGAGCAAAAGCAAACATGAGGAATTTGGTAAGAAAGTTTTTGGTCTAATTATAAGGCAGAAAATAATTCTTGATATACAATAATTTTTAATATTTTCAGCTGCTACTCATTCTATACTGGATTTTGTGCGCAGTACTCCACGTCGTGCGCAGCTAAGCAGTTGTTCGACTACGGGATCGAGTGATTGTTCTAGCAAGAGTCTCTCTATAGATCAGCATCCTTTGGAATCTCCATTGGTAAGTACATTTTTAGATTAGTAGATGTTGGCGACGACGTCTTTTGCACTAAAAATACTTGACCATATTATTTAAGCTCTATATGTGGGAACCATAACGGCCTTTGCAGCCGTCTCAGTGTGGCGAAGTTCCCTGTTAGACATTTTCAAGTCACCGACAATATTTCTGAGATGATAAATATTTTCTTTCATAACTTTCAAGTTTTCAGTGGCAGTATTCCTACTCTTGATAATTGCATGGTCTAATTAACTAATAAATTCGAGTCCTCTTCATCTTTTTCTGCAGGTCCAGACAAAACAAAACACGAGTATTGAGATGGTGTGTTCAACAATGCGCAGACAAATAATATCGAGAGCATTTTATGGTTGGTTGGCCTACTGCAGACATTTGTCAACTGTTCGCACTCATCTCTCAGGATTGGTAAATGGACGTATAACACCGGAATGTAAGTATAACATCGATTCGTACATTTTTTCTTTTAAAACATAATCGTACCTATGCGATTAGTAAAAGCCGACGAGGATGGACTCACAAAAGAACGCTGGGAAGCTTTAAATGTCAATGGTGTTGTTAAAAATGAAGTGGACGTCTACCGGCTGGTGTATTTTGGTGGAGTGTGTGCGGAGCTTCGGAAGGAAGTATGGCCGTATCTTCTTGGACACTACAGGTGAGTCTACAAAAAGAAGATACTAACTTGACAGTCTTTAAAGTATCAATATCAACAGTTTTGGTTCGACACCAGAGGAGCGACAGAAGCAAGATGAGACCTGCAAACACTACTACGAGACGACAATGAGCGAGTGGTTGGCTGTTGATGCGATCGTACAGCAAAGGGAAAAGGAGAAGACGGCACGTGCTGTAGCCAAACTCAGTTCGGGCAGCAATAGTGGAAATGATAAGACTGTGCGTGCCGCCTATATAGATGCGGGTGATTTAGATAATGAAGTTTTTGAAGATATATCTGATATTTCGGATCCTGGCGAGTTAGAATACGATGAAGAGCAACAACGGCAAGCAGAAGTCGAGGCAACAACAGGAAGCGGACAAAACTACTTAACGGTAAAACCCATACCGCGTGCTATGAAGACCAGCACAGACTCGGGAAATGTAGACGAAACAATGGAGGAAGAGGATGAAGATGAGGAAGATCTAGTTAATAAAGATGACTACAAGCCGCAAGAAAGAGATGCGTTGCCAAAGGAGCAGGTCACTGATGCGGGCGTCAATGAACCAATTTCAAGTAAGAGCAACAAGAGCGAGCAAATGTCGGTTGAAGAACCTGAAGAGAGCGCATTACCAGATCAGAGCGAAAAGACCTCACCATCTTCGTCTTCATATGAAACGGTTGGCGCTGGTTTTGGTTATACAGATTTAAATCTGCATACTTCAATATCGGCAAATTTGAATTCCACCGAGGAGCGAGATAAAAGCGTGCTGAGTCCCGAGTTTCTGAGCGCTGACGACTTGCCGGCACAACTTGGCGTTGCCGACGAAGATGAGCGCGAATTGACAGCAGTCGAAATGAATGTTGCTGGTCGACCTTCGGCTGTTATCGTAACGAACGCCTCGATTGATGTGGCAAATTGGCTGCCTGATGTTAAATCGGAATGTGAACAAATGCCACCTTTACTGGAGCAAGGATCTATGGAGGCGCACGCAGAAGTTGCTGCTGTGAGTAGTAGCACCATTATGGATGCATTACAAGAGCCGAAGTCGGCATGCGTTTCACCGGCGAGCTCAAATGGTGGCGTTTATAGTGTAAGTCGATTGGAGAACGTTAATGGAATATAGAGTATGTTAGATGAACATTTGGTGTATTGCGTTTTCTTTTAGATGAGCGCTAATATGACGTCATAAAAAATGTTCTCTCATATTTTCGTTAATCCTTTAATCCCTCATTCCATCTTTAATAATTTTAATAATTTCAGAGCGAATTGCTGGAACAATTCGGATTGAACCTACATCGCATCGAAAAAGATGTGCAGCGCTGCGATCGAAATTATTGGTATTTCGCCAATGAGAATTTGGACAAACTGAGGAATGTTATATCCACGTAAGCGCTTCTAGTTTAGGCTTAATTTTTCTTTGATCATTTGGTTTCTGTCTTTATGAATAGTTATGTGTGGGAACATTTGGACGTCGGCTATATGCAGGGCATGTGTGACTTGGTCGCACCTTTACTCGTAATTTTTGATGACGAGTCGTTGTGTTACAGTTGCTTCTGCAAGCTTATGGAGCGTATGATTGAGAACTTTCCGAATGGCGGTGCCATGGATATGCACTTTGCGAATATGCGGTGAGTGACTTTATATCCTTATAAATTGCATACAATTATTGAACTCTCAATAAATATTTTATTTCAGTTCCCTCATACAAATTTTGGACTCGGAGATGTATGATCTGATGGATTCGAATGGCGATTATACACATTTCTATTTTTGTTATCGCTGGTTTTTGCTCGATTTCAAGCGTGAGTTAGTCTATGATGACGTGTTCGCGACTTGGGAAGTTATTTGGGCGGCCAAACATGTGGCCTCTAGTCATTTCGTGCTCTTCCTCGCTTTGGCGCTACTGGAAACTTATCGTGACATAATACTGTCGAACAGCATGGATTTTACAGATGTGATCAAGTTCTTTAATGGTAATTATTTTTTTTTAGTTTGGTGATTAATGGAATTTTAAAATTTTTAATATTTTTAGAAATGGCCGAGCGACATAATGCCCAAGCGGTGCTGCAATTGGCACGCAGTTTTGTCTTGCAGTTGCAAATGATAATCGAAAATAAATAAATTGCTTTATTGTTATTGTTAAGTGATGGAAATGAACGCATTGAGTTTAGTAAACTAACTGTGCTTGCATTCCACTTTGTAACCGCCAATTGACAGTGACTTCCAAAGTAAACTTACTAAAACAAAATGAAAAGTATTGATAAAGAAAAAATATGAAGAAATTATGTAGTTAATATTTTAGTAAAAAATTATTTTAAAATTTAAATTATTAATGGAAAATGGTAGATTTACATATGTACCAAATATATTGTTTTAAATAATATGAAATGGTATTGAGAAATAACAATTATTAAAAAAAAAAACCTTAAAAGTATAGAAGAATTACACAAAAAATAAAAAACACATCATAATAAAATAAAAGAAGACAGAGGCAATATAATCCACGCAATAAATGCATCCCAATATGTCTTCAAATACCGTGAATGTAAAAAAAAGATGTTGTCGGATTAATTTTTTAAAAGTGGACGTTTAAAAAAATATTTTTCGTGCACATTACTTTTAAAAAATAATTAAATTTATAAATTTTGCTGTTTTTGCTAATTACCAAATAAAGGAAATAATTTAATTAATTATTTTCTTACTGCTTCTTACTAAATCTTAGAAAATTTGAAACTTTCCTAACATAAAAAAAAATTAAATTGCCTTTCATTTTATTGCATTGTACAACTATAATAGTTAGAATTAATTAAAAAATTAAAAAAAAATTTGTTTGAATTTGAAAAATTTCTACTTTTTGCTAAGTGTCAAAGTGCTAATGGTCAAGTAATTTTCTAGCTAAAGTAATTTAATTAGTTGTTTTACTTCAAAATAAAATTTCTATTAATTTGAGACATATTAAGAAAAATACTAGTTTTGTTTAATACTTAAAAGCAGCAAAATAATATAATTAAAAAACAAGTAATAACCACTAATCACTCCATTGAACTCATAAGCATAATGAAAACTTCTACTGTATATCTAGTGACTAGTTAATAGAGCAGAAGAGAAGCATCTGAAATGCTGAGTATGTATACTGAATATCAATTAGAAAGTGAACCACTAACAATCAAAGTAGAATTTAACATATTTGATGAATTTTATTGAAGTAGAAAGTTTAGAACCTTAAATACTAAAAAAAAAAATAAGGAAGAATGAACAAATTTATTACAAAAAATTACAAAATTATGTGCGCACTTCCGAAATATTTATATATACCTAGTTACAGAGTAAAAGTTAATAAAAAAACAGAAAGAAATCTTCAAAAGAAAAAGATAATAATATTTGTTTTATGAAATATTTTGTGTCATTTGAGGCTGTCTTATAAAGAAAAGCTCGAAATTGCCATAAAATAAAGAAAAAGAATAAATCCATGTATTTCTTACAAAACAAAATAACTATTGCCACAGATAGGTGACAGCTCATATGTATGCATTTCATTTAAATTTTATGTTTAGAATAATAAATAAATATTTATTTCACAGTTTATTTTACAGCCCAATTAGATAACTGCTAAGCTGTAAAACGAACTCATTATATATATCAATATATTGAAATCGGGTTATATTTGAGCTGGTAATTTCCATATCACAAAACTGATGAATGTATACATCTACCGATATATATGTATGTATCTTCTATGTATCACTTTACACATTTTTTAAGCAAAACTTATATATAAATGTAGTTAGACTCTTTAATATAATTTAAATTTTAAATGGAAACACAGAACTTATCATTACAGGTATCGAAAAACAAATCTATTTAAAATTGTGCACTAGTTTTGCACGGAAGTTTTATACCGTTATAATTACACGCATTTGTATATGTAAACGTTCAGTATATTTAAAGAGCACTTCAACTCGGAAAAACCATATGATTAGTTTGGAAATATAAAAAATGACATTTATATGACATTTCTCACTCATTCACAATAGAGGATTTTTTTTTTTACTTTGCAACACTAAAATTCATGTGACGTATTTTTAAAGTTAACATATATGTAACTCTCTTTAATGTGATTCTTTCTAATTTGAGTCAAGATGAAGGTTAAGGAGTGCTCAATCTCATCGAGTAACTTTGTATGAGAGTATGGGAGCGGAATCGCAGGTAACTGTAGAGCTGGAAAGAAATGTCGCCCTAGCCCCGTTATCAGTAGAATAGGAATGGGTCGGTGCTTAACTCTCCTCGTGTGTTCTACTACTGGATAGGTGGGCGTGGCGGAAGCTTGGTCAGCGCTGGCTTACCGTCGGCTCTTATGCTGTCGCAAGATCCTTTTGACCCAAGATCGATCGTATAAGATCCCGTGAGCTCTGTAAGGTTGAGATACTTACCGGTTGGCAACTGCAGAAGTTGTAAGGAAGAACTTGGTAACAATATCCTAACACTTCTTTCTTGATTGGTTCTCGTTTGCCAGTTCAAGGTTTAAACATATGGGATTTCATACTCAGATATTTCACCGAACTTGTGAGAATATCTCTTAAACGCCTAAGCAAAAATTTGTATTGCCCACAAGGCGCTTTGCAGACTTATAAGATCCGATATAGCAGTTCTATTTTTATAGCTTCACAAAGTACTGCTGATAGTAGTTCAAGTGTGATCCCTGGATCAGCCATCGAACCAAAACTAACCGAAATATGAAATACTACGAGAGACTGAGTGGTTAAAATGAATTGAGTTTGATTTTCTTTATATGTGGACCTATTATTTTATAAAATTATATTTATATAGAAATGCTATCTATTATTTCTTTTATATAAAATTTTGTTTATAATTTATTTATAATTAAAAACTTTTTTTTATTTTGCGAATATGATTTTTCATTGAGTGCAAAATTTGAGAGGATTGTAAGAAATTTGGTTGAATGTCAATTTAATATCCAATCCCACATAATAAAATATATAACTATTTGCACTACAAATGCAATATATCTATACTCACATACACACACAAACACCGATTTAAATGAGAGTTGCCAAATATATTTAATGTCTCATGTACCTACATACATACACACTAACTAATTTTAAGCTAACTTTTAGAAACCGATCTATGTATTTATATGTATGTACAATCGTATTATTTACCTTTTATATGAATAACTGTTTTTATATGTACATATACATATATATAATATATATGTACTTCAAGTGGTGTTATTTGCCCAATATATATATTTATATGATGGCGCGTCTGTAATGAAATCAAGTGTACCGCTAAAATGTTTGCAAATTTGTACCTAAATTGTAAATTTTTTTTGAAAATTAAGTAAATTTAACACACGAAACATTTTACGAATACCAAGAGTGGAGCGGCAAAAGCACATACAAATACATTCATACTATTGTCAAAAGAATTTGACTTCAAGCAGCTCAATTTAGTCAAGTAACTGTATTTAAATACAGATGTGCATACCATTATCACATAAGTGTTGTATTGAAGTTATATGTTGAAATTTAACTTAACTACAATTGAAATAAATAAGAATGTATTTTTTCTCTCTTACATAATGTGGTTTATTTATTATGCTGAAAGAGTTTTATTGCGAGGTTAGGTCAATCTAGTGTTAAAAAAAATCGAAAAGTTTTTTTATGTTTGAAGTTTGCTTTAGGTTCTTAAAATTTTTTAATCTGTGTATACAATCTAGTAGACAAACATTTTTCCTATTCGATACGCTGAAGTGTCGAAAAATTTAGGCCTGTTTGCTCAGAGTTCCTAGAATCACCACCGCCCATCGATATTTTCTTGAAAAAGGTGATATTAAAGACTGTCCAAGGAGCCGCCATGTGTAAAATAAAAAAGGTCTATATACAGCTTTTCGATTGTCGTTCTATGTAAAGTAGGCATGGTTATAGTCTGATTTATTTTTTCAATTGTGAAAAGAAGGCGCGATGATAAGGTTATGATCAAAATTATATAGGAAAGAGAGAGAGAGAGAGAGATATAAAGTCGTCCAATTGTTGAACACATGAGAGTCTTCTGTATCATCCCTGTTTTAAATTTTTATTCGAGAACACTTTTTTCATGTCGATGTCAGACGAGCCTTCGGAATACAATTCGTCTGGTCATTCTGGCGATACATAACTAACATAACTCCATAGCTCTCTCGATTGCTTTTAAGTGCTACAAATTTTATACTGTTATACCAAACAAAACTATTATATTTTCTGTAAATGTAAAACTGATACGAGTAAGAATAGCTCTCTGCATTTAAATATTTCAAATGAATTATAAATTACAAGTGACCCAGCCCCTCTTAAACGACACGTAAACATTAATATTTATGAATGACTTAAATAGGATTGTGTAATTGTTATGAAAATTAATATTTATTAATGTTCTTTTATGTAATTGTGTAGTGTCAAACTTAAGGAAAACTGACCTTCAATTCAAAATTTGTCTAAAAAATGTTGTCTTACTCTTTCACAGACTGTTTAGCTTTTATTAATCGTATTCTTGAAAACTAATCGTCATTTACTTATTTAAAAGTTTACAGTCACACACAGTTTGTATTTAATGTAATTCATTTAAGTTTTCATTATTTATGCGTGCGCCATTTGCATAAGCTATTTCAATTGCATTATTTTAGGGCCGACATAAACATCTAATGAAGCAAATACATACATGAAATATATATACTTATGTAAATCAACTGCATTTCCCGGTTGTTGTTTGCTGTCACTGATTTTGCGTTTGAGTTCCAAGCTCAGTTTAATGCAACTAATGCTTTAAGTGTGTTCGGAAGTTCACTCGTTCTTGGTGTTTCAAATTTCGTAAATATTCCAGGGATATTGCATGGAATTGTAAACAAATAGAAAAGTACAATGTTCATGCTTCTGCGACTGTTGTGGGAAAATTATCGAGAGCTCGATGAGAAATATAGAGGTGAGAAAAGTGGAAACACTTGATTCTAACGGATAAAAGGGTTAAGCTGGATTAGAGCCTTAAAAAGCCTAACTTTAATAATTTGTTCTCGGAGTGAAGAAACAGGAATCGGATTTTATTCCTTTAAGCTTTATTAAATATATATATCGGTACGAAATGTCGGCTGCTGTTATAACTCTTGAAATCGCTTTTTTTCAAGAAAGTCTCGACGGGCGACGGTTATTCTAGGAACTTACTAGGAAACAGTGAATTGTAATTACAAGGTTGCAATAAAAACAAAAGATCATACGTGGTTTACTGTCAAGTTTAAAAATTTGAATTGAATATGTGCAATAGTTTTCGTGGTCCATCGTCTTCCGATTCGAAATTGCGTTTTGTGCTTTTGTGTGAAAATCACCAGACTTTTGAAAAAATATTTTAATTTATCTTGTGGTGATCTAAAAACACATATATATATAGGTGTTTAAAACTTCAAAACCAATTTCACTTTGCTATATAACACTATTATTTAATTTGAAAAACTGCAATACTCTTCGATTACGAACGAATAACCATATCATCCAAAGCTTTATTCCCGGTGTATCGATCCAAAAAAATCTACCAGAGTTCATTCTACGCCGCACTTAAACCACGTGATAGTGTTTTTTTTTTTGAGAATTGGCTGGCTTTGGTTCGACGATCCATTATATCTTACCGACGATCCATTATATTGTTTCCGATCCCATCTATTGTGGAACTTCGATTCAGCTTACGACTAATATCAATACATTGAAGCTATATATTTTATATAATATTAGAGTGTAATGATCGGAAATACTCGGACAAGCCTTAAGCAAAGGTGTGTCAGATCTATTATATGCATATACTTACTTAAGTGAGGTAGTGTAGTTTATTAATATACCCGAAGACTTGAGAAGAATGTGCTTCGAATTCGAATTCTTCATTTACCGTGAAAGCGAACCGTTCTCGCCGGTCCGCATTTGATTGGAGTGAGACTTTGCTCGCTTCAATAAGCTTTAAAGCTATATCTATCAATAACACACAGGTTCTACCAACAAGAACGACGTGGGGTGTTCTGTGTTTTTTGTTGTGTAGATACTTTTATGTCATTTATGATTTGAATAAAATGTCGGCCAAATGGCCACGACAGCTCCGTTTTCATATCTCCATCCGTTTACGCCAATTTTCGACGACCCGGTGCAGCATTTCGGTTGGAATCTCGGCTATAGTGCGCTTAATGTTGTCTTCGAGCTGCTCGAGCGTTGCTGTTTGATTGGCATAAGCCTTTGATTTAACATACCCCCAGAGAAAATAATTTAGAGGCGTTAAATCGCATGATCGTGGCAGCCAATTGAATGGGCCATGTCTCGAAATTACGGACGACAATTTTGTTTGTTGACAAAGCCATAAGCCAGAAACGGGCTTCATCTGAGAAAATTATTTTTCGATTAATATGAATTTTTTGGAGAGCGTGAATTTGCGTAATAATCTTGGACAATTTCCAAGCGTTGTACTAAAGTGAAACGTGATATGATGAAGACTTACAAACACACTGACTGATTTGATTTGACACAAATTCCTGAACAAACATGGTCCCCACGAGCTATCACAATCACGTCATCTCTATTGGTAGATGCTATATGATTAAATAAAGATTCATATTATAATCTTTTTATCTGCACTTAACCCTTAGGGAGGGTATAGGATTTTACATTTTTTTTTGAATTTATTTTTGTCTTAAACGAATGCATATCTCAAAAATGTTGTGTCGAAATCGATCATAGCAACATTGACGAAGTTATGGCTATTTTTATACCTGTCACATGAATGTTTACATTGCCATACATTTTAATCTTTCTCCATGAAAATTTAACAGAATATTGTTTAAATGTCATAATATAATGTATCATTTGTTAAAAAAAAAAAAAATATTTTAACTGTTTCATAAAAAAAGTCATCAAAATGGGCCTTGTTTTACACGAATCCCCTTTACTTCCTTTTTAAATATTCCTACAGATGAACGTTCGGAAAACTATTTTCTCTTCAGCCCGCTGCTATTTATTTCTATTGCAATCGCTTACTATGCTTTCGTCAAGCATATTGGTCCGAAAATAATGGAAAAACGCAATGCATTCGACTTGAAGTACGTCTTATTGGCATACAACGCTGCGCAGGTGCTCGCCAATGGCAACCTGTTTATTTCGGTAAGCGTACAAAAGCTTTAAAAAAAAATGTTATTTAATTTATTTTAATGCATTTCTTGTAGGTGATTTACGCTATCTGGCTACATAGACCCTACGACCGCTTGTCTTGCATGATGCCCGTTATCCAACGCACCGAAATCGGTATGGTGGAGCTTAAATTCGCGTACACCTATTATTTGCTAAAGATAGCCGATTTCGCCGACACTGTATTCTTTGTGCTACGCAAACGCTACAACCAAGTAAGCTTTCTGCATGTCTATCATCACATCTTAATGGCGGGTGGAATTTTTATATTTGCGCGTTATCTGCCCGGTGGTCATGGCGCATCACTAGTCACTGTCAATTCAGCGGTGCATGCCATTATGTACTTCTATTATTTCATATCGGCGCTGCGGCCAGAGTTGAAACAATCGGTGTGGTGGAAAAAACACATTACTCAAGCGCAAATTGCGCAGTTTTTGATATTGCTACTGCATTTCATCCATGGTCTCCTTGATATGGAGTGTAAATATCCAAAATGGGCTCTGGGCTTCGGCTCCATTCAAGCGGTTATTATGCTGATGCTCTTCTCGGATTTCTATTATAAAGCTTACTTGCGCCCGAATAAGAAAAAATTAGTATCCCAAACGAATGCTGAGCGAGTTTCTGAGCATAAGGAAGGAGACTTTAGTGCAGAGCGTTTGGCGATGGCGGAAAGTGAAAAAATTACAAATTAATGGTTTTTAAATAAATCTGTTATCTTTAAATTGGTGTCTTGTTTATTGGTTCAAGAATACTTATCTCCAGTTTTATTATATGTCGAAGTTATATATTTCAGAGCTGTTGGGCTTTTAAAGTCTAACATACAATAGAATGGAATAATTTCTAAGCATTAAATATTCTTTGGAATGGAGAAAAAGGCTTAATAATTATATGATATATCATTCTATAGATATTGGTTATCTTGAGTTATAGTTCAGTGTAGGCTTAGTGTCGTTTAGTTATAAGTAATAGAGACTGTTATCATTTATATCCGGGTCTAAACCGTGGTTATTTTAAAAGATATGCATTAAGAAAGTAATGCTTGATTTGGGTAATATTAATAATGCAGTGTCTTTCAAACTGACAACCCCTGGCGGGATGAGTATAGTTTTTTAAGCATTACATATTTTGTAATATGAACTATTGTCCTCTTAGATTTATGTGTTTTTCCGATGTTCATAATTGAAGACTGCAAAGCTTAGAGCTTTTTGAAGAACAGTATAGACAGTTATTACAAACAATATGGGTTTCGTATAAAACTTGAAATGGTTGATTTTCGTAGTTTGATAATTTTATAACGCTTTTAATTTATGAAGAGCTTTACACTGGCTATACAAAGCTTCCGTTCTTGGTGCTAACCTTAAAATTTTAAATACTACAAAAAGCTTTTATCGTAGTCTTTATATATAACATATATATGCTTTTAATATACTTAAAAGTTCAAAAAGCACAAGAAGACGAGAAATGGGTTTTTCAAACGAAAACTCATTTTAGGGTGATTTTGGGTACAAATAAATATATGTACATAAATATATATATATGAAATAAATACTTTATATGAAATTGTGGTACATGGTATATCCATATACCTATCTTCAGTTAAGTCATGTTTTTTTCGGTAGTTTAAGGGTTGGTCGCTGTTATTTTTTATGGCAGAGAACAGTTTGAAGATTATTGCACTGCATACCACTTGCACTCATGACGTTTTCGTAATTTTTTATGGTGTTTATGAAAATACAAAAACGCTTTCCTTTATTATCGCTATAACTCAAACATAACCTCAACCATAACTTAAACCATTATTTTCCACTCAGTCACTTTCTGGACATGTTTCTGATTATTTGTTGCTTCAACATTGTTCAAAATTTTTTTATAAATATGAGTGCTATAATTATTATCAAGGATTGATGCAGCTAGTTGTATAACAGAAGTTGCAGGATTCCACAGATTTTGGCAAGCTTTTTACGTCCCATAAAATTTTAATTCAGCTTCTTATAAACTCATATATACAAACCTATTTGGCTTTTATCTAACTGCATTTAACAGTTATCAGTCACCTACCACATCACTGTGTACCCAAGGCGTGGTGAAAAGCTCTCCGGTGTGTTGCCACAGCAACGCATTTCATTCATACCGACCGCTTTGTTATTTTTGGTCTTCGCTGAAAGCCGGTTTACCACGTAGAAAACAGTCAACCAAAGCAAAAAACAAAAAAAAAAACGAAAAATAACAACTGCAGGATGCTGCTTTCACCGCGCCTTGTGAGGCTTAAGCCAGCGACCACACACATGCAGTGTTTAGTCGACGTTGACGCGTTCACGCGAATAGGTGCATTAAAACGAAAAACGCTCCGCTGAGAAAGTGATTTATTTACAATTCAGTTTGGCTGTAAAAGCATTGTGCCATCACAGCTATCTATTGAATCATTGCTTTGAGTATGTGACAGATTGTGCATGATTTCAATTGATAAGTGTTAAACAGGTTGTGGCCATTAATGGAACAGGGCTATAAGTGACATGTCCACATTAGAAGAAAATAATCAGATTTGAGAAAAAAATTAATCAGAAAAAATTTATTAGTAATAGGTATTTGAAAATAGTGGTTTTTTATTATAAAGAGAATTTAAAAACGTTGGCTTTGCTAATTAAAAAATATCAAATTCATAAAAAATATACTTGTCTATTGTGTGTTAAAAAAATATGTAATAAATTCAATAAATGAAACGATGTAATTATTGCTTACTGTAATCGCATTGACTTCTGTCTATTTGTCGCTATTATTTCGTCACGTGTTCTTAATTAGTATGAAACTGTGCGCTGCTTGTTTTTAAATAACCGTTATATTTTTAGCTCGTTGTGTCACGGCAGTTTCTGAATATTAATTTATATTTTATGGCTATAAAGCGCTTAGTTACTCTTTTTAAAAGCCTTAAATGCCGATACTTACTGAGTTTCAATGAAAATATTCGAAGTGGTTACTTATACGCAGTGTACAACAAGAGTAAATGTTTGACTATTCATATAAGCAGAATATAAATAGATAAGTAAAAATCTTGAACAATTTAAAAGGAATATGAATATAAATGAATCAAAAATTCTATCAAAAAAATTAAAATTAATTAAAAAATTTTAGAAAAAGAATTATTTCTAAGAACTTTTGTTTCACATAACTATTTAATGCTGTATGCAAATTGTTTGAAATATAAAAAATCTAAATACAATGTGTCATAACGACAAAAGGCACTACAAAATTTATGTGAGAAAAAATTTAAAAATGTTTTTGAATAGATTAAAAAAAAAATTGTTGTTGAAGAAATAAAAATAAAAATTTTGAAAAATTATACAGAACCTTTTTAGGAAATTGTATTGCGAAAAAAATTTTATAAAAAGTAATAACAAATAATACAAAAAGTAATGAATAATAAAAAGGAAAAAGGAAAAGTAGAATAAAGCAAATACTCAAAATGCTACCGTGTTACAGGAAGGGTTAAAAACATAATTCCAAAAATTCAAAAATTTAATTTATATACAAAATTGCCGAACACAACTAAAATTCTTCAAAACCCACTGCAAAAATTAATTAATATGATATTTAGCTGTTCAAAAATATAAAAAATGCAACAAAAGTTAAAAATAAAAAAATAAACTTTGGTGAAAAAATAAATTACTAGAATATAGATTAAAAGAAATATTTAAATAATAACTGCAATTATTTGCAGAAAAAATTATATTTAATAAATAATTGTTAAAAAAATTAAAAAAAAAATTATAAAAAAGTACAAGTAATTCAAAAAGCAATTTATAAATTCAGTGCACAACTATAAAAAATAATAACAACTAATAAATATTAAAATAAAAAGATATTTTGGAATTTAAATATCTATATTTATAAGCGAACATTATTGTAAATATATTGTAGAAACGTGTGTGTGAAAAAACTAAAAAATTAAATATTAATTGGAATAATGTCGACAATTAAAAAAATATTTTAATTTGCAAAAAATAACACGTGCAGAAATTTTATATTTTGACAAAACGCCTCTATTATGTATCTAAAAATTTATATCATGTTAAAATCAAATTTAAGCTCTTAACTCATCTTGGCTCTTCATAATGCTTTTTTGTTATGTTATGAAAATATTTTACTGAAAAAAGCAACAATGACTAAGAGAAATACTGTTAAATTATGGCTGCTGAAAGAAATTTTATATGGACAAAGTAGTACTCTGCCTGACGAGGAGACTTTGAAGTGATTTTGCATAAAGACAACTTGGCAAGAAATAAATAGATTGGCTGACAACGTGATTTAATGTTGATTTCAACATGATATTAAAGCAATAATAACAAATTTTAGAGCATAATTTAATATTTAAAATATAATTTATAAATTTTTAACAATAAAAAAGTATTAAAACAGATTTTATAATGTGATGAATGTTATAAATGTTAAAACATATGTTTAAAACTTTTGCAATAGCAGCTAAATATCAAGTAAAATACATAAATATATATATATATATTCAGTAAAAAGTACATACTAAATAAAATAAAAAATAAAAGCTTGCACAAAATAAAAAAATTACTTTTTTTTCAGCGTTTAAAACATAAAATTGTAAACTTCACTTGACAAAAAAAAAATATTTGGTGCAAAAATAAAATATTTAAAGTGATTAAAAATATAAAATATAATATTTGTGTTTCATTATAAACAAATTATTTGGTGAAAAAAACTATAAATTTAAAGAACAAGAATAAAGCCAATATATAAGATAATAAGAGAGAGAAAAGTATTTGTTGATAAAAAATATTAATAAATTTAAAAAGTATATAAATGTATGTATATTGGTTTATGTGTGTATATACCATACGTGTGTGCACATTTTAAAATCAAAGCCCCAACAACAAAAAAAAATGTATGGCATGTGTTGTACACCACCAACTACAAACCAGCTATAAAACAAAGTCTCTACAACAATAACAACTCAAACTCATCGCCCCCACCATGACAATTACTCCGAACGAATACAGCGATTTGCTTGCATACTTCAGCAATGATTCAGCCGCCAATAATATTCTCTCACTAGCGCTCACACAATTAAATGAAACCCACACATTGACAGTTGGTAATATTTCAAGCGCTGCGGCGGAATCGAATATGTACGCCACCACGAATGACAGTAGCGACATTAGCCTGCTCATCATGGTCACACAGCCGGCAATGTACGCGAATGCGTCTGCGAACGCAAGCGACTACGGCGACAACGATGCGAGTGCGGTGATGAATCGCAGTGCGATCGTGGTGCCGGCGGGGGGACGACGTATGCCGACCGAGATGCCGTTCTGGCTAATACTCTGCTATAGCATAATATTTCTCTGTGCCATAATTGGCAATTTGTTAGTGATATCGACGCTAATACAGAATCGTCGTATGCGCACTATTACTAATCTTTTTTTGCTGAATTTGGCAATATCCGATATATTGTTGGGGGTCTTCTGCATGCCGGTGACATTGGTTGGTACCCTGTTGCGTGATTTTATATTCGGCGAGTCCTTCTGCAAGCTCATACCATTTTTGCAGGGTAAGTACAAGCTTTTAGATATATTATTGTATATATATGTATGTGTGTAGTGCTAATGTAGACCCTCTATATTTATAGCCTGTAAGCTCTTATATCCATATATGGTATATTGTATTCTTAGCCAACTTCGTTTGCTATTATTCGTTTTATTTGAAACAGGCACACCTACACACACACGTGTCAACACTGAGACACGTGCCTATGTATATTTGTGTGAGTATGAATGTTAAGGTCTATAAATTAAGTTGTCAATTGTTCGCAAATGTTATGGAAGACATCGTCGACATGCTGAATCAGCAGCAAACGCCTTATCGGTTATTCGTTAGGGTCAATGTCTATTTGAGCGTTAATCCTACAAACCAACCCTGACACCTATCTGCACACATACTATAATAGATGTGTATATATATTTATATAGGCATGTGTGTGTGATTTAGGACTTTATTTGTTTACTCAGTGACAAGTAGGTGACAACAGCCCTTATTTTTATAATTTCCTGTTGCCTATAAACAGATACATACATATATTTTTATTATAAATAACGGTTATATATGTGTGAAGTGTCGACGTGCGTTGCTGCAATGTAATCAGTGATTAAGCCTGCCATTTTTCTCTCCTCTTCTTGTTAAAAAAATGTTTTTTATGTTTATAAATATTATATGTTAGCCGAAGAAGTCTCTAATACATAACAATTAGTTCGCATGCATTTTTATGCGGGCGCGGTGAAGTTAATTATAATAAAACTGCATAAAGTACCTAAGTGATATTCTTTGCATTTACTTTTTTTTCCAAAAAAAAAATTCGAATTTATAATACGCATCATATAATAAATTAAACGAGCTGCCATGGCGATTAAAATATATTTTCTTGGCAAGTGCTAGAGAGTATGAGCGGTCGGCTATTGATAATAATCTCTTTATCATACTTTAATTTTGCGTTGGAGAGCAGAAAAAAAGAAGGATATGCGGCGAATCGTTCAAAAAAAGTTAGAAAACAAGCCAGCGTAATTCTTAATTGAGACAGTCGAAAAATTGAATCGCAGTGGATTTTTAATGTGAATATATACTATAGAAAAAGAAGCAGGTGGTGAAAATTGAGATTAGTTTTGAAACATTACATTAAAAGTTCAAAAAATTCTTTAAGAAGTCAGCTATTTTTAAAATATATCCATTATAAAAAAAAGTAGTTATATCATTGTCGCTTAAATTTTAGATTCAAATAACTACAGTTGAAGTTAATTTTTCAAACAATGAAGTTAAAAGGCTCCTAGCTCAACTCTAATTAGGAAATAAAATTACTCACAACCTTTGATCCTGGTAATTTTGGTCGTGGATATTTAAGATTTAAGAGCACAAGAAAGGTCTCAAAGGAGCTAAACATAGCGAACACTTGAATTAATCGGTTAAAATATTTTTAGTTATATAGTAATTAGGGTTCTGTATTTGTGTTCTAGAATCCCTTAAGTTCCGCACATCTACGACGAATGATTGGACGAACACGTCTATAATGTCAATACTTAATTTCTTATTAACTACTTGGCTCTTCAGATTGAGCTGCCGACTCACTACTATTAAAAATAATGGTTTAAAGAAGAAGTTGGAAATAATTCATCTTGATTTTCGCTTAACTTTTCTCGGTTTCTAGTTTTTGAACTGTCATTTGATAATTTTTTTTTTTATATTTCGACATCACAGTCGCCAGTAAAGATACGGATTATGAACATAGGGTCAACAGTTAAGTTGTCAAGCTCCCCTTTTGTTGTTATAAGTCACGTTTCATTCCTGAAACGAGATGTTAAAACCTTTGCTATTTTTCTAATATCAAGACAACACTTTTTGGTTATAATCCTCTCAAAGACTTCAGAAATGCGGACACATGTCACATAAATCAATTTTTTATTACTTCCCTATTTTTAGATTTTTCAAAATGCTGTGATGTCATCGCCTTTTCAAAAATATGATATTAGCTGTCATTGAATCGTCATTTCCTTGAACAGGGTATATAAAGTTTGCCATGAAGTTTATAATACCTAGTACCTCAGTTATCGAGATGTCGATCTGATCTTTTGCACATTTTTCTATTCAAGAAGTTGCTTATTTTGCGGAACTGCTGATATCGGTCTACTACAGCATATACATGTACAGTAGTTGCCATATAAAAATTGCGAAGGATATTAAAGATTCGGTGCAGCTGAACTAAATGTTTTTTCTTTTTTTAACTAATACGCGTTCTCATAAAGTTTTGTTTGTTTATATTTTGGAATGCTCAGCGATTTCAAACTATTGAGTCAGCGCGACCAAATATATGCAATTTTCACCATCTCCTTTTCAGTGCTGCCAATCTGTTTGAACAGCTATTATGAAATTTTTGATACACTACTCTCTAAAGTTTGTCGAATCGAATACGACTATTACTATTATTTAATAATGCATTTGTATTTTCCCTATTTCTTGATTCTCTCGTTTGTTAAATTTCTGGCTTCATACGGAAACTTATTGCATATCAGCGCTTTTACTCATTACTAGTTCTATTTCTACTTATTTATTTCATGGAAGAATGCACGAAATCTCTTCTATTCACGCTGTCTCAATAAAATTAAACTAATTTTTGATACTAAATGCATTTTACGACTTCTATTCAATGCTATCCTGTACTCTTTAAAGCACAAATCTCTGTCGTTTTCGTTCGTCTCTGAGTGATTGATCCATTAATTAGACGAATGGAGCACGATTGAGTAGTTTCGCCTTTTATGGCAGTTTTCTTCGAACTTTTGCTTAACTTACCTTACGCTGTTAATTAAATGCTATAAATGCTATTGCTCAGAGAGCACACGTTTTTATCAGTTAGAAACAGATGTAAGCGTGCTGAAGGCTGCAGACTGCAGTTAGAAGCGCGTGCTAACGACCCGGCTGAAATATATATACACGTATACTTTACATATACCATACACATGGGCGAATATATTGCACGTGCAAAGGTAATAAAGTTCGCGTGTTAAGAAATTTTTCACTTGATTTCAAAAGCAGTCGGTATTAATGTCCTGTCGGGCGAGCGGCAAAGAAAATGGATGAGTATTCGTATGTGTAGTCGACGTGCCACAGCTGGTGTTGGTGTCGTCTTACTAAAATGAAAAGTGTATATACCTATTTAAAAACATCCATGCGTTAAGGGGTAGAATTAAATGAATGCACATATCGCCGTCTGGCAAAGAAAGCGATCAATTAATAAGCTTATAAAAGACACGCAAGCGCTTGCAGCAATTAACCTCCGATGTGTACAAGTGTATTCTAAAGTGCGCGCCATTATATTTTGCAATTAATCTGAGCGTGTTGCGTGCTCCTTTGTTTACGCGGTCAATTTCAAGTCATCCTTGGTAGAAAGTGAAACTTTATTCAATGCATGAAATTTAAGTTGCTATTTTCCACTGGGCACTAATAAAGTTTCGTTTCCGAGGCTTGTACTTAAATGTAATACATAGTTTGTGGTACATATAACGGTACTCTGTCTCAAAGAGATGAGGCTTAAGGTATAAAGAAAGCGTAAAGTGAATAGAGTAGTGTCTCTTGTGTACCGACTAATTACACTTTCACATATACTTTAGGTATGAAGAGCGTCGAAGTAGAGTTCGCAAAAGAAACGTTAGCTTGGTGCTGTTCTCCATCAAATATGATAGAAATAGAGATAACGACAGTTTTCTCTCTTTACTTTTTTGAAGCACTTTTGACAGTAAAATATATAACTCATGAAGTCATAATTAAAAAGAGAGGAAAGTTTGGTTTTCCACTAAGGTAATTACTTGGCTATTTTGAAGTATTTACTACAAGAGGATTGTCGCAACTCTTTGTGAAAATATTTCAGCCTTATTGTAACTATATTATTGGAAAAATTTGCTATACCGCTCATATATCGATCCCTCTCACATTTATTATTCCTGCGACCAAAAAACCGCATCTGAAATTAATTAAAAGGAGTCTAATTCATAGGAAACAAAAATGCGAAACCTATAAAATTTGTATGATATAGCAGATGAAAAAGATATGTACTTTTTGTTTGTGTTTGCTATATACATTTCTTTTGTATAATGTGTGTTTTTTCTTTTCTACTCGTATTGCACAAAATAATCCTAAATTTTCATTTCACTAATGAGCTGCTACACACAACTTCCCCTCCTTCTTTACGTGAGAAGTGAGACTGTCGCTTTTTGCAATTTTCCAGTTAGTTTGCAAAGGTACAATATTTTCAAGTGTATTTTCCCCGAAATGTTCTTCGCGCTGCAGTTCAATTGCTTTACGCTCATCTCAACGCAAAGAAAATAAAGATTTGTTAAACTTCTTTCTTACTCAACTACGCATTATCTCATTTTCTTATGCTCGCACAATTGCCTTTGGCTTAGTAAAGCGTAATGCGTGCTCATAAATTAAGGAGCTAAGTCGTTGCCATGAAAAATTAGCTCGCATTTTTTGGCACTTGAAACATGAAGTTTGCTTATTTCGAGTTGCATTGTTATATGGTTGGCAAAGGAGTGAAAATAAAAGATTTGGTGTTAATTAATTTTTGTTATTGTTTGCGAAAAGTATTACCGTTTCAATATTTCAAGTCTATAGTTGAGGTCGTTTTGTGTTCGGTCATCCTCTACAAATATTGATGACCTCTTAAGGCGGTAGCGTTTTTTCGCAATCGAACATATAACACTTAACAGAGAGTGTGCAATCTAGGTTGCACAACTCCTTCAGATATAATAATTTCGTTAATCAGATATAATAATCGACAAAAAAATGCTCAACTTAATTTTCTTGGAGGTATATAACAACTCAGCTCCCGTATATGCTCGCTTTTATTTGTAGTTGGTGTTTTGAGAGGTTTTTCGAGAGAACCTCAAAATTTTTTTCGTTTTTATTGTAATTGTAGTTTTAGTGAGTTTTCATTTGACGCTGGTTTACGATAAACATATTTCTTACTTTTCTGGATTGCATTAATAGCTAAAAGTAATAACGATGATTTTTTGTACAAAAAAAATTGATGAAGATCATATATGTACATAAGGCTGACAACACACTCAACTCTCCGTCACATTTAGTGCTTACAGCAGAGACACTCTTAAAACACAAATACTCCTATAGATATGTATATCTACGTATGTAAATATTTATAGTCAAGTATAAAAATTCTTTTTGCATTACGACCCATATTTAAGCATTCACTCTGATGTATGCCGCAATTACTACTACATACTTGTACAACTTGTATGTCATGTCTTCTTACGCATTTTGTGAGTCTTAATGAGACAGCTGCTGGTTGAGCTGATGCTGTAAATCGTTGCAAATGTTGTCGCCATTGATTGAATATGGCAATAGGCGACATAAAAGCGTTAAATGAATCCACATTGGAAAATTTATTGGCATGCTACGGGAGAAGTGGCATGGCGGCGTTCGTCAGAGAATTGCATCGTAAATCTTGAAACAAAGATATATGTGAAAATCTATACATGTATTCGTGTATGCTTGAATGTGTGAATGAAATATTGAGCTCATTTTGCAGTTCTTTTGAATTAAAGATTTACTTTTTTTTTAAAATAATCAAATATTTCTAAATAGCTATTATTTTAACCAGAGATAGTTCTCCGAAAGCTTATCGATTAATTTAATTGAGCAAAAACTTAATCCGATTAATAATAATCAAACGAATTCTTAAATTCCAGTTATTGACAGATAAATATAAATATCTATATTTCAGTAAATTATTTTCAAAATAAACTGTCATATCAAAGCGTTATCATATTTGATGCCATTAATATTTTATCATTTTCTTCCTTTAATATTAAAACATATTATTTGTACGCGACATCAGACTACTGCCGAGTATGTCTCAGACGCACTAGTTTTTCATTTTTATTGCCCAATATCAATAACAAATAAGTATTCCATGGCACATCTCAACCACTAAGAGACACTTCCGCTGGCAAGAGCACAGCCAAGTGCATTTAATGTAAATCGAAAGCTCCATTGCCTACATTTATTGGCTCATTAAAATTCTTGTCGAGCGTGGTGAAGTTGTGGCAAGCAATTTGCCGCCACTTATACATTTTATCTCTTATATCCTGGCACATATTGCTTTCTCTCTTTCTGCTTTTTGATTTACATAAGGCAATTTAAAGAACTGCTTTCTTGGGAATCGCTTCTTTCAGTAATCTTTATTTAATTTTCATGACTGAGTAGTGTGGCATCTGAATTTTGTGCTAGATATTTTTATATAAGTATTGGGGCCGGCAATTCTTATAGGCAAAGAGAGAGACTGTCGTGATGCTGAGAGAAACTCAAATATATTATTGGATTTTAAATTGATGACGTTGGTTGATTTTTTTGATCGCATCCAAATATATTGAGGTATTAAGACACTCGAGATACTCTGTTGGCTTTCTTTAACTGGAACTTGTATATATCCAGTTTGATTATACAGCGCCTAATCGTCACTAAAAGCACTTCTACAGCCTTTGCTGAAAAGTCTTTTGCTCGAAGATCTGAACGCTGTTAGCTTCAATGAGCACCTAGGGGTTTACCTTTAGCTTTTTGAATTTTGAGAGGATAGCTTTCAAGAGTAATCCTGCACACAGAACTGAAAACTACTATGTACGCATAAATATTTGAAATATAGGTCGCAATTTGTATCATTAACATGCCTCTGAGTTCTTCTTGCTGGATGCAATAAGTTCAAGCCAAAGCGTATGCATCTTTGATCAGAGAAGAAATTCTTGCTAAAACTCTTTATTCCGAGATTAAGGGAGTAGTTTCTCTAGCGGTTAGCGTAAAGTCAAGAACCTCCGCCCCATTAGTAGCCAAAAAAATGGTGTAGTGTCCCCTATTGCGAATAAATAGATATCTCTACAGCAAAATTAACGATAAGTTTCGTCTCAGGATATACATAACTTTTGGAATACTTTTGGACTTCCAAAAGCGAATATTTTTCAGAATTTGTTTGTAAGCTCGTTTTAGTAAATATTTGTTCCTATTTTAGTTTTTTTAGTTGCGATAAAAATTTGCTTTTAAAAACCATTCCGCATAGTTTGCAATGGGAAGTCATGTGGCTTTTCCTACCTGCGTAAATTCTTATTAAACTCCCACAACCTCATTAGAATAGAACAAACTCGTGCATAACTTACTTATCCTAGTAGTGGTAATTAAACTGTGCTTAGAAGTGTTCAATGGCAAGTTAAATACAAATTTAGAGATTTAGCAAAATTTTTTATTCATAGCATGGATTTTTTGTCGTACTTACCCACACACCAAGGCACTCAAAAATACGTAAATTCACTGCAATTGAAAACAAGTTTACCGAAGCCGAATTTTTAACATTCTTTTGTTGTCAAACTACTAACTTTCATGATTACGGTACTTGTTTGTTAGTATGAGTGGCAGTAGAATGAAAAACAAGTTGGTTAAATGCACTTTGTGAGCAGAAAATTGCGACTTTTATTCAATAGTAATTACAAGATTTTTGTTGTACATGTTGTAGGCGCGTCTATAGTAGGCGAGTAGTTTGAGTGCGTGACAAGTCAAGGTGTAGAAACTGGAAAAAAATCATCAAAATGCCTCCTAAAAAAAAGTTATGAAAATAAGTCATTTGGAAGGGACTTAGTTTTTGGGGCATCCTCGAGTTTTTCGTTAATATTGTATCTTGATACCACATGCAAAATGAAATATTATTTAATATTTTGTTAAGGCAAAAACACTAATTATACATATGTATTTGTAAATTAGACCCGAGTGGTCCTAGCATAACACTTAATTTCAGATGAACACCTCCAGAATAGATACATTTTTTGATGCCTATTGAAGGAAATTTCGATTGGAAATTAGAAAATTGTACAAAAAAATACTTAGAAATTTATTTATTAAATGAATTTATGAAAAAAATTTCAAAAAATCCTTAGAAAATTTCTGTACAAAAATCAACTAAAAGTACCAACCGATCAAAATTGACCCGGACAGGTCCATACCAACGCTTCATGCAATTTTCCATACAATTGCTATAAGACTCTGCTCGGATGGCTTTTATTGCCTTCAGCGATCTTTGATTTTTCCGGTCTTCAGGTCTTTTGTTACGAGGCTAGCATTGACACGTCTTCAAGAACTTTTTACCAAAGTAAAAATCGTCAGATGTTGCCAAACACACGCTAGCTAATATATGAAGATCAAACTTTACACGACCGTAAAACATGGTTGTACCAATCGATTCGGTTTGCTCGTACAGTTTAAATAGTCCAGTCGCACTCAGTATTGATCATATATGTGTTTGAGAGACTGTAAAATAAAATCAAACTTATTTAAACCATAAATGTTCTTTTCATAAAAACTAAAAACTTAACTGCCTTTATTTCTGGCATAAAATCAGGCGCACAGTACGAATAGATATAGAAACTGGACCACAGATCTAACGAAAGGGTCCGTGTTCTGTAAATTTGTACATATAATATAAATATGTCCAAATTAAATGAATAATATGTTGGCAATATAAGTAAAGTAGGCGGGTAGAAAGATGTAAGTATGTATATTAAAAAAACGTTTACTTCGGCTACACCGAAGCTGTAACACCCTTACCAGGGAATAAAAAAGGTCCTATTTTGATAATAATATATTTGGAAATTATGAAACCACCTTGAGGAATAAACTATGCCAAATTTCATGAAGATATCTCGTCGAATAAAAAAGCTTTACATACAAGAACTAGATTTTGATCTACCAATTTGGATGGCAGCTGTATTTTGCAGTGGTTCGATATTGGTTCCGACAATGAGCAGCTTTTTGGCGAGAAAAAGGTATGTTTCATGTCAATATCTCAAAAACTAGTGCTAGTACGCATACAGCGGGACTAGCTAAATCGGTTCAGCTCGTCACGCTGATCATTTATACTTATATACTTTCTAGGCTCTCCCACGTTTGCTTCTGGGTCAACTTAGTAACCCTGTTCATGATATTAAGAGAGAGCAGTTGCGTATTTCTCTATTTGGACTCTTTCGAGCAGGTTTTAATTTAAAATAGACAAAATCGTGACACATGGCTTGAATTGCCGGATGTCCTCTCCCTTTGCATGACTGTCGTGATGATTAAGTGTGGAAAAAATTATTAAAGAAATTTACGATTTCTTACCGATTTTATTTATATTCTCATATGCTACAAATAGTTCGTGCACAAGGACAGTTAATATTTCTATAAACTCAGAAGTTATTAATACCCATACTTTACTTATTAGAAATATGTAAATACTTCCCCACTCCTATCGAATATTTCCTACCAATTTTCTACCAATTTCATGGAACAGATTGATTTTCCAGTTATTTGAACGCATAGTTGCAATAAAACGGCACATTGTTGCCGCTGATTGTGATACTTAATTACTGAGTAGTGCGAGCATAATTATAAGACGAGTATGCCAGCAAGTGACTCTATTTGCAAACAGCTTCCAATGAAAGAATAAAACAGAGCACAATAGTTTCATTAATTTAATTTACGTTCACATATTAATGTACAGCACAGCTGATGATACAGAGCTTCGAATAGCTAGGGGTGTTTCCATATTTGCCAATGCACACGTGCAACAAATAAAAATACACTCAACTATGTGGGAGGTGTAAAATAAGTATGTGTAAGCATGCCCTGTAGGAAATCTCTTGTCTTCAGCCCGTTGTATTGTAATTCCTCACTGCTGCGCATTCGTTCGAAATTCCCTGCTGATTGCTGCTGATAAGCGCTGAGCTTTCTAATCGTGCGCTCAAGATTTAAACACTCTCAGCTTGAAGTCTGCGAAGTTTTCCGCGCGGCATGTGTGCACTTAGACGCGAGTATGTGACACGAAAAACAAAATCAAATACGCATTCGGTTAGTGAATGAAGGCTGTATAAACAGAAAAACCACAAAAAATCAACAAAACTGCTGCATCTACCAATTATAGTCGCACTGGTGTGTACGTGCTTGGAATTCACGAAAAAAGGTGGACATTTAGACGCACAGCATTGGTGCGCCTTTATGCCCATTGTGCTGATTGTTTGAGGCTGCGACGAAATAACTATGTAAATGCGTACGCAAGCAATAATGCAGCTGTTGTTTGCTCAACGACCGCTTTAAGTGCGGGTCATAAGTGTGCGCAGCGATGGAGGCCAAAAAAATATATGATAGTTATATAAACAAAGGAAATATAAAACAGAAATATTATAATGAGGACTTATGTTAGTTTGACGCATAAAATGTTGGTGTGACTGTGTGAATTGCCTGGTGATGACATGTGTATACAGGTAATCTTAATCTTAATTTACTGTTATCACTTGTTGGCGAATGGACAATATTGCAGAAGAAACATATTTTTTTGTTACACATATGTTTAATTTGATTTATTTTAAGGCTTTTTCTTTTATTATCGAAACCTATGGGCTATATAATATTGCGCCCACAACTTGTGTTCCTGAAACTGCTATACTGTCTGTAATGTATATAATTTAGCAGTAGCTGGAGAGTTTGTTTTTTAATTTGATACCGACAATTTTGTAATGTTGTATACATTTTATGAATTTTTGAGAAATTGAATACTAGATAGGGGTAACCCTTCAAAAACTTTTTACTACTGCGAATATTTGCAACATACTTTTTTTATGCATTAATTTTTCCACTTTTATTGAGCAAAGACATTTTAACATCTCGTAACCCTATCGATTCTCGCATAATTAAATTTTAAATAGGTGGTAGCCCTTAAAACTATTCAACTATATTTTTTATTATTCCTTAATCTTTTCGCTTTGATTCAGAAAAAACATATTGACAGGTGGCAACCCTATTCAAATATATGCAACTAAAATTCGTTTTAAAATTCTTTTGACTTATATTTCTCTGGTTTAATACTTATTATTTCCATATTGCATAAAATAATTGGCTTAAAATTTTTAACAGGTGGCAACACTTTAAAAACATTTTTTATTTTTAAACATTATTTAATGCACCCACTAAAATGTTTGATAAACTGGTAATTAAATAAACTGCAAAATATGTAAACAGTGGCAACCCTTCTCAGTCCGTTTCTGAAATAATTATGGATTCGAGTTTCTAAAATGTTGGACACAGTGAAATAAATTATTGGGAGACAGCTGAATTTATAGATTTGTTACTAGCATAAATACCTTGCCTCGATCTGACATCATTGGTGAGGTCAGGCATGTTTTTTATAATGTTGTAGTCAATATGCTAATTTTCTTACTCGTAAAATTTCACTTTGCACCTTTTCCTTTTTTTAGTGCATAGAATGATAAGTTTTGGATTATATACATATGTACATACTATGTGAGAACACACTTGTCATTCCTGGTATTCATAGTAGTGAAAGAGTAAATTGCAAATTGCACTTTGAGATCTTAACATACACACATATGAATAATTGTTGAAAACTTCTCAATTATGCCTTTTCAACCTTACAAAAGCAACAGCATCACATACACAGAGTTTTGAATCTTATGCAACCTCTGTTCACTTCACTGAGAAGTGTTCATCACTTCTTTAACCAATCTACTCCTACGCATACATCATATGCGGATCCAAATACACATTACTACTGCTAAATACTAAATGTAATTTGCATAAAACTTCTTTGTGGATTCGGACAGCCAATTACATTACTCGTGTTTTATTCCAATTGAAATACGCAGATGTTCGAGTCTGTATGTATGTAGGTATGTAAAAACGAATTAAATTGGCAAACTGTGCAATATATGCTAAGTCGGTCAGTGTGAGATTCTTATTAAGTGAAAGTGTATCCTTTTCTAAGAAAACATCACGAAATGCTGGGTTAAGTGAGATTGGCTTGAGTTAGGTTAGGTCATACCATATTTTGTCACGGTAGAAATGCCAACAGTTGAACTGATGAGCAGACATTTTTTTTTTGCTAGCAATTTTTCCTTGTGTAGAGCTTTCATATCAAATATGTATTTATCAAGAAGACTTGGTAATTTAAAAAAGTGAAAGTTTGCTGCAAATTTCATTTACACTTTGAATTTGAAAATACTAGAAGGTAGTTGGAGGTCGTTTGATGCGGAGGAAACGCTGAATGCGGAAGTAATCCGAAGTTTAATTCATACATCATTTTTTCATTGTTTTAATTGATTTCTGACCACGGTACATCGTCTTGATTAAGCAGAACTTTATTATGCTTCGAATGGAATCGTTTTTCAGGGATTTCATCTTTCAAAAATACTATAAAGAAGTAGCTTCAGATGGTCTTTTATTTCAGGATGTGCCTTTTCCACTTTCGAAAATCGAATGCATTTCACTTTTGGTTGGAATAGCATATTACAACACTTTAGGTTGCAAAATAAATGCGTAAATATCAATCCTATAGTGCCTCTTTTATTAATATATTTAATATATATAATATATGCCATATCTCCAGTGTCAGTCATATGTTATTTGACTTTAAAATAAAAAATAGTCCGGCTTCAACAAATATACATAAACAATATTTAGCATATATATAACTTCCGATATGTGGCAACTCTATTACAGAAATTTGTGGGAATAAGTCCTAAAGTGAAATATGTTAGTAAATTAAGGTCACATTAATTTAGTGTATTTCGGTACTCAAAATGGACCAAAGTGGTTCTCTTGCCCCAAAGTAAGTGTTTGTTTGGACAAGATTTTTTTTCTATAAATACAGCGTGACCTTGCTCGATCCCAAAAAACGATGTCCGCAAGTTTTGTATATATTCAGATTCTTAAAATAAAAACAAACCATTAACTTTGATTTCACCGAAGCTATAATACCCTTCACAAGTAAAAAAGTTTCCTTACAAGAAACTGATATCAATTGTTCAGTTTGTATGGCAGATATAGGCTACAGTGGGTTCGATCTAAAAAAAATTTATTCGCAGATTGTACCGCTGCCTTGGAAAATAATCTATGCCGAATTTCGTGCAGATGTTTTGCCAAATAAAAGAGTACGTAGACTTGAATTTGATCAATCAGTTTGTATTACAGCTATATCTTATAGTAGTCCGTTATCGGCGGTTCCGACAAATGAGCAGCTTTTTGAATGTGCAAAATTTCGAATGTCATATCTCAAAAACGAAGGCAGTAGTTGGAACAAACTGATGGACTTGGCTAAATAGACTCAGCTCGTCATGTTGACCACATATAGGTATATACATTTTGTAGGGTCTTCGACATTTCCTTCTAGGTGTCACAAACTTCGTGGCAAACTAAATATACCCGATTCAGAGTATAATAAACTAAATCTGTTTTATATACATATTAGAATATGTTCGCCCATTAGTTTCGACCAAAAAATGCATACATATAACTTAATAAGTATTATTAAGTATGCCTGTATACGATATGCATACTTGTATATGCGAGTAAAAAAATGTGTGGTGCTCATAAATCATCTCGTATTTACCATTACACATAACATGTTTTGAAGAAATGTTATATTTCCATTTGGTTAGCATTTTCCTTATTGAAAGTGGTAACATTTCACCGAGTAGCTGCTCACGAGCTCTTTTAGGGCAGATATTTGTTAAATTTTTTCTCTTTGGCTATCCAGCATGTAAATTAAAATGCGACTGTCAGTAGTGTACATTTATCTTTTTATGCACACTATTTTTTTTGCCTTAATTTCCTGCGCGAACGGCTGAGTGTCACAAATGAGCATCGGGAAACGACCAAAAGCGTTTGTAATGGAAGGAGGCGACCTGCTTGTGAAGTACACAATAGTCATGGGAAATATAAGAACACAGCAGAGACCGTAACTTTACACACTTTACATAATCGTTATGTTGGTAGATACATATGTATGTCCGTATGTAGAGAAGGAATAAAAGAGCCCAGTAGTGACTAAAACGGAAGCGGCTGGTTTCTTTCACTTTTCATTTTCGCACTAGCGGTAAATTAGTTGAAGCTCGTTTTATTACTTTCACTTTTTTCCAGTCCCCTCACACATACGCTTCCCGGCGAACTAAATAGCACTACACTGTGGCTGAATAAAAAAGTAATAACTGTGTAATAGAAAACGGCCGGGACCACTACATAGTCGAACATATATAGTAGTACTTAGTAGGTGTGCGCATAAAAAACGTGAAGCCTCGTGGCTCTTTTGTGCCTACTCTCTGGCCTACTTACTATGTTTTGCTTTCCATGGTATCTGGCCGAATGTCTGCGCTACTTTAAAGACTCCAATCTTTTAAAAATGTATTAAATTTTCCAGCGCGAACATAATCATCACCGACCATATTTCATTAACACGTGGGCCCAGCGAACGGCGCAAGATACGACTACATGGCCACTAAGCCCTCATAAAAGTCAGTAACAAAACAGGGACGAACAAAAGGCGGCGCAAAATGAAAATGAAAAAATGATTAAGAATTAGTGCGGCACGAAGTTTACGAAATGTATGTTAAACAACTACTACAACAACTGAAATTCAAGGGTATCCAGGGTATGAGATATCACAAAGGTGATCCCTTCGGATGTGGGAATAACGCGATTGCTGGGCTTAGTTTCGAAGTGCTCGTATATTTTTAGGCAGTTTTCGGCGAAACACTTTTTGAACACTAACTGAAATTTAAGAAAACATTTTAACTGTAAATACTAATACTATAAAATTATTTTGAAAATATGGATGGTTAATTTTATTAAGTAGGGGTAAGTTTTATAAAGCTTGCAATTAGATTATGTTTGTATTGTGTGAAATTACGCAAGCGGAATTTTACTTTGTGTTGCCTTTAATTATGCAAGTAAATAAGCGATTTTTTGTAATTCGCAAGAGTGTTTGTATGTTAGTAACACAGTTTGAGATTTCTCAGAGTAAATTTTTTTTAAATATTTTTTTTTTATGCTTGTACGAGTGCACGATACAATTAAAAAATATACAAAGAAATACTTATATATGTATACAATATATACAATAATTTAATGATATATATATTAATAGCATTACATAAATGATAATCAATTCAGCATTATCATCTATATATCTGTCGACGTATCCTTAAGAGTCTCTTAGTAGGGATTGTATTCCGAACCTGCTTTCGACCAACGTGTTGTAAAATATAATTTCTAATGAACAGAAAGAAACATCGCAGACCCTATAAAATATATACATAAATGACCAGCAGGACGAGCTGAGTTGATTTAGCTATGTCCCTCAGTTTTTGAGATATCAATCACACCATTTTCTCTCCACGGATCTGCTAATTGATCGAAACCGCCGATATATTTTCGTACATACATATAGTTATTTATAATAAAATACTCTTGTGGGACCAAGTGTGGAATATACATATTTGCTTTAAGAAAAAAGTGAACAAAAACTGACGCTCTAGAAAAACTTTGAAACACTTTTAAAGCCGTTAGGAAATCGCACTGTCAAAAGCACAAACTTCCAAAGCCTTAAAAATTATCGGAGAATAAACATACAAGTATTATTATCTTCTTTATATGCATAGGGCAGGTAGTAAGCTCCTGCAGCTGATAGCTTTATGGAGCATAACAATTTTAAGCTGATTACCATGCAGGATTCATGCGCATAAATAAAGATCATACAGCAGCATACTTATCGAACCCACTAACATTGGAGACACGCCTGAATCCGAGCGTCCAAATGCATACGCAACACTATGACTTTACGTACATACGTGCACGCTCGAACACGAGCGAGTAGGCAATCAAATTGATATTAATAGAGTGGTGCCTGAGAGCATGCACACTACGAGACTCAAGCGCATATGAGTGGGCTTTGTAAAAGCACAGTGCAACAACAAAAAATCTGCAAATAAATAAACAAAGAAAAATGATATTCAAACGCCAACACATACAAGCATAGTGTTCTCATGCACGCTTCCGCTGCTGTACTGACGCTGTTTTGCAACTTACGTGCTCTTAGCTCGCAGTTTAAGTCAACTGAAGCATTTTGCACAAAGAAACCAAATTATACTATATTTTACAGTTACTCACAGCTAAATGTCTACGTATATTGAAAATTCTCTGCAAACGACATTTTTCAAGTGCTTACGTATATATATATATATATTTATATACATATGTTTGTATATAGTATATACATAGTGGTTTGTATGCATGTATATAAGGAGCATAAAGTGTTGGAAAACTACTTTTCCACTACTTTAGAAACGCTAACAAACAATTTCTACATACATACATACTTATATAATATATGGGTATAAACTAGGAGGCAACATTAACAAGTTAAAAGCCACAAAACATGAGTTAAGTGCAGAGTTGTTAGCACGCATAGCAGTCCACAGAGAGAGGAGGCATTCAAAAATGGAGTTCATGAGAATGGATCTCGGAGAATATTTGTTTAATTTTCATGTTATGAAGTCTCCCAAAACTATGTAAATCTGTTCGAGCAGTTTGAGTTTAAACGATCTTAACGAGTAAGGTGTATCATGGATCTATGGTTTAATATACTTGATTCCTTACACATTAATTTTTTTTAAAAAGTTTCACCTAAGCGTCAATGGATAAATAAGAGCAGGTCAAGAAATGGTCTGGTACTGAAAAAATATTGAAAATTTTTTAAACCGGTATATCTTCAAGGAACTATTACCAGCCTTTTTGGAAGACTGTTGGGTAGAACAAGTTGACTTCACTTCAAGTCGAAACTATTTCAAGGGTATCTAAAACGAGGACTTATAGATCGCTAAAATTTTGATAGATATTTCAACAGTACTCGTATCAGCTATTCCCAAAATGGAGTTTTATAATTTTTTACATGTTTCTTGTTAAAAATAATCTTTGCAGTATCACTCGGTCTTATTTTTAATGCGAAGAGCGGGTTTCCGGTCCTAAGAAGCTAAAGCGGACCGCGGCTTTTATCCTAACCAAAGTTGTAAACTCGGGCTCATTTTCTAAAAGCGTTTAGCAATTTTTCTAATATCGATACAACAAAAATAATATTTTAGGTTTCTGGTACGAAAAAAAACTAAGAAATAGGTCATGTGAAGAGAAAAAGTATAATATAAAGTTCAATTGCATAAAAAAATCTATCTAAATTCCTCTAAATAAATTATTATTATAATATCTTATAATATAAAATTTGTTTTACACTTTATATTTTATTCCGAAAATATGTCATCAGCTCTGTACTTACCCACCGAAAGAGCACTACTTTATAGTATTCCAATATCCTACTTTTACGTCTTTAATATACTATTTTCAATGAAATATGGACGTGACCGTTGCACGCTGCAATGCCATTTTAGCTATGATGAATTACGTGTCCGCGTGTTGATATTTGTGCTACTTTTTATGGGTACGCAAATAGTAAAAAATTTGAAGAGCACTCAGCTAATTTCAAGTTTTTTTCAGACGCATTTAAACTATGCACCATTTTTTTAGTATCAAAGTAAGAATTTAAGCCGTGCGTATAAATTATTTTGAAAACAATAAAAGTTGTGAGTTAGAAATTGGTTCTGCGTATATTTGGTAGATGCAATCGTAGATCACAGCAACTCAACTTAATTTGATAAAATTTTTGGTCATGTTTCGAGAAGGAAACGAAAGTGAAAGTGGCGTCATATTTCAACTAAACAATGGGCCTCACCTTTAAATTTCAATTTACAGGAAAAAATTGGTGAAATTAATTTCATATACCACTTACGAGAGAAAATTCAGCTGGTGCCAGTGGTAGAAATTTGATTACTAAGCGATAATGTTATTTTGAAATTCACACCCTATACTTCAGCATATATCTAGTATACTAGAGAGTAAGCTTTTAGCACCCTCTTTCACACTATAAACAACGCAATTTGGATGACTATGACCATCACTTTATATAACTGTAAAGTGCCTTTTTTCAAAAAGCACCTGAAACCTTTTCCGTTTACTATCGATATGTGCATACTGAAATGCACTAAAGCGGATCTTATATTTGACCTTCAACCAACTAGGTGAATAATGGAAGTTCTGTGTATGAATTTCGTACAATTTCAATTTCTGAGGCAGTTTTGTTTGAAATAAGAGTTTGCCTTTAGGCATCCAACAAACGAAACGAGAGAAACTTTTTGTAATATACTTGTATTTTGTGTTTCGCCGCAAGTGCTGAGCAGTAGTAATATTTTTGAATTTTTTTAAATATTTTTGCATGCTCGTTTACTGAATTTATGATAAACGTAATTGTAAATAAAAGCAAAGTTTTTGCTTTACCAATTATTAATAATGCATATACACAGAGCAATATTGTGCATACGTGGCGTATACGTAATATTAAAATATTTAATATTATGAACTCTAGAATTTCTTTTTTGATCATAGAAAATATAGAAATAAATTTAGCAAAAATAATTAACTTGATGGTGAGAGCTTTAGATGAATACTTGACCCGGTTCTTATATGAAAACAGCATATTTTTTAATGGGAAGCGATACGGCAAATAAGACATGACTTGCAGAATTTTTACTTTCAGTACGAGAAGCAACCGTAGTAGAACCATTTGATTTTTATGGAACATCGGTAAGACTTTTTTATATTATTTGTTTATATTGTTTATATATGAATCTCTTAGTACGTGGCACACTTAAACAGGTTAGTTACATGGCATATACGTAAAATTTGAGTAAAAATCAGCAAAATATCTAGGATACCTACCAAAAGTACAATCAATTAAACTTATCTGAAACAACGGAACCATTTTCATGGAAAGTGTAGTATACTCGTTGCTTTATTACTTTACTTGCTATTGTTATTTCTATCGACTGCAAAGAAATTGTCTAGCGCAACGAAATTGCATAGCTATTGTCAATACAGTGAATTGATTACATTTAAAGTAAAAAGTGCAAGTAAAACATGTATGAACTAAAAAAACAAATCAATACAGAGTGTTGCCACCTTAAAAAAAATGAATCCATTAAAATTGATAATACCAAAAATATGTAGCAAAGAAGGTTATAAAGTGTTGCCTTCTGTTTATAAATTTTTTGAGTTCTTCGGTATAAAACTAAGTTTGAAAATAAAAAAGCATTTTTTTAAATAAGTTGGCACAGATAAAGTATGAAAGTTACATAAAAATGCTCTTATCGAGAGTTCTCACTAATTCAAAATGTTTAGTTAAAGAAAATTTATAAAAAAATCATCGTTAAGATATTAACAAAAACAAATAGGAAGAAGAAATAAAAAAATATATTTTAGAGAGTTGCCATCAGTTTAAATTTTCTCTTAATTCATTTCATAAATATAATAGTAAAGAAATTTTAGGTGGCAACCCTTCTCAACACAGTATCCAACATGAAAACTTAATAGCTTTGTGCATCAAACTAAATTTGTTTGGTATTATTTGTTGGATACTGTTTTAATAAGGGTTGCCACCTGATATTTTAAAAATAAATTACGTACATATATCCAATAATATTGTCATCAATTTAGAGGTATTTGAGACAATTTTTATTAATATATTTTCAGTCAGGTTAGTAGTTCCCATAAAATAAAATATAGAATATAAAAATCAAAAACAAATAACAAAACCTATTTTATAGACTAACTAGTATAATTGTGAAATGTTCATTTGCTAAATATTTTCTAATTGTCAGTAAGTTGCATTTTTAAAGAACTTTCGATTCATAGTTTTATTGCTATACGATAGTCTAAAATTTGCAAGCAGATCTTTAATATTATCAAAAAAAACTTGCTATATAATGGAGAATCAACTGTTTAAGGTATATTGATATTAATTTAAAAATTATTTAATATTACCATATGCACTAAAAAACAAAATATGTATACATATGTGCAGGTATATAGGCAAAAGCACAGATTTCAACCTTCATCTTATTCTGATGTCGCAAGTGTGCTGAACGTGCAACACATGTGCGAATTGTTTGCTATTTTATTTTTAGTATCCCGTTTTTACCAGCCTTAATGGGGTACACCTTACAGCTGCAAATCCTCGTATATGCTGGCATGTGACTACTGTCGTGTGACTGAGAAATGTGCATTCTTTGTATTGATATCATGGAAGGCAACTGGCTAGCTTGTAGGAAAATAATTTACTTTTAAATGAAAGCATTGTCTTAGTTGTTTTTCTTTTTAAGTACAATAAAGTAAGTTACCATAAATAATATTGAGTTAAAAAAAGAATATGTGTTAAAAAAAATATATAAAAAATATTAAAAATATTTTCCTATCATTCGCAATTTTCCGAGAGGGTCACAATGATGTGACATCTGCAGTTGGCCGGAATGTGCACTTTTTTGCATATTGGTTTACATTTTTTTATGCAAATTATGTCCCACTAACGGTACACATGTAAACATACATGTATAAGCAACAGCTCACCTGCATCCACTTCTTTTGAGCAGTGAAGTGTGAAATGGAATGCGTGCATGATTGCCATTTACCCGGTAAACAGTTGGCTGCTACTAAATAAAAATATGCGGAAACATTTACTCACAAGGAACAAAAGAGAAACAAAAGAAAGTGGCTCGGAAAATAAGGCAATTCATGTGCATTTTTGTGGATATAAATAAACAAATTTCGCTAAAAATTGTTGCATCAATGAATTTTTTAAGTAAGAAAGGATATGTCAAACAAGTGCAGAACTACTTGGTTATTTAGTACTAATGAAAATATAAGGATTAATATATTTTCACTTAAAATTAAAAGGATTTTGAAGGTTGCCATTTGTGGCAAAAGTTGCAATTAATAATATAGCAAGCTATCATAGATGTTACAACAAGAACTGAAGATGTTTAAGAAATTTTTAGTTGAAAATAAAAGGAAGGTTGCCACATGTTTAAAACTAGTATTTCAACTAAATTGAAATTTCAAGAAGTCTTAAAGTTGAATTTATTTCTGAGTAAAGTTGCCAAATTTAAATTAAATTTGTTACTGAATTAAATGTATAAAATAAATTAAATATGTTAATAGCTGACACAACTAACTTAAAGTAAAACTATTTATCCAACCTGTTTGTAGGATTTACACAAAACAAAAATGTTGATGAAATGTTTTTTGTTATATTTACATAATGGTGTAGACGCATTTAAAAATGCTGGTTTTGTGGTTGTTAGGAGATGTGGTTGGTAAGCACTCTAAAATGTTATCTTATCTCAAATATATATATGTTTTTACACACACACAGATGCCATTTACTTTGCACAAATACAAACAACCACAAGTACGGCTGATAAATTCGAATGCTCGTCCACACACAAATATTTGTTTACTAACAATTTTTGTGGAAAATTATTCAGCTGCAGGCCTTCCTATTACTTCCTGCAGAAATTACTACATGTTTTTGGTGAGTGCTGCAAATAGTTTCCATATAAGTTCCAATCAATGGCATTTAAGGGCCAATGCGTGCGCTTTGAAGTGCATTTGATTAAAGGATATTGCTATTTGTGTAGGAGAAATGCCGTCGGAAATGTAGATATTTGGTAAGCTTAGATTGTGGTTGCAAGTCCATAATGTAAATGGTGCATGGTGCAGCTGGGGAGCGGAGTGGTGCGTAGTGTGAATATTAATATTCAAATATGATTTCATAAGTATGTGTGCAATTTTCTGCAGACCTTTTATCAATAGGAAATATGGTAGCATATTGATAGGGCTAGGCATGCTGTTTGTTGAATTCTCTGCAAAACTGTAAGACTTTTTGCAAATTCAAGTTAATTGCAGATTAATTTGAGATGTGATTTGAAATATCTTCAAAAGCTTTGTGTAGTAATTTGGAATGCTGGAAAAATACTGTTTACCGTTTATAAATTATTAAAGCTTTATTTTGTAATACAGCGTGAGTCAAAAATCATATTTTCGAAAATTCAAAGAATTTATGGTAATCCAAAGAAAATTACTATAATTCAACTTAGCAATGCATACTACTGTTTAAAACAAGGCAAACTGTTAACTTCGGCTGAACCGCGTACCGGATACCCTTTACAGGTGTATTCCTTATAGCACAAACAGGATAGAAAAAGATATTTATCTAGATTTTGATCGGTCAGTTTGTATGGCAGCTATTTGCTATAGTGGTCGGATCGAAACAATATGTTGGGAGACTATCCTGAAAAATAGTATTTGCCAAACTTCTTGAAGATATCTTGTCTACTAAAAAAGTTTTCCATCAAAAACTCGATTTTTATCGATTAGTTTGTATAGCAACTATGTGCTATATTGATCCGATGTCGGCGATTCTGACAAATTAGTAGCTTCCTGAACAGAAAATAATGTGTGCAAACTTTCGTATCGTTATCTCAAAAACATATTTCTTTCCGCTTCCACAAAAGTGATCTCCCAAACGCAAAAAAAACACTTAACACGAGCGAGTGTGTCGAATGACAGCCACTTTACCTACCTAACACGAGCTAAAAACTTGATTTTGTATACTTTCGACATTGTGGTTCTAACATGCTATCGAGCATTTTGCAAATATTACAATCACGCATATTTGAAAATGTCTTGCTGTTGCCTTACTTCCCGGAAATATAAAAGTTATTTGTAGGAATGTGAATATACATAACATTAGCACACCAACAAAGCCATCTAAGAACATTTATTTTTATGTCAAAGCATGTATGTATTGCCTTAGTCACTCTCCGCTTGTTTTCGTTGGAAATACTCCACTTCACTAAAATTCGTAGTATGCGTTACAAAGGTAAAGCTTGATATATGCAGAAAATTTCATGAAATTCACTTGGCACCGCATGCATTGCAGTTAATTGTTTGGTGAAAAGAGCATTCACGATTTATTATTCGTGTTTTGAATTTTCAATTTTTAGCTCAAAATGTGTGAAAAGCTAACTAAGCTCTTATACTGCACTCGATGTGATACTGAATGAGACTGTGTTGACTTTTTCACCGAAGTTGAGTGCTCTTTGCATTGAAAATGCCAATTCGGTTTACAATCATATTTTTCCGCTGAGAGGAAAATAAAAAGCAAAAGATGTATGGGGTTACAATTTTCAAAGCTTTTATTTAATGTTCTAAATGAACAACTATTATTTACACAATTTGATGAAAGTGTTTGTAAAAAGCAAAGTATTATTGGGAAAAATGATTTTTGTAATGTATTGAGTTTCGATTTCTCAAGAGAAAAACCCGGAAATTCGAAATTTATTCCAGTAACAGCTAGGGTTTTGAACTTGCAATTTATTAATCGACCTTACGAAAAGCAAACGGGATATGCGAAAAATGGCAGGCCATTCTCGCTTGCCAGTGTTTGTTCACGAAAACTTTTGTTGCTCATTATCGGGGAATTCTCGTTTAGTGTTGTCCAATGGCATTTACACGTGCGACACTACGCCAACAACTCGAACCGGACAGTTCTCTGCATTTCCTTTGATATCATACTCCCATATTCTTGTTCGCTTTATTTACTCGGTACACATACAATAAATACTTGTTCAATAGATAATTTTATAATAAGATTTCTATAATATAATAGAAATCGGAGTATGATAGTTCGGTAATAATAAAAGATTGACAAAAAATGTATATTAGGTGAAGTATCAGTGAAATTTTTTCTGAAGAACCTACCCTAAACGAAATTCTGGATCCGCTACTGATGGAATATAAGAAAAAAGAAAATTATTTTCTACTAGATCCTCTACATATATATATTAAATTTCTAAAAAAATGATCCTGATACTGTAATAGCCAAACCGCACAATTTTGATTTCGTTGATTTCGGAACTAGAAATTAAACATAATTAACTGTGAACCGCTGTTGAATCGTAACAAAATCGGTCCATTTCTAGTTACTGATGATGAAAAGTGGGTCACTTCTGGTGAAAAACTCACCTCAAGAGGACTTTATGAATATTGGCTGTCCTAGTCTTTTTATCAGTAGGGACAGTAGTTGCCAAAAGAGTGGAACCTTGAAATTACTTTCAAAATGGCAACAAGAACAAATCAGTACATATTTGGTCTAAATCGAATCAATTAAACTATGCTAAATAAGAGCTTCATCTTATTACAAAACAATGGTTTTGTTTTCACAAAACAGCTTAAATAGCTCAACTTCGTAAGAAAATTGTATCTGCAATTTAAAATTTACCGCCTGTCAATGGTAGCAACCAGCGAACCAAGTTTTCTTGATAAGTATTTACATAAGTACATGCTCGCTTAAATGAAAGGTACTTGTTTCACACTTTTTCGACACGCTTGAGATATTACAAAACTTGCCTGACGCCTCAATATGCAGCGCCTAACGGGCTGTAAGACATTTTGCCACATGCAGGTGGTAATCGGATGATTTCACAGAACTTTAAGCTTATGGGAAGTTGCACCGGGCTGCTGGGAAAAATAGCTACAAGTTACCAACAAAGTTGGGCGCAAGCCGATGGCTGCAACGGACACTATGCAGCAGCGTGTTGGCACGAAAAATAGCACAAACTTTATGCACAACTAAAAGTAAAATAGATTTTTGTAAATCCCAACCGCAGGTACACGGGAGCTACGAAAAGTTGTTATGGAAAGCACATGGTGTTTATGACGACTACATGGAAGCTTAAGGAAAGTTCAGCTTAACTGTATTCGGGTGCACAATGCTTTTTCAGAAAGTGTTTTACTATTTATATAATTTTTCAAAATGTTGTTTTTTGATGTGTTATGAGTTGAAGAAGACGAGACTCTAATGTCAACTGTTGATTGTATTATTATCTAGACTTCACTTAAAATATTTTGCAGAGGGTAAAAAATTATTGTCTTCCATGTAAAAGCATGAGTAAGTCAATTACTCTCTTCAAATTAATTAATATATAATAAATCGTATAGAGCCGACTGGAGGATACGAAATTATATATATGGTAAATGGGAGCTGATGGCAAGTATGAGACGAAATCACCAGCTTAAAATAAAACTTTTGTGATATTGGTCGAAAAAGAAGTCTTTTGTAGTAATATTGACCGTCTCTGGGTTCTACACGACAATGTTTGTTACAAATATCATGAATATATAAAGTATAAAAACATTCAGCGTTAAATTTTCTCCTCTCATATAATTATTAATTATAAATTATTAAAAGTTAAAGTATTTTCAAATTCTCGTGTTAAAAATCTTACAAATATTTCTTCTCAAAAGGTTTTACTCAGAGTTGCAAACGCTGCGAAAATTGATTAGTAAAATATATGACATAAATTCGACAAAAGGATTCTGCTGCTAGTAAACAATTCAAATTTAAGAAAACTACAAGCTCTTTCCCGCTCTGTGTTCTCTTCGCCGACTTTACTTCACTAAGTAGAAATAATAAGATTTCCTTCAACAAAAAGCAAATGCTGACTTCTTAATGCAAATATCTGCCAAACTGCACACTTACATATATATATATTTGTGGCAGATGTGGATATTTGTACGAGTATGTTACTATAGCCATTTATACTTATTGACGGTCGAGGAAAGCAGTCTGTACGAAATCTTCTTATTCTCATTTCCTATGTCCATTTTTTCAACAGTGAAAATTGCTTAAGGAGGCTTAATACCTTTCATAAGATTGATGATTAAATATCAAAAGTCGTTGTAAGAGAAGATATATATTATTATATAAATGTATGTGTGTGTATAAATAGTATTTACAAGTATATAACCTATAGTATATGCATATCAGATAAATACTTTTTTGTTGAGCTCTATCAAAAATCCAAAAATGCAATATTCTAATGTATGCATTTAGAAGCAAGACTTTTTATGGAACAGAAATGGAATCATAAGCGAATAATTTTGTGTATTGACATCTTCAAATCATCTATAAAACCTCTCCAACTTATAGATCACGCGGAGTAAACATATGTTCCTTAATAAATACTCTGTAGGTTTCGTCTCTAAGTTAGAAAACTGACGCATATGACGTCGCTGGATGTTTTGAGAGACTTCCTGAATTTGATTTCGAGAATGGAGCTCCTCAATAAGTCCCAGTTGTGTTTGAATGTAAATTAATTATGATAACAACAACCTAGAGCAATGCTAATAATCACATGGATGGAAAAGTTATTTTGAATGAAAAAATTTTTTTTTTATTCTGCAAAGATATCTCTCGTAAATCAGTATTTTTTATTAGACCTCTGATAATAAAAACATTTATATTTCTTAGGTAGCCTTACTTTTTATTTAAGATATCTACACTAAAGTCGATCAGATGACAGGCGAGAGTCAGTGTATAGCCTGACAGAAGAGTTTTGGTATTGGTGGCATTCCATTAAATTTCTTTACAATATCTAACGTGCTGACACATATAGCTATATCTACTGGAACGACTGGGAGGAACAGAATTAATTTTTATTTGTATGGGCCTATTAGATACTTATTTTATAATAATTATGGTTGTCGTTATAATAGCAACAGAAAATATTTGTGAAGTAATTTCGAAGAATGGTGCCGAGTCGACAGTCCTTGGCCGGATAAAACTCCGGGTCCGTTCCGGTTACTTAGACCCAACTGTCGAGGGAAGGATGTACTAAATAATCACTTTAGATCGTTTAAAAGTTACGCCAAAAGTAATATTTTTAAGGTATCTCATATGTTGACCGATATATACAGTACTGGTTCAACTACGGGTAGGCAAACTCTTATGAAGGTATCGAAAAATGAGAACTAAATTGATATTTTTTTTGAAATTTGATTGTACCATTTTACAAGCATAATTTTTCAGCTTTGATGCTTCAGTAATGTATTGCAAAGTCAGTAATTCGAATGGAGTTCTAAATGGCTTGTGTAAGAACTAGATGAGTAATTGTCCGATTTGTATAATTTTTAAACCTAGATATGTTTATAGAAAAGTGTATGTTGCTTTGGGTAAAATATGGGTGTTCTAGCAGAGATTAATTTTGGAATTTTATATGACGTGTCTGGTGTCAATTGATTTGAAGAGAATGGCAATAAAGAGAGCTATGATTATTTTCCGATTTTCTTACTTATACAGTTTTGTTAATATAAATATAGTTGTTTATGCAGGTTTTATATAGTTATTTATCAGTAACTAATGCAACTTAAAAACCCTTGTTAAAGTAGTAAAAGCAAAAGCACCAAATAGTCGCAGAGCATACTGATTTTACTTGATGAAAAGCTCACAGCTGTTAGAAACAATTACATTCCGTCTACGAATTTATTTATTTAGCGAATTACTTTGGGGACGTCTGCTTCACTATCGCGGCATTTTATAACTGCAATAACAATTCAGTTATGTTGCAGGCTTCAGAGTATACCAAGCAAACAGATGGAGGTACTGTAATAATAATTTTAAGCTGGAATTTCTGTTGCTCGCATACATACAAGTACATATTTATAAACATATATGTTATGTGGGAGTTGGAAATTATATGTAGACAGTATACTATCAATTTATAAATTTTAGAAGGATAAACAGTTTAACTCTTTCGCACCGCTTGAAAAGTTGAAAAGATGTAAAGATTTGTGCAGAATAAAGACATAGGCTCTTCCTTTTATTTGAAAATTAGCAACTAGCAAAAGAAAGAGTAACAACCAGCGACAGCAAACCATGCGTCACTTTATTGCTGTTTTGGCAACCAACCGCTATGGTGTAAGACTTTTTCTGCACAATTCCCAAATGCAGCGGCAATTTTCATTAAGGCACTTTGTTTGGCTTCTGCTCTGGCCACATATGTATGTGTTTGTTGGTTGATTTGCTTGCTGTTTTGATGTTTATCAGCCCTCTATTGTGTGAAGTATGCGGTTGAAAGGTTAGGTGGTTAGATTATTGTCAAAATGCTTGTCTCCTGCGTCTGCTTTGTTGCTTTGGGGCTCAGTAGGCAGTTTGAGTTGGATCTTATCTTTTAAACACAGGGTTGCCCTTCGATATATGCATTCACTTGCCTTGGGCAATTCGCAGGGTCGCATTACCAAGGGAGTTGTGCTTTGAGGGCTTGCAGACCCCCCATGACAATACATGTGTACATATGATAACAAAATAAACTCCACCAACACAGTTGTAAATATATTATCCATATATTGTTTAAAAGTTTATGGGACCAGTTGGCTGACCACTTTACAAGACTCTCAAAACCGAAAACCTGAAAGTTGCATTGCCGGTTTAAAGGGGAGTTCGACTTATCAAGTTCTTTTTTAAACAGAAATTCGTCTCGAGATAAAAGTGGTCTCTCGGAGTACCAAATCCAATAATATGACTTTGCGAATATTTGATGAGAAAATTGTTCGGAAAAATTTACAAACTTTCTCACATTTGCTACTTGACTTGTTTTGAATAATTTACTGTTACGATAACGAAGACTCATTTCAACGAAGTCAAGCATTAAAACAACGCCCCTTCCACAAGGATATTCAACATACGTCCTTGTTTACATATCCGCTTTACCTTCGTTTTCCGTTGGAAAACCAGAAACAAGTTTACCTTTCGCTGCCATTTTTTTACTCTCGTTTGCGGCAACATGTTGCCCTGCTGTTCGCGGCAAAAAGGCGTGTGCCAGTGTACTTGACAATGTACATGGTTGCTTCTGAAGGGAACTCTCACGATGTTCTTCAATGTCACGGCTGTACTCACACATCAAGACAGACACATACAAATAAAGCTTGCTGACAGGCTGACAAAATGATGAGGTGACGAATGAGTAAGTGACTTCCTTTGGAAATTTCTGACTAAGACAGAAATCTCATGGCAAAAGATTTTTTCTGCGCTTGGCTGTTGCTTTGCAGCTTTTGTGGTTTTGGCGCTTTAAAAGCCTGTTATTATATACGATTTTTTTTTATTCAGATAAAGAGCGCAGGTGTCTTCCGGGTGGCTAAACACAATTCATTGGAAAAACTCTAAGAAAATTCAGTGGAAGAAAGAAAGTTCTGAGTATCTTAAATGCTTCTTCTTACTTTCCGTGGAAAATATAAGTTCTCCTCAAAAGGTTGGAAAGGTTGGAGGTGGGCTAAGAAGAATACCAAATCCACGTGTGCGTTTTTTTAAATTTTAACGTATATATATATATGAGCAATAAATATTACATAGAAATAAAGAAACATTGCATGATTGCAAAATGCTTGACAATGAAATTTTCATATGACTCCTATTCATTATTGTAAAGCCGTGGTCACAACATTATGGCAGGAAATTTGAGAATTATCGCACGATTCTATTTTCTGAGCCCATTGTTAAACACATTGTTTCATTCTTAGTGTATCATATGAGTTTATATATTATATAAGTTTCTATAAATAAATTGGGGAGCACAACCATCAAGCTAATTGCGTGTGTGCGCTTAAATTTCATATGATGTTCACCATACCCTAGAGCTCTCAAGTCTACCGTTGATTGAATATGACTGCGTAACCGATATTGAGCAACATCATGATCTTTATCACAGTACAATATAGCTCTCTCATATGATAGTAGACAAGTTTTCTGAGAATTCAGGTCGTACGATATTTTTAATTTTGGTACAATTTTCAACGAATCTTTCTCTCAATTGTACGAAGAAGTACGACTGAGTTTAATCGCGTAGCTGGACAGTTGACAGTGGAATTTTGAAAACTGCCTCTTAAAAAGCCATCTCAATTGATATCGTATGTAGTTTCTCTCTTTCCATCAAGCTCTTCTGTAAATATGTGTGGTGTGGAGACATTGTGGATGACGAAATCCTATAAGATTGTTTCTAAGAGAGCAATAAACAGATTGTGTCGTAGGGTTGTGGAATTTTACATATTGCCAATGCAGCAACAACATAAAGAGTTCAAAAATTTCAAATACCGGAACTGCGATGAGGGTCGTCAAAATAGAGTCATATTCTGCAGCTCTGAGATTATATCCTAACTACTGGTGCTGTTAAATTAAGAACATCCTCTGCGTTGAAGTGTTCGTATGGCTCCACATGGGGTGTAATGAAAGAAATCCTTAGTTTGTGTCATGGATGTATGGACTTGGTCAAAAATTAATCAAGAACGACAAAATGATTGAAAAAGATAAGTATGTAGAATATTGAATATTTATAGTAACATGTGAGCTTGTTATTACATACATACTCGTATATATAATACATTTGGCCCTACGCTCCAAGCGAATTTAAAATAAACATTATATACATTATAAAATATATATATAATATTATCAGGTAAAAAATAATAAATCCTTCTACCTTCAGCATTAATGATTTCGAGACTTTTCGTATGAAAAGCTTTACCTTTTTTAATAATAAATATTATACTATTTTATTAATTTTTTTATTAATTTCATATTTTAATATCTGAGATATTAAATAAATGAATTGACTTTACTTTACTGTGTGAATCGAACAATTTTAAATACAAAACCCTTACGAAGTAAATCCCACCAGTGGCGACCAATACTCCCTTTTTATTACTGACCACTTAAGCTACAATATAATATATTCATGCAAAAGTCCACGCATATTTTCCGATGAAATACACACTTTGTATCCATATATGTATATATGAGCAGTGCACTTCGAGAGATATATATAATGGCCACGCAGGGTTAAGTGTTCGGCATTTATGGGTCTTAAATTATTATTGTGAGAATTCTTCACACATATTTACATTAACTTCACGTGTAACTGTGTTAAAAGTACTTGAATGTGTATATATAGATTTATGAAAGCTTCTGTATGAGCACAGGCGGGCTCTTTTCACTGACCAATATCTCTGCGAACAAAGCCATTGCAGCGATTATTAAAGCAAAAGGTTAATTCCAACGAAATAGATTTAAACATGCTGTATATGAAGACGTAAGCACACATAATGGTCCGCGGTAATGAGTAATTTAAGTGCTGCATTGTTGCCAATTTACTTTTAAGCCCGAATTACAACGATGGCTGCTCGTGAAGGGAATAACAATTGAAAACTACCAAATAAGAGGAATAAGGGTAAAAAGTGTGGAGAGCAAAAAATATGTTTTTAGTATTTGTATATTAAGGTGGCACTAAAAAAAAAAACAAATGAATACCAGATTTATTAATTAAAATTACAGTTTTCATTAAAAATACCATAACTTTTGATTCTTTAGAAAAAAAACTAAATATTTTAATTTTTTCACTGACGTAGATAGAGTTTTAGAAAACTGTATGGCTTACAAGAACGGTTCAAAAGTTATAGTATTTCTAATTAAAACAGATATTTTACGTATTATTTAAATAGGAAACCTTGTCTACTCAGCGACACCACTGAAAACTAAGCTAAAAATGCTGCCATGCTGGTCTATTTTTTCTATAGGTTCATTTTAACCCCAAAATGCGTTATTCGTTTTTTGGCTCACCCTAATGTATATATATATATATATATATATATATATTTTGTTTCATTGAAAACATATTTTATGGCGTGTTAAATGTCATGTATTGAACACTTTAAATAAGCACTTACATACACACATACCTTTACGTCAGCCTATGGTGTGAATTTTTATGGCATTGTTGAAATTTATTACACTACAGCATAATAAGTATTTTCACGCCGCGATTTAGTATTCAATTTTAGTGCTTGTGAACAGTGTAATAAAAATATACAAAATTATGAAAGGAAAAAAATGTAAAAAATGTAAAACGTATCAAAAATGTATAAAGTTCGCACGGTCAATTTGTATTGGTATAAAAAGTTTTAAATTAAATTTGCCATGAAAGCAATTTTAAGCGGCTTAACTGTTGAACGTGTGGCCGTAAATTTAATGAAGGGTTCTGGCCAAAATTTACAAATTCAATTTATGCGAGCCACTGGTGCGTATGAGTAACATGAAAAGCATGCACAAACAGTGTACAACATATTGACAACAAAACAACAACAAAAAATGCAAATACACACAAAATTATGTAAAAAATTTGTACTCGGTAGAAAAGGGATAGTAATAACTTAAATAGCCCCGAAACAAATTGGTTTCATGCTGTGCCTTTCGGCTGCGCATTGACAGATGCGTTACTCTCCTTCTACAATTAAACTGTTTCACTGCGTATCAATAACCGTTTGCACACACTTGCACTTGTTTGTATTTAAGAGATATGCGAGCGTAAATATGCTGCCTTTAGATAAATAATTTATAATATTCGTGTCCTTAATTTAAAGAATGGGCAGCATCAAACATAGTCTGCAGTCAGTATACATATATACTCTAATATATGAATATATTTTATGTTAACAAAACTTCTTTTGTTGTAGTTTTGGATTATCAGTTGAAATAAAAATCAAATATTTATTATGTTGAACAATATAAAATTGTAATGAAACTTGGGTTAGTTTATCGAAAATGCATCTACAGATATATGAATATATATTTTAGGGAGGGCGTAGAGTTTACATTTACAGTATTAAGTCAAATGCAGTTTCAAATGATATGCCCGCCATTATGCTTCATGCTTTTGTCACAACACATAATAGCATGCTACAACTTCTTGAGGTGCCATTTTAAAATGACGTTTGCCCCTAATAAATGATGTTGACTCAGCGCTTATTCGCGCATTTTTGTACAAATAAATTTTAACAAAAATGTATAACTATATATTAGAGTACGTAAAATTTTAGTTTTTGAGTAAACAAGTGTAAAAACAAACAGTAAATTCATAAAAAGAAGATGTAACAGTATTACACAAATTCGAGCTTTTGAACTTCATCGTTTAGATTACGTTAATAAATTATTTAGCTGTCAAAATTTCGTGTCATTGTTTTCATTTCAATTCATTTGCTTTTTTATTTAATCATCGAGATAGAATTCCTCATATGCTTGCTTATACCAATATCGATTCGAAATTGTTAGTGGTTTCTGAAGAACAATAAATCTACAGAAGAATATAAATTTACAGATTTCCCATTACTAATTCAGTTTGAAAGCGCAAAAATGTAAGAATTTCCATAAAAGCATCCATTTTATTCTGATCGTTCAGTTTTTTTGGCAGCTATATGCTATAGTGGTATAATATGGCCCGATTCGACAAATGTTATTGGTGAGAAAAGGATGGGTGCGAAGTTTCAGGTAAATATATCAAAATCTATGAGACTAGTTTGTATATATATAGACGGATGGGCGTCCAGGCGTACGGACATTGCTAAATCGACTTAGCTCGTCACGATGATTATCTACATATGTATATACTTTATAGGGTCTCTGACGTTTCTTTTTGGGTGTTACAAACAACGGGGCAAACTTAGCTTAACTTAACTCTAGCAAATTTTTCTATTGTAAGTAGAACTCCGTAGCTTATTTCACTTAATTAATGTTGTATGAAAGTGCTAACTTCAAATTCCATAACATTCAGTAGTGACATAATAGTTAAAACTACTAAATAGTACTCAAAATTTAAAGGAGTTAGCGCAATACTTTTACTTAGAATCGTTTTAAAGTGGTTATTAAGCAAGCTTTAACTGTACAATATTCCACAGATTTATGCAATATAACTAAAGTTTCATTATAAATATTCAGTATCGCAATGTGCAAATATATTTATTTAAGCACTACGCAACACTTGTTGGTTATTTAGTTTGAATGCAGAAAAAATATTAGTATTTGCAAAAAAGGTTATTTAACACACATCTTTACCCATATATACACACACACACAAATTTGTATATTGTAAAAGTATTTAGTGGAATACGAAAGCTTTTTTCAAGCTTCATATCTGCTCGTAGGCGGACACTTGACACAAATTTACGAGTAGGCTAATTGCTATTCGAGCCTTTGTGCTTCTTATACCAACTTTTATTAGCAAGAACTGCGAAACTGCGAAACATACACGCATACACAAAAGCGCAAAGAAATATAGCCGCAAGACATTGCCATTTGTTTGCTTTCACTCAAACTTTTATAGCTGTCAGCCTGAGGTGTCATGTAATAGAGGTAAATAAACCAGCATAACAATAACCGTAGCGCTTCTAAACACGATATCATCTATCCACATGCATATATATACAAGTATATACACATACTTGTACATTGATATTCGAACTTCTGCTTGGTGCGTTTACTTTCTGCACTGTGAATGGGCAATCAAAAGTTTTTCCCACAAAGTTTGTTTTTACAATTAAATAGTTATCGAGAAGTAGTAAGAGCAATTTATTCGGTGAATAAAAGATGAAACATAGTCAGATAGAAATGGCAGACAGATTAAATTTCCAGTATATGAAGAATAAAATAATCTTTCAACAGAAATTTAAACCAAAGATTTTTCTTCAAATTTCTCTTGAAATGTGATAAGCGCTCAAACTGTCTGTGTGTTTACGCTCCACATTGATATCGCCACAAATCAAATACAATAATATATGTTAGACAGAACAATTTAGTCGGACGTTAAACTGCCGAGTTGCTACGGCAAGTGAGCATTCGCGCAATGACATACTTCAATTGCCGCTAAATGCTCTTGGCGAATTTGCTGAAGTGTTTATTTGCATGTAATTCAGGTAGTGCCTACGGCGCTAATCGTAACTTGTTTCCTGTCGTTTTTTCGAGCAAAAAGTTTGCCAGTAAAATTTAATGGCACTGGTGTTCGTAGAGCTTATCATATAATATATACATGGCGTCCATTGCACCCAAGTTACTTTTTTTTCCGACAATTTTTTGATTTTAGCATTAAGCAAGAAAATGTGCAACTTTGAAACGAGAATATTATAATACAAAATTTTACACTTTACATTAAAGGTCTAGGAAATAAATTGAAGAATTTTTTTTAGAAAGCAACAAATGCCCTAATGTACAAGTATACCTATATGTAATTTATGTTGTGTAAATAAACGAATTAGTTGAGTTTTGGCGTAGTTTCAAAGAAATACTCAAAGAAGATGTTGGAAGGGCAATATTATTATATAAACATGTTGGTATTTAGAAAATATAAAAAAATTGCTTTTTTTTTAAATTGATATAGGCGCTTTCAGACTTATTCTTGCAAGCGGATTTTAATCTATAGACTTATATTGGCGCCTAGTAGACTGAATTAGCTTATGTAATAACCAAATTTTAAACTTCAACTTTTGAGAAGAACATTGAAAACTAGTCATAGCAACCACTTAAATATTTTCTTAAAAGTTAGAAGCTTAGAAGTTATTAGTAGTTTTATTAGCAAAGTGATAATTTTAAAAGCATATAGAAACATATTTAGATTACCTTCACTTGGAATTTTTTTGAAACATAATTCAAAATGTGTACTCATGATGCAAAAATATATTAATGAACTTGAAGATTCCAGAGAAGACTCAGTAACCCATCTTGAGTTTTGAATCACCGTTGAGTATTCTACTAAAATAACATTAACCTCCTAATCACTTGAACGCTACGTCTGCAACACATAATAGAAACCAGAAAATAAAGTTACAGTTATACTTGTACGAAGTCATTAATAATGAAATACTTATATCATCAATGGCTTCTCATTAAATAAACCAATTTAATATCCCATTAAAAACAAATGTATATGCTGCTTATCGCAATAATCATAATATTCCCTCAAAATTCACGTTAAATATGAAAATGTATGAAATTACGTGTTGCTCATGCGTTGCCGTTGAACTTTTTTCTTTGATGCGTGCTGAAATTTCATAGCTTGTTTGGTTGTTTGATGCTTATCAGCAGGATATTTACGAAATCTATTATCATGTTGATTGGATTATTGGCGTGCTAAAATAAGAGTTATTTTATACTTTTGTATTTGTGTGTGCTAAGTGCCACTACACATTTTGTTTTGTTTTAGGACTGGTAGAACTTTTATTTGGGGAATAATAAATTTTGTGAAACTTAGTTAAGTTTAGTTTTTCGCAATTTTTTTTTCAAATTAAAATTATTCAACTACAGAATTCTATATTAAATTTTATTGTAGATGAATTTTTTTTGTATTATAATGTATTTTATTTATATTACTGTAACATCTGGATATCCAATTCATTTGTAAAAACGCAATCAACTTTCCTGCGCTGTTAATAAGTTAATCATACGCCCTGTTGTCTTATAGTTGGAATAATTACAAATCTAACTTAGGCCGTGTTATTTAAATACAATCGATGAAAATTAACTTTATTCAGTGTAATAGACACTTTATTATTGTAATAGACACAAAATTAAATAAAGTATTCGCAACTATTTCAAAACGTGGCAGCATTGGCAAACAAGTCAAAAGAATATAATTGCATTTCATGAGCAACTTCAGCAGCTAACTTTAACAACTAGTTATATAAAGGAGTAATTTATTTCGTTGCGCTGTCGAAAGTTTTGGTGATAACAAAAACAACAACACATATTTTATTAAGTGTCTCTGAACAGTTAAGCAAAAGGCTATCTATATGTATGCGAATATTCAACTGTTTAATGCCACCGCAAAAGTAAGACAATGGAATAAATTCTTGTCTATGTTAAAGCACATTTATGTTATTTGCTAAAGTTTCGCCACAACAAATTCTAGTAAATTCTGTGCTATCTAGCAATGCTTTCTTCGAATTATCAACTCACATATATCTGCAATGAACATTTTAACTAAATAAATGTTGACAATTATGCAGTGTCGGCAAATTGGTTTCATTGTAGCTTATGTACATGCTCTTTTAAAGCAGACTGTATATGTGAAAAGTTTCAGTTATTGTAAATGTAGAACATTAAATTGTGATAGCAAGATAATCTAAGGGCAATTGAAGGGACAGAAGTGCAATTTAGTATAACCGACAAGCGGAGACATATGCCCACGGAATTGAGAGCATTAGTCTGCGTAAATATAAATCAGTAAGAAAGTCGCCATGAACTTCTTCTATAAATATTAAAACTAATTAGAAGATTTTCACGGCATAAATACATTCAAAGTCTCCTAAGTAACAGGTTTCAAAAAAATATATATTTCTTCAAACTCACAAATTCTAATAATTTTTCTTCAAAAAAAATACACATATTTTCCTTCTGACACATATGCTTTCAGCCAGCGAAACATTGAAAGCTTTAGTCATATTCACTATTCAACTTTCCTATATTAGTCTTTCATGTCTTCCACCCAAAGGCCAATTTAAAGATTTGATCTACGCTAGTATTGTTTTTCATTGGAAAACAGAAAAAAATAACAAAACTAAAAAAGAAAGCACTAGAAATTTTATTCGTTTAAAAACTTCAGCTCCATTTCGTCAACAATTAAAATGATCTCGATTCTCTCCATATGTGATAAAGTTGTACAATGAGTGCACACATTGATGTTACACACACGACTGATACACACACAGATAAAGTGCCACTAAAACCAATTTTGCTTTGTGCGAAAATATTTATAAAATTCGCGAGAGTTCATAAATTTTGGTTTTATCAGCAGCAACTTTTCAACACGACGGTTTCGCTTATCAAATATTTAGATAAATATTTTTATGTATATGCACATATGTATGTGCATTGATGAGTTTAAATAATAGCCTTGAGATATAAGCAAATATTAAAAAAGCTGATATTTGCAAAATTTCGAGTTGCACAGTATTCGTGAAATTTTTAACTTTTTTAATATAAATATGTATATGTACATAGGTATATCATATACAACAATTTTGTAGAAACTTTTTACCTGATGTTGCTGTGGACATCAGTAAGCGGTAATATTTTGGTTTTACGCGTTAAGCTACATGTTTCTGCTGCTTTTAAAACTTTGCTTGGGTTGCAATGTTAAAATATGCTGGTGTTAAATAACAACAATATTTAATTTTAGTTTAAAAATGCTCTAAAATACAAATACAAATTCTTATTTTTTCAGCACTTTCTAAAGGTTATTTTTATATTTCCAGGAATATGCTTTACTTTACCATAGCTATAAAGTATAATGTGAAATCACGACAAAAAATCAAAAATTATGTTTTCAAATAATTGCCTTATAAGATAAGTATAGTGGCTACTAAAGCGACCTAGTTAGCGGGAGCTAAATATAAATAGAAACTATTTTTTTCGGTCAAGTTAACAAATATAGAGAATAGTCCAGTTTTAGATATACATAAGTTCCTTAAGGGTACAACTAGTGTGAAATTTACACAAAAAAAAAAATGAAATCAATATAATTTTTCATATTTCAATGGATTATATCTTGAGAAATACTATACTAAAATCGATCACTCAATAATTTTTGAGATACAGTGGATATCTCGAATAATTTTTATGAAATTTCGAATTTTGGCAGGCCAACAACAACCAAAATTTGATTCAAACTGAACTTTGTTTTTTAAACATCGCAATGTCGTAAATTTCTGATTTTTTTCAACCATAGGTTATTGTAGAGACAATATCTTCTAGTTGGGAACTTTTTTTAGTTAGGTTATCCCAAAATATTTAATTTTTTTCATCATAAATTTTACTGTGTATTCATAAAATATGTATAAATATACTCTTAACATTTTCAAACTATTACTATACAGTATTTTTTTTAGCTGCTGATTTTTTCCGTACTGAAACAGTTGATTGGTGTTAGGGGGCATAAAATACAATTTTATCGGACCAAATGTCAACTTCTTTATTTTAATGCATCAAAAATCAGAAAAAAATCGAATATAATATTTTTTTTTGATTTCTCTAGTCTAATATTTTTTTCTGATTTTTTCCATATAATAACTAAATTGTAGGTGAACACATTATTTTTGTCTGATACTCGTATACGAGTATATGCAATTATTTAGTCGCTGTCAATATGTTGCTCATATGCCCTGTTCTCTTATAAGGTCAATAACCACATATTAACGCTGAGTTGTTTAAATATGCACACGAAAAATATATTTAACTCATTGTAATATGGGCATAGTAAGTCAAAATATTCCACGCATTTAAGAAAAAAGGTGGCAACACTTACAAAAACAAAATCGCAGAAAGTTATTGCATGTCTATTCCCTAAAAATTGCTTTAACTCATTGTAACATATACATAATTAGCAAAATAACTACGGATTTCTATAAAAAGGTGGCAACACTTAAAAAAATTCATTGAATATTATATGATTAGATACACTAAAAATAGATTCGGTTCATTGTAATGTATACATAGTTAGTCAAAATATTCGACGCATTAAAATATGTGGCAACATTTACAAAAAGCCACAAATTTTTGCAATTATACACACTAAAATAGCTTTAATTCATTGTAATACATATATACATACATACGTAGTCAAAATATCCTCTATTTATTTTTTATAGGCGGCAACACCTACAAAAAAACTGCAGAAAATTCATGAATTTATATACACCAAAAATAACTTTAAGTCTTTGTAAAATATACATAATTAGTCTAAAAATATTCCATGCTTTTTAAAAAAGTGGCAACACTTACAAAAGAAAAACAAAAATTAATTATTGCATTGCATAAAAATAACTGTAATTCAATATAATGTAGGCACTGTTAGTGAAAATTTGGTCCGCTTTTATAAAAATGGTGGCAACACTGACAATAAAAAATTTCAGAAAATAGTTGCATTTCACAAACAACTTTAGCCGCCAACTTTAACTACTAATTATATAACACAATTATTTGTTTGCCAATGGGAAAGTGAAAAAATTCAGGAACTGGTATTAAAAAGTTAAACAACGCCCGCTTCACATACATATGTATATGTACTATATGTATATATCTGTGTACAAAACACGTGTATATAATTAAATAAAAACGGTTTCGAATGAGCTTTCAATCAGGGAAAATCAACTCCGACAAATGCGGTGTAACCAATCTGGATTATTTCTAATGTATTCTCATTTACCGTTGTTTCTGTAGAAATAATATGCATGCTCAGCGAATTTCTCATTTAATCGCATTTTGCAACTTCACTCACATAACTGTTGCTGTATTTTGTAACCAGTTCACAGTGGTTGGTCTCATATGGAATCTGCGGCCAAAAATACTTCCACTGCTTATTTCAAAGTGTAATTTTTTTCTTAGCTTGATATATTTATAATAAGTAAAAAAATAATATTACCATTAATCAAACTCTCCAAACTCCTCTCCAACTACCCACGTCGCCTCCCTCATTGACAAATACTTTGTGAAAAACACAAATGCTTTTGACTAGTTCATTTATTAAAGTTCAAAATTTAAAGTAACAAAATTTAGAAGAAATAATTGTGTTTTATTAAAATACGTTTATGTTCCATATTCATTATAATTTAACTCAACTAAACGCGTTTTAATATTAAAACTTAATTTTCTTAAGAAGGCCAAATTAAAAGCTCTGTTCACTGCACAGTCCACTTGGTTTTATTGTATCTTTTCTCTCTTTATACGTAGAGCGTTCGATCGGGATATTATTTTTCTTTTAAGAAATAGCTTTGATACTTACCCATGAAATCACCCACAGTGCACTTTGTAATTGTACCATTACCAACATTAACTTTGTTGCATATAATCATACGATATATGTGTTCTCCCGTTCGTTCGCTAAATGAAAACGAATAAAGCCGGTTCCTCCAATGGCAAATATCACCACAGGTGCCGCTTCGTTTCTAAGTTGAAAATTATTTTTAGCTGTGATACTCGCATCTACTGCATAACGGTGCGGTATGGTTCGTTTAAGCCTTGTAATTGTTCGAATGCAAAAGGATGCGTGTAAAGTGCATATTAGGATGTGCTCGAGTTGGCTTAAGAACAAACTTCTCTTTCTCTTCAATGAAAATGTTCGAAACTTGGCTACGCAGAAAAGGAAGTATATGCCATAGAAATCATCATAGATGAAGGGTTACTTCAACAATTCACGTATGGTTTAACAAGTCTCAGATTAAAACTACGAGAAATATAAATTCCACTAATATTTTGATTGCAAATTGCATAAAAATTGTTCGAAACAAACAATATAAGTTATAAAAATAAAATTTCGTTTATAATAAAATTTCTAACATCCCTACTACAGGACAGTTATCGATGCACTTATACAAAAACCTATATACATTAAAATTGTGTTAGTTAATAACGACATTAGCTGTAATGTAATTTCATTACTGCATCTGGTTTTCGGTGTCATAAAATAACAGAATACAGTAGAAGCGCTAAAACTTCATTTGTCTATGTTTCCATTGAATATACTAATATAATATAATATCCTACACTCTCTCTGTGTATTTATGTGCAAAAATTTTTTTTTTAAAGAAATGTAAGGAAAAGTGAAAATTTATTCAATAACTGGCGGCTACTCAAAAATTAAAAAGTGTTTACACATTTTGTACCGTTCTCTAATTAAAAAAAAAAAAGTACAATAGGTTTAGTTTCAAGCTACAATTTTTTTGAGAAAGAAAGCGATTTAATGTCAATTTGTAGTTGAATCTTGAAATCGTGCTTCCAGATGATGGCCTGTTGTCATAGTTTTCAGCTTCATAAAGAATATTAGAAATATTATTTTTAAAAGAAAATATTTTTCAGAGGTTGACAAAAAAATTTCATTTGGTAGAAAATACAAATCAGTTATTTTTGCTTTCAGTTCAAGGGCTTAAAATAAAAAAAAAAAAAATTTAACAAAATGTATACCATTTTTTATCGCCGTTTTTATACCGAATACATATATATATATATTTCTCTCACTTTTAACTATACAAATGTATGTAGAGCGACACATTTCAAGTGTTTCTTGTTATAAATGATATTTGGTGGAAAGAGGTGCCTATCGGTGGCGATCAACGATTTATTTTTATTAGCTTGCTTTCTTCGCATGAACTTCTTTCTAGACACCACAGTTAGGTGGAAAAATAAGCCGCCTACACACGTATGCGTGTCAGACGCGTGTGAAAATATTTCTAACCGCCTGTAGTCAGTAAAAAGCATGCGATCGCAATCTGTAAATTACGAGCAGCCACTTCCTCATAGCGGAAACGTGTAGGTCATGAAAACAAACTATTGCGTGCAAATACTAACTGTAACTAGCATGCTGCAAGACATTCCGTTGAATATAAAATGATATAACGCCATACACGCAAGGCGTTACATTTACATAAACATGCAAATATAAGCGTTTGTTCGTGTGTGTGTTTGTGCTTATCGTGATATTTATCAGCAGGAAGAGATTTCCCCTGCATTGCCGAGGAAATGAGAGACTCGCGGCTTTAAGACGACGGAATCGGTGATTTGTATGCATGAAATTGCGCGCTTGAATCTGTTAAGCTTTACATAAAGACGCGCACACATACATTCATACAACCGTGCTGTGTATTCGGTCGTAACTTCCAACTTAGCGTGCGAAAGATAATTTAATCAACAAGTCTGCGCAATCACCATAAATGTGTTAGCGACTGTTGTTGCTGCCCACACTTTTATTTACCGTTATCCGCATTAAAGCACCTGATGAAAGGTGCACTTCGGTGCTGTAGTTATTTATTTATAACTCGATGTATAATCGAAGGTGCTAAACGTTAATAATATATGTGAAAGCGTTTAAGTCGGATAAAAGTCAGCACCGAGAGTTTATGCTCTGCTCGCTCTTCACACGCTGACTACAAGTTCCATTCGGTGGAGTGGCACAAAGGCGCACCGACAACAGCTGCGTGACTCTCACAACTCTGAAGCGTAAACTGAAATGTGTCAATATGCCGGTACAAACATATAAGTGTGCATGTGTGTGTGGAAGTATTAGATATACTTGTACGATGGCGTGATGTTAATGTGTTGATAATCAGGACTAAATAAGTGGTGGCTTGTGCGGTAACAGCGCTAATTCGATTTTCATAACAAAATGAAAAGCAACAATACACAACAAAAACAACAATACAACAAAAACAATCAAAAAAATAACAAAAACAAAACACAAACAACATGAGACACATTCAGAATCGAACAAACACACAAAGAGAGGCGAACAAACGCACGTCTTTGGTGCTTAACTACTGCGGCGCTTACTTGTAATTTGAGGACAGCTGATACACACAACAACAACTACAATATCAAAATACAATTCAAACTGAACTTACCTCACAACTACCATTAGGCACTTGACGTCTGCCACTGCCTTTGTCCTTACATACCAACATATTAATAGAGGGTGGGGAGAGGGAAGTTGCCCTGTCGCTTTGGTTTTCATAAAATCTAATCCAAATCGTTTTTCATAAATTCGAAATTGCCAAAATTTGCTAAATTCTTTCGGTGAAACAGCAGCTACTCGCTTTTAATTAAATTTTGCACTTGCGGTCGAAAATTAGAATTCATTTCATATATTTACCCTGCAACGTATTTATTTACTTTTGTATGCGTATGGCTACAAGCATTTCCTATACAAAATATTTATATTAGGGTGTCCGTTATTTTTTAGGTAGGTTTTTTTTTTGTAGACGCCTACTCAGGTTTCTGGTTTTGCATTAAAAAGATTATCCAATGTAAACAAGTGCTTTATTTTTCTATTTGAAACGGTCCCCAAAGCATATTTCTTTTCCCATGAATTTAATATGGGCTTTTTTATTTTTTGCATTAAGGAACTAAATCTACAACTTTGAATAAAATATATTCTAATGCAAAATTTTGCGTTCTATAAAACAGCTTTTAATATTTTTTTTTCACAAAACATTTCTTCAAAAGTTATACGTAGTTAAAGTATACATCAAGAGACCAGATCATTCCGACGAATGCCTTATAAATTTTGTGTTACTCATACGACATGGTGCACTGTATGAACGTCAATATACAATACATATTTGATGCAATGAGGTAAGGAGCTCATACTTTTTTAAAGTGAAAACTGAAAAAAAACTAACTTTTGACATAACGGATACCCTAGTATACATACATTTACCTTAATAAACATATACATCATATATAGTATGTATACATATTATGTAACTACAAGTATCTTTAGAGGATGACTTGTAGCCGGTTCACCACAGGTTTGGCGGGCATTTAGCTGCAAAAAGCTGGAAAAGTGAATTGGTTTGTTTGTCGCCGCAAAAACTCATTATTAGGCTTAGAGTTGGTCACGAATAACGCTGAGCATATGTACAGCCATACATACAAATAATCTTGTGTAACGCTACACATGCAACATACAGAATTATTATTATGTAAAGCTGATATGTGCTTATTCTCTTTGTCGGCATGCACACCCTCTTGGGAGAACCGGATAAAGTTTTACAAAACTTTACCTCAGTACTACCCAAAAAAAGAATTTACAACTGCTCACGATGATACGAAAATATTATAAATTTTATACAGAGATTTGGAAAAACTTAGGGTGACTAGCAAAATATTTTTATTTTTGAACCCAAACTAATTGCTCAGGGCCAATTCGACCATAACTAGTTGTTTGGTAATAGAAGTGGAAAGTGATTTATTATTTAGGATACTAAGAATTATCTGAACTCATGTGGTATAAAAAATCATTCTCTCGCAGTACAGTCTTATCTTTCATTAGCGTACAATTTATGAGGAGTTCGAGTACATTCTATAAAAATTACAGCTATATTGTTCTCGATATGACCAAAATACACGTAAAGCTTAATCTATATATAACAAAGTGCTCTCCAAAATTCGAGAAAGATCGAGATTCTTCACGAAACTACGCTCCAAACAAAATAGTATGGAGCACCTAAAATATGTTTCCTTTTAATTTGAATAAACAAATTTTGTATTGATTGAGATCGTTAAACCACGAACAATATTTGGCTACATTAAAGAAAAGCTTTTTTTATCTACTGCAATATACTATAAATATCCAAAAGACATCAGATATTTATCTCAGAAAAATGTGAGCGACAATCGTGTTTGAACCGTTTTCCCAAGAGCTGACCCCCGCAACCACAATTTTACGATTCCTCTTCTGCCATTTTGTCTATTGATCTTCATAAAATATGTACTCATATAGTGCTATGTTAGAACCGAACCAATCTAAGTACTTAGCTGTTCTTGAGCCAAAGGAAGCGGGCATCGTAGTAGAATAGGAAAATAATACCTCATTTAAAACCCGAGGCGCCTTTTTGACTGAAATCTTTACTCCTTTTCCTGCCAAGCTGTATTGCATTTCCTTACAGGGACTCGCTCTCTTTTGTAGTATGCATTCCCGCTGATACATTTTCATTCCCACTTCCATGCATTGTGCACTGCACGAGTACGCACGTGTAAACTCAGAAATATATTTATTTTCTGGTTAACCGAAAAGGCAACAAAAGCCATGTGCGCAGAATTGGTTTTCACAAAATTTCGTACACATACCTGCAGCGTCGTTTTCAAGAAGGAGGAAGTGACTCCCTCTTACAACAAACAAGTTATTGAAAAGTTCACAAGTCCTGAAAGAAGTTTCTTAATACTTTTCAATAACAATGCACATGCAGCTTACTTGGAATTACTTTAAACGGCAGTCACAAAAAAACTTAGAAATGTTATTTTCCTTGTTTGTTCTGCTTATCTGTTTACATTTATTTGAACACATTAAATATATATTAAATTCTCAGACAAATAATAGTTAAAACAAACGTATAAGCTCAAATAAAGAAGAGATTGGAGTATACTTGTACTAAACAACTTATTTCCTAGATATTCTATGATAAAACTCTTAAACTCTTTGACAAATATTGTTATAGGCACATCGTCAACCCAAATTTTCGTATCTACAAGCGGAAGGAATAAATTTGCATTTTACTAAATAGTATTGTCGTTTTTAACTTTTTTTTTTGGTGATCGTCATCAAAATCACCAAAAGCCACGTGCCAATAATGCTTGATTATTTCGTTTCATTTTGTAAAAACTAATTTCTATTTTCAAATGTGTACTTAATCCCAATCGAATAAAATTGTTCAAAGTTTCTAAAGACACGCTAAGGATTGTTTGTAAAACATGATGAAGAAAATCATAATTTACCTCTGTCGGCTTTAAAAAGTTTCTGCAATACTTGGATTTAGCTATAGAAGACATTTATTCAAAGTACTTTCAAAAAGAATATTAAATTCTATCGTTAATATTATGAAAAATTAAATAAAAATATTTATGTAGCAACGTGTCAGAAAAACTAACTTTTAATAGACAATTTAATTATTAAATATAATTTATTTTATGAAATTGCAGCAGCTTAAATAAAATTATTAAATTCAAAGCAGTTAGAGCAAAAATCTTGTTATTATTGAGTAAATGGCATACACTTAATTAAATTCAAAATATTTCTAACATATTCTCATATTTATATCAGCGTACTTTAATAACCAGAGCCAAGTGTCATACACAAGAAATATTTGTAAAACATTTACCATATAATACTAAACTAATACACACAATTACATATATACCATATAGTGAACTCCACTCTTGACTGAGCTGTTTGGCTTGCAAGTGCATCTAAACATTTCGCAATTTATATACAAGTAGGTATACATACATGTTATGCAAATGAAGAATTTTGAGTGGAAAATTGCTGTGCTTATGAACGTGGCATTTGCTGACTGTAGGTTATTGCGCAACTAAAATGCAGTAAATATAGTGACCGTGTCAGTAAAATGCTTCCCTACAAGGGATGTGTTAGTGGAAATTTAATAGAATATACTAAGTATATAAGTATAACATATGTAAGACTAAAATATATAATATTTATAACACACATATACGTAAGTACTTACAGATAGAGAATCGTTGAAAATTATTTTAGAACTAACTAATTGCACACGATAATCGGCTTTTTTCCATATAAGGCTCCAAAAATTGTGCAGAAATACAAGTATTACACTTGATTTCAACTTGAGATACGCATTTGAATGCACTAAGATATTTGACCTGTAAAAATCTATTAAGCCCCCTTTTAGGAAATTCTGGTATAGACTCTTCCGGCCCAACTCCTGTTACAGTTCGAATTTCTATGTGGTGATTACGGCAAAACGCATTCATGTGTAGACACCTATATAGCTACAGCATACATATACTCGCATATGGTAGTATAAAGGCGTATAATCAAGAGTTAGGCAATCATGTTAATTTAGTGGAAGTTTCTAATCAATTGCCAGTTCAACGTGTGCAAACAACCTCGGGTGTTGTTGAGAAAATTCTGTTTTAATATTTGATTCAACACTTCATTCGGTCTAAATTAGTTTAGACTGTTAATTTTAAGTGGTTTATTAGACTTTAATTATTTAAGTAAATTTAGAATTTGAATTCATAAGAGTAAGCAAAGCCATACATATATAATAATAATATATTTGTATAATTAGTTACATAACCAACTTAAAGCTGGCTTAAGCAAAAGTAGCAAATTAGCATTGTATTGGAATGAATTTATGTTCAATGGCATATTTGATTTTATTAATTAAATTAATTTTAATGCATAAAGTACATTAACGTACATTTCACAATTAATTATAATGAGAAACATTTTAATTTGAATAGTTATGTAATTATTTCCGATTTAACCGATTACACTAAACCAAATTGCAAATATTTGAATATTAGAATACTATATTTGGCAATGCATCTAAATCCGATTTTGGCGAAATTTTAAATTTATTGTGAGTTATCATGTTCAACTATTTATAAAGATTTAAAACCCATTTGGTTTTTTTTCGATGTATTAAGAAAATTATCAAATAACACCTCAAATCTATATAAGTAGTCTGTCTTCTGGTTTAAAAAGCTGTAGTATGCAGTTTTGTTTTTTATTTATAAGGTTTGGCCAATTTAGCGCGCTCATAAAAGACCTAACTCTCTCTCTCACAGGCTTTCACAAACATAAATTTAAGTATATAAAGAATTTTTTGAATGTTTTTTTTATGATTTGTTTATTCATGTATTAAGAGTACACATATTAAAATAAAAACAAAAAAAATGTACAAAGTTATACTCCTAGGGTTAGAAAGGGATCGTAGCCGAATTTTCGTCGTCTTGATTTATACCTTTGTGTTATATGAACCTTTGTGAAAATACAGCAATGCCAGATTTCTAATCTTTGCAATTGTTCTTTTTCATAAAATGACAAATAGTCTAAAAAAAAGGGTAGATTTTTTCGCAAATTTTGTAACTTTTTCGAATTTTCAAAAAACATTAGTGATTAGAAATTTATAGCTGATATCATACCATGGAGGAATATGTAAAGAATGTTCATGTCAAGATTCAAGAAAATCTCCTAATTAGAACTGTAGATATTGTGTATACCGTAACGGAAAACGTGTTTAAAGTTTTCAGGTAAGACTAAGTTGGTTGAGCTGCCATGACGCTACATTGAAAATAAATTTGATTTTGGAAGCTCCTTTCAGAAATATATTTTTGAATATATAAACTAATGAAATTTGACAAAAACACTTTTTTTTAATTCTAGACTAAAAACCCTGTTCGACAGTTTGAGGAAAGGTATTTGAAAATATGTACATTTTTAATAAATCTATTGTAGAACTTTTTGATAAAATTCTCAAAATTAGACATTAATGTAGTGGCACACTTTCGCTAATAGACTATAAATATTTCTTGCAATAACCAACAGCTTTTCCTAATTAGTCATCACAATTTATAAGTTTTAATTAAACTAATAAATTGTCAGGTCTGATTGCACCAAACGCTGTCGGGCAAACCATAATTAATCCGTCAATAAGTAAAAAACCCAAAACCAAAACCAAAAGCCTAAAATAAAATCATAAAAGCCATCCACGCTTTATATCCCACAATGTCTCCTATCTTTATTCATTGTATATTAACACGCCTATAATTGCGCCGCTGCAGTCCCTTTAAGGAATAATAAACTTCTTCATACCCTCAGCCTCTCACACATATATATCTACGTATATGTATGTATGTATGTATACATAAAAAAGCATGTTAACAGACTGCTCAAATATAGATAGCACTTATCATGATTTTTATAACAGCATATAAATATCTCCATAATTAAATTCAACATCATTTCTTCATTAATTCCTACATTTCATCAACGATTTTATGCCTCTCTTTATTTATAGCGATTTCCGTGGCTGTCTCCTCATGGACGCTCGTCGCCATATCCTGCGAACGCTACTATGCCATCTGTCATCCGCTTAGATCGCGCGCATGGCAAACGCTCAATCATGCCTATCGCATTATCGGCTCCATTTGGGTATGCAGTCTTATTTGCATGACGCCCATAGCGATATTTAGTCAATTGATGCCGACCAGCCAGGGTATGTAAATGTTTATTACATAATTTTAAGCAGAAATAAGATGAGAGAAGGTAAACAGAGAACACTGTGGGAGAGTGTGTAAGGGAGAGTGGAAGTGGAAAGAGCTGTACGCGTACACAATTTTATTTGCCTACAAAGCTGGTGCTCAAATGCGAACTGTTTGTGTGCACCCACCATGGCGTATGAGTAACTTTTTAATATTATATTATATATAGAAGACGAAAAGGCGCGCTGCCGACGGCTTCTAATTTTATGACTTTACACATATTTTGCCATTTTGTAATATTGCTATTTAAGTGACTTAAGAAAATTTAACGATCAAAATGCCAAGCGACTAAAGCGGCTGATTGCTAGCAATGGCGGATTTCTCTACTACAATCCTCCACAGTAAGATATCAAGGACATTATTTGTTGTATTTACATTTCTGGCGCACATCTTAGATTCTAGTACAGCGCAAATAACACAATAATAGGGAATAACAACTCTGTTATTTGAAGTATTTCGTCGTCAATTTATTTATTCCTTGTGCTTACTCAAATTTATTTTCACTCCCTGTATAAATTTATGTGTTTGCCAATTTTATACCTTGAACAGGGTATATTAAGTTTGTCACGAAGTTTGTAACACCCCAAAGAAAAAGTCTAAGAAACTATAAAGTACCATTTGTATATAAATCAGTATGTATATGCGCGAACTAGTTGCACAGTTTGGGTGTTATCGATCTGAAATTTTACACACGCCTGTTTCTCCTCAAGGAGTTAATCATTTGTCTGAAACATCGATATTGTATCACTATTGTATATAACTGCCATACAAACTGACCGATCGACATCAGGCGCTTGTATGAAAAATATCTCTATTTGACAATATATCTTCATGAAATTCGTCATTAATTATTGTCCAAGACAACGCTACCTTCTCTGAATATATTGTTCAGATCGGACCTCTATAGCATATAGCTGTCAAACAAACTATCTGATAAAAATATTTTTATAACATTTTATGCTATAATAAAAGCAACTGTGAAGGGTATATAGCTGCAGAGCAATCAAAGTTAACGTTTCTTATTGATTTCTACTTTTTTTTTTGTTGTGATACTTGCAGGTCTACGCAAATGCCGTGAACAATGGCCCGCAGACAGCGTCGTCTACGAGCGCTCCTACAACATTTTTCTGGATCTCGTTTTATTGGTATTGCCATTGCTGATACTCAGCTTCGCTTATATGCTAATAACACGCACGCTCTATGTGGGCATGCAGAATGAACGTGCCATGATTTTTGGCAGTGTCGCACCGATTGTGGCAGGTGGCAGCGGTGCCGGTGGTGGTGGTGGTGGAAAATTGTGCAGTGAGCTGGAAACTTTTACTACCGCTTTGGTACCAAATCCCGCCGCAACATTGACTACAACAGCAACAACGACAAAGAAAACAACGAGTCGATTTCAATTCAATGTATCGTTTCGTGTACGTGGGCGCAGCGCTTGTAGCAGCAGCGTTGATGATTTGGATGAACAGCAACAACAACACAATGCGATGAAAAAATCGAAATCACAGTGCCGTCAATTACAACAACAATCAATGCAGGAACAACAAAAACAATACAGCGAACCGAACCAACCATGCTACGGTAAGTAAAATACACACAATCACACCAACACAATTACATTCGTACATGGATAAACAAATGCCTATGTGTATTTGTGCTCTTTAACACATCTGATTGCATTTGATTTGGGTTTTTGGTTTTATTTAATTGCATGTTACGCATACGCGGTGGTGGCCTAATAGGCACAGGTGTGATGTGTCACATGTGATGTTGATGCGTTGGTGTGAGTGAAGGAGGCAAATAAAGCAAGCGAAGGTAGCGCGATAGCACTCCAGAGTGCCGTTGCCGAAAGCTGTGAAAATCCTTTTAATTTGTGGTGGAAAATGGAAACAGCCAAATATTTAAGCTTCAAGCGCGTCGTGTGCTTAGAAGCGTATTGTGGGCGGAAACATGGAATGAGGTTTCCATTTTCCAATTTTTTGCTGTTTTTTTTTCGTTTTTGTTTTTTCTATTTTCGCATTGTTATGGATACGGAACGAAACGTAGAATGCTAACTGATGATTTGCGCTATTTCCAAAGCCAGGTCACGTATAATTTATAGTCCCTTTTTTTAACAGTGCTCTTATGTGAGTATTGTGTCGATTTAACAGCGATTTGCGATATAAAAAATGTTTCTTAACGTTTCGCCATTTTTTTTATATTTTGTATCCGCAAATATTTTTAAATATAAAAAAATATTTAATAATAAATTTTATATTAATTTTAATATTTTGTTTAATATTAAATATTTGTTTCATTTCTTTAATAAATTTTCTTTCAATTGAAATTCAGCAAGATCTGCTACCATATTGTCTTACTCTTTAACCAACCAGTTTCATATATATATATATTTTCAATGTCTAAATAAATGCCACAATAAAAGGAAAGCAAGAAGAAATGCCAGTAAGCTATTGCTACTGTGTTATTGCAAAGAAAATTTTTTTTATTGCATGCGACATTTGAACAATTGCATAGACGTTACTATCATTTTGTCGCATGCGATAAATAGCTTATCGGTTTAATACATATAAATAAAAAAAAAAATCATTGAAATTTTTAAAAACATCTGCTAAAGATTATTCTTGACTTTTTCTAATTTTCATAGAATATTTTTATTTTATCGCAAGATAGATTTAATACTATTAGCTCTGGCATTTCCACAAAATCATTGTAATTATACAATAGTTGATTGTTGCTGTAGCATAATATTAAACATTTACTTAGGATAAAGCTGATTTCAAATTTGAAAAAAGAAGCTACAACGGAAAATGCTTTACTTTATATTAGAAAAATTCTCTATCTTCTCTAAAACTTGATTGCTCTATGGATTCTATCAATATTAACTTATACCTAAGATGTTTTTAATTTCAGACAAATGTTTCTTCTGATTTTTTATTATTATTGACCTCTCTGCACGTTTTTACCGCCCACTCTGAAAGCTGTAATATTTAAGCTAGATCCTTCATTTAATTATGTCATACTAAATCATCATTAAAAGTACGAGTACATTAATCAATACGACGCTTGCGTAAATACCTGATACATCTTATAAAATATGTAACTTTATATATACATATGTAAAAATATACTTTTATCTTAATCGAAACTCAACTTTTTATGCTTTTTTAACATTTTTGGCTTAAATCTATGAGTTTATTTATAATTTAGCGCTGCTGCAGTTATTTTTGTTATATTATATAAGTACACGTTGAGAAATATGTTTGGAGTAAGTGGGGCATGAAAATAAGTGATTAACAGGCTGATCATTAAACCGACATTTTGAGCTGGTTTTCCTTCTCAGTGTGCATTGCTATAGTCCTCTGCAAAGGTGGTTAATAATAACGCTAATTTTAGCGTCTAAGAGGCCACCCAATGCTTTGGTAGGTGGAAACCAGTGTACGGCTTAATTTACAAAGCATTTCGTCTATAAATAGAGAGGCGGGAATTTTGGCAATTATTGTCTCGGTAAATCAATACGTTCGTAAATATGGCTCTTCATTTAAATACTTGAAGTTGAGGTAATTTAAATTACTTTAAGAGTTCGGCCTCATTAATCGCTTAGACAGTAGCTTTGGATGAAAAAGAGATGAAATTAAAACACCTGAAAACTGGTAGGAATGAAAGCATACCATATCTGTTTATCTGTTATATTTTTCCCCCAACATAATCTCACAAATATAGCAAATATAGCATATTCAGTAAAAACCTCTGCGAATAATGAGAAATTCGAATAATATTTCAAGTGGTTTGACACAAAGGAAAAACATAAATTCAGAATATTGCCACCTATCTGCAAAACTGACAGGTAAAAAATTCCAGATAAATTGCAGTAATCTAATAAAAGGTTGAATGGAAAATATAAGATAAAAAGAGAGCAGCGTTGTGAATTTTTTAATTCAAAATTTTTTAAACAAAAATTAGATTTTAGATATTTTTATCTAAACATCTTGAATTAAGAATGTAATTTTTATTCTTTAATTCCGATGTTGGGCTTAAAAATTAGATTTTTAAGCCAATATGTTTGAGATAAAAATTAAAAGTTTTTTTTATTTGAATGTGTAAGTTTGCCGACCAGTGCTCTAAGGTATTGAAGATGATGGCTTTGTGCGAACTCTAGTTTAAAATAGTTGAACACGAAGTAAGCAAACGCGAAAAAATGTTGATTCCAAAACAATTTATTTTTTTAATTCTATATACAGTAGCGGATAGTGAAATCCGGACAACTGAAAAATCATAGTTTTTCCTTATTGTATTGGTCAAATGTTTTTATGTATGGATTAAGTTTCTTGTTTTTTATTGTTCAATCCGGTTTTTGGAATTACAAAATAAAAAAAATGTTATTCAAATGTTAATTCAATTATTTTTTAATGCATTATTTGCAATCCTGAGGGGTACCAGTTAAGAAATATTTATTACATATATTTTAATATTTCACCTATTTTATCTTAATTCATTTTAGTTTAATACAGATTATGAATTATTGACAATTTTTTTATTTTATTTGGAACTTATGCTTAAACGTTTCGTGTATGGTCTAAAACTGAAACTGCCAACCTTTGATTTTCTTATTGAAATATTCCAAAAAGATATTCTACAAAAAGTATCTTGAACATTTTCGCAAAGTTATAACTTTTAGAGGGTATCTAAATTAATGTATATAGTTTGCTTTTCTGGTTTTGAATTCTTTTGTGGCTGCGAATATGTACTTAAATGACAGAAAAAGTGCCTTCTATGTTAGCTATTTTAAATTCATATTTCAAAGTATAGTATTAGTTTGCCTGTAAATTCATAATATAAACATACACATGTATTGGACTAGTGTAAATAATAGTTTTCAAAAGCCGCTTTTATGCTCCATTCAAATATCATTTGTTTGTTTGTATGTGTATATTTGGTTATTATTTATTGATATTGATGTTTAAATCTTAATATTATTTTACTACTTTTTGATATTGGCTGCTTTGCAAATACTATTTCTAAATTAAAGAATTTTCGAGAGAATTGGAATACAGAAGCGTTTTAGTAAATAAAATGTTTAGATTTTATATTTACCGAGACAATTTATGAATGTCGGTGTCGGTTTTTCCAAAAATGTATTAATTTAGGCGAATATATTAGAATATGGTAAAATATATTCATTATAATTGTTTTTGAAATATAGACGAATTTAAAACATGAATTTACATTGCAGCGAAATAAAAATGTATTTTTGTAAGTGAAGCATTGCTTAAACCCCAATAACTTTTAATGAACTATCGTTCAATCGTTCAAGAAAAAAAGTATTTACTTCGACTTTAAATATTTGTATACTCCGGCAACATGTTGCTACAGAGTAAAATGGTTTTGTTCACCTAACAGTTGTTTCTAACATCTAAAACTAATCGAGTTAATATAAATATATATATATATAAATAACCCGGAGTCAGTATTGCATATGGGCGTAATCGAACCACTGCCACGCCCACAAAAGCCATTAAACGAAAACTAAAAAAGTGCCACAAGTAAGGACTTAATATAGATACATGATACGATAATTCGGTGCAGGGGATCGCAGTAACAAGGCACAACTGTTGGGAAAACTTTTTTTAAAAGTGGGTGTGGCAACGCCCCTTAATTAATGTACATATCTTTCAAATCGAGTACTGGGTTGCAATTGGTGGGGAGTATTTTTGTGACAACAGCATGCCCACGTTCTAAAATTGGATAAAAGTGGGTCCTTCCTTAGCCCCCACATCCCTAATATAAATATTTGCGAACTTCCAGTTGACTTTATACCGCTTCTATCAGTCAATGTGCAAGAAATCTTAATGAAATTCAGAAAGAATATTTTTTAATAACATTGTATCATATAACAGAGTATAAAATCTTCGGTTACACCCGAACTTAGCACTGCCTTACTTGCTTAACATATATTTTTAATTGTTCTATTTTTAATTTCAAATAATTACGTTTTAATCGCCTCTCATGTCATTTCACTTGAAATACTTCAACTGCTATTTCAATAAATTACATGAAAAAGTACTAAAAAAAAAGTAGTATAAGTAAATTTCGACTAAGCTTTTAATATCATTAAGTTTTTTTGTATTTTAATGTATAATTCACAATACATTTAATAACTGCTTTTTATGCGCCTAATTGTACCGATTTGTTTGTAATTTTTCTATTTTTTAAAAAATATATTGGAGTGTCGGATTAAAAAAATTTCATAACAAATATTCGCAAAACAAATTGTTTAGCTCCTCAATAAATATTGTGTTCTATGCTATGTAAATGCAAACATAATTATTTTTACTCCGCAAATAATACTGCTATTTGGATCAAGAATTAATGAAAATTGCCATTTTAGACTCTGATGAGCAGCATTTTATCCTACAACTGGTAACGTGATATAGGTTACAAAATTAATTGTAGTCATTCTATAATATCCAAATCCATTTCTACCAGTGCTCAATAATCTACTTAATGTTGAGGTATTTTAGCTTGGGTCACTACGAATATTCCATTCGATAATATTAGTGCAACTGGTCAAAATCCACATACAGTGCAAGTGAGCTTGTGGATGCCTACACAAACTGGTATAATTGGCTTCTTTTCATTATGCCAGTTTATTTGATTTATACCAGCTGAGTGCCTACCTTGTCATTTCTTTTTCCGTCGAGGGACACATCTATTTCTATTGTGTTTATTTGAATGTTATCTGAAAAGTGTTATAATTCTTTTTAAATAATATACAAAAGCAATAGTAAAATAATGTCCATGAAATTTACAACCACCTTAATGTGTCTCTTAAAAAAAAAATTAAATGGTTCCAGGCAATTTATTTAAAATACATGAGCTTAGTGATTACATACTGACATAAGTTTACACTAAGCTTACACAAGGCTGCCGTTATTGCGGTAAATATTGACATTTGTGTATTTGTTTTTACGATTATGCATAAAAACGTGCCATTTTCAATTAAAAAATGCCCAAAAAAAAACAAAATAAAAATTTACCAATTATGGAAAATAAATGCTTTGTTCAATTGCTTCAATATTTTAAGGTTTTTTCTATTAAAATGAAATTATGTTTATTATATTATTATGTCGGTCACGCTTTTACCGCTTTTCCAACAAATTTCATATTTTCAATGACTGCAACGGTTTTAAAAAGGTGCGCTCTGTTCGTAATTGGAAAGGCAAAAGCCTTTTTTGCGGATAATATTAAAATACTCGCCAAAAACTGCAGGAGAATTCATTTAAAAAATAATTCGGTTGATTCGGTTTTTCGAATTCTTAGATCCAGCGAAATAGTTTATCCGTGATCTCTTTTCCAATTCTGAACTCAGACTCATATCATCGAATTGATACACTTGACGAGTGTTTCTTTGCGTTCTTTCTGATATCTGTTTTTGAAGTGTGAACAACGACACTCCAAGACGACTCGGCTTTTGGGGTGAGCAAGTGCAAGATTCCTCAAAAGAAGAAGTATGGACTTTTGCGATTTAACAATGGCAACTATAGCCAACGATGTTCTCGAAAGACCAAGTGTGAAAGGATAAGCTTTAAGTTTGAAGTGGCGCCAATTTATATCTAATTGTGAACTTGGCTAAATCTTTTTAGCGTCTTAGGCTATCAGTCTGAAGAATAAGACTCAAATATTCTTTCGAGTTGTTTCTCATATTAGTTTAAACTTATCCACTACTATAAAATATACGCCAGAATAAGTGTCCGTAACAGTAAACGTCGCAGTAACTCAATTTAAACAAAAGTTTAAGTGAGTTGCGACAGTGTCAAAAGCATTAAGAGGCTTTATGCATTTCATATAACTATATACTCGCAAACTTTCGGTGTATACGCGTCAAGAAAAGAGTGCTAATAATGTGGTAACACGACTTTGATAAAATAAACTCGTTTCACGTGCATTCTCATAACTGCAATATACAGCAATGTGCACTGTAAACGCAAAGCATGAAACTTCTCAAATTCTATAAATAGCTTAACCTACAAACCGCGTGTAATCGTGTTCGCTTAATTGTACATTCAACACGGTCGCTGGTGTTTGGCAACTTCAAAGTCAAAACAACAACTTTGAAAGGGAATAGTGAAAAGCGCTCATTCCTCTACAAAAATCTAACTTATGGTAACTGCATTAAATTTTGGTCTCAAGCCAAAGCATACATTTCGGCGTAGTACGAAGTAAACAGCAAACAATTCGTGACTATAGAAAAAAATGGCGTATTTGCGTGCAAATATTATATTTGGGCATAAATATTCTATATGCTTAACTGCACAAATTTTTCAGCGCGAATTTAAGTAAGTAATCAATTTATTTGAGACGTGCCTCTTTTATCCCCAGCTGTGGTGAATCTGGAAGCATTTTACGATTGGATTTCCGTAAGGGTTGGCGGCGACTTGCATTTATAGCCAACAGTAGCACAGCAGCAAGCTATTTTTCGCCACATTTTTCGACACATTCTATTCCCCAACGACAGCAAACAAAGTAGAAATTGAAAAATTCCTCACATTTTCTTTGGCGAAGAAGCCAAGAAGTCGAGTTGCCCATGAATAGGCGAACGTGCCACTCAACACTTCCGCGGTATTTGTATCAATTTGGCTTCGAGAAAACGAGTTTTCAATGTGCAAATCTGTTTTGAAAATTAATACGCGCACACACATATTGACAGTTACTGTTCGCCGCCGCAAGCTACAAGCTGTCACTGACAATGCGCTTACAAACTGAACACAGTGATTTGTGCTTATGCTTTTCATAAGTGCACAAGTGAGCGTTTAAGCGCAGCTGACGCCACAATAGATGTATACATCGCAGTGATTTATAGCACTCAATTGCTTCTCGCTCATCCATGCATCAAATATATGTACATATGTATATATATAAATGTTTGTGTGATTGTCGTTGGTTGAAGTGTAACCGGCTGTTGGCAATGACTGTTTTTGCTGCATTGCAAAAGTTGTTTACATGAATAAAACATAATTTACATAACACAAGCTAATATTTGTTATTTATGATGCATGTGTGTGTATATGTGGTTATGTATGTCATTTACTTTTCATCATATATGAACTTTCGCTAACTGGGAATGTATAATATCTGGGCAAAATTTTCACCAATAACTTCACAAATGTAAGTAGTTAGAGTGTAGGGAGAGGCGTTTGTGTTAAAACTAATCAAAGAAGAAGACATTCAAACGGATTTACTTCAATCTCAGTTGGCTCAAGTAAGGCACACACATTTCTTTTTGTGGCACAAAATCAAAAAGACGTAAAAGTAAGTAACAAAAGAAAACTGGCATTTGAGTGCAATTATCTTAAATTCGATGTAGTATCTAAAGCTACCGCTAAAGTGCGTTCTACTATAAAATAAAATAAAATACCTTACATACATATATTTTTTAATTTTTGATGAAAAAACCATAAATCACAATTAAATTTTCATTTATTTTCATATTTATTTTTAACAGCTTTTGATATAATATCTGTACAAATTTGACCCGCCTGCAAACTGAATCGATGCACCTTTTTTCCCAGAATGGTATAACCTTTTTTATGTTCGTGTGAAATGTGATCTCCATATGTCAGTTAGTGTGTGCTTGACAGCTGTTTGTTTACAACGCGAAAACTTTGTCTAGCGTTTTTTATCAGGGAAAAACTAAACGAATTTGTTTGAAATATTTTATTTTTTCATTGGAATAACGGCTATGGAATCATCAAAAATAATGCAACAGTTTTTTGCAGAATCTACTTTTTCGCGAACGCAAGTATTTGAGTACCACAAAGCATTCATTGTGAGTCATCCATCCACCTCTGTTAATGACAATAACGTCGAAACGTTTGAAGAAATAGAGCTTGAAATGCATCGTATTGGGTTCACAGAGATAGCAGATGATCTCTACATCTCTTACGGATCGACCCAATTTCAGTTCGATTAATATTTTAGGTATAAAGTGTGTCAATGTTAGACTCGTACCAAAATACCTCAATTTTTTTTAAAAACTACGATTTGTATAACACACCGTGAAAATGTAGTGTGTTATCGAAAACATACGTGTTTATTAAATCTCCACTCAGGTTACGTGAATGGAATGGACCCGAAGTTTTATTCAACCAAGAACGGTCAACTCCAAAGAACTCTTCAAAATATTTGAGAAATATAACTCCAAAGAACTCTTCAAAATATTTGAGAAATATAATTCTACAACAAACAACTATTGCAAGATGAGCATTACTTTAAAGTTTTTTTGGTGTTTTCAAAAGAAAATGGAGGTTTCATTTGTGACTTTACATCTATTCTTCTCCAAGAGCACTCTCTATCAAATACCTAAAATAATAAAATAACAAATAAATATTTTAATTTATGCAGAAAAAGTATGAACTATTTCAAATGTATGTAGTTTTATAGCACACAATTCACACTTGCGCGATAGACTACGACAAATGAATCTACTAAGTAGTAAACATAGTAGACATGAAAGCAAGATCTTTAAAGCTCTGTCTAAATGAATAAAGCGTCAAGAGCACTTTCAAATTAATTGCATATTGCATACTTTAGTAATCGCATGTCAGCCTTTCTCAGAAGCAGCAGTAACTGTCTAATACTTATATGTATATAAATACGAGTATATAAGTATGTATGTACCAGACTTTAAGATAAAATGAGAGTCAATTGCAAAACAAAATTGTGTTTACTCTAAATGAAGTGCATTTGTATATTTACATAGATACATACCGATAAAAATCATTTGCACTTTAAGACAAATCGTCTCGAGCGATTAAGCAAAAAGTAACGTATACGCCATGGCGTTGCACTGTAGTATTATTTATATAGCGGCTACTAAAGTAAGTCTATAGGTATAAATACTTCACGACTTTGCTGAAACTTGCATTTCGTGCTTCAAAAGACATCAAACTAGTGACAGGAGTTCCTGTAGGCGTTGAACAAGCTCAAATTTGCGACACGAGCCAAATGAACGAGCCAGTAGGTGGTTCGAGTTTGTATTTTTCACTGGAAATACGCAAACTGCTGCGCATACACACACATATATATGGTGCATAGCTAAGCGTACTTAAGGCATTATAATGAAAGCGTGTTGATGCCAAAAACTGCTCAAATTGCCGGTTGCACAGCCAAAGCGGCTGCGGTAATCATATTTAATCAGCGTAAGCCGGCAGTCATTTCACAGCCGAATGGTTTTTAAGCGTGAAATAGCCAATAAAGTTAAACCCAAAATGAGCTCGTTTACGTTGCGCATCATCAGGCTTTAACTACTTTATATTACAATTACGAAAACTTGTAAATAACAAAGAACTGCCTACAAGGATAATTTTATAAGAGAGGTAGACAATCCAGTTTGTTATGAACAGTAAAAAATATGAAAAGAAAGCGGTTTCACGATTGAAGGTGAAGGTAAATGTGGGAGAGTAGAAAATAATTTTAAATCAATAAATTTAATAATTTCTTTACATAGTAAACTAAAAATTAAATATATTTCTCAATTGCCGTTTCTGCTGCACTTTAGACAGCGGTATGTATGTATGGTATTAGTGGAAAATAATAAGATTTTCTCAAATACAAATATTGCCAGAAAATAGTAGCTCAAGGATAACTGTACATTAGTATATGATCTCCGAAAAAATCAAGGTTTTAATTACTTTCGTTGAGTGTACAACAATCTTTGCAAATATAGTCTTTCTTTATTTAGTAAGCCATTAAGTATCATACGTCTAATATAAGTAAGTGACAGTACTATTCGAAAGGATGCTGCACTGTTACCCTATTCTTTTAGAGTTAATACCTACGGCAGTGACTTTTATAAGAGAGGACTCCAGTTATACGATGGGAGTATTCATACATAACTTCATAACTTTTCAAAAACAGTTAAATTTCTTATTTGACCTTTTGTTGTCATACCTGAATCAAATCGCCTTGGTTATTTTGTAATTGGATGTGTATTTCCACCGTAACGCTCTTACCAATTCATATCTAAAGAAATGCCACTTTTTATTAAAATTCACCCTCTAGAAAATAAACTGACTTACTGAGTGTGAGTATCCATGGAATATCAATATAACCAATCTGACCAAAATGACTCTTATTTCAACATCTGTGATCCATTACTGCGATAGCTGAAACTTGTGTTCATTGGAGTTACATACCATCTGAGCAAATTTGACACGGACTGTCAAAAAAAACTACATTTTTACGTATTTTAGTACAATACAAGCATGCTAAGGGCTGGGCCTCGGCTGGAATGGGCTTCAGTGCCTTCAGCAATTTTTGGTTTTTTCTGTTATGGCTCATTTTGGAAGCGTCATTCACTCGATTGTTGGACAGTTTCGATTTCATACCCTTAAACCCATGCCTCGTCACCATATGTTCGCTTTGTTAAAGGTTATTGGTCGCTCTTTTGCGAACGATCGATGTAGTTTCTGTCAGGTTTTTTGATGACGTCACATATTGACATCTGTATTCCACTTACTTTCTTTATGTTGTATTATTATTTCTTGGCCACCATACTAATCATCCATATGAGAGGGCTAGTATAATGCAAAGTGTTCTTCAAAGTTTAGTATGGTATCCATCTTCACTTGTATTTGGCAAAAAGCCATAGATGAGCCATCTTCAGAAAAACCTAACTATGTATTTTTGCTAAAAGTTTGACACATTATCGTAGCAGAGAGGGAGAAAACTCCTTCGATATCTCCGCTTCATCCTTAACGGATATCCTTGCGTCTTTTTCAATCATCATGAGAGCAGCCTAGCAACGTAGAGCTGCTCTTAAAGTAAAAAGCAACGTATCGATATTGCCTTACATAAAGTAAATAAACTCTTTCTCAAATTTAATTATATAATGATCAATATCAATTTGAATTTGTTTGGGGGCTTCATATCGTGAATGACAGCACTCAACCTCAGGAAGCACAAATTTTTAATATGCCTTCGGCGGAGTTACAGTGTGGCATTAATAATAGATGGATGTGTATGGCAGAGAGATGTGTAATGCTACTTAGTGGAAAGTCTTGTATATATTTTTACTGCCCAGAAAATTATCCTCATGGCTATTCTGCACATCAAAATACACTCAGTACCTGTCCGCCACAGTAATCATTAATAATTAAATGGCAGAGTCCATAATGCGCCACTTTCATTATATCACTTCCGTTTATTATTTACGCTCGCTTTCGCCGCCAGACTCGAAAAGGAGCTTATCACACAATTTAACTGTACTTAACATCCATCTTCCATCATCGGCCTTCGGATGATGAAAGCGTGAGACGTCTTCAATTTACATTTTAGTGTTTACGCTTGAGAATGCATACGACACCAAGGCAACGTGTTTAGCCTTTTCATTCTTGATCATTCCTGGTATTTGTTTAATATAAAATTCTTTTTCATTTCAATTTCAATTGCAGACGACATCGGTTCGTCGCAGGCGATTGCAACCACGGCTGTATCGCATAAGCGTAAATTGCTGACGGCGACAGATGGACGCCGTCATTTGTATTGCATACGTTCCGGCTCGATAAAATCACTCAATCATAACAACAACGATCGCAACGGTGGCCTGGGCAGCAGCAAGAGCACATCGACGTCCTCATCGATGACGGTGATTAATGTTCCGCAGCAGCAACGCTTCAAGCTTTATCAGCAGCGACACCAAAGCCAACAGCAGCTACATCAGCACCAACAGCAACATCAACAGCAACAGCAACAACAACGGCTGCAAATGTATATGCAGCAGCAAGATATCGAGCGAAGTAAATCAACGTCGACACCGAGTCTGCGGTTACACGATACCGCATTAAGGAGGTAAGGCCATGGAAAAATATACTAATTCATACTATTTATTGTTATACACATTTCGGCGGTGGTAAGAATGCATATAGAAGTAAATCGCATAGATATGAATCTAAATTAATTATGGACTAAATAAATAAATGAGTCAAGCTACAACACAGCGGATCAAAGTTAAGGTACAGTTAATTCTGTATCTTCCAAAATCAATATCTCGTGAGCTTCTCTCAACTTCACAATCAAAGCAACGTACATAATTGCTTTAACTATTTGCCTCATCTCTGCTATGGCGATCGCTGAATATTGTCAAGACATCATCTCTTTGATTGTCCCGGTGGTCAATATCCAATATTCAAGTGAATTTTTGATACAAAGTCCTAACCTAAAAATCATTTAGTTCGGTCCAAATTGCAACATCCCACAATTACATAAAATTATTTGGAAAACATCGCCTTAAACATCTGAAGCAGCACAATTTCTTTTCTTCCAATAGAATTTTTCAAGCGCTGTAAAAAAATATTACCTATCTTTGATATCCGGAAAAGCACTATAACCAGAGTACGTTAAATAATGAAGTTATAGTATGTTCTCAGCTATAACAAAACTTGTGAAGCTTATTTTTCAAAAATAAAAAATTTAAATTCCGATGCCGAAATTTCGGGACTACAAAAAATTTATCCCGAATACGTTATCTCATGAGAGTACTCCCAGAAATAAAGAAAATCGAACGCTGAACCTGATAACGAAAACCTTAATCCCGAAATTTCGGGACTATACAAAATTCATCCGGTATCCAACAACTCGTACTTTCAGACATAAAATAAAGCTAATGCCGCACGTTACATCGAATATGCAAAAAAATCTCGGGATTAAACCTGCTCTTTCTTAAATTAATCTCGAATCTACGAATAAATTTTTCCAAACTCCAAAAATTATAATTTTAAACATATTTTTTGCTAAATAACGAAAGTTCGATCCCAAAATTACAGGACTGCAAACAATTTATTCCACACTCAAAATCTCCTAATTTGAAACATGATTTAAACACTCGATGCCGAAATTTCGGGACTACGTAAAATATTTCTTGATCCCGAAATATCGTTATTTAAGCACATTCTTTCATATATAAAGAAATCCCGAAATTTCGGGATTACAAAAATACTTCGCTGTCATATATTTTGGCGTTGATTGCTCTCATTTTTCCACCAACGCCCCGCTGAGCTACTTCAATCACTTTATGACACGTGCCACGGAATTTGGTGGAAACTCGATTTAAATTTAATGTAGCACATCAATAGCATTCAATGCGGGATTTATTGCACCGCCACTACCACTCAGAAATTTAACTTATTAACGCTGCCATTTTTATTTGATTTTTTGTACCATTTTTGCTCTTTGTATATTTCATACACACGCGTGTGCTTCGTGTAGATCCAACAAAACGAAGAGTCTGGAGAGTAAGAAGCGTGTTATTAAAATGCTCTTCGTGCTTGTGTTGGAGTTCTTCATCTGCTGGACACCGTTATATATCATCAACACAGTGGCGATGTTCATCGGGCCGGTAATTTACGAATATGTGGGCTATAGATGGATACCGTTTCTGCAATTGCTCGCTTACTCGAGCAGCTGTTGTAATCCGATTACGTACTGCTTTATGAATGCGGGTTTTCGGCGCGCCTTCCTCGACACTTTCAAGGGCATCCAGCTGAGCGGTTTTTTATTTCGGCGCAAAAACTCATCCAACAACTCGGTGGCGGGAAACTCGATTATAATGGCCAACAGCGGCACCATAATGACTACAAACACCATGCTGGACAGTCCGCGACTCTGAGGGCAAAAGCGGCGCCGACCAGGACCGAACTCCAAATGGCAACGACAGATGTCTGATTCGGTGTAGGCGGCCTGATTGCCTACGTGGTTGTGTACGTGGGTGTGTGAGTGTTTGTGTATATGTGTGCGTGGGCTTTTATAAAATTTATCGCAACAGATTTTAATGTTATTATCCATAATTGTTATTTGCGTGTATATATGTATGTAAGCAGCAGCGGCAGCACATAATGCTAAGTTTGGCTAATTACATAGCCTACGCTGTGTGGTTAAAATCCCGTTATTAATTATTCCATTCAAATGTCAGTTGTAAATACCAGATAAAATTAATGAGAAATTTTTGAAAAATTTTGTCAAAATCCAAAATTGTAATAAATTCAATTACAAATCGTTCGAATGTGTTAATATTGCTTTGTGGCTCAGCAGTGATAATTGAACATGCTATACTTATATTTGCATGTAGGTGTGCCGATAATAAACTCATAATAAAGTTGTGATTTTTAAGGATGAGGCAACCAGAGATTCGTCGGACTAGGTTTCACATTTTGGCTTTTATATAAATTGGAATGCGATTAGTGTGTAAAATAACCAATAACTAACAACAAATTTGACTAAATATCATATGATAAACAAAAATAAACAGTTTAGCAAGTTTAGCAAAATATTTGTGTGTATTTGTAATCCATGTAAATATATATGTACATTTTGAAATAGTATCTATGTTTGTACGTACAGTTGTTTATTCATCCGTTTGTCAATGTTACTCAAAATACATATACATATATATATGTACATATAATTCGAAATCCAACAAATTTCATTAATTTTATTCAAATTCGCTTTCAAATATAAAATTAAGCAACTCTTTTATTTTTATGCTGTAAAACTGAATAAAATGTGAAATTAACAAAAAAAATTTTATTAGTTTTATTAAAGACAATAAACTGAACTTGCGAAGAATGGTAAGGTATACTATTTTAGCGCTTTTGATTAAGCAATATGTTTCTCAATTTCGAATAAAAAATATTTTTTCCATTTCGAATAAAAAATATTTTTTTTAGATTCTCCATTCAAAATATGTCAAATTCTTTTAGCCGCGTTAAAATACCACGCTTTACTAGTATGAATCTCAAAACTTCGATGACAACCCCTGAGCTTTATACACGCTCCCAACGTATTCAACAGATTAGGCTTCTTGCGACTTCTTTCTGTATTCAACCTCAAAAAGTCGCTCGGCAGCATAAATTTTAACCGAATGTGGGGATAAGCGCCACGAAGGTCTTTAAAGACCCTTAAAAAAGTATTTTTCAGACGGGCTAAAAAAGTTGTAGAATCGCTGAGGCAAGTATATCGAGAAATAAAGCGGAATGGTTGCAAATGTTGTTTTGAGGAGTCTACTTTATCACAAAAACAAGTATTTATGTCCTGCAAAGTATTCAGCTAAGGTCGTGAAGTCATTGAAAACATGCCTCACTCGAGTCGTCTATCTATCTCTATTAATGACGATAACATCAAAAAAGTTAATGAAACAGAGGATCAGCACATATCTTATGGATCAACTCAAGACATTTCGATAAATGTTTTGGGTATGAACGGTGTCAAAACTAGATGTGTATCAAAATACCAGAATCATTTGTAAAAAGGACGTTGAGTAGAGGTCGCAAAAGAGATGGTTGACAACGTAGTTGAGGATTCAACATTCATCAAGAGGGTCAATACTGATGACGGCACGTTGATTTGTGAATATGACTTCGAAACTGTCCGCTGAAGGTACTGAAAGCCATCTTAGTCGAGGCTTATAACGAGTATATGGAAAATAGTATTAAGCGTTGGCATGCTTGTTTTGGCTCAAAAAGAACCTACTTTTAAGACGATAATAAAGATTTGTAGATAAATAAATACCGTAAAAATCTCATTTTTTGTTAGTCCGAGTCAAATTTGACTCTTCATCATTCTTAATAGCGACGAGTCCAAACAGGGTTATATCGAAGAATTGACAATCTATTGCCGGATAAAATGCGGTCATTGTGTTGATTGGCTTCCTTGGAATTCAACCGCGACCAAATAGGAGAACATCGAGTTACCTTCGGAATCTAGGGTGACTCCCTTTTAACTTTGTTCTGTATACTTTAGCAATTTAACTCCTATTACTTATTGAGAAATGGCTCCGGGCATGCAGTGAGTATTCGCATGAGTCTAACCATCTCTATGCATGCTGCATGAAACAAACCCCTTTCTCTATGGTAATGGTATCGAAACTGCACGCTTATCGAACCTCCCGCTGAGAGGACTTCAATGAAAATTAACTTGCGCTTTGCCATCCAACCAAAAATAACCGCTACAACAACAACAATAGAAATTACTGTTTTTCCGAAATTTCCGATTTTTTTTTTGTTGCTTTCCGCTTGGAACCAACAAACTTAACCCCCTTTCCCATGTCCCGACCCCATCGAAACAGCTTGTTTTAAGAACCTCCCTTTAGGACTTTGATGGCAATTAACTCGCCTCTTGCCAACCAAATAGGACCTATTAACCGTTACAACAACAACAGAAATAAACATCCTTTTTCAAAAAATTTTAATTTATTTTTGTTGTAACGACTTATTGGACCCCTCTCGAAGTTGAGTTGAATGAGCAACCGAGAGTGCTTAAAACCGTTCCGAATCTATGAATCAATTATTTTGGATGCAAATATATTTAGAAAATCAACTTCTACTGTATATTCATTCACTTATCGTGGATTTATATTTCGAGCTAGAAAAATAAGCGTTCCAACCTTGAAAAGCACTACAGTGACACACAAAAGTTGAAATACATTCAAAATGTTATAATTAAGATTTGATATTTTATCATCAAAATTAGTACCTGGTCTATTTTGCAACATGTAAAATGTCATTGAAAACAGAGCAGTAAAAACTTTTCCCGAAAAAAAGTGTCAAAGTTTGATTCAAACAACATTGCATTTCTGAGAAAAATAAACAGTTTCGACCGTGCCTATTTCGCAAACGAACACATGGATATGATGAATAAATATGAAAAAGAGTTCTATTTACAGGTAATCCAATAAATATTTTTGAAAGCGTTGGTCAATGAAAACAAATTGGCGCAGAGCTGAAATAGCACATCAAGTCTAAAATTCAATGGTAATCGACAAGTGAGGTGAAGGTAGCATTTTGAGTTGGGAATAGATTTAAGCGGCTAGCATGAAGCAAATACATATTTTGTTATGGTAGAATGGGTAATCAGTTAGCAATTTTAACACTTTTGATTTCGGTTGCCTTAGAAATTCTTACAGATTCTGAAGAGAGAACGACAATAAGCTTTCGATTTAAAAATGAATTGATTGCACTACTATATGCTCCTCTTCAGCTCATCCATTATTATCCGACTTGATCTTTATAGAGCATTTTGTGAAATTATAACGAATTTTGAATTTAAATATTGTAAGTGAAATGGTAGAAGGCATAATCTTTCTTCATTCAGGAGACTATCTATAAATTTGTAGATCAACTGACCGTCAGACAGATCATCAGATTGACATTGTGGACAATTGTGGTTTCTACAACCTGTCAAAGCAATGTCATGTGTTTTGAGGTGTCTTCGGAAGTCGATGTGCGAACTGTAAAAGCAGTTGTCCAACATCGACGACAGTAGCGAAGTGTGAAGGGTGAAGCGCATTTAACACGACATAAGTCATGTTAGCGTCTGAAAGATGTCAATGGCTTTCAGCACCATTCATGGTTCAACTCAACACACGCTGTCATCCTCACACCAAAATATTTGAATTTCTTGCAAAAAAAACTTTGAGCAGCGGTTGTAAAATGCCAACCAAATACAAACAAAAGCCATCAGTCAGCCAACAAAAATGTCAAATCTGACTCGCTGTGCTTTTCACTTTTCTCGAGACTTAAATATCCGTTTTGTGAAACGCGCCAGTCAGTTGAGGCTCTTATAAAAAATCGCCAAAGGAAATAAAGGCCTTTTGTGACAAGGGTATGGAAAACTCGATTAGTTTTTCACACGCTTTTGTTGACAGCCAACTTTTATGATGAAAATAAAATATTTGTAATAAACAGCTTGAGCCCTTCTCTTTATTTTTAGCTAGTGGAATAAATTTTGATGGGAAAGTGTACACATTGATAATTATTTAGCGAAATTTAAGGCGATATGAACGGTTGTGATTTAATTTCAAATGTATCATTCCGTAGAATACGGAACTAATTTTAGCCTGACTCTCCTCGAATATAATTATAAAATTTTTAATGAATATATCTTGACCTCACCGTATGCATACCTAGAAATAACAAAATAATTTTTTGGAAAATTAATCAATTTAAGTTCACTTCAATTTTTAAGTGATATAGCAGCAAAAAGCCATAATTCTTGCTCTTTAACCATTGAGTTTGTATGTGAAAAACAAACTTGACCCAAATGAATATCAAATATCATTACCTGGCCATAGACCTTACCCACTTCAAGCAGTTAGTGAGAGTAACTGCATGTAGACTATTGTTTTGCGCTCATATATTATATTATAACGTATAAACACACACACATAAGCACGGCGCCATAGAATGTGGGAATAACAAATACGAAACACACCAGACACCTATTGTGTATAATTTATGCCTGTAATAAACCACTAAGCCTGACGTATTCACATTATAACAATAGCAATAGTGGACCGTCATGGCGAAAGCAAGAATTCCACCACATTGGGCACGTCATAGCGGCACAAATGCCGTTAACAAATGAGCGGTATGAGTCACTGGGCTTTAAGTCATTTCAGAAAGATAAATGACATTTTTTGGAGTAATAATATTCATCCGAGCTTTACTCTCTATGACTCTACGAATGCTTAACTAAACAGTTGTTGCGAAATGATTTGTCGCGCACTTTAGTGGATACTAAAATCTGATAAAATCTGAAAAAGTGTACTAGAAAAATTATTTATTTCAATTAAAGTTAAATTTCTTTGAAGAGTTAATACGTCAAAATACCAGACACTACTACATGCTTTTAGCATACTTAGAGGCGCTTAAGTGCATAAACTATATATTGTATTTGACCGAAAAAACCCAATGTCTAACGGTTTCCTAAAAAGTCGCATATTTACACTATAGTGTAATAGTGTGAAAACACGCTACATACTCGTAAACCACTTCTAGTCACTCCTAGTCGCCACTTATCACTTCAAGTCACTTGCCCACAAGAAAGAGCGCCATTTGTCAGTGTCATTACCCTCACAGCAATAAAAAAAAAGTGGCTGTAAAATGAAAGTGATTTTGTTAACAGTTCGTTGCCACATTAAATTGATGAAAGTGAGCATTTAATATGTGCCCTGAATAAGTATTTGTTGTTATATTTTTGCCTAAAAGTGCCACGCGCACAGATATGGCAAAGCGATTGACGTTTCCTTTTAGTTTGCGGCAGTTTTTTGACACTCGCTAATTAATTTCATTGCCGAAATTCGCCTTTTTAGTTCCTTCATTAATTTTACTGCATTTCAGATCGTAAACTTTTCTTTTTTTTTTACTGGCGAACATTAAAATGATGCCCTTACTTTGACTGATTTGTTTGAATTTTTAGTTAATACTCACTTTATTGTTGACACTTCGAATTACCAACAGATAAAGTGACATAAGAATTGGAAATGTGAAGATTTATTTTTTACTTACTTTCTTCTCCGTTATTAAATAAAAAACTTGCTTAATTAACTTAATTATTTTTTTTTATCATGGTGAAATTTCTTGTAATGTTCCAACTATTTTTTCTATAATACAATAGTTAGTTTTTCTTAAAGAATTATATCCACTTGTAATAAAACATTTGGATACTGGAACGATCCAGTTAAAATTTTCACACGACGTTCCTAATTATATTTTCAGGTATTTATCTAAGGAATAATAGTTTATGACAGTTATTTCGGTTTTTTAAACCACTCTGAAGTGTAAAGTTTTTCACAAAAAAACTACTTTTTTTGGAAATCCGTCACGTTGTCAATTCCATCATTACATGTATGCATATGCTGTAAACATCATTTTTTTTTTTTGGTTTTTGAATCTGAGATAATTTCAGGCAGCAAATCTTTTTCATCGCCAGACATATTTTTTCGGATATTCTAATGAAGATCGGCTACGGGATTAAGGTAACACAAATTTTTTCAAAATTAATCACCAATTATTAAAATACATTAAATTGTTTGAATTCACATTATTTTATTTTATTTATTAATTAAAATGCCTCTTAAAAACAATTCACAAAAATAACGATGACTTGCAAGTGGATATTGCTCCTTAAAGATTTATTAAATATGTACGTATATATGATCTTTCAATTTAAGTTCAAACTACTTAGAAGCTCACTATATTAAAATCTTGAAAAAAAGCAATCTCCGAACTATTATTTCGATCTGTATTATGGTATATATAATCAACATTTCAGACTATATTCTTGGAAATTCGTAGTTGAAGAAATTAAGAATCAAGTATAACTTGCTGAATGAACTTTTAGGGAACACAAAAATGTGAAAAGCACATCGAATATCCATCCTCAAACTAGATACATACTGCAAGTTGTTCACTAGCTAAAAAGTTGTTCACTAGATTAAAATCGCAGTAACTTTTGCTTGTTCCTACCTTAATAATAAACTAGATGTGAATAATTAGTTTTAAGTTTTGTTTATTATATTGGCCTCCAACAAACTGTTTTCTAGTTCTGGTAAGAATCCTTAAAAGCGTTAAGATCCTCGCTTACTTGTTGCATTACCAGTTACCTACCTTAAAGCTTTGAGATACCATAAACTAAGGTCTTCCGAGTTCTATCCTCCGCACTATATTTGTAGTTAATGGTTCTCAGTTTTACAATGCTTATCTAATTATTTTAAGTTTTCCATTAAAGCATACACAAATTCATAAATATCACAAAATAGGTGCGTTGGCACCACATTGTACTCAACCATACCATTCAGCGATAAGTGTCAAGCCTGAATGACGCAAAATAAAATAATTTCCCTTTGCCGACATAAAAAATTTAGAGACTGAACATTTCGTCATAAACCTTTTTCATACGCGTTGAAGTAGTATTAAAAAGCGTTGAAAAATAATGGTATAAAGTGTATAGCTTGTCAACATAATTCATTGTCTTCGGACCAAGTGACCGTTGTCTTTGTGCAACAATCTTAAAAATATTTATGTTCACAAAGAAAGAGCATAAATGAGCTTTTAAGAGTAAAGAAAGCGCAGTCAGGCATAAATAAAACTCAATTTCTTGCTTCTCCTTTTGTTTCTGCGAAGCCATCTAATATTTATATGCTAATTTATAACTCTTTTGCTTGGGTAAGTCGAGTGGCCTTAGCTCAGGGGTAGTTCATTTCAGTAGATTTCTTTTACATTATGTATTGTGTGGAAGTAATTTATTTTTAAATATTTTCCTCGTAATAAGACCAGTGACCATTTGGTTATTTGATTTGAATATTAATGTGAAAAGGATAGTAAAATGGAAACAAAGGCGCAAATTTTGCAATTTTATTCCCATTATCTTTATTCATGAAATAGGAGAAGTGCATTTGAGAACAAAGAAGACTTTTGTACTTTAGATGCTTTATGCTTTTTTATTGTTAAAACTTCGCCTTGCTATTAATCGCCAATTAAACAACTCAACTCTTTTTATTTGAATTATAAACTATTTAAAAAATAAACTTTAATTTTTATTTTTCATTATTTAACGTAATGCGTGCTAGATATATTCAGATACCCATAAAAGTTCTGTAGAAAGTTTTCCTCATGCGAACAGTTGATTATTATCTTGTATCTTGTTTATGTTGGAGCTGAGCATTCACAGAGAAAGTAGAAAACTGTTTCCTTATTCTCTTCTAGCTTGCAGCTGCGACAATTACGCATTCTCCAAACGGCCAGTGCCCCATTGCAATAGCTGTAAGTCTGAAAATACTATTCCTGAACCTATGTAATAAGTCCTTGGTTCTAGTCTTATCATACTTGGGTCATATCTGCTTCGGGATCTTGCAGACAATCAGTAGATATAGTGGCTGTGGAAAAGCAGCTGCGTATAAACTGGCTTTCACGCCGCAAAAGCTTTCTGAGAAACGAAATAACTGATGAGATCGTCTATAGAGCCACCCGTTTGGGTACCGAATCAATACAGGTATTATACAAGTCGCTAAATACGATACATAATGAAATGTCCGACAAGGCTGAGTGGGTGAATCAGGGTGAGTTGGAATGCAGAATCGTCAAGATCTTGTTCAAGGGCCCCGAAGGAAAGACGAATGACTTTTACTCACACAATCTCGAAAAGACTGCATGATTGCTGTTGCTTAATGACAGGTCACAACTTATTGGCATCACATATATGACATGATATAGATGAAATATCAAAATTTGATTTCGCGTCTCTCTCAAACATCGCAAAAAACGTTGACGTCCTGTATGACGAATACTTCAGCTCGAATTAAACTCAACCTCCATAGCTTGACAGCCAGCCAGTATAACCTAACCTAACTTAGTTGCAAATGATATTCTACTATACAATATGGAGTGTGAAACTCTCTTTATAGATTACTCTTAACATTGTTTACCACTTTTCTTCATTAACTTGTGAACACATAGTATTTTTATTTGTTTTAAACAACCTACGATATTTGATATATTTGACCATGCCATCTCAACAATGCTGTTAGTTTTCTATTAAAAATCGATAATATCTTCCATATCGTCCATTTCTTAGCCAAACACGTTTCAAGTGGTTAAACAATACAAAAGTCACTTTTAGATATCATATTTCTCCTTCTTTCTGACTTATCAATTTTTGCTACTTACTCAATTTGTTTTAGGACCATAAAACTCATTTAACCCATTATGTTCTAGTCTTGACCATTTCTGCAAAAGATACTGTAATAGTCAATTTATACATTTGTATTGTGGTATAAAAAATTGAAAATTAAACGCTTTAACAACTGCATATGACACACATATATGTATGTACATATGTACCTCAATCAATTTAGTTCACGTCATTATTTCGATACTCACATATTAGTTAGAAACATCTCTCAAGGGAAATAAAAAATAAAACCCTAAATAATAAAGACAACAAGAGGATTTGTTGCCGAATAGCTTCAACCGCATTTGACCCACTAAACATTGAATAAAAGCGATCCCACTTATGTTTTATTTTCATTTGAAAACCACTTTTATTTAGTATTTTCGCAACTATTCGCCAGCTCGTCACCAACACACCCACACATTCACATCTAAAGGCAGTTAAGGGTCACTCTGGCACCAAACTGTTTATTCTTATTGTTTGCTATTTATACCCTGAACAGGCTAAATTAAGTTTGCCACGCAGTTTGTAACACCCAGAAGGAAATGTTGGAGATTCTATAAAGTATACATATACACATATAAATTAGCAGCGTGATGAACTGTGTCATCATTCGAACATCCAATCATTTGTCGGAACCGCCGATATCGGACTACTATAGCGTATAGCTACCATACAAGCTGAGCGATCGGAATTCAAATCCTTGTTTGGGAAACTTTTTCATTTAACGATATATCTTCAAGAAATTTTGGTTGTATTATTGTTCAAGGCAACGGTACAACCTCCGAAGTTATTATTTAGATCGGACAACTAAACGATCGAAATCAACTTCTTGTATGGAATATTTTGTACTTGTGAAGGGTATTCTACCTACGGTGCAAGCGAAGTTAACGTTTCCACTTGTTTTGATTTATTTTTTGTTAGTTTTTTGGTTTTGGCTTTTCCATACACTATTAGTTCGTATGTGTGGGCAGTGACTTTGTTAAAATGCGGTTTTTAAAGGCAAACCGTTTTTTTTTAACGAGGAAGCAGTTGTGCTTTATTTTTGACTGTTTTCTATTGGGTTTGTTGTTTGAGAAAATAAAAGGACGATTTGCAAATGTATAAAATATATATATATGAATATGTGTATATATGTAAGTGTGTAGGTGTGTTGGTTTTATAGAAGTCTGGTGAAAAACTAGACCTCCTTTTTCTATTCAGTGTCGACAACAATAGGCGAAATTTTTAGTACTTCAACCAACGTCCACATATGTGTTTCGGTATGTGTTATGTGTACATGTTGCCAAAGTACTCAAGTGGGCTTACCGTTGTCCAATGTTGCAACACAAATCAAATACTTGTAAAAGAAGTTATAATCGCAAAATAATAAAAAAAAAGCAGAAAACACAAAGTCCGAAAGTCCTGTTTACAACCAAGTCGTTATCGTCTCTATTAGACTTATTGCATAAGCACACGTATATGTACATAGGTATGTATACATATGTATGTATAAGTGAATTTGTACATAAACATCTACACCAAACCAAACTGCAAACATACCGAGAATAATGAATGTAAAAAGCTGCTAAGTTAAACACTCAATCTACTATTTAGACTGATTGCTGTTGTTGTGCTCATATGCATGTCTGTTTGAATGTTTGCGTTTGTGTGTAGGGTTGTGGTTTTGATGTTTCTTCCTTTACTGCCTGAATACTCGAAAATCTTTTAGCCTTCCCATTTTATTGTCTTTAAGTTCGCCTTGGTTTGTTTGTAAGTTATAAACACAGAAGTCATTCAAGCAGAACACACGTTCCCAATTAACAGTAGCCAGGTGCAAATTCCTGGTCAGACATTTTCCCAAAAAGCCAATGTAAGCAAACAGAGATTTTTGAAGAATCGTTCTCTTTGTTTAGTCAAATTATGATGAAAGAATGTTTCATTGTTACTAGTGTTTTTATTCAGAAATGCACACATTTAAATTCCAGGAAATTGAAGAACGAGATTCGCGATCTCATAAAAATTTCAGTGTGTTTTTGAATGTGAATTAAAGCAGGGGTCTCTTTTGACCACAAGCAGATTTCGATAATTTTATATGTTTATAAACAAGTAAGGTAGGATTACTTTCAGCTGAAAGTGAACGGCAGTAAATGGAAATAAAGTACTCACAAATATATTACGTAAATAATATCATCGTTCATCATAAAGAAGATTGAATCATTATATTAGGTCAAGAAACCTTCAACATAGCGGCCAAAGAAATCCGAACACCTAGGTTGGGTTTAGTGGCTCTAAAGTGTTATTAGTGAATAAAACAAGAAAAAAAGTTAACTTCTGTTGATCCGAAGCTATAGTACCCCGGTTCCGACAAACGAGTAGCTTCTTGAAGAGAAAATGATGTGCGGAAGTTTTCAGACCCATATCTCAAAAACTGAGGGACTAGTTCGTGTATATACAGAAAGACGAACTGGACTGGCAGTCAGATGGACATGGCTAAACCGACTCAATTCTTCATGGTGATTACTAATCAATATCCGATGTTTTCTTGTCGCTGTTACAAACTTCGTGGCAAAATTAATATGCTCTGTTCAGGGTATAAAATAAGAAATAAAACCTGTCAGAAATTACTGAAACGGCCAAAGTTGCTATATTGGATTTGCGGTCGGAACAATTCACCATGTTATAAGCGCTAAAGTTGGTTTTAGTACCATAAATAAAGTAAAATTGGAGATTTCTTAAAAAAAATTCAAAAACCCAAGAGCTTTCAGCGAGATCCCAGCACGAACAGGAGGATCATATGCTGAAGCGCCTAAGCAACTCAAATAGATTTAAAACTATAGAAGATCTGGTTAACGAATTCGTTGTGCTGAATAGAATCGAATTTAGTACACGGACTGTACGAAGATGTTTTGAGGAGGCTGGACTTAATGGTTATCCAATTGCAATGGGCTAAAATACATGAATGGTGGATCTTAAGCAACTGAAGAAACGCAATATCTGATAAATGAAAAATAAATCGTATTGATTCGGATAGACTATCAGATAATCATGATCCCAAATAATCTGGAGATGCGTTTCTTACTATGAGAAATGAGAATTTTTTCCCCGAGAACCTTTTTTCTTTTTTTTTTAAGTTAAAATTCCAAAGAAGAAATACAACACGCTAGAAAAACTTGACTAAAATGTGTATGTCGGATAATAGATGTGAAGCTCTAATGATACTCAGTTATTATTTTGCCTTTCAAATTAGGTAAACTTTTAAGCATGAATTAGGCAAAATTGGTGCGTAAATCCGGCTGATAAATTTTTAAAATTATTGATATACTTCGTACTCCTTATTTTCTTACAACACACAAGAATGTTTGTATTTTGGTTCTATATGAGCTTAACTCTTTCTCACAAATTTTAAAAAAAATTTTTGTAGATCTTTCGAAATAATTCAGAACGCCGACAATTTCATATAATTTTTACTTTCCGGTTCCATCAGAAACTTAGCTCTACTTATTTCTTTATTGATTTTGTTGCGAATTTGGCAACTTCATATTAATTTGATATCACACATAAATTCCCATCCACCATATACTAAATAGACTCATAACGGTATTTCCACAACCATCAAAAGCACAATTTTGCTAAAAGATATCGAAAATAAAGCTATGTCAGCATCATGAAGCGTAATAAAAGAGTGAATTTGGAAAATAATTCCTTTCGACGCACCTTTTAAGAATTAAATTACGTAAAATAATAATAAACGCTTAAGTAGGCAGAAAAATGGCACTTTAAAGTAGGAAACATTGTTTCATTGTTTGCATAACTTGCTACGTTTTGCTGACTCAAGGTGATACAACAAAGAAATTATGACTTAAGAAGATTTTCTTATTTCAAAAAATTACAAAAAAAAACATGTCATAGCTTTTGCCTCAGGGGCAGCTATTTAAATTGCTTTACCTGATGCAGACAGCGAAAATTTGTAAGAACTTTTAAAGTTGTCTTGCAGTATGTAGATGGAAATGTTGAGCGATATTAACATAAACACAACACCTCCAACACTTGTGGGCAACTTCGTAGTATTCCACAAGCAAATCGAACGATTTATGTGAGGCATTTTGTTGGCAGAAAGAAGCTCGGATCCGCCACCGCTCTTCATAGCTAAGGGCAATGGCCACTTTTTTGATGACAATAAGCACCCCTGTAAGTACTTTCATAAGTAATAGCAAGAAAAATGGCAAAATAAAGCGCTTAGCAGCCCATTTACGAGTACTTTAACCGTTTTGGGAGCGCGTACTGCTCAATCGTTATATTCAATTATTTTGCATATGTATCAATGTACTTCTCCACACTTGTGCGTATTTGTAAACATATTTTCAAGTGTGTCCCCTGGGTGTCCCCAATATGGGTATGCATTTAATAGGTCAATTTATATGCAAATATGTTAATGAGAATTTTTTCGCTTTTGACCTCATTTTACCGGCACTTTGTGTGGGAGAGTATGTGTGTGTATGTGAGTAAAATATTATAAACAACATAATAATACCCGAAAAAATGTTAACTTCGGTTCCGAATCTATAAACCCTTCACAGGTGAATTTTTTCATATTTTGAGCGATCAGTTTGTATGACAGCTATATGTTATAGTGGTCCAATCTGAACATGATATGGGCGCTACCATATATGACAAATGGCCGACAAATGAAAAGGACATATGCAAAATTTCTAGTCGAAATCTAAAAAACTGAGGGACTAGTTTACATACATATATACAGACGGACAGACGGACATGGCTAAATCGACTCAGCTCGTCACGCTGATCATCTATATATCTTTGTAGGGTCTCTGACATTTCCATTTGGGTATTACAAAATTCGTGGCAAACTTAATATACCCTTGTTCAGGGTATAAATATATGCACATACATACCGCAGTATGACCACTGTAATGAGTTGTGATTGTGCAGAGGCCATTAGTAGTCTTCTTTAAAGCATATGTTTGCGCGTTAACTTCAATATTGTCATTACATGACCTGGTAGGGTGAAAAATTCGTATCGTTTTAAAGAAAACACGCATTTTTCTGTAAAAATTCGTATGAGGTTTAAGTTTTAGTTCGTATAGATTGTTTCTATTCTCGATATAAAATTACAATAAGCTAGTGGTAACCTTTCTTAATTTTGTTAAGATGGTTCGTATCTTCTTCGTATTCTCAAACCTTAAATTCCGCCCGTCTGATGTGAGATTATGGAATGTTTAAGACTATGCACCAATTTTAATAAATTCCATATATATACATTGTTTTATAATACTAGAGTTCCCTTAGAAAGGCTTATTAAAAACATTGGACTTTACCATGCCATGCTTTAAAACTTCCTAGCATGTGCGAACTCACACAAAACAATGGCAGATATATTATATAATGCTAGAAAAAGTCTGCACTATTATGGGTACATATGTCGTCCAATTAAAAAAAAAATTGTAGAGTTGCGTCACTGGCCACTTTTAGGTGAAATACCATATCTCACAAATTACTTGACAGTTTTGAAACCTTTTTGGACCATTTTTTTCTGAGTTCTGGTTCTCAACTATAAGAAATTCTTCTGAAACCACTTCTTTGCCGTATTACATCATTTTGAAACAGCTTCAACAAGTATCGAAAATGGTCACAAATTTGCAAACTGACAAAGAGAGCTAACCAAGTCCACATTTATTATAAAATTTATTACAATAAGTTCTTACAAAGCTTCTGCCTTCCGGTTTGATTTATTTATTCACTTCCTAAATATTTATAATTAAAAAAGCAAACAGCATATATCTTAATTACTTACCTTAATTTTTTTGCTTCGCAACCTTTATTTTCGCACAACACTAGCTTCAAATACCTCCAGTAAAGAAAGTGACATACCCAGAAATGCACATACCATAGAAGAACGAAGGTATGTCTTACATGCAATTCGTTTCACAGAGAAGAGCTACACACAGGAGAAACCAAGTCTTGATAGCGGATGCCACTACTACCACTACATGTAAGGTGGAATTTGGAAATTTTCCTGCTGCATTCATGTTGAAACTGTAGCGATTTTCAGTTAAGGAGTTTTATATACTAAAGCAAGTACTAACAAAGCTGGTAAATATTTACAAGAGATTATTTTACTAGCAAGGAAGAATACACTAGTGCACAAATGAATATAAATATATGTACATATACATATATCTGTATATATACAGATATGTATACACATTAACAGGAAACTCGAAATGCTTGGATATCTAATACTCTTGTACTCAAACAACGAAAAGCACTTTTAATGGTTAATCTATTGTGACTTCTTCATTTATTCTTTAGAAAAACAAAAAAGCAAGAAAGTGGAACACGAAGTGTTCAGATTTTAAAAATAATTTGATTATCTGATAAAGTCATTATTTTCATTAAAAATAATCGTTGAGTTGTGTTGACTCATATCACAAATCATATCATCGAATCCAGTTCTTACAGCCTGGCACCGTTAATAAACATAATTTTTGCAATTTAGGAACAAAAATTCCATTCGTGATACAGTGAGTGACATTGTACGATTTAAAATAACAATATGGGACATCATGCCGAACCGAATCGAAAACTTCTAGTGTCAAAAACAAATAAAATAGACTGGAAACCTAGACCTCCGGAGTTAAATACCTACGTTTGCAAAAATAAAGGAAATACATTAGGAATGTATAATTCTGTTCAATTTGTAATGAGTAATTCAAGAGAACTATTTCAAATATAAAATTAAGTAATTAAATGATTTCGACGTATGTATAAGACGACGCTATCTTTATAACATGTAACTAATCATAGTATTGACACGCACACTTAAATTTATGTTTAACAGGTCTTCTTTCCATTTACTAGGATGAGAGTCATGAAGTTGTGTAACATTTTTAGATCCACCGAAAACTCAAAATCTCCTATCTTGGAACATGACCATTTACATCATCTCGCCGCTATTCGAACAAGCAACAACAATAATAAAAATGTTAGTCTGTCTATTTAAGGAACCCCAAAAAAAAGTTTTCTCAAGAGCCACATGATAACAACATCACGAAAAATTACAACAACATAGTCGTCAGAATGACAAAAAATATATATGTGTATATATAAAACAATATTTTTGCTGAACTAAAACAAAGCAAAGTTAGCTATAGCTAATCGAATGCGAGCCAATATCAGTTTGCAGTGATCGTATAACGATAATTCAATTAGTTTCGAGTGAGTCACCGCGAACCAAATGGAGCCAGCGCAAATCAACTTGCTTGATATGATCATTTTGAGCATTGAGTGACGCTGCTGCGTACAAATGGAAGCCACCGTGAACAAGATCACCATTAGCCAAACGGAATCAATAAGCTACGGCGTGAACACCGCTGCTCTACAACGTAGAAGTTCTCATTTCAGCAAAAGAAGCATAGGCCTCATATAAGACCCAAGAAGACCCAGTGATTCGATAAAGTGACGAGTTTGTGAAAAAAATTCTGCGAAAACTTAGAGAATTAGCAACTGACAATATCGGAAAAGATATAAATGTATTTCATCAAAATTTTAGATAAAAGGAGAAGAGTTATTTCTTTCCTCTCTTATATTGGAAAGGCCGAATGTTAAATGTTTTGGGTTCAATTGGTGTCTCCATTTATGGACACGGCAACAACGGGAAATATATTTTATGTGACTAATATTGTATGTATGTACAATACATGTCTAGTAAATTTAGTAAGATGAGGTTTTTGTCAATGAGTAAATGCGATAAATTGTTCATACAAATTGATGGAAGCGCCTTAATTTTTTGCTCACGCTTATCTATTGTATACAACTCATATGGCTACGCTCCTTCTTACACTATATTACACTATAGTGTCAAAACGGTCAACTAGTTACAATATCATTTGCGGCATTCACGTCATTTACAATACGGAACTAATAATGTGAGCACATACAACACTCATTTCAACCAAAGCAATTAGTGTAATAGATTATACATTTCACAAAACAGGGACACTCCGAGCATGTTGAGGTGACACATGAATCCGCATGAAGATTTCTATATATTGGTATATTCTATGACTGCTAGGAACTAGCAATGAAGCCAGCTCATTTTGAGTGGCACGTTAATATGACGCTGAGGTTATAAGATGCCTCGAACATTTGTCACGTACTTAGGTCACACATCTTCATACTGCAGGCAATTGTAAAGTGTCTATACTCCAACAACACACTTTGCTCCGTCATGAAATGTGTTGTGGAAATTAATACTTAAAGCGATATTGCACTTGTGTGAATAAAGCCACTTATATAAAAACATTTTTTGAGGCACTTATATAACATATATACATGTATCTATATGGTATTTGTGCATGAGCACTCGCGCTTATATTATATAATTAATTTATATATGTCGTTTGGTCACTGATTCCTATAACATTTGCTTAATTATTGCGTATTTCATATTTATAGTCGAGCAATATGCGATATCAGCTATTCTATGCTGTTGACTTAAATATGCACGTAAATATTGTATGTACTACTGTTTATTTGCAAATATATATTTAAGTATATGTGCGAATACCAAAACACATTAAATGGTCGACCACAATATTACCGAGCGACAGAGGTCATAATGTAATATTTATAACATAGCACTATTCCCAGTTCCTGTACACTTACTAACTTCTTAGACGTCAGGAGCGCCATCTAGTTCTTGGAATAGTCACTAATTCTTCACTCTAAAATCAAACAAACAGAAATACGATTTTCGCGTGAAAAATATTTGCCTAATTCTTCGGTCATTTTTTGACAACATAAGACTTGATTTTTGGTTTATAATCAAAATGTACTTCACAAATGAGAAGAAGAGCTTAGAAGAAGCCAAATTTAAGAAAGACATCTGAAATAACCGCTATATATTTTATATGGAAATGATCTAAACAATAATGCAACAAGGGATCGAAACAGTTCCCAAGAGTTTCGTCGCGGTTAAGATTATTTTTCTGGGTTTTGGACCAAGCCAATGTTTTTCGAGAGATTAAGTCCTAAGAAATAATATTTATTTTTTTGTTTTTTGAACTAAGTCATCAAAATCGATATATTTGCCTTCAAAATTCGAAATTGAGCTTATTGAAAATTATTATTATTAATTATATTACACATATGTAAGTTGCAAAAGAAGTAAAAAATGGGCATCGTGGATCTTCCATAAAAATAAAAATTTTGTATGTAAAATATTTTTTGAATCCCTCTACTTTGGAAAATGTCATTCACCATTGGAATAAGAAGAAAATGTGAATATTATCGATTTTGGAGACTAATTATGAAAAAGTGAGAAACTACTTTTCTATTATCGACTAAAATAAAAGAAAGTGGAATACCCATCAGAGTGTTTTACAGTATTATAAAGAATAACAATAATCTAAGAGAAGAGCCATTATACCCTGCTAGGCATGCATACCAAGCGAAAAAGGAGTTCTTATGAATTTAGATAATTCAGTCGGTAGGTGGTACAATCTCATCTACAATACATATGTATATATACAATAATATCTAAATAATATTTAAAAAAAAAATATTTTACTCTAGCCATACTTTTTATTCTCTAACAAAAGATTTTTTTCGTAAACTAGCTGCAAAAGAAAAACCCAACTCAGTAAAAATTTCGTTTCATTTACAATTACACTGCTTATATATATGTGTATCTGTCCGTGCAATAATTTCAGAAAAAATTTCTGTTGCTGTGAATTTTTTTATATCCATATGAATATTTTGTAGATTGGATTCTGGTTAATCAGCAATCTTAGCGAATTTCGTTCAATGCTAACAGAATGATAAAGCGAATAATACGTTGGACGCAAACATTTCATTTTTCTTTGAACAAATTTCATTACAAATGAATATTGATTAAGATAACTCTCTTTTTCCAGTTATCAATGGTAAATATATTATCCAAAGTAGCAAGCAAGTGTTTTTTTTCTTAATTTTTTTTTTCAAATAATATCGAATTTCTTTCGAAATTGCCAAACGACACATTCCACTTACTTTTGTGTCTTTGTATTGGATACTAACAATAATACCATATATATATTTATATGTAAAGTACATCTTGTTTGTGACGTCAGGAAATGCAGACCCTTCAGTTCAGCCTCCTTAAAAGTCAAAGTTTTTCCAGAGAATGACAAAATTGTTCGCGAAATAATTGCAAAGTTTCCATATGTCTACATCGTTAACACTTAAAGCGCGTGTGTAACGTAGCGTATATGGTGAAAAATACATTTACGTGGCCACAGTTTACTTCTCTAAGCCGTTTTCACATAACTTAGAACGTAAACTTCGAAGGCTGTTTGCACTTTGGCATTTAGTTTACACAACTTTCTATAGGTATATCTGCAAATGTTTGTAAGTAAGCCGATCACAGCTGAGAGGAGTGCTTAACACTCTAACGACGCTGTTTACGAAGGTTAAGCGTTGTTGTGTTGTTAAAGGGCCACGCCAAATTTTCTAAAAATAATTTATTTTTATTTTTATGTATTCTTGAGAATTCTCTGTTACCACAAATATCAATTTTTCTTTTAATTTGTTTCGCTTTAATCTGCGCTTTACAGTTACTCGTGTCAACTCTTTACACCCTTAGCTCTTTTTATTTTCCCTGGAAACAGTTAAGTTGCTTCGCTTTTGTTGTGAACGTAAATACAAAGCAGTCATAAGAGGTAACAGAAGTAAGATATTGAAGCGTTATTTCTGAAAACTCTCCAGCCACCTAACTGAGTGCATGAGCGGAAGTATCAAATGTAAAAAGATTTAACATGGGCTTGGTAAACACACTATATCTCGCTTGCCATGGGGTAAGCACGTTCGCGAGCAACGAGCAAGGGTAACACGGCGTCACGGTATTACTACTCACATATTATACGAATATATATTGTAGTAGAGGTTAAAGCGTTATAACATTTATGCCGCGATAATTGAATTGCTTGCAATGAATAAAATATAGTTTTATTTTCGTTTTCCTTTTTTTTATTTGTGATCACTTTATTGTAGTTTGATTTTCAATAGGTTGAACTCTATTTCTTCTGTTATTTCTTTGCACAGAGTATTACTAAAAAAATGAACGTTAAAAAAGTATCTTCAGTTCGTATTTAATGAAATATATTATTTACAATTAATTTTTTCTGAGCTTTCTTACCTTTAAACAACCATAATGTGATGCTATAAAAGTATTAAAAGTCCATTAAAAAGTAAATAAATGGCTTGGTATAAATCCGAATATTTCTGTACAAAAATCTGCCAATGTGATTGCTTGACCTAAAAAGACGTTAGAGAAATATACGAATAAATATGGTATTTTAACAAATGCATTTAATTTTATTTACTTTGATTTGATTTTTTCTTTTAAAAAACAGTTGAATAACTAATAAATCGCCTTGTACTGGGGTCGCCTTAACCCAATATAAACTTTTCCAAATAACTTTCCATCAGTATCTAACTTCTTTTTTGGCTTAAAACCTCAGATTTATCTCCGTAATAAATCAAAAAGCCACAGAGAAACGGGGTTGAGACTTAGTTGCTGAGGTAAAACACTAAAACGCCAGACATTTTTCTACCTATCTCTGCAATTTTCTGAATTCTAATAAAAAATTTTGCGCTGTATTAAAGGATAGAAATAATTTTTTGCATGAAAAGAACCCTTTAAAAGTTATACGCAGTTAAATTATACATCAAATGACCTGAGCATTGATAGAAGTGATTTATGTGTTGCTCATACGACATGGTGCACCATATGAATACATTACATTTAATGCATAATTTTAACTGTGTATAACTCTTAAAGGAATGTTTTTTTAAAAAAAAATTAGCAAGACCTTTTTTCAGAACGTAAATTTTTGTTAAAGAATATTATATCAAAATTATAGGTTTATTTGCTTTGCAGGTTACAAATTGATTGCACAAAATAAAGCATTCCATGTAAAATATATAAAAAAATAAAATGATTTGGGAACGGTTTTAATTTGTATTTTTTAGGGAAAAAACTGAAACTAATACATATATATGTTCAAGGACACGTTGTCAATACTGGGAATAATGACGTTATGCATTGAATGAACTAAATTATTTATATACACGTAATTGAAGAAGTCGAAAATTTGGAATTAATTTGTTGGTGGTAAAATATGTAAACTATTTGAATTAAAATTAAATTATTGTAATGTACTAATTAATAATAATTACATGAAATCTCTGCAATTTATAAATTATCTTGTATTATACGTGTAGTAGGCGCATTCAACTTTTTATGAACTTAGTTTCAAACTAACAAAAACCTTTAAAAAATTAAAATTTTATCTGAAATTCCACTGGTATTCGAAGGCAATTATTTTGATTTTGCAGCTTTGAAAAATGGAGAAAGATTTAATTTCATTTATGACTCAATGTCTCGGGAAAGAAATGATTTCAATACCCAGCCGAATGTCGTACAGTGTTATACTATGTATATGCTAATGAGTAATTTTTTAATAGCAGACTTGCTCCATAACCTAACTAGATTATTTTTAAAAAAATTTTAAACTGCCAAATTTTTAAGCCCATTGACTTCTCATAGAACAAAAACATTTAATATGTATCAGTTTTTTGTATAGATATCAGACAATCGACTGACTAGTTCGGCTCGAGTAACTAGTTGTAAAGTAGTAATTTTGTGACTAGTTGATTTGGCTGCAGGATATGCACATTTATTCATCACATTTACCTATCTATATTTAGCTATATTTCTAAATACTTATTTGAGCGTGTTCATATTTTTAATATATTGCTTTAATTTCTAATTATTTGAAGAATTTTATTAAAACTGTATAATTTTTATTAGCATTTTTTGCTTGCATAATGAAGTATTAAAATTTGTTAGATATTTTATAATTTATGAGCACATTCATGTCAATTATTTTCCAGATAATTTATTCCTAAATGGGTTGATAAATTTATATCATAAATGCAGAAATGAATAAGCCATCATATGCAGAATAATTATACGTGCGTACGCCTCTAAATATCCTCGTCTCCTAGTCAAATGCCCATGTCATTGGTGATGATTGGTTTTTTGCAAACGCCCCCTGAAATTTAGGTTTTTGTCCTAAACAACAGAATCCAACTTAAACATGCTCTTTATTTTCAATTTAAATCGTGCCCATGTATGTAACATATGACTTTTTGATATTTTACATTAAACAAGTACCATAGATTTACAACTTTGAAAAAGCGATATTCTATTACAAAATTATCCGCTCTACAAAGCCCAGATGATTTTTATATTAAAATATTCCTTTAAAAGTTATACGCAATTTAAGTTACACATCAAATAACCTGAGCATTCATAAAAGTGGTTTATACAATATGTTGCTCATACGACACGGTGTACTCTATGAATTCAGTACATTTGATGCACATTTTTAACTGCGTATAACTTTTAAAGGAGTGTTTTCAAGGAGAAAATAAAAAATTTATTGAAAAAGATCAAAAAATGCCATATAAAATATATGGGAAATGTAATATGATTTCGGCACGGTTTAATTCGAAAACAAAGAGCTGGTTAACATTGGATGCTTCTTCTTAGCGCAAAAGCTGAAACTGGGCGTTTGCCAAAAAACAAAAGATCAAGTTAGGAATTCACTGACATGCTAGTGTCTCATTCCACTCTTCATATTGTTTGAAAAATGGTAAAACACGAGCACTCTTGTGCAGTAAATTAAGCAAAACAAAAGAAAATAATTAATACAAACATTTTTTGCATGGAATTTTTATTGGCTTTAATTGCTTCAAAAAAGACAAAAAAAAACTTATACAAATATGTGGAGTATTATTATAAAAGTATACAAACAAATTTTCATGTCCTGCTATTTACCAATTAAGTAAACCACATTCCGAAGGATTTATAAAGCAAAAGTATCTAGGTATTCGATCGACTTAATTACAGCAATTTACTTAATTCAGCAATAAATGAAAGCAAATAAAATTAAGAGTGGGCATTGTTATTGATTTTTTTTTACTTTAATAGATATTTTTTTTTTAATATAATCACAATTTTATTATGACTATAAGTAAATAAATGTTATTTTATCACTGTTGTTAGTGTGTTGAGTCATTTAGATGTGGATTATTGTAAATTAATTATTAAAGTACACTAGCAATAAAAAATATGAAATGTATCTTCATAAAAGGAAAATTAAATTTTAGGGGAGTTAAAGTAGTAGTTGCTAGGTATGGTGAACTCCGTTTTTTTTTAAGTAGTGTTTAATATTAAACACTAATAGCCTTTTCGCACAGGAGTTAATTGATTAATTAACCGGCCCTTGCTCGATTAAAGTAAAAACTAAAAATCACATGTTACTTCATTTATTCTTAATCGAATTCAAATCGAGTTGAAACTATTATATAACTCTGCGTGTTGTTGTCTACGCTAAAAACTTGGCTGGGTTTATTGATAAAATAGCAATCAATAGCTGATAAATTTTAATCACTAAAAAAAATACAAAAGAAAGAACACAGGCAAGTATAAAAACTAATCGTTAATCGAACCTATCATTAATCGATTAGCCGGCTGTGTGAAAGGCAAATACTAGTTTTTTAATTATAATTTTAACGTACTAAATTAATTGGGCTGTGCGGAAAGAATATAAAGGAGTACAAGGGTGAGTTAAGCTAGTTGTTTTGTGAGTAGTGTTTAATGTTAAACACCAAGGGTGCCAATAAACTCTAGTTTAAAAGATTTTTCTTGACGATATGTTAAAGCGGACAGCAACAGTGCTTTAAATTAATAAAATAAATTAAATTATTGTTGACATCATTTATGAAGCAGGTTAAAATAACAAAAATAAATAAAAAATTTTGCAGCAATTTTATCCTGCCCACCTTCATAACCTTTCTACGTACCAAAGATATGTTCAAGAGGTTGTTATTAATATCATTATTAAATTTTACACCGAAACAAGTTTTAACATACTCTCACTGCACCATATTCTCTTAAAAACTTTCCACATATTCGGAAGAAATTCATAAATATTTATAAAAAGCTCCTTCGTAATTAGTTTACTCTCCTTCGTTGTGTGCTCATCTCTATTTATGTAATTGTGCAAACAAAAATCAGCTTTTCAGAATACTACAGGCATCACATAATAGTTGAAGACACACTGAAGCACAAATATAAATATGAGGAGTTAAACTTGGGCCATCTCCTCAGTTGTACGACATGAGAATATGTACGAATTTTTCTCTCATTGTTAATAAAATGCACGTAAATGAGTTGGCTAATTAGCAACAGAAGCACGTGCAGCATGTTCGCGCCTGCTGACGGCGACAGATAAGTATGTTGATGCTTGCGTTAAGTTTATGTTTATGTTTATGCTATTAATATTTACACTTGGCGGAAATTATTAAAAGCACCAAATTGTACAACTTTTTCCAACTAAAATAATATTGCTGAGGGTTTTAAAATTGATTTGCTTTATTAACTTTAAACTGACTGATCATATTTTAAAAAGAACTTATATGAAAATTTATAGTGTATATATGTTATAGATATTATAGATTTTAAGAATGCAATTTCCATATGTTAAAAACTACAAACTACGAAATAATAAGTATATTTATAGCTTCAACCCATTATATCATAGGTTCAATTGTTACGTACTTTTTCGCCTAGTGTAGCCATTTATATATAGCGGATTAATAAGACTCTTCACATTTTGCGACATAAGTGAATTAAGTTGCGCAAAAAGACAATTATTTACAATCCTGAAGTAAAATGCACACATATGACATTATAATTGCTTAAATATGCTTGTAAATATGAAAATACAGTAATTTCACAAACTCTACGTACTGATAATATGCTCACCAGAATATCTGACAATATGCTGGCTTTCCACTTGGAAAATTGAGTGAAAATTCACACGAAAGCATTATAGTGAAAAACATGTTTGCCGTGATTTGCAGCTGCTCTAGAGAATCATGTTAATTTTTGTGAAGAAAATTCAACTATAAAGACTCATGTATTACACCTATGTATATATGTACGCATAAACACAAATTTATTTTCGATTTGTGCAGCAATAATTGAATAAGTGGAACAGTATGAAATTGTAAGGGGTGATCGAATAGACGTCTAACGGTAAACGATCGCACTCACTCAATAATGCGCTCCCCAGTAAGCTGCTAGTAAGCTTTTAACTTGCAAGAAGTAACACAAATTTTGAAATTTTTTTGTCAGCCTAATTAACAACTTTTTTGGTATAAGAAAATTTAGCATAATGAAAGATATTTATTGTGCCAGTTTAACTGAAAACAAGCGATACCTATATGGGGACTGATCATATATCATAAAATACAAAATAGCGATTTTAAAATCAGATTAATGCGCCACTTCTCTATCGATCGCCCATCACAAGTTTAACCAATTTAGCTTCGAAGTTATAACTGTTTCTGGTCATGAGTCATATTTATATTCACACCACGTAAACAATAAATTCAAACGGAAATACATAGCAGTTATGGACAAGTCACAAAAGTCAAACAATAAAGCGATTATCTTGAAAGCAAATAACCAATGAACATAAAAAGACTCCACTCTAAGTGCCATGCAAATAATCATAAAAATAATTGTAGAATTACAGTATCTAATATATATTATATAGTTGTATGTATACATAAAGTGCATACGTTTATTAAAAAAATATAATAATAAAATAAAGTATTTCTACTAAGATGAAACTTCTAATAAGATCCATTAGTAAATAGGTGATTAAAAACTTTACACATATTTACTATATTACTCAAAGGCACAAATCGCAAGAACTCTGAAATAGAACGAGAAGCTCGGTGCCATAATTAAATCCCACAAATTATTAGACCTGCAATCTTTTCATTAGATGCAAATAATACATTAAAAAAATAATTGAGTTAACATTTGAATTAAATTTTTGCTTTTACTTTGTAATCTCTTTTTAAGTTTTTAAACATAAATGCTGGATTGGAAAATTTTATTTAAATACAGGATTCATAAATAAATCAACAAATTTGTAATCCGCAAATAACAGCTCTGTGCGCGCTCTAGTTCAAAATGGTAGAACAGGCAATACGCACACGCAAAAAAATGTTAATTTTAAAACATTTTTCTTTAATGCTTCATTATTTTCTTAATTAAAAATTCTAGTCCTAAAAACCGGAAAGTTTTTTTTCTCAACACTGGTTTCTGTGCACATTCTTCATCACACAATATAGGGCGAGTAGCTTGGCTGCGATAGCATAATGAAATGAATGAGGTTTAAAAAATCAGATCCTGCCAACGTCAAAAATATTGGACTCAAGTCTTTTATCTATCATGATTGCTTTTCTTCTGAGTTTAAATCTGTTTCTAATCAAAGATAATCATGAACTTTTTTATTATATGTTCTCCTATGCGAAATTTACTATTGTATATAACACTAGTCTACAATGGTTTTGCCAACAAACAATGATTTTGTAAGATTTGCAGATATATGGTACATCGAAATAAATAGACAGATAAATGTCGAAAACCTTTCTTCCATCAGTTTTAGATTCTAGTTAAATAGCTTTCTCTATTTCTCACTAAAATTTCCAAAATTATCCGAAAATGTATCCACACGATTGCGAATATAGTCTAACTTGTTTGTCATATTTTCTTTTAGAATCTTAAACTTTGTCAGTATATTTTGCACAATTTCTGCATAATTTGGTGCTTTATGGTTACCTAGAAAATTTCGACTATCAACACAAAACTTTTCCATTATTCACTTCTGGAACAGTCATAACTTTTCCATACCAGGCTTCGGAAATTTTCTACAGTTGTAATCAAAACATTATCTTTCCATGTCCAACGCTTCGACAAATTGTTTTGCAGTTACTAACTTCATGACGTATTAAATAACTGAGTTCTTTTTTATAAAATAACTTTGACGTAGCTGTTTGCCCCTCGCATTCACATTCATTGGCACATTGTACCGATATCTGGATATTTGGCGACATCATTTTTTCTGAGTAGTCCATGCGAATAACCTTTTAAACGCAAAATGAGATTATCATTGAGTAAAACAGGATATTTTGTAGATAATAAAATTTATTTGCCAAGATATCCAGAACAACTTTTTCTTGGTTCTAAGATGAGAAATTTTTTTTTTTTTTTTGCACGGAAATTATAACTGTCAACACTGACCTGTGCATCAAAAACGAGTGTTTTAACTAATGTATTTATTTAATGACATGCGTTTTTACAAGCGGACTCAAGGCACATCTCATATGTTACACTCCAAAAACGAGTTTGAAATCGAAAAAAAAATTTATCAAACTCATTTCGGTCATCTGGTCAATTGTTAACTTTCCCGGAACTTCTTGATTTGTTCAATCCATAAAACCTTGTATCATGTTAATTGGGCAGAGTTGAAGCTGCATGGAGCAGCTTGTGCATTAACCTTTCCTGTGAATTATTCTTTTTCACTTAAATTCAATTCAAAAGTACATTTATCTATCACTATATTATAAATATTTATGCACAATCTAGCTGTATTGGTACTTCTTTAGCGCATATTCGTTGGAGAGAGTGATTCTTCGAGTGAGAGGTTTAACATACTTACCATGTGGGCAACAACTCGCTTAAGGATTCATCAAAAAATTAGGGTGGTTTGTTCCGTCAGAATTTTGGCATAAATGGGGTCTCATATAAGACTTTTAATGCAGCTTTCTTCTTGAGTAGCATGTACCAAGCAAGTCGAACTCAGTACAAAATTAATAAATGGTAAACGGACCCTTTCCGTATAAAAACACTACCGACTTTCGATCCTGAGGCCGAATATGACGAGGCTAATATTATTTCTTCTACATACACATATACACATAAATAAAGTTTATTTGCTTCGACAACATATTAATCCTTTAGTGTTGATATATGCTTAAGCCATTCAGTAGGCACTAAAGTTTGTAACTCAGTAAATTCCCCACAATTAAATGTATTTAATTATTTCACAATCAATATTTAATTTAAAGTTTGTTTTGGCCGCAGCTGTTGCCTGGTGAATTGTAAATATTTTCGAGTTTCATAACCTCCCGGCAACGACAAGTATTTGTGTAAAGAAATATGGTGTGTTGACACTTCGGCCAACTTTTGATGTGGGTCGTTATATTAAAATTTTATAGTGAATAAATGAAACAAGCATAGTGTGCGAACTTTTTTGACGCTTCCCGTAAGCAAATAATACTGCAAATGGAAGTGTGGGTAAATAAATTCAAAATATTTTGTATGCAGTAAAAAGCAGATAATTAAGGTTGAATTAAAAACTTGTTATGAGGTGCAGAAGTTGTACCTTACTTACGCTTAAAGGCTCACAGTGGAAAATTTTCAATTTATGATGATGATTATTAGAGAATGTGATTTAAAAAAATGAAAATTAATATAAAAAAAGCATAAAAAATTCTTCCAGATTTCAGAATAGTTGATTTCAAAAATTTTAAAGCTTCTATTATAATAAAAACTACTGTACAACAGTAAGGATTTGAGAATTGTATACTTTTGACATTTAAATTATATGTAAAAATGACAAATCCTCCGCTTTTACTCAACAATTTTTATACACTTGCAACATGTTGCTACAGAGTATAATAGTTTTGTTCACCTAACGGTTGTTTGTACCTAAAAATAATCGAGATAGATATAGGGTTATATATGGCATATGTATATAAAAAGCCATAATGACGGGACGAGTCGAAAACCTATGAATTGCCACAACTAAGCATTAAATTACGTTAAAAACCTGTTATTTGGGGTTTGCAGTAGTCAGGGTCATCTGTGGTCTAAAAATTTTTAAAAATGGACGTGGACTCTCTAATAAGTTGGATGTAAATATCTCCTTAACCACTTAAGCTACAATAACCAAATTCGACAAGAACAAATTTATTAACAACCCGTACCGCCAGTGTGAAAATGGATGATATCGGATTATAATCACACATATCGGCCAAGTTATTTTAATGAAAGTGCGAGAGCGTACTTTTCTAATACGAGTGTATATTTGTGCCAAAAGTAGATGAAATTGGGCGAAAACTTTATACCATATAACTGATATTCAGGATTTTAAAACATCCGGCTGACTTGACTTCATATAAACATACATATACCAATCCGGGTTCAAAATTCTGAATACTGACTTTAAACCAATTAGGTTGGTGAAAAAGTGTGATATCTTAATAAAATTTAGTTATAAAATTATATTAAGAGTTTGGCGCTCAATACAAGTATAAATCGTAATTGCTTTTGGTCTAAACCTGATAATAAATTTCGATCCTGTGCGTGACGTTTTTCACATCAAATCAATAACCTCTTCGTTTGAGTTCATATCACATATATCTTATTTGAGGATGATTCGGAATTTTCGCTGCCAGCAAGTAAAATATAGTAATAAAACTAAGTGAGTATATAATTTTCTAAAAAAGTAAATATGATACCAAATTTGATTGTAGTATGTATATTCACGATTTCGTCAAACAATGAAGTTGAACCCTTTCGCTACTTTTAATTTTGCCAATATCTGAAGCTATTTCCCCGGCTTTAATCTTTGCAAGTATGAAATGTTCGGTTACACCTGAACTTAGCCTTTCCATACTTGTTATTTATAAGATATAAATATGATACTTTACTTACCATATAAAAGCCTCAAATCAAATATTTCTGAATACACATTCTAGGTATTTTAGCTAAGAATTCAAGTTTCACCTCTTTCACAATTACTCTCATAAACTTATACGGCGCAACCATTTTGATGCTGCCGATTAAGTATCGTCAGCACAGATAGCTGCAAATCTCTTCTGACAATGAATAATTAACTATATTTAATCACCGAAAAGGGATTTACCAGCAAAAAGTGAGACGCTTCAACAGTTTAGCAAATAAAATCATGCTCACTGCTCACCTTCTGCCGGCAAACAGAAGTCTGCCTTTAGGCGCCGGCACTTGCCATTTTTTATTCGTATCCATTTAAATCATTTAAGGTTGGTGAAAAAATTTGCACAGCTGACCCAAACACATTGGAATGTAGGTATGTCTGTGTATGCTTGCATACTTTATATTTAAGGTGGGTCGTTTTTCTTCGGTTCTTGTCGCCTAGATGTTACCCAGGCAATGAAGGGCTCTTACAATGTTTAACTAACATTGAACTGCTAATAGATTTTATGAGAAACCCTTTACTTACGCTGACTCGTCGGAAGCTCATTGCCTGCAATGGGATTTTTGGGTCTGCGTTACGTAAAGCATATATTTTTTTAAGAAAATGTTTAATATTTAAATAATTGTAGTTTATTATTATTCCCTTTACCTATATTTTCAATATATATTTGCAATTTTGCTTCTCAGCCTAAGATCGTTTATAACTCTAATAGTTACATCTAAAGTTGCGTTAACAAATGAAGAAATTCGAGGTTAAGACCTGTCAGAACACGGCACTTCGAATGAAGACAAGGTACCTCCTGATATCTTCTTAACTTCACTAACACAAAGACACACTACAAATTTTCTTTTAAGAAATACGAAAAGGAAATGTTTGGGATGGCTAGGATGACCTACATGTACTTGGCTGAAGCAAAATTAAAAAACTTGTCCTCAGGAATGTTAAAAGGTTATTACAGAACAATTCTTCAAAATCACTCTCAGCAAACAACGGACAAGGTGGTCATCAAACTGGAAGCATTTACAGAGATTCAGCCAACACTGCTTCCTATAAATTACGAACACAATTTTAATACTCATTTATGATCCAAAACAATCGTCCCGCCCTAATATGCATAGGGTATGCTCAGTATGCTATTCTCAATATATTTCTGTGTACGTAAAGTTGCTTAGCGATTTGAAGTTATACCAAATAATTAGATCGAGGCAGACGATATCGCCCCAGCCCTTTTTAATTATAAAGTTTATCAAAATGTAAAGTTAGGAAAATTAAATAATCCAACACTTAGTAGAACTTCAAATGGAGGCAATAGCAATAGATTTGTTTCAAGTGTCTGAGTGTCGAAAGTGAATTGAAGCAAATTAATAATTTGACTAATGACCATTAAAAGGGTATATAAACAATTAATTTAGTCAAGGAAAACGAAAGCTTGTGGAAGTGTAAAAAATATTTTGTAATTTGGGAATCTTATCGGAAACCACCCATTAATTATTTTTTGTCTGGATTATATTGTTGTGTTTGAGTATAAATTCACTGAAACATATTCGGTAAGCAATGAAAGCATTTTAACCGAATATATAAATGGTTGCTCCAGCAGCCATTTTGTCGCTGAACGCCTTGAACCTTGTGTGCAAAACTGCCAATTGTTGATCTGAGGATACCATATTAAAACTCATAGATGAGTTAGTCAAATAGTTTGTGGATTTGGTGAGTTGCCACCATGATGAGAATACAAATTTTCTCAATTCAGTGACGGTATCAAAATAAAGATAAAACTATGAATAATGTCTTGCCAAAATACGATAACATACGTATTGACCTACTTATATATAAATAGTATAAAGTCAAATGGATCTACCGATACAAGTAGTTCTCTCCTATATTTTTTAAGATAGTTACCAAATACTACAATTTACAAATATATTCAAAACTTTGTATCGATTTGCTTGTTGATGCTTCAGTTGTCTATTAATGTAATATTCAGAATGAGACTATATAGGTTAGGAAGTAGGCGTGGTTGAGAACCGATTTTTAACCTGAACTAGGAGTATGTCAGGGAAATTGTATGCCAGAAGTACAGACATAATTCGTTATTATTATATTTTAGTTGAAAAAGGGCGATCTTCTTTTTTGATTGGAGGGACTTAGGCCTTTCTTACTTGTATAACTAATTCAAATGTAATTTTAATATAATCATTATATTTTTTTTTGATTCAAAGAAAGTTTTTTCTACGTATCGTATTTGTATATTGCTCGCGGTCAATTGTTCCCAAAGCCGTGTTCTCAGGGAGGTCTGGTGCTCTGCAACAATGTTTTTCAGATATTATCTCCAAACAATTCACTACAATCATGCTCGGACCTCAATTTCTCTGTACGGTCCTGAATGTTACAAACAGCATATAAGATAAACAGGTATTCCGAATATTATCGCTTTTTGTTTTCATTTTGCCTGCCAACGACATTCTAATATTAAGACCACAACTTGTATATAGTAATGACATAAATTAATTGTATATAGAGCCGAGAGATTATCACCTAGCCAAGGCTTAATGAGCACATATATCGTAACATTAATCTGTAATCAATTTTCACATGAATGTTTGTGTTAGCTTTAGCAAAGCATGACTTTGGCACTTTAACAGGATGTGGGTGCTGCATTCCTTGCACCTTGCGGTTCGCCTTACAATGCATTTCTGTGACCAAATTGGTTCTGAGAATGCAGGAGGAGGAGCAAATAAGTTCAACGCATTGTGTTGCATATCAATTCATTTCATTTCCTTCCTTCTCTTTGTCTCTCAACTTCCAGCAGATAATGAATGGCGTAATGATGCAAATTTCATTTGTCTGAAACTCTGCTCTGCTGCACAGCTGGCAAGTTGATTATCGCAGCATTAATCGTGTGAGCACCTGCTTGACTTTTGATAAATATGTACCATATATTTATGTGTCAGTTGCAAACTCAGCTGCCTTCGTCGCAGAGAATAACTTGAAATATACTACGGACTTATTATTCTCTTAATTGTTGTAGTCAAAAGACCGTTGAGGAAACTCTTTTTGTTTTTTTGATCACAGCGTCAAATTCTCTGCCCTGTTCTGTGCTCATTCCCATTTATTCAAATACATTCTTAATGACAACAGCGTAAAGTACTGTCGTTTGAATGGTACAGTCCTCATCCTCTTTGATAACGACCTCAGAGTGACCGCAGTTGTAATCTATATCTCGATAAGAGCATGTATATTCCACATATATACTTTATATATATTTTTTTTCACCACTTCGGTGATTACTTGAACTATTATGAATTTTATTGGAATTATTAGACGTTCAGGTCTTCGACTAGACGATACTTGAATATACATACTTCAGCAGTACACATTTATCCTCCAGGCATACTGCTGATGCGAGAAAGTTTCTCATATAATTCCTGATTACTTCGTAGACCGACAGCAATGGTTGGACAACATTGTAATATACACTACAAAGAAAAGGGAACAGATCGAACAGACCTCTAGAAAATGAACTCCGGGCTTCCTTGCGTATAGAAAAATTTACTGCCTGGACAGGTTGCCGAGCACGTCATTTATCTAGATTCTTTACAACATATATACAACAATTCAAAAGTTCCAGGACTTTTTAAACAACGCGGCTTCTAGTGGCGCCATCTGTCTGAAATTGTTATCTCGAAATTCAGTCTCTCAGTGTTGTCGTATAAAATTTATATAACAGCTGACTTGTATAACAGCTGAGATATCGCGCTACATGATACACATTGCTAATGTCACACATTACATTTGTAGTGTCGGTCGGAAAATGAGCATCGAACAAAGAGCCAACATTAAGTTTTGTTTTAAACTTGGTAAAACTTTTACCAAAACTCATCAAATGATGAAACAAATTTATGGCGATAATTGCCTATCTCGTAGACGTATTGACGAGTGGTTTGAACGTTTATAAGAGGGACGGGTGGACTTGGAAGACGACGAACGTTCAGGCCGGAAAAAAAGATAGTGGGGAACGAAAAAAACACGGAAATTGTGCGTGAATTCATTAAAAAAGAGCCGAAATCATCAATCGGAATTATCAATATCCGCAGCGTCGATTTATCGTATTTTGACAGAAAATTTCGGCCTCAGAAAGGTTTGTGCTCGATTTGTCCCGTACACTTTGAAACAACACGAAAAAGACCTCAGAATCAGACAGATTTTTTGACCAAAAATCGCATTCATATCATCAACCATTCACCCTATTCGCCTGATATGGCACCCTGCGATTTTTATTTGTTCGGAAAACTACATTTGGCCATGAAAGGAAACCGCTATGCTGACGTTGATGCCATCCAAAATGCGACGACCGCCATCCTCAACGCTATACCGACAAATGACCTAGAAAAGTTATTCGTTAACCTTCTTGAACGTGCAAAACGTTGTATTCAGGCGGAGGTAGACTATTTTGAAGGCGACCAATAAATTTTTCCAAAAAAAAAACAAATAATATTCGTTTTTTAATAAAAGTCCTGAAACTTTTGAATTGCACCTTGTAGAATCAAAAAGCAACTTCAATTTGGATAATCAAAAAAAAAAAAACACCGTGAAATACAACAACTTTGTTTATTTTCCCCTGCTTTGGGTTTAACAAAAGAGGGGAAATTTAATACACTGACTAATTAATGAAACTTTTTTTTCCACGAACCAAAGCAATATAAAATCATACGTTAAAAATTTAATAGCCCGGTTTTCGAACTTTTATAACTGAAAGTGAATTAAAGATAATTTTGCGCTCTCAACAACACTATGAAAAGCCCACAAGTATTTTTACCAACTAAAAATGTCATTAAAAAAGCTTAAAGTTGAACCTTCATAAGCTTACCATTTCTGATTATCACCGTATTTTTTACATTAATTAAGATTTTGCAGAAATTATTTCACGGTTAATAAATTTTATTTCCGAAAACTGTCTTTTTTTATATGTAATGGAAAAATCGTACACCGAATTTAAATTCGCAAAATCTTTGCGTTTGCCATTAAAACGGCCAAGCCTTTAAAAGTCTGTATATAAGTAGGTGCTTATCGCTTTTTCAAAGGAATTGCAGTAAAATTAAATTCAACGCTCTTAAATTCATCGTTCTTCTGCAAACACATATGTACAGAGATGAAAGCACTTTGTGGCACTTAAATGCTGTGCCTGAAATTTAACGACACTCAACTTTAATGATCCAGGTGTAAATATAAAAATTTTATTACAACAATGTGCACTAGCACACATTAAATTTAAGCTACCGGAAACAAAACCTGCAATTCCAGTGGCAACATGTTCATATGTACTTAACTTACATGTACTTGTATATAGTCAAACACATACATATGGGTATTCACATATAATACTTGCACGCATACTTGTATAAATATCTGCGGTGAAAAGCTAAAGTTGCAGTCACTTGCAAACAAAGCCAAGAATTTAATACAACACATAGCTTGGCATTGGTTGGACTTCTGCCAATTCGAACAATTAAGCTTGCTCGCTTTCGATTTGGCTTGATTTCAATTTCCAATTGCTAAAATATGGTAATTTCGTATCAATTACATGCATATAAACACACATACATATGTGCGCCTAAAAGATTAGTAATGCAATTTTCTTAATATAGTAAATACTTTTGGAACTACGCTCAGCGTAGAAGTGAGAAACTCGGTCCCGGGGAAGCAGATAAAACTTTGCTAAAATAAAATTATTCATTTGCTCTTTCAGTAGAATGCATTGAAATACAAGGTTGCTAAAACGATATGACAACCCTACTCATTAAAGTCTTACGGCAATTTTTAATCACCCTAAAATGTCAAGAATAAGCAAATAACATCCTATTATACGAATATACACGGAGAAACGAAGAGCTAAGCTCATCAAAACAAAACACAAACGTTAACTTCAGTGAAGCTATAATACCCCTAACAGATGCATTTCTTATCGAATAAGAGGCTATAAAAAATCTTTATCTTCATTTGTATCTGGCAGCTATATGCTATAGTTGTCTGATCTGTCGAATTTGTTCGGAGATTGTAGCGTTGCCTTGGACAATAATCTATGCCAAATTTCATGAAAATATTTTGTCAAATAAAACAGGTTTCCATACAAGAACATAACCATATAATATTTATTTTGTCGCCTTCAAAATATGCTCCTTCTGAAGCGATACACATATGCCATCTCTTTTTCCAATGATGGAAACATGTCTTGTAGACGCTGTCCGGGATCGGGGAATCGCCCTCAGTTCCCTCTGCCAATTTTGTTTTATGGCCTCAATCGACAGATCGCGTTCATTTTTGGCATAGTAAAAAAATATTTAGCGCGCGCAGTTTAAATGACAATTTCCGGAAACTTTCTGATCACAATTTATATACTTAATATGACCTCCTTCTGGGTATTAATGTACCCTGTTCAAGGTATAAATATGTATTCTTCATTAAAAGAATGTTTAGAGATAGTTGTATAGTAATACCTGCACCATAAGGTATTTAATGAATGATTTGCAAAATTTTGTGGATCCATTCAAATTAAACTTTTATAACAAATCTTTTTTTTGTTGTCGTGCGCTCAACACTAGCCTTCGGGAGAAACCGACTTAACGACTTAATAGTTTAGCACCCAACAAAGTTTTCAACTGTTTTATAAATAATAGTATATTTCACCATATTTTGGCTGAAGTCTGGAAGTTTATTTATTTGTTATCGTATAAGGGCTTTAAAGAAATATAAAATATTTCCTATTTTATTAGTGGATTAACCTTTTTTAATCCTGAGCGAAATTACAGAGCTTTCTTGTTTTTGAACGTACTCGTATTTTATGTGTTTGACCTTGATCTTTTTCCAGAACTTTCTTTATTAACAACCAATTTTTGAAAACTTTATTTTGAAATAGTCTAAATCAAATAGTAGCTCAGTATCATTGTGAATCTGTATACATCGAATAAGGGTTTACATCGTATTTGTTTAAAGTACTAATTTTCAAATACAGTAAGAAAAAAAATATTCGGTTTTAAAATACTCATGTGTATTTAAATTTTTTACAAAAAATTTGCGAAAGGAAAGAAAGCCGGTTCTGTAGTTTCCATACCATTTAATAATCAGAGACAAAGAGAGAGAAAGTAAAAAAAAGTTTCACTAAACCAACTTCCATAATATATAAAAACACAGCAGCCACAAAATCAATTTTTAAAACGTTGTACACAGTATAGAAGAATTTTCTGTGACCTTGTTTACATCCACAGTTATTCGTTCGAAAAATACATATGTGTGCGTGTATGTAGATAAATAATACATATGTGTATGTCTCTGTTTTTCAAAGGAAACAATTTCCTTTTAACTTGATTGTTATTCTACAAATCTGCATTTATTTTTGAATTCTTCCTTGCTTTTATGGGCTTCCTATACCCGCACTACTCACTACCTCACATCTCGTTAGTATACATATATCACGAATGTTGTGAATAACAGCACAAAAACCGAAATCGAAAAACAAACGGGTTAGCAACAATACAAACGACTTTATACTTGTTTCAGCAGACATATTTGACCATGCAATAATATTTTTGTTTTTTGTTGATTATGAAAACAAAATGTATTTTCTTTAACAAATACTTTGCAGGTTTAAATAAATCATTTCGGACTTATACTTTCTTACTTCGTTCTTTTCTGATGCATGTCTGCATTGGAGGCTTAAAGCTTTGTAAGATTTTTAGACAAGCGTTTAAAAAGATTGGTACGCGATTGCAGTCTGACCGCTATGAGGTGAAGGTAAAATAGAAATATATAAGTATATACAAATGTATTCTGTCAGATATTACTAATAGATAACTTAATTGGTTACTAACACCAATATTTAACTGAGTTGATGATAAAATACTATCATATGACATCAGGGTTTATTCCAATGAAAATAACACAAAAGACATCAGCTCCGTCTCAATCTGAAAGGACCTCTCTGAGCCGTTCAATACCAGATGAGGTTTAAGACGGGGTGATACACTCGTACACAGATGACATTGTCACTATAGACTTTAACAACAGAGCCGTCAGTGCAACCTCCACCAGCCTAGAAAAAGAAGCGAAAGAGGTTACAGAGGTTGGTACACACACTAGGTGACTTTTGACAAGCCTTGAGATCAAGCGCAGAATAATTCTTGCCAACAGATGCTACTTTGGGATAGGTAGGCAATTGAGAAGCGGATCCTTCTTTGGACGAACAAAAATTACGCTCTATAAGTCTCTTATCATTTCAGTCTTATTTTACGGCACAGAAACATGGACGATGGCAAACTGAGATGAGAAAGCAATTGGACCATTCAAGAGAGCTGTTCACCGCAAGATCTTTGGAGCCGTCCACCTGTACGATAGTACCAAAGAATATGGAATCATCAACTGTATGATACGCATGGACGACGAAGCTCCAGCAAAAAACTCCTTCGATTCGAGATCCATATGTGGACAATAGAATGGCCAAGTGCATAGGAAGCCGTGACGTGATCTCGCAAAGGCAAGTGGTAAAATTTTCTGTTCTCGGCCCAGGCTGACCTACAGTTATAGCGCCAAAGGAGCAGAATAAGAGATCAGGTGAAAGTGTTTTATTTTCTAGTTTCTAGCAGGTGAGAACCACTGATACCACTTGATCCAAACACCCGAATACGTAATTTTGAGTACTAGCAAGTTGCGGGCAGGGAATTAAAAATTGAAACACACACTTTGGTCGTATTATAACTATATAAACTTAAAACTTGAGGACTACTAAATATAGACAATCTATAATATGAAAATTCCATTTTTACTTTTCAATGTCTCTTACTTCTGCAAAGAATATTATTGTGGCAATAAGAGATCAGACAACTTAAAAAAAGAGATAACGAAAACAAATAACTAAAATCGAATGATTTCCGTTGCGGTGAACAAAAAGCGGTTATTATTGCACTTTCAACATTCTTAAGAATAACAAGTCCATTAAACTTTAATACTTGCAACTAAAATTTAACTTTTTAACAAAACAAATGTAATAAACGAGGCAATACTTTAAAATCTTCAAAAGCTAATTCAGCAGAGGCTTGACCTATATTGCCAGAAAATAAAAAATTAACGAGTTAATAATAACCAAACAAACATGCATTTTTCCGATGTTAAGCCTTATGTGAATTTCCTGAATTTATATGCTATTTTTATTTATTTGTAAGCCCGTTTTCATGCTTTTGCTGCAATATGTTGCGGAAGTCCGCAGAACAGACTCAACTATATTTATAACAACTACAAATGGAACATTGGAACATTTGTTGTTTGAATGTTGGTTCACATGTCCTCGACTAATAACGCAATTGTTCCAACTATTTTGCTAAGTCAACCGTAACTCGTTTGAACACGCTGCAAACCCGCAGAGTGCATTCTAAAGTATACAGTAACTCAGGAATGGAGAAAATATGTTTTATTTTACGAGATGAAATGAAAAATCCATGCATTAAACAGGTCAACATAAACTAATTTTTTGTTTTGCGCATGGGTTTTACTTAATATATTCTGGTTATATAAGCAAATATATAATATATGGTAAAGGACGATTACATATAGAAAATATTTGCTTTTGAAGCAATTATAGCGATTTGATCATTTTTGATTTTCCCGTCCATTTAATGTCGGCCTTTGTGAGATGTGATCGTCAAAAGAGAGGGAAGTAGGCTGATACTCAGGTGAGAAAAATGAATTTTGCAGTGCTGGTGATAATATTTCAAATATTTTTAAGAATTTTTTCCAAAGTTTTCAGAGGCGAAAATAAAAACTGTAATCTCAAATCCTCAAATAAAAAACTTTTGAGTATGAGTTTGTAATATTTTGCCTAAATTACTTAGCAATGCCGAGAAAAGAGCCTGGAAAAGTTTTAAGGCAGTAGCGCATGGCTTCCTTACGGATGAAGATGCATATATTACTTTCTCATTTAGATAAATGTAAAGATAATACCAGAGCTTGTTCGGAAAAATAATTAGAAGGCATCAAGATATATGTAATAGAATTTAAGAGACGTTACCTAGGTCAGTATACTGAAGCATGATTGGGGACTATATTTGCTTCTACGAAACATAACAGGAAAAGTAAAACTTTTCACTTTTAAACATTTGGAATCTTTTTTAAAATATCTATTGTAAGAATGAATCCTAAATGGATGATCGCTATATTTTAATAAATTATTTATATGTAAAATGTTTGCGTATTTTATTGAGTTGAATTTTTCCATTTTTTATACATAAAAGCAAATGCAGAACACTTTTTTTATACTTATTCTTAATTTGAGATATAAAAGCAACAAAAATAAGTTATATATAACTCGTGCGCAAAAATACTGTTGGCCGGTGTTATCAAGGATAATTTTGAAACTTTGAAAACTTTGACATTATCTGCTTTTTAGCTTAAACTTCGTTGAATAAAATATGTTATACTTATATATCCGAATATAGTAGTTTTGATAGAAAATAATAATAATATAAATAAAATTATAGCCATAATCTTGTACGCGAGCGCCAAAAGAACACTCGTTTAAATACAATATACTATACGTGTATGTGTACCAAGAATAGAGGCTCTACTATATTTTCAATTTGAGTTCAACCAGATTTGATAAGCAACTTAAATTGTAATCTTGTTACGTAAAAAAATAATTATTTATTTAGTTTTAAGCCAAGAAGCTGCACACTTATCGGAACCACCGATATCGGACCACTACAGATATTGTTGCCATACAAACTGATCGATCAAACTCAAATCCTTATACGGAAAACTTTTTAGTTGACAAAGTTCAATATACGAAGAAATTGTTCAGATCGGATTAATATACAATAGAAAACAGTTGCCGTACAAACTGACCGATTAATATCAAGATAAAAATATTTTTATACTCCTTTAAATGCACCTGAGAAATACTTCGGTACAGCCCGATTTCTTGTTTTAATTAATTCTGACTTTTTACAATAAAATTTTGATTACGAAAAGCAATTACTATTTACAACCAATTCGCTGTGTTTAATAAAACTTCAAATAGACTGAAGTGCTAACCTCGAGAAACTTCCGACTTGAACAAAGTTTTCGGGTTAATAGCCAGAATATTTTAAAGTAATAATTGCAAAATTGCAAATAATTTAATTCACGGCGTCAATTGCAGGGTTTACAGTTCATTGTTTCCAACTGCTGCGCACATTTTCCAGCGAAGTCATACCAATGCACACATGTGACAGGAATGCGAAGCAACTTTATGTTGGTGTGTCTGCTTTTATGTGCACTTTCACTTTTAGCGATTATATTCTGTCTGTGTCTGTATCGAAAGAGTGTCGAGCAAATTGCATTCCCATTATCTACCCCCATATCTACACAGATGGTTGCATGTTCCTTTATAGTATATATATAAACAGAAACTACTTGTACATTTTACCTAGAGATTTACGAGCAAAGCTAGGATGTAATGGCTGTGTCATGTGACTCGAACTGCAACGAAGTTCTATCATCAGAAGAGTAAAATTGTAAAGCCGCTGAGTATAAACGAGTAAGTAAGTAACAACAAGGTAAAAGTACAAAGTATAGGTAATGGTACATTGAGTTTTTATGCGACTTTTTAAAGTTTATGTTTTCCGGTTTTTAATAAGCCAATTTGTTCAATATACAACCATTAAAACACACCCACTTATACGTGCAAATTCAAATTAAGCCAACTGTGGCCCTACATTTAATATCGCGAATTCACAATGGAGCCATTCTTCCCGCAACAAAATAAGCTTAAGTGTTGACATTTTATGGGTTTCTTCCTTAACGGCTAAATTCAAAACCAAATTTGTTGCGTTTTAATGGCATATTGTTTTAGAAATTTGCCAATCAAAAGTTGTTTGAAGCAATTTTTTATGTGTTTATTTCAAATTATTTTTAGAATTATTTAAAGAACTTGAATTTTACGGGTAAGTTTGTATGACAACTATATGTTATAGTGATCCGATCTAAACAATTACAAATACAAAAGTTGTCCACTTGACATATGTAGTTTCGGTACAACCGAAATTAACTTTTTTTCTTGCTTTCAAACTTATTAACATAAAACTTATATTTAAAATAATATCTTAAATACTTGTAAAGACTGAAAAAGTGTTGTTTCATGCTTCGGAAGACATTAATATAATCCGACAGACTAAATATCGCAAGTGTTCAAATTTAGAAATCGCAAAATCACTTCCACTAATAGTCGTTCAGTCTTGTACATATCAACCAAACCCATTCAGATATACTAAGCACGAGCTCAGCGCATGGTGTCTAGCACTAAACCAACAACACATAAATCACAGTCGCAAATCCGACTATTGGGAATATTTAAACACATGCAACATGGCCCGCAGCAAAAAAAAAACATTCAAACGAACATGGTACGAGTGTGTACTTGTTTGTACTCGCCAACTGCTAATCTCTTGGCCGTTTGACCATTGGCGCTAACTCGCACATCCAGTAAAGTTGCTAAAAAACAGTCGTTTGCACTCGACTATTGTTGGCACATGCGTGTGGGTGTATGACGCATTTTATGAACAGTTAGTGTTGTGTTAAATCTCGAATTTGTCACTGCATCTCGCGCGACTGAATATTAGCATAAATAATAGAGCTTAATAACTTGTTCTCAATTTACTTTGCTCCCATGCCAGTGATGTTTAGCAATATTTTCGGACATTAGCCATATATTTTGAATACATATCTATTTTTATGCTAATGTAATCACTGAGTACATTAAAAAATTTTAATGTAATTTATAAAAAACTTTCAAGTGCCAATTTAAGTTCAAAGTGCAAAGCGAAATATAAAGAAGAAATTATGTAAGCAATTTCGCCATTAATATGTTATGTTATTACAAATGTATACATTTATTCAGGCAAACTGTTTTAAGATTTTTGTCCTGCACACCACGAATAGCAGAATGAAGAAGCATAAGAAGAATAAAAGTTATGGCGTATAAAATATTTTTGCATGAATTTATGTACTTTAATTTAGGTCTCTTGAAGATCGCACTAATTTTTCCCAAAAAAAATTATTTAATCTATTTCGGGTATTTTATAATTTAGTTATATACCTTGAACAGAGTTAAGTTTGCCACGAAGTTTTTAATACCCAGAAGGAAAAGTCGAAGGCCTTATAAAATGTATACTAAGTGCTGCCTTAAGTTCTGTTACAAGTTCAAGCGATTAAAAAAATTAAACTATAATAAATTTTTTAATAAAGCAAATTTTAATGTAGAAATTTCTATTCGAAATAGTCACCTTTTGTTTTCACACAAGTCCATAAATTATTCGGTCATAGATCAACACGGCCATTTACCAATAACATGCACTGTTTCTATTGGTATTGACGACAGTACCCGTACCAAAAATTTGTTGAGACTCTGAAAATTTCTCTGAGGTATGCTAGGGGTCATATTCTCCAACTCCCACCACAAACTGTAAATTCCAATAGATTCAAATCTGGACTTCCAGACGGTCATTCATCTGCAGCTATGAAAACAGGAATATGGCTTTAAGCCACTGCTCCGTGATTTTTGTCTTGTAACCTGCAGTAAAATCGTGTTGGAAGATCCAATGCTCATCATCGAAGAGAGTATATTGAACTGCTTTACCACGTCCTCTAAAACATCCTTCTGGTACACTTTTGACCCAATTTTAACCTTTTTCGCAAAAATGAAGCGATGTAGCCTTGACAGGAAACTTCCCACCAAAACATTACAGTAACTGGATGGTAAGAACGCTTAACCCTTGGAAAAACATATTTTGCATCTTTAGAAGTGTTTTGTCTAGATATGTTTATTAAAAACTTCTTCAACAATGAAACTTTTATCATCTATAAAAAGAATACTTTCATAGCCGTTGACCGCGTGCCACCGAAGAATCCACTTGCAGCTGTTTAGCCTAATTTGTCAGAAGATGATCAGTTGATCGACGATAGACTCTCGTTTGAAGATATTCTCTAATATGAATAAAATTTATATATCAATTTTACTTGACTTGATTTATTTATTTTCTTGCCTGTATATTGCGAACTAGTCCCTCAGCTTTTGAGTTCATCACCCTCATTCTCAAATATTTTACGTCGTAGAACTTTCAGAATCAGAAGTTAAGGTATTCGCGTGGCATTAGTCAACTAAAACTTTAAAAGTCTGTGATTGAACCGAAAAATATGATAAGAGTGTGAAAATTCTATTAAATATACGACTCCAAGTAAACCTATTTTCAAGGTCACAATAAATGTTTGTAATAAAAAACAAGATGATAAAGCAAAATATACCAACCAAGTATGATAAATATCCGTACACAAACATATTCATAACGTTTACAAGCCCACACTTCTCTAAACATTTTCAACAAAACACTCTAACAAGCTTGTGCACATCAACATAATAGGAGATTATAACCTCAGATCAGTTCCACTGATATCCATAGCGATGAGTTTCGGCTTAATGAGTGCCGGACCAATTCTCAATAACAATTATGTACCTACACCGTGTAGGCGTTCAAGTGGCAACGGCTGAAGGATAAACTTTTGCCTGCCAACAACAACAACATTCAATGGAGCGTACACGTGCGACTTGCTTGTGCTGCAAATTTGAGAGTCTGAATTAGCAGAAATATTGAAATGTGTGATAGTAAAGAAAAATTCGACAATTTTACACGACACTAGGCACCTACAGCACTGGGCGAAACGAAATTTGGGTAAACAGCTCATGGCTATTTATTGAAAGTGAGACCTAACCGAACCGCCTACATTACAAAACAACCAAAATTAAGTTATTTGCATAAATTAGGATTAATGTCCTTTTTGTGGATCCTTTGACATAATCTTAGCTTATTTCACTTTATTTATTTACACGTTCTGACCCTTTGCCGTTGCAAGGAATTGAAAATCAGTTAGGCGTTTATAACGTCAATCAGGGATGATAAACTGCGAATTGAATTTGAAACAAACTTTATATGAACTTTAAGAATTTTGTGAATTTGTGGGCGATTTTATAATTTTTTTTTTTAATTTTTGTAGGTAATTTAGTATATTTATGTGTAAAATAATTTGGCCAATGCCAGAAAATTTCAGTGCTCATTTTTCTATAAGACGACTAGTTACTCTAAAGAGAACTGGATCCATGACCGTTCCGTTACAACAACAACATCTACCACTGGACCGTTTGAAAAGCCACTACTCATCGAACTACGAAACATACAAATGATAGACCAGAACTGAGTGGCTTGAAGAATTCACCCGCTAAAATCCAATATTTTCTTAATACAATCTTCAATTTTTGAATAAAAGTAGTTAATTTGTCGTGCCTTAGTCGGTAGCTCTGTAGACCAAAACGTTACGAGAGTATTTAGAGAGGAAAATAGATCACGATGCAAACTGTCTCTTTATGTTTTGGCTTCTTCACAGCTTTTAGCATTTAGATTCGATTTTTAAATGTTAGAATTTCATTTGTACCCTGAACAGGGTATATTAAGCTTGCCACGATGTTTGCAACACCTAAACAAAAACGTCAGTTTTTGAGATATCAATCTGAAATTTTGCACCCGCCCTTTTCGCACCAATAAACAACGATTCCGTCTTTGAAGAAATTGTTCAGCTGGAGTCACAATAACATTTAGTTGTCATACAAATTGACAAATCAAATCTTGTAAGCAATCTTTTGAATTTGTGAAGGGTATTATAGCTTCGGTTTATCCTAAATTAAAGCTTTTTCATGTTTTTTAGTCTTTTCAGTAAACTCACCGTTTGGGAAGCACTGACTTTGGAAATAAATCGTCCTAAATGCAATTTGAAAAATAAAAATTTCACACAAATTACGCAATTTAAAGTTGTTAAAAAATGACAGATTTCTCTCAAAATCGCAAGATACTTAAAAAATATGTGTGAAATATTATTTCCTTTGGGATATATACAACTCAATTGTCGGATAAACGGCTGTGGACCACCACCGCAAACAGTTCATGAGAGCCGGCAGCTAGTTTGATATATCAATTCATTGTAATTTTGTTTAAGTGCCCTTTGGATGTTATTTTCTTCATTTGTCCTGCCAATTTCGATCCTTTGTGCATATGTCTGTATTTTTTTTTTTTCACTTCAATAAAATACAATTTTCACTTCCGGTCACAATTTTATTGTCCCTTTATCGAATAGGCTATCGCCTGTGACAATAATAACCTCGGAGCAATTCGCACTTCGCATCCATTAGCATTCGAGAGCGCACACTTCACCACACACGGCACATCGAATCGATAAAGACAAATTTACACGTCCGCCCATGTTGTAATGAATTCTGTTTAATTTTCCCTTTTTGATATATTTATACTCTCGCAACCTGTTGCTACAGAGTATAATAGTTTTGTTTACCTAACGGTTGTTTGTATCACCTAAAACTAATCGAGTTAGATATAGGGTTATATATATATAAATGCTCCGGATGAAGAGACGAGTTTAAATCCGGGTGACTGTCTGTCCGTCCGTCCATTCGTCCGTGCAAGCTCTAACTTGAGTAAAAATTTAGATATCTTTATGAAACTTGGTAGACATGTTTCTTGGTACCGGGAGACGGTTGGTATTGCAGATGGGCGTAATCGGACCACTGCCACGCCCACAAAACGCCATTAATCAAAAACAAATAAATTGCCATAACTAAGCTCCGCAATAAGATACAAGACTGTTATTTGGTACACAGGATCACATTAGGAAGGGGCATCTGTAGTTAAAAATTTTTTTTTAAAGTGGGCGTAGTCTCGCCCCTAATAGGTTTAGTGTGCATATTTCCTAAACCGCCAATGCTATTATAACAAAATTGGACTGGAAGCAATTGTTTTCAGAATCTCTATGGACGGTGTGAAAATAGTTGAAATCGGGTGGCAACTCCGCCCACTCCCCATATAACGGTACTGTTAAAAACTACTAAAAGCGCGATAAATCAAGCACTAAACACGCCAGAGATATTAAATTTTATCTCTGTGATGGTATGAGACGACTTGCGAGGAACCGTGTTCAAAATAAGACAGTGGGCGTGACACAGCCCACTTTTAGGTGAAACCCCGTATCTTGAGATCTGCTTAACCGATTTCAACCACATTCGGTACATAACATTCTTCTCATATCTCTATATTATAGTGCGAAAATGGGCGAAATCGGACTACAACCACGCCTATTTCCCATATAACACCATTTTCAATTACATCTGATTCTTTCACTTTCCACTATGCATATCAAGCAACAATGATTATACCGGGGTAAAACTTTGCGTGAATAAGACGTTTAAAGTATGCCACCTTGTGACCAAAAATTGTTTAAATCGAACCAAAACTGTTTAAGCCCCTAAGAACTAAATATGTGGACCCCACTGCCTATAGTTGACCTTCTACCGAGAATATCAGTCAATCCACAAAGAAATCTCAAACGAGTATACCATTTGACTTTGCGAGAGTATAAAATGTTCGGTTACATCCGAACTTAGCCCTTCCCTACTTGTTTTATTTTTTTCTTTTTTTTTTTTTTTGAAATACACAAGTATCTCAGATGCTCTGCAGATGTGAGCAATGTAATTTGTTGCCAAGTTGCGTTTTCAGGAAGCCAGCATAATTTGTGGTGTGTGCGTGGGCAGCGAATTCAATAAGGCGCTTATTAATAAATAAACAAATTATAATGAAATCCGGTTGAGAATGTCTGTTTTTATTTTTGCAATCACGGTAAAATTCAATCGTTGTTTAAGTCCTTGTTTAAGGATTCCTCAGCAAAAAAGACTTCGTTAATGTGTATATAACAAAGATGAAATATGTATATAATAGGTAGAATAATATCAGGAAAATATTGAAGGTAAACAATTTTTATTACAAATAAAAAGAAGAAAAATTAATGAAATATAATATTTTCGCTTTGCATCTTTCTCGCCAAACCATGTCAAAATTTGATCAGTTAGGGCTGGTTTAACAGCATATTTTGTTGACTTTACTCCCCACCCTAAGAAAACAGGAAAAGCCGCTACCGTTCAAAAATGGTCTTTACCCCCTTGACTTGATGTTAAGCGGTCCAGTCAGAAGTCATGTAAGGTAAAACTGGAAGTCAAGAGAAGTCAAAAGAGGAAAAATCATGCTACAAGCACGCCTCATCTAAAAATGGTTCAAATGAGTATTAAACCTTTCAAACCCATGGATACCGATTATGAGAACCCTAGTGACTGTACCGACTTGTCTGCTGCCTTTTTACCAGTTAACCTTATACCATATACCTAGATAAACCTATATCTTAACAAAATAAAGTTACCGTATAGTCTTTGATACACTGTAAATAGATAGGTGCCGAAAATGGGTGAAATCCATCGTGAACTCCCGCAGCCCGCATACACTACGAACAATGATTTTTATTACTCTAGTTTACTGTATGACGAATCATCGATTAATGTGTGAGCCCCAATGTGCCCTAACCCCCGCTAACCGCCGTATGCCAATTGTTTTTAAAGTGAAAAGTTGTCAACCGATTTCCTTTACTCATTATTTTCAACATAAGGTTAGAGTATTATTATGCATATAAGTATATATTTCTTTAACATTCAATTACTCTGTCACTCTGGCTTAAAAATGTCCTTTACGTTGAAATCAGATTTGCCTCGGCAAAACTTTAAAGAGATTTAAATATTCCATTTAAACTTGAATGAATCCATATTGACACGTATGTTAGTCTGCACTCACACATACACATATACAATTACACAGTACACATTTAGGGCGGCACTTAAAATAAAGTAATTTATGATTTTGGCAATCAAGTCAACAATTTTGGGACTCTACATAAGGTAGCTGAATAAGCAGCATCTTTTCAACACATTGCTTGGTTATATTCGGGCTGACAATAATATCAAAACGATTAACTAACATAAGAAGAGATAATAATATGGTGTCACAATAGACTAATTTTTAAGTTTGGAAATGTCTTTCGGCAAATTTGGGTACGAAACGGCATAAGAAATATATTTTCCTTCACTTTACAGAAAAACCCAACTTCAGATAATTTAGAAGATTTTTTTCGTTGAAAACATGAAGAAGAAATCTTTTTTATTTTTAATCAAAATTAGTCTCCTCAACAGTTTTGTGATTGGCTTTGTCCATATATGAAGGTTTTGAACCATAGGTAGAAGTTTTTGATAACAGGAAGAACCAGCTTACAACCGTTCAAGAGTGACTCCCGTAGTCTTCGTAGTGGGGTTCAGCCTTAATATGTAAAGTAATATAATCTTTCGACAGTTTTGAACAATTTTTGTGAACGTTTATTTCGCATTTGTCACGATTTCACCCTCGCATAACAAACACAACATATTCTCTAATCTATTTCTATTCTATTAATTTTTTTGGCAAAGTCTCATCCTAATTTTCGAGCATATTTGCATCCGCTATGTGGTTTCCATATGTTTATAGCGCACACACTCACATAAATAGATTGAATATGCAAATCAGTTACAAGGACTACACTGTCAAATTATTCGTTGCTTTTGAGTTTCGTCGCCACTTTTCAAGAGTTCGAGCGCATTCCTAACAGCCATTGAACTCTCGCCTGCACTCACACACACCTGCATATGTATGTGTATGGGTTTTAGTTAAGCATTTCAAATTGTCAACATGCAGATATGCAAAGTGAGACGGGAAACTAAGCGCAAATATTAAAAACATTTTTCTTTCGATTTTCTTTTTCATTCTTTTTTATGTTGTGCTGACGCCTGTTGAAATACCAGCCAATCGGAATTTTCGTAATACATTCATTTGGATTGTTCACACTTCATTAAACATGTCGATTTAAAAATGCTGTTCAAGTAATTAACTGTGATTTTTAATGGAAGTATGCTCTTTTTCATAAAAATTTATTTATTTTTGGAAAAGTTCTAAGCTAGGGAACTTATTGATATATTTTTTCGTTAAAAAACTAACGAAATTTAAATAATTTTTTCTATTTTAACTACCTTATGCTTCAAAAAATTCTATATTATTTTTCCCGTAATCCTAAGCAAAAATGATGACTAGCTGCCGTTTAAAATTTCCTAAATATTTACTGCACAATTTAACCCTTTTCTCCCCACTCCACCGCGAGCAAGGCCTGACAATCCGAAATTGTGTGGCACTTGTATTTATTTTCATAGTCCTTCACTAACCGAATTCTGGAAAATGGTTAGCTGTGGAATTTTATCGCATGCAGATTACACGTAAACAAGCTTTGATGGTATTTGGTGTTTTGTAGTTTGAGACTGTCAAAACTTTTACCTCTTTATTTATTTGTTTTTATCTGTACTTAATACGAGGTTATTTGGGAATGGCTCCATAAAAAGCAGCTTTATCATAATTCATAAGCCAATCAAATGATTTCCTTTCTATTTTGTTTTATTTGCCGCATAATAGTCTGCACGCGCACGTATCCAATTGGTCTCGCTCTTCGTCACAGCGCTAAAATAGGAATATGCAATAGGTGATACAAGCCTTGTAGGGAAAATGTGAAAAAAAACTACAAAAAAAAACATTTCTTAATATAAAATAAATAAGTTTCATAAGTATAGTATTTTTGTTATTTTGATAACTTAATAACCGCTGAAGTTGAAAGGGTTGCCACATGTCTAAAAAATGTATTTCAATTAAGTTAATAGATTATACTTTGGCATAGAACGAAAGCTATTCAACATCATTTTAGCATTTTAGGAAATTTTTTCTGAAATATAGAAAATATTTTTGGAACAGGCGTACCACCTGTTTAATGTTTCTACTCAATTAAATCCTTAAAATAAATTAAATATTTCATTATAGATAATAAGCTAAAAAGTATGGCAAACATTTCTGTCGTAAATATTTTTGCATAGGTTTGCTACCGGTTAGAAAATTACAATGGCAATAACTTGAGCAACTAATATATTTAGACAAAAACGGACGCCAAAACAAAATAAAATCGACGATAAATAGCCAAAATCAACCAGACAGCGAAATTCGTAACTAATTGCCTGAATGTTCGAGTGGCGAAGTTTTGTTAGCGATATACTATATTAGGGCTGCCAGATTGCGCAGCAGGTACAGTTAGGGTGCTCTCGTGTAAAGAGTAAATGAGATCCAAGAAAGAAGTTGTAAACTCTGATAATGAGTAAATAAGTGTTAAGTTGTTGGAATTAGAAATAAAGATAAGGGTATAGCTATTATATTGGGTCTTTTATTTAACAATTCAGTCATGAAACTCAAGATTGAGTTTCAGGGTTAAGAACAATATTAAGAACTTTTTGACTGGCATGCAAATATAGCACCGAACAAAACCAAACACATCGTGCCCAGAATATAATTAGAAATATTGAATAAGACATATTTTAAAACATATATTTTGAAATATTCCTTATACTTATAGGTCTCATTATTCAATTTAATTTTCGCGATGCTCTGAGGAATGTTTTGCTACAACTCTTTTATAACATTCCATTTTAGTAATTTTACGAAATACTTTTTTTTACCTCTTAGATATCGAAGCTTTGAAACTGATATGAGCATGATTTACTTACAAGCATTTTTTATACTCTGAACAGCTCTTTCACGCAGTTTATAACATGCTGAAGGAAAGGTCGGAAACCCTATAAGGAGCAGCATAGCATATAGCTGTGTAAATATTCCTACAGGGTACTTTAATATAAAGTCATATTGTGTGTGTAATTTATAAGTATGTAAACGTGAACTTTAAGGGCTTGGCAGGTTATTGTTGTAATGATGCATGTAAGTGCTTCTGCTGCTTATAGCTCCCAAACGATTTTCTCTTCCGCTTTCTTCTAGCAAAAGCTCAATTTTCAATGGCACCCATTGTAGCAGCGGCATGTGACAACACTGAGGTCAATTATATGCATATATATGGAAATCCTCTACTGCTTACACAACAAGTATATAGAGGCATGTGTCGTCTGTACAGCTATATATAACGGCTTATAAATATAATAGTAAGCATCTACTTAAGCTACTCACAATGGTCGCTAGGTATGATTATCGCACTTTAAGCGTTGTCGCTTAAGATGAAATATGATCCGGATCGACAATGACTGCAGGTGTTTAAAAAAAATAGAGAAAAAAAGTTTAATTTTGTTAACAGCTTGAGTTAAAAATGCTCTGGTTAATGAAGAAAAGGCACTGCAAAGGGATTTCCGGTTAGTGACGGGTATCTCAATCACTTTCCAAGTATTCGTGAGAGTTAATGTGTATTTAAACGTATTTATACGAATATATGTATATATTTGTAGGATATTTAATTTTAACTTTCAACAACAATAATAATATTCCTTAATACGGTAATAAAAGTTTCAAAAGCTGTTACTTAACAACGAATGTGGCACCAAAAGCAACGACTAGGTGACTTATGTTGAGCAAACGCTTTATTCTGCTTTCACTTCACCCACGGCCGCACTTGATCTATAGCACATGCTCTAACTTAAATACCACACTCTACAAATGTACGAGATATTTGTATTTATATATATATGTGTGTGTAGCACATTTGAAGAGTGGAAATGCATAAGTTGTGTGAAGAATTAAGGATTTCCGTATTTACTTTGCTTCCTTTCAGCTTTGCTTTGCTGGGGCGAGACAACAAAAGTTCCGTTGAGCGGCACAATAAACAATAAACAACTTGGTCCCAGTTGATGTCTTTGTTGACACATATTTGTTTAAGCCGGTATAATCTGCCATAATGCCTTTGCCAAGTGTTCCTTCCTTTCACTCATTTTGAGAAGTTTACTTTGTCAACAAATCGTATTTGATTACGATTAAAATAAAGTTGTTATTTGACAGTTAAGATAGGCGCAAACAAAAAACATATAAACTAGAACTTTGGTTATTATGCAGACTTGTAGGACATTTGAGTATAACTGCAGAATAAATAGGAAACTTGAGATATGTGGGTTGCACACTAATATATAAATATGAATTGTTTTATAAATTTTATTATATCCCTTGGACACAAGGTCAAAACTTCGGTTTCAACAACCGGATTCGCATTCGGACAAATCGTAAACAATTCTACAATTCTAACTAACATTTTTTGTAATGCCTTCAGCTCAAAAAGTTCGGCGAAATCGCAACAGCTAACGAATTGATATCATATGATCCTATATGGTTAAAACTTTAAACTCTGGGTGTAATGTATTGATTGACTTAAATGAAACGACAGTTAAGTATTTTAGACATTAAAAAAAGATTACTTAAACCTGGCATGATATGCTTGATTTTAAGGTCACATAAGTGTGTGTGTATTCGTAAACTGATAATGCTAATTTTCAGTGTACATACGCAAACCATTCTGAAAATATCATCTGATAAAATTTGACCCGTACTGAACCACTTGCAACTAAGCTCCTGAGCAAATAAAAGGATACCAACAAATAATTTTATATAATACACTTGCTTCGGGTCGGATGACCTTCAATGCCTTCAGCGAATTTTAGTTTTTTCGGTTTCGTCACAGTTTCGACGTCATATTCATAAACCACGTCACCAGTAATGATACGTTTAATGGATATTGGGCCCTCAACTACATTGTCAACCGTCTCCTTTGCGACCTCTACTCGACGTCGTTTTTGCAAAAGATTTAGTTATTTCGGCACGAATCTAGCACGATTCATATCCAAAATATTAACCAAAAAGATAGAGTCAATCTATAAGAGATGATGAGATCATCTGTTATCTCTCTGATGCCAATTTGATTATTTTCTTTAACTGTTTCAATGTTATCTTCATAAACAGAGGTGGATGAATGACTCGTATACGGCAAGTTTCCGGAGGCTTCGCGACCTTCAATGAATGCTTTGTGCTTGTGATAAAACAGACTCCATTAAAACCTTTTACAAAATTTTTAACGACTCTTTAGGCGGGATTCCATTGGACACACAAAACAAATTTTCAAGCAAACTATTTGTTAAACTTTTTATCCATGGTAAATAACCCCAGAGAAAATATACGCGTCGTAAACAAACAACTGCCAAACACACACTAATTGACATCAAAATTCACACGAATATAAAAAAAAACAAGTTTTGTTATTATTGGAGAAAAAATTGTATCGATACGGCTTAAGCGCGCAGTTTAAATGGACCAGTCCGGCCAAATTTGATGAGATGATACTTTGTTTTTAATAGCAATATTGTAATATTCATTTATTTGCTTGAATTCAACTTTTCAATCCGATATCAAATATTCTTTGAAATATCTCTAAAAAAAATGTTATTTAGCATTTTCATTTTGCTGCCCGTAATATTTAATTTGTTTCATACATTTGATTAAATTAAGTATCTGTATAAATGGCAACCCTTCTCCAAAATATTATCAACCGTGAGTATTTTGAATATCTTTAATTTGCCTATATATGTTTCTATTACCAATTATAATATATTAAATCTTTAAACAAGGGATATATTAAATCTTTAAACAGGTGGCAACCCTCATTAAAAATATTTTTGTAATGTAAATTTTTAATAACCACTTGATCTTATGGTCTTTTCTTGTACAAGCATGTTTTTACATTAAAATTTCAAATATATGGCAACCACATATCTCGGTATTTAATTTGAGTCAGCCATATAATACACCGATCAATGAAAAAAAATATATTGAAATGTTTCCTAGAAATTTAGTTGATGAAATTAAATTCTTCATGAGCTTCTTTACAACGAGTCCTGTCAGATTTCATTTAGATTGGCTAAATCGCGTAGCGTTATATTTTATAATCCAGTGAGGCAGGACAATATTTCTTATACATGAACTTAACCCTACATCAGTGCCTTTCAAACTTCTCATGTAACTTATGGTGCACAAGTTTTCGATTTCTTCAACCCCATACTACCTCTGATCGCCATTGAACTTTTATTTCAAAGTTTAATCTGACAACAGTTATTATACATGACAATAAATTCAACCATACATATTGGTGTGGCATACCTGTCATAACTTTGCAAATATTTGATAAGAGAGCGAAAGCTTACTCAGCGAAAATTAGTTGAGAGAAGCATGTACAATGGACAGCAAAAATATAAAACACATATTTTTTTATTGCATTAAACTATAAATAGCGATTTGTAAACATTAGGGTAGTTGTTACTTACAAGGAGTGAATTTGACATCGTACATTTTTTTATACTTTATGAGAATTAAACTTTTTTTTAAACAATTTTTTCATTTAATAACCAAAACCAATACTATGGCATATGTAGACCCCGTAGTTAATACAAACTGTGTCACCTGAGTGACTACCTGAACCCATTTTTAATTGCGCATACTTACATATGTATATACATAGGTATGTATGTACCATATTCTATATAGTGTGCCACTTTGTAACGATATTTACACAACAAGTTTCAACTTTTGCTATGTATGAGGCAGCTTTCGTAAAAGTTTCATCTAAACCAAACTTCATTCGTTGTGTTATTGACAGGCAAGTACTGTAAGTAAGCATACACGCACGCTAACATAACACAACAAACCATACACATGTTTGCATCGCTGCTTTGTAGTGGCTGCTATAGAATTGGTGCATATTCGATCCTTACAGCATTCGTATAGCTGATTTTTTTAGCTTGTTGTTATTGTATTGGCATTCGCTTTCCTCACGCCTGCTGTAAAAATTTCCAATTTCACTTAGAAAACTTACAAATGTAAATGCTAAGTCTATTTTTATTGATGGCGGAAGTTAGCCATAAAATAGTGTTTTCATATATAGGCACAACTAGACACAAACAAACACATATTTACACAAGTCAATTTTAGACGTCTGCCAAATGCGTGTGTTTAATAAAAAGCAAATCAGACACTTAGACTGCCTCAAATAGGCAGTGAACTTTCGACAGGCAGACAGAAATTTCGACTTTGACATAGATTGCCATTGGGATTGGAAGTGAATGGGTTGTAAATTCTTGTTGCTTACTAATAATTCCTTATTGAAATGTATATGTATTTAGAAAATTTGTTTTCGCTTTCTACTTTACACTCAGCTTTCTATATTACTTTTAGGTTACCCACGCACAGCTGGTAACTGAAGGTATATTCTTATATATGTATGTATGTGTGTTCAGCTTGCCAGGCAAATGTTCAAACGCATTTTTATATATATTTTATTCTTCATTAAGCAGCAACTAACAAAATCAAATTTAACTACCATATAACTGTTTCTTTGTGAGCAAATTGAGCATTTCCCTGCAGGCAAGCTGCCGGGGCGTATACGCAATGCGCTATATTGACATTGAAAATAATATATATTTATGTACGTAGATGTATGTTTGTCTGTATTAATAAAAAACTAACAAAGAAAAACGAAAATAAATTCAGTTTGACGATCGGAAATCTCTATATTATGTATATTGGAACTAAGGGAAGATCTGGATCGCTTTCATTTACTTTGACTTTAGACTAAAGTAGATAAGATAAATACTTCATTAAGAAACTCACAAATTAACCGCTATTTATGATATAAAGTCAATATCAAAATCAATATATCTGGTATATGTGGGCTCAGTAATTCATAGCCTCACTTCTCTAATTTTTAAGATTTTAAAATGCTGTTATATGGGTTGTAGGCATGGTTGTATTTCAAACAGTAAAATTAAAATTTATATATTATGTTTGAACTTGAACCACTAGTTATTGAGATATGTGGTTTCGAATAAATAAGGGCAGGCAACGCCTATTATCCAATATGTCGTACAAAAGTTACTGTAAAATTAAATGCTTAAGACAACTACCACAGTTTTTACTATGTACTTGTAGATAGAGGTTGTCTGGCGATAGCTGGAGGTTAAAAAAATATTATTTGCATTTAAATTAATAGCAGCCTTTATATTAAAGTTTTATATTTTATATTTTATAAGCTGATTTCTTTTTATAATCTCGTCTTTAAAGTTCCCTTTTAATCCATAATCTTATACAACTACATTTTAAGCAACAAAGTTGTTGATTGACAGACATGCAAAGTTGTCAGCTGACGCAGTAAATAACTTTACATCGGAATTTTGATATACACGGTCCAATTTTAAATCATTACTTATTTATTTACACATGTGTATAATATTTTATTACTTGAGTTAAAGTATACTGCCGCAACTCATGGCTCTTCATTTAATCACGACACGTGTTTGTTTTTTGGGAAAAGAAAAATCATTCTGCACATGCATGTTAATAATATATGCCGTTATATATTTACTTAATATGCGTATTTCATATTCTTTACCAAAAATACAAAAATCATTTATATTAAACGCATGTGAGGTCTAACTTCGTCTCAAACTTCACGCTGTCCCCAACCTTTTGTTTAACTGTATGAAAATTGGAAACCGCAACCATCATATCCCCGAATTTATGTTACCAAGTTGAAGATAATTTAACTTTCACTGCTTGTTGCTTGTTATGTAACAAATTTTCCATTCGCAGATTTTCGCCTTCAGCATTTGCTGCCCTAATACTTCTTGTGAAATGGCCAACAAATTTCAATGTCAAATGAAAAAAGTTTCGAATATTAAAGACGAAAACAAAATTATGCAGAAGTCTATAAATAAGAAACCAAAATTCATTTGGACACCGTAGTGAGTTCACCTAACAATTGGCAACCCTGTTCTGCAATCTTAACAAACGATTTGCATTTAGGCATTATTTGGAAATATTTTGCAAATATCGCAATTTGATTGAAAATAGCAGTGTTTATTTTTGATATACAAGTAAAATTTGAAATTCTAATAAATTGTAATACTGCTCGCGGGCAGTTTGTGAATTTTTGGAAGTTCAACAAAGGCAAAACAAATTGCCGAAATATTGTTTTATTGAACGTCGACAAACGGTAGCGTTATGCAAATCACTAGACAACAAGATTGACAGATCATTTGTTAGCATTCAGATCATTGACACCATTTTATCGGGCAGATTGCAAGTGTGTAATGAATAGCAGATATTTTGCAAGTTAAGAACTTGAAGAGGTGTATTAGGCTATACAATATTATTTTTATTGAATATGTAGATAGCAACAACAATAAACTTTCAATGAAAATTTTGCTTGCAAATTTTTTTAAGCCAAACACAATTGCTGAACATTTATTACAGAGAAGCAAATCAAGTTTTCTGGATACCTACTGCTAAGTGTTGAATTTGTATACCCGCTATAAAATCCCACCCGCTTTCGACAGTACTCATTTCATCTTATTCTCAAATTAAGTTAACATATAATTTTTCTAATAAGGCTAAGCAAAGCTATTAATAAAATGTTGCCTACATTTAGCAGAACTATGAGTTACTAAAATTTATATATTAGCCAAGACTCAAACCAAACTAACTCATCTACTAAAAAATTCTTCCAACAGCAACTAATTTCAACGGGATTCCTCTTTAGGGTTCCAAACGCTGAAGTACTATAAAACGGTACGTTCCAAAGTATTGTAAATATATCAATATAACTACAAAAAAGCATTAAGTAATTTCGTTATTTGTATATGTATTAAGCTCCGGAGTAAAGGTGAGTTTTTCTCAGTCCAGCACTTTAAGTCTATCCAAAAACTAAAACAGTCTGCTTTGAAAAGAATCGTACCTTGAAGCGTTTACACAACTTCAGAACTTTCAAACTCTCACATTTTTTGCTTGGAATCTATTTAAATTTCAGAATCTAATTATATATATGTTTTATTATACACATAATTTTCATTTTCTTCGTTGTTTTCCTGAAAACAAAATTCAAATTAGAACACTTTGCGACCCTCTGGATTATGTTAAACACTTTCAACATTTAATAGTTTTTTTTATATGTAATCCTTATACATATTGTATATGTATGTATGCAAATTATGGCAACTGTATTATTGAAGATATCCGGCATTACTTACGGCAAAAAGAGCTGAACTCTTAAAAACTAACCATACGGTTTTCTGTGAAGGAAAAAATTTCAACTACAAAAAAACTTCCAACAATAACACTATTGATGCTCTCGAACCCAAAACTTACCATATTTATCAGGAGTAAGTGTCTGAAGCGTACCAATCAAATATTTATATGTAATATCTATATATATAAGTGTCTTTTAAGATAACTGCTTACATATACGTAAGTATGTGTATTAAGGTGAGTCAAAAACTGACTTATCGAATTTAAAGCATACAATTAAACAATTAAAAAATTAGTTTATTTAAAAGCTTCTAAAAATAAAAAAAAATTAACCAACAAACAAAAAGACAACAAAGTTGAAGAAAACACAACGTGACACAATTTGTTCAAAAAATATCAGATATTGAATAAAGGTTATTTTTGTTAAAAAAAACACTAAAATGTAATATTTGAATTACTTCACTCTTCAAAGCTTTTAAATATACGAATTAAAAAAATATCCCTGAAGTTTTTTTTGGAAATTTTAGTCTACAGGAGTCTGCGATGTAAAAAAAAGGTTTTATAAGCCGTTAAAAACTGACGATATTTTTAATAGAGAAAAATATTTTTTACATGTTATTTAAATACGAAGCTCTGAATGCTCACCGACACCTTCTAAATTTAAGCTAAAATTCCTGTTTAGCAATGATATTTTTGCACAGAAATGGGTTCATAAATTCGATAGTTTATTTTTATTGTCTCACCCTAATGTCTTTGTATGGAAATTCCATTTGCATGTCAAAAGTTTGCTACCAATTCAATATATATACAAGCACACAATGTATTGTATTGTCATCAATCATATTTGAATTGTTACGAAGTCCCTGCACCCAGAGGATGTACTTGGTGACGTGTGAAATATTAATATTAATAATAATATACTGAACCCATGTGGGGTGTATATGTATGTATGTAAAAGACATTTCCATCCTCAGAGATGCTACAACTTCTTTGTGCTCAAAATGTGTATGTATGTATCGTTCTTTATATTGCACTCCAAGTAAAGATACAATATATTTTACATATGTATATATAGATATTTATTTACAGATACTTGAGTTGAGAAATAATGTTGGGTGCAGACGAATTCGAAAGTCAAGACGCCATATCAAGCTGCGGCGTTGACACTGTAATTTGCAAAACATTACCAAAATTGGTGCGCACAACAGTCAACGGTTGGTTGTTTGAAACTATGTCTGTGCTGGTATGTAATATATATAATATATATAGGGGAAGAAATAAATTAACTACATCGTTGATTTGAAGTGTCTGTTGCAAGAAATGTCTATTATCTCCCTGCACTTGGTGTCGAGCTGTCATAAATATTAAAGCGTAGTAGAAATATTATATTTTACTAGCAGAGTTGGACGTTTGCTTAAATATCTTAACACTACCAGCACTTGAGAGAGAGAGGCTATGGAAATCATTACAAATTAGTGTTTATTTTTTACATATAGCAGAGTTATTTGACCACAGAAGAAACATGACCGATATTTCCTGTGGATATGCATATGAAATTAATTTCTTTCTACTTATCGATCTCCCTTACTTTAAGATTTTACCTTCTTTCTACTCATATAAGATTTTACCTGCAAAAAGTCTCCTAAAAGATAAATGCTTCAGGAATCCAGCATCTGTTATATAATATTAACTAATCAATCAGACGTTGCTTCAGTTCTCTTTCTCGCTGTTTTTTTATTTTTAATCTCAATTTTACAACCGCCGGTATAATCTTTTTAGTCAGTTTTTTAGTCAATACTTACTGTTCTCTAACCTAAATTATTAAATAATTCCAAATTTTAATTACGTTTAAAGCTTTTAGAAAAAGACCACAAACTTGCGAATTAAGGACTGTAAACACGAAAATAGAGAAATAGGTACTACAAGAATAACAAAGAACAATGGACTGTAATTACCCAAAGCTCTATTTTTCGTTTTTGATCTCTTTGGATCAATGCGACCCTTCCTCATTAAACAATTTAGAATACCCCCAAATAATGTTGTACTGTGACCTCTTTTCTCATGAGTCAAGTGCTGACAATCTTCAGAGCAGGTCAAGTTGAAAACCGAGATAGAACTAAACTATAATATTTTCTAATTGAAATCATAACGGAGAGCCAAGAGCTATTTATAAATTCAGCTTAGTTTAAGGTAAACGCGACATCAAATCTAACGAGAGGCGCAAAAACATCAGAGAAACTCAAAAATAAAACAAGCGATAATGTACATCAAATGCTCACTATGAAGTCGAGTCTAGATGGCATATATTCTACTAAAGTCTCCAGAACGTCATTTCATAGTTTCTCGAGGTAAACAAACTCTTTGTCTTCAAAATTTTATACTTATGGTTGATTGCAACACTGGCCTTAAAATCACAGAACCCAATCGGTTTATATTAATGCATTAATTCTCATGAGAACTATTAGAACTTTTGGTCCAACTTATCTACTAAGAACATACTGGTATATTCAATTTTTAAGCTCTTTATCTTATAACAGTGCCCTGTCTTGTAATGTCTGTGTCCTGTAATAAACACCTAGCCTACATCGAGTACATAAATTACTTGGAAATGTCACACAAAATATTTAGATACTGATGAGAGCTCTTAGTATTCACTGTTGCCTGATACTAAAAAAAAAAACACATCACAGATTGGTTGGGAGGCTCGATCAAACAACTGCCGAAACATATGCGTCACATTTGCGGCTGACTTCAACTCCACCCTTGGGGAAATCAAAAGCGTAATCACACTCTTAACTCAATCTCAAACCCTCCGCTTATTTTCATCTCATATTTGCCGTTAATTTTTAAATCGTGATCACTCATATCCCCAACACCGAAGTTTCGCTCAAATACCCGCACACATTCACTGCGAAGTTTTCATTACAAATTGGCTACAAATTAATTCCAAATATTTTTTTATTCAATATTCATTTATTCGTGGAAAACCAGCAAATCCTTGTGGTATTGACAGCCCAATGGACCTTTGTGGCATCATTTTCAACCGCTGCCTTGAGTTTTATGCGAGCTCAATTGACGTTACTACAAGTATAGTGTATGTGACTGTGTTTCTATAAGCAAAGTCAACGAGCGATGACACTAAACATGAACTGAATTAGTTATCACGACCACATTGATACAGTCACCCATACCATTCAAATGGCAAATGTTAATTTCGCTCTTTCAGTTATTTTGTTTGTTATTTTACGAAAGTTTTCCTAATTAAAATTCGTATAAAAATACTATTTAAACATAAAGTAGCCAATAAAGTCTGAAAAGGTATGCGCTCTCAACAATATTATATGGAAAAAGTTGCCGGTGTCCTTTGGCTATACGCTTAACGAGAGTGAAAGTGCAAATGAAAGTGAAAGGCAACGGAATCACGGACACCAGCGAGCGTGAACTTTCTGAACTCGCCCGGCGTCTTGCCACACCGCAGACTGCAACAAGCGTCCAAGGGTTGGCGACTGAAAGCGCACAATTCTCATGTCACTCCCTTCTCTCAAACTTTCCTTTCTGTGGTTGTTCGTTAAATTACTTTGGGAATTTTCATCTACTTTTGTGTGCACATTTGGCTGCGGATGTCGCGAAATTGCAGAAGAAGTTCAAAGTGCGTTCGGTTAACTAGTGCAAATTAATGGCTTTTTGCGGCATTGAATTCGCCAGCCGAGACTGAGTAGCAGATTGCCAATAAGTTAATATATATTGGTAAATATAGTTATGCACATAAGTATGCTACAAATTATATATCTGTCAAACTTTTATTTTTATACCCTGAACAAGATATATTAAGTTTGCCTCGAAGTTTGTAACACCAAGAAAAAACGTCGGAAACCATATAAAATATACATACATGTAACTGATCAGCGTGACGCGTTCAGTCATTTTAGCCATGCCCGGCGGTCGGTCCGTCTGTATATATGCAGCTAGTCCGTCAGTTTTTGAGATATCGATCTGAACTTTTGTACACGCCCAATCAGCCGCTCATTTGTCGGAGCTTTGTCCCCATTATCGGACCACTATAACAAATAGCTGCCATTTAAACAGACCGATCAACAACAAAATAATGATAAAGGGTACACAAACTTTTATGCTTATAGCTTCGGTGCAGCCAAAGTTAACGTTTTTTCTTGTTTAGCTATCAGATTCGCTAAAGCAAAACCCCATAAGGTTGACATCATGTTTTGAGGTATCACGTAGTCGCCTAAATATATTTTTGGTATTTATGGTACAGGATTCTACTAGTTCAAAAGTTCTTCAAGTGGCTTATGTGTTTAATATGATACTTTTTTCATTTTAATAATACGGTTCTAGGTTTGAAATCTCTCCCAATTATTGACAGCACATCTCATAGCAAATGATTCCCTGCCTTCGAGCCTCTTTTTATATCAAGCCTTATTTAAATGGTTCCAAACGATTTTATGTGACATGTGTAGCTTCTGGATAACCGATACATCTGGTACATCTTTGGCATCAAAATTACCGGAACAAGATCGACGAAACCAAAATTGCGCTTAATTGATTGGCTGTTACAATAACAGGACAACAAACACTATTCAATTTTTCAGCCGCCTGGCATTCGTTTTCGCTTTGTCGTTGAAAAACTGTAAAACATACCGCATTTTCTCTTTATTGTTATACATCTATCAAATATTGAGTCAAGCAATCATAAAACTCTCTAAAAAATTGTTTTAGTACAAAATCTTATTTTTCTAACGCCATTTACTTAACCTGATCGCACTTATACAACGCGAGATACAGATAACTAAAGCCACCTATTCGAAAACTAATTGGTTTATTTTTACTAGCCCTTCCGCTCGGCTTTGCCAATGTAACAACGAGTAGCACAAGAATATATTAATAGTTTTGAGTAAATAACCATATCATGCTCATAATTACCATATATACATATATAAGAGTATTTATCGAAACAACCTCGAGTGTACTATCTTGATATTAGAAGGGGTCTCAGTAGATGTAATAATTAAAAATAGTGCAAAGAGCGACGCGACAAACCACAACGTATCAGCGACTGTTAGTATACATCGTATAGTCTTAATAATAAAAAACAATTTGACAGCTGTCAGTTTAGGCTTACCAAACATGGAGCGTTACACGATAGAACAACGTCTCTTTATTATTAAACAATATTTCAAAAATAATGAAAGCTTGGTATCACATGTCATACAGCCAGTGAAACACTTCAATTACGGCATAAGACATTTCCAGGCCGTGTACTATCTCGTTTTGGTGATCAGAATTGGCCCCCTAGATCATGTGATTTAATTACTTTTTATGGTGTTATTTAAAATCACAGGTATATCGCAAAAAGTCCACAACCACGCGTGCTATAAAGGAGGAGATTCAACGTTGCATCAATGAAATTCAGCCACCCTTATGCAGAATAGTCATGGAAAATTTCTACAAACGAGTGCGTATGTGTATGGAAAGCGGTGAAAGCCATTTGCCCGATGTGTTATTCCATAAATAACCCTATTTATATCATGTACTTTATAATTCAATAAAAAAGTTACAATCGAAAGACTAAAAACTGTGTGAATTTAATTTAATTTAATTTAGTTTAATTCCAACATTAGGTTAATTTTGGTTCACTCTTTATTTAAATGTGTAATGATGGAAAACCCTTCAGAAGGCAAGAGGAAACACTAAATTATACCTCCAAGCTTATCTTATAACATTGAATTACACCAATATTTGAATAAGATTGAAAAAGGCAGAAGAATTCATAAAAAAAAAAAAATGTGACTCGCTTAAGAATAACACCAGAAGTGGAAGATTAGGTAGTGAAGATGCTATATTAGTCTTAGCTGTGTATTTGATCAAAAATTTGATTTGAAGTGTGTCAGCACCCACTTTAGCATAAAAATTATAGTTATCACAAGCTATATGTTCGATTTGGTCTAAAAGTCGGATAGAAGCCGCACCAACTTTCATATAACGTAATTCCAACTTTTTTAACTTTAGTATACTTAGCTCACTCAACAGTAGCGAAATCGGTAAAATGTTTATATTATCCCTAACATGTGATACTTTTCCTCCATAAATAGATGGAATGGAGTATAAGCTTGTATGTATATTTTCAGCTCCCACAAGTCGGACAAATTTTTTTTCCAAATAGATTTGCCATTTAAAAGTCATTATTTATTTTAGCAGTAGTGTAAAATGTTGTCAACTTCACGTAGTAAGAGCCAAGGTTAGTAGCACACTTTAAATTTATTCTTTTACATAATTTTGTATTTGCCTCATTTTTAGTCTGTCATAGTTATAATTGCTTAAGAATTCCATAACATATTTCGTCTTAACTCTGTTCTTTCATAAGCGCATTCGTCTTTTTCAGACTCTAAATCTTTAATTCAAACCGACCTTACTACTAACATGACGCTGAGCGAAGAGACTTCAAAGATTTTCCACTTGACGAATCATACGAATGCTTTGAAATACTTTATCCGTTGGCATCACACACATTCCATGAGACGATTAAAGGTTAATTTCACGCAAATTATTTATTTTATTTGACTGCATGACAGACATGTTTGCAAATGCATAAACGAAGGAAAAAATAATGTTAAATGTTCAACCGGTGCGCTTTGTGATCAGATGTTTACGAAGCCATTCGCAGCCAAGCGGAATTTACGCCTTTCTTCGAATTTTATAACTTATATACAGTTATTCAACGTCAAGATTTTTAAATTCCCTCAAATAATCTCTCAGCTTCACTCAAGAGTAAAATGTAAACACACACACAAATAGAGATCGACGGCTGTTTAGCGCACAATTTAACCGCACGCCGGCGTAGCGCGAAGAAAATAAAAATTATAAACCGACACTTTATTGTTGTGGTAATATTTATCGGCCGCAATTTCTTCACCTGTTGGCCTTTAACCTCACACACATTGGCGTGACACAAAATGGGAGCAGCACAAGGACTTCAAATATTTATGGAAATGAATGCTTAAATTCTCGCATACATATGTATAGACTTATATATTTTATATATATTTCAATATAAATATTTTGTGTGTATTTGTTTACTTGCAGCACTGTACGTGGTCTTTTAGGTTTCGCATTTCAATTCTCCTTTAACTGCAAGTTCAACTTCGTGACCGTGCAAATTGCCGGCACGAGTCTAAATTACTCAATGAAGAAATGCATATGTACCTTAAATATGTATGTATGTATGGTAGACACACGGTTCGTTGAATTGAGAAGGTGAATGCATGAAGTAAAATATGGCATTGCCCCACAGGTTTGATAAATAGCAGCAGAATAAGAGTATATGTATAATAAAATAACATTTCTTTAGAAACTTGCAATCTAATACACAAAAAGTAAAAAAATATTTTTTTCTGAATAAAATTGTGTTTCATTTTTGAATTCAATACCTTTTCTCCATTATCTATACCTTTATGTATGTATGGTAATTGATTCGAGCCGAATTCACCGACTTTGAAAACCCTAGAGGGTCCTATTCACGAAAACTATTTTCTTGCGGTTGTGCACGCAAAGGTTACCGCTACATGGGTTTCCTCGAGCAAAAAACGGCGGACGTTTTTACAAGAAAATGCAACTTTTGGTGAAAATAAATAGTTCAAGACCTTGTAAATTATATATCGAATGAGAATTTTGGACAATATTCCACAGATGTTATAGAATTAAACAAGAATAAAAAAATCAAAATTTTTGAGGGGTGAAACACATGTAACCCCTTAACGGATAAATTTTTATAAGGTGGCATCAAAACCAACCGATCTGTGAATGGAAAAATGCATTGTCGTAAAAAATAATCACTGAATAGTTTACGAGGGCGTTCCGATAAGTATAAAAATTTACCTTTCGATGGCGCCGCTATCGCAAACGAAATTTAGTATCGCTGAGTATATTCTCGTAGACGAAACTGTCAAAATTCAATTGAATCGAACTTGTAGTTTTTTTTTTACCCATGTGAGAAACCAGGCGTGTACAAGAATTTAATAAAAATGGGGGCAATACCAATCGATAATTCGATTATTCTTTATAGAACGGGACAATCGACAAGAACAAGGGAAAATCGAAACAGAAGACTTCACCCGTCTAACCTGCTCCGAAGATGGCGAAGACTATCATATCGGCCGCAAAGCTGATAACGACAGTTTTCTGGGATTAAAAACATATGATCTACAACGAATAAAATGCAAAATGGGAACAAAGCACATGCATGTTGAATTTTCATGCGATTTCACGTCGAATTGCAGATTTACTGATAAAAAGAAAAATAAATAATTTTAACATGACAATACTAGCCGTTGGCGGTACCCCTTTAAACAGCCAGTCACTGCAGAAATTTACGCATTTTTACCGCACGGAAACCTACTCAGACGTGTTAAAAAAAAAAAGTGAACCTTGCAATTTTTTTAATTTTTCCAAAATTTTCCTTTATCGTTTGTAAGCTAAGAACTTGTTTCACCGATTCCACAAATCTACCGCTACGCATAAGAAGCATATCAGAAACAATCATTCTTAACAAATATCAATTTTTATACGCTTATTAAATTACCAAACTCTCTCGAGTTGAATCTTACTAGACTTATGTTTTACCGCAGGGTACTTGAACTCACCTATACGTGCAACGGATTATGCTTATTTTGCAAGTCATTGATTTCTTGCATGTCAACGACTTGTTGCATACTCCGACTAACCACCATTGAGCTTTTTATGCTTTTCACGTTTTAGCAGTAAAGATTTTTCGTGAGTGGCAACAAATATTTCATTTTCTTTTTGTTTCACCGACTTTGACGTGTCACGTGACTGAAAAGATCTGACATTTCAATTATTTTTTGGTGCAACTTATTTTTCATTTTTTTCACGCTATGAATACGCAGCATCAATAAATTTCTTTTATTTCACTACTCGACTTTAGTTTACGAGCTTTCAACTTAAGTACTTGCTTCGTTATAGCGGAAGTCATGTGTAAGTGTATACATATGTATGAGTGCAAAAGGTTGTACACCTCAAATTGAACTGAAATCAGGATTACATTTGGAAATTCTGACCAAGCCGTGTAAACCTACCACAACGAAAGTACCAGAAAGTGCAACAAAAAGTTTATAATCACTCTGAGTTCACCTGCCTATGTATTGAACCAATTAGCATTCGACTGAGTAACGACCTTAATATGCAGTTAGTCAACGGCAATGCCGAACACATGCATAGTGTGTAGCATATCTCAAGGGGTTTTCGCCGGCTTGCTACATTATGGCCCAAGTGTCAATGCTTGTTAGCATATTATGCGCAAGCCCACACACAAACAAACGAAGACATACACATGTAGTTCATGCTTTCAATTAAATTTGCGACTATTGACACCTCAGGCTGCCCGACTTCATTTAGTCCGCCCATTAGCAGCGAGTTGTAAGCAATGTTGTTTGATGTTCACCCACTCTTATACACACATCTGTGCTTGAATGTTTGTGCATATATGTATTTCTCTGTTCTGATTCGCATGTTGATTTACTTTATGCTCAAGGGCAGCAACTCTCTGCTGTTTAATGCTAGTCCTCGGAGACTTCGCATCGGACCCATATGTGTAGCTTTGTGTATAACTGACTTTCGCGTTAATGAAAGACATAACAGCAAATTAATCACATCAAATTGATTGTTAATTACATGTCAATGAGTTAGTGTAGGTATTCATGTATGAAAGCGCCAAACGCGAAAATTAACTACGCATCCTGTCCAACGGTATTAATTCAATTCATTAGGGTATCGAACACTTGTTGCTTGAAGCTCTCAATATGGTTAGATATTCAAAATTAATGATATGTTGATGTAGTGGAAGTTATGCTTGTGCATGAAATTTAAATCTAATTTTATGGAGGTCCTAGTTTTAATTATATATATATAATAATTTATAAACACAGATTCTTTTGTAGAAATAAAGAATCCTTATTTAAATGTGTTTGAAAATTCCTAAATTTTTCTCAAATTTTATTCTATATCTGGAGCATAAGAAGCATCGTATGTTGTTGGTCCAACTTTGTTCAATTTTTACCCAACGTACCCTGCCTTATCTCGTCCATCTTATCCAAATGATCTATGTATGTATATATATAGTCCTATTTTTATATGCTGAACAGGATGTATTACGTTTGCCACGAATTTTGTAACTCCAAGAAGAAATCGCGGGAGACCCTATAACGTACATATACCTATATATAAATTATCAGCGTGGTAAGCTGAGTGGAATTGCAATGTCCATCTGTCTCTCTGTTCATCTATATACACACGTACCAGTCCACAGATTTTAAGATATCGATCTGAAATTTTGTCAAGAACCAGCTAATCTGTCGTAACTGCCGATAACAGACTACTATATCAGATAACTGCCATACAAACTGAACGATCGAAATCAAGTGCTTGTATTGAAAACTTTTTTATTTTACAGATATCTTCACGGAATTTGTCATAGGTTATTGTCCAAGGCACCGTTGCCTATGTATTTATATATACATATATTATATAAATAATCTGGATGGCGAGACGAGTAAAATCCGGGGGACTATCTGTCTATCCGTCCGTCCATCCGTGCAAGCTGTGACTTCAGTAAAAATTAAGATATCTTGATGAAACTTGGTACACTTACTCCTTGGCACCATAAGAAGTTTGGTATTGCAGATGTTCGTAATCGGACTACTGCCACGTTCACAAAATGTCATTAATCGAACACATTTAAAATGGCATAACTAAGCACTAAACTATAAACCTGTAATTTGACACAGTTTATTGCAACTAAGTAAGATCGGGTATAATCTTGCTCTTGCTTCCATGTAACTAATCACAGAACTTTCAAACTTCCGGTTGATTTTACTACATACTTGTATATGTTGGTAATGGTGTATGAGATACCTTAATGAAACTCAGGGAGCATTTTCTTCTGTTCATAGTATGTTGTATTGCCAAAAATAAATAAAATCGGATCTATACTACCCCTATCTCTCATATATCTAATATACGATTTTCAAACTTCCGGTTGGCCTTATGTCATATATATCAGTCAATATACCAAAACAATGGCAAAATTAACTCAATCGCCCATCTTTTTCTCGATCCCCCAATATAGCCTGTATAATAATTTCCGAATTTCCACCTGACAAAATGTGTGATACTTTAATAAAATTAAATGAACAAATTTTCTTAAAAATTGTGTGAGAATATGAATGAAATTGATCTAGACTTTGGCAAAAACCTTATATCCCTAAAATAATTAATTGCGATTTTCAGGTTGACGTTTCCACATCAAGTGATTATTTTTAATTGAGATTCCTCAGTTGAGTTTATATCCCGTATATCTCTTTTGAGAATGACTTTAATACAACTTTGGCTGAAGCGAAGTAAATGATAGTAATAAGTGAGCCTATGACCTATAATACCTATAACTTAATAAAATACCAAATTTGATTGTAATCCCTTTACAATTTCTTCGAATAATGAATGTTGAAATGTTTCGCAACATTTTATTAATATAAAGTTTTCTTAACACCTGAAGGTATTTGGTTCCTTCCTTACATTTACTATGAATCCATAGAATTCATAAGCTCAAACCACCAAATAGCAGTTTTCAAAACTCGTCTTTCGTATGACTTAAAAATGTAACATATAATGCAAATATATAACTAAAAGCGCTGCAGTGAGCAACATTTCGTTAAATTCACACTATCTTAGAATACATATGTATGAATGTCTTCCAAATGTCAAGTGCTAATTAATATGACAGCGTTGTATGAAACCTCAGCTATGCTTCAGATAGCACTTTAATTATAATACAAGTACATAATTTCGTGAGAGGATAACAGACACATATTTGCATAGATTTTAATTATAATGCTTAAGAAAATATGAAGAGAGATGAAAAAATGAAAGAAAACTGTGTCAACACGTCTAGTGCAGACAATCGGTTGCTTAATTAAGAATTTGCGCTGTGGCATTCGTGCGAGGTTGCATTTGAATGGCTAAAATTCCGGTAAAGTGTTAAATGTGAAATATAGTTAGCAGCAAAATACATGTATACGGATATAAAGGGCGTTTTTTTTTGCTGGGAGTGAGTGCGGCTGGAAAGGTAGCTGTCGGACCAGTTGTCAAAAGAAACAGCTCTTTATGACATTTATGTGCAATATATTTTGACAAATTATCGTGGCTATTGAAAGGAACAAAATTAAAAAAAAAAAGTTAAGGAAGGGATAAGTTCGGGTGTAACCGAACATTTTAAACTCCTGCAATTTGCAAAGCAGGGAAAATACCTTTAGGTGTTAGGAAAACTTTATATTACAAAATGTTGCGAAACATTTCAAGATTAATTTTTCGATGAAATTGTAAATGGATTACAATCAAATTTGGTATTTTATTAAGTTATATTTTAAGTCATAGGCTCACTTATATATTATATTTTACTTTCCGTCAGCAAAATCCTATAAATATATTGCTATTGTCACTTTGCAGGTTACGCCCTATCTCCTTCACTTCAAATGATAAAATTTTATTAAGAGCCGTCAAGCGACTTTGATACTCTTTTCAACTTAATTATTTAAGATACTAACTTGTAATTTTATAATATAATGTCACTAACAAATCAAAACTTATTCACATTCAACTTCGTCTACGCTCATTTATAAGCTTTAATCACACTGAGCCTACATAGTACCTCCGAGCAACCTTATGCGACACATTCATTTTGTCTCCACCTACCTTTGTTTTTATTATTCACAATTTTATATTTAATCATTTACTTCAAAGTGTTAAACCAATTGTTACACCATCATGTCTAAAACTTTGTTTTGAGCCAGCAATATCCAAATAAAACAAACAGAAGACGTGGCATGCAACGCAATTTTCCTAATTTAATGCCGTGAAAATCAAGTGTCACTTTAAGGAACAATACTCTACACTTTCAGCTTGGTTCATCCGCCTAAACTTGCATGACTGCCTTGCCGATGTTTATCTAAGTACACGTTCGTATACATCCTCGTCTCGTCTTGCGTCGCCTCGCATCGCACGCTTCTCGCTTATTTCCGTTAGCCTTATTCGGTTGTTTGTGACAATAAGTCACGTCGCCTACACTAAAGACAAACGCTGTTGACTGCGGAAGGAGCGCGTATCATTTCGTGGATGTGCCCCATGGCGTGAGCTAAGCAAATAAATCATTTGGTGGCGTACAGGTAGCTGGGCATCTGTAGCAGCCATCAGCTGTTGTTGAGCACGTAACTGGTCCACGCAATTGCACACTTCCGTTGTGGTGCTTCCTTATTTGAGTAGTTTGGCATATAGCGACAGTAGTATCACCGCCGTTGGGGAAATAGGTGTTGTGAACGATAAACAAACGGCTGTAATTGCTTTGTTCGGTGTCGCGATGACAAAGGGTGTTTCATTGAGAGAAAAAACAACCATAAATTAAAAAAGAAATCTTGATATTTACACAAGCAACTAGAACGTTAGTGATGGATGATAGTAATATTTGGGTGAATAAGTTCAGATAGTGAGAATATATTGATCTAAGATACATTTTGAAAGTAGTTTTTTTGCTTATTTCATGAAGTCTTCAGTTCTCAGCTTTAATATTTGCTGTTTTAAGTCTACATATGTAGTCGCAAATTGACCAGAGCGATTTTGTTTCAACAAATTTAGATAGTTGGCATTCCTTTCAAATTTTCTGTTAAATTTTTTTTAACCAAATTGTTTATATCAAACACCCTGTATGTCTATTTACATTCCTAAGCACGCTTAAAGCCCTTTAAATTATTGCTACTGAGATTGCCCTTAGTGTATGTCCATATCTAGGGCAATAATGTAATTACGCAATTAAGTTTATTCATTATGGATAATTAAAATTACATATGTGATTATATTTAGTATTTGTAACATCATAACATATTATTAAAGCCACGCATTAAGAAACTATTATGTCTGTAATTGGTCCATATTACTTAAGTTTACAATTTTGCGACTATGAAGACAATAAATATCAAAATATAGATGTATCACAATTTGTGGAATAAAAATAAAAGTGTATCATTATTGAAAAATATATACAAATAAGCAGCTTTATGATATGAAAGCACATTCATATTATTCAGTTGGCTTTTCTGCACTGTTTGCATTGAAAATTTGTTACATTTTAATTTTTGGAAAATATTTTTGGAAACTATTAAACTGGCAAATATGTAGTTGTTGAAAGCAGTGCTTATGAAAAGTTACTCATACGCTCTGTAGCACTAAAAAGTTTACATGCAAGTTCAGAAAAAATTAAGTTTTTTTAGAAAATGTAATCAAATAACTTTGTAAGGTAAAACTATTTGCTCGCATACGAGTATAATATTGCATGTATATATGTTTGTATACCACATATTTTAAACATGAAACTATGCTTGTAAAAATATATAGGTGATTTGTTCGCATTAACGTTATAAGAATGCTATATATTAAAATTCCAAATTGAGCTATTTTAAACAAAGGCATAAAACACAACTATCTTCATTAGATATAATCAAAGATTAAACTACATTTACTTCATTGTAGATTAGTGCACTTTGAGGTTATGTGTACAAAAGTTATGATCTTTACATTACCTAAAACATTGCCATATAACTTTTTTCTATAGGACTTATAGTTTAGTTGGAAATCGAGATAAACCATTCTTAACATTTAAAAATTCTCTTCCCTTTATTTTTCCGAACTCGGATCGCCCTTAAATTATAGGGTACATAGGATGACCTTCAATGGCTTCAAGAAATGACTCTTAATGGCTTCAATAGACTGAGCGTTTTCCCCGAAGCGGATTTTAAAAATCAGAAAAAAAGCCACAAATAGTCAAATCTGGTAAATACGGTGGCTGTCGTTGTTGGCCGTCGTTTACAACGAATTACTTTACATAGACAGCTCAAGATGGAAGAATGAATTCCTTATGACCGTTTGATTCTATGCAACGAATGGTGAAAAACACCATAGTAACCGAAAAAACCGATGTGCACTTGATTTTTGACCGACTTTAACGTAGCTTTATGGTTTCGGCTCATTTTTGATGTGCCATTCGCTAGATTGTTGGACAGTTTCGACGTCATATTTATAAACCCACGTTTCGTCAGTAATAATGATGCGTTTGATGCATGTATGAGCCTCAACTACGTTGTCTGTCATGACTTGACGTCGTTTTAACAGAGGATTTAGGTTTTTTAGTAAATGTCCAGCAGGACACATGACTCAAAATTTCAAGCAAACTCGTTGTTCAATTTCATAAAATTTCATAAAATTAAAAACAAAAATTAACTACGTTTATCTGAAATGAAGAGAGAAAATTCATTATTCATTTTCATGAAAATTGCATGCACATATCTATTTACATTAGATAAATTATATAATATATACTTTTTGCACTAATGAAGCATATTCTGATCATGTAGTGCTCATATCATCAACCAAGCAGTATCTTTCATCGCCATTTAGCTTTATTGCATTTGCCTTGAATATATTTTGCGTATACTTAGCAAATTTGTTGTCAGCAATGATGCACAGATAACGAAATATATATGTGCATGTTATTTAGCATTTTTCTGGCAAACTAGACAATGCGGCATCATTTCATTTTGCATGTGTTTATATATTATATAAATTTTACGTCAAAAATAAAACAACAAGTTCGGCCAACCGAAATTTATTTTTACGAGTTTGCTGCGTACATAAAGTAATAATCATAATGTGACGTAAGTGGGCTTAATAGATTTATAGGTCAATGTTTTACTTAATTGTACTGTTTTTGTTTTTGTGCCGGAATTAAATTTATATATACTTGTATGTAACGTATTTAGTACAGTCTGGCATAAAAGGAAAATCATCAAATGTAGTGTGTATATTTTTCTGCATTTTATAACAAAATTCAGAGGCAATAATTAAGGTTATGAGTGAACAATAAAGCTTTAGATGTTCCGGGAAAATATTCCTCAACAATTTTCAGAATGAGTCCCTGAAAATAAGAAATGGAAGCCAAAACGAAAAAAAAATACCGAATTCACAGCGTTCCCGAGAGCCAAACAAAGAAGTAGATTTTTCAGACTTTACTAACTAACTTTATGTTTACTCCAAAACGTCTAAGGCATCAATGGAAATAGATGGCAATTTTTACAACCTTTAATCGAGACAATTAGCAAATTGTCTGCATTCAAAAAAATTGCGAAAATTGCTAATGGACTAAAAAAAAAGCGATAGCCTTATACTAAGTTCAAACTGATCAATTAATTTACTCAATTAAGATGTTAGTCGACTCAATTCAGCTCAGCTAATTATTGTTTAAATGCTAATGCTTAGAATTGTAGATCAATATTTTGTCAATTAAATGCTATTATATATATATTTATTATAAATTAAATTTTAATTGGGCAATTAGATATTTCATTAACGTTTTTTATTTTTACATGGTATGCCATTTTCTTTCCTCTTTAAACCGGCTTTTCTGCTGATATGAACACATTTAAAAGATTTACATGGAGAATTTAATTAAATTTATTTGCAATTAATTAGTAATTTGCTCAATTAATGAAAACGAAGATATGTAGGTATTAAAATGCTAAAACTCTCCTTATTGAGATTTAATTAAGATCATTTAACGATAAAACTGTTTTCTTCTTTTAATTATTCATTTATGGCGCTTATGGAAATAAACATCTCTTAATTTAATATTAGTTAATATAACATTGGCAAGACGGTTATTGACATTGACATCAAAGCTGATTCGAATCTTACAATTTAAGTAAATGTACAATACCAATATATTCCATGTAAACGGCCTGTCATTATTTATTTGTCTGAGACAGTTGCTATTTTTTGGGAATTATTTTCAGTTTAAAAAACGCAACTCAGGAAAAAATATGTCAACGGATTGCGTATTAAATTCGGCTTCAGCTTTATTTATATCATTTGTCATGCAAGCAATTTAATTACGAAAGTAACAATATATAACAGGATAGCAAGAATTACGTCAATGATTCAACGAATTACACCACTAACGCATGGACTGTCTTTTTGAATTTAATTAATTAATGTATGCAAATTTGCACATGCACATTACGTAGAATTATGGTTATGACTGCAACATCTGCACAACAAAATGTCATACAAATTAAAAATAAGAAGAATATAAATAAAATACCTACACATGTATAATTATATTAAAATATGCTAAAATTGGCAAAGCCAAATTAACTGAGCAAGATTTTAATCAATTATGGAAAATATATAATAAAATTTTATTTCAAAACTAGTGACGTAGAAAATTCTTTTATTCTGCTGTTTTTTTTTTTTTTGTTGACAAATTTCGTGCAACCGACGCATCTAAAATGAAGCAAACAACTTCACTCCACAATTATATGTTGAAAATATCTAGAAAATCAAGCCAAAAGTGGCGTCATTTGCGCAAAAAAATTGTGCAAACTTTTCCCACTCGTATTCATTTCGGTAAAAAAAATCGCTTAGCAAAGTAAAATTTCCAATAAAAAGAGTATTTTGCAGACGCTGCCACGAAGGTCAGGCAAAAGCAAATGAAAAGTTTTTTGCGAAAAAAGCAACACGAAGAAATTCGCTTTTTTTCAGGACCAATTACGAATCCTTAGCCACTAAACACTGCGCTATACACTTTTATAAGCAGAATTGCTTTTGTTTCCAATGCGATTGCATCTTTGATGTTTAAATAGTTCTTGTTATTCTAATTTTATGTAAATAATTCGGTTGATTGTGCTCATTTGGTTTACTTAAATCCTTGCTCTAATTTACTTAGGATTATCACTAGCTTTAATTTTATTGAGTTATAAGGAAGTTAAATGACTGTAGATTGTATACTATAATATCCGTTAAAACAAGTTCATTAAAGTCAACGCGAATAACGACAGGCGTATGCAAAAAATGCATAGTTATTAAAAAGATTTCGGAAAAGTAAAAATTTTAAGGTCGGTATAATAACAAAACAAAACAAGTAAGAAAGAGCTAAGTTCGGGTGTAACCGAACATTTTAAACTCTTGCAACTTGCAAAGATCAAAGGAAAATACATTCAGATATAGCAGAATTTTATATTAAACTAGAAAAATGTTAATTTCAGCTGCACCGAAGCTCTAATACCCTTCACGGGGTATCCTTTTCTTTACATTTAACCAATTCTCTAATATTTGTTTACATTTGGGATTCTTTTGTTTACATTTTATGGGATCGATTCCCCTTTGTTTACATTTTATGAAGTCAATGACCTTATTGTTTACGTTTTCCAAGGTCAATGACCTCTTTGTTTACATTTTATGCGGTCAATGAACCTTTTGTTTACATTTAGCCAAGTACACAACCTATTTTCGATTTAGCGAAGTCAACAACCTTTGTTAACAATTGGGGCCAATTACCCTTTTGTTTACATTTTATGAAGTCAATGACACCTTTGTAAATTGGTCAAATCGGACTCTGTAGCATATAGTTGTTAGTTTGTATGGCAGCTATATGCTATAGTGGTCCGATCTGAATAATTTCTTCAGATATTGCAGCAAAATCAAAATCGAGAATGGATTGCAGCTGTGACGATTATTGGCGTTGTGCGGGCATGGCAGTGGTGGGGTTACGCCCTTTTACAAAAATGAATTTGGTTTGCCAAAAAACAATCGGATTTCAACACGTCTCATCATCCTGATCCTTTATATACCTATATATATAACTCTACATCTAACTCGATTAGTATTAGCTGATAAAAACAACCGCTAGATAAACAGAAATGTTGCAAGAGTATAAAAAGACGTTATATTAGGCTACATTAAAGTTCTAATACTCTTCATAAAGACATTTCATAAAAGGGTATAAAAAAATCTAATCTTGATTTTGACCTTTCATTTTGTATGGCAGCTATATACTATTGTAGTTCGATACCGGCGGTTACGACGAATAAACAGCTTCTTGGGGAGAAAAGCACGTATGCAAAATTTCAGAAGGATATCTAAAAAACTGAGTGACTATTACACGTATATACAGACAGCCATGGCTTCGTCATGCAGCTCATTTATATATTATATATACTTTGTTGGGTCTTCGACATTTACTTCCGTCTGTTAAAAAATTCGTGGCAAGCTTAAGCGATTATAAACAGTTGCAAATTAGAAAAAACAAGCTTTTTGTGGTTTTTTTTCAGAGACATTTTATTTTATATATAAATAAAAATATTATACACAATTGTACTTTAGTTTATTTTATTATACAGAATTTTACTTTAGTATCGGCGATTCATTTTACGAAATTTTGGAATCTTTGAAAAATATGTCTGACGGTAAAGACGCTTTTTTTACTTAAAATTATCTCAAATTTAAAACCCAAAAAAAAATTATTATTAACTTAGATGAACACAGGTAATAATCGAAGATAGTTAAAATTTTCATTTTTGACAAAATGGCGATTTTCCCAAAAAAATATCTCTATTTTAATGGATTTTTATATACACTAAATATCAGACTCATTTAATACTGCCATCTACTCAGCTGCCATAGTTTTCACGCTTAATAAAAATTTTATGAAAATGCAAGCTTCGATCCTAAATAACTTAATATACGCAGACTATGCATCCGAGTTTAATATCCCTCATAGAATGGCATTGCTGGAGTAGTGAGCGTAAACTTTCACCTTCCACTTAACTTGTTCCGTTATCGTTTTGCTATATTTCTTTGCTTTTGACGACTTTCCCAAAGTAGTGACAGGCTAGACTCTCAGTCTATTTGATGTCTGTGCCGTCATAAAATGAAATGCATACACTTCCGTTTTGCATTCAAAGTCTGTTGCCGAGTTAAGTTGTGTAGAAATTTTGCACACTTTACTATACATCCGCCTCTACCAACTGGTTACCCAATTGAAAATATGTGCGAACAATGCAGAAAACAAGCTGCGAACAATGTATTGCAATTGTATAAATTCTGATTACAAATACAAAATTCGAGCATAGCAGAAGCATATTGCTATAGCTGAGGCAATGGCCGCGCTTACAAAACTGTTAAAGAAGTTTTGATTTAACCTTCAGCGTTATTAAAAACTTCCTTTTTGCAGGAAGTCGAGAAAGCTTGAAATTTCGAAACCACTACACCCATATACACCCTCAAAAACTTAGTTTGAAAGTATGACCATGAAAATATTACCCAAACCGATACATGCATTTAGGTTATAATCTCTAGGTCTAAACATATGTGACACAGAATGGTATTGCGCTCTTAGCTGTGTCAAATATTTGCCAATGTGTATATATTTACACTCAATCCAAGACATTTTCTCTTTGTTGCTTGTTAAAAGCAAATATCGAATATTAGATGCACTCTATTGGTTACCATATTAGATGCCGAATTTTAAATAAAGCTCAAAATACAAACTAAATATTAAGAGAAAACTTAATTTCTATCATTAGACAAGAATAGAGCTTTGATGAGATAACTAAACTATTTAATTCCGAAAGTTTTTAAGATCAAGTGAAAGCTGCAAAGTTTTTGCAAATAGCTGAAGAAATGAGATGAAAGCTACAAAGCAACCTCAAGTCACGCAAAAGTTCGAACCGACAATTTCCTAACATATTGTAGGCAAACACTCCAGCCAGTCGATTTGATTCTTCTAGCATTACTATTATCTACACTTCGATTTTGGAAACTTAATCCTTAAGTCCTTTAAAGTTTTGAAACTTTAAAGTTCTGAAGCGTGATGCCATCAATACATACAACTTTAATTGATTTAAATTAAAACAAATGAAATTAAACTCGAAATGAATTGCAGAGAATAATCGCAATAAATCAATCAATGCTTCAGTGGTTTGGCTTCTCACAAAATTAACGCATGTGGCCATGACAGTGTATGTTCTCTCATGCAACGCTGACCTTTTTAATAAACTTAACCAGACGTAAATATTCTGAAAACCTCATGTAAGCCATATTATACTTTTATTCGGTGAGAGATATGAACCCAGCAATAAAAATACGCGCGACGCTCAATAAATGACGCTTGTACTATGTGAAATCATTGAACGAGCTTATCTAATAGCACTAATAGGCACTTGCAACTACAGCGATCACTATTAACCACTACGGAGTTGACTATTCTTGACCGGATAAAAATCTCCATCCGCTCTGGTTCAGTAACCCCGCCTTTTGGGAGGCAGAAATGTCATAAGGATTGCTTTATAGTGACCCACCACTGTTGCTACAAACTCGAAACACAGTAAGTTCTATACAGTGAAGAAATTAAATTTGGTTTTCATTCTTTTTTCTTTCGAGAGAGTAGCGAACTTTAAACGTACTTAGTTACTAACTAAGCAATCTGTATTGGATATCCAGTCTCGACCCATAGCTAAGAGAGTCATGTAGAGCAAAGTTATATCCGTTTCGCTCAAGTTTTAGCTGCAGTCCCATGAAATATAGACTATTCGGGGTCGAAATTTTTGTTAGAAACTTTGTCGCAATCATATCAAAATTTTCCGATGCTTTTTTAAATGCAAATTATTAGCGCGGTTACTTATTTAATAAAATAGCTTTTATAAAAATCTTATTCTTGAAGTATGCTACAAAAATTCTGTTCCTGATGTTATTCCTGAAACTTTCTTAAGCTCATAGGGGACTCTACATGGGTGGATCAGATCTGTTTTTTCTTTTTTTAGGAAACCTTAGAGGTTTTAGTTGTCTATATCTCTTCCTTGCGCTTTAAATTATAAAAAATATTTTATGACTTTCTTGTGAAGCGTGGCGAATAGTTATTAAGGACCATTCTTAATTCGCTCGACCAATGTTTTTATGAGAAGTTTTCTGCTGGGCAAGTCCATACATACTAAGTGCTCAGAAATGAGATGCATGGTATGAGTTGTGTAAATATTTAATTACATGAAGCAGTACAAAAACTGCCGCTGTATTAATGAGTGTTAAGAGAGGAGAATGCAAGGAATATGTCGATAGGAGTTAAGAGGCAGAGTAAGTAAGAAGGAGAATAATTTAATTACTTGTTTGTTCACTTTTATAATCCATTTATTTTTGGCAAGCTTTGTTTATTTTGCGTTAAGTGAACGGCAATTAGCAAGTCGCAAAAACAGTTCTCGAATGCGGGCAAACCAAAGTGTGTAATTGTAATAATATAATATATAAACAATTTTTATCTTAATAGTGGTAAGGGCACGTCACTGGCATAAGATAACTACACAGAAGTTTGCCGGAATAAAAAAATTATGCTTGCAACGGTCCGAAAAATGTAAAGGCATCATAAACCATATCATAATAACAAGATTTTTAAATATACCTGTGAAGTGGACAACATATAAGAATTTATCTGCGAACTTAGACTCTTTTAAATTAAAAGAAGAAGCTTTAACATTATATGTAAGTGTAAAGTAAGGTGCTAAAGAGTTCTTTGTTATAGATACTCGTCTGTTCAATTCCGATGGTTCACTCTGAGTCAGCTGTTTATCACGAGTTATAGGCGCGAAGTATTAAGCCTACAAAAGAAAAACGAAAACCTTGGAAAAACTACAATGTACTCTACATAGTCTCCTTTTAATTAGAAAGCTGTGGACGCGATGGATACCGCTCACTACGCACAACAAGCGTAACCGTAAGAGTTCACAGTTGTGTTTGACACTACTCAAACCGGAGGAGATTCTGAGTCATTCTGTGACCGTCGATGAAAGTTATGCACAGCAGAGACCATGTCTTCATTGACTACTTGCAGAAAGGGCTGTACTATGCAATCGCCGTCGAATTGTAGAATAAATGGCTCAATTTGTCGAAAAAAATTCTATTCAAAAACTACAACACACCGATTTACACCACCGGCGTCGCCACGGTCGAATTGGTCAAAATAGGTAATGAACTGCGCTGTCTACTTTCTTAATTGGCTCTTTTTGTTTCTAAACTTGAATAATTCAAACAGAAATTCGAAAAAACGTGTAGGATCAGTGTTTGGTAACCGTTCCCAAACAACATAAAAATAATCTAATAACGATCAATTTAATAAATAATTAATAACCAACTATATTATGATACTAAAAATCAGACAAACATCCAGCTAAATATGAATATCGAAAAGTTTAGATAAAGTCTATAAAAATTATAATTTAATTTTTTTTAAAAGGCAATATATAGTTGCGATCAATGGATTTGAATAGTAATTTGAAAATTATTAAGTCTGCCCGAAACGTCAAATCAAATGACTGATCCATTTTCATCTAGTACAAATCTATTTTGAATTCTTTTCTTCACTTTAACTCTGCCAACTTAGAAAAAGCAATATTAATTTATTTAGTTTGGCAACACAACCCAAGTTCTCATGAATTTAGTGCAAGTATGCATTCATAAACAAAACGAACTGTCAAACTTTCATAGTAACTGCAAAAAGATCCTCCATCCCCTTTCGTTCATGACGTCGTGAACTAACGTATTTTCCTGTCAAACGCACTAAAAAACAGTAATGAGTTGGAATGGTTTTACTTTCTATTCCACCCATTCTAGTGATACCAAAATCTTTTTTTCAATCAAAAATAGATCTGTCGGAGAGAATCATCTAGTGATAAATAGTGAGTTTCTCAACAGTATCGGCACAAGACTTTTTTAAAGACATTTACTTGAGCTCTCGACGACAATGCTGATCATCACTTTAACTGAGTTCAGTTTGTAAAGCTTAAATACTCTTAAACTACATTTTTTTTTTAATTCTCACTTTAATTGTTCTAATTCATTTCAAATTATGTACTTACAAACATAAATAAAGGGTCTACCACAAGAACGCCGTGATGTTAAAACACTCAAATTTGCTCAAAATGGATTATGTTTTTTTTTGTGTTATGCAGATAATTTTATGCCTTTTATGATTTTAAAAAAATCTCGGCCAAATGGCCACCACGGCTTTTTTTTGCATAGCTCCACCCGTTTACGGCCATTTTCGATGACCCAGCGTTTCGGCTGAAATTTCGACTATAGTGCGCTGAATGTTGTCTTCGAGCTCCTCGAACGTTTCTGGTTGATTGGCGTAAGCCCTTGATTTAATATACCCCCAGATACTGGGTCATTTGACCAGGCCATTTTTCGAATTAATTGAGTCGCCAAACTTTGTACGCAATTTGTCCATGTTTAGCAGTGAAACATGAGGCGGCGCATCGTCTTGTTGGTAATAGAGATCGTCTGCGTAGATTTCATCAACTTCCGGGAAATATTATGACGGCCGTGTTGTACGCGAAGAACTCTTACAGTAGCCACCGGAGAACGTGAATTTGCGTAATACCCACTCTTGGACAATTTTCAAGCGCTGTACGAAAGTGTAACGTGGCATAATGAAATGGCCAACCTTAATGAATACACTGACAAATTTTGACACAAATCCGTAAATAAATATGGCCGCCACGAGCTGCCGAAATTAGGTCATCCCTACTGGTAGGCGCTGTAGGTTTGGGTACTATATGAACTTATATATTGGTATCTACATCATCACTTCCGCACCAGCTTCAAATTATTGTGGTTAACGTTAGGAATTTTTATGACAGTAATTAAGTTTACAATACATATTTCCTACCAACGCGCAGATGGGTATCCTATTATAGAAGCAAAAATAAATGTCCGACGCCTGGAAGCACATTATGTACGGAGTTCGTAATCATTTTATGACGAAGTAAATGCCATTGGAAGTTATGCGCTTATAAATGATTATAAACTTTTCTAACGGCAACTCAAAGCCTGTACTAATTTCGCGCACAAATTATCAAATGATATTTTAAATGCGCTTTTTATACTCGTGCAACATGTTGATGCAGAGTATAATACTTTTCTTCACCTAACGGTTGTTTGTATCACCTAAAACTAGTCGAGATATATATATAAATGATCAAAAAGCACGAAATTAAGATATAAAAATGTTATTTGAAATAGGGGATCGCAATAGCAAGGCGCATCTTTGGGCTAAAACTTTTGAAAAAATGGGCCGCCCTCAAAATGGTTAATGTACATATTTCCCAACCCATTCAAGATAAAATAGACAGATTCGCTATATAATATATATATAGATGAAATAGCCAAATCCCTTAAGCACCCCTACCGACACTGTAAAAGTGAATAAAATCTGATGGGGCTATCATCCCGCTCCCCATATAACGGTACGGTCAAAACCTACTGAAAGCGTGATAAATCAATGATTAATACGCCCGAGACATTAGATTTTACCAGGTGAAATCACATATCTCAGGACCTGCTTGACCGATTTAAACCTATAACATTCTTCTGATATTCCTATCTTACAGTGTGGAAATGGCCTACTTCCCTTATAAGACAATTTTAAATTCCATCTGATTCTTTCACTTTCCAATATGCAAATCAAGCAGTAATCAATATATCCAGATAAAAGTTTGCACGAATAATGCCTTTAAAATATGCCACCTTGTAACCAAAAATTATCCAAATCGAACCGAAACTGTTCCAGCCCTTAGGTGCCGAATAATAGTTTACTTTTTACGAAAATATCGGTCAATGATCACACACATGTAATCGAAATTCAGACCGGATCATGTCAAAATAGGTTGAATTGGGTCAATACTTCCTTTAGTCCCCATATACCTAATATAAAAAATTTTAAACTTCCGGGTGACTTTACACCGCATATATCGGCCAATATGTGAGTTATCTCAATGAAAATATGGGAGCGTGTGATATTTTAATGAAATTAATTCTTTACTTGTTTAATATAAAGTTTTCCTAACACATGAAGGTATTTTCCCTGCTTTGTCCCTTGCAAGCTGCAAGAGTATAAAATGTTCGGTTACACCCGAACTTAGCCTTTCCCTACTTGTTATAAATAATTTAGTTGTATTTGCTCATATTTGGTCTCTGTATTTATCGCCGCTTTCTTTGCTTGTTTTTAAATCTTTTACAACTAATTTAAACTTGAGACAAAGTCAATGACCGCACATTTTAATTGGATTAGTGCAGAAACTTTCAGACAAAAACTCTCAACCAAACTTCCGCTCAGAACTTCAGGAGCCCACTAAATTCATATCAAGGACTTCTTTATATTATCTAAGAAATAGATGAGCCTAAAAACATGGGCATTCTTGTTGCTAATAATTTCCGTAAATCCAAATTTGGATTTGGTCGGGATAGCATTCCAAACTTAATCTCCTCAGCTTGTCGGTTATCTACACTACAGCTTCGGCTACAGTTATACCATATTCAACAAAAAATCCGCTCTCCATCACTCCCACCAGGAAGGCAGGAAGGGAAGAACCCAACTTAAGGTACCACTTATTTGTTGAAGATAAATTCAAAATTAGTTAGTCTACGAGCTCGTGGACTTTTGTGACCTTTTCCTCAATGGTAACTATTTTTGAGAGTACCTCATCGAAGACTGACGTTAATAATGATTTCCATTCCAACACTAATAATCGAATCACCGACCAGTATTGCTCTTGTCCATTTTTCTAAAATCTGCCTACCCGTCCGTTTCTACAAGTAGTCAAAATAAAACTACGAGTCTGATTCGGCTGAAATTGCTGCAGGCGTCTACGAGAGTGTACGACGCGATGGTAACATGGGCCCACTCTCACTAATAAAGCAGCCCAACGGTAAAAATAATATCTAAACTTGATAAATCAAAGCACTTAAACTAATTATATTGAAATGCCATTTCGGAACTCATCTCCTCATGAAATAAGTTGCATTCGCAAAAACAAGGAAATAAGAAAACCAATTGCATCTTCATTAGGAATTTTCCACATGTTAACTCTTGTTAGTGCCAGGAAATGAGAAATACTTACTCTTCGTTGGCTAAACTTGACCCCACCGTGTGCGTCGCATCGACTATGAGACGATTGGCAAGCCAATAGAACTCGGTCAAGAACGCGTTTCAAGTGCCAATCGAAGAAAAAGAGCAAAAACTAGCATCTATTTATAGATTCGTATGCCACTTTAAGGAAATTGCGTGCTAATTTAATATTTGGAAATTTTGAACCATCATAAAAGCAATATTGGGTTAACCGAAAATGGTCGACAGTTGATTGGTGCTGCAATTGCAAAAGCTGGCAACAAACTGTTAATCAAAATCATTGGCATTCTTTATAACTGGAAATGTCCTTTCTAATGGCATTTTTATTTTTTGCAGTTGGTTTCTCTATACGTTTCTTCTTCCTTTACTTTTACGAAATGACTTCGTCAATGGCTTAAAAGTTTTTCTTCTATTACCTAACTTCTGGTATGTATTTCGCTACCGTTTTATTTTTGTATTTTTGTTGTTATGTTTACACATGCATACTTTGGTGATACACACTTAGACATATAATTTCTGAAATACTTGAAATACTTGCTTTTGATCAAAAAAATAGGCGAAAGTTTATGCACGTGCCTTGAAAATGTAAAAAAAAAACAAAAAAAAACAAAAAAAAATTACAACACTCTATCTATTTGACCTTTCACCGAATTCCACGAAAATGTTATTCTTCTAACTCAAATGTAAATTAGCCTTAATAAAAGCAGAAAAGGAAATACAAAACCAATACGGAAGATATATAATTATCATTAATGAAATAATGAGGAATTTTTAAAATAAAATATTTTTATAAGCTCTTTAAATCTTTAAACAGCTCAAGAAACTTAATATGTCATTTCTTAATTACACCACTTTATACAACTATAATATTCTTATATAGAATGTGTTTAGAAAAAAAAAACCGTCATATTTAAGTTCAGTTCTCTGGAACCAGAAAACGTTCCTGTCTGGTGTGATCTGTTTGACATGCCATTATTGCTCCATACTTTAATCATCATTATTTGTCATCATCATCCTCTTAGAAGACGAGCTGTAAAATGATTCGAGAAATGTCAATTGGTCATTTGAATTGACTTCGTAAGATCATTTTCTATAGACGCAAATTGAGTAAAACCTTACCAACAGTAAAAACCTATGATTGAATCTTTATCCCTCACTTATACGATTTGAAAAAGAGCTTACTAGATATATCTTTGATATTCAGATTTACAAATTACAGAATTCCGATTTAATCACGATGAGTCCCGCAGACGTTCAATATTCCGAAACTACTGTAAACAAATCCCGAAACGACAAATCAATAAAAAATGTCCGGCATTTAATTTATAATCAAAAATCAATTCTTTTGACTATGTATTTCCGTGTAGTTATATAAAAATGGCGCCAAAGTTAAAATCGGGTTAAAATTATTATTTTGTTCTCTGGTTTCCAGTGATTTGTCATGACTGTGTCAATTGGTGTAAGTAATTTTTCTTCGCCAAGTCTGCCATATGGTATTTACTAGCTAATACATACGAATCGGTGCTTCAGTCTCATTCGTCAAGAAATTAGCCGCTGCTCTATGAACCGTTATCGTATTCAACAAAACCTGATGAAAGCGTTTTCATCTAACCGAGTATTATACTAAAATTGGAAAAAATTGTACACTTAAATATAGATCGATAAAAAAACAAGGGTGGCTTACTCTTTAAATTTTTTTTAGCCCACAAACTACTTGACTAGTTTGCAACAAATTTGGTCAAAAAGCACTATTTTGACATAGTTTAAAATTCAGAACACAACCAAATCGAATTTTCCTGGAACTTCTGCATAAACTCTACAGATACTTTTATCTCACAATACTCGTACAGAATACTACAAGGTTATATCATAGTAACGCCCGAACTTTGGCCTCCTATTTTAAATAGTTAACGGTTAGGTGGAGTACCTGCCCACTCGCAAATGGCTTAATACATAATCTGCGTATCAGGTATGTAGTAGATAAGGCAAAACTGTGCAATACTAATAAAACAAGCAACCTATTTGTCAAGGTGTTTATTCGTCCGTTTTTGCTCTCTTCTACAATCGTTTTTAAAGATAAAACCATGAGATTGTGGCTTATGTCAACTTCATACTTTATTCTCAACGGTACGGTGGGCAGACACCAGATGGTGTTGCCACGGCAGCACAAAAGGCAGCAATTAAGCGTTCACTATGGTGGAACCACACCTACATTTATCAGAGTGTGTGTGTAGCACATATGTATGCAAATTGCAGTGCATTTCTTAGCCCCTACACAAACCACACTTTACATGCGGCGGTCAAATCATTTCTCAGAAAGCGAAATATGAAAATGAAATAAAATTTTCATTGTTTTTTTTTTATTTTGCTTGTTACATCTATCGTAAATAACTACGATTTTATTGAAGAACATGTCGCTTACTAACGTAGTTAGCGTCACACTAGTTTCGTATGCGCCTATGAGGTCAATTTTAATTCATCCACTTCCGTTTGTTAATTAAATAAATCATTCGGTTTAGCATTCCATTTCGTTTTATTCAGTTTATTATTTGATTTTTATTCAGAACGTACGCATGCGTTTAAAGTTAGGAAAGCAAAAGATTGCTGACGTTTATTTAACTACATTTGTAATACATATAGAGCTTAGTATTTGAGGCTGTCTTTCATTTATTTCAATAAATATATATTTACTTCTTTTTTTATTATTATTAAGACTTAACATTGAATAAATAAATAAATACATACACATATATATTTTCAATAAATAAATAACATACATTTGTGTAAGTTGAATATTAAATAAAAAAATATAAGTCCAAATTGAATCTATTGTAATAATTGTATCCATGACCACATACAAAGTTTCACACATACATAATTACAAATAGATTTACAAGCAATAGATAAAATTTCTAGTAAAATTATTAATAAGGGTCGCACAAATGCGAACGCCTCATTACTTAACTATGTATAGTTCGAAAATAACAATGAAATGTTTAAAAAAAAGTAATATGTAACAAAATGATAAAAAATAAAAATAATAATTAGAAAGTAAAAAAAAAATTTTTAATGAATTTAAAGAATATTAAAAAAAATCAAATATAAAATAATAATGATAAAAAAAATAACAAATATTATATAAAAGTATTGAAATAAAAAATTAATTAAAAAATAACAGCATTAAAATGCTGACAATAAATAAAACAAGTTAGGAAGAGCTAAGTTCGGGTGTAAACGAAACAAACAATCGTTAGGTGAACAAAATTATTATAGTCTGTAGCAACATGTTGCAAGAGTATAATTATAAAAACAAATATTTAAACACAAATTACTGTTATATTTTCAATCAAAAAATAATAATTGTAATAATACATTCGACAAATAATAAAAGAAAACAATAATTATTAAAATTTATAAATAACAAGAAATGTTAGAAGTCGGTCAGTTTGAACAACGGTTATACTACAGTGGTCCTATCTGAACAATTTGTTCGAAGATTGTAGCGTTGCCTCGATACCCTTGGCACATGTCAAATTGTGCGAAGATACCTTGTGAAATAAAGAAGAATAAAAATAGGGCCTTGTTTTTAATCGGTCAGTTTGTATGACAACTATATGCCTTGACCCTATAAAATGTAAACAAAGGGGTTATTGACTCATAAAATAAATTTAAAAAAGTTATTGACACCAAATGTAAACAATGGTTGTGGACTTGGCTATGTGTGAACAATGGTTGTGGACTAGACTAAATGTTGACCTCATAAAATGTAAACAAAGGGGTCACTGATCTCGGCAAAACGTAAACAAAAATGTCATTGACAACAAAAAAATTAAAACAAAAGGGTCATTGCTTATTTATAGGTTTTCGAATATTGGCGTTTTGTGGGTGTGGCAGTGGTCCGATTACGCCAATCTACGAACTTCGCCTTTCGATTTGACCAAGGAACACATGCACAAACTCTCATGACGATATTTCAAATTACAGCTTGCACGAACAGACGGACAGGCAGACATCCGGATTTTAACTCGGCTACCCTGATCATTTATATGTATATAAACCTATATCCATCTCAATTCGTTTTAAGTGATACAAACAACCATTAGGTGAACAAAACTATAATACTCTGTAGCAAAATGTTACAAGAGTATAAAAATAAAAACAAAAGCATTAAAAAAAAATTAAAATCAAAAAATAATAGAAATACAAAATATTAAATTTTACAGAAATAGTCGAATAATTAGAATAAAAAAAATTAATTTAAATGATATATATTTTTTTTTTTTGCTCTAGTATGCTATGTAGTATGGATCTAGTATGCTATAATAACTGAAACATATTTTAAACTATTGGAAACCATATTTTGAATTTTAGAATATGTTCTTTAATGCCATTCCAAATGGCAATTCACTACCCGAAATTGAAAATAAACTCTTTTTTTTTTATCTAAATGACATTTTGGCCGCCAAAGAGTTGGAAAATAATTTTTTTTTTTTTGTTAATTATGTATCGTGTAGCATGGATACAATTGTACTTAACGGTTTTAAAATAATAAATAATTTTTTTAACATTAAAGATATCTAAGTACTACAACATTTTAAGTTACACATATAAGTATGTATATAAATATTCTGGAATAGTCTTCGTATGGTGTTCTTTTGCGCCGCCGATCGGCTGCCATTTAGCTACATACATTCAAACAAAGGGCAGTGCATGTATATTTTGTGATGTGCCATAGAATTTTTGATTTCGGAATCGAGCTATATTATTGTATTCGGAAATATTTTTAGAAAATATGTTTGCAGCGTGCAATTCCACTCAAGCTTTGCTGATTTTTCTCTGCTTTGTATAAAGGAATCTTCATTATCAGGTAACATGGAATTGTTAAGTGCATATTTTTCTGCTTGCTTTGTAGTCATAAAGACTTTTATTTCGCATAAGTTTTATACTTTTGTTTATTTGATTTATAAACCAGCGAAAATTCCCAAAAAACTATGTGCTTTAAATTAAATTTAAAATTTTGATTTTTTCAAATTTAAAATTTTGTTTTGTTCAAAATTTTATAATAAATACAAATACAAGTACGCAATAAACTTTAAGCACACTTAACTCGCATAAAATAAATTTTTTTACCCGTTATAAACATTTATGCTTTATGCATACTATTGACTTCGCATATAACGGTTTTTTACAATAAATTTAAATGTTAAATACATTTTTGTCATTATTTATCAAAATTTTCATAGCGTTTACTATTTCAAATAACTACAGCTACGATATTTAATTAAACATATTTAAAACGCAATTCTACGTTTGTCAAAAACATGCGCATTTTCGGCATTTATGTTTTCGAACATTCGAATAGCTATATATTTATACTCGTCATGTCTGTGGTGCATAATTTCAGTCAAATTATTCCATTGTAGTTATTTGCACGATTTGTAATCGTTATATTTCTTTTAATATCACTTCAAAATAAACACAGTGTCTCTTAATTATTTTCGCCACATGAATTTGAAAGCAATCTATAATGCCTTTTTCTTTTTGCCACTATTTTACGTATTGCGCTACTATAAACGTAGCTATTGAACATTTTATTAATAATTTAGTATTTATTAATCAATTTATTATTATTATATTGATTATATTGGTTTTGGTTGCATTTCCAATAAAGTCATAACTCGACTTTGCATCGACTAAAGCTTTATATAGAAATGGACGGGTTAACATATGTTACATACATATAATATTAGAATAGCTACATTAACGGTTTATTAATAATTTCATATAATTAATAATAATCTATATTCTACGTTAGGCTTAAAACTAATGTCACACAGTGAGAGAGCAAATGTTGTTTTTAATAGTTAAAAGAGGTAGAGTTTTCAAATTAAATAGTTATATATATCTAAGTGTTAAAATTATATGAAGTACAGAATATTTTGTTGTAATAATACAAACATAACAATAAATTAGTATTTTTCACATATTCGTTGATCTTTCTAAGGCCCTGAAAAATAAACCAACGCATTTTCTAATTTTCATTTCATGAACAGAAAATTGCTATCTTTAATTATTTATATATTGTATTTGGAATGAGGAATGCAACCTACAATCCATCAATTGTAGCAAATTTAAGTATAACTGTTAAAATTAGTTTGTATATTTTTCTCATTTAAGCAGATCAAGCACGCATTTTGGCAATCATTTCAAACAAGTCAATTAAATTTCGCTGTAACGTAAGAAATAAATTAAGTAACTTTGTTAGTTTCTAATATTCAACGGCGTTTCGATTATATAGAGGAAATTCTATAAATATTGAATCTGATCTTTAACCTCACCATTATATCAATGCGCTAAAATGCAGGCTATTTTTTCTTATTTAGTACTCATTTATGTAAAACGAGTGATCTAAATCATAAGAAAGGCCTGCGAGTGAAAATACTTAAAATCCTCCCATGGCAACCGGTTCTACCACCCAATATGTCTATTCTCCAATTCTCCAAACTCTACATAGAAAGAAGCTAATTTCTAGTGTTTACCGCCAAATGGTATGCTTATAAAATATTTTTCTACAATTTTTGTAACGAAATTCGATCAAATATAAGTATCCAGGCATAGTCATCACTTTGGAGTACTAAAGAAATATCAACTTCTGCAAAAATTACACTCCTTCCTTATATTATATACGTTACCGTCGTTGTAACGTTTCAAAAGTGAATTTTTGGGAAATGGACTGCTTTATATAACTCCTAACCTAATGAAATATTTTCCTTTAAAAAACGGCTGTACTTTCCAAAATATTACGTCTGTATTTAAAGATATATGTCCTCAAAAGAGTTTGCACCTACCAAAACATATTTAATATTCCACAATTTAGTTACGTTTCTGAATAGCCTATGCCATAATTAATCACATAATTCATTAACTTGTATTTATTATTTCACGTGATTTGTTAATATCGCCGGGTAATTAAAAAGTTTTATTAGGCGCACCACTTCGACGATAAAAAAATTGTTCACACAATAATTGAAATGAGATATTAAAATGATTGCCATTTAAACACTTGATTGCACAATAAAATATATACCGTAAATACACACTGACAATAAAAATAAGCGATTTGTATGCGGTTGTTCATATAGAAAAAGAAAACCTATTCACGATAAATATTACAAATATATCTTGTGTAAATATGTAAATGCGAAAATACGGAAATAAATAAATAATCCTAATAAAATATCACTTTTCTTTCGTTTATACTAACGATTTTAATAAATTAACTTAATTCATTAAGTTGAACTTGCGACTGACTCTAAACTACTAATCGCTGAGCTAGGCAATCAACAACGCATGCGCAAACGCCTTGCATACCTATTCTATGCCGAATGTGTTCGTTTCTTCTACGGCTAACAGTAGTTTCTCATATAGCAACTCGGGCGTCGGATAAGGCGGTAAATCTAAGCGATTGAAGCAGGTGTGCGCACGTGGTAAGGCATTCGGCTTGCCCCACTTCTCGATGCAAAATCGTCGTGGACCAGTTGAGCCGCGCAGGGCTGAGAAGCCTTCGTATGGTATGCTAGAGGTGCCGGTCACGAATTGTAGCAGTCGTAAACGTTGTTCATTTGTAAATTTCTCGATAACTTGCCAAAACCAAATGATCACCTGATGGTTGTCATGATAACCCGAACGGTATTCGGTGTTTAAACGCCAATCATTAATATCAATCTCGGCCGTACCCGCAATAACCAATTCCAATTCACGTGCATCGAATACGGAAACCAGACGCGCATCGACTACCTCGTAAAAGCCACGCACCAACGATTCCGTCTGCTCTTGTACGCCACGCTCCAAACGCCACTTAATCATGCGTTCCAAATATTCTTTCTTGTTTTTCTCATTTACAATTATATTCTTACCACCCGGCTTCAATTCACGCTCGACCACATGTCCCAATAGCTCTTCGGTAACGCAAAATGTTAGACCAAGATCAATGCCGGTGCCGATGTCATTGTCGCGTATCCATTGTAGCGATTGATGAAACTCATTATCCAGCGATTCCAGATCACTCAGCGCGACGGGCAAACGCAACAACGCCTTGTAAAATGGGCGTGTAAAGAAGGCATCCAATAGGTATTGATGTACGAGCGCCAAGCCCAGCACACGACCGCCGAACCGGAACCAATCGTGGCAATTGTCCACAAATGCTGACAGTGGTGAGACTTGCACAGTGTATGTGTCGTTGGCTGAGTACTCAAACAGTCCATAGTAGGGGTTGAAGAGCTCGCGTGAAAGCAGAAAGAAGAATTCTCTGTAAAAACAAAAAAAAAAAAAATTGAAGTTGAAATTTAAATCAGACCACATTTTTTTAATTATGAGGTGTGTCAATTACCTTGATGGACCGCCATAGTCCAAGCCTTCTTCAGTATCCCAGAGCACAGCGAGACGACCACGCTGCAGATCTTTCTTGTTGGCCGACATTATGCGCCGGAAGGCATCTTCTAGCAGATGTGTGCGTCGAATGTGTAATCTGCGGAAAATTATCGAAATATATTAAAATAAAATAATAATGTTTTTCAAGTTGGGGCTCGTACTTTAGTTTGTGCGGACCCTGTCCGTAGCCTTTCGACTCCAATTTGCGGTAGAAGCCACGCAATTTTGCTTCGAAATCCCGTCGGAATGGTGGCGGTGCGCGCTGTGGCATGCGAGAGTTGAGCACTGGCGAACCCTGTGGACTGCGTTCTTCAATAGGAACATAGCTCATAATCTCCTGTTCGAACAGGCTGCAAAGAAAGCAAATGAAAGATTGTGAGAGACTGGAATTTTTTCTAAATCAGGGTTTATTACAATTTTCTTACGAATAAGTGTACATTTTAGATTTTAAAGAACTCTGGTTACACGCTCGATGAGCCGATTTATACAAAAAAGAATTGAAAACGTTGCCAATTGTTTGGAAACTTTGAATTGTGAAAATATATCATTTTAAAAAACACTGTTGCCACTTCCCTGGGAGAATTACAGTTAGTTAATGCCACATTATTTTGCGCTGATGAACTGCTGCGTATACACAAGCAACACGTTAATGAAGCAATATTCAATGCGCAATCACATATGTCATTATTAAAGCGCCGTTCTTCAATTATTCAAAACTACAAATTATGCTGCATTGTAAATGTTCATAGTTCATAAGTCTCCAGTGGGTAGTCGGTCATTTGTTTATATCATTGCCTCGTGCATTATTTAATAAGATTAAATTTTAAGTCGGCAGCATATCAATTATTCACAAGTTTCATACCGAAATTAATGGGGAATCAGTGCTTGATGCTATCATACGCAGCCACTTAAAAACAAAAGCTATTTTTAATAACCTCAATTACATAGACTAATAATGCACATAACAAGGAGAAACGTTAACTTCGGCTGCACCGAAGCTACAATACTCTTCACATTTGCATTTTTTTATAGCATTAAAGAGTATAAACGATCTTTATCTTGAGTTTGATCTGAACAATTTGTCCGGAGATTGTAGCGCTGCCTCTGGCAGTAATCTGTGAATAATGTCGTGAAGATACCCTATTAAATAAAAAAGTTGTCCATTTAAGGACCTGAGTTTGATCGATCAGTTTGTATGACAACTATATCCTATAGTGGTCCGATAGCGGCGGATCCGACAAATGAGTAACTTCCAGAGAAGAAAATTACGTGTACCAAATTTCAGTTTGATATCTCAAAAACAGGGCGACTAGTTCGCGTATATGGTATACAGACAGACGAACATTAATCGACTTAGTTCGTCAGGCAGATCATTTAATGATTTGACGCACCCACACAAAAAGTAGATTAACGAAGGAAATTACATCAACTTTTCTGAAAATCATGCAATCACGAATAGGTCATCGTAATAAAGATATGCTTGTTAAGGATATATGTTTGGCTTTTTGTACGATCCGACTTGAACCATTTAACACTTTGATATAAGCGTTTGATGAGAGCATGGATCTTCAATGCATTCGAGAACCTACAAACTACACCAGACAGTAACCTTTTTGAATACAATTCTGGAATCTGAGAACAACCAGAAAAGTTGAACCTTACGAAAAAACTTCTGTAGACGGATTGAATTGAAGCGTATCGATCTTAATAGGTTTTTTGTAGCACCAAGTTTCAAATAAGTACATCAAGTAAAGTGACCTTAACCCGATCGGAGACTAAAGATCAAATCGATCACGTCGTGATGAAGATTTCAATTTTTTAGGCGTCGCGAAATATAACGTTACCTTTCGTACAAACCAGGTTCCGATTATGCCGACAGTCGATATTATGTATTAGTCGAACGAGAAAGATTAAGATATTACCTGCTATGCAAAATAGTATCTAGTTATTTATAGGCACGACGACTGATCAAGGAGAAGTATTTGCAGGCTACTATTTGATAAAAATTTACCCGAATTAGTCCATAATAACCCGTTTTTATGTTTGTGTAAAATTGGGTCTCACCGTCCGAGTCAAATTTGATTAGATGGTGTAGAAGTCGTCATTTAACGGGATTTCGTAGTATTTAAGCCGATTTCGGAAATAATGAAATCCATAGTCGGAATTCCAGAAATGGATTTTGTTAGACTAAAATAGTTTCTGATGGATCGATTAGTATAAACTTCCAAGTTCACCGCATAGTTCGTATAAAAAATAAATCCCACAATAATTCTGTTACGATGTTTTGGTACTATTTCTCCTACCATTTTTGGCAGCTAGTGGCGACATATGCATGTAATTCACATCCCTGCTAAACACCGCACTTGTTTGTCCAAGTTAACCAAATTAAATTGTATAGATGTATGTATGTACATGTGTATGTATAATATAATAATTAAATTGCCGCACCAACAATATTTTCATTTAGCGCAGCTATAATGGCAGGTGAACGAAAAAATTAATTTGCATTAATTGCCCTTGAACTACAGTAATTGCAACAAATGGATAGGCAAAATTCGACAGTCTACCAAATTAGCAACAACAAACCCAAAAACAAAACAGAGTAAATAAAAAGCTATATTAATTTACGCGAGCTTCAAATTTACACGAAATTATTTAGATTACACACACATGTCTACACACGTACAAACATGTGCGGGTGAAAAAGGTAAACAAATGAGACATTGAAATTTCTAACTCGAGCACAAATATACCGTTCGAATTACACCATCGCATGTAAGGCTGGAAAAAAAGCACACCATCTGCCGGCAGTCCGTCACTCAGCGGTCACGACAAATGCTCAGCCATCAGACACAACTGTGCATGAGCCATCGGTGCGCACACATATCAAATGGCAAGCATACATACAAACATGAATATTCACAAACCATTCGAGTTAGGAGTGGTGCAAATGTCATCATCGCCAGCCCCAAGAGCTGGTGGCACACTCATCCACGCACGCAGCGCACTACTGAAATAACTTCTATTAAACTATTCAACCATACCATACATATCTTTGTCATATTTACAAAAACAAAAATTTCGGAAAAGTTTCATATTGAAAATGTCATGCACATGACTCTTCACCAACGAGTTAATTGCGATCGAAATAAGTCTTAATGAAATAATTGCATTTTAAACTCCGCTCACCGCCACCGCGTCGCTAGCGTCTGAAGAGCGCGAGTATGTGTGTTTTTGGAGAAGTCAATTTTCGTGGTTTTTTTCACTTTCATTTATTTATGTTTTCGTTTTGTTTTCGATTTGCGGTTTTGTTTTGCTATGCTACGAGTCATTTTCGCGTTTGTTTTGAGTCAGTTAATTGAACGCATCAATTATTCTTTCTTAATAAATTGCCGGCGATAAGTGGCGATCAAATGGTCTAGTGATCCAATAGGTTTCAAAATACAAGCGAATTCTTGTTTTAGAAAATTGGTGTTGTAAAAAAATAATAAATATACATATTAACAAGAAAGGAAGGCGTTAGTTCCAATACTAGGCATGATTCATTATAAAAACAAACAAGTAAGGAAGGGCTAAGTTCGGATGTAACCGAACATTTTATACTCTCGCAAAGTCAAATGGTATACTCGTTTGAGATTTCTTTGTGGATTGACTGATATTTTCGGTAGAAGGTCAACTATAGGCACTGGGGTCCACATATTTAGTACTTAGGGGCTTGAACAGTTTTGGTTCGATTTAGAAAATTTTTGGTCACAAGGTGGCATACTTTAAACGTATTATTCACGCAAAGTTTTACGCCGATATAATCATTGTTGCTTGATTTGCATAGTGGAAAGTGAAAGAATCAAGTGGTATTTAAAATGGTGTCATATGGAAAATAGGCGTGGTTGTAATCCGATTTCGCCCATTTTCGCACTATGACATAGAAACATGAAAAGAACGTTATGCACCGAATTTGGTTGAAATCGGTTAAGCAGATCTCAAGATATGGGTTTTCACCTAAAAGTGGGCTGTGCCACGCCCACTGTCTAATTTTGAACGCGGTTCCTATAAAGTCATCTTATACCATCTCAGAGATAAAATTTAATGTCTCTGGCGTGTTTAGTGCTTGATTTATCGCGCTTTTAGTAGTTTTTAACAGTACCGTTATATGGGGAGTGGGCGGAGTTGCCACCCGATTTCAACTATTTTCACACCGTCAATAGAAGTGCTAAAAACATTTGCTTCCAGTGAATTTTGTTATTATAGCATTAGCGGTTTAGGAGATATGCACATTAAACCTATTAGAGGCGGGACCACGCCCACTTTTAAAAAAAAAAATTTTAACTGCAGATGCCCCTCCCTAATGTGATCCTGTGTACCAAATAACAGTCTTGTATCTTATTGCGGAGCTTAGTTATGGCAAGTTATTTGTTTTTGATTAATGGCGTTTTGTGGGCGTGGCAGTGGTCCGATTACGCCCATCTGCAATACCAACCGTCTCACGGTACCATGAAACATGTCTACCAAGTTTCATAAAGATATCTCAATTTTTACTCAAGTTAGAGCTTGCACGGACGGACGGACAGACGGACAGACGGACGGACAGACGGACAGACGGACGGACAGACGGACGGACGGACAGACAGTCACCCGGATTTCAACTCGTCTCTTCATCCTGATCATTTATATATATATAACCCTATATCTAACTCGATTAATTTTAGGTGATACAAACAACCGTTAGGTGAACAAAACTATTATACTCTGTAGCAACAGGTTGCGAGAGTATAAAAATGCATATTGGTAATGAGCCAAATCTGCGCTGATTTTGATTCCAAAAAAAGTAATTAATAAAAGTAATATGTGTGATTAGTTTTATTCAAATTATTATATTCTTCATATCCAAAATATTTACATTACAGTCAAGCACGCTAACCCATATGAGGGATATGGGGCATAAGAAAAAATACTGACCATATTATTATCACCTAATATTATTGTGATATATCAAATACCGGCACATAAATATATACGATACAATGTCCGTTCCCCCTAACAATCGAAGCTTAGCAACCGTAATGGACCCGAACTTTCTCATTAATCTGGTTAAGAATATCAACTCAGCAAAATTCCCCAAAATTATTAAAGAATACAAGAAGCTACAACAATGACAATAAAATCATATAAAGACGGCAATATGTTAGTTCTATGGAGCCTGGGGAAATATATGGAAAGATTTTCCATTTTTGGTTCAAAATCATACTGTACTAAAAGACAAATTCTCATCTACATTTAATTGGAAAAGCTCACAATTGCTCAAATATACCTTTAAAAATTAACCAAATGAGGGTAGAATCTCCCACTTTTAGAAAAAATAGCTCAACATATCAGTGGTACTGCAAGTGATAAGTTTTGACGCAATATGTGGTTCTCTTCAAAAAAAAAAAAAACAACAACGCTCACGACATCCAAATGAAGTTGTACGAATATTATATATAAAGTAGGTATAGCCTCCCATAATTTCTAAATGATTTAGTAAATAGGCTTGGTTTGAGAGATTAACTTATTGTAAAAGTGAGCGTGGCTAGCACATGATATAATGTTTGAGAAAATACGAGTTTATGTAATATTATTTTCCTTGCTCCTAAAAGGTGGCTTTTTAAACATATTTTAGATATTTACCGCTATTCAGTGATGCTGAAATATGCCATTAAGTAGGCGTGTGCCGTTAAGTGGACCTGTTAAATTTGTACTTTTCTTATGATAACATAGATAGGGTATACTAAGTTTGCCACAAAGTTTGTAAAACCCAGAAGGAAATGTCGGAGACCCTATAAAATATATGTATATATAAATGATCAGTGTGGCGAGCTGAGTCGACTTAGCCATATCTATTTGTAAGACCTGCTGATCATTTTTTGGAACCGGGATTATCGGACTAGTACAGCATATAGCTGCCATATAAGATGAGCGATCAAAATAAAATCCCTGTATGGAAAATGTTTTTATTTAACAGGATATTTTCACAAAATTTGGTATAGAATAACCTCAAGGCAACGCTACAATCTTCGCATAAAGCTGCCATACAAATTGAACGATCAAAATTAAGTTGTTGTATAGAAACTTTTTTATTTATTTTTATTAATTTTAAGATGTTTTGTATGATACTGAACCTTAAGCGTACTAAAAATCGAGTATATTTTAAATTTTGTGATTTATAACGGCAAACGCCAAATTCGGGATCGTACTGACATCATCCTTTGTTTGAATACTAAAGAAGGTTTTGACAAATTAACGCTAACAAAAATACAAAATATACTGAATCGTTATTGTTTTCAAAGGAAAAGTTTTACGGAAAAGTTACAATAATCAACACGAATTCAAATAAATAAATTACAATTAAATTTTTCAAATTATTTTTAGTTCTAAATTAGTATTGTCACAGTTATAGTTAATATTTAAACACCTGCACAAGATCATGTAGAGATATAAACCATACCGAAGTACTCATACATACAAACAAACATACAAACCGCAACGGTAGCGGAATTTCAGTGAGCACGAGCCTCACGAGCGTTTGTATGTCTGTTTGTATGCGGGTAACTGATGCCGCTGCTGACTAAGTGACCAGTTATAGTTATAGCTCACTTAATTGGTTTATGAAAATTTTTTGGCCAGCACAAAAACAATAACAAATTAGCGCGCTTTAAGTTTTTCGCCCCTTTGGTGTCTAATTTGATTTGAATTGAAAGTATTTATTATAATTATTTCCGTTTTTTAACTACAAATCTATAATATTGATATTTTTGTTTGTACGTTTGTATATTTCTTTGCCAGGTAGTTTTTATGGCAGTGCTAAACGCAAAAGGCGCAAATTGCATCACATCAAACATAATTTAGAATACTACCTACCAGAATGTTCTGAAGCTGAAGGTCAAGTAAAAGTGTGATCGTTTATAATTTCATATAATTTACTTTATTTTCGATTTTTTTTTTTTTTTGAACGCAGGTGATTTAAGAATTTGCAAACATAGCATATGCATACATACGTACTTGTGTATACATATAAGTCATTTATTACATTTATTTTAATCAAATGCAATTAATTTTAATTTGGGGCTATTCGCAGTTGCTGAAAATTCTATTTAAATTTTTATATTAATAAAAACGTAGGCAATTCTTTAACATTTCTTAAAAATTGTTTAGTTTCTGTAAATGGTAGTAATGTTATAAAATCAATGGAAACGTATTTCGAATTTTTTGAAGATCATCGGATAGAAAAATCGAAGCTCTGTCAACATTAAAAGATATTTGCTCAATGGAAAATAGGCACACAGAGATTAACTAATGACTGATGAATTATTTGAAAAATTAACCATATTATTTCATCAATATAATAAATCATCAAAATAATAAATTTCAAATATAATATTATAATTCAATAAATATTGTAATAGTACTTTAAATAGTACTAACTTGTGCTATTATGTGCCCCTTAATCTAGTGTAATAGCTTAAATAAGGGGATTTTTGAGTATTAACAAAAATCTGTAGCAAATGTTTTAAAGTTTTAAAAATATATTAATACATTTTATATTTTATATTTTTAATATATTTTTCGAGTTGCCGATGCTTTGATTTTTTTCAAAACCACCTATTAGAGTGAAATAAACCAGAACTATTTAATAGGATAAGACAAATAAAGCCAAGAATCGACCAGGCAAAACAGTGGAAATTTAAAAATGTTATTTAAGGCAGTCACATAATTTCAGTTACTAATAAATTGTGCTCCTAAAGAAAATTTCGTGACCATGACGTTTTATAAAATGACCATGACGTTTTATAAAGCTTTAAGAAATCTGGTCAAAGAACGCTGTACGATAATTTAAGACAGCTTAGTATACCCTCCACCAGATCTTAAACATTTGATAAATACGAAAACAGCCGTGATCGTTTCGAATTGGATAATCCTGCAGAACTTATTGTCTCGAAAAATCTGGCACTAGCTGGCATTACTCATATAGCAAAAAAACTGATGTGGAAAGTCTCGGAAGGTCTTAAATTTAAACATATTTTGTATTCGAGCTGCCAACTATAGAAAAGAGATAATTCAAATTTAACATTAAAATTGAAATAATTCGAAGATAAAAATATTATACGAATAACTATATTATATTTATTTAAGCATCAGGTTTTGGATCTGCTACTTTTATAAAAAAGCTTTTAAAATAAATATATACATACATATTTGGTAAGTCAATCTGTCTGTATATATTATATAATAAATACATTAATTATTTTTTTTAATAACACTTACACAGCCCACACAATGTACGCCGCCTTCGAAAGGAATCCCATTTTCAATGTTTTATGCGATGTGAGGAGGGAAAGTACTAAAAAAGTTGATACAGCAGAAATTCCCGGTTCTATTCATATACCGTAGAATATATAGCAGACGGCAACGCACAGCTTCAGCGTTCCAACGAATCCGAGGCAAAAGCAGCAGCAATGCACTTCTTGAACCAGCTTAAGCTTTGATGGACGCTATAGCGACAGGCAGCAATTTACGCGCGATATCACAGTACAACAACAAACAACGAAATAAAAGCGCTTATCGGCGGACAGCCTTCGCTGTTGTTATCACAATGCGCGGTGCTTTTTGGCAGATATTATTAACTTTATGTAAGCAATATTCTTTGCTATTTTTATTAAAGTTATTATTGTTGTTTTTTGTGGTATGAGGCAACTTGCACTTGTACCCTTTTTTTCCACTCTACTAGTTTTTATCACTTTACCACCACTTACAAAACATGTATGTATGTAAATAAATTGTTCGATTTACACTCGTTTCCTAGCGTTAATAAATAAATGGTGCGTAACTATAATTGTTATTAATACTAGGAAAAAATATATGTTTATGCATAAGTAAAACGGGCGACGATAATACATATTCATAACACTATTTCCATATTTATTTTAGATTACGAGGCGAGTAATTACACAGGGTGTTTTTACATCTAAATAGTTTTAATTAGCAGTGTTTTTTTGACTACACACTAAGATAGGGAAGTACATGTGAGTTAAATAAGTTGGTAGGTGCGTTTTGAAAAGCCCGGATAATTTTTATAAATATTTGTTTTTATGCCAAAAAATACGTATTCATACCAAGTTATGAAATAGGAAATATTTTTTTTTGTTTGGGAATGACTACACAATTTTCTAATAATTATATTTCTATGTATATACGTGTATGTATATAATTAATTTCTTAATTTTAAATTTTCGTTTCATTTAATGGTATTAATTACAATAATATTATATTTTAATTTATTTGTTTTTGTTTTTTATTACATTTCATTCGATTTTTTTTAAATTTTATTGAAAAATATGTATTTTTTTTGTAAATGTCAACACAATTTTTTGAGTACTTTTATATATTTATAAAATAATTTTATCAATTATAAATGTTTGTTTTATTTAAAAAGTTTTATATTTTAATTTATTTAGATTTTATTTGATTTAATTGTAGTTTACTTTTCTTTATATATTTTTTTATTTTATTTTATTTTCTTTATATTTAATTTCATTTTGTTTATTTTATTTTTACTGTGTTTTATTATTATATATTTTTTTTATTTTATCTTAGTTTATAATTTTTTTTTTAATTATATTATTTTCTAATTTAATTATTTAGTTGTTTCTTTGTAAATGATAACACAATTTTTTTAAAAGCTTTATAAATTAAAAAAATATATATTTTTTAGTCATAATTGTTTGTTTCATTTAAGAATGTTTTATACTTTAATTAACAATTTTTTTTTTCATTTCACTGTAATTTATTTTATTTTTATTTTTATTTATTAACATTTTATTTTATATTGCACATAACATCACATTTTTAGTAGCTTATATTATATATAAAATTAATTTTATTAAATATAAAATTTTTCATATTTAATTTTTTTTTTTCTTAATATTTTATTTTATTATTTATTATTATTTTATTTCTTTTGCATAATTTTGCTAAAATCCCTCAAAGCGTATTACTGAACTTGTTAAGTCGCACGTCACTTCGCCACTGGCGTTTTACATATCAATAAGAGTCTAAACAAATGTCAACTATGGTCACAAAAACATATGTACTCGTACACATACTTAGTTACAGCTACATTGTAGCTTACTGGCTTATTACACGCTTTGGTCGGCTCTTATCAGAAGTTCAATTAACTTTTCAGCCTTCAGCTTTACAAAACACTCATATAGCCAATCAGAAAATGTAAAAAAATTAAGAAATATCAAATGAAAATAAATACATATGTGTATGTACATACGTTATATGTATATCTCACAATAGCTGATAAGATTTCCATAAAACAAAAAACTCCTTCCTGTGGATATCGCATTTTGCTGTTTTAAAACCAACAATCAATAATAATATTTATTCAAACAATTCAATTATCGGCGAACTTGATATGCGTTTGCACGCACTTTTGTACATATATAAATATATATGGACTTATTTATTGATTTTATATCTATAAAGGTAACTAGTGGTAGAGTTTTTCACTTTTTTTTTTCTTCCTCTTCCATAAAAAAACATTTGTTTATGGAAAACTAAGACCACTTCCTCTGTGACCAGTTTGTTTAACACCTTTCAATAATAATATTAAATATAGAAATAACTATAATACACTCCTGAACATAAAATTAGCATTAGGGAGGGTATGCGTTCCACCTTTGGGTATTAATTGACTTCTACTCCCTGCCTTTTTTTTACGATTTACGTACGCTTGGAACCCTTTGCCAAATTTTTGACACTGGAGGGAAAGTAATCTAACGCTGACAGACTCAACTTGGAATTGAACGAAAACGAAAAACTATTGAGTACACACGACACTCGAGTCCACGTAATCAGAAGGAAATACGGACTTATATTCAGAAGACCTAGCACCAAAAGGTGACAAGGTTATTAATTGTTGGAAATGTAACAATTAAATTAATTCATGAAGATCACTAGGCAACTATACCCTAATTAACTGATTTTTCGTTTGGATTTTAAATAAATTAGATAAACGAATGTATTATAGAAGCATCTTTTTTATCAATAATTTTAAGATCAAATACATACATATTATACAATATATGACACATCAATTTTGGAGCTCATTAAGGCAATTTTCACATAAACAATTAGAGTTGTGTAATTTGTTTTTCAAAACTAATATAATTACAAATTTTAAATTTATACTCGTATAATGGTCCATGGTCAAGTGTTTTCTATTTAAGTGAGGTTAATGTTGATATGCTATTTTTTTTTTTTCAAATGTACTATGATTGAGTTCAAATTTCATCACTTCAAAAAATGTTTTAAAAAATTATTAATTACTATATTTGAATACAAACATCACAATTTAGAAACTCAGATTACATCAGTTTTATTATCGTAATTTGACACACATAGACTCCACAGACTCTACGCTTGTTTGTCACACATAAAACGGAGCACTTGAGGCACTCAATTAAAAGCGAAATATGCGTGATCACTACATTGAAACACTTAAACATTGTATAAAGTAAATATTTATAAATTTACACTTTTTATTTAGTAATGCTTTGATATTTTGAGACATTTGTTTATAATGAAATGGAGTTGCCAAAGGGTGAAAATTTATTTGTAAGTTTTGAAAAATATTGACAAACACTTCTATTTATGTACCTATTTAGAAATATTTTAAATATATTTTTCGAAACTTTTGGAGTTGATTTTGAATTCACTATGATTTCCTCAGTGCGAATAATGCACATATATATGATTTTATATATAGACAGAAATAAAGAATTCGGAAAATTTCGTTGTACCGAGTTTTAAGAATCTTCAAGGTAAAGAAAAAAACGTTTCTAAGCGGTTCACGCGGACTTGCTCTGTTGACATTAAAAAAAGACAATAGGTATCTCAAAATATGAGAATACATACATATTTGGATAACGAATTTAGGCTAAAAATATGCAAAACTATATTTATTAAATTTAAATATTATATACCTAAATATTCGTTCATAAAAATGTCATTTTACAAAAATAAAATTAAATTAAATTTGTATATATTTTATCGTAAAACAGTCTTTTAACATCAAAAAAATAAAAAAGGGTGAAATCTAAATTTTCATTTTCATTTCTAAGAATTTTGTAATTATCTATTTTTTATATTTTTAGCCTTGAACTGGACCAGAAAAAGCGGCCTGAACTTAGCGCAAGTGAACAAACGCACTTCGCAAGCAATCGAATGTCCTTAAATTCGAACTGTTGGCTAACGTTTGATGCCCGAGGCCCTTTCATCCCGACACAAAACAAGTATAAGAAAGGATATTATAACTACGATTGCTAGTTTCTTTTAGTATTACTGTCTATTTATATTAAGGAGTTTCCAATAAACATATGTACATTTATCGAATGTACATTGTACATACATACAAGTATATTATGTATATATGAGAATATTCTCCGAAAATATAAAGTTGATTCTGAATTTTTTTTCGATAAAATTAATTATTAATTATTATAGTATAATCGGCTCACAAAATTTCAAACTCGTTTTTCTCGAAACATTGTTTTCGAAATTGGTAAGAAAAGTTCCACGAAACAGCTGAACCGATTGACTTGAAATTTTCACACCAACTACTTAGATTTGCCATGGTAATAATCGAAAGAATAACATTTTTGGTAATAATTTGATTTTTTAAGCTTTTGGAATGTAAATTTTTTCACAAAAAATTACTTTTTTTAAGAAGCCACCATTTTGACAAAAATCAAAATTTCGATTAATTCCTCGATCATTACCTGAATGCATTTATGAAATACTTCTTTTATTTGGTTTTTGGATTTGCAATAATTTTAGGCAGAAAAAAATCTACCTCACGGCGACATTTCAACACAACAAATATATAATAAAAAAAATATTTACTCGCCACATATTCTTTCAAAAATATTTGCCAATTTATTTTAGTTCTTATTGACAAAAATTTACACTTGTACACACAACGAAACAAACGTTAAACAGTTTTTTTAATTGTAATCAAAAAAAATTATTAATTATTTGTTTTCAACATTGCTGTTTGGAGTATCCATATGATTTTCACTTTTTTCACAATGCGACGCAACAGTAACAAAACAATACCGCCGTCGAGGTCTCAAGAATTCTAAACGTACTAGAACAGTGCGCAGCGAACGTTATCTGGCGAACTGTTAGTTGGGAGTGTGCGCGCGCGAATCCAATTCAAATTTAAAATCAGCAGGCGGTAGAACTCAGCCGGCGATCGATATATAAGCCAAGCGTGTGCTTGTAAATACATATGTGTATATATATGTGCGCTTGCACTCTGCTATAGCGTGTGGCATTTGCTGCTGCACACTCGCCCATGCCCATGCCCATGCCCATACCCATGCCCATGCACAAGCCACTATGAAATGCCGCTTGTCGGCAAGCGTGGTGGAGCATATGCGCCTCCCAAACTCAAGCACCCATACAAGCACGACTATTTTACGAATGCCAAACTATACAAATAACGCTCGTAAATAAGCAAATAAATAAATGTGAAAAATAAAAGTGGTGAATGAGTGCTACTGTACGCGCGTCGTTGGTGATAATCGCCAGTTAGAAAGGCTTATTATTTAATTGCTTTAGTGCGGCAAGTAGCCACAGCTATTTTCATAGCCGAAATGAGCTAATAAGCCAAACAAAATCAAGCGAAAACATACGCTTGACATCTTGGCATAGTCATATTGAGCACACACACACACACACATAAACATGTATATATTGTGTCAAAGTGTTCCTCAGCCCATCTGCAAATTAATAACAATACACGGCTTGTGTTCAGGCTCAAGGCACAAGTGCATGCATACTCACGGATATACATATGTACATACACACATACAAACAAAAACACTTACATATACATACATACATATGTATAGACAGTATGAGCAATTCTAAAAACGCTCGATACACCAAAAATTCTGAGTCATTTCTTCAACACTTAGTTTCCATATGGAAGTATTATATGTGCACACCAAAAGTGTGTACATATGTATGTACGTGTGTTCGTAAATTATAAGTATTGTAGCAATAATGGTATAGCAATAATGGTACATGCATCAATTGTGATTAGAGTTTTTTGCAGCAGTCATTGATGCAGCAAACAGTCATACAAGTATAATATTATAATTATTCAGCAATTAATTTTATTAAAAACATAAGTAAACAAATAAAAAACATAAATCTATATGTAATTACAGAAGAATATACTGACATATGATTACAGCGATTTGCAAATACTTTTTTGGTAGCATCAATATGCTACGCAAGCCAAAATGAAATTACAGTTAGTATATAGATTCTAAAAAAAACGTAAACATCGCCTGCATCGAAGCTGTAATACGCTTAATCGGTATATTTCTTGTAGAAACTATAACTAGTCAACGGTTTGCGTCCAACGGAAGACAATTTGTTAGTTCAAGAAAGCCAAGTTGTTTGATATAAACAACCTTTAAGTCGAATTAAGGGCTCTCGAACAAAAAACGGTCTATTTTCAATATTTTTTTTTAATATAAAAAATGAAATATTTTATTTAAGCTTTTTATTATTCCAAAGATACAAACATACATATGTTATTTAAAAAAAAATTTTGTGAAATTTTCAAAAGAAAATATTGAAAAGTCAGCCATTATCATAAATGACCTTATTTCCAGCAGGTCCTCAGAAAAAAGGTGCCTCCGCGTTGACAGCAGAACTTCTTACAAGATCATTTGAAGTAAAAAGAAGTATATGTTTTAATTAAGACCAAAAACTAGGTATTGGACGAAGGAAAAAAACAAAAATTGAAAATTGTATTTTTGCCAGAGGTTATTACAAAAAAATTTAAACTTTGGTGAACATTTTTAGATGTTTATTTTTTTAATAGTTGCAATGTAAAAAATCCTTCGACCTTTAGATTATAGCTTGAAGACCTGTATTAAATTTCACTATGATCGGTTGAATAGTTCGCGAGAAATCTTGACAAGCGACTTTGAAAACACCGTTTTGAGAAAAATGCGTTTAAAGTTTTAAACTACTACATATATAGCTGATCTCAAGCGCGCAACTTTTTAAGGCTGTATCTCCAAAACTATTACTCAGATCAACTTCAGCATTTAGGACAATATTCGAGAGATGTTATAAAATTTAATAAAACAATAAAAGGCGATTTTTTGAAGCCGAGAAGCCAAGTAACTCCTTAGAATTACCTAAGGAGAAAAAAAGATATTTTAAACAGATCTTTATCTTGATTTTGATCAACTTGCATATGAAGATATCTTGTCAAGTAAAAAAGTTTTCCATTTAAGGACTTGATTGTGATCGTTTAGATTATATGGCAGCTATATCCTATAGTGGTCCGATATAGGCGGTGCCGAAAAATGCATATCTATCTTGTAGATAGAAAGATGTGTGCAAAATTGATCAGCGATATTTCAAAAAGACGGACGTAGAGATCGACTGGCTGACAGACAGACGAACATGGCTACATCGACTCCGCTTGGCACGCTCATCACTTATATATTATATTATACAAGTATATAAGTACTTTATTGGGCCTGCGATGTTTCCGTATGTACATCTATATTTCGGTTCCTTACCTTGAAATGATAATTTGAGTAAAAATTTAGTTACGTACTTATATCTTTATGATACGGGATACACGTATTTTTGACATTTCGAGAAGTTCACCCAACCCTCGACTTTATTTGGAATACTCACGGCATATGTGTGGCATTATCTAATGAACGAGCTCTGAAGTAATGTAATATCTATATATGTACATATATCTATTCTAAAAACATTTCCTTTAATTTAAAGTATTTCTAGAAGTATATATTTGTTTTTGCTTTAAAATTTATGTATGAATATCAATATATTTTATGAACAAAGCTTAACATAGCCACAGTGACCTACTACAAATACATGTGTACCTAAATATTTACTTATATCCAACTGTACATTTGTTAGCGGATATACAGTGACGGTCATGAAAATATGAATGGAAAAGAACGGGCAAAGAAAAGTTTAAAATCTAGCAAAAATTTTAACAGTATTTTTTTAAACGGAAAAAATCTTCAAAACTTTTTTGTTAACAAAAGAAATTTGTGCATCATCGGCAATCCGTAACTACTGTCTTGATTACTTTTTGACAGTAAAACAAATAACTACGAAATTTAATCTTAGACTAAATGTTTCAAGTTATACGTTCATATACAGGTTTAAAAGGAGTCACTAACAGTAATAATGAAATATGTACCTTTAAACTTAATACAAAAACTATGCGAACCATCTTCAGTTTTATGCCCAACACTGTACTTCTCTTAAGCACATACCTACACACAATGTATAATCTGTATCAAATTTTTACGACGAATATTTGACACAACAGTTATTTACATAAGCCGCATCTCATATCACACACACACCCTTTAAAAGTTGGCAAATAAAAAACAATTAACTATTCATAACAGTAGATCCACCTATAATTTGCAGTGAACAATATGAATGTATTTACTTACTGTATATACGAGGTTTGTTCAAAAAGTCTCGCAAATTTTTTATTTCTCAAGAAAGTGTTTATTTATTCATGAATATTTTTTTTTTGTTCCCAAAACTTAAGAAGCCCATGAAAGGACGACGCTACGCTACGATTGAGAAGATAAAAACTGCATCGATGGAGGAACTGAACAAGATCACAAAAAATTACGTTTTTAAGTGCTTTAAGGATTGGAAAAAACGCTATATTACAAGTAAGTGCAGCGTACATATTTTGATTAGTGACATATTTCTTAGAGAGACACGCGCAAGTGAACATAAATAGGTGCTTAGGATGGAGGTATATTCATTAACTTTGGGTATACTTATATTTAAATAAAAAACTGCATAAGTTTCTAGTGTCGAGTTGATGTATTAGAAAATGCTTGTAGTGAGTCATACTTTCCTTTCCTAGCAGACAGAGTATATGTTAGGTCTGTCTTATGCCGAGCATAATAATTGTTGAATATGAATAATAATAATTAAATTGGTTTTAAGTGATATGCGCATCACTTTTATTTTTCATGCTAGATGATAGTATATATTATATATACATAAATACATACAAACGATTATATAATCCGTAAAAAATAAAAACGTTAACGCAGTTGCATTTGCTTCACACCTGTTGACAGACAATTAATTTCGTATTCAAAACACTTCCTACCTCTTTTATATTTATATTGCGAATTTCATTTATCCGTTAAATATGGCGAAAAGTCAAGTGTTTTTTATAGATATATTATATTTAGATAAAGCTTCGATTTTTATGAATTACTTAGCAGGTGCCCACTGAGATAGTCGTAGCAGGCATCCCCCTACCACATCGCCTGCGAGAGCCATTATAACTATCTTGCAACTTTCATTTTTTCATATCATTTTTGAAGTTTTTCCATTTGACTTTTGCTGGAAAATAGACCTCAATCTCCTCGGCGTTTACCTCTTTAAGGCCCTGGGTTCAGATCGATAGAAATCGGTGGATATAAAAGCAATCCGAAGTTAAATTTTCTCTAACACATGTGTTCTTCAACTCAAGAACCTGCTCATTTGTTGAAACCGCCAACATCGGACCACTATGGCATAAACTTGTCATACAAAGCAAACGTTTAAAATCATGTTCTTGTATGGAAAAGTTCTTTATTTGACAAGTTATCTTTCCGAATTTCATCATAGATTATTGTACAAAGCAAGGCTATAAACTCCGAACAAATTGTTCGAACGGACCACTATGCCATACAAACTGAACGATCAAGCTGAGGTCCTTGTATCGCAACCTTTTTATTTGTGTATGATATTATAGCTTCGGTCCAAGCGAAGTTAATGTTTTTTCTTGTTTTTTAAATATGTATTATTGCCGAACAGCTGTGAATATTTTTCAAGGTTAAGTCATACTACAAAACATATCGTTTCAATTCTAGTGGCACACTCTCTTTTGCACCAGCTTATTATATGTTATATCGACTTCTAACCCTAAACCACAATTTACACTCCAATATATGTATGTACATAAGTACACGGCTATAGATAAAATAAAAAATATATTGACGGCATGACAATTTCTTTTAAACTCATTTTTGATTACGCCAACTTCATCGATCAATTTAGATGCTTACAGGCTGCAGCTAGATGCGCCAGTACACAGGTAGTAGATGTGTAATCAAATTAGTAGTTATCATTTGAGAGATGAATAATCGCAAATATGCATTCATTATTTCATAATTTTAAGCAACAATATTATATCGAACGAGCAAAGGACTGATAATTGACGGTTGTTGTGTTTATTAGCTCACCGAGGATGGCGAGAATTAAAGCGAAATTAAGCATGTACATATTTACATATTTATACCTACATGTAAATAAGTACGTGTATTTCAAACAAAATGCTGTTTTGCATATGTACATAGTTGTTTTGATAACGGCATTCATGAATGATAATTATCCAGTAACCGCTAACACGCCCCCATACGCTTGTACAGGTATGTTGGTAAGGAACATACAAGTATATGTATATATGTTTATAACTGCAAGTCAAGAAATTAAATCAAATTATATTTTATACATGCGCACACACGTACATGAATATTTGTATTGGTATGTTCACATGTACGTTTTGTAGTTGCAGTTCAATAACCGACAGCAATTACAACAATTAAGAACGAATTAGTGAAATTGCAAAAACACCATAAAATAACCTAAAAAATTAAGCTGCAGCACTACAAGTAGTAGACATGTGATACATAGACGTCACTTTATATCTTCGCAATATAAAATACCTTTTCAATATATATCTTCACAATATATTTCTATTTTTAATGTCGATATGCTAATTGTTTTATAACGGCTAAGAGCGTGTATTAAGAAATCAATCAGTTAATGCGACGTTGTCAACCTATAACACAATCACAAATTTCTTCAAACTGATATTATTACAAATATATATTGCCGTTGACTGACAGCATCTGAATACTGGCTGTAACTGTAGGTAAAATGATGCAGAGCTTCTTAATTGGTATCAAGCAATCAGCTCATAGGTGCCACCCAGAACCACCGCCCCTGAAATATTCATTTTGAAATTATTGTTTAAACAAGCGATTTGTGACTTAATTATAACGACAGCCCTTTTACAACTATTTACGAAGGTGAATCAGGGTCCAGGTAAATTTCATGCAAATTTATTCACTGATTCACTTTTTTCTAAACTCAATCGCAATTTACATAGCAAATTCAAATGAAACTGCGCTTGAAGAGGAGGTAGGTAGGTAGGTAGAGTGGCTTTCTAACGACGCACCTAGGCCTATAGGTGGCCCATTGTGATACCACCGGGACTAATGTTCCCTCACTCTATCGTCTCCTCTCTGAACCAACCTGTGCTCCTGATGAAGTTCATCAGTACAAGTAATTTTATATTAGCAACTTCTGATACGTCGTCAAGGAATCCACGACCGATAGTTGCGATTCTTTTCCTGTATAGAGCTTTACATTCGCATAGAAGATGCTTTACAGTCAGCTCTTCTTCTACTTCTTGACAGCTTCTACAATCGTTGTATGGTACACCTAGCCTACTGGCATGTCTACCAATTAGACAGTGACCCATTAGTACTCCTATCAGAGTTCTTATATCATTCCTTTTAAATTTTAATAGTCGGTTTGTGCGACTCACGCTCCATTCTTGCCACGTTAGACTGCTGGTTAAGCAGGTTATTGATTGTATGCACCGAGACTCTGCTATATTTATAGCATCTTCGCTGATTAAGTGTTTGCAAGTTGCCAGAGTTATAAAAATACCCTCTTTTTCAGGGGTTAGTTGAAGAGGATAGATCAGATAAACTTACTTACTTAACTTACATACAATATACTAATTCAAACTGAGTCAGAGTCATCCAGCGCATTCTCTATATTCCCAAAATTACACATTGGTTGAAAAGTTTCGGCGCTTGAAAGGAAAAAGTACAGTTTTTGGTACGAAATATATTTTTTTATTCAAGAGAATCTCCCTTAACTTCAATACACTCATTCCAATGATCGTCCAATAATTTTATGCCACCCCTATAATGACATTCCGGCACCGCTGCAAAATATCCGCCTACAGCTTTAATAGCTCATTCATTCGACGAAAAACGCTTTCCACAAACGGAATTTTTTCAGGTTTCTGAAGAGGTCGTAGTCGTTGGGAGCCAAATCTGGTGAACACGATGCATGTTCAAGTAGTTCTTACTTTAATTCCTTGAATTTTGTTAGTTTTAAAACACCTTTGTGAGCAGGTGCATTGTTTTGATGAAAAATAATTTTTTTGTGCTGCAAACCAGGTCTTTTCTCACGAATTTTTTCATCCAACTGATTTAAAAGGCTGCAATAATATTCAGTGCTGATTTCAGAGTCTTTCTGCAGATAATCAATGAACAAAATTCCTTTTGTATCCCAAAAAACTGATGCCACAACCTTCTTTGCTGATCGTTGTGACTTCACCTGCTTTGGAGCTGAGCAACCAGCTTCAGTCCACTGTAAACATTCTTTTTTCAATTTTGGATCGTGTTGGTAGAGCCATAGTTAAAAAACGACGCAAGAAATCGGTTTTATTCTACTTAAAACGCTCAAAATTATGCTGAGAAATTTGTTTTCGATCCAGTTTTTGTTGAATTGTTAACGTGTGCGGTACTAACTTTCCAAACAGCTTTTTTCATATGTAATTCTCCATGTAAAATATGAGGTACTCGTTCGTCTGAGATGCCTATAACATTAGCAATTTCACGCTTAGTCAAACTTGGATCTTCACTAACAAGATTATGAACTTGCTCAATGATTTCTGGTGTGGTGTGAAGAAAGATTCTTATAAAATTCATTAGCCAATCGGTGGTAGCTTAAAACTTGTAAGACCATCCATTTGCAGATCAAATCTAGGCACATAGCATAAATAGACGGGGGCAACTTAATAATTAAGATATAAGACACTTTTCACGACCGAAATCTCAGATATCCTTCGCTCGCATCGCAACGTTATTGCTTCTTGGTTTGGTTTCCAGAGAAGTTATATTTAATAATTAAATATTAATAATTTAACGGCTCTGTTAATAAACAAATTGTCCTCAAATCTGAGGATTGAAAATCCATACGTAATCATCATCAGGGAAATAAAGAACCCACAAAGAATAAATAAAAAAAATTTGAAAATCTGCATAGATTTTTCTTTGAAATTGCTGCTTAAAACGCGCACAATGTCACGTGCTACGGAGACTCGGTGGAAATATGATATGGATTTGGACGATCTTTATTATAAGCATATGGTTTGTCATATCGTAATTTATATTTTATATAACAAACTCTAGGCGCTATTTGACACCGTCATTGTTTTGATGGTAAATAGAGAAAACAATATATTTAAAGTAAATATCCAGATCGGTAAGTTCTTCAAAAATTACTGAATCGGACTAGGAAGCCAGCAGGGACGGATTGATAAACCGATAATATACCAAATATTGATTTTATATTAAAATTTGTTTATTAAAATACCACACTGTATCAGTAATACTCTACACATTTCCAAATCTTATGTGGTAAATAGTCTGAGTACAAGACCGTTAACAAACTGACAATTAGTAAAGAGTGCTTTTGAGTGCAATAGTCGTACTCGTTAAGTACTTTTAGGGTTTTGAATAGAACATTAGCTCTACTATTTATCATATATTGGCTTGACTTATATAGACGACCGAGTACTTTTTAAATCAACAGCGTTTATTAACAATTTAAAACCGAATAATTTCAGTTTAGGATTTTATTTGATAAGACTTTATTGGTCTCAACAAGGAATCAGCCAAATTGTTGTGCTTTAACGGTAGAATCGACGGGCCCCTGACAGTGAGGTTTCCTCAAACGGAAAACACCCGGATCCAGTGAAACAATAACAACAACGAAACGCTTATGATATTTGCAAAATTTTCCCATCACCGTAGTAACTAAATCTCGCCGCTGTTGCATTCATTACCGCTGTTGCATGCCTAATTGATCAATAAAATGCGTTATAAAAATGTAATACAGAGTTACATACTTTTTGCGCCTTAAAATAAAGCTATTATTGAAAGTGCATTGACCTAGCTGAGAACAATTTATATTGCAGCTCCTATAAACACAAGTACATATACAAATGTATATGTGTAATTGGCTAATGAGTGCAATAATAATCGAAAGTATTGCAATTGCAAATATTAGTTGCAATAACTAACAATATTTGGCATTTAGTGGAAATTTTTACTCAACCTTGTTAGGCGAAGAGACAACCTTGCCACTTAAGTTTAGCCATAACACACTTAAAGCGAAATCATTCATGCAGGAACAATACTTAATTAATGGCGGCTCTTTGTGTTGCACTCACGTCCACGTCACGCCAAAGCTGCGCTGCAGAGTAGTACGCACGGCATGAGTACAAGCGCGCTTTGATCTTGAACGTTTGCAAAAATCGGAAAGCTATGTTAATTATGACGAACAGGAAGTTCAAGCAGTTAAAGCTTGTAGCCCTGTTTTGTGGTAAGAATTTGTTGTTCTATTAAAGCAGTTAAACAAATTAATTGAGCGCGAAAAATGAAATGCTTGTACTTGGAGGCATTCGAGTAAAAAGCTGACAGCATCTTGTAATTGATTTAGATAAAAACTATTGCGGTGACATTTCAAATACAAAGCATGGGAAACAATAAATTTAGATTGGTTATTAAGTGAGTCCCATAAAATATGCAAATGGGAAGTAGCATCAGACGACCTTCTTATAGAGTAATAGGGGTGGAAGTCACGGATTTCGAAGTTATAAAATTAAATTCAACTTCATATGTATTAAAATATTTATAGGGTAACATTTTAGAGTTATAGAATTCCCTAGAGAGATAGCTGTCAAACTTAACACATGTGTTTGACGTTTATGACCAGTAGACTTTGATAAATTACTACGTCAAGTCTTACAACGTTTATAAAACATGGATTTTATTTAAAGTAAAAAAACTCGTGTTCCGTGCGGCAAATTTGCGATGAGGTACATATTTACTTAAGTGAGACGTAGAATAACAATACTGTAATATTTGAAGAAGCAATGAACAGTTTTCAGGCGCCCTTAGGTTAGGTTACGTTAGGTTGTCGATGCTAAGAAGATTCTCACTTGGACAGCTTAGAACGCCGGTCCGTTGCGGTACCTAAAAACTTCTAAAAAGCTGGATAAAAATACCCTAACATAACGACAAAGCACTTTGAGCCTATAACAAATTTGTTGTGACGGCTAATATCTGTTTCGGCTAAGTCTTCTGGTCCGCCGAATATATGATTACCGAGATGTTTCAGTCTCAGCCTTGCAAAAGACGGAAAGTGGTGGAGAAAGTGCCTAGATGTTTCCTCCTCACCCTCCTGACAACTAGCATCCGGTAGGATTTTAAGCCGTACCGCTTGAGTACCAATTGGACAGTGTGCAGTGAGAACTCATACAATAGCGGCGAGATGAACTTTGTTCAAGGCGAAAAGTTCCCCAGACCTCCTGCGCTCCACTCTTGGCCATAAGGATATCGCAGTCGCACAAGCGTTGGTCGTCGACCAGCGTCTGCTGAGTGCACGCGAGGTCCATGGGTCCAGAGCTAGAACGCCAGACGTCAATGGAGATCCAACTCGATCATATTCCGTTGTGAGCAGGACAAGGGTGCCCCCTGGCTATCTCATTGAGTATTAGCATCAAGGGGTCACTCAGATCTTGGCACCATTTTTCCCAACTCATCGTCTGTTAGAGAGAGTTTTTTATAGCTATGTTATGAATTATCTACAAATATTTGTATTTTCGTTTACGAGTGGAGACTTAAATTGGGATATTGCGAGTAAAATTTATATGTATATATATATACTACACAGTTTATTTTTTTTTTTTTTTTTGTTTTTTGCTGGAAATTATTAAAATGGTGTGGAATAGCTTGAATAAACCTCAAAAATGTTGACGTTGCTTTACGCATAAAAGAGATAAATAGTCCTTTATAATATAACCTGCAATCTCTTCTTTGGTAGTTTTGTATGTTTTTATCTAAAGATAGTGGCATCAAGTCGTATTCAAGATTTCATATTAGTTCCCCTTAGTATGCGCTATTTTACAAAGGACATTTCTTTTGTTATGTTTTACAACAATTTAATAAAAAAAAATTTTAAAGCTAAGCAAAAAAAATTCACTTTAGCTTAAAATACAAAAAGTTTACAATTAACTCACCTTAATAAAATAGTCAGCTGCAAGTCATGAGCTAACCTCCCCAAAGCCGGTACACCTTCTACACGTAAAATATTAATTTTCTCACGCAAGGAACGTGAAACTGTATTCTGACCATGTCGTTCACGTAAGATTTCCAAAATATTCGGTTGGCGCAAAAACGCGATCACCTAAAAAACATTAAACACATCAAATGAAATGTCAAAAATTTCGAAACTCTTTTCCGCTATTTTCTAGAAATCTACCTTTTCATTGTAAGCTACAGGCACCTCGTTGTATTGCTCATAATTGCTAGCGCCACCAGTGGCGCCACGCAAAGCGCCATTCGGGCCGGTGCGTACAGTGCTTGGCGGCCTAGGTGGTGGCAGTGGCGGTACTCCCGACACAGAAATACAATTTCCGTCGAGCGCATCGTATTGGAAATTGTGGTGATGCTGTGGCTGCTGGTGTGGATGATGTGCGTGTGGAAAATGTGCGGAGAGTTGTGGCGATTGATGCGAAAGCAACTGATGCCTTTGACGTACGACACGTGCGCTTTCAACGGGCAAGCGTGGATCCATGAACGAGGTTTTACGATTATTGTGATCGATGAAAAATTGTTTACCCGATTGATCGAGTTTGGTCTCCCAGCAGGAGGGTAAGTCTCGATTAAGCTGTGCAAATGTATTTACCAGCGCCACCAAATCCTTATTATATTGATAACGTTGAAAGCATTGCGGATCGCGACGTATACGTATAATCATGTGTTTTAGTGCAGGATTGCGATTATATATCGATAATGCATCCTCATTTGTGTGCAACATGGAATAAAAATCGGGACGACAAAGCATCACAACAGCTGGATGCACAGAAAGACTGAGATTTTGTAGATTACCTAAGTTATTGCTATTTCCGGCGTTTGGACTACTGTGCATGAAATTTGGAAATTGATTGGCAGTGTTATTACATGCAGAATTTTCGTTCACACTGTAAGCGGAGGCATTCGAGAGATGATTATCGCTAGTAATTGTGCGTCGTATGGACTGATAGCGTCTGTCCAATTGTTGTCGATGATGGTGCTCACGTCCTGTAAATCGAATATGCAAGTGTAATTGAATAATAAAAACCAAATTAACTGTCTACAAATTAGTCTTACCGGCACCATTTAGAGTTGCGCCTCCATTCGTACCAGGCCGCTGCCACGAGGTTGTACGCGTCGTATGATCAATGTAGAAAATACGTCCATGGCTATCCATACGCGCTTCCCAAGCGGGTGGTAATGGTTCGGTGGCAGACTCACCTTCACCGAAAACCGCAGTACCTCGAAGAAAACCAGCAGCAGTTCCACGCTCCGGAATCGATGGTAGACGTGTGCTGCATGCTTCATTTGCGGCACCATTTGTATCGACATCTTCTGCTATGCTACCGTCAATGGCATGGTGTTCTGTGATACCACCAACTCCAGCACCAATTGCAATCGGTGGAGACTTTGGCATTGCCAAGTTGTAATCCATTTGATTTCCTATTGTACCGTTTAGCGAATTGTCCACTGATGCCGCCAATGCGGATGTGTTGGATTGTAGACGTTGATGGCGACGAGCATGATGTGTGGGAGTCGGCGGACACACGAGGTTTGCGCCTATTATGTTAAAAATTAAACCCACCACACAGTAATTTAATTAAAAGTCAAAGAAACTTACCGACACCACCGCCAACTCGTTTTAATAACCTTTGTTGTGGGCGTATATGAATAGCAGGCGATGATGGTCCACTTCCCAAACTGGAACTGAATTTAAATTGAGTTTGAGGAGTTGGTGGAGAACTGGTTTCAGGACTTAAATTCAAGTCTAATGGCGAGGCACTCCTTGAGGAACAACCCGAAGGTGGACTACGTTGACGTTTTGGGGAGAGCAATAGGCGTGGCGAATGTGTGCCACCAACTGCCAAATCATCGTAATTAAGTGCATTACAAGGTACAGGACCCTTCCCATTCGACAAGACGCGAGTTAGTGGCCTATGCTGACGTATATGTGGAAATTGGTTGGCAGTCGTTGCGTTAGTTACGTTCGCGTTTGAGTTATCTTTTACAGGAAATGTTGGAAATTCATAAGTTTCCGAAGCAGGCACCTTTTTTGTTGTAATTGTATTTATATAACTATCTGGACCAATCTTTTTCTTAATTAATGGCTTGAATTTCACGGGAGTTTGATTGATTGTGCCTGAGGGCAAATCATATTGCGGGCTGGTGGATGTAGGCGGGCCATTGTTAAGGAGTAATAAAGGTGAATTATTTGTACTACTTGTAGCGCTACTATAGCCTTCAGCCGAGCTACACCCAATAGCACCTAAGCTATCCATCTTCTCATCGATATCGAGAATGTCAAATTTGAAAACATCGCATTGCATATTTAAATCTTTGCCCACAGCTCTCGGTGGCCACGAACGCTCCAATGGTCTATGTTGTGGCTGACGTAGATGTTTTTGTCTGCGTTGCACTGTTTTATTAATGGAGTTCGGCTGAAAAGCAGCGGCAGCACCAAGCAAACTTTCGACGGCTGCCTCTTCATCATCCACAACAAGGATGTCATCTTCTACTTCATAAACCGTCTCGGCCGGTACCGTTTCGTAACATTCACGGGCAACCCATAAATTGAGATTTTCTGTACCAACTACTCCTGCTGACAACGGTGCCGTTGGTGATTTTTGGCATGTGGATTTTATTTTCTTCTTGGCTCCACTTTGTGGTGTAGAATCATTACTTTGTGGTGAAAGAGTCCATGACTTACGCCTAGCACCACCACCAACACTACCACTATCGCTGTGTGAGTTTGTTGGCGAAAGCGTAGCAGTCGCCGGAGTTTCACACGATTTGGTTGTGAGCAAAGTCTGCTGACGTTGTTTCTGCTGTTGATCATCAGGCATAATTGTATGATTTATTTTGTTGAAGTCTTTGAGATCTGAAATCGTATACAAAATATATATTTAACTTTAATTTGATATTTTTATTATATAATGAAACCTACTTTTAGTCCGTGGCGGACGTAATGCTGTATTTTCATCAATAAAAGTGTGATCTTTGTCTTTCATGTTTTGCCTCTGCTGATCTCCGCGCAAACTGCACTTGGTGTCAACCAGAACATCATCGTGAATCACATTCGTTGCATGAGCTCCCGACAGCGCAGCGGAATCAATGTCAATAACATCTGTCGCCTGCGGTAAACAATGTGCACCCTCGATCTCTTCGGCATCTTCCTCAATATCGCAGACACTTTGCATTGTTTTGTTTACAGATGTGACGTCATTCGTTATTTTAAGAGTGTCTAAGCAAAGATCCGGTTCACTGACTGCCTCATAAAACGTGTTACTCTCTTCTTCATCGCCCCCATCGTCGTCATCTCCCATCCCACGAGCGTTAGTACGACCTTTACCGCTATTACCACCCTCCCCGTTCGCTTTGTAACCCATATCTACAGCTAACATGCACAATTCTTCAATAGTTGCTATTTTATTATTTGCCTATGACGCCGGTATTGCATTCAACTACAAGTATGTAGCTCGTGAATATCGGCTCTGCACGCTCTAAAGGCACGTTTTTTAGCCATTTGTTTTGCTCGCGTTATTCTTCTCACAATTCTCACACATGTTTATTTGTTCTCTTAAAACTCGTTCTGTTCCGCACATATTCACCCGCTATCCTCTTCACTTCTTTGTATCCATCGATCACAGGCCAGAATGTAAATTTATAGATTTTTCTAGTTGGACTAATTTAATTAAACTTCCATGTCTAATTATAAAAGTCATATTTATTTTCTACCAATATGTTATTTATTATATAGGTAGTCCTAATCATATGTTTCTTTAGTGAGTGCAGCAGTTTTCACTTTTTATGTCAAACTTTCTACAACTACTTCCGCATAAAAATTTTCTCAACCATTTGCAATGGATTTTCTTCATTTCCTTATTTATACGGCATTATTTTACAAATAATAACGCCTCAGCACTTGCATGGAATGTTTATTAACAGTTATATAATAAATTTTTGAAAAAATCACACTTTTTCACGTAATATTTTTGATTTTTCACTGAAGCGTTGCCGAAACTTTCTTTAATAACATAAAAATAGTAAGGTTGTTGCCCAACATCATTTAAGCATAAACTAAAACACAGCATGAACCATATTATTGGCTTTTGAAAAGTATATTAGTAACTTCAAAACTATCATTGAAAATCCTCATAAGTTTTAGATATTTTATGCTGTATTAAATTTTTAAAAAGCAACGATTCTTCATGAAACTTTTTAGCTAATCAAATTACAAACATAATTGAAAAAAAAGGATTTTTGTACAAAAATTAACAAACTCATACAGAAATACGGCCGCTTTTTCCCATTGCTGAGTATCAGTAAAGAAACAACATTGTTTCGCCACGATTATTGACATTTGTTGGCTCACGCCGATTTGTATATTTCCAATAAAGGTTTTCTTTTTTTTGTACGGGTTTTACTAACGAAGTTATCCTAATCTTTAGGTAAAATGTCTGAGGCAACTGGTGAGCTATCAAAAAAGTAAGTGAATCTGGATATAATTGCTAAAAGGATTAATGCAATCGCTGAATCGATGTCATCAAATTTGATCACCGAATGTGTGGTTATGTTGAAACACATGCAGAATTCCAGCAATTTCATGTGTGAATGCTAAAAAATCTTACCAAGTGTATATTTTCAAATAATTATCAGTGTTGAACTAGATTAATGTGTTTCGGAAAATAAAGTGATAACAGAGGAAAGAATATGTATAAATTTCTAAGGCCGTATGCGACACCAAATAGTTTTCTAAAATTGCGTCAGTTTCATGCTGTATTTCGACAGGTTGAGGTGAAGTGCCATCAGAAACATGTAAAGATTTGGTGCCAGAATGCAACAACGCGACATCTTCATTCCACAATATGCCTAGAAATACCAAGCAAGCGTACAAAACTGTAAGGGAATAGTCCTTACTTATTATTAATACATATTTATAAGCATTTGATTATACGTATGTATATCTTTTATTTAACTACTCAATTTTATATCAACGTGAAACATATATAGTGAGGTACACATTTTTCGAGATAAAATATTATTTTTCTTAAACATTTTCTTGCAGCTGGCATTACATTTTAATCGATTCAATGAAATTATTTTTTTTAGTGAGCTAAAAAGGCGTCTAAAAGCTGAACAAAAAGCCAAGGAAAAGGCAGAGAAGGAGGCGCAAAAAGCTGCAGCAGCAAGTGCTAATGCTGACAGCAATGCTACAAAAAAGAAGTCGGCGGCGGCGTCAGAAGAGGAAATTTCACCAAATGAATATTTTAAACTGCGTTCAGCTGCTATTGTTGATTTAAAAAAATCATCAGATACACATCCTTATCCTCACAAATTCAACGTTAGTATTTCTTTGGAAAATTTCATTAAAAAATATGAGAATCTTAAAGAGGGTGAAATGCTTGAAGACGTCGCTCTGAGGTGAGTAATATTTTTCTAATAACAATATGTCATAAAAAAATTAATAATTTTTTTTCTACACAGCGTTGCTGGTCGCGTGCATGCAATACGGGAATCTGGTGTGAAATTAATATTTTACGATTTGCGCGGTGAGGGTGTCAAAGTGCAGGTGATGGCTAATGCTAAGTTGTATCATAACGAAAATGCCTTTGAGCCTGATACTGCAAAAATACGACGTGGTGACATTATAGGTATCAGCGGTTATCCCGGTAAAACAAAGAAGGGTGAACTCTCAGTGGTGCCAAAGGAGGTATAAAAAAATCTATATAACTGTACTGCCTCTTTCCTATTAACAGTATTTTATTTTTTCCGAAACAGATAAAGCTGTTATCACCATGCTTGCATATGCTGCCTCATTTGCATTACGGTCTCAAGGATAAGGAAACACGTTACCGACAAAGGTATTTGGATTTGATCTTGAATCCCAAAGTGCGAGAAACCTTTCAAATTCGTGCAAATGTAAGTTCATTTTGAATTGCAAATAATTCGTTTGAATTATAATTTTTTTCTATTCTGCAGATTGTCTCATTTGTTCGCCAATTTCTCGATCGCATGGGTTTCTTGGAAGTCGAAACACCCATGATGAACATGATTGCGGGCGGTGCAACTGCCAAACCCTTTATAACACATCACAATGACTTAAATATGGATTTGTATATGCGTGTCGCACCAGAATTGTACCATAAAATGCTCGTTGTTGGTGGCTTAGATCGAGTGTATGAAATTGGGCGTCAATTCAGAAATGAAGGTATCGATTTAACGCATAATCCAGAATTTACCACTTGCGAATTCTATATGGCATATGCTGATTTTAACGATCTTATCGAAATAACTGAGATAATGATCTCAGAAATGGTGAAAGCCATACATGGTACTTATAAAATTAAATATCATCCTGAAGGAACTGAAGGTCCTGAGGAGGAAATTGATTTTACGCCACCATTTAGAAGGGTTTCGATGATAAAAACTCTAGAAGAAAAGTTAAACGTCAAATTTCCACCAGCTACAACATTTAATAGCAAAGAGACAACGGAATTCCTTTCACAACTTTGCGCCAAACATCAAATCGAATGTCCGCCACCGCGTACAACGGCGCGTCTGCTGGATAAATTAGTTGGTGATTTCATTGAAGAAACTTGTATAAATCCAACATTCATCTGTGAGCATCCGCAAATAATGTCACCACTGGCCAAATATCATCGCAGTGAACCGGGTTTAACAGAACGTTTCGAATTGTTCGTCATGAAGAAGGAAGTGTGTAATGCCTACACAGAGTTGAATGATCCGATGGTGCAACGTGAACGATTTGCGCAACAGGCCAACGATAAAGCGGCTGGTGATGATGAGGCGCAACTGATTGATGAAAACTTCTGTACAGCATTAGAATATGGCTTACCACCAACGGGTGGCTGGGGTCTGGGCATCGATCGTCTAACCATGTTCCTCACCGACACCAATAACATTAAGGTGAACATTTCACATATTTTTATTGTAAATATCTAAAAAAAAAAAAATATTTATTTGTGTTTTTAGGAGGTGCTTTTCTTCCCCGCTATGAAACCAGAGGAAGCTAATCGAACACAACCAGCAGCCAGTGAAGGCGATCAAATCGTTGAGCAGAATAATGTGAAAAATTAGACCCCCTCGGTATTTGAACCTATTTTTTTTTAGTTATTGGAAATGTTGTTTGATAAAGTGTATAACGGATTTGCAAATATAATTCTCAAAATAATAATAATAAAATTATTTATTTGCTATTATAATTGTATCTTATTTTGCGAATACGTTTAGTCTTATAAGGTAAGTAATTATAGTAAGGTGATGTCGCTTGCTGACCAAAACCCAAAATTATGGAATAAAGTTAGGCTAGATTAAGAAGTCAATGGTAAGAGCGCACGCACGCCGGTCCGTTGTGGTAAAAGTTACTACGGACATCTTGTTTATTTCACTTTTATTGAATCTACAGTTGCACTTGCGTATTTGTGCAGCAACTTTTACATAATTGCATATACGTTGAGTTTAGCTCGTAAAATGTAATTACAGCATAGAAACAATATATTCGTGTCTCTAAAAATACACCACAATTCACACGTTGTAAAAAGTGAATACATACATATTGGTTTAAAACTAAAAAAAAAAAAAAAAAAAATACTAAGCATTACAATAATAATAAAAATTTATTTAAATATTTCGAAGTCTACCAATGGAACGGTAAATATGATTAACAGCGTCGTGTTCCGTTTAATTTTCAACAATTTATGTACAAATAAAGATTATGCAATGCAAATATTGACAAAATCAAATTTGCATCTAAACAATAGTAACGACTCATTTGCTGACGCTATGCAGTTAAAACAGAATGTACGTCGCAAAATGATTCATAATACAAAAAAAAAAAAGTGAAGTCTGAAGTCAGCGAAAATCCATCACTGTTTGTTGAATTCAGAAATTGGCTTACCAGCAGTTTTTTTTTCCTATTATATAGTCATCAGTTAAAGAAGAATTATAAATATGTTTAAATAGTAAATGGAATCTCCTTAAATTCCGGATCATTGGCGGGTTTCACATACATGCCGCCATACTTCGCCATGTACTTTTTAATGAATTCGCGGGATTTATTCTTAACAGATTCGGTGACAACTAGAGTCTGACCAACAGACTCGCAGTATTTCAGCTCCTTAACCATAACAAAGTGCGTGAGCTGCAAATGCATTGAATGACGGTTAAAAAAATTGATTTTTATAAAATAAAATCTCAAACGAACCTTTCGCGCGAGATGATTGAAATCTTCATCACTCTGTATACGACCGAGCGTGCAAGATTCCTTGCGATATGGCTTTAAGTGTTGCACAATAATACCAGCTATTTCACAACGGAACTTTTCCTTATTGCGACGATACTTGGAATCCGAGTCCTTGCTCTTTTTGCTAATGAAATAAAAAAAGTATAATGACAAAAATGTTATTAATGTCGTTAATGTTAAGTATAAACAACAACAAACCTTTTCTCTTTCTTCTCCGATTTACGTCGCTTATGCTCACTGCCGCCGCCGCTGTTACTGTTACTACTGCTATTACTCTGGCCTGCCTGTGCGCTCGGCTCTCGATGAGGCGGTAATGCGCGCTTGAGCGCACGTTTTGTTGTGAGCGCATCCAATTCGTCGACAATCTTATCACCTTGCACGATTTTGTCCAAGAGTGGGCTATTGTTACATTCCTCCTTCATAATCTCCTCCTCATCGGATGAGAGCAAATAGTCTTGTATGGGTATTGCACCATCCGGTTCATCGTCGGCCTCGCCATTTTTGGATTTCGCAGCGTCGCTATTTAAGCCGTCTGCACCAATGTTGGCATTTACGCCACCCATAGCAGATGCTTTGAGGGCTTCAGCGCGCTTGCGTCGTATTTCTTCCTTACGTTTGCGTATTTTTTCTTTATTCTCTTTGTATTTGCGCATCTCTATTTGATTGTAGATGCGATCTTCCTCCTTGCGTGGCTATAAATATAAGCATATAAATTAATTTGACATCATTAGCAAAGTTATACTCATATATACTTACACTAATTGGACGCTCATCCACCAAACGACTATAACGCTTATGCCTACGATTTTCTACCTTCTTATCGATAAAAGCCTTGAGTTGAGCCTCATCCATTCCTTAAAAATCATGGAATGTATTATAAGTAAAATTTTTAGAATTCAATTTTTTAATTGCTACCTAGGAGTACTTCATCATCCTCGCTGCTCTCATTTGCCAATTTAGCTTCCTCACAGGACTCGCTGTCCGAACTGTCGCCTTCCTCGGCTGCAGCATGCAATTGTTCAAGCGTTGGCGGGTGCCATTGAGATATTTTTTGCTTCTTATGGTAGTAATATATTTGGCCTAAGTTTGTAATGGCGTATTTCCATTGACGCGGCAAGTTGGCAACAACTGCAGGTATCTTGTAATCTTCAGGATCGGTAGATTTTGGTTTTGGCTGCACCTGCACGTGTGCGTAGCAAGGTGGGGTGGGGATAGGTTGGCGGGCAATGGAATACCATTGACCTGTTGAAGGGTCTACACAGAAAGGAACATCCTGCGTGCGTGTTTTTTTGGGGTCCAAACCAAAGAAACGACATTTTGTTTCGAATTCTCTGCGCTCTTCAGCCAAACGCTTTTCGGCTTCGTCGCGTGCCACCTAAAAAATAAAAAAAAATAAAAAAATATATATATATATATTAAAATCGGTTAACAGATTATGTGGTTGTCTCACCTTAGCAGCAAACAACTCTCGTCTCTGTTCCTTCGACAAATGCTTCATACTTTCGTTGCTATCATGCGCCGAACGTCGGCGTGGATCGCCGCTGGGCATTGAGCCTACAACGGTTATATTATTGTTACGATTATCTTTGCTGAAACTGGGTTTGGAATAACGCGAAGTGGTAGGGCCGCGTCCGAAACGATCGCGCTGATAACGATCACTTACAACAGAACGATTAGTGTCGACGGAAGCTTCAGCAAACTGTCGATCTGCCTCCCGTTCGTGCTCTTTCATTTGTTCGATGCGTTCACGTTTTGGTATGCGGAAAATTTCTGGCAAACTATTCCATGCAGTGGTTAATTTCACAGCTAATTTTTGCAGATCCGAAGGTACCTCCTGACCACTAGCTATCTCCGTATGTGAATTACTACTTGTGCTTTCCTTCGACGACTCATCGCTTGGCGAAGATGCATTGCCAGCTGGAACGCTGCTGGCGGACAACGCATTACCACACCAATTACGTACACTCTGATAGACTTTACTGTCAGTGAGTACAGTCTTGTTTGCTATCGGCAAACTCTCAAGCGCCTCTAGGAGTGACAAGCGAATCGCCATATCACCACCGTCTTCGCTCATCCAGCCATGCAACAAACGCAGTCCATGATAGTCCAAGAACAGTCGGCGACATGGCAAATCGGCATTGCGCAGAATTTTCAGCAGATTGAGACGAGTTTGCGGTAATTTAGCGCGTACGACCAAACGTGAAAACCGCAACGTATCCGATTGGTTCCTTAGCCCGCCACGGCTAAGGAATTTAACTTCGTCTTCGATATCCGGATCTTCCAAATAACGTGACGTTTTCGATTGCTCACCAGTAGCAGATTTGCCTAGTCTCTTATTTTTCTTTTCTTTATTGGGTTTCTTTTTTCGCGCTGCTTTATCAGCAGATTTGCCTATTAGCTTTTTCAGCTTAGCCTCAGGATCTCTATGCTCATCGTCACCCACTTTTTTCTTCTTGTCCTTACCCGCGCTATCCGATTTGTCATCCAACTTTATTTTACCATCCTCTAAGCTAATTAGTGATTTGCTGGATGCGTCTAATTTTTTATGTACATCATCGCCATCAGCCGTGCTATCATCACTATCCTCATCATCGCTGCCATCTGCCGAGTTATCCGCATCAATGTCGTCATCGATTTGTTCACCCTCATCCGAATTGGGTTCTTCACCTATCCAACCACGACAGTTAGCCGACTCGCAATAACAACGTTGTGCCTCTCTGCCGTAACGTTGGTACTGGTAGTCGAACGTAATTTCTTCACCTGGCATAATGGACTTACGACTGAAGAACCCAATTCGTAGTTCACCATTTACAGTCCACTTTTGGGTTTCCGCATTCGGATCGCAGGAATGATTAATGAAGCGTGAAATGTTACCCTTGATTGTGGCATCGATTATGGCATCGCTTCGTAATGCCATAAAGTAATAGTGACGATTTTTGTCCAACGAATATGCAGTACGTCGCTGCTCAAACTCATCGCCATCGATTACCTCACCGACATATTCCATAATGAATTCACCAGGCAATATCTCAATGTCAGCCATTATACCGAAGCCCTTCTTTTCCGTACGAAAGACACGGCATGGTGAACATAGCAATTTCTGAAAGCGTTTATTTGTACAGCGATCTTTCACATTACAATCGGGTCCACACTCGATCATCAATAAACGATTTAAGCAATCTTCACCACAGCCCAATTCACCACGCTCTTCCTCCTCGGCTGTCAAAAAACAATCACACAACATTTTGCGTGCTTCTCTACTTACGACACGCTCACATTTGTACTCATTCTCTTTAATGACATGGAAGTTACTCAGACGCTCTTCCATTTCTTTTAGGAACTTAGCATTCTTCGCCTCCACATGCGCCAAATCCGTCAGATGATCATCCAAACTGTAGTGAGATTTCATTTCGACATCGTCTTTAATTGAGAAACGCTCTTTTTCACGCACCAACCCACGACCCACAAGCGCCTTCGGTGTCTTTGTTATCTGTTTAATGCGATGAGAACGCCGAACTCCAGTTATTTCGTCAATTGCCGGATCATGAATAGGACTTTTTGGTGGCGGCGTCGTTGTCGGCGTAGCTACTGGTGTGTCAGCCGGTGTTTCGTAATAAATATTCTGAGTGAGCGTGTTAGCAACTTCTTCGAATGTTTTGTCAACTGGTGTTATATCGCCTGATATGCTTTCATTAGGTGTTGTCATGCCTTCCACAACCACAGTAGACGGATTTTCTTCATTTTCTGGCACATCCGATTTATATTCTTCTTTTTGTAGATGTGTTTTCGGACAAATAACTTCATCTACACTGTCGTCATCAATCTTATAGCCACGTTTGAGCAAGTTGACGCCATCTTCGATGAATTTCTCAATGTCCTTCAAGGGATCTGGTTCTTCCTCAAGCTCATTCTTTTCCGTAGTTTCAGTAGCCTTAATGATTGAATCTTCCTCCACAGTATTCTGCTTGTCTTCAAAAACGGTGGCACAAACGGTTGTAGCGGCAATTACCTCTGGTATTTTTCCTTCTTCCAGCACTGCAACAATGTTTTCTGTAGGGTTTGCGCTTTCTTTATTGGGTTCAGCTGGAACTGTTGTTTTGGTGAGCGCATCCTTTAGTGCTGCCTCGAAATCTTCTTTCAATTTCTTCTGCCGTTTTTTCTTCGCACTTCTTTCTTCCATTTTCTTAGCTAATTCATTGCTTGTAGTGTCTTCGGTGGCCAAAAATTGTTTCTTTTCCGATTTCTTTGATACAGATCCTTTCCTTTCCCTATCCTTAATTTCACTTTTCTCACTGCTACTAATAGTTTGCTCCATCTTGGACTTCCTTTTACCGCTTGTTTTATCCTCTAAAGCCATTTGCTTTTTGAAACGTTTAGCCACAGGTGTAGATGTCGCTGAACGACTTTCCTCGTCAAGGGAAGATTCGATTTGACTTTCGAGACTTTCTCGTTTTTTCATTTGATCAGACGATTGCGCATCTTTCTTCGATTTTTTCTGTGTAGATTCTTTGGTTTTACTGGAATTGCTTGCTGACTTCTTGGCTGAATTCGTTTTTTGTTCAGCGCTAGCCTGACTTGTGCTTGGCATTTCTGCATTATAGGCACAACTCTTTTCTTCCAACTCCATTTGCATTTTGAGCAGACGTTTCTTAGGCGGCGCTTTGGCCAATTCTTTTTCCATTAATTCAGCTGTGTTTGGCACTGTAACCGTCGTATCACTATGAGGATCATTGGTCGCATCATTTGCTGACTTTCCCTTTCGTGGCTTTCGTGTTTTTCCATCGTTATCTTCTGCATCGCCACTTTTTTCTTTAGTTCCAAGAATTTCCTGATCTTCTGATTTATCTTGATCTTTAGTCTCCAACTCGTTAGACCTCTCATCGGACTGTTTATTACTTCTACGTTTTCGAATTTTTTTAGGCTTATCGACTGGTGTACCTGACTGTTCACGCTGTTCTGCGAGCTGACAGTCTACATTCTGTGCCAATATGCCGCTACTTGTAACCGATTCAATGACAGAGTTCGCCTTTAACGGTGGTGGCGACCCACTTTGATCTAACTTTTCCAATTTATTTTGTAGCAACTCTTTAGACGGTTCTACAAGCTTTTCTTCTCGTTGTTCAATCCGCTCTTCGGGTGCAGTGACGTTGCTTTGACCACACTCTCTTTGCGTCTCAACACTCTCTACTTTAAGTTCAACGCGCTCGGCTTGTTGAATAGCCAAAGTCGTAGCTTGTTTGTGTTTTCGCGTTTTTGTTGTAAATGGTTCATTTTTGTCATTATTTTCTTCTACACTGTGGTCACTAAAATCAGGTGCTATGTTCTCGGAAATATTTGTTGATATTTCGACGCCTGTGGTATTCATGACTTGGCCAACCTCAGATGAAAGTTCCACCGTAGTCATTGAATAATCACATTTTTCTGGTTCCAAAAATGTTTCTATGTTTGACTCTTTGGCATTCCTTTCCTCCAATGTGTCACTGATAATCTGGTCACCATTATTGGTAACATTTTCGTCCATTTCAATTATGGATGTGTACAAACTTTGTTGTGTTGTTTCTAAATTAACCTCGGCGGTCGTATTTGTAATGGCAGTAATAGGCTCATCGACCGGATACATTTCGGCGGCTTTCGGTTTATTTCCACTCAAAGACTCTGCTGTAATAGAAGAAGTGCTCGTTGATGGCTTATTATTTTCTTTTTTGTTCCTCGTCTTGCGCCCGCGTCGTGAAGGCGACGAATGATTTGAATTACTATCCACATCTTCTGGTAATATTACTACTTTTGGCACGGCGCGATTGTCTTCAGACGACATAACCTTCGTACATATTTCTGTTGTTGTTTCCTCTGTCGTCACTTCAATAGTATTTTGTACATTCGGCACTTCATCTTCGTCGAAATTTTTTGGCTCAGTTAAATTAATAGGCGTATGACTTAGCTCAACGCTAGCAGTAGAAACTTCTTTTGCATCAGCTGTATTTTCAATTGAATCAACAAATTTAGAAATCTCCTCTTCATTATATACTTTTGCTGTATCTACAATATCTACGTCAACTTCCTGCGCCTTCAATTTCAAAACTGCCTTTGAACTTGCAGCCGCTATTTCTGCGAATGTCTCTTCTAAAGTTTTATGGCCAGACTTATCTCCACGTTTTGAACGTCTCTCATTACGGCGTGTTGGTTTCTTTGACGGCTTTCTATTGGAATTTTCCGAAAGTGTCGGCGATGGTGTCTTCGTAGCACTGCTCCCATTCGTTTCGTCACGTGAAGATTGTGAGTCCGTTGTCGAATTTATATCCTCCGAACTACTTTCATCCAACAGATTATCTGCTGTGTGCTTAGTGATAATATTCCATTTTTCCGATTTCGCTGACTTATCCAAAACATTGGAAATGTTCATTGAACTCTCATTAACAACATTGGCAGTTATTTCTTCTTCTGCTAAGGTCTTTGCCGTGCTACTGGCTTCATTAGTCGAAGTTTGATTCCCTTCAGCAAGTTGTTCAGCGTAAGTAGTTTGAATTACGATCTCTTCTTCTGGCAGTGGTGCAAAGTCGCAAACCGTGACTGTTTCTGAAATGTCCATGCATGGGTTGGACTCATCGTGCGTATTGTTTCGCCAAGTGAGCTTATCTATAGATTCTACTTCATCCACACATTTAACTATTTGAACACATTTCGATGGCTGCTTGTTAGTCTCTTTAGAAATATCTTGGTCGGTTGCTTGTGATTCTTCCAAAACAATTGTCGTGACACTATTATTTGACATGCCAGCTTCAAGTTCTCTCTCGGCTGCAGTAATTGCTATGTTTTCCTCCTCTACTTTAGGCGCTATCACAGGGCATGTATCATCTTCAACTGTCGGCAAATGCTGTAATGCTTTTGTTCCCATTGTTAAATCATTCTGTTTAACGGTATTTAATATATCCAACAATGTACTAGTCGCGACATTTGCCGCCACATTGTGAACTGCCGCTTCGTACATTTTAAACTTGCTCACCTGTTTTTTAAGTGGCAAAGTGATTGGGTCTTTTTTTGTGCCACACGATAAAGAAGGCGACTCTTCACTGACCTTTTTATCATGCTCTCTACGCTCATTATCAATTATATGTTCGGTAGAGAGCTCCTCCACAGCAATTGTATCGGGTGGTGTTTCCACTTGCTGCGGCGTAACCAAATCAACACTAACGTTTTCAATCGTTGTAACTGCAACGTCTTTCATTTCTTCAATCGATTCTTCGAAGTCATTATCCGTTTTAACGTCCATTGAAGTAACTCTCTCAATTGGCAGTTTACTAGTTTTCTCCTCGACATCTGTTGTCATCTTTAGTAGAACTTCAGTATCTAAATTCTCATTCAATGATACTTCTGTTTTACAATTGCGTTCTTCCACTATAACTTTGCTGTCAAAACTCTTTTTAGGGAAACGATGAGATCGTCTTGTCGGTAAGTTTTTACTGGCTGTTGCGGTACTTAGCCCTGTAGTGTTAGCGGTACCGCTACTTATGCCACTACTGTTATTTGTATTGCTGTTGTTGTCGCTACCAGCAATGACGTCACTACAGCAGCTAGATGCCGATGATAACGAAATAGTCGATGTAATTGTACTCGGTGGCAATGTTAAGCGTTTCAAAGATACACGCAACTTATCGCCTTTTTTATAACTTTTATTACTACGATCTGAGCTGCCCTCTGATTCGGAACCGCTCGATTTGCGGCTTGCGCCGGACATGCCAAATGTAATTTCCGAAAGAGAATCCGACTCTGCTTCAATATCTTTATTCGAATCCAAATCAATTGCAATACTTTGATCACATTCCGTTAACATATCAACCGTTTTTTGTGAACATGTTTCACTTTCAGCTTCCAAGGAAATAGATTTATCAGCTGGTGAACTTTCCGATGTTATCTCTTCAACTGCGGCCACAATGAATTCTGGTGCGGATGTAGTTTCACAAATACTTTGACTATCTTGCCAAATGCATACGGAGGCGAAGTTTCTTTGTTGTGACTCATGTATATCCTTTGGAGGATGTACTGTTTTAGCCTGATATTCGTGATCAGATATGGAAGAAGTAGATGATATTTCTAAAATGACATCTTCATGCTGTATCGAGCTCCTTTCGTTTGATATAGGATTTTGTTCAACGGGGTTGTCAAAGTTTTCAACACATTTTAAATTTGCTTTGTACTCCGTCCAATTTGTAGCACTTGAAGAAGTTTCTTTACTAGCGATATTTTGCTTTTCTTTATTTTCGACAGAATATTGCTGATGTTCGTCTGCTTCTTTATCTTCAGCCGTAATATGAAACTCCGACTTTAGATTTGATTTTGGTAAAGGGTTTTGAGCTACAGGATTTTTATTTTTCGGTGGACGACCTCGGCGCTTTTGTGTGCCAGATTCTGTAAGCGAAGGCTTTGGATCAGCTACCGTAGTAGGCGAAATAAATGAATTTGAAACACTTTTACGTTTGTTGTATACATCTGTTGAATAGAAATCATTACAGGTTATATAAAAAAATATTTATAAAAAAAAATATATATATTCAAATTATCTCGATATACTGTAAAATAAAGAATTAAGGGGTTTCGAGTTTTATTTGTTTTTCCAATATATTTAGACAACTGATATTTTTTTAATTTCGAAACGTTTTTTAAAAAAAGAAAACCTAGTTTTATTTAAATACATACCTATGTATATACTCTTTTAATACTAATTTTTCCAAAATTATTGGAGGAATTTTTCCTACCTCTGAGACAACAATAAAAATATTTTTTAAGATAATTTCAGTTTTGTAATAGACCCTTACGAAAAATATCTCCAATTTTGAGTATTAGCTAAATTTATAATTGATAAGCATCATTTACTTCAACATGTATACTTATCTCTATTTTATGTATGAATATAACCTTGCATACACTTTACATAACAAGTAGTAGATAGAAGAGTTGAATATATGTAAATATGGATAAAAAAACGGTAACTATTAGTATTTTATGCGCATATTTAAACTTCAAGTTTCTTAATCTGAATATTTTCGAGGATTTTGTGCCATCACAGAGGTAAACATTCGAATATGTATATTACACCTACTATATATATCTATACATATACTCACATATGTACCTACATATACATATATGTAACCACATACATAAGTATATTGATTTTTTACATTTATCGATTTTTTTAAATATAGTTTATTTGTATTTTACTCACTTGTTGACTTTTTCTGCTGTTGTGATGACAGAACTGCTGGAGGCATGAACCCACTGCTGGTACTAGATGTATTACTTTCAATTTGTGCTATTATTAAGCTGGAATTCTGCTTTGATTTTATCAGGCTGGCGTTAAATATTTCCTGAGTTCGACTTAACCGTCTGGCTTGTGCTATTTTCGCTGGGTCTATTGTAGGCATAGCATCCACATTACTCTTCAAATTGATTGTGTTCTTACCTAAAACACCGATTTTGGGTATGGACGATAAGGGTGGTGGAAGTATTGGCGCATTTATTTTATTATGTTGTTCTGATATTGATATACGACGAAATATTGCGGATTTCTCCATAAATGCTTTTTGTTTACTGTTTAAGTCAGAGCTTGAAGCTGGCGCTAAGCTGCTTGTATTGCTACCGGTGTTAAATGATGGCGATGCTGTAGGTTTTTGTGATTGCGGAGCGTTTGAATCTATGCGAGCTTCTATTTGGATTTTATGTGGTTTTCGATGTTTGTTTAATAAATCTCTTACGTCAAATTTTATGATCTTTTTACGTGAACTTCGCCTGCACTCGTTGCTATTTGATGGTGTTGCAGTCATACGAGGATTAACCTTATCTGCTGGTGCATTGGCCGGTGGTGGAGATATAGCCACGATACCGCCCTCAACTTCCATAATACTATCATTTATACTACGATTCGCAAACTTTTCTGTATCGTTGGACTGGTTAGGCGTTTGTGTACTCTCTTCTTGTGATGGTAGCGATGCGTCAGCCGATTGCTTCAGCTGCGTTGCTTTAGGAGGCCTACCAACACGCTTTCGTTGTGGCGTCATTTCTGACGTTGATGGCGCTGAATTCATTTTTAATGATCTAAATGAATACTAACCTTTTAAAAAGATACATATTTAGTAATGTCGTAGGAAGCGATTCCCGCACACATACATACATAAATGTAATTATAATATATTCATACTTTGCCTGTGCTGTTCTAAATATTGAGATGCTTACCGTAATAGAATAATTTGGTCCTTTCAGCGATGTCCAGTAAACATATTCTTAATGCTACTCCCTGAAGTTTTGATTTTTTAATTTATTCATCATACCGCACCAATAACTGTTCCTTAATAGTTCATTAAAACCATGTACGATTTATATAAACAATCACTAATCCACCCTCCCACTGATACCCCGTTGACCGACACTATTCAACTGCGAAGATCTAGCAAAGAATTTTATAACGAATTCGCAATAAAATAAAAGTCGCGTATATATAAATTCAATAATTACCACTCCTTTCCGTAAAATCTCTTATTTATAACATGCAAATGCTGAGCTATAATAAATATACATGCGGCCACAGCAAAAATCTTCTGAAATTGTTAAGAAATAGAAAAAACAAAATGTAGTGGAGTTGCCATATTTTGAATTTCCTTTTCTCATTACGAATGAAGTGACAAAACAGAAATGAAACGTTTATTTTTGTATTTTTGAGACTACTAACTAAACCGGTTAACGAATACATTAAACAATTATTAAAAGTAACTCTATTGTTAAATTTGTTAAATTTGTGAATATCTAGACCACGATACCATATAGCTGACGTACAAACTGAACGATCAAATACATGTCCTTGTATGGAAAATTTTTTATTTGAAAAGATGTTTACACGAAATTTGGCATAGATTATAGTCCCAGCATCGGTGCAATTTCCTTGAAGAATATTATAGCTTCCGGTGCAACCGAAGTTAACTTTCCTTCTCGTTTTATCTAGTGTCTGAATTAATCAAGAACATAGCATAGAATTCTATTCTATTCTAATCAAGGATATTAATGGTGTTATATTTTATTAAAAATTAATTCTAATTTCCTTTGGGAGTAAAAAATACAAGCAATTTGTTTATCTTCATTTTATTTTAAATTTTGTGAAAATTTCATTTTATTTTTGTTCATTTGAGTGACTTTAATAAACCAATATTAAGATTTGAGCATGGTACAATCCATAAATTGTCTACGTGGAGACAATTGATTTTCAATCAGATGATTTTTGTAAAAAATAAAAACTGTAACCAATGCTTTTTACGAGTTAGCACATCCTCTCTCCAATTGTTTATTTTAAATTCAAACAAATAATACAAAAAATAATAAAAAAAATATATACTTTTTTCTCTTGATGAAAATACATAGGTTTTATGGTTGAATAACTACAATTACATATAATCATATACATATGTATTAGCCTCAACCTATGTTTATAAAGATTTAAATATAAATATAAATATGAAAAATCGATCAAAGAGACGAAGTTTAGTCGGTACAAGTTTATGTGTTTTTACCGTGGCAAGTTAACTTTCTCGCATAAAAAATTAAGAAATTAATAATCAACAATATCGAGATTTTCGCCATTTCACAAAAGAAAAAATTGCAAAAAACTTTTAATTTACATACAATTTAAAATATGATAGAATACGCCTTCGCTTAAATAAATAAATCATTCCATAGCTGTTAGACTATCCTTGATAGATGATCGCTTCATTATTCTGTTCTATATATACTTCAAACTTACTACAAACTTACAAGCTACTCTTTACTTTTTTTGACATTGAGTTAATTCTAAATGATAACTGAGTCAGTTTGTTCTTATTTCTTTAATTTTCAGACATTGTTGATGTTTATTTTTGTTTTATTAAATGAAAACATAATATCAAGAGAAAAATAATAATCTTTGAAGAGAAATCATTCAAACCTTTTCTCATTATGCTGTGTGTTATATGTAAGCACTTATTGTACTTGTACATGGCCGTCGGTATTGTTCTTACATCTTTTTGATACTTCATTTATCTTAATTGAATAACATATTCAGTAATTAAAATAGATTCGGTTGCGCTGTCTTTAAATGCTACAAATTATACATTTTATATAATTTTTCAATGCTCATCTATAATACACAAAGCAAACAATTCATTTCAATACGTTTTTCCATATATCATCTATGAAATAACACTTGGTTAGTACTTAAACTATTTCATTTGTTTTTTGTTACCAATAAATAATATTTTTTTTAGTCAAAACACATGTTTATTACAGTACACATAAAATTAAATAATCCTCTAGCAAATTATATATGTATTTTTTTTATTAAATATATATCCATCGAATTTATCAAATGGTAAACAGTTTTCCTGATTTCGCTTAAAATGCGAATATGGAAAGTCAGGCTGGGGTGGAAGATATCAAGGAGAGGAAAAGATTGAGAATATGTTTTAGATCTTTATGTATGTTTGTGTATGTGTGTCAAAACTAGTGTGAGTGAATTGAATTGGATTCTTTTCTCATTAATAATGCTTAATATATAAAACAAACTAAAAACTCGTTTAAGCGTCACAGCACCAAATTTTTAATCTGTAAAACTGAAAATAAACAAATTAATTAGTAGTTGATTTTATACTTAGTTAAATTCTTTAGATTTACTGTTATATTTGTCAAATTGCGAAATTAAACTTATGTTATGCACACACCTGCTACCATAAACGATGCAAATGTAAATTTCTTGACAAAACTGAACGCACGTCTTTTGTAAACCGCAAGGCGTCCAGCATTGGAAGAAGTGATAGCAGCGCAACATCCATTGGATCTGAGAACCAACTTCTTATGGGTATCGCGTTATTAGGAAAGCAACGATATGCGCCAGGTGAATTGTCAATTATGAATATCTATTTGAGATTTAATTTATTTATATGTGAAAAGTATTAAATTTCGTTTAATTACTCTATTCAAGTCACTGCAGATAGCAGATAAATCTTTGGTGTAAGAACTGAAATCAGGTGTGCAATGCTGACGATAATAACGCCGACGCAAAATATTACGTCCGTTGTCCAGTTTATCAGCAACTGCAGCGCCATAAATCTCCATACTGGCTGTAAATATAACTAGGTCATACCATTGTGAAACCTAAAATCGTAATAAAATGTATCAAATGTAAAAAATGTGCAAGTTTTAAATCAATTCCTTCTTACCACATCCAAAAAATAGTCTACATGAGGTCGTTTATGAACAAAAAATCGAACTGGATGATGGTCAATAATTACTTTTACAGTGAAGTCATGAGGTGTGCCAGGTTTCACGGTATTTCGTGACATTGCGCTGTGGTGTGAATGTATGAGCGTTTCATCCAGATCTAACACAAGTGTTTTCCGTTGCACTATACTAAGGCGATGTCTTGACACCGGTGATAATGGGAAGAGTTCATATTTGACTGGTTGATATTGAACAATCTGAAAGAATTTTTAAATTTAAAAAAATTAATTTGGCATTTAAAAATACAACTACAAGGGAAGTTTCAACTATTGAAAAATAATTAACATAATTCGAATTAGTATCACCTAAAAATATGAAGGTTTTTAGCACTTACCGAGCGAACTTGTCTGTTGAACATAAAACAGATGCATGTCCACACTCTTGACAGTAGTACTGATAAAGCGCTGAAGTTCATTTGTACGAAAGAAAACATTGGTAAGCGACGTCGATTGCGTCTTACCAATTTTTACACAATTTCAGGAAGTTAAGAAGCAACTGCAAATATCAGAGCGGAACTAAGTTGTCAACATTCTTTTCATTAAATTTATTTAAAATTATTGTTTTTATGAGTAATTTAAGAGCTTGTATTTTCAATATAAAATTGGGGAAAAGCGCGGCAACGAGACGGGCAACAACAAAATCAATAAACGAATACACAGATAGTAATTATATTATCATCCAGTAGTTTAAGTTTTGTGAAAATAAAACAATTTCCAACTTCGATTCGTGAGATAAGTAGTCTAATACTTCAAATTAAATCACAAAATATTATTTTATTTACACATCAGCGATGTTTATACGATTTCTACAAATTTTCGCTTTGTTTTTTCCAATTCTCTTTTGCACATTTCCATAAATGTAGGTATATAAACGCGAAAATCTTCCGAACCATGGACAACCAACATCTATGGTACAAACACAAATTAATTTTTAAACCCAATGTGAAATTATAAAAATTTACATTTATAAAAATATGATTATGAAAACTGCTAGTATATTGAATATCCGCCAGAAGTAAATAAATTTTGCTAATTCTTAATATCTTTAACGAACGTCATAATTATGTAAATGACAGTAAAAAAAAAGTATTGAAAGAAAATGCGCCCTTGGCCTTTGGCCAAAAAATTACTGTTCATCATCAACGGAAACATACCAGCCAATTTATGGCTGGTCTTCATTTAATGTATGTTTTTGCTATTGGACTTGTATGTACCCTAATACAATTTACCTAATAAGTTGTTTCCAAACAGTTTATTTTATAAATTTTCTACAACTTCACTTGAATTCTTAAAAGTTTTTAAATATTTGGCAACTCTAAGTTATTCGCACATTTTCCGTCTATTTGCTCACAATTAACAACAATTCGGCACATATTTTCGCTCTTACATATTATCTATTTCCTCTCCGTCTTGTGCTAGTTTCTATTTTTTTATTATACTTTGTTATCCACTCCGTTTTTTCGTTTTTATCGCAGTGTTTTTACCTATATATAATTACAACACCAACTTTCCGCCTGTTCACTTAGATTTTGTTAAGTGTTTGCTAACATTTAGAAAAATTAATCCTTTGCACATAAATTTTAACCAAACCCGATTCAATTTCTCATCTACCGCTTCAACTTGAATATCTTCTTCACAAATACTCTTGAATAAATATCTGCGAATTTTTCATTCGCAATTGTTGCCATATCAATTTAATGCAAAATTAATTTTTCTTGCATTGCGAACTTATATTACGTGTTACTAATATTTCTCAGAAAATTTTTTCATAAAATAAAAGACTTGGAAGAAATCAAGAAATTCACTTCAATTGAATGAACATATCATAAATAAAAGAAGTAAGGAAAATCTGCAATATTTACATCCAGCAACCATTATTAGCAAAATTTTGCGGCGAAAAAAGCATAATTGTGAAGTTGGCCTCGCTTCTTGAATTGTTGCTTTTTGGCGTATCTTTAAAGAAATCAAATATTGTTTTTATTTGATTTCATTGTCTTTGCTTTTGATTTTTAAATTAAGACATCAAATATATTCACACGCAAACTATAATGTACAACAAAATTTATTTATTTTAATTTATATAAAGCCAAGACATTATAATTTTGTCATAAAAAATTTATGTGTTCAAAATTTTATAAAAAGGACCATAAAATACATCTCTAAGCATATCGGCGAATTAACAGCGCAGTCAACGTCAACCGAGTTTGTAGTTATCCCTAGCGTCATTTGTTCGCGAAAAATGTGGAATTTAATTTTTTAATTGTAAATTAAGTTTTGCTAAAGTTATGTAAATTTTTTTTATATTTTCTCCGCTACATGATATATTGAGCCCTTGGCATATATGAACTAATATAAAAAGTGTTAAGTGATAAAATACAAAGCCCGACATTTAGACAGAGAAAAAAAATTGTATAAGTTTTAAGGCCACTTTGTAAGGCAGCCCATTTAATTTTTTCTTCCCCCCGTTAAATAATAACCGCTAAAATTGTGGAAAAACAGGAGAAAACTCCAAAGCGGAAGAAGAAGGCTGCAGCCAGTAAAATGTCTGCAGTTTATTCGCCGCAACAACCGCAGCAGTCTGCGCCGCCAGGTGCTGTACTGCAACCGCCTCAGCCACCAACGCCGACGTCGATGCAACAACAACAGCAGCAGCAACCACCGGGTGTTGGCGCCGGCGTGGGTGGAGTGGGGATGGGTGTTCCCACAGGAGTGCCAATGGGCTCCGGCGGTCCAATCCAACGAGGTCCTTCCATGGTTGGTAGTGGCGGCGGACCGGTCGGTCCTCCATCTTCAGTTGGAAGTGGAGGTATGATGGGCAGTGTTGCACCTCCGCCATCGTCTCAACGCGGTGGTGTGCCACCATCACCGAGTCCAGCACAAATACAAAAAATACTTGACGATAATTGTGGTCTTATTCAAACAATTCAAGACTTTCAAACCATGGGCAAAGCCCAGGAGTGCATGACATATCATATGGCACTACACAGAAATCTCGTTTATTTAGCACAACTAGCTGATCCAACAATGAACATTGCTCAGATATTGCCGGTGAGTTTTAATAGTCAATAAGCAATAAGGTTTGTGGTCAGCTTTTAAATATCTACGTATATGCATTTCTGTGCCTATCAATTCGTTTAGCATCCACATGTTCTTCAACAACAGGCAGCCCAACAACAAGGTCCACATGGTATGATGGGGGCTCCACAGCCTCCACAACAGGGAGGACCACCGACTGGTGCAAACCAACCACAAATAGCTGGTATGCCACCAATGTCACATGCAGATGGAAATGTGCAACCTCCATCGGGGGCTCAAATGTCGTATGGAGGTCAACCACCACAGTCGCATCCAGGAATGACACCAAACTCTCAACCTCAACAAGGTCCTCCCCAACAAGCTATTAATTCCCAACAAAGTGGCCAACAGCAACCCCAACAGCAAGGCGGTGCTTATCGTGTTGGCACTACACCTCAATCAGCCAATCAACAACCACCAACTGTGTCAAATGCTGGATCGAGTAAGTGTAAAGTCTCTGATATAAGAAAACATTCTTTGAAAGCTATTTATTAATTTTTCTAATTAGATCAACAGCGCCCAAGTGTTCAATCAGGACAACAGCCGGGCCAAGGGCCACAACAACAGGCGCCCAATTCCCAACAAGGTCCGCCTCCTCAACCCCAATATCGTGGCAATTATCAACAACAACACAGTCATTACCCTGGCTATCCACCACAAAGCCAACCATCGTACCAACCTCAAGCCGGTTATCCATATGGTCCGCCCACTCAAGGCTATGGACCACCTCCTCCAAATACACAGGGAGGCTATCACCATGCAGGTATGCCTCCGACATCATCAACTGGTGGCGGCCCACCAGGGCAGCATGGCTATGCTAATGCCAGTGGTCAGCAAGGACCTCCGGGCGCTTATCCCCCACCTCCTCCAAATCAGCAAGTTCCACCGGGTCAGCAACCGCCTCCTACACAAATGTATGGTCCGCCCACAGCTGGACAAGGACCGCCACCACCGCCAAATCAATATGGACCACCGCAAGGTGGTAACAACGCCCCACCACCGATGGCATACGGCGGTTACGGTGGCCCACCACCAAGTGGTTATGGTCAAGCGTCGAATGCATTGCCTGGCGGTTACGGTCCGCCTCCTCAAAATCCAACACAATCGCCCTACCCTCCACAATCACCATACCAGCAAAGTGGAGCGCCTGGTGGCTATCCGGGTCAGACGCCGCAACAGCAACAAACATCACAGGGTACTAGCGGTGGCTATAGTTCCTCGCCAAGTCCAGGCCAAACACCGCCACCACCATCAAATCAACAAACCCCAAACTCGGCTAACCCGAATGGACCAAATGCTCCGCCAGCAAGTGTGCAATCCACTTCTCCATCTACTTCTTCTGGCAATATTGGTGTTAATAGCGGTCCACCGAATCAGCAGACGCAATCACCTCAGCAGCAACAACAGCAGCAGCAACAGCAACAACAACAACAATATGGGAGCCAACAACCGCCAGCTTCCAGTGGACCGCCACAGCCACATGGATCTACTCCACAACAACAGCCTGTATATTCATCAGCAGGTGCGCCCGCTGGTGGTCCCTCACCTTACGGAGCGCCAACACAACAGCAGCAACAACAACAGCCGCCAGGACCGAATGGACCGCCGCAGGTGCCACCAAACACAACGGCACCACCAAATGGTACGCCCCAGATGCCCAATCAACAGTACCAACCACCACCGGCAGGCCAACCGTATGGTGCGCCACCACCACAGTCCTATGGTCCACCACCACCCAGTGGTGGTTATCCAGGACATGGCTATCATCAACCGCAGGGCGGCTACGGTGGCATCCCCCAAGGGCAATATCCACCTTCACAAGGATATCAAGGTTATAGACCTACTGGTGGTCAAATGCCGCCACCAGGCGCCCCACAAGGACCGCCAACAAATGCATATTCATATTATGGTAATCAACCTCCACAATAAGTGTTTACACTACAAAAAGCTTGTACCAGACACGCGGCAACTGGTTAATACTATTTGCGAAATTGAATTGATATATATACATGTGTTATATATATCATAAATCCCTAGATAAATAAGAAAAAATATTGGTATTAATTCCGTTCCGTAATGAATGGGCAAATTTACAAAAAATCAACCGGCAAAACTTAACGTAATCTTCGTAGACATTAACACGAATTCCAAATGAACCAAATCATTAGAATTCTAAACAAATTGTTTCAATAGGTAAATTGGCTCTGATGAACAAATATTAACACTAATTCGTTAAAAGTATTGCGACGCACCAAACTCGATTGTATGAGATGAATCAACTTATTTCTTGTCTAAGAAAATATGTAGATTCATTGACTTAGACACTGGGAACTTTTATGTCTGGACTAAAAATTTTTCAAGTAAATGAAAATGACGTGCCGACGAAGATGTAATTGATTTTTATTATTTAAAAAAATTTTTTAAACATACAAAGATGCTAGCTTTTGTTTAATGTCTTCGTTATGGAAAAAATTTCACGGAAACTATACAAAATTTACTTAAAATTGTTGAAATAAAAAATAAGTATAAAGATGTTACAAAAAGCGTAGGCAAAATAAACAATATACACATGTAATATTTAATACTATGGTATCCTAATCAATACAATGTAAGCATTCCGCTTTTATATAATATTGATTACGAAAAATATATTGAACGGAATGCAAATTGCGGCAACATAAAATTATTGCGTTGAATTCAAATATGTAACTTTAGACTTAATCAATAATATAATACAGTAGTTTACGTTTGATTGACAAGCCGACAGGCGAAATAATTTTTTATCCACATATGATATCGCTACTATCCTAATAAATATGTCTATGTGTATTCGTCACATTTATACAAAACAGTATAAGTAAAGTATTTTCATTTCTTGAGGGCGAGGAAAGATGAATATTAAAATGAATTATGAAAAATTTGCTAAACTAACAAAAAGTCTAAACAGGTAAAAGCGTTTATTTGTATAAGTTATCATTTTATTATTAAAAAATGTATAAATCAAAGTATTGTTTAAATTTTCTAAAATTCTTTTTGTTTGATGTCAGCAAGAGAATGTCCAAATACCGCTTCAGTGTGAGCTTCTGCTTTGTTAGTGTTGATATCGGTTTTATTTTGTTTCCTTCGAAACAATTTCTGCATTACTTTACCTTTTAGTGATTGCGGTTGTGCATCTTTTTGTTCGACAACTATCCGTTTGGTAGCTACGCTGTGTATGGGTCCAAAAGCCAAAGCTACGACTGTACAAGCGAGACAAATGACATTATACGGCATGCTAAAGTCAGGAGTTGGCAATGACAATATAAGTGATTCTGTACGAATTTCTAGAAAATATGAAGAACGTGACGCATTGAATGAATCAGCGAAAAGATGTTTATCCACTGGAATGGCCGTGTAATTGCGTCCCATTGGCAACTGTGTTGTGATGATCGCAGATCCCAAGTAATGGCCATGATTTGCATCAGGTGGGTATTCGAGCCATTTTAAGAAAATATAATCAAAATCGAATGATATTTGCACTGTACTCAATGCGGGTATTTCGAAGAGTAATTCTAAATGATAGGGTCGCAATCTTTGTACGCCTGGTATGTAGTGCATGAATCGTGGTTTTATAGTGTATTCCGCTCCATTTTCCGGTTGTACAATTAACTTAAGTGTATGCATGTAGGATGGTACGAACCATGGTATATTTTCTTGTAACACAATAGGTAAGGCAGCATAATGTTTATTTGTAATTTGTGTAAGAATTTGACCTCGCTCCTGACCATGTCCCAATATGTAACGATGTGCGTATAACGGTGGTGTTGGTGTCATTTGTACATTTGCTTTCGTTTTCTTATTTATCCAAGCGATATTGAAGAATTTGTCTTCATCTAATCGTTGGATATCATATACACCTAACGTGGTTGTGCTGCCACCACGCATCGAAGTAACATTATACATGGGTGTTGGTGTTAAATCATATGGTTGATCATCCAAATTAACGTAAATTTTACTACTTTTCGCCAATGTACAATGGCCATTTAGTCCCTGGCCAAAGAGACGACGCAGCGAAAAATCTCCATTTGTACCCAACATCTTTGGGTCATATACCATATTTGCAGTTTCGGTGAATTCCAAAATACAGTTTTTGTTGTAAGATTCACATATCGTACGCATTTTCATGCCCAGAGAGTGATAATTAGTATTATGCACGTAGCCGGAGTTGAGTAAGGAAGCGAATCCTTGTTTACTATTGCAGGGCAATAACTTTTTCCATGGTGTTAAATTCTCCGTGCAGACGATTTCTCGTGGCAAGCTCGCATACCGTACATATTGTGGAATTTTCGCCTTGGTACCAGTGACAAACTGTGGCCGAAAACTATATTTCGGTTCGACACTATTTGTTTTGTCAATAAAATTCAAGGAGGCACACAGAATTCCGGAAAATGTACCAGCTAACTTTACCCACTGATCATCAACCTCAGCAGAAGTTAAATTTTCTCCGGCAAACCATGCCCTCACTTCGGCGCCTGGCGCACTGTCCATTACTGGATAGCCGTAAGTTTCATATCGCCAAAGTCCCTGAGTTAATCCGATATGTAATTCTTTAACGTCGTACAGCAGTAATGTTTCGGCAATGGGACGAGGTATAAGCTGTGTGTTGTGTACTGAAAATATTGAAAAAATAATATACATTTTGTGCACTTAATAAATTGTATTTATATATACAATTATCTCTATCGCCATAATGCCAACGAGTGGTGAACTGAAAAAATGTATTGACTAGCCCATTTGCTATAGGGCGTACGTATAGCTCCTCGTGAAATTCACTAGACTCTTTTACCGCCGCGATTGGTGACGCATATAATAAAATAACGAAGATAATACTGATTCCGAGCTCCATTTTCACAAATTGTTAATATATCAATTCACAAAAGTTTATGACAACAATAAACAATGCAAAAAACTCGACAGTTTATAACAATACCGCTGCCGGCTGATCAATAACCTAAAGTTAAATCAGGGTTCGAAAACTTGCTAACAGAGTTTACGAGTTATTTCAAAATTAAATATATTTCTCCTAAAAAATTATTGTAAATTAATTTATTTATTCAAAGAAGAAAAATAACTAGTAAAAGTAGATTTAATGATAAAATAAAGTTTATACAGTTATCTGAAACTTTTATTTTGAAAATAGTGATAGGCTTCGGTATCGGTTTAAATGGTAATGTTATGAATTAAAATATGCAATCATGGTTTGAAAAAATTAGTAAATATTTAATACTTAAATAAACACATGCAATTATAAAACAATTAGATATAATTACATAAAAGACATGTTATTATAATTTATCAAACCTTCTCCGTAGAAAATAAAATGCAACCCTGTATTGGTAAACAAGAACGGAGCAGAAGTTATGGTCTTCTTCTTCGACGAGATACAAATGCATATGTCATTAAGGTATCTTTTTCAATATCCTTTTTTAGACAGCACACGCGTGAGTCAGCTTGTTATTTCAAAATTCAAAAATTCAGTATTGTTTGGCATTTCATTTACAAATCGTTCAACTTTATTACGAAAATTCCAGTTCTGTATAGAATGTTTCGCGCGCTTCGCTCAACTTATGGTCATCATAATCAGCCTACTGAGTTGTTCTATTTGTAACACCATCACCCATCTTGAGACCCAGTATTCATTATTGGATAATATTCAATCAAATAGATCACGTCAAGCACGCGGTGTAGAAAATGTAGCGGCTGTAGCTAAGAGTATACGAAGACCGTGCAGAGTCGATTCGACGCCGTTCACAGCAACTCGGACTGACGTATGGAATGACATGGAGCTAAACATCACGCGTCATTCGTCAGTTACCAGTCGAAAGGCTCGAACGAGTGATCGAAAATTGGACTCAAAGGAAGGACCATCTGGGACGTAGCCACGCCCAATATTTGAAAGAGATAATCTTCAAAAAATAAATGCCAAAGAATGATTGATCCGAAATCGTGCAACTTCCCTTTGATTTAGAATTTACAAAGGACTCTTAGAACCTTTCAACAAGATTGTAAAATAAAAACCAATTTTGTATGTTTTTTTTTTAATCAATTTTTGTTTTATATTTATTTTTACTATCAATTTTTATAATAATTTTTTTTCTATCAATTTTTATAATAATTTTTTTTTCTATCAATTTTTATAATAATTTTTTTTTCTATAAATTTTTATAATAATTTTTTTTCCTATAAATTTTTATAATAATTTTTTTTTCTATCAATTTTTATATGATTCTATTAGTTTTTTTTCTATCAATTTTTATATGATTCTATTACTTTTTTTCTATAAATTTTTATAAGATTCTATTAGTTTTTTTTTCTATAAATTTTTATATGATTCTATTAGTTTTTTTTTTCTATAAATTTTTAATTATTTTTTCTATCCAGTATTTTATTAATAACTTTTTATACATTAGAATATTTATACTCTGCGTACCAAGAATACTTATATAAATGTAAGCATACATTTTATCGCACTATATTTATGTATACGTTACCTTTTTGACTTTAAAGGCGGTTTCAGAATAGGGACTTGTACGTCAACAACGGAAATATCCAAATGAAGTGGCGTACTTAACGTAGAGGTAAGCCACGGTAGACAAAAGATGCATTTGCACTGCCTCGATTAATTTATAATCCATTTTTTTGCCATATTTGCCGTATGCAAAAAGTTGAGTGTTGATCTAGCGGATTCTTCTCCGGTAGAGAACGCATTGCCAAAATGTCGCGCTTCATATAAATGTAAACATCAAACTCAGCTGTCAGTTGCATACTTTTCAGCTACGAATTAACGTCCATTCTGACGTCACCTTAATCCAACCAATTCCGATTAATGCTATAAAAAACATCAAACGTAGAGAGGCATGGGCTTTGTTTAAAATTGAAAGTTCATTGTCCTTCTTGTTATACTACATATAATTGCCGATAGTCCTTTTAGAACCTTTTGTTGTAGGATTTGTTCCAACATTGTTTAGAGATGAGTTCAGGTGACTTCATCAGCGATTGGGTTAGGAAACGTGCTGTTTTTGGAAATAGCATTTTGGAGGCGGTTGAGGGGCATTCAGAGAATTGTTTAGTGTCATGCGGAGATTAGTAAAATGTTGAATTAATGTTTGTTTTGGGTACACCGGCGCTTAGTTTGGTAGAATAGGAACTTGACGTGCTGAAATATGCAAAGCGCAATTTTTTTAGCTCATCATTCGAAGCAGGAAGGTGCCGAGTAACGCTCTGTGTACAATAAAGCAGTAATTAGTAGGTAAACAGAGTCTGCTGTTTGTTGTGTGTAAGGAATGTTATCAAGCACAACTCGTTTTAAATGTGATTTCAGAACGCATCCTGTCAAAAACTTTTTCTTTCTTTTAAATGCTGGTGGGGTTAAGCTTTGTACTTTGGCCATAAACGCAGTCGCATGTGGAGTTCTTTTCGATAAGAGAGACGTGTCCTTTTCACTTGTTCTTTTCAATATTCAGCTCTTGTAATATACAGAAATAAATTAAATTAAACTAGTTTCTTATCGGTATGGATATATAAACAGTTGCTATGATCCTCCATCGTAATTTGTAGGAGTAAATTAATAAATTGTTACTAGTTGGATTGATGGAATTGAATGGCGAGATAAGGTCTTTATCCCTTAACATAACTATGACATTTTTGTATACAAACATGAATATGTTTTCAAAAGCGGTTATTTCATCAGAATGTGTGCGAACCCAAAATCAACACATAAGCTTAGTCTTGAGTCACAGTGCAAAGATAAGAACAATGTAGCATGAGCACCCATATTTTTTAATATTTACATGTGTATGTATATGTAAATTAAAAATATTGTACATATGTATATTTAGTGATCCATTCCTGAAGAATTCCCAAACATTACTAAATTCATATTGTTTTTGATTAAGATTATCGTAAATACTACATCCATGTAAATACAGTTCAATTGAATTTATGTTTGCTTATACTGAAAAGAATAAAAAACATTACTACATATTAGGCATATGTATTTGGTTTTTAACGAAAATAGTTTTTGACATAAAGTATTTTATTAAATGACTGATATGTAAGTATATACATTTATGTATGAGTAGGTGTATTGTATTTATGTATGTACATAGAGAATTATGCTTGCTTCTAACTGTTTCGTTTGCATTAAACGGCATTCGTTGTAAATTAATTTTGTAGTATTCTAATTATTTCTGTTGTTCATGCTTTAAAAAGATTACTTTGTTCTATATAGAAATTGGCAATGGTCTATTAAATGGCAGGTCAACATATCAAACACACGTGATGATGATATTGCAATCACATTTTCAAATGCATCTTTGTTTCATTTTCTGACGCCTGTTCCTTTCAGCTGTTTCTGGCAGTATCCGTTTGTTTGGCTGTCAAAACAAAACTTCCACTCCCTTTGCTGGTCGCACAAAATACCGAGAAACAGAGTTGTATTTTTTTTCTCAAACAAGCAAAAAGCTTAGCGTTGATTGAAATTTGTACTATCCTGGATAACCATTTTATTATTTACAATCAACGATAACTTTATGGACGATTTAAAATATATATTGCTATTTACTATTATTTTCTTTTTCCACACATTTTTAAGTTTAAACCAATAACCGTCTGTGACTTGTGAGCTCATTTATATATGTATATATTTTTTTTGTTGCAGTGTTGCCGATTAGGTTAACTGTCAAGTATGACAGCTAATACCAAAGGTTCGCTCCATTTTCCTGCTACGCTACGCGACAGAAATGAAACGAACGACAGACCGAATGTGAATCGCCAGCCTGGTTAGCTGAGTTGTAGCATAGTACAAAATGGCCACAACACTCCGGCGATGGCTGTGTCGTTCGTCGTTCGTTGCTCGTTGTGTGTCGTACGTGCGCTCGCTCGCTCTTCACTTTAATTAATATTTAACAATATATTTTAATTAATTGAACAAGAGACTCCAATTCAAATAAAACAAAACAAAAATTAAGAAAGTGTTAAAAACACGTTCATTTTAAAACGTTAACCGTTATTAAAACAACAAGAACAACACAGCAAATGCATAATCGGAGTTACAAAAATACTTTTATGTAAATACATTTCGCTTTCTTTTTTTTAAATTTTATGCGATTCCAACGGGAATACGATTTTCAGATTTTCACCAAAGCAAAGACACTGCACCAAATCACGGAGAAAAAGGACGGTTGAACCGTTTTTCCTAATTACGTATAAAATATATGAATACATATATGTATACTTATATGACTAATCAAAGTGAGATTTAGTTCCACATTTTTTATATATTAATAATTACAACACAAATATATAACATTTCGCTATATTGCACTAAACTTTGGTATTGTGAGCCTTTAAAATTTATATAAATCGTAATTAGGAACTTGTAAAACAAAATATAAGGCACAGTACAAGTCACAAAAAATTGATGAAAATTCACGGAAGACGGCGACGACAAGAAATTTTCTACTCGTAAGACGGAAGGTCTACGCAGTGAAACGACGACGGTTTCTCGTGCTCGTCGCTGAGCCAAAAATCAACTGTTCCTCAAGTCGCGTTCGAATTGTTCGCTCCGCGAGACGCGGCGCGGCGACGAACTGCGCTCAGTGTCAAGCGGTAACCGCATCAACGGCGTGCAAAAGTCACGGCAACAAATCAAAATCGAAAGATTCAATAGCGCGACACTGCAAACGAGACTAGATCTACGAGTTGCAGAGAGTCAAAATTTCCTCTCCGAAACGAAATTGAAATAGTGCGCCGTGAGAGAAAATGATATGTGCGCGTGTATGAGTTTATGTGCGGAAAGTTAATATTTTGTAAAAGAAGAAGCACCACGTTCGTTGTTGACGCTGACACAGCGACGTCGGGTTAACCAATATTTTATTATCACTACATATTAATCGCTATTGTTTAAAAAAAAAATACGGTTATTTGTTATCTTTTAGAACGGTGTTGTTTGAAAATATTTATTATGACTTTTCCATGGAACTGGGAAATGTAACAATACAAAAAGAAAAATAGCAAAAAGGTGTGTATCGTTGGAGTCTGGCATATAATTCATCGAAAAGTCCCACACCCAACGTTTCATTGTGGCAGCGCAACAACCACAGGGAAAGCTGAAAGCGATGACCAAGCGAATACATGCAACCTTACCAATAATTTGTTAAATAAAAGATTTAAAAAGAGGTGAAGTGAATCTCATTTTTACAAATAACTACTTATTTTTGAATTTAAGTAAATTACCTATCGTAAATTGTTTTTTACATACATACACATGTAAATTAATATCGTATGCGTAGCTTTGAGTTGATTTATTGTCTTTGTATAACCTAGTGAATAAGTTGATTGCTCGATGATTCATTGCAGAAAAAATCGGAAAAGTTGCTGAATAAAATTCTTTGTTGCGTTTTGCTACTGAAGGCAAAAAATTGCAGAAAAAAAATAAATGTAAATTGCATTCTTTTATTTAACAGTTTACAGTAGGCAACATACATACATGCATATAAACAAATACATTAAAAGCAAAAAAAGAGACGGAAATGGGACAACTGTTTTATCAATTTGACATTTAGAGAATTTACCATATAAATACGCAAAATTAACGAATTGGGAGATGCACTAAAAAGGAGGAAATTTGTTTTGCTTCTCGTCGTTTCGTACGATTCTCACCAGATCTCACTCACAGACTGAATGAAAATGAAATTGTAGTAAATTGTGTCGCTTTTGCCCATTACAGTCGGAATATGAATGGCCAAAGAGTAATTTTCGTATATTCTATTAACGATTTTGATACCTTTTTACATATGTGTGTGTATATTTTCCAACTATACCTTTGTACTTGTGACTCCAGGTGCTCTCCCTGCGCAAGTAGTTTGTCGCCTATCGGATAATTTGTTGCTTTGTCGCTTTCACTAACTGTTTATTGGCATGCATACTTTTGAGAAAATGAGTTTAAGCACACAAGAGAGCAAATGTACACACATATACATAAGCACATAAATGAAGTCAAAATATAACGATGGATTTTTCACGAAAAAATGTGAGAGTATTTTATAGTTGAGGTTATTTGCGACTGACGATTTCGTCATATACCATTGCATTTATAAATTCATATGCAAATACATTTGTATACGAAAAATGATATTGAATTAATTAAAATTACGTCGGTGCCAAAATAAGTACAACAATTTTCATACCCATGACTTCTTTGTTGCTTTCTTTGTTTTCGAGGAAGAGCAGGCATTACATTCCACAAGTTAATTACTATTTAAGCAACTAAATCACGAATACTATAAACTTCTTGGGTACACTTGTACTATCTACGATGTTCAAATGAACTTGTGCATACAGCTTAAACAAAAGCATTGTCTTATCATCTTTAGTACCTATTCCGATATTTCGGAAATATGTATACAACTGTAACATTTTGGGGCTTAAAACTTACATACTTATGTACTTCTGTGTGTACATTTATTGACACTGATTGGTGTTATCGCAATATTGTATATTTTTCTAAAATTAACTGCAGACAAACATACCTACACACACGTGTAGGTACATACATAAGTCAAGTCCCTGCGCATATTTCTGATGTCTTATTTCGTGCTCTTGTCGTACAATCAGTATGTTGTAAATATACAAAGGCCGAAATAAAGATGAATAACAAAAACAACAACAAATATGTATGTATCTTACGAATAGCAGAAGGAACATTAGTGTATTCGCACACTTCCACCATAAATACAACGGAATAATTTAAGCGACGCGACGCGACTGCAGAGTTGTAGCTAACGTTGTGGAGGGAGAGGTAGAATTTTTACGTCAACCACACCGTTTTGGTGTTACCAATAAGCGCAGTACATCCCCTCCAACGATTTTGGCGCTCTGTTCGCTGCGTGTACACACTCCGCAGACGACTAAATGTAACGTTCAAATAGAAACTCAGCCATGAGTATGAATCGGAACTAGTAAATGTTGTTCGGATTGGCAACGAAGTCGACAACAATAGCATTTCATTTCAGGTTAATCATTTCGATTAGAAAGCTTGCGTCGCGACGAGAGCGAAATCGACTTTTGAAGAGCACAAAATGCTGTCGTGCAAAAAGCACAATAGTGAGCACATTAGATATGTATACCAAATTGTGTATGCATGTATGTATGTATGTATATGCATTTACCTAGGTTGGTTTCCGTAGGGCCATCTCACATATTCGTGGTATAGCAATACTAATTTTATTTATTTTTCTGCAATATATTATTTTCTTACTTAAGCGTACCCTAAAGTTGGTGCCAATTAAAATTATAGTTAAGTAGTTATAATTGCAAGTATATTTGCATTACTTTGCAATTTTCTGCTCTCTCTTTTTTATATGAGTGCGCTCGCGTAAGAGCGTACGAGAGATATGCATTTTCAATTCAACTTAGTGATGTAATTATCTACAAAAGGAAGTCGTTCGCATACCGATTTTATTGTATATGAGGGCGTGCGCATTTTATAAATCAAATACAAGATAAGAAATATAATATATAATTATTGTTTTCATTAGATTTTGTAACAAATTGTTCGTCAGGGTTCAAACAATTTAGAAACATTGTCGATAATGAAGATGTGTAAATATTCTAATCTAAATTTGGATAATCGAATTTTATAGATATTTGTGTATGTAAGTATGTATGTACAAATGTACATATATATATATAATATTTATAAATTTATCCATTGTACATTCATATAAACCGTTGTGTTTTTTTATAGAGGTATTGCCAGTATCACGTGGTTTATAAACGCACGTGTTTGCCAAGCTTAAAAAAATGTAGAGCTTTTGGTGTAGTATCAATATAATTTATACAAAAATCTTTGCAATTGTTGTTATTTTAAAATGCGTGTTAAAATGTTCCATTTTCCATTCGGTTTTCCGCCACTCTGTTCCTTAGTTTCTTAATCAATCAGCTGATCAATTCCACTACGTATACGTATTTATATATATGTATATATTTTCATATACTGAAATATGTACATACATACATACATATGCATGATTTTAATTTAAATTCATAAATATTTACATAACGTCAAGAAATCAAAATATTTTAGAGTGGAAATGCTTTAATATATTTTTGTTGTATTTTACTACCGATTTATATAAACAAGCGGAGTGAAATAACAAATAATTCTTTCGTTTATTTATGTAAGTGCATTTATGTATATATATATATGTGCATATTTTTGTAAATTGAAACCGACTTCAAATACATAGAGCCGAAGCACATCCACATTGTAATTTTAGGAAATATACATACATACATACTTATGTTACTTTCGTCATCCTTAAGGCTTATAATGTTAAAACCCATAGATTTATGCATCAAATATTCTTAAGATTACATATTAAGCATGAAATTTGATCGATACATTTTACGATAATTCCATTATCGCTCGCTTTGTGAGGGCACACATGCCACTATCTTAACATTGCCAAATAATTTATTTACGTTTGAATTAATGGAAGTGCTTAAAAACTGAAAATTATCTAACACGTTTAAGTCAATATTATGCTCGAATTTATCAAAATGCATTAATTGAACAATACTGTGCAAATATCGTGTCAAAAGTGAGCACGATCCGAGGCAACTTGTTATATTTTCCGTATTAAAACTTTAAGCGCAAACATTAAACTTACGGCCACAATTATAATATGTGGACCTGCACAGATATGTACATATATATTATATGTACATATGTATATATGTATAAACATAACGCTGTTTGCGATAATATACCACCACCCAACAACGTCACAAACAATTGTTCATGCATTGTGGCGATCTTGTGAGTTGAATTTAAACACGATTCTGTACGACAGAAGCCGAAACGAAATTCATAACGCCGTAGCAACACGGGCATCTACGTTGTACATACATATGTATATGTATGTATGTTTCAATGTATAATTTTTTCGCTACGCTTAACGTGCTCACCTTTTCGTCAGCAGCAGCGTCAGAAAGGTACAAAACAGCTGTTCGGGGCAGGTGTTTATTCACACTATAACAAACAAGCACTACGTTTTTGCTACCCTCTTCTTGTCTTTACCACATCTGGTTTCTTTTCTTAGATGTTTCTATGCGAGTGAAATTGTGCACTGGGTATGTGAACTGGCTTGCAGGATTTACGGATGTAAATAAATGTCCACAAGTGAGGAAAAAGGATTTGTGTAGGCACTATCCCATATATACATACTTTTGTATATGTATGTACGTACTAAAATATACTTATGTACCTATATACATACCTTCATACCTTCATAACTACATATGTACATATATGTATGTAAGTATTGTATATTTCGAACAATTAAAATATTTTGTATAAAGAAATATTTACTATGTACACACTTAGTATATAGTATATGCAAAAGTGTTTCAACTGCAGATTCTGATTTTGCACATCCCCATTTGCATTTGCCCTAAACCAACCCTGTGCAGAAAGATCTTTTCATTTGTGCGCTTAACTGAAGTATTATACAATTCGTGCACGAACATCGCTACTCAAAATAAATAAATATCCATTGTAACCTTCATTAAAGTTATTCTATCACTCAAGCCTAGATGGTAAAAAACTTGCTAATTATCACGAATGTACATACATATATATGTTTGTATATAATATATTAACCATTGTCGATCAAATGATTGCATTACAATTGGACTAAACGAGCACACTTGAATTATCGCAAATATTTTCCAAACTTTGAAGTGTCTTCAGTAACAAATTATCTACATCATAATGTATGTATGTACATATGTGTAACCTTCCACATTTCTAGGTGGCAGTTATAAACAAAACCGTTATTGACTAGAGCACTTAACGGATAGCCACATTTGGGTATACACCAATATACATATGATTGTACATACAAACATAAAGACACACATACAAACATAATCCCCAATTAAGGAGCCAAAAAATCAGCAACAAAGAATAAGCGGTAGAGCGAAGAGTGTACAAGTAAATACTTATTTATGTACATACATACATATGTATGTATGAAGTAAAAGAAGTAAAGAAGCTTCAAGAGAGCTCTGACAAGCCAACGCATTAATGTCCAATTGTATGCATATTTGTAGTTTATAAAAATTAGGCAGACGTTGAAAAGAAAATAGAAAACTTAACCTCCATAAAGCAGTTAGCTTTATTTTATGCGGTGAAAGAAGTCCGCCGCATAGTAAAAGAAATAGAAGACAATAACAAGAAAGACTTGAAAGTAAAAGTATACGCTTTATTACACAACGCGAATGTATGTATGTATGTAGGTATTCATACATAAAGACATAACTACATATCTACACACTTACATAAATAGATACATACATATACAATATATGTACGCACAAAGTAAATATGTTAATTGACAAACGCGATTTCGTTTTGTATGCCTTTCAATGAATGAGTATCTTCGGTACATGTGATCTCAATACGAAAAAATCGGTTAAAATGAAATATGACAACTCTAATTATCGCTTCTTTTTAGAGTATTATTTGGGTATTCTATATAGAAGTAGTAATTTTTTGAATAAACCACTTTTAAAAACAAATAAAGTTAAGAAATAAAATGCAAACCTAGGAAAACAGGGTCATTGCTTGTTTTCTCGAAAAGTTTCATTACTCAAAAAATTAAATTTTCTTTTTAAATTAAAATTCTGAGCATCAAAATTCAATTATGTATGTCTGTATATATATACAGGTTGTGTTACTTCCATAATTCAATTATATAAGGTTGTGTCGATACGAAGCGTGCTTCCTCTTACGGAAAAGTGAGAAAAATCTCATAATATTATTGTTTAGACTTTGATAATTTTGTTGGATTTACAATCTATTAGTATTCAGTTATCACTCAAAACACGAAATTTCATTGGTTGAAGTCTTTGAAAAATAAATTTGTGAATCATAAAAACAAAACAATACAAAGCAAAACGGCTGATATTGAGATGTTGAGTTCAAACAATGATTTATGCTCAAGCGGATTATTAATTCTCTTACTGATCGCTAGATATGAGTATTGTCTTTACAAAGATTTACTCTGTGTTACATAATTCAAAAATCGTATCCAAAAAGTAATCAACAGTTACCGTACAAATGTTAATTAGTTCAAATTATGAATGTTCACATATTCACATACATACATACATACTTATGTAATTATGTATGTATGTATGTATCAACATCTATACTGTATAAGTATGTGTGTATGTTTGTTTGTAAAACTGATGTTCTACATTTTAAAAATCGCTCAGAATTTACACTTTGTAATTGGCGATAAGTGTTGAAACTATAAGCAGTATGATATTTTAACGATAACATATGTATGTATGTGTGTGTACATACATACAATTAACACATATGGATTTATTTCATTAACTTGAACAAATGCTGGTCAAGCTGAAACTTAATTTGCGTTCTACATATTACAAGTATACACAGACCCATGAGGTACATAGCTTTATTATTAGACTTTATGCAAATCCATATGTACCATACATATGTATATATGTATGCTTATATCTATGTTTGTATATAATGGAATATTTCTGAAAATCATGTGTCATACCAACATTTGCCATTGCCCCTTGAAATTTGTGTGTACATTTACACTGCTCAAGGTCGTTCGCTGTGAAACTCTCTCATCTTCAAGATATTCGTACAAACAAATATGTACCATATATTATATTAGATAGCCGTGTAGCAGTTTCGAAGCTTCTTCCATTTATTTTTTCATTTAAAATAGGTTGGAGAATATCTAATAATATTCTTTGTGCACTTGGGTATGAACTTTTTATATAAACACGCTTCGAGATCTTTTATATTCCGTTGTAGACTCGTTCAACCTTAATATATATACATATATGCTTCTACATATGTACATACATCCTGCGCAGACAGGCTCCAGTTCGTATAAATTTATATGTACAGTAGTCCTCGGATAATTGAACTGGAATAAATTATGATTCCAGCTTTAGGAGAGGAAAAAGTTACTATTATTATTATTACACTATGCAACTATTTTTCTGGGTATTGGACCAAACCAATATTTTCGGGAGATTGGGTATAAGTAAAAAAGCAATTTTTCAGTTTTTCGAAGTTAGCCTCGAAAATCGAAATTGAGCTTATTTCAGACATCGTTATTATTGCACATAAAATAACTTTTTCCCAAAGTTAGGTCTTCGAAAAAATAAGAATATTTCAACAAACGGGGAAATTACTTTTTTACTTATGACTCATTCTGTCGAAAAAATCGGTTTAGTGCTATATATTTTTTAATCTAAACTAAATTGCATTAGTTATAAAAAATGTATAAAAAATGAATCTAGTTATATGTAAGTATTCAAGTCCCTCAGTCAAAGCTGTTATTATTTCAGCAAATGGCACTCACATATTTATGTTATAGTTTTCCGATAATGTTGTTACTGTAATCTTTCTTGCATTTAATCGATGAAAAATAAATCGCATTTTTTGTTTATTGAATTTTTTGTCTGAGCTGCTGAAGCAACAAACGGGAGACTACCGTACAATCAAAAAAAATTGTGATTCTTCGTTACAGCAATGACTGCTAGGACAACAAAGGTGGCGTTGACATCTGTTTAAGTTTCTTGCCGCTGTGGTTATGCATGTGCATGAACAATAAATAAATATATAAATATGTATGTATGCGTGTATATATCCATATAATTAAATATATAAGTGCAAACATAAACACATACATACAAATATATTTAGGTATGTGTGTGTATGCGTGAAAAACGAGTTCAACGACTTTTGACTTTTTAAGATACTCATTTTTCGTTTTACGCCATTTTTCGTTTTATAGGCCATGCACCTCTTGATAGTCATTGGCAATTACTGTGTCCTACGTAAAAATTTAGATATGTACGTAAATGTTCTTGCTGCGATAAGTGCAAGAAAGTACGCAGGATTTCGTTGTGAAAGTTGTCTTTAGGTTCGGTGGTGGTAATGAGACACGAGTCAGCTGTTGCATATGCATTTCAAGCACTGATTTCTCATATTGACTTGCAGCGTCTTGGTGTGAGGTTCAGTTGTATTTAAAACTGGATACGTATGTATTTCATTATTGTTGTAAATACCTCCCTGAATAGTTAAGGTAGCGCTGCAGTAGTGATAGCGCTTATCTGAATACATCTAAATCCAGTTTCCTTTCGATTTCATAGAAACTGTCTTCATACCCTGAACAGGGTGTACTAAGTTTCCCACGAAGAATGTAAAACCCAAGAGTAAACGTTGCAGACCCTATAAAGTATACATACATATATATGACTAAATGATCAGTGTTGCAAGCTGAGTCCATTTAAACAGTCCGTCTGTCGGTATGTACGCGAATTATTCGCTCAATTTTCGAGATATCGAAATGAAATTTTGCACACATCCATTTCTCCCCAAGTAGCTGCTAATTTTATAGACTCACCGATATCGGTTCACTATAAAATATAGCTGCCATACAAACTGAACGATTCAAATCAAGTCCTTTTATAAAAAACTTTTTTATTTAACAAATTATCCTCACGAAATCTAGCATAGATTATTTTCCAAGGCAAATTTATAATCTCCAAACAAATTATTTAGATCGGACCACTATAGCATATGTATATATACGTAACATATGTATGTTGCTGTCAAGATAAAGATCTTTTTATACTCTTTTATATTATAAGAAATGAGCTGTGAAGGGTATTATAGCTTCTGTGCAGCCGAAGATAACATTTCTTCTTGTTTTTATTATTCTTCAGCTTCAGAAAATACGTACACAAGTACATACATACATATGTATGTATGTATATAATATATTTTCTACCAAATTAATACAATCGCATTAATGAATACTACAGTTTTACTTATTACAGATGTCACTAAAAGTATTGCAAATCTGAACACATTCCAACCACTGGGAATATTGGCTTATGAAAATAAGTCCATACGATAATATGCCCCGTTAAGTAGCTGTTGTTTATTCTGAAATGAATTAACTAATCAACATAAAACAGCGAGAGAACAAGTACAATGTTATTGAACTCTTTTGAAAAATTGAGAAAATATCAATTCGGTCTCTCGCAAAATTCTCATATCTTACGTTCTGCACTCACATAAACAAACACATGTCATTGCTAGATTTATTTTTGTAGATACATATGTATGTATGTACATCATTTTCGGCAAATTTATGTATTTATTTATTGCGTCAACTTTAACGAGCCATTGACTTTGCATATTATAATATTTTACCAAAAAAAAGTCGTAATAAACATTTTATGCACATACTTATGTATGTACATACATATGTAGGCCTCAAATCTAGACTTTAAACAGCTGTCCATATTTATTTACAAAAGCTTTCAATGAAAGCATGACTCCCAATAATTTTGGAAGCTTTTAACCTTGAACCTGATGTAGATCGCTTAGATTGCGATTAACTCGCCAGCAGATGTAAGTATTTGTGCATACTCGTTCATAGACAAACGATGTTGCAGTTGCCTGTAGATGAGCGTTTACGTGCACAATTGTATGACGATTATAAAAAACAAGTCAATATCTCAGTGCCTTGCAATAATAAAAATAAGAAATCAAGTAGTTATGTGTATTTGTACACAGTTTCGCATTAACTAAATGATTTCAACACGTGCCTCAGTATTTCTCTTAAAATAGCATGAGATTTTATGAGCATTTTGTCGTGGCAATTTTGTTCATACATATGTATGTAAATACTTATGTAACTCACTGTGGACTTGAACACACATCATCATTAATTCGTTGATTGACGCGCAAGAAAGATAATTCATAAACAAGACTACTCGTTCTATGTACAAATTTACACAGCCGTAAATTATTTCAAAAATTTCGATCAAACCACATTTTATTTTCGTTTCATTGTTGTCCGCAACGAAATGTCATTGAGATGGTTGAGAATTTTAAAAATAGCACCAACAGAGAGCAACGAAACTGAAAATACACAACACAAAACAGCTGAAATGGTAACAATGACGAAAGCGCTCTATAAATGCATTAGAAACGAAATTTTTCTATTCAAAGACATGCTGAAATAAATATAGCAAAATATATAATAAATATAGCATGTAAATTATTCCCTCATTTCCACAACATATAAGTAATGAAGTAATTTAAATAAATTTAAACGCCGACGCAAAATTTTCAATTTCGAATTTTGCTATTGTCAAATAACATTCATGCGTAAATATTTCTGTTTGTATGTATGTATTAATATGTAACTGCTGATAATTGTCAAAATCCCATTTCGTAGCTTTGAATGTTTTTTTTTTGGCTGACTGCGCGATGTGTGCTCTCACTTCTGTGTGCTTTGCGAGCATACTCTCTTATTCGAATACTTGTTTTTTTAGTTTTTTTTTTGTTCTATCAATTGCCTTGCCCTTATTGCGACGATTCCTAAGCTTGCCAATTACCGTTTTAATTACTATGTGCCTTTTTTTACGTGCTTGTGTACTGACTTATTTACATGTTTGTATGTACAGATGTATGTATTTAAACCATGAAATTCTTTTCGAACAAACTAAGTATGATTATTTACTTTTTGTAAATTTGACGCAAAATAAAAAAATTAACAAGAATCACCTATGGCTCATTAGCTGCATCATTTAATTCTTCTAAAAAATTTACTAAATAACAGTATAAACTGATTTATTAAGAAATAATGCCTTGCCAAGTGGTTATTAGAAAAAGTTATTTCGTCACTGCATGTAATAAGCATTATATATATTGTAAGTATGTACATATATATGTATGAATGTATAGTCAAATAAATGCTTTTTCTGGTTACATATACATATATATGTATGTATATACTTATGTACATTTGTATTTTGAATGCTGTTGTCGGGTGAGGAAGCTACAAGTGAGATTGCCTTAAAATAGAACTATACATCTCTACTTAAAATCTAAAAATATATACTCGAGTATGTGCTGAATGCAAGTTGTGTGATCCATTTATCAGCAATTTGATCACTACAGAGCTTATACGCATATATGAATGTATGTATATAATACTTACATATGTAAATACAAAAATACAATGAAGGAATGAGGGAGGAGATCGGAGACGATCTCTCTCGGGCCTAGAACTCTGGAGCAATTTTTTCCAGAACTTTTTGTTCTACGACCATGTATAAATGTGTGTGCACTTAGTATACTTATGTACAAAATATACAAATATTTATACATACTTAGAAACATATGTATATGTACATATGTATAGAATGCATTAGGCAGTGCTGCACACAAATATTTTTGCTAACTTTTCCTCAAAAAAATTCTACGTGGAAATAGATCTTTATGCTTAGATAAGTATGTACATAACTAAATTTATTTGCATGTTTCTACATACAATACGCGTGCAATTTTGGGTCAAGGGCAAAATTGCTAACATAAAGTGGAACAGTGTTGGCGTCGCAGTTGTCGTCTGTGTCAGTATGTTTACGTATGTACATATGTACATACATCTTTACACATATGTACACGTATATCGGTGGCGCATCTGACTAGCACTAAACTGCAATGACACTTTTCATGCGACCGGTTGCAGCCGCTGACGCAATATGTGCATCATAGCAGTTATATGTGTGTATATATGGAGTCAATTAATAGACACGGCAGTTGCAAGTATTTTGCGCAGTCCGCAAATTTGCCGCAGTTGCTTTAATTTATTTCATATGAAAAATATAAAAAGTAAATGATTTAACGAAGCATAAGATGACATACGATGTACATACATACATACGTATGTACGTATGTATATCAAATATGCATACATTTTATTTCATACAAAAAAAAATAATTGTTATTTGCTAATTGGTTGTAGGACAAATCAGGCCACATGCTGCTAATATTTAATGTAAATATTACTTACATATGTATGTATGTACATATATAATTAAATATAGAAAAACATACATTTGTATAAATGTACACATATTTACACACTTACTTATTATATACACGTGTGCTTAGAACTATTGTTACGTATTTATCATTATTCTTTCCACTCAATTTTAGTTCCATGTGTTTTGCACACTTTATCGTTGGTGTAATTCATATTAACCTCTGTAGATGTGCTAAAAATGTATTTACATAAACATATAATAGTTCTACATTTATAATTCTAGCGTATGCATATAAAAATGTGACTTTGTTGACGCATTTGTTGAATATTACTTATTTTACCAAGTCGAACGCTGACAGATCGTTAAACAGCGGCGTTATGACGCGTATTTTTCCAGAGAACAATGAAATGAGGCCAACGCTTTGGTGGTGAGGCAATTGCACAAAAACACGTGCATGCGAAGTTTTGCTTTTCGCAGCTGTTTAAGTCTCTCTTGTTTTATCTCTTAGTTTTGTTATATATCGTTCTCACTCTCAGCAGCACGCTCTTTATTTTAACGTACGACAGTTCACTTCCGATCTCCCTTGCTTTGTTTTACTACATTTCCACATTTTGTAATGGGTTTTGTAACACACAAGCTTGTACATATATATGCATACGTATAAAACTATGTACTTTTAATGAAAAGCAGTTTTGTTGCTGTTGCTTCCCATAAAACTTTATATTGCTTTTTTTCGGACAGAATACCAAATTTCACTGCTGCTTCGTTCAACATTTAGCCCTATAAGTTTAAGATAGCGGTATTTTGTAGATTTGTACTTACAGAGTTTCGAACGAAAGCTTACGGAACAAACATATTCATACATACATTGAATTTATAGAGAAAAGTACATATATATGTATGTATGCACATAATAACCTAACAAACTTATTTTGTAGTTTATTGAGTAGCATAATGTATTTATTGGGAAACTGATATATCAAAGGGCTTAAGATGACTGAAAAATACGCTAAAATGTGTGATTACATGTTATTATTATTTAATTGGAGTTGATTATCAGCTGTTTTATCTCGATAAGCTGTTTACGCGCAAAATTTGATTTTTGTCCATAGCAAAAATATGTAGTAAGGTATTTGATGAAATGTTTAATCAACATCGAAATAAAAAAACGATAAATCGTTTGCATTTTTTTTGTATATTTATTTATATATAAATTATTACAGGATGCTATTTATTTTAAAAAATGTTGTACCTGCGCAAATATTAAATTCGGAAAGTTTTTTCAAATCTTTAATCAATTTTGTTATGATGATTATATCCTTGGAACTATATTTTGTCAACATTATTTCGTCTTACAACTGTTTTCTTACCACAAAACTTTGCTTCTTCCGTTTTCAGTAATAGATTTTTTTTTTTAATTTCTAAGCCTTAACGAATTTAAGTGAGCATTAAGCATAATGTGGCAGCTCTTGAATAAGGATCGAGGTAACGATAACATTTGTTTAGAAATCGAATTTTCTTAGATCCTTTATACCTGTCCATTATTTATTTGTTTGAGCGCAAGGATCAGCTGCAGTTGTGCTTATATTATGGGCTACCTTGTGTGTTATTTTTAGGTTTATACACGGCTAAAGAGCCAAAATTGTAAATCATCTGTGAATTTAAATTTAAATACAAATTAATTTCTAACCTATAAATGCTTTTTTTTATATTTTAGACTGCAAAAAGGAACAACAAATATAGAAAATACTAACATTTGAGACATCAACAACAAAAGGAGAAAGAAAGGAAGACTTAATTTTTCTAGTATTTGGAACAAATTGCACTGAACTGTAAGATTTACTTCGAAAACAAAACAAAAAATCACAGGAAACGCCACAACTTTTTCGTTGCACACTCTTGAGCAAGTGGCAAGTAAACAAAGCAAACATAAAATACTTCATAGCAACTTTTTTGTTTTCGCATAGAATAACGACATAATAAAGTTTCGAAAACTGTTACAGACATATTAAAATAACACTGACATATGTACATAAATAAATTGATAAGACCAGCAAGCTGAAATTCAGCCTTCAAGCATATCAATCCAACAAGCGCTGTATACTGTACATAATTTGATTTGAGCAAAAGGAATCATTAAAGTGACCTAGTCTAGCCTCTACGCGTTGAAACAATAAGCATAGATAAACAAAAAATACTCTTACTCAAAAAAAGAAAGAAAACAAACGAAGAATCTATTCACTAGTTTGACTGGGCAAATGTATATCACTAACAGCAGCAACATTGGTATGGCCACGTTGCTGCAACAGAACAAGGCTACTTGTATGAAGACCCTTATCAATGGTGGCGGCAACGGCAGTAGCAATGGCAATAACGGAAACAGCGTCAGCAACTCTGGAATAGTTGTTGGTAGTATTGTAAGTGGCGTAGGTGCGGGAACATCACAAGTGGGAAGCGGAACGGTTGCAACCGTTGTTGGAGCCGGTGGTGCTACAAATATTGCCGGTCTGGGCAGTGGTGGTGTGGGTGGTAATTTAGTCTTGTCCAGTGGGCAGGCTATTGTTCTAACAAATGGAGCAACCGGTGCTAGTAGTATAATCAACTATCAACAATATCAACAGTTGTTGCAACAACAACAACAACAGCAGCAACAACATATAAACTCCAACGTTGCTACCACAACTGCAGCATCCGGTACACGAGTATTAATGCCTCACGAAATGGTGACACTTCCTATTAGTAGTATTGTAACAACTAGTGGTGGCGGCTTAGCCCTGATAACCAGTGCAAATACGGGTGGAGGAAACGCCACGGCCACACAAGGGCACTTCTTGGTTGCGGCAACAGCAAGTCCTACGGTGCAACCCATTCACACAACTACGATGGGCTCCACTAACGCTAATATTAGCAGTTTTCAGCAGCAATTTCAACAACAAATCGCCGCACAGCATTCAACTGCAAGTAATGTGGTATCCTCTGCTACGACTAACCGTACAACTACTGTTTACACTCAGCAACCAGCAACTACAGGCGTAGTACAAACAGTGCCTACGACACGTTACTTTTCGCAATTTAGTAATCAACAACAACCTACATCTAGTATTACGACTGGAGCTGCCACGCCAACAATTGTAGCCGCGAAAGCTACGGGCAATCGTACCATCATTATTAATCGCTCCAATAATACTATAATTGCTGGTAATACAACACAACGTTTGCAACATGCCAAAATCTTAAATAAACCACCGACCAATATTGCAGCGACGCCATCATCTGTTATAACGAATGCTGTGCTCGGCAATAAGTCACAAATTAATTCTCATTCTCCTGCCATTCAAGCTGTGAAGTTGCAACAACAACCGCAACGACAAAATCTTACGGCCTTACAACAAATTAAACAACAACAATTGCTGCAACAGCAAAAAATACAACTAGTGAAGCCAATCGTACACAGTAGCAGTTCGGTGACAACAATTGCTACAAAAACAACAACAGTAGTAACCAATACGGCTGCATCCTCGCGCAACACACCGAGTGGGACAATGGTGAATGGTGGCATAAATTCAGTTCCTAACAACAATAGTATAGCTAGCAACAACAGTAATACGAGTGGAAATGTTGCAAGTGCCACAACGCCAGCATTGGCTGCCAAAGCCTTACCCACGGCGGCTGTATTTCCACAACAACAGCAACAACAACAACAGTTGCAGTTACAAAATCATCAACAACAACAGCAGCAACTTAAACAACAACAAAACCAAAACCAAAGTCAACAACTTCAATCTCAGCAACTTGGACAAGCGCAAGAGCATAAACAAATAGTTGCACACTCACGCACCATACCCGCCACATCTCACAATTCAACACCTGTTGCAATTAACAAAACTACAAATTCAGTTGCTGCAGCCACTCCAGAAGGCTCTGCTGGTGCAGAAGCCTCCAATACTGAACCCGAGGTCGAGCCAGAGATCGACATCGTTATTAATAATGTTGTCTGTTCGTTCAGTGTACGTTGCCATTTAAATTTGCGCGATATCGCACTCAAGGGCTTCAATGTGGAGTATCGTCGGGAAAACGGTATGGTGACTATGAAACTGCGCCGGCCTTATACGACTGCGTCAATCTGGTCATCGGGCCGAATTACATGTACGGGAGCTACATCTGAGGAACAGGTGGGTGTGCCTAGCATTTTAGTGACTAAACTATCTAGATTATGGCTTATCTTTATTAGTTGAAAACAATTTGTGATAGAAATATAGTATATTCTTCACTGAGCTGACTCGATTTAGCCAAGTTCGTCTGTATATATGTGAACTACTCCCACAGTTTATGAGATACCGATCGGAAATTTTGTACACGTTCTTTTTTCCCCAAGAAGCTACTCATTTGGCTCTGATATCTGTCCACTACAGCATATAACTACCATATAAACTGATCGATACCAATACAGCTCTTTGTACGAAAAACTTTTTTATCTGAAAAGATATATTCACGAAATTTTGCATAGATTATTGTCCAAAGCAGAGGTACTTTCTCCGAAGAAATTGTTCAGAACGGACCACTACGTCATATAGCTGCCATACAAAGTGAGCGATCAAAATCAAATTCTTGTATGGATTTTTTATGTGATGGCATTATAACCGAAGCATTATAGCAACCGAAGTCAACATTGTTTTTTTTTTTGTTTTTGTTTTTAACTAACTCTAATTGATTTATTTTGGTAATACATTTTTTAATAATTCTATTCTCTTCGGCTTGGACGGAGCGACTTTCTTTATTTTTTTTTCTTATAAACTCGTAGTAAAAGTTTCTTTCCATTGTAATAAGCTCTTATAAGAAAATTTGTAGCACTATAGTCATTGAAATATAGTGGAGTTGTTCAGTAATAAAATATGTAATTTTGCAGGCAAAAATTGCGGCACGTCGTTATTCACGCTGTCTTGAAAAACTCGGATTTCGTGTGCGTTTTCAAAATTTCCGAGTTGTTAATGTGCTCGGCACATGCAGCATGCCATGGGCTATTAAGATTTTAAATTTCTCAGAAAGATACAAGAAAGAAGCCTGTTACGAGCCAGAGTTACATCCCGGTGTCACATATAAGCTGCGTTATCCAAAGGCCACTTTGAAAATATTCTCCACCGGCAGTATAACTGTGACTGGTGAGAAGTCTAAACGAATTAGTTTGTTTTACTCTATATCATTTATTAATGGATCCACTTTCTTTTTTCATAAACAATTTAGCTGCCAGTGTTGCTAATGTACAGGCTGCCATAGAACATATATTCCCGTTAGTTTATGAGTTTCGTAAGAAACGTTCACCCGAGGAACTTGAACAATTACGCATTAAGCAACAACGGGCCGCTTCAGTAGATGTAACGGAACTCGATGAGGTGCTAAACCATGATGTTGTCGTTGAAACGGACACAACCACTGTGCCAACATTACAGCGCCGACGTATTAGCAATAGCGCACTCAATAATTTTAAACAAAAGCGCCGAAGAATCGGCAGTGATATTGACTTTGATGGCGGCGATGGTTCGCTGGTAGCAGCTGAAGAAATCGACGATCCCGCAGCAAAGGAAACCGACGATAATATTGTGATGTACGATCCGGATGATTTAATTGAAGGACCAGACGAGGAAGATGATCTTTAAATGTCAAATGTGATTTGGGCATTTTGGTAGAGGAGATTTGTGTACAGCACATTCATGAATGTTTGATTACGTATTATGGTTTCACAACAAATTTCTATACAAATACAGATATAACAAAACAAAGAGAACAAAAAGAAGTTTATTACAAATTGCCAATATGTAATGCAAAGCGAATTTTAAGCATTAAAACAAACAGCAATGTTATATAGAACATATACAGTATATATGTATATAAAAAGGGATGACAGGAAAGCAATTTCATTGATTTATTGATGACAACACACTCAAACTACATATTACAAAAAATAAATATTTCAACACATCATAAACCAAAACAAATCAACTTAGTTCTAATCAAACAAATAAAGTTTGGCGTTAAACAAAAAATTAATGCATAATTTCTTAATTTTTTGTGCACGCGCAACTATATATATATACATGTGTGTGTGTGCGCATATTTTAAGAAGCGTGTATAATCAATGCCAACACCATCATGTATACATGGATATTTGTAAATTTGTACACTCCAAATGTCGGTGCTGAGGTTTCGAGTTCAAAACGATAATGAGCACACAAGCAATGCAAATGTTGAGAGGAGTGTGCGAACTGCGATCTACTATGGGAATTGTGAGCCAAATAACTACAACTATTTATAAGGTAAGCCCTGGCAATGAGCTATTATGCATGTATGTATATATGTCTATTAGGCAGCACAGCTAATAAGCAGTATTGTTATACGCATTTGCAGACAAATGCGGTACTGCGTCTGCTAAAGGTTGGCAGCGTTGCGAATTTTTTAATTTAAAAACAATTTTTTGTTATTAAAAATTAGATTTTTAAATTTTAACTCCTATTTAAATTGTAAATCGTAATTTTTAGTTCAAAATGTTGTTTTTAATCCAAGTTGTTGGGATTAGAAATTAAAAAATTAAATTTTGATTCCAAAATCAGAATTAATTTTTGCATAAAAGATTGAAAATTTAATTTTTGAACTTAAAAATAAAAATTGAAAATTTAATTTTTGAATTTAAGAATAAAAATTGAAAATTTAATTTTTGAATTTAATAAAAATTAAATAAGTTATTTTTGAGTATAAAAATTAAAATTGAAAATTTTATTTTTGAATTTATAAATAAAAATTGAAAATTTTATTTTTGAATATAACACTAAAAATTTAAAATTTTTTTTTTCGAATTTAATAACAATTTAATATGTTATTTTTGAATTTATAATAAATATTGAAAATTTTATTTTTGAATTTAATAAAAAAATTCAAAATTTTATTTTTGAATTTAATAATAAAAATTTTAAATTCCAAAATCGGAATTAGTTTGAGCTTAAATTTTGAAAATTTAATTTTTAAATTTAATAATAAAAATTTTAAATTTAAAATTGAAATATTAATCCCAAATATCTTGTATTAAAAATTGAGAAAATATATTTAAATTTAAAAAATGGTGTAACAATAAAAATATTATTCATATCAAAAGCTAGAATGAAAAGGGCTATAAAAGAAAACACTTACATATTTCTAAGTGAAACACTATAATTAAATGCATAAAATATAAAGAAGACAAAAATTTATTTAAAATAAGCTTTGCTTATCAAAAGATAGTCAAAATGGTAGAACACAAAGTATGCAAACGCGAAAAATGAAAATTAAAATTTGTTTATTTCTTTTAATTAAAAAAAAAATAAGTTTTTTTTAATTTTGAATTAAAATTTTTTTTTTTTTTAAACCGGTATTTGTGGCATCAAAAATTTAATTTTTAATTGTTTAGTCCAATTCATTATTTGCAACACTAACTACTAGTATCTAATATTTTGTTAAAAAAATTCTTTGTTTCTACGCTAATATATATATATTTTTATACTTCCCACAGGTATTTTTAACTTCCAGTGTGCTTTGTTTAGCTACGTCGTCGTTGTTTGCAGCATTGCTAACTTGCAACAGTTCAAGGCAAAAAACGGAGCAACATTTAAATTAAATGACTGGCTCGAGTGAATGCGGCGAAAACAACTAAACCACACGAACAAATCAATATTTGTTAGTTTACAAACATATTTGTAGCGTTTTACTAAGCATACTAATTTCATTCGTACTCGTATGCCAACTTACATTTGGCTGAAAATTTAGTTTTAAGATTACGCTGATTAGCTAAGATTAGTTTAAAAAATAAAATACATTGTAAGTACTATTAGCACTATTACATACATACATATGTGGATGTATGTATGCATATTGCGTTTATAAGTGAAAGCAAACCACCGCAAAAGCATAAACAATTAAACAATTTATTTAAACACACTCTGAAGAATGTTAAATTCTAGCATAATTTATTAAAACACTTTATTAACTAATGGTTTAGCATGAATTCATTCATTCATTCATTGCGTTTTTACATGTTAAATTATGCATTGAGCATAATGAAATTTAGTGATTTATTTAATGAATGAACAATGTAAAATAACCAGCATTTTATTTATTAGAAACAATTTGAGTTGCTCTTAATTATATTAATTAATTCAATTATTTTGAAGCATCAATTAAAATGAAAGAATGCTTGGAGGTGAAGATTTTATTTATATATTTATATATGTATATATATATATATAATTATATATAACAGTATATGTATTTAATTTAATCATATCATTTATATACCAACCATTATTACTTTCATGAGTGGCAATCAAAGACAGTAAATACTGTTATGCTAACAGCCAATAGCCGCCAGGCATAACTAACAATAACAAAAAAACAAAAAACAAACAACTATTTAAATAAGACATGTGTAATTTATATAAACAAACGATAAAATCAAAATGCAATCATATTGTTTGCGTAAGAACGTAATTAATTCATTAAGTGTTCTTCTAGACGGTACACTAATTTATATATATATACAAGTATATATATATTTAAAAAAAACGAGTATATCTTCACTTATCTGGTCACACTCAAACCAATTACCTACAAACAAACAAACAAACAAAATATAATAGACAAACTCAAAGCATATATTGTATTTGTTATATTTATACTAAGCACACACACATAATCACTAAACAAATTAAACTTAAGTTAAGTAAGTAAATTAATTTTGAACATTATGCAACTTTGAAAAATCTGCAAATGAAACGCAAACGGCTAGTACTAAATGCTTGTACGCTGCTGACATTTCTGCTTGTCAAACAAGCAACTTTAATTAATGCAAAAAAGTCAGTTAAAAATCGGTTAAACGTTGACTTAGCTGTGCTCACTTTGAAGTCGATGTCATTTCGACTAAGCTTAAAGCTGTTCAAGCCTACGAGTTTCATTTATCAAATAAATAAAGCCAAAACTCAAAATTCAAGCGTTTATTTGCATATAAAATGCACTTTTGCTGCCAGTAAATTGTTGACAGTTTGTTGCATATTTTGCACATACATACATACATACATACATGTCTACAGCTATATATTCCGCGTAATTATTGTGTCAAGTATATAAATATGCTGGTGCGCTTGTGTTACACGCGTGTGAGCGTCGTCTCATGGCACATGCTAGCTATTTATGCCTTGTCACTAATCAAATACCAATGGCGCATTATAAATTAAACAAATTGTGAGCAAAATACATTTGTTTTTGTTCCTCTTCATTTAAATTATTTAAGTGTTTATGACATGCGCACATTTGCATAATCCAATAAAAGTAATTAGTTAATTGAGAAATGTATTAGCAGGAAATAAAAGCAATCCTTTTTTTTGTTTTGTTTTTGTTTTTGAACGTTAGTAATATATATTATTGTATATGTATGTATTAAATTTTGTTTATTAAATGCAAAACTATCAAAACAATATAACACATAAACTTATGTACTTTGAATTATCACTATTATTTAGACATACTATGAGCAATGAAATATTTTCGCGTAAATTCAAAAAAGTTTAGGCATTTTGAATCTTCGTTAAATTACAAAAAAGAAATCAAAACAAAAAACTATAATAATTGCAATATGTGTGTATATATGTAAATGTATGCATATAAAATGTAAAACTAAAAAACCAAAAAAAACTATCACAATCATATACAAACACACACATATACACTCTTACACATACATACTAACAACCTATACATATGAGAACGACACATACTATATATAAATACATAAGTACATATACATACATACATATACTAAAAATACATATGAATATTTAAAATATTTAGTTGTAAACACAAAAGTTGAACATAAAAAACTACAAATTATGCAAACCAAATTCCTTAGAGCAAATAAAATACATACATACATATAAACAAAATGTCGTAACGAAAAAGAAGCAAACATTACTCGAATTATTAAAAAATCTAATGACTAGTTTGTATATGCAATGATTTGAATGATTTGAATGGCAACAAAAACAAAAACATGAAACAAATACAAAAAAAGAAAAGACTTGTTAAATTGTAAACGGTTTGTGTAAGGCCTAAGTTGAAAGGAGCAAACGAAAGCATAAGTCAATCATAATTTGTAAAACACACAAAACAAGAAGAAGAGTCAAAAACAAAATACGAAGTCTGCCAGCAATTATACGAAACCCAATGTGGGTGGAGTGATACTGCAAATAGTTGAACGCATATTAAAAATTTGTTAAAAATATTATACAATGCAACAAAAACAAAAAAGAAAAACGCTAGCAATAAATTACAACTGCTAGTATGCAGAATTTCTGCAGGCAATTATGCGCACAGGCTTAAAAATACAGTTATTTATGGAAATTGCAACTGCAGTACAGTGTGAGATACTCTTTGAAGCAAGCAAACAGAAAAAGCATTAAAAAAATTAATAAAAATCAATTTTATAATTTTCTGCGCATTATTTATTGTACGCAAGCGTAAAGCAGAAACAAAAAATTATCATAATTGTAACAACAACAAGTTATTGAGAACGCTGTCTGAAAAATTCAATCAGTTGTAGACTTAACACTTACGTGGAACGGCATTTTAGACACCTTACCACCTTACAAAGCCGAATCAACTTTAGCAGCAAGCCAAAAAACTAAAATTTAATTAAATAATTAATACATATAAGGTGATATAAATTGACAAAAAGCTATTTTGTAATATGTAAAGTAAAAGTTACGCAAAAAAATAAAATAAAAACAAAAACAAATAGGAGTAATTCAACTAATAGCAAACGCTTCACCCATTACTATGTTTTTATACTCTTCTTTAATAAATTAAAAAAAAACATTGACTAAAAATTAGATTTATGCCACCAATTAACTGCTGTGGTTGAAAACCTTTACGACTTTCACACGCTTGGTTTCAACACTTACACATTTGAGTGAAACTCGGTATTTTCCAAGTGTTTTGTACATTATTTAACACAACAGCCGGTTGCCACTGGTCGTTTACGTTGGCGTAAAACGAAAAAAAATTAAAAAAAAAACTTGAATTACTGTATGCATAATCAAATTAACGATTATTAAGGAATGAAATAACTGCCTTAAAATGTAAAAAAATAAAATATTATAGAAATACAAATGAACAAACAAAAAATAATCTATTAAATACGTAGCTATTACGTAGTGTAACGAAGAAGTTAGCAGAAGAAAGTTGAAAAATATTAATTATTTCGCAATTTATATTTACACAAATGTTAAAATGTAAAACAAAAAATTTGATTTTGGCACTCTTGGTAGAAATGTTCAATTAAATTCGCAAAGAATTACAATTTTTGTTTGTTTGAAGTGTAATTAATTATTTTCGTTTTTCTTTTCACTAAAAAATCGAGCTTTATTTATTTTAATGCGTTTGTAAAGTTAATTGTTTATTTTTACAACAACAATACTATAGTAGTAGTTTAATATAATAGAAATATTGTAATTGAAAAGGGAATACAACAAATAGTTTTGCTTTTCTTTTTTGCCGTAAAGACTGCGTTATACCAACCAAGAATGAATGAAACAAATAATTATTTTTAATAAATAAGAAAAAATAAACCATAAATATACAAATAAAAACCAAAACAAAATAAAAAATGCAAAAAAATACTATTTACTATAACTGTAAAGTAAATGTGTATTATGTGAATTCACAAAGAATTCACGCAAATGTAATTTAATGAAAATAAGAGAAGAAAAGTGAACGAAAACAAAAACAAAAGTGAAAGTGAAAGTCAAAGTGAGGAAACTAGTTGATAAGCCAAATTACAAAACAAATTCATGAAGTTCTAGCAATAAAGGAAAAGCCTTAACGTTTGAGTATATTTAAATTTAAAAAAAAAAACAAGTTAAAAATAAATGAATACAAAAACATTACAAAACAAAAACAAAAATGCTTGAAAATGAAAGTTTACATACACACGTTCAACAATTTTTGGGGTATATACAAGTTTGGGGATAAGGCAAGTGGGAAATCAAATAAAAGTGGGAAATTGAACAAAAAGTGGGAAATCAAAACAAAGTGGGAAATTTAATAAAAAATGGCTTCAAAGCAGTTAAATGAACAACCAACGCGTTAATAACAAAGGGGTTCAATAAGATTTATTACATATGTTTTGAGTTGGCAAAGAATTTTGACGCATGCGCTTTAAAAAATTTACAAAAAAATAATTTAGAGCTTGTGTACACGAGTTTATCTGCGCATGCAAAATAAAATTTCAATAAAAATTCAAATTCGTACTAATGAATCTTTTTATTTTTTTTAAAAGTCACCGCCTTCCAAATAATAATTATTTATTTATTTATTAGACTATTAATTGGCATTCTCGCACTATTATCTATACACAAACAAAAGTTTTATGTAAAAATACCGAAAACTACTAACATATTAGCAATAATTAAAAAATATATATACATACATATAAAAAAAAAAGAAATAGTACACTTGCATATACATAATTACATAACATATAAACATACTTACATTCAAGTAGAATATAATGTATAAATAAAAAGTGAACTTTCAGTGGGCAATAAATAGATTGTCGAAAATTACAATAAATTATTTGTTGTTTTACTTTATGGTCTTGATTTCGTTACTTTCTGCAGATACATAGTTACATATGTATGTGTACTCTTTTAATTATATTTATATACGCTCTTTTTCTCTTTTTTGTATTTGAAAGCAATTTTATTAGAAATTTCACACTCGCAGCGAAGGCAGCATTATTTCGGTTGTAGTGGATATCCTCACTATCCGCTTCTAAATTATACTTTCTTTATTTAATGATACATATACAAATATACTTATTTACTCTCTTGTTAGTTTTTAATTATTTCGAACTTTACTACATTTATTCAATGTTGTCAATTAGCTGTGACAATTAAGCCGTTAAAGGAAAGTTGCGGTTGTAGCAGAACGTAGGTTTTTGCTTATAGGTTTGAATACTTTTAGTCTTTCTCCGAGTATAAATTCTGTGCCGTACCTCTTAATTTAGACATAACGGTTGTTGGAAGTTAATTGAATCATCGCTCAATTTAGCCTACAGAATTAGTATTCGACAATTGACAACTTTTATGTGAACAAAATTAACAAACTTTTTCCAATTAATATTAATATTGAACTTTTTGAGCAAGTCACAAACAGGGTTGCAAATAATGCTTAAACAAATAATTGCATAATTATAAAATTAAATTTGTATTCTATTTTGTAATCTCCAAAATCTTAATTTAAATTAATTTTCAAATTTATAATGCCAAAATTAAATTTTCAATTTGTTATTTCAGTTTTGGAAAAACTTTCCAAAATGTTTGAAACTTGTTCTTTCATACTTGTAAAATTTTTTTTTTTAATTAAAATTTTTTGTAATTGCATATCATAATTTTTACATCAGCAAAACAAGGCTACATGCGTTTTGAATATTTCTTCGTTTTTCATTGCTCAAGGCCTTTTTTCTTCTTTACAGAGTTGTATTAGGGTTCTCACGTCGTTTGAATTGTAATTAATTATTAACTTAATGAGGTTTTATATACTAAATTGTATTTTAATGAACTGTTAAATTAGAGAGTATTAAAATCGAGTTATAGAAATAGTTCAAAGCATTTGAAGTTTCGAAAAGCATTGAAAAATTATTCTAAGGGAGCGGAAAAAATATATGTAACTGAGCATATAAAATCTTGTTTATATTTTTTAAATAACGAACCGCGAACGAAATGCGTCGAAAACCTTTCATTGGAGAATTTCTTATTTCAAAGAAACATAAATGAGAAAAGTTATTTAAGACAAGGCCATACATATAGGTTGAGTTCTGTTAAATTTTATTTCAAATGAGAAAAGTCATAGATGGAAGAACCATACTTATTAGGGTGGACCGAAAAAAATTTTTTTTTTGCTTAGCAGGGGGTAAAATCTGTAGATTATAAAAAAAGAAAATTTTTAACATCTAGTGGCGGCGCACTCAGTTTTAAAGTAAATATTCGAGTTAAAATTTTTATTTCGTAAAAAAATTTTGATAAGTGTTCTAGAAGCTGTGGAGAGTCCTCTTTCTGGCCAATTAAAAGTTATCAACTTAATATAATTTTTTGTGGTCATTAAAAGTTTTAAAAAAAAGTCTTAAACGACAACATGCTTTTCTTAAGCGTTAAAAAAAATTTTGAGTCAAATACCGTCACATTCGGTCATTTTTATATCTTGTAAATGTAAAGAGTTTAAACCAAAAATAATTTTTTCTTGTCCAAAAAAAATTTTTACTCGAAATTAACTTTAAAACTGAGTTCGCCGCCTCTAGAAAAAAATTTTCCTTTTTTATAATCTACAGATTTTACCCCCAGGCTAAGCAAAAAAATAAAAAAAAAATTTCGTTCCACTCTAACATACTTATACGGTATGTTGTAAAAGTGTGTACTAATTAAATTTTTTTTTAATTTAAGGGGGTATTCTGGTTTAGAAGCCCGAATTTTAGGCTCTTTTTCGGACCCGGTACAAACGAAACAACCAATTCTTTTACTATACATTTTTTTATATGTTTTTTATTGATACTTAAAGAGTACATACCTATTTTAAGAGTACACAAAATTCCAGGCCGGCAAAGTGGGGACTGATGAAAAAATGGCGTGTCCTGGTGTGTAGGATATCAGAACTCACACTAACTTGAAATATAAATTGTTGAGTGATCCTGAAAGATAATGGATGTAGTTATAGCACTACGAGAGGATTTTGGGAATTTTTTTCACAAAATGGCGGCTGTTTGAAAAATATATTTCGTTATTTCCGTTTTTTTGCTGTTCGGAATTTTTAAAAATATTAAAAAAAGCCTATAGTTGTTGAAGATCTGAAATTGTGAAACATTTGACAAACGGTTTTTTATGTTTATAAATTTTTTTTAGTTCAAAAGTAACGGCTTTTAGTTATTTTAAAATAAATTTAAAATGAATTGAATTGTTTATTCTCCGATTAAGTTATTTCATTATCACTTAAACTTTATTCAGTTTGATAGACATAAAGCAATGGTTAGTAATGGGACTATGCCTTAAATTATAAATTCAACTGGACACAATCTCATATTTACAAATAAATCAACATACATTCATTGCTATTATATAAACTAATCATACATATATATGTACAAGAAAACATACGTGGAAGAATACATACATACATACACTTTAAAAAATTATATATAGCAAATATATGAGAGATCGAAAAGTTTAGAGAACGAAATATGAGAAATTCGAACTGTTTGAAATTAATTGAAACGGAACTGAAAAGCTATAAACAAGAAAGTATATGTGTAGATAAAGTGAAAAATAAATAATAATAAATTATAATAATAATAAAGAGAAAGACTTAAGACAAGTGATTATCTTGATAAGCAAACCTACTTAATTAAGTAAGTAAAATTTAAAATAAATATAGGGCTTTAAAAATAAATTTAAAAAAATATGAAAGAAAATGAGACACGAAGCGCAATAAAGCAAGAAAAAGTTTTTGGTAATTAGTATAGAGCGAAAGTTATTATAAAGAAAACATATAGAAATGGCGTCAAGAAAGGTAGAGAAAGTTGGGGATTTCTTACGGTATTCGAGTTTAGGGACATCAAATGAGGGAATATCTTTGTAAGTACTCAAATATTCGCTTCGGAAAGCGCATACGTGTGCTTAAGTATATAAAGTATATACATATATACAAATATTCGATTCGATAAATTTATAAAACAAAAAGTGGGCTTGTTGAGCACCTGAATATGACATATAACGGTTGTGTGTGATCCATTTCAAAATAGTTCGATAATTTTTTCGAAAAAGGTGGAATTTGCTAAGAAAAATATGGCAAACTCACAAACGCTTTTGGTAATAATTTTAAGTGCTTTCAAGAAGAAAAATTCAGTATAAGAAATAACGGTATATATAAATGATTTAGTACGAAAGGATGACGTCAAATTGAACCGAAAGTATATATAAGAAAATTGCAATAGGTAATTGATGAGAATAAAATCATTTTGTGAAAAAAACACTCATTGTTGTTTTACTTTAAAATTTTGACGTTTTGATGATACAGCTGTCGATATCTTGGTAAGAGGGTGACACAGAAAAGCTTAACTCGGGTACAAATTTTCTGAAAGTTTTTAGCAGCAGTGGTAGAATGACGGATGCCAAAGTTCTCCATTTTAGTCCATTTCGTTTTTCGTCAGTGAAAGCAGAAAAAGTGAATTATTATATTTTGAAACGATTGTTTGAAAATTATATAATATTAAACTTTTTAAGCGGTTAGACCACTCTAGATCACTTAAAATTGCCTAATTTTCACAATTTATTCTAGGAATATGGAAAATAATTCCAATCTTCGGATTAATTTTTTAAGAGGGTCTCAACGAGCGATGGCGTTACTAGGAACACGTTCTAAAAAAATCGCCCATAGTCTACCAAATAAGATTACTGTGAAGTTGCAGTTAATATTTTGTAGTCCGATTTGAAAAATGCTGTTTCGAGAAACCACCAAAACTTTATATGCTGAAGCTAAAGAATCCGAACTTTTCGAAACTAGAGTGGCTTGGATTTTTTCCCTATTCGACTAATTAAATAAGGTTTTTGGTACCTTAAAGTGTACTTTAGCCAAAGAAAAAAAATTCAAAAGTTTGAAATTACTAGACTGGCCCAATCAATTTTATATTATTGCTTTTGAAGTAATTTTTCCAATCACACTAAACTCAATAGAAAAAAACGAGATTGATTTGTTACTTTAAGTCTTATTTACTTATTTTATTAGTTTTCTGTTGTCGATTTATGCTGAAAACTGGTATGAGGCTCCATTTACTTTGCTCTGCTTCTCAACTGTTGAAGCCATAGCGGAGAGACTCCTCAAAAATGTAACTTTTAACTGCGTTCGTTATTTTTCAAACGATTTTTTAAGGGGAAAATTTACCTTAGAAAAACGTAGATGGCTTTAAATGTAGAAGCCCACTCTTTGTCAAATATAAGCTTCTTATTTTGAAAACTTTCTGAACTAAAACTTGTCTTTTAATAAAAATAATTAATTTGCGAGCCCGGGGCTATTGGTTGTTTGAAAATCGAGTTCCAAAGGACTGACAACCTTTAAGCCGTTATTAGACTTTTCAAGTACGCATGATTTTGAACAAATCCAAATCTTTTTAACACATACACCACCTCGCTATTATACAAACATACTGATGCGCTCGAAGTAAATTAATTTAGACAACTTTTACTAATTTCAGACACTTCTGCAAAACTCATGGAACATCGCTGAAACCTACTTTGCCGACATCACCCCTGACAGCTGATTAATTCACATTGTTACCGACAACAGCTGTAAACGCCAACCTCAACAAAACAACAACAATGTGTAGGAAAAAAGCAGCTAGAATGGCCGCACAAAATGTAATCGCGAAAAGTTCTGTTGTTTTTGCGTGAAATTCTTTGGCTTCGCATACAGAGAACGAAGCCAGCATCAACTCAACGAACAGCGTTGCAGCGGCAGCAGCGACTGCCAATCGTATTTGTGAATTCGAGGGAATTGGAAGTGAATCTATCGGGTGTTCATAGTAGCTTGGCTTTGCGCGCTAACTGAAAGCGTCAGTCAGAATTTAACGGTACGCGACTTCAGTACTTATTATTTTAATGTAACGGCGGAAGTCGGAAGTTGTAATAACAAAATTATGAAAGAATGTAGTGGCAGTGGGGAAGAGCGAGTAAACTTAATTAACTAACAACTGTAAATTGCAGATTGTGTGTGTATGTGAGAGGAGACAGTGATTTTAATTGAGAGAATTGCGATTCAAAATTATGTAGTGAAAAACAGGCTTAAGTGGTGTGAAATGAAGATAAAATAAAACATATACAGACAGGTAGTATTAAAAAACTAAGAAATATATTAATAATTAATGTATGTATATAGAGTAGAACAGCTGCAAGAGTGAGTTGTGGCAGCTAATAAAAGATTAAAAATAATTAATTTATGTGAAATTCAATAAAAGTGTATGCGTTTACAAACATACATGCGTACATATTTGAATAAAAAGGCGCACAAAGTTTGACATTCACAAAACAACAGTTACGTCGACTTTGTGATGGCAACAACAGCAGCAACAAACACGAGTGTACAATTATTTTGATGAAATTATTTTGCAAGATATGTTTTTTTATTGTTGCTTTTGCCAAAAACGATAAAAGTCATTGATTCAACGTTGTTTTTGTGCTTACTTTTTATTGCCGTTCTGATTATTTCGTTGTTGGCGTGTTTTTTTTAAATATTTTTTGTTATTGAATGAATATTTCCGGGTTTAATGACACATCTGCTGAATTTATAAAATTAAGTATATGCATGTATTTTCGCATACATATACATACAAACATGCATATGCGCATAAATAATTTTATTTCTTTTAAATTATTAAACGTTTTTTTCTTAATTTAGTAATTGTTGTGTGTTCTCTTTCTCATGTGATGCTGACAGTGCTCTAAGCAAGCATGAAAAATAACAGTAATTAAAAGAAATAACAATTTATCACAAACAACAAGTAGAAAAACATGATTATGCCAAAATATCTATTTATGTGTGCTTGTTAATATATAAAACGCGCATGTAAAACTTACAAACTGAAAAACAGTTTAAACAACAACAACACATTGAAAAAAATTTATAAAATAAAAAAAGTCGCATGCGCTTGTGTGCATTCGCTGCAATGCAGAACTTATAATTTCAATATGAAATTTCATTATTAAAGGCTTTGCAAACGGCGAAAAAGTGACAGTGCTTGTGACAAGTGACGTAACTGTACGCCAACATTAATAAATACAAAAATATTTTCCTTTTCACTTGCAATTGAGAACAAAGCGTTTTATTCAAATAAAAAAAAATTGTGCAAAAAACGCAGACACATTTAACGAAAAAAAGCTGCGAACAAAATCTCAGTAAAATATAACAGGTGAGTAACACAAGCTAATAACGCGTAGTGACATTAAAAAATGCAATATTTTTATTTTTAAATTAGTTGCTGCGCATACTTGCTTTTGTACAGCAACAAATTGAATGCCAGTCTGGGTGGTAGGCGGTGCGCCGCTGCAGCTGAGACAAATGCTTCCGCCTTTGGACAGCTGTTAAATAATTTTGTAAAATAATAAATACATTTTTGCATTTCCTTCCGTCACATTTTCCCATAATTCAGGCTCAATTTTTATATTTGTCTGTATGTTTGCTCAGTGCATGAGTAAAAGACGAGTTTATTTTTTTTGTATTTTTTTTGTTTATTTTGTTTTCAAATAATAATTGGAGTTAATGCAATGCTAATTTTAGAGTGTAGTTTTTTGTAATATTTAATCATTGTGTGTTCAGATTTATACAATTAATAAATAAAGAAATATGAATGAAAACACCAGAAAAAACGTTAAAAACCGAAGTCATAGCTCCCTCCAACCACAAATAATAATGTTTCCATAGAAGAACTTCTTTTGAGCGGTGAGTTTGCATGATGGCTATGCACATGCTATAGTGCTTCGTTTCAAACGATTTGTTCCGAGATTAAACAGTTGCCTTTAACTACTATCCATGCTAAATTTCGTGAAGATATCACTAAATCAAAAAGTTTTTCGTACAAGGACTTAATTTTTATTGTTTAGTTTGTATGGTAGCTATATGTTTTAGTCATCCGATATATATATATATATATATATAAATATTGATAACTAGAAAAGCTACAAAAAATATACATAATTAATACTTCTTCAAAAAACTGTATTTAAAACTTTCCTTTGGGTAACAACGCTCTGTCTGGCTGAATCAGCCAGTTGTATTTTTATGAGGGCGGAAGTCAGTTCGGTTTTTTTGTGTTTTTTTTATTCATTTAATCAAAATTGCAATACACAATTTTTTCTTTATTATAAAAGTCAATAAACTCATATTTAATTATATTAATATAAAAATTTTATGGGTAAATTGTGTGTATGTACATACCTTAAATACGTAGCATTTTTATTTTTTGACGAGAGACACTGGTTCAATATGTTTACACCTTAATATTCCTATTTAAGGGGGTATTCTAGTCTAGAGACCTGAATTTTAGATAATTTTTAAAGTGTCGTATAAAACGGCAATATATTTCTTATCGGTTTTTTTTATTAGATATTTATTAATGTTACAAGCATACAGAAAAAAATTTAAAAAAATAAGTTAAAAATTAAAAAAACTGGCAGCTGATGAAATGTGGGGTCTCAAAAAAATTGGCACATTAGCATACCCATGATTTCAACGCTCCTAGTCATCTGAAATGAAAACAATAAAGATTATCAATCTGCAATGATGTCGCAATTGTATGAACTAACGATAAGTAAAAATTTTTTGACAAAATTGTGACTGTTTGAAAAAAAAAACGTTTTTTTTTACTATTTTTATATTTTCTGGTATATTTTAAAAAGATTAAAATAAAATAGGATAAGGCTAATTCATACTCGAGAGAGGTCTATAAGGAAGATTCTCTGAATATATCAAGTAAATTGGTCTAGTAGAACTCGGGGTAATCGTGGATGAGAAAAACGAATTTAAAGTTTCGCGTAAACTCTTTTGTTCGCTTCGACCCAGCCGAACCAGTTTGCCGGCCGGGTCAATAAAATGTCTATATCTCCGAAAATAATTTAAATTTTCAAAAGTCCTCACGTAGACATATTCTTAAATAGTTAAACTTTGAAAATATGATTGATCGATTGTTTTGAAATTCTACACTAGAATACCCCTTAAAAAAATAAAAAAGAAATAAAAATCAGGTCTGGGAACGAAAATACGCATATAACAAAATTTCGAATATTTATCATTATTACAGCTATTATCTATTAAAATTATATTTTATATGTTATTAAGTTCCATATCGTAAGATTGTTACTGTTTCGAAAACGGGTTTTCAAGTTCACTACACGGGTTTCAAGACTGTTTAATAATTATGCCTACCTAGCCTTATGAAATGTAGACTGTCTTATAGTTTACCTTATCAAGCTTCAATACATACTACCTGCAGACTAGTATTTCTTGCTACAACATGGCAAATCTTTTCATTGTAATGTTAACTCGAAAAAAAAACGGATTAGCTGTACATGCAGTATCCGCTTGTTAATTGGGACAGATTAAAATCAGCGATAACCCAGTTGAGGCGATTACTTAGGCTTATCCAAGAATGAAAAAAATTGAGATTAGAATACATCCGTACCGTTACTGTTTAAAGGTGCTCATGACGATATTTGTTTACGACTCTTTGTCAATTTTGCCAAGTTGAAAATTTTCATTATTTTGTTCATTTCCATCATATTTGGTACGACCTATTTATTGAGTTCGAGGAATTTAAAAAAATGTCGATGTTTCAAAATTTGCGGTTGCGAAAATTGAGGTTACATGTTTATCGTCTGTAACGGTTACCGAAAAAGTATTGCAATTAATATTTTGTTTGCCATTTTTACGAAATTTCTAGTCTCCAGGTGTAAACTACTTATATCATTCAAAAGATTGCTTAACGATCCGTTATTTTAAACAAATAATTTTTGAAGTGAAATTAGTTAGCTAAGGGATCGTTCAAGTATTAGCTAAAGTATTTTTGCGCTTTGATCAAATGCAAACATCAGGCTGATACGTGCTCTTTAACCCAGATGAAAAAAAAGTAACAAAAGGCAAAAATCCGGAAAATTGTAATCCCAAATAAGGGTTGGAAATAATGTATTGAAATAAACTTAATTCGATTAACATATTTTTTTCATGCCGCAAAACAACTGTACATACTTACATATGTCATAAAATATAATTTTCAAATTTGTAATCACAAATACCAGATTAAAAAAAATGTAATCCCAAATTCTAGTAGAATGAAAAACAAATAAAAAAAATTAATCCCAAATACCAGATTGATAAAAAGAGAAATGTTTAATCCCAAATAGCGGAGTAAAAAATAACAAAAATATTAATCCCCAGCTTATAGTTGAATATTAAAAAAAATTTAATTTACAATTTTTCGCGTTTGCGTGCTCTTTGTGTGCTACCATTTTGGTTATAAATCATATAAGTGATTCATATATTTTGAAAAAGCATTTACTCTTCTTGCTTCTACATTATAAATACATATGTGTGTATGTAAATATAATTTTCACTATTTTTGTTGTTCTTGCATTTGTTGCTAATGCTGCTGTTCGGTTGATTAGTTGGTTTTCGGTTGTGCTGCACGTGCAGCGAGGTCGCATGGCTTTGCTTTCCCCTTCGTTGTATGCGCACTTGTTATTTAGTAAATGCATACATACATACATACATGCATTAGTCTCTACATATACATACATATGTACTATGTAGGCATGAGTGTTTGCAAGCATGTTGCTGTTTCTGTCTGTAATTTGCGATTTGTTTTTATCCGCAGTTTCCTCTTAGGTTTTTTGTTTTCATAACGGTATTCGTGCGCCGTCACTCTGCCGCTACTAATGCTGTTGCCGTTACCGTCACAAAGTCGCTATGTTACGCTAGTGGTAGTCGCTACAGCAAACAGCCAAGAGCATATACATAGATACATACGTACATACCTACATATGTAAGTAAATATGTACTTATCTATTTACATTTAGTCACATACATAAAAAACGAACAAATGTTCGCATGTTGTTATTAAATCTGTTCGGCAATGTGTATTTGTTGTTATTATTGTTACTATTATTACTATTTGATATGTTATGAGTTGTTATTATTATTGTTGTACGACATTTTCATGCCGCGTGTGCACATGCTGCTACCGAAATTTGTTATTCTTGTTTTTATTGCACAAACCTACACTGGCCCACAAACTTCACGTAGTATAAATAAATACAATTACACTAACATAGATATCGACATATCGAGGTAAGAGCACGCGTCGTGCCTGTGCGACTGCGATTTGTCGGCCGTCGTGTGTGCATGCAGACACATTTAACTATGTACATAGCATGTGTGTGTGCGGTATGGCTGTCTGTTTGTCTTTATGCGGGTTGACTAATTCAAGTTCAATGCCCAAAAAAACGTGCTCAGTAAGCAGTGACGACAACAGCAACAACAACAACAACCGCTATAACAGCACCAACAATACTATGACGGCATGGCATAGCCAACACGTAACAACAACAACTACACAAAGTGAAAAAAAACCATCGCTGCCCACTTGTTTAGTGGGCCATTATTGGGGTAGTGTTGGACGGACGGCTGTTGATTTTGGCTTTTCACTTAACTGGCGCGGCATGGCTTGACTTGGCGTGGCGTATGAATTTGGCACATTTCGAACAGCTGATGGCCACGCGCATACCGTCGGCCTGCAGATGCATTGCACGTGCATATAAATTAATATGTACTTACATACTTATATTATGTGTGTCAATGTATTTAGCCCATGAATGATAAATAATGTGTGCTTATTAATTTTTTTTTGTTTTGTTTTCAATAGAACCTTAATTGTATTTTATAAATAGTTAGTATATACTTGTATGTAAGTAGTAAAGAGTCAATAAAATACATTTTTGTACAGAATTAGAATATTAAAAGAGGACCTACATACATACATACATACTTATGTACATTCATACATACATATATACTTACGCTTATTATCAAAAACGATACAGTATTCCTTTAGTAAGAGTACGACAACCTGGTGAATTGTTCAATCGTGGTTGGCCATTGTATAAATATGTACATACAAAATGTCATCTTCACAACTGTCAAAAAAATCTTTTGAAGGACAAAAAGGTCAATTTTCAAAATAGAAAATTATATCCTTAACCTAAAATAGCGCCACAGAAAGCATACTTTTCTGAATATTTTAACACAAATGTAGGAAAATACGCTTATTTATTATTTTAAATATAACTGTAAGTAAAAACTCAAACTTTTTAAACAATTCAATATTATGAGTTTTCTATATAACGAACTTAATTTTTGTCTCCCTAAAATTCGCATATGGAAGCTCAATTACTTTTGCAGTTTTGTTTATCCTGGTATGCTGTGACTGCTCTATTACTTTAGCATTAATTAATAAATCCATTACAACATTTAAGACCTAGAACCGAATTTCGAGCGTTTTTTGGCAATTGATAAAAAAAAGGCGTGCTCGTCGTCACAATGTCTACCCTTATGGTCATTTCGAAAATAAAACGTTAAGGGATTCTTGATCAAATGAAACAACAAAACTGAATAAAATGGCAACTACTCAAAAATAAAACCCGCTAATATGACTATAACTTTGAAAATGATAAACATTTTGCAAAATTCATTTCGAAAGATATATCTGATTATCTAATTTATTGAAAAATTGCAAAAAAATATACATTTTGGATTTTTTTTACATTTTTAGATTAGAGCACCCCCTTAATGGAGATTCGGGATATCTTTTATCTAAAAAATATTTGGAAAAAACCGAAGCTCCAAACCATTCTATTCTCAGATGCTCAGTTTAAAAATCCCTAAAATTGGTTTATGTCATGCAATATTTGAGTTATTGTCAAAAGTCGACTACCTACACAAAGTACTTTTCGTTAAATTTAATGCACTTTCGAGTTATTCGTAGTACTTTATTTTTGTAAATTTGAGTTTATTTTTGAAAAATTTAATTTTAGGAAAATTTAATTTTTTTGTTTTGTGATATGACATGATTTGTTTTTTAAACTAAAATCTTTATTTAACAATATCTCGCAAACGACACGACAGTAATAACATTTTGGTAATTTTACGCAGAGATGTGACGGCCTGGCTCATAAACGATTCTTATACGTGTCTAAACACACAAATTTATGCACACTTTGAAAATATTATTCAAACTTTATAACAACTGTACAGTGTTAGCGAATGCCAAAATGTTGAGAAAATCTTAAATATATTTATGGTATATCAAATTAGAATTGGATAAATTCAAAACATTGTTTTTCGAAAATTTCAATATTTTAATTTAGCAAAAGAGCATTTTTCTTTTGGGTAATTTTTTAATCAGCTTTTAATCGACAATTGTGCGCTGACCGGATATTCTAAATGCATTTTTGGCCAACTGTAGGTTAGGGTCTAATAAAAAGTTTAATCAAACTTGGTGAAATGATAATCTAATCTAATCTAGAATTCTTATGAAAGAATGTAAGTATGTTTTGCATGTGAAAGTTAGAATTATAGAATAGAATAGTATTGTGAAAATTACGGAACATAAAACGCCTAAGGCACTTCCCCTTTTGCATTTTTTATTATTTCTCAGTATTTATAAATGAATCAGCCTAAGTAAATCTTTAAAAACAATCGGAATGTGCAAATATTACTGAAGTTATTGGGTTTCGAGGTACATACACACATACATACATATGTACATATTATATATATATTCAAGTTTACTTATTTATATGCCGTTATGCTGTGGGGTGTTAGGTGTTTCGAAAGCAGCAACAAAGCCTTTTGTGCGAGACAAAAACCTTTCAATTTGTTATATAACAAGTGAGTATTACATATTTACACATTTTTTGCTAAATATATATGTACATACACATACATACGTACATACATATATACATGCATCGAAATTTCGTTACGTTCATGTTGTTGGCTACGCATTTTTTGCTTAAATACTATATACATATATACACATATTTTGTTTTTGCATTCATAAATATAAAATTACGAAATTTCCATTAAAAGCAGGAAATTAAATTTTTATAAAACGTAGAAATATGGAATATGGCGAAAAATAACAAAAAATGTGAATAAAACTACGTAGAAACAACAAGTAAACGGACAACAAAAACTAGACTCTCCTTGAATTAAATTCAATTAAAAATATTTTTATCATTCGAAATAAATTTGTAGTACAGATATTCAAAAGCGCACATACTTACTTAAATATACATACATAAGTGTTTATATATATTTACAAACATGTACATACATGTCTATGTTTGTTGATTGTTAGACAAATATAAAAAACACTGCGCTCTATATGTGTGTGAGTGTTTATTTGCATTTATGCACCTATTATGTACCTACATATGTATGCATGAATGTGTAACTCTGTGTAAATATGTAAATGTGTGCGAAGAAATATTATAAAAAATCACCTACAAAAATGAGCTATAGTAACAAAATTGAAATACAACAACAAATATTATGCATAAAAAGCACCGCAATTTTATTATTAAAAAGCTGAGAGATAAAAAAAAAATACGAAAACAAAAACAACAAAACTAAATTACTGCGAAAAAAGCTAATAAAGCGTAATACTTCGAAAAAGCAAAACAAAAATTACAAAAAAAAAAATCGAAAAAAAAACAAAATCACAAAGATACAAAAAGCAAAGCAAGAACAAAGCAAATTGAAAATAATGAAAAACTTCAAGTGAAATCCCCTTGAGATTTTTGCTCGTAGACTCATAAAAAGTCGTAGAATAGCACAATAGCAAAACACCAAGCAGAAATCGACTTTTTTCTGCATATTTATTACTATAGTTAAAAGTGCACTTTTTTCGAGTTTTTTGAAACGCAATAAAATATGGAAAATAATTTTAGTAATTACTTGCTGTAATGTAGTAAAAAAAGTTAATTGAATTTTGTAGGAAAACATTTCGGTTTGCATTTAATCTCATTTTTGCTTGGCAGTTACTGTACCGCAATCGTTAGAGAGAATTTTCTTTAAGTTCGGCTGTTTTATTGCTCATTACACGTGTTGCGTCTAAACAGTGGGCTAACTTTTGATTTCTATCAATTAGTGAAAAAAGTTTCCAATTAGAGATAATACTTCTGATAAGTAATTTCTGAGTTCATTCAGCGATACAACAGTTTTTATCTTCTCGATGAGTGAGTGAGTTTTAAAGTAGGAAAATTTTCGGAGCGAGATAAAGACGTTGGCTGAAATATGACGTGACTTTTTTTTCGTATCGCTTCCGCAAAACACAACGCACAATTTCAAGCTGTTACTTCTTATGGTGTAGTTACGCACGAATGTGATCGTAATTGTCGGTTGGTTATAAAAAGAAAAAACTCATTTTCATGACCGTTAAACAAATATATTTCCCAGCTATTTTAATGAAAGTCATATTTTTCAGAATTCAGTCGATTTTTTTCTACACATTCTATCATTTATAACTTAAGAAAATTTTTTTTTGAAGGTATAGTTCTTCATTTTTTAAAATCTAATATAAGAATGATACATTTCTTAAAATAATTTACTATGATTCTAAAAAAAAAAAGTAGATTACCTTTTTAAGATTTTAATAATGTCAAAGGTTTTAAAATTATTCGTTTTTGGACTGAGATCATTTACTTCATTTATTTTCAGTCGTATGATGTACATACATATATGCATACATATTAGACTGCTTTTTTTTTAACTATTTTTTTTTTTGATCCCATGGTGAAATTTTGTTGGAAATACCAAAAAAAAAGTTCCCTAAAAATTTGGGACTTTAATTTTAATATTAAGTACTAGACCTAGGCCTGTAAAGATTTCCCATATAAAATACACGTAAAACTTGATTTTTTTTCTTTTTAATTTTATAACTCAGCGGCAGTTGATGGGATTATCTCACCCGTCATTAGGTATTACTCAGAATTGAACGCTCTACAAAAGTCTCCATTGCGGTAAAGTTATAACTTGCACCTGCGGGGTAGTACGGGCCCCCAAACCTAATTTTTCCATGAAATTCGCGTTTTTTTGGAATTATCTCGTAAACAACACTAACTACAGAAAAATACCACTTCAACTTAAAATCTCTGTATCTCAAAGAGTATTAATATTATCGGTTTGGTGGCAAAGACTTTTTTGTAGGAAATTAAATTTCCTACCATTTTGTTATCAACAATTTTTCTGTATATATTGTATATAGTATATTGATACATATACATTTATGAAAACCAAAAACATTTCAGAAGAAAAAAATAATTTTGGAGTTACATACGATCACTGACGGCGCTAAAAAATTAAATTTTAATAAATTTTTTAAAATTAAATTTTTTTAAACTAAATTTTTTAAAATTAAATTTTTTTAAATTAAATTTTTTAAAATTAAATTTTTACCCAAAATTTTGGTCGTTTTTGTTATGCCATAAATCAATTTTTGATCAGCAAAAACTCTTATGTTATTGTATGGAGAACTACATACATACAACAATACAGAACTTGCAAATAAAAAAGATTAATACTAATCTGATCACTCAAGCAAATTTGAAAAAAGTAGATTTGAGAAAAACGCGTTTAAAGATGAACTGATAGAACTGATTGTACTGCGCCTACACTTCAGAAGGCTGTAACCAAAAATTAAAATATCGATTTAAAATTTGAGTAGGTTATGTTTAAGGATATGGCTTGCCGAAAAATGAAAAAAAAAAATACAATTGAAAAATAAGTCGAAAGGAATAATTTTTGTTTTTAATTTCATACAAGTTGTGCTTCTTAAGCGATTCTTATCGAACACTTCTTCAGAGCGAAATTAATTAATGCCAAAAAATATCTAATATTTAGTAGGGACTTATAACTAAATTAAGAAACTTTTTCGAATCGATTGACTAGTATTTTTTAATAAAAAATTAATGTGGATGAAAATATGTATTTTTAGCACTAAAAGCTCAAAATTTTAGTAAAATATTTCAAAATGTTTATAAAAAAATTAAATGAGTTTTATATAGAAATGTGGAATTAAAAAGTTAAAAAAAGAATACAGCAAATAATAGGCACATGCAACAACAAATGAACCATCATGGAATTAATTGTATTTAGTTAAAAAAAAAACATTTGACGTATATTTATAAAAGCACACGTAAAACTAAATGGAAAGTTCGTAAACAATTGAAAAACAAGTCGAATATCCAAAGACACACACATGGCAGCTATAAAGTATATACATACATATGTATATGTGTGTGTGCAAATAATAAGAATTTTAACTGGAAAATATGTATGTGTGTGTGTGATATTTTTTTGCATGAATCATACGTAATGCCTTTGCGCACTGCTAAAAAACCGCTCAGCCGCCACCTCTCACTCTTTTCCCATTGCCACATCGCCCTTTGTCAGCAATTCTGTGGAGCTCCAGCTCGCCTTCCTCCACCCAAATCAAGTGTAATAGTCGGGCGCAGTCGTTACTCGGTTAGTAGATTCTGCACGAGCGGACGGCGCCGTGGCCAGTGGGGAAGCTACTTGCGTCGAGCCTATCTATAGAGCTCTAGTGTTATTTCCACAGCTCATATTCATTTTATTTTATTTCTTATTAATTCTGTTTGTTACCTCACCAAAGTGGGGGGAATTTTTTTTATGGTCGAGATAGAAAAATATATACTATATAAAATTTATATACTATATAAATAATAACAATAAATAAAAAATGAAGTAAAAACGTTGTAGCGCAAACAAACAATAAAAAAAACAGAAAATTTAAAATGCATGAAAAAAGGCCTTCACCTCGTAGACAAATTGTTTTGAGTCAGGGATTAATAAATCTACAAACTTACATACAAATAAATTATTGTTTTTGTATGTGTCATATGTGTTATGTAATGAAGGAAATCACTCGTAAAAAATGTATTGTAATTTGGTAGGTCAAAAACAAACAAATCAAATAATGGATGTGTAGTAAGTTATATAAATATATGTGTACATATACAAAGGCATATATAAATACAAGTATATACATATATATTTGCGAGAAGAGAGTGGGTGGAACAACGGCAAGAGCCCGAACAGGAGGTATAGCTATAAAAGTTTTTAAATGGAGATTTAAATGATTATATCAAAATAACTTTGTTGTTGTTGTTAAAACGCTATGAAACATTACTCCAATGGTCGAGTTGATTGTCTCTGTTTGAATATAAATGCGGGTCCAATTCCTTTACGTATAATGGATCCAACTGTCATGAAAATGGATCAACAATTACTCTTAGTTATGTCCGTTATAGGCGACTTTCTTTATTATATAGGTTCTTTTAAGTACTATCTGTAAGCTGTCCAAAATCGAAGTAAAATTACTCGCTTATACCGAAAATTCGAAAAAAAATTTCTTTCGAAGACTCCTTAAAAAACAATTTTGGATTAAAAGCAAAAAGTCTCAATCAATACTGAAAACCACGAAAAGTGTTCAGATCATAAAAAAATATTTACTTATATATCAAAAATAACAGGGCAAAAAACGGGGATTTTCAAATTCAAAAAGTCATTTTCAGACAATTTCGACAATCTGGTTCGATGCAATTTTCTTAGGCAATAGACTAGTGTTTTTGAAAAGTGGTCTAAAAATACCATATTTTTTAATTCTTTTGTAGGTTAGGTGAGGCTACATATGTTATGTTCGCATGAGGAGCAATATTTTGAATAAGTTCGATATAAGACAATTTTTTAATATTTTTTTCAAAGTAAAACATTTTTAATTTATTCGTCCGCAGAGTATTACTAATTTAAAGTCTTAAAAATTTTTATTCCTAAAATAAGCATGGTAAAAATTGATATTTCGACAGTTTTGATCAGTTACTTTTTTTGAAAAAAAAAACAAAAAAAAATTTTGGTTCCTGATGCTCATGAATGAAAGAAGTGGAGGAAGGCTTTCTTTTAATTTTTTTTTGTTTTTGAAGATTTTTATTTGTTTTTGAAGATTTTTTTTGTTTTTGAAGATTTTTTTTTTGTTTTTGAAGATTTTTTTTTGTTTTTGAAGATTTTTTTTGTTTTTGAAGATTGTTTTTTTGTTTTTGAAGATATTTTTTTTGTTTTTGAAGATTTTTTTTTTGTTTTTGAAGATTTTTTTTTCTTGTTTTTTTGTTCATTGTTTGAAAATCACATTGTCTTTATATAAAATTTGGAGGCTGCAAATAAGAAAAACCGTTTATATTAAAAACAATAAAAAAATATTACATAGACTGAAATGTAGCTATAATACTCTTCATAGGTGCATTTCTTATAGCTCAAAAGTGTATAAAAAGAACTGTGTCTTGATCCTGATCGACCAGTTTGTACAATTTGTTCGGAAATTGTAGCGTTGCTTTAGACAATAATTAATCTAGATAATTTCGTGAAGATATTTTGTCAAATAAAAAGTTTTCTATACAAAGACTCAATTTCGACCGATCAGTTTGGCAGCTACATATACTCTACAGTGTTCTGATTCGGCGGTTCCGATAAAAGAAAAGGGGCGAAACGGACGTAGGCAAAATTTTAGATCAATAACTCAAAAATTGAGGGACTTGTTCACGTTCAGACAGACAGACACACGGAAATGACTAAATCGACCCGTAACGCTGATCATTTATACTATATATTGTACATATGTATGCTTTAGTGAGTCTTCGACGTTTCCTTCTGGGTGCTACAAACTTCGAGGGAAACTTAATGAACCCAGTTCAGGGTATACATTTGTAATAAATTTTAAGAAATTATCCAAATCCAAAAAGAACTCAACCTAGACTAAGTGCCTTAGTTAGCAGCGTGCAAAGCAATTTTGCATTTTTCTGAGCTTCCATTGCCGCTTTTTTCACAGCCCGATTAGGCGCCTGTTCTTAGTCACGTTTCATATTCATTAAATCAATCTACTTTTTATTTATAACAAATTAGCTATTAAAAAGAAATAGCCAACACACATGCGCACTCTTTTAGTATATACATATGTACATATTTATGTATAATTAACCAGTATAGATTTTAACTGCGAAAATTTTTATTATTTAATATGAAAACCTTAAAATAAATAGTCGTCATAAAACCACAAATCAAAATTATAAATTCACTTTTCAAATCGGTTAAAATTAAATATTGCTTAATATTGTGAAATTACAGGAGATTTAATGCATGTACATACATATGTATATATGCACATATACATGTATGTATGTATTTACCCCACAACAGCTTGCATTGAACGAACTGTAAAATTATGTAAGTGGGTATTTCGTTGACTTCGTCGGAACATGAAAAATCATTTCGATTATCAAAACATTAATTTTCTTAGAAATTTTTTATTTTAAATGTAAAAAAGCGCGTGACTTCAGAATTTACTTGGATTTTATTCAATTTGCTGACTATTCAAAATTATAAAAATATGAGTATGCAAATAAATGCGCAATTTTTTATCAGTTTACTTCAATAAAATTATGCGGGAAATTGTTTCACTTGTTCGAGCTGTTAGTCAGAAGTTTATTTATGGAGTTGGTTTTTTAAGACAAGCTTTCGGCATGATCTACAGCATTCTAAAAGCGTTCTTGCAGCAACGGAGACTATTGAGTATATTCTGTATTGAACAGTGTTTTTTTTCCGGGTTTCCTTCATTGAGAGAGCTAGAATAACATCGAATTCTACTATTTCGACTATTTCGACTACTTTTTAAATTTTAGAGGAAACGAAATTCAGTACAAAGTGAAAACGAAGCGTGCAAAAACTCACAAGAGGGGGATTTTTTTTTAGTCGTCTCGCGACACGTCCGACATGAAGGTGTAAAAGACTAAAAAATACTCCTAGTTTGTCTTTCATAGCCTGGGCGGTTCTAAGCGTATTTTTTTTTTAAATTTTTTTTATTTAAAATAAAATTGACGATAAATGGTTTACGGTTTGTTAAAGGAATTATATTTTGATGTGAAAAAAAACAGAAATGAGGTTTTCAGAGAGTGTCCTCTGATGATCTCAGTGAAATATCTCGCTACCTCTATCTGATGTGCTCTTTCTTACAATAATTATGCTCTGAACAGCCAACTATTCCTCATTTTTGAGATAATGATCTAAAATTTTGCGCACGTCCTTTTTTCCCTAAGAACGTCAGCTCATTTGTCGGAACTGTCGATATTCGAACACTATAGCATATAGATAGCTGTCATACAACTGTTCCATCAAACTCAAGTCCTTGTATGGAAAACTTTTTGATTTAATGAGATATCTTCACGAAATTTGGCATAGATTATAGTCCAAAGCAACGCTAAAATAGCTGAAAAAATTTCCAGCTCGATTCATTATAGCAACTCACCAAACTAAACCTAAACCAAGTGTATAAAAACTTTTTTATTTGTGAAGTGTATTATAGTTTCGGTGCTACTGAAGTTAAATTTGTTTCTTGTTTTTAACTACATATCGTTCCGAAAAAAAGAGATAAGTAAATATTATGTTGAGTCCATGTAAAAAACTAGTTTCTACATTTTCTATGTGGTGTCAGCAATAGCCAAAGCAAGATAAACGAAAAAGCTCAGGACAATGTTATCGAAGTACGAAAAATAGAAAAAAAGAAGAAAAATACAGATTTCGTTAAGAGTAAAATTACCGTGTTTGCACCTGCAATGACTTCTAACTCTCAACCTGCATTTTCCTTCCGTATATGGTATTCATGGACTTTCGCAAGCATTATAAGAACAATAATTGATATGAAAAATGCACTTTTATTAAAATAAATAAAAACAAGTGAATAGACACACATGCAAACATACATATATCTAGATAGTGCGCTATTCTGCGACGCACACGTGTTCATTTCATTTGTAGTTGTGCTTCCTCTTCTTGCTTGAAAAAAACAAAACGAGCTTAGAGGTGGAACTTTATTGAAGCGTGTTGTTGTTGTTATTGTTGTTTCTTATTACACCAAAGATGCTAAATCTATCAGCTACACATGCTGTGGCAGAGCAGTAGCCAACAGCAGCGACGCCAGAAGAAAATCCAATTTATATAACTAAAATGGCAGAGCGACTTTTTCGCCAGCGTTTTGCTTTAACAAATTGCGAAATTATTTCGTAAAAAGTGCAGTTGTTGTAGTTGTAGAAAAAAGGTACTCAATATACACGGCGAGATTACGCGGTGAAAAAACTCATCGCACACACGTACAAAATCATCTAGAAGCAGAGAGACACACACACACACATACAAGCAGCACAAAAGGCAGTTTGGGTGGCGGCGCAAAAACTAAGGTTTGACGGCAACAGCGCTGAGATCAGGGTCTGGGCAAGCGCGGTCGCTGGAGCGTTGTTTGAGGGTCTATAAGAATATAACACACACACACACATATACAGAGCCAAGCGCACATGAACGTATCTCTGGTGATTCTCGCACTCGAAACTCAAGTCGACTTTGGTTGGACAAATGCGGGGCCGTGCTGAGGGGGACCGGGGAGGTTAATAATAATAAATGAAAAGCAGCGTTGCAGCAGCGTAAGAAAAACAGCAGTAAAAGCTGTAGCGCAGCAAAATCACAAATAGAAGCTGAAGAAAGCAAAACAGCAAACAGCGAGTAAAAGTCATAAGAAAGCAAAAAAAAAAAAAACAACAACACAAACAAAAAAATAGTCAAATCGCAAAAAATGGAAAATTTGTAAAAACGCAAAAGTAAATTGTACATATGTATGTACGGTGGTGTTGCGGAAAAAACCTTTAAGGAAAGACGGTTTTTAGTCCATTCACTATTTTTGCTCTTTTTGTTGTAAGTATTTGTTGTTATTTATATTGCGTTTTTTCGTTAGCTTGTCGCCAGCATTACTTTTATTTTTCCATTTTACAACGCTGCAGTTAAAACATAGCCACTGTGACGAAGCCACCGAACGACGATGCGACGACGCAACGCTGCACAGTGGGGCAGTATCGCAAACTTTTCATAATTTCTTTTTCTCTTGTAAGCTTGTGAAAAAATATTCGTTTTGAACTTATTATTTGGACTAACATAAGTGACAGTAGTTGTGAGTGGAAACATTTTTCTTACCTTCTGTAATATATTTAGGGCGGTTATAAATCGGGATCTGTTCGAAAGTATTTTTCTTACACAAAGTTTATGCTCGACCAGTTCTTATCATCTTATCTTCAAAATTTACCTCCAATATGAGCTCTAAAATGATTCGTGGTTAGCTAAGTTCGAAGAATTTCGATTTTAAAATTTTTTCGAAATCTTTCTGACGTCACTCTAGCAAATGTTGGCTGTATGAGTAGTTATTTTTTATATATATTGATTGTTGGCGAATCTTCGAATTAAGTTACCACGTATGTCATTAGGCAATCATACTGTAATTTTGTAGAACCCTTAAAGAGGTTGTGGAGAGTCTAAATAATTTAGATTGTTTTAAAAATAGCATTAATTGTCAAGAGCTGAAACCCATGCGTTTGAAAATATGACCATAACATATGTAAGTCCTTACTGTACTGTTAAGAAACGTATAATTGAGGTTAAAACTGTGGATCAAATGTTTCTATGAGTACTGCAGACTCTGAAACGTTTCGTCACTTTAACTAGAGGTTTTAAGGGACACCTCTATAAAAAGCTGATTTTTAGGAATTTAAAAAATATTTATTAATTGTTTTAAAATTATTGGATTTTTACCTTTTTGATTTATATATTTAGACTCTCCACAACCTCTTTAAGGGTTCTACAAAATTACAGTATGATTGCCTATTGACATTCGTGGTAACTTAATTCGAAGATTCGCCAACAATCAATATATATAAAAAATAACTACTCATACAGCCAACATTTGCTAGAGTGACGTCAGAAAGATTTCGAAAAAATTTTAAAATCGAAATTCTTCGAATTTAGCTAACCACGAATCATTTCAGAGCTCATATTGGATGTAAATTTTGAAGAAAAGATGATAAGAACTGGTCGAGCATAAACAAATACTTTCGAACAGATCCCGATTTATAACCGCCCTAAATATATTACAGAAGGTAAGAAAAATGTTTCCACTCACAACTACTGTCACTTATGTTAGTTCAAATAATAAGTTCGAAACGAATATTTTTTCGCACGCTTATTGGATTTTTACCTTTTTGATTTATATGTTTTATTTTTTTTTTTAATGAACGTTTACTATTGGAATAGCCGACAACTTACGACTATTGGGATGGAGCAAACCTACCGGTAAATATCGGTTAATCCAGTTAGTCGTTTAGTCGAATACCAAGAGCTCTAATTTATACATATTTTAAGAATATACAAGTATACAAAATTTTTTAAGAAAAAAAGATTATATAAGATCTTTATCTTGATATTGATTGTTCAGTTTGTATGGCCGCTATATGCTATTGTATATAATGCGACAAATGAGCAGTGGCTTTGGGAGAAAAAGACGTGTGCAAAATTTCAGTACGATATCTCAAAAAGTGAAGGACTAGTTCGCGTATATACTGACAGACGGACATGGCTGAATCGACTAATTATCATGCTGATTAAATGTACGCTGATCATTTCTAGGTATAGGTATATGTAGATTTTATAGGGTCTCCGATGTTTCATTCTTGGTGTTACAAACTTCGTGGCAAACTTAATATACCCGGTTCAGGGTACAGAAATTAAAAGGCTTTTATAGTAACTGCTATAACGCCTTCAAGTCATTGTTTGCACTTTTAATGGCTTGAAAATGTTTTCCAGGTGATATCCCTCTTCTGTTTTGCACAAATACTATCAAGATCAGGTAAGAGATGTTTTGGGTTTTTGAACTGCTCTTTAAGATTCTTTCTACCCTTATCTTACAAATAAGCTGCGTCCGCTAATAGTCATAAAACTTAATTGAGCATAAATACTTTATACCCAGAAAATGTACAACAATATCGAATTTGGGTTCGACTCTAGGCTGGCTAAAACAAAAGTCTTTTTTACATACAATTAATGCCATTTAGTCCACTGTGCGCCGCTGTCAACAAACCGAAGCGCAAACCTGCTATGAGAACTATGCTTGTGCGTTGAACTACACACGAGGAGGAGGACGGTGAAGCAATAGTGACTGCGTTAAGGCAGCAAGGTGAGAAAAAAGCCAGTGAGCGACGGCGAGCTCTAAGATTTTTTACCTCGAAAGAAATTTGAAATAGAAGAGGTCGCGGCGAAGGCGCTGCTGCCGTTGGATATGTAGACTTATTAGACAACGCAAGACGCAAAAAAGTGTATTACAAGCTGACGGGGGAGACAGTGGGCAGCGGGAACAAATGGTTGTTGCAGTCACTCACTTTCCGTCGTTGTTGTTGTTGTTGTGGTGGATGTACGCGTTGTTTTCATAGAAATTTGTAGTTAAGTAAAATAAAAAAAAGAAAATAGAAAAACAACAAGTAGCTCACGAAGAATAAATAAAGGCGGCAAGAAGAAAAAACATAAAAAAAAACAACAACTAAGAAGCACAACAAAGGGAAAATGGAAAAAATTGCATTTGACGACAGAACGACGAACAGCAGAAAACCCCACAGCAAAAATGGCAGGGCAGTCGGACGGGCGTAGAAACGAACTGGCAGAATCTTGGCAAAAACTTGTAATGTCAGTTAGAAATCCGAAGCTGAGAGGCTAACGCACTAACGAACGCGCACACGTACGCAAATATAATGACATAGGAGCAAATATGGGCAGCGACATAGAGAAATGCATATTTGTGTATAACCGTGTGTGTGTGTGTGTTTGTATATGCATGTGTGGAAATATCTAATGCGGTTATTTGTTCCATGCTCCGGCTGGAGCATTCTAAGCCACTTACATGCTTACATACAAATATAAATAAACATATAAATAACTATGTTTTTATGTACCATATACATATGTATATATATGCATGTATGTATGTTTGTCTATACATATGTAATATGTGCCTCTTGGTATCCGTTCAAGTACCTGCAAGCGTCTTCACGGCCCAACTAGCAGAGCAATGACATTTTTGCTTTTGACGAATGTCAAACGCCATACATTCATCTACATATTTATGTATGTGTATATATACCTACATATGTGTATGTGTGTATAAATGTGTGTGCACGTTAGAAGACGCCGGGGCATTGCGCGTAGGATATAATAAATTGCGAAGGCGACTTCAAGGTAGTGTAGTGGACATTTTAATATGTTCGAGAAAAGTTTGGAAAATTTACCGTCCATTGTGGTTTTTATGCGCAATTACAGCAACAACTACAACAACATCATGTATATGTATCACAATAAAATTTTGTAGCCAATTTATTTGAGTGAAATTTTTTCGAATATATTAAATATTTGCAATTTTCTCTTAGAAGTATGTGTGTGTGTGTGTGTGTGTAATACACTTGGATACATAAACTGTTGGATATAAAAACACACATACATACCTCTACATAAGTACACATGCCCACTGTAAGGACGCTCTGTTGGCGTGGAGCGGCAGTGTTACATGGGATAGATAAGACGGCGAAATGGCACTGCTGGCAAGGTTTCTGCGCTTTTTACTCCGTTTGGCCGACAAGTAAAAAACTATAAACATTTGTTGGCTTTTATCCTCATGTGTGTACATGCATTTATATCCAGTTGGGTGTATGTATGTATGTGTGTGTGCGTTAACCTTTTAGGGCATATGAAAAATGACTTGACATTCTTATTGGCAACGCAACGCAAGCAGAAACATTTTTAGTTCACCTTTTTTATGTTGATTTCTGGCGAAGTATGTCTGCGTTTTTTATTGTAGTTATTGTTGTTGTTGTTTTGTAACTATTGGATTAGAAATACTGAAAGGTTTTTTGGTACCAATTGTTCGCTTTTTGTTGTTAATTTTATATGAACCCGAAAAAGGTTGCTCATCGGCGACAAGAAATGCTATTGCTGGCTTGAGCTATTGGCTGTACTATACATACATATATCAAAGTTAAATGCATATACCCACATAAATGCATACATACATACATATGTACATATTTAGTTATTCTCTGGAAGTGATTTTGGAAGTAATGCAGTTGTGCTGAAAAAAGAGGTCGCATTAAAATAAAGTGCTGATATCAAGTGGTTCAACAGATCTTCCCGGTTTAGTGAATATCTAACTCCTAAGCGTTATATAATATATATATTATAATCCTATGGAATATAATTTTGTTCGGTTTGTTGTTCTTATATTAGTTATTTGTTGTTTTTAGTTATTTGAACCGTTCTTGTTAGTGTTGTAGTGGCAGAAAACATTTCTCAAATAATTATTTATTTTAATCCGGGAGTCCAGCTCCACGCAGCCTCGGCTGTTTTGTGAACGGTATCTAAGCCTTTGAAATTCTTCTGGAATCAAATGTTTTCTGGTTGTTATTGTATAGGACTTCAATGTATCCAGAGGGTAAGTAAATATCTAAGTATACCATGGTAGTCATATAACGGTATCTTCAGAAAAAAACTACGGTAGGGTCGTTTAAAAGGATATGGATTTTGAATGAGCGGATTTAGAGGTCGTGCAAACATTTAAGAAACGACTCACGCAGCAAACTCGAATTTTTAAACTGTTGTTCAATTAGATAAAGCTATTGAGCCATCTTTTCTTTATAATTTTAAGCGCCTATTTATAGTACCATACACCGATTTATGTTATAATAAATCACTTTGGTTTTTTTTTTTCGAAGCTCGTTCTGTTCCAAGCCTATCGCTGCAAAGAAAATTTTTTCGAATACAACCCTGCTGTTTTTTTTTTGGTTTTTGCTCTCGGAGTATTTTAGTTTCTGATCCATATTGCTCTGAAAGTATTTTGCTATGCTTCTTTATCAGAGCTTGGATTTTTCTTTTATGTTTTAATAGATAAGCCTTGGTCCCAGCCCTGTAAATACTATTTAGCATATATTTAATGCTATTACAACAATAATAATAACCTCCTATAGGTTAGTGCTACTTCGTTTGTGCAAAAGTCTTCCCTCAAATATTCTAAGAGTATGTTTTTTTTTATATAAATGACCTTTGTCGTATTTTTCCTTTAGCTAATCTTTTGGATTGATTAGCTAAAGGTACTTACTATTAATAAAGTTTCTATGGTAGATTCCCTAATTTGTAATTTACATTTTTAAGGTACTTGGGGGAAATATTTGAACATAATTGACTGTTTGATGGCGGAATATTCATCTTCTTTGCACTTTTTATTGAGTTTCTTGAGTTAAAGGTAAATCTTAAAAAAAATATAAATAATCTTAAAAAATTTGTATGAAGAATTGTAGAAAAAACATATGTGATTAGCGAGAAAAAACGACTACTCTACGAGTTCTTTTATGTCTGATATCAAATAGCTGCTTATATGTATAATCCAACAGCTGCGATATATAACTAAAGTTAAAGAAACAGAGCTTGAAAGTCGTCGGGTAGGCGTCAGGGAGACCGAAAGAAACTGTTCAACAATCAAGCGAATGTCGCTCCAAAACTGAGCCGAAACCGAAAAAACCAAAATTCGCTGAAGGCACTGAAGGTCATCGCAGCCAAGGCTTACAACATGTAAATGAAAAATTGGATTAAGCCTTGACATGTTTGTATTGACTCAAAAGAAGCCTATTTTGAAGACGATAATAAAGATTTGTATTAAAATGCGTGATTTTTTTTTTTTGTCTGGCCGTGTCAAATTTGTGCAGCTGGTATGTTCGACACATTTCGAATACGATGAAAAGGAAAAGCTCCGAAAAAGATCTAAAAAGCCTTAAACTCTTCTAATTATTGTTAGGATTCTTTGTTACAATCAAAATTATGTAGTGATTTGAGGAAAACTAATAATCTAATCAAAGTATGATAGATTTTATTGGTTTTTTATAACATATGCATGCATATGTAATAGTATAATTCAGAACAACATCCCCGTTTACATCTAAATATGAAGTAGAAAAATCCTAAATGCTAGCTACAACCTCTTCTTTGTACATACATATGTAATCAATATATACATATGTATGTAGCTGTATGAAAAATGGCTTTTCAACTTCTTAGCTGCAGCATGAACACATGCGTTAGGATGCAGCAACAGGCGGCTGGGTTCTAAGCCCGCTAAACTTCATCTGTAAGCGATGATTTTACGACAAACGAAGGCGAATGTACGCGCCAAAGGCGGTTGAGAGTTGTCTATTGAAAGTGTGAGGTGTGGAACGAGGACGGTCGATGGCACGAGAAACTGCAGGCATACAGAAACACATATGTATATACACATATATGTGTATATTACAAGAAAATTAATAAAAATATACACGGAGCAGCATGTGGCGTATTTGTAAGTAAGTATGTATGTATGGTAAACGCATGTGAGATCAAGAATGGTCAACTCTTTAATTGCCATGGAACGCGCAACCTGAAGATTGCCAACCAATATGCTGACGCGTTCACAATAGTTCGAGAACTCGACACATTCTCGGCTTGCGACCAAATTTTTACAATTTCGCAGTTGCGAGTGCGTAGATCGCAACAGAATCTAATATGCGCGAACTGGCGAGTGCATTGATATCTGCGTGTCTATGTGTATGTATGTATATATTTATTTTTCATTTTTGCTATTGCAGTTTCTGCAAGCGCGCGACTCACTAACATCCGCAACGCGCCAATAAATGAGTTGGTTATTGCACTTGGCCTTATTTGCTTGGCGCGCTGTGACTTTGGCTTTGGTTTTGATTTTGATTTTACCATTGCCGCTTGCTTTATTGTTTTTGCCAATCGCATTGCAACAGCTGCTGCTGCTCGTATTGGCCGTGAGTGTGGCTGTGGGTACGCGTGCGCGCGTGTGTTTATTGTTGGCTTGATGAGTTGTAGCGCGCTCGGTTCGTCGCGCTGGCGAGTCGACTGGTCCAGCGACACTGTCGGCATTCGAGCTACGATTTACGACCATTTATGAGCGACCAGCACGGCAGCATCGCTTGGCTATTGGGCGGCCAACGCATGCAGCAGCCAGCAGTGGCTAGATGCTATGTTGCATGCAACTTGCAGTTTTCCACTTTCGCGCTTATATGGATGCGTGCCCGCCGCTTGTATTTCGTTTTGATGTTCTATTCCAGATTTTTTTCGCACTACAATTGCGATTTATTCTATTGGCAAGACGGTGTTACCACGTTGCAAGCTCTGTACTCATCGTGTCTATGCGTTATGGTGCGCTTGTATGTATATATGTATGTACTGCTATGTGCAACAGATATATGTATGTAAGCGTTGAAAAGAAAAGAAAAAGTTGAAATAAAAAAATGAAAATGGAAAAAATCATGGAAAAATATGTTTTTTTTTGCTTGTAATTCCTTTCGACTTCTTCGCTTAACTTCGCGTTGTTGCGTTCATTTTGCAGTTGCATGCGTGCTTGTGTTCTTTTCTTTGTTCACCTTTCAGGCTTCGGTTTTAAAGTGGACTTTTATGTTTGTTAGTTAAATTCTTGGAAATTTTTAGAACAACAATTAAGTGGAAATATTTATTGGCGGTTAATGTATAGAAATCATAAAGCAACATTTCCGGCTTTCATAAGTACCATGTGATTGTGTGGATGTATGTGTATATCAGTGATGCATTTTTCGAGAGGTTTACGATATTCTACAAGATATCTTTAATTTATATAGCACAAGTGGTAAATATTTAGTTAATACTACTATATACTACATACATATGTAACATATATATATATATATATACATACGTATATTTATGTTTTTGCTAATGCTAAATGCTTGACTTATACGGTAAAAATAGGTTAATGTCAGTTCTAAGACGCCTCCGAAGAGCTGGTGAGCTTTAAGAGAAGCTTTTTTGTAGCAGAAACTCAATATTATTAGTTTTATTTGGGTCTCTCAATACATCACATGTGCTTTAAGCTCTTCCTTGTATTTTTGTACAACACAGGGAAGAATCAAAATGCTCGTAAGATTCCTAGGCTGCGGTGTTCACAATACACCTCAAGTTCTGGTTTATTGTGTGAGAATCACGTTATGTTAAGCTTTAAGTTCTCCTTAACTTCTCATAGAAGATAGCTCATAATTTAAGTCTCCTTAAGACACCAAAGTCAAGCTTTTTACAAGACACCACGAGTTCTGGTTCCTTATTAATTTTATGAGTACAAATGCAATACGTAGTATGAACTGTTAATCCTTTCAAAGCTTGTTACAATGTAAAAGACGGTAAATGAGTCCAAATACTCTTAAGACGCCTAAGTTAAGCCTCTGACAAGACACCACGGGTTCTGGAAAGTTCTTTCTTGATTTTATGTGTAAAAGTCACGTCATGTGAGCTTTAAGCTCTCTCACAGCTCACATAATTCGAAAAACTCTTAAGACAGCTAGAAATCGATAATAGCTTTTGTTAAAATAAATAAGCTATTTTATTACTGAAATAATCAACTTCTTATCTTTTCAGGTATGTAAACGTTGAGCACGGATTTGAAAGGCAATCTAAAGAGTATTGCGTAAGTATTCACAAATTTTTATATTGCTCAGAATATTTTTCGAAGCACTTAAGGTTAAGCTCCGTGTTTCTAACACTGTCATATACAAGTAAATCAGTTGAGCTTTCATTTCTTAGGTCTTAGTATACATACAATCCACGGGATGACATTATAACCAATATTTTTCAGTTAATTCAAAGGGGAAGTCGATTTTCCTAACAAATATGAGTTCTAATTAGTGATAGTCATGTCAGCTGTTTGATAAAGCTTTATTTAAAATTGTGGTAACTTTTATTTAGGAAAAACTTTCGATGTATAACCACTATAAGAAAAACATTCATAATTTCTCGTAATGCATTCAAATTTGAAATACCTTTCATCATATTGTGAATTGTTTCAGTTATTTAAGTTTGCAAAGCTTCTCTTTTAATACACACCCTCTCTAGTACCCGAAAAAAGTTAGACTTTTCCGTATTTACACATATCACATCTTTATGCTTATACATACAATATCTATAAATAATTGTCGTCCTTTGAAAGCCAAAAAACACAACAGCGACCGTCTTCAAAGGATACCAACATTTCAGACCCACTGTATATTGATTATTAGAGTACTGATAAAAAAAATCGAACACACTGTTGTGAAGTCATAAAAAACTAGAAGGCGAGTAAAAAAAGCGCCAAATGAGAAATAGAAGAGAGACAACGACGACGAGATAGTAGGGACGGACATTGAAAAATAACATTGCGGTAATTTTGCGCCAAACCGTGGAAAAAAATATAAAAATATATGTTCGGTTGCATACATACATTCGTCAACGTAATGATAAAAATTATGAACAGAAAAACGTTTCAGAAAAAGTACCCCTAACGTAATAAACGGAAATTCACATAAAAAGTTGTGCGCTACAAAGTATCTATATACATACATACATAAATATATATCCAGCTTTGTGTGTGCATTACGGGCGTCACGGACAGTAATGGTGAAAAAGCGTTTTGAAAATGTGTAGAAAAAGCGAGTACAAAGTAAAAAAGTATAAAATAAGGCAATGACGCATAGCAAAGGCGTAGAGGCCAGCGCACCGAAGTGACTTAACTGCTGACTGGACGAACGTTGCCGTGAGACGAGCGGTATAGGACCAATTTTAATATCGTTTGCGTTTTAATGAAATTTTTTTATGTGCCAGAGTAATTTTAAGCTTTTTTTTATGAAATTGAGAAAATATTTCGCCGATTATTTTATGTCAATTCCATTATATAGTTTTTTTTGGTGCTTTTGAAATATTTCTCCACTTTTTACGTTGACCTTTTGCATGACATTCAATGTGCATCATATCGTGCGGAATTTGAAAAACTGCTGCTATAAACCTTTTTTTTTTGACATATTCTATTCTGCTTTGGTACTCTCGGTGATCCAATATAGACTGTTTTCTTGGATCATAATCAGTTATACCTTTTAAAAAATATTATTATATTTGTATTTATAATATTTTTCATATTCGTAAAGTAGTCGCCTAAATGTTCGGTTGATTGCGTGATTTCTTGCAACAGTTTATAGGTTGTATTTGCTTTCAAAAAACTGTGTTTAATCATTTGATTAGTTTTTTTAATAATGCAAAATTAATTTTAAAGCTCAAAAGGAGACTAAAATAGTAGCGACTTCGAGATCACTTCGAGATAATGATTTTGTTGAAGTTGTTCATCTTCATCAATTAAAATATTTTGGAGTTAACGAATCGAAAACTAAAAAATCTGAATTCAGATCAGAACTATTTCCGAAATTGGAAGAATAAAAATTCTGGAATCTCTAACGTTTTCAAATGTAATACATCTTCTATAGTCAACGGTTCCAAATTTTTTTTTTCGAATCTTCTTTATAACAAGTCGAAAAAGTAAAATTTTTTTTAGCTAACGTTTCGAAAAGTAGAAAATCTTGAATCAGAAATGTTTTTCGAAATTGGAAAATTTAAAATTTTGAAATCTAACGTTTCTAATAGTAATACATTTTTTATTTTTTAGTACTGAATTTTTCGAATCTTCTTCTTTGCAACAATTTGAAAAATTATAAATGATCGAATCTTAATGATTCGAAAAACTAGCAACCTAAATTGGCAAACTATAGAGCTTCAGAAATTAGCTATATGTCAAGGATTCTGAGTTTTTTTTTGTTTCAAATATGCTTCCGTAGACACTAATACGGCAATTTCCGATAATAGTAATTAAAATGTAATACAATATGATATCCATATGATCGGAAAGTAAGGAATATATTCTTAATTAAGATATATTTTGAGATAGAGTTGCCATTTATAAAAAAGTTTATTCGAAACAGCACTTAGTAGTCAATCACTAGACGTTTAGAGAAACATTTTGAAAATTATTCAAGGAACACTAAGTTTTGATATACTTGGATAGAAAGAGAGAGAGAAAGATACACATTGAAATTTATAAACAAAATTAAAATTTATTAAAATGAACGTTTTGAATATTGAAGTATTGAAACGCAAAACGCAGGAAAGTATTATAATAAAACAGATCTATTTCTTAATCGCCTTTTATTTCGCTCTGAGCCGGAATTTTCAAAAGAAAATGGCACAGGCTAGGGCATGTTCTGATACGAGATCCAGACACAATTAACCTGGAACGCTATCGACTGGAATCCACAAGGCAGCCGACGGTAAGGCCGACCCGCTCTAAGCTGGCGAAGATACATGGATATCGAAATATTTTATGAAAAGTTTATATTCAAATTGTTGCCAGATAGGACAAAAATTATATAATTTGGACATATTTAAATTTCTCCCATGAAAACTTGTTTTTGTTGTCACTAAATTAAATTTAAATGTTAATGAAAGAGTTAAAGTATTCAACGTTAATATCTTGACCTAGGGTTGCTCTATTACACTACACATATTGCCAATTTTTTATGCTTTACTTTAGCACTCGAAACATTAGATCATAAATGTAGGCATATATGTCTGTAATTACTATAAAAAGCTCTGTATATACATAAATATGTATGTGTATATGTGGCAAGCTAAAAATCTATTATTACTCGCATAAAACGGTAAAATGTACCGTGAAATTGTGTCGATCTTACAACAAATTAAAAATTACTAAGATTAGGCAACAACAACATGTCCAAAACTATTTACAACACACTCGACATGTGTGTTTGTGTGTATGTGTGTTCTAACTAATATTAACTTTTACTTACAAATTATGGCTATTGTCGTAATTATTCCGGTTATTTATGACTACTACTGTGGCGCTATGCTTTTCGCGACGTTTTATGCTCATGCCATTCAGAAGAATTCGCTGTGTTTTTTTTTTTTTTTGTTCTTGTAGAATTTGCTTTTTATGAGCACTCGGACGCTAGATCGCCAGCTCGCACGATATTGTGAGCCTCAGTAGATTAAGGTGGTATTTCAGTGGCGTATAGGTAGTTTTTGTGGTGGCAGTAGGTAGCGGGCGATTGCTTTTTCGAACCTTGTCGTGCATAAAAGTAACACTGTTGTTGTTGTTGTTGCCTTGATGTTTTGGCCTTCATTGGACACGAACACTTCATGAAACTGAATAAATGCCGCGATAACAGTGTTAATGTCATATATCATACTCACCATAATAACGAAAACAAAACAAAAAATCAATGGTCAAATGCCGAATAGCGGTATTTAAAAAGGTAAATAAAAAAGAGTATTGAAACAAAACAATAAAATCCACACAAATTCGACATTCGGCTTTCAGTCTAATTCATATTGAATCACATAAAGGAAGCGATTGGGAAAAGTAATCAAAAGAAATATGACAAAAAAATAAAAATAGAAAAAATCACACAACAACAATATGTGTCTGCACACAAATAAATTTGTTTATTTTCATGCGCATTTATAACCGATTAAATTGCCTAAAAAGGCCGTCACAAATAGTTATAAGAAATACAAAAATAATAATAACAAAAACAATTCTGCTCACGCACTTGTTTTTGATATTTTTACGCATTCACCCAATTTCGCAATCAAATGCAAAACTAATGCTGAGCTGTAAAAATATCGCAAATATTATAATCGACATAAAATAAAGCGAATTCGTTGACAAGCATGGAGGTTGGGTTTTTTTTTTGTAATTTTGTAATCCCGAAAATTTGAATGGAAAATAAATTTTTAATCCCAAATACCGGATTGAAAAAAAAAAAAATGAATCCCAAATACCGGAATGAAAATTAATTAATCATAAAAATCGGATTAAAAATGAAAAATTAATTTGAATTCCAAATACTGGACTAAAAAAAATGTCAATCCCAAGCTTATACCTAAAAGTAAAAAAAATATTTTTTTTCCTAAATTTTTTTGGACATACATACATACATATTGTTTTGAGTTGAAATTTTGACTCACAATTTACCATTTTTAAAAAGTTGAGGGACTCGTTCGGAATGATGCCGAAAGGTTCAATCATAAATGGATATGATTTTTTCGTTCAAAAGGGTATTCTGGTTTAGAAATTAAAAAATAACGATTTATTTCTTGCATATTATTATAGTATAACCCTTTAAGAATCTGTCCCTAAAAATATTTTTTTGAAATTTCAATTATTTTCGCCGACAAAGTGGACTGGCTGGCAGCTCGGCGTGAGCTTTAAAGTCGTTTTTCTCATAACTACTTTTTTTGAAACGGTGTGCATGATAATCTTAAGGTCTACTCAATCGATTTACTTGAAATTTTATACAGAGCTTCTTTATACATTATACTATCGCACTACGAGAGGATTTTTGGAAAAAAATTCCGAACTGCAAAAAAACAAGGAAATAACGAAAAAAAATTTTCAACAGGGCGTGCCATTTTTTCATCAGACCCCACTTTGCCGGCCTGGAATTTTTTGAAATTGTGTTTTTTTTTATAATATTAGAATTGATTTGTACTCTTAAAACATCAATAAAAAAACATATAATAAATGTATGGTAAAAATATTTCTTGTTTATTTTTATCGGGTACGAAAAGAGCCTAAAATTCGGGCTTCTAAATCAGAATACCCCCTTAAAGCAGCTTAAACTTAGCATCGTAAAAACACTTTTCAATTGTTAGAATAGTAAAAAAATGTTTCCCTGTCCAAGCCGCTGTAGTGTTGAACCGTTCTAGTCAATCAGTTTTAGAACGTAAGATTTTGAACGCGTTTTTCCCGAAACTGAATTTTTTGAATCAAGGGATGAGGGTACTCGGAGACTATCGCACATGTCTTCTTTTAATTATAAGTTTTACAATAAGTCGTAATGGAATTTTTGTTATTATTTAAACTTTCTTTTATAAGCTATTTACAACTTCAAAAACATGTGCGAGTGAAAAGCTGTGGAGCTCTGTGGTAACAGTTCAACTGATTTTTATGATCGCGCTGTACTATTAATGATCAATATTATGATGAGAAAGCAAACACTGTCCTGTACAGGGACATATGAAGAGTGTGCTCGCCTTAAAATTTAGAGTCATTTGAGAGTAGCTGGTAATGTGCTGAAATATAGGATAACTCAGTGTCGGTGGCTTATTTCTTATGGCTTCGTTGTGACCTTGATTAGTTCAATCACCCATCCTATAATCTAGATCTGTCTACTTCTAAACTATTCTAATAGATTTTTGGGGATTAATATTAGTTTGAAAGTAGTGACAACGAATAAAGTAAATGCATTAAAAGTTAAATTTCCAGATCAAAAATGTGTATTGGTTTTGGACGATTCCTTTGCTCAAATTTCTGTTTGACGTAAAAAAACATATAAATTCAGTGTTTTATAAAAAAATGTATTTACGATGAGATCACGATATATATATATATATAGATATAGCATATTTCTTATATCTATATTTATATATTTTATTTTTATTTTTTGTAATTTTTTATTTTTTAATTTATTCAACTATTTTTTGATATTTTGAATACACATATATGTATGTACATATTTCTTTTATATTTAATAAATTCTTTTTAAATGAAAGCCATACTAGGCAAAGCGCCAGTTGCTTTGAAAACAATTTTTGGTTTTTCCATCGCACCTTTTCTTCTAATTTTTTAGTTTTTAGCACACAATTTTTTTTTGTTTTTGCGAAAGATTAAAATTCAAAATCAAACAAAAAGAAAACAATAAAAAAATATTTGCCACTACCAAATTAGAAAGAAATAAATACATACAATACATTCGAATGTGTTGCTGTTAAAATAACAATAACATCTGCAAATAAAAAGCTTAAAGCGTGCCTATTTTTGGCGTTGCTACGCCTATTATCATATTTGTGGACTTACGCTCACTTTTATGGGTAACATTTTTGACGACGGTAATACGCAAAATTTATTATGCCCTGAACTGGGTATACATATTTACTTTGCCACGAAGTATATAATGCCTAGTCTGTTTGTCTGTCTGTATATACACGAACTAGTCCCTTAATTTTTGAGATAGCAGTCTGAAAGAGTGCACACGCCCTTTTCTCAGCAAGAAGCTGCTTGTTTTTCGAAACCGCCGATATCATATGGCTGTCGTACAAACTGACCGATCAAATGAAGTTCTTGTATGGGAAACATCAAACAACGTGTTTATAAAGAACAGCAAAACGTTTTTCGTCGGCCGTTTAGGCTTTCAGGTTTAGTTATACATATAATTACTTTACGAAATGCACCTTTGACGGGGATTATAGTTTTGGTGCAGTCGAAGTTAGGGTTTTTTGTTTTTAATTTTGTTTTTCTCAACTCATATTTGTACAAATGTACTAACTGTAATACAATATATACATATGTATGTACATAAAGCCACAGGTGCTTTTATTGTGTGTGGCTGTTTCTCAGTTAATTTGTTTTTATTAAAAATTTGATAAAAACGCGAGATTATCTTGTGCTTATATAATACAAATTCATACGAATATACATATGTATGTATATTATATATTGCAAGTATTTATGAGTGTTTTCGTTTACCACATTTGGCTTCAAATCAGAAAATTTTCCAGGTCAAAATCAGGTAAAAATAATTTTATGGTTTTAAAAATTGTTTATAACAAATGAAGCAGACATAAGTTTATGCCAATTCACAGAATTTGGATAGCGGCAAATCGAACAAACAACTCGTATAATTTATATTGGTCGTGAAAATCAAATTGCAAAAGATTAGCAAATGTTTAAACTATTTTGATGAAGAGCGCTTATATTATATTAAAGTCCATAGATAGAGCTAAACGCTTAGATTCCAGATTTCGGCAAAAGGAAAAAAGCAAATCAAGAAAATATTTCATACTTCATGGATATGTTTTTTATAAGAAAATTCTCATCATCTTTCTTTTGCTTCTATAAATATTATTTTCTTATTGCGTAGTCTAATGATAGAATATAATAAATATTATAAATTTTTTTTAAATCTGATTGGTTAACTTTTTTAACGTTAGTACCAAAACGCGTTCTTCATTTTATGACAACACACGGAACTAACTATATTTTTCCGTCAAACCTTCTACAAAAAAGTAACGAATCGAAACTCTCGTTTCTATTCTGACGACTACAGATTAAGCGGGCATTCTAGTCTAGAGGCATGAATTGCAGGTAATTTTTGAAGTCTCGTAAAAAGAAACAATCAATATTTTTATTAACCTTTTTTATTTTATTAGTTATTTATTAAAATTATATGAATACAGGAAAAAACAAAAAATAAAATGTCGCAATGTCTGGTTCTACAGAAAAGTTGGAAACTTTTTTTTTGACGACATAGAAAAGTCTATAAAAAAGTCTTTCTAAAAATTTCAAAATCTAAATCGGTTCAGTAGAACCTGAGAAATCGTGGGTAACGTTTCAAAAAAAGACAGGTTCGTGACAATCTCGTTTAAAGTTTCAGTTCCAGACGAACCAGTTATAGCAAAATACCTATCTATAACTCCGAAAGTAATTTGAATTTTGAAAAATCTCTTGTAGACATATTCTAAAATAGTTAAACTTTGAAAAAAAAACATTTTTTTATTGTTATTGTACCGTTGTATTTGCAAATACTAAAATATTTTCCCTTCGCCTAGTGTGACCTTTGTAACGATTTCAAAATGCCTTATGCAAATAGTATCTACGAGCTGAAGTCTGAGTTATTACAAGCGAAGCAAAAAAAAAAAAACAACAACAATAATAATGATAATAAAAATAAATTGTAAAATTGCGTAAAAACTGCAACTTGTTGGCAAAAAAGCGAGGAATAAAAATTCCGCTCAATAAAAAAAAGATAGATATAAATATAATTTATGTATATACCTACGTTATACATATGTATGTGTGTATGTATGCATGTAAGTTTCTATATGCACTTTAAATATTGCGGCAATCAGTGGCTTGACGTTATAAATTGCAATGCATTTGTAATGGTATTATACATATCTACATATCTGCACATGTTTACAAACATACATATACATTGTTTATGTGTGGCAGCAGTGTTGTTGCATAGGGTCGTTGCCGCTGCGTCGCCAATTGAAGTTGCAGCAAAACTCAATTGCTGATACAATGTAGAGAGAGCAATAGCTTCTGAAGATTATCAAAAGGAAAAAAAATTTTAAAATGGAGTTTATAATAAAGATTTTATTACACAATTCGTATATTAAAAATAAAACTATTTTTTATCAGAAAAATTTATAAATCCATTTTTCCCAAAAAAAAAAAAAAATTCGATTGAAATCTTATTGTATTTTTCTACTACAAAATAGATGAAATCCAGCCAACTATTTGCTTATATTTGGAAACATATGAATAATGGCATTTTTGATCATTTTATATGGAACGAACTGTTCCTTGTTTGCGACAAATTGAACCATTTGTTACCCAAAAGTGTGCAAAAAGAGACTACTCGTAAAAAATCATAGAAAAGGTAGCAGGCTCTTGTATATGGTAGCATTGAAAAGAAATGCAAACAAAGGTTCAATTAATTATCGCTAACTATACCCTAAGTGTTTTGTTTACCGACTAATTAATACCTAATTGTATCTTAAAGATAATTCATTCCCAATTGTACCCTATTCGGAGTAATCCGAGTGTGTTTTATTTAAATATTACTTGTAAAATTTTTTGCAGCAATCCGATTTACCTCATCTTTCGTATTTTCATACATACGAGGTGTGTTCAATAAATAAAAATATGCATTTGTCTGCATTAATGTTGTCGCCTTCAAAATAGTCGCCATTCGCTATCATGCACTTGTGGCAGCGCTTCTTCCAATCGTCGAAACAGTTCTCAAACACGATTTTTGGTATAGTCTTTAGCTCTTTCAGCGATGCGCTATTAATGTAATCTACAAGTATGCGCCCTTTAAGGTTCTCCTTATTTTTTTGAATCTGGCGAATATTGAAACTGGGGCATCGTTACAGTATTGTTTTTGGCCAAGCATGCTAGAACAAATTCTTTGATCCATTTATTTTAACAAACGCAAATCACCAAGCTCATAAAAACACGTCTAAGCTTACTGCAGAAAACTGTATCATACTTCAGGGGCATGTAGAGCAACATAATAAAAAAAAAATGTTGACAAATTCGACTCTCCAAACTCGCGAGATTTTAGTTTTAAAATTCCCGTTATTTTTGAACACTCCTCGTATATAAATGTATTCAGTGGTGTTGTGGAATCCAAGCCAGATTTGCTTAGTTGTCAGAAATGCAAACCAATACTGATTTTCAATGATGTCACAGAATCTGATTGGATTTTCATCTATTCGAACATACGCAAAACCAATATTCGCATCAGCTGTTTACTATTGTGACAAAACTTGCAAGATTCTACAACACCACTGATTGGTAAGTGTAAAGAAACTACTTGTAGTTCCGAAAAAACTCTTGGAAGTTGATATTAAAGTTGAGTCAGCAACAAAATTGGTGATTTAGTGATCTGATATAGATGATCGATGTAGAAGACCGCCAAATATTAATAAAAGCGAGCATTTTTTTACTGAACCCAGGACTTTATGCAAACTTTCAGGTACAAATGTTCATCAAGCTGTGCGTTTCCACATTTTTTTTTAATTTTTCGTCGAATAATGTCATTGAGATATTGTTAATTTACTTGATTTATAATGGAATGAGTGTTTCTTAAATCTAGTCAATTATGGATCGACGAAAATAATCGAGTTTGTATAGCTGAGTTACGAATCAACAATCGAGTATGAGGTTAATACCTCGATAGATGATTTGAAAAAAAATGTTTTTTTTTTTACATAACCTATAACTAAAACAGAAATCATCGTATGATCTAAGTTTTTTATGTGGCTGCCGAATATATTTCATATTGGATATTGCATTTTGTTATTTATTTATGAAGGTTTCTATGTTTAAAAAATTTGTTATAATAAAGAAATTATAAAAAAATATTTATAATAAACAAACTATCAAAAATGTGCATTTAAAATATTTGCTTCATAAAAAAATGTATAAAAATATAAATATTTTTCTAAACTTTTAAAAATTTTGGAAATTAATCAGCAATATTTTTGCTCCACCGTGCCACTCACTTTACAGCACATACACACACACACATTTACACTCATTTATTTTCATTCGACAGCTTTTATGCTGCTTTTTCGATTTGTTGCAGCGGATATAATTTAAAAACGTTTTTTTTTGTTTTTTTTTGCTGTTTTTGTGTTATTGTCATATTTCATTTATTTATTTTTCTACTTCTCTGTTTGCTTTTTCGCGCTCTTATTTCGTGCTTTTAAGAAAAAATTGCAATTTTTTTGCTCCACTCTTTTATTCTTTCTCCATCTTGCTTTCAATGAGTTTTTTCCTTTTAGTAAAATATGCAAAAATATTTTATGTTTTTGTTGGTCGTTTGTTAATTACAGTAGGGCTCGGCATAGAAAAAATTATGCCAACGGAAAAAACGAACAGCAACAACTGCGACGAAAGTATTCGCGAAATGCGAGGAAAATAAAATAATAATCAACGAAAACAAAAACAAAAAGAAAAAATTCAAATTCAAAGTGGAAAATATGTGAAAATGCAAAGCAAATAAATATGCAGGGTGTGGGAAGGCGACAAATGACATTTGTGACGTGGTACGAAGTGTGAAGGCGCGCCCATTGTGCTAGGGGGGTAAATAAATAGAGTGCGAGTGAAATTCATTTTTAAGGCTTTGTGCACGAGTCACATATGAGTCCTAAAAAGCTATATTCCTGATATTTATTTATTGTTTGCTTTAAACGCTCAATACAGTTGACCTCACCTGTCGTACCCCTCTTGACTACCTCCTCTTTCACCGAGTGTTTTATTGATGCAATTTTTCTTTTGTTTTCGCTTTTTTGTTTGCCTGTTTGCTGGGCCTTACCTCATCAATAGCTCATTGCCCCATCACGCCGATTTCGTAATGACCGTTTGATGTTATCTTTCCCTTGTCTTATCTTCGCGGCCAATTGAGAAGTTGAAAACAAAACGAACAAAAAAGAAATGTGTAATAATATAATTACTGGAATTTATTTGTTATTTGTTTTGCTATTTAGGAACAATAAAAATACTTCGAAATGTTGATGAGTTCAAAATGGCAATACACATGAGTTACTGGAGTTTCTTCTCCAAAGGGTTACCTTTGTTGGAAAATAACTTAAGCTATTTTTGTAACTGTATTTGAAACACACGAGCCGTTCGTAGTTCCTAGAATTCGTATGGTTTCGATTTTTTCACTTGATTAAGTTTTGCTATAAAAATTTTATATAATATGAACCGTTATTTCTACCGGAGCTCAGTATAGTATTTTTAAAAGTTGTAGTTTCCTGCTTTATTGGTCTCTTTCCTCGTAGAACCACTAGATGTACAAGTATGAAGCGAATTTTCACCGTTACGAAGAGTTGGAAGCAGTCAGACCTGCATAATAGGAACGCCCTGAGAATGTCATAGTTGCCATATTTATAAACTATGATAAGAAATCAGGCTTTAGAAGAAATATGGTCCACATATCCCATACCACAAATTTTGACACTTTGTCGCCAACGGTAGGAAGTTGGTTTTTGCCCTCTTCAGTTTGAAATTATTATATATTTTGTGATATTTACATATTTTTTCGCTTAGTTTAAAATTGGGACTTCGTCTCCACCGAAGTTATAATATTCTACACAGGTACATTTTTTTTAGCATAAAGGATGTAATAAGATCTTTATTCTGATTTCGATCGGTCAGTTTGAATGGCAGCTACAAGCTATAATGGTCCGATCCGAACAATATGAGCTGATATTGTAGCGATGCCTTGAATAATAATCTAAGCCAAATTCTGTGAAAAAACCTTTATGACTAAATAAAAGAGTTTTCCATACAGGGAACATACATACATACAGTTATGGATAACTGAGTATCCACATATGTACCTTATTATATACATATATACATATGTACATACAATATTTATTATTTTTATTATTAAATCGCTTCGTTGGAAAATGGCATATTTTCTGAGCTTCTCCATTCGACAGCTTTTTCTGCGACAATTTTCCATGCTTCACCATGGTTTATGATGCAATGCCCCGCACCCTGCGCCCCGCGCAATACATTTTAATATGGTTTTTAATAAAAAAAGTGCACCTTTCATTATATGTTGACGTAAAAATCGATATTTCACAAACAAAAAAAAAGAACAAACGGAAATAAAATAAAAATAAATAAATTTACCAACACAACAATAACAACGAAAGCAACACACACACACACAAAAATAAAAAGCGCCAAATGAGTGAAGCAAAAAAAGTGGAAAAAATGCAAAGTAAAAAACGTCGGAAAACAGCCAAGAGAGTGAGGAAGAATACGAAATGGATAAAACAACAACAACAAAAACAAGACCAACAAAAGCGCTGAGGAGCGTTGGCAAAAATGCCAAGTAAAAAATTACAACTGGAGAAATAAAATAACAGCAACGGCGCAAATAGCAATAACGTCGACAACAACAACAAAAAATCATAATAATAATAGCGACAACAATGGCAGTAGCTGCAACAACAACAACAGCAATAGCAACAGCAACAGCAGCAGCAATAAAGTCGAAACGGTCGTTATGCTGCTTTTGCTTTTTTGCTCTTGTTCTTCCACTTGCTGCTGTTGTCGTTTTGTTGTTGTAGCTGTAATGCCCATTTTTGTTTCTTATTTTGGTTTTTAATGTTTTTCAGCTTTTATTATTTATTTTTATACTTGCCGCGCGCCAACCTTTTTATGTCCACCACACATACACACACACACACGAATACATGCTCAAACACACATACGAGCAGCCTCGTCCTCGCTCGTCTCGTTCAATGTGCCCGCGCGCTCGAAGAGCTTTTTCATTCACTATTTGAGAGCTGTGCGCGGAGCCAAGGAAATGTGAGTAGGGTGCGACGCAAGGAATGCACAAATAATAATAAAAAAAATAAATAAAATAAAAGAAAACAGGAGGGAAAATGTGAAATATATAAAGGAACAGCGAATATTTTCTTTTTTCCACATTGGCATGACGAGCGCACAGTCAAAAGAAACGGCTAGAAGAAGAGCGAGCATGTGGATGGATGCATAAAAATGTTGACTTGGATTGCACGGACGTGTGTGGGTGTGGGAGGGGGGAGCTGTCGTTGGTTTCGAGGTGCTCAAATAAACCATACGTCGATGTCCTTCCCGCTGTCCTGTCATTGCACTTACTACATACACTTGCAAGTACATACATACATATGTATGTATGTTTGTATGCCTGTGTATGTGTCATGGCGGGAAAAATACCGTAATAAAAATTTTTATTATTATTTTTTTTTTTTGTAATTTTCTTTTATTTTTATTTTAAAGATTCAAAATGTATGTGGATAATGACGAATGGCACAGCGCAGAGTAAGGATGAAACTTTTATGGCTGTGTGTGTGACGGAATATGTGTGAAACTTGTTGGTGTGTGTGAATTTATTGTGTAAGAGCCAAGTTAATATACATATCTACATATGTAGGTATATATGTATGTGGGTATGAAGATATGAGGGTGTATGTGTTTATCTACATACATACATATGTGTGTGTGGGATCAAAAAACCCGCTATAAAAAGTGGGCTAAGAAGTTTTTTTGACAGCGCACAAGAGGAAGGTTTTCGGGGCGGCTGAACTACAAATACCATACAAGTGAACCTATATACTTTTACACATACATATGTATGTATGCCGAAAATGCATAACATTGTTGTTAGCATGCATGTGTGTATGTGTGAGTAAGGTCCATGTTTTTGTTATACCATAACGTTTTTTGTGAATATATAAATTTTAGAGAAGATGGAAATTATTTTTATTTGGATTTTTGTTTTGGTTGTTGCTCTACACATTTTTGTTGTTTTGTTGTCTTCACATTTTTGTTGTTGTTGCTATATAAATTTTTTTATTGTTGCTATACAATGTTTTATTGTTGTTGTTTTTTAAAATAAATTTTTGTTGTTGTTGCTTTATATATGTACATATACATATTTTTGTTGCTGTTGCTGTGTAAATTTTTTGTTCTTTGCAATATTTTGTTGGCAATCATGCGCTTGCCGCTTGTTTTTTACTTGCCATTACATTCTCCCTTTTTCAGAATACTTTTTATATAAATAATTTTTTTTTTGAATTTCAATAGAAAAAAGTAAAGCTTTACGATATTATATACGTGGACGTAGCGAAGGGTCTTAATGGCACGGCGTAAAAAATTTGATATTTGCGATAAAAGGAGAAAAAGTTGGGAAAACTGTGAGAGATAAAAATAACGTAAAAACCAAAACAAAGAAAAAAACAAAAAAAAAAAACAAAAAATATGCGAAATTGCATTAAATTTTCAGCAAAGGAAATTTCGAAAGCAACGTTCGCTTCTTTTGAAAGATTTCAGCTACTCGGCTTGTTAATACCGCTCTGTGTGTATGTTTATGTGTGTGAAAAATATATATACATATACATAGTATAATACAGTTAGTCAGGTACATTTTAGTACGGCTTAATACAAGAAGGCAGTCATGGCAATGATATTTTATGTGGGAAAGTTAATTGCGTTATTTGTGCCGACAAGCATTTGGTTTGGGCCGAGAATACCGTTGGTGCAAAAAAAAAAATGAAAATCAAAAAGGATTAAGTAAGGTAAAGGGTTAAATTATGGCGCTTCTTTTTATTAATTTTTAAAATCTGAATGTAGAATTGTGGAAATGGCGTAAAGTGTGATGAAAAAATAAATTAATTAGTGAAGTTGTTGGGGTTCTTGCAATAAAATTTCAAAGTATATACTCAAAAATACAAATTTTTGGGGTCCTGCTTGAGCAAAGATTAAAATGAGTTATGATTAAAATGAAAAGTGTGGCAAAAAATTCAAGTTTCATACAGTGCTGTGCAAAATATGTGTAACTGGGTCTAAATTTTCAAAAATATTAGGAAGTTAAAACACAATATCGAAGTAATTTTTGTAACATCCTCACTTTATCATCACTGTAAACAAATACCGTTTCCACGACAATCGGGTCTACGTAACCGAAACGGACCTGTATTTTTAGCAACATTCCTCACAGTTATTTTGGGAATATTTTCTGCCGCTGCAACAATAACAACTACACAAGTAGTCAGTGTTTCAAATTTACGTAGGCGATTACCATTCTATGTGGTCTTTTGCAAACTTCATAAGCTTCAAATAGCAGAGTTAAAGCTTTCAGATGAACATTTTTTTAGAGCAGTCGCCAGGAACTTTAAAAAAGTTCTAAAAAAAAACCAGAAAAATTATGAAAATATAAACTTTACGTATTGTAGCGCTTAGGAATTTTATGTTTAGCGATTTTTTTTTAAAAGGGTTGCCACCTGTTTCAAATTTTAAGTTCAATAATAATAAAAAATACGTACATACATCGTATGTATATGTATTTGTAAAAAACGGCAGAAAAATTTTAATATTTTTTCAAAGTGTGGCCATCCGTTTAAAATATTATTAAAAAAAAATGTCTAAAAGAAATTACAAAATTGGTAAAAAATCAAGATTTTGTCGGTTTGAGTGTACACTTTGAGAGTGAGAGTCGCTGATAAAATTTGTATTGGAGTATTTTACTTGTTTTATGCTGAATTGCCTACCGATTGCCAATACAGAAATTTGCGAATTTTTTGTTTAGAGAAAGAATGAAAAGGTTAAAATGACTTATGGTTACTCTTGAACCAACCACTACCCGAAAGTATCATTCCATAACCTTTGTTTTCTTCCACTTCTCATTTGGTTTATTTTCCATTTTAATTACACTGATTTTCTGCGAAAAATAAAGTTGCATTTACAAAAACAAAAAAAGGAAAAATAAATAAAAATCGAAGTGGAAAATTGCGAGCGACAGGACACGAATTTGAAATACTTAAATTATACTGAGAAATAAATGGAAAAGGGGCCACCTTTTTCAATGACTTTGCGCAGCGCAGACTTTCTTCAAATAGTTAGCCTTCGCTTGCCGAGCAACATAATAAAACCGAGCGAAAATAAGTAAAACTTAAAAGCATACGAATAAGGTGGGGTGAAGAAAATAAAGCTGAAGCGTTGCTAAAAATATATAAAAATAGAGTCGGCGCATAAAAAGCGAGATGATGATGATAAAAAATTCTGAGATCTGAGAAAATAACAAACGAAAATGCGAAAATAAAAAAAGAAATAAATTATTTCTTGTTGCAGGAAATGAGGACGAATTTTTATTAACGCCACAACACAGCAGGGTGCCGCGCCCCGCCCTGCCAAGCTAGCGTACCGCTGCTGCACATTCCCAGACACAGTGCTTTTGATTTTTTCCATTATCCTTTACCGTTATACTGCGCTTTCTGCATGGCACTTGCTATCTTTGGCCCATATAATGTACGGCGCTACCTTTTTTTTGGCCGCCCCCTTGTCCTTACGCTTTGTTGGCATGCATGCATGTGTGTGTGCGTGTATATTAAAGCATAAATAAAAATGCAGAAAATTTCGCGCGAATTTAATTTGTAAATTTCTTTTGGTGAGGAAAATTGGCAGAAGCGAAAAGTGGTGGGTTCTTGATTTAAAGTGAAGCCCGCTTGTCGCATCGCAAATGTTGATTTGTATTTTGGTATGTATGTGTTAGAGTAAATATGTACATATATTTATGTATGTATATGCATTTTTTTATTCACTTTTTGTTACAATGAAAATTTTGATAGCTGTCTTTTTCATTTTACATATGTACATGTATGTATATATATGGATGCATATATACACATATGTACATATGTACCCAGCGTATGCATGTACATACATATGTGTGTGTACAAAGGTGTGCTTGTGCGTACGCATCCTTATTCATTAACGTCATAAAAATGCGAAAGACGAGTGAATAATGAAAAACAAAGAAACGCGAAAATCCTTAACAACAATAACAACAAAAAAAAATTAACATAAAAACAACGTTTTACATATGTATGTACATGCATACATATGTTTGTGTGAGAAACAAAAAAATTAATAAAAAATGCAAATTAAAAAATTCGCTTTTACAAACATACATACATGTACTTACATAAGTGTATATTGAAGAGTGTACTGCTGTATATGTATTCCTATGTGTGTGTGTTGCAAGCGATTACCCTGTTGGCGTTCCGTGAACGGACCAAAAGTTCATTTTGCAGTCATAAAATTCTGTTGAAAACAAAAACAATAAAAAAAAGACATGGCCGCGGCCATTTTTATTTTTAATTAATTTTTTCTCACACGGCAACCGTAAATTGCACTTTTCACATTTACGCTTTTCGCTACTTGCACAGTTGCTGGCCGACTGCATTCCGCTTTTTGCGATCCTTTTATTTGTTGTTGATATTATTTATCTTTCTGTGAAATTTTATATTAAACACAAAGTATGGATGCAAATTTCATTTTATTTTTTTTTTCTCGCAACTTTTTTTTTTTAACATTATTTTTAATTTCCATTCACTTGAAATCAGCCAAAAGAAACTTGCTTAAGGCGGAAGCGTTCGCACAGAAAAAAAGCGAAGTATTTATTTTGATTAAATTCAGCATTGCTGGTCGAGTTAACTGATATAAAATTTATAATTAATTAAAACGCAGCAGTTCTTTTTCCGGTCGCTTGCTCATAACTTTAAGGATTAAAGCTTTAAAGCTGCGGCGCAAATTGTCGATGATTGACATGTCGGAAAGGTATAATTTCATAAATTGCTACATTTCTACAGTTATGGAAGTTAATCTTTCAAATTACAACTAAAAAAGAGTAAACTCAGTAATTAATCACCTCTGTGATGCATTGACCTTTAAATCATCAAGCTTAGTTAAGTTGAGACTTCAATAAAAGACGCTCAGAATATTTAATCTACGCTCGTTAGTTTTCACTTTCGAATGTTTTATCTACATCAAGTTGAAGCGTCTCGGAAGCAGCTAATTTCTAAACTCATGCTCCTGTCTATAGCAGCTATTACACACTGTTCGGACTCTTGGTTATGAAATATTCAACTTGCATGCAAACTCTGTATTTTTCTAGTATTTTAAATATTGCTGCGTTTAAAAATTTTATCAGAAACGTTTTTGAAAGTTTTTGACGAATGCCATCCCAATAAGAATGTTGGAAGTCTATATGTTCGGCCACATTATTAGTACCTTGCCACTTTTCAGAAAAGATTTCTCCTAAGCCTCGGCCTATATTCTGCATTAATCGGTCTTCTAAAATAATATCGGGATCCTCGGCCACCAAACAAAACGAGTTTGCTCTCGTCTGTCCAAAGAAGGTTTCGCCACCTTTCAGCTAGCCATTTGAGGTTGATTTTCGGAAACTGAAAAAAGGTTTCCCCTAAGTGTGTTCTACGTAATCAAATTGAATTATTGTTGCATTAAATTGAAAATGTTATTTGGGATAGTTGGACTGATCCGATTCGGGTCAAATATATACTGTTTTGTGCGAAAACTTATTGCTATTTTGAACACAATTTCATAATGTATCTCTCATAGGAACCCTCGTCTCTATTGGCAAAATCTTGAGGCAAAAAAATTCGCCATAGAGAGGACCAGGTAGTGCTCCTTGGTGCTCATAACCAAACTCTCAAAGCTTCTCACTATCGTTGTGTGTGGCCTGGCGTTGTTCTAATGGAAAATTATTCCTCTCTTATTCGCCAAAAACAACTTGAGAGTTTGAAAGTGACGATACACAGGTGGAAACGCGGTCCATGAGTTTATTTTTGCGTTAACTCGTGTGACACTCATACATCGAGTTTCTTTTTATATCCAGTCTTATTTAAATCGTTCCAAACGATTTTTATGCAATGTGCAAACAGTGTTTACATGCCTACATCGATATTTTCCATTTGTTTATCGATGTTTTCGATCAGACAGAGTCCTATGCAGCATAAATATATCAATATGGTTTTCCGCCGGACTATTGGAAAATCAGATTACAACATGAGTTTTAAGCGCCAGATGGCAGGAAATTCATAGGGCATTTCTTATGGTGACAATGATACCAGAGGACCACCGTGTTTATTTATAAAATTATGAATTAACATTAAGCACTTACGAACCGATTATCTGTTGGCAATCTGTTTCGCAATACAATAATTCAAATCACTGTTCAATGTTCAATGACTCGCTAAATTTTGTACAATAGCAGCTTCTTTGTGTTGGCAATAATTTTAAGGTTACTAGAAAAATGTCGACTCCTTTGATAGCATCACTATTCTATAGATACAGATATCGTTTAATTTGAGGTATATGTATGTACAAGTATGTTAATTGGCACCCACAGCATTGAACTCCTTTACATTCCTATTTGTGGGTTCCATCCAAGTATGGTTATAAACCAGTTATGACTAACGAGTTGGGAAAAGTAATCGGCGCATTACTGGCGAACTAAAGCCTGCTAGGCTGGAAAAAATTGTACAAAAATGGATCTTTAGTCCGGCAATGTGCCCGAAATTCGAACCAATAATGCCAAATTTTAATCATTTCAATAATTTTTTCAATATATTTTTTGAAATAAAAGTTGTATGCATCTAAAAAAAATTACTTTTTTATAAGCGTATAAAATGATACTTACTTACTTACTACCCTTAATATTTTTTCTTCAAATATATATGGTATATGGGATTATACATATACATATGTACAAGTATATCAAACTTTTTTTTCTAAAAATTAAATTTCTGCCAACAAATCTTATTACAAATAAAAGAGTGCATTAAAATAAAATCGAATTTATTTGTAAAATGGCATAATTTATAATGCAATGAACCAGCTATGTCTGTAAGAACATATATAGATAATATAATATAATATATTACGTTACGTATACATATACATACATACATATGTAGCATGTCCTAATGTGCATATAAAAAGTGCTCTTTTACTAGCGTAAACCTTGCTTCGGACGCGCGCATTGTTCGTCGCAAATGCGTCAATCCCTATTAGCGTTAAGTTCCCTGCTGATGTCGTTCGATATTTTATAACCTCACTTTTTACGTACATACATTACGGTCAACCCTTCGTTGAGTATGTACATAACTGTAATACTATATATAAGTTATTTTGTGTGTATATATATATATATTTGAGATTACTTTTTTTACAATAGCTGCACAAAATTCTGTAGTGTCTTTTAGCGCACGCCTTTTTGGGGTGTTGTAAGTGCCTCGATTTACTTGCACTCTTTATCTTATTTTTATATTTTCATTTTATTACATTTTGTCTCTCGAATTTTACGGTATTTTCACATATTTTTTTTTGGTTGCCTATAAACTATCCCCGTTTTTCAGCTTTTTTCTTTGCCAACGAAAATTTGGTTATGTTAAATTTTTCATTTTTATTTTCTCCATTTTTTGCAAACTCAAATTTTTTCGAGCTCATTTAAATTTCTTGCATATCAAAAATGTGGGGGGTGCAAGGAATAATTCTCTGGCGTTGAGCAAAACTGCTAAAATTTTATGAGATGTATGGTATGTATATATGTATGTATGTATGTTAGCGTGAGTGGTGTTTGGTAACGAACGGTTGGCGGGGCGCAGTTGGACACATGGTGGACAGTTTGCGCATTCTTTTCGCTACTAAAGAATTTGTAAGGGATTGTAAAAAATATCGTCGAGTTTTTTTTTCGATTGAATTGAATTTTTCATAATCTTAGCTTGACCAAACCGAGTCCTTTCCTTTACATTGCCGAATTTAATTTAATTTAGTTGGTTTTTTGTTGTCATGAAAAAGGGCAATGTGTCAGCGTTGCTTTTTATAGCGAAATGTATACATGCGTATGTGTAAAGGTATGTTAGTGTGTAAACATTTTCTACCGAGCATGTATTGTTTTTATTTCTTGACTATCTCGAATATCACCTTTTTACAATATTTTTGTTTTATTTTTGCCTTCGCTATAAACCGTCGGTTCGTGTAGTACAACACATCTCTATATTGGGAGCATAATTTTTCACGCCAAAGTTGATTAACCTCAAGCCATTCCCCACCGGTGGTAGTAAAGTGGGTGTTTGAAATCGATATGTGTATGCATGTATGTATATCTACACAAATTAAGATAATTAAGACCGGCTGAAGACTTTACGAAGTCTTACACTAACACCTCAGCCTAATGGGAAAGCAAGGAAAGTGTCTTCTGATGTCCACTATAGTGATTAAGTAGGTGGGAGAGATTTTGATAGAAATCGTATATAAAATAGTGTTATTCAACAAGATCTCGAGTTTTACTAGAGAAACTTTCTGAGGTCAGTTTTTTTCTTTTGTTTGTGAAAGACTCGGAGTTGCTTTGTAAGTGGATGGCTAAGGCAAACAAAGAAGAAAGTTATTGATTTCTAGATTTTTAGACTCTTTGCTCAAACCCCTTTTTTTTTGGAGATTCCCGAAAAAGTTCAAAATGTATATTTTGGTTCGACGTTCTTCCATATTACTAAAGTTTTGGTATAGTTTCTTACCAAAGAAATGCGGTTCTGACTTTTATTACTGACGCCAAAGACTATGGTTTGAATTTGATTTCGTTCGGTCGCGAAAATATGTGCTTTTTTTTTGATATTTAGAACGCATACTTTAAAGTTTCTTAACAATTTCGAACGTAGTATCGTTAGTACCTATAATAATATAACCTGTCAGCAGAACAAAAACGTTTATACTATAACTGCATGCTTTTCTCTACTCTTTCAGCCAACATGTTGCCACAGCAATATTGCCTGCGATGGAAATACCATCATAGTAATCTACAGACAATGTTCTCACAACTGCTAGATCGCGGCTGCTTCTGCGATGTGACGCTGGCCTGTGAGGGTCAACTGATACGCGCTCATCGCGTGGTGCTCTGCGCTTGCAGCAGCTTCTTCGACACAGTGCTCACCAATTACGCCAGTGAACGCGATCCGATTATCATAATGAAGGACGTCACATTCGCCGATGTCAAGTGTCTAATTGAATTTATGTATAAAGGCGAAATCAATGTGGAACACGTAAGTGCAAGTATTTTTAATTTTAATCGAGTAGTTTTTGTAAAAAACTTTTGCTTTTGTGCAGGCAAATTTGGCCTCACTCTTAAAGACTGCAGATGATCTCAAAATCAAAGGTTTGGCGGAAGTTTCGTGGCGCGATGACGAGGATGGTCCGCCGTTGCCCAACGCTGCTACGGAGTTTCACTCACCTACGCCTACACAGGGGCATGATATGTATAATACGCGACCAGAGCAACAACGTGTTGGCTCACCCAGTTTCATGCCACCGCAGCGACTGCCGCGCGAACGCAAGCTCTCCTCACCGAAGGACACTGCGCATGCGCAACAAGGTTTACCAACCCTAACGCCACTACCGCCAACGAGCAGCGCTTCAATGGTAGCCGTTGCTGCCGCCGCTGCTGCTGCAGCTGCTGTGGCCTCTGCCGCATCGCCAGTGGAAAGTTATTTGGGGCCGAAACGCAAGCGCGGACGTCCACCACTAGACGACGCCTATGACGTTTTCAATGTGTGAGTTAATTTTGGAAGCTTTTCTTAAACTTCTTTAGTTTATTTACACATTACACATATTTTGCAGCCGAAAACTCGCACAGTATGGCAGCCATTTGGATGCGCACCATCATCATCAAGCATACTTGGAGGCGCAGCGCCAGTATAACGACGAGCAGCGTCGCCTTGCTGTCATCTCACCGATACCGGCGCCCTCGTCCACTTCTGTCGCAGCAGCAGCCGCTTATCATCAACACATCCAGCAACAACAACATAACAAGCGCATGCGTCAATTGCATCGCCAACAGCAACAACAGCAGCAACTGCACCAACATCAGCTACATGTCGACGCGGATGAGTTGGAACACGAAGATGCACAAGCCGACCCCGAATGGATTACCAGCAATTTGGAGGTGAATGTGGGTGGTGGGGGAGACAATGAGCCAGCCATTGAGTGTGACGCAGACATCGCCGCAATGAAGGAACAAAAGATGGAAATCTCAGACGATAAAGAAGCACATCGCACGGCAAAAATCGAGGCGCGAAAGCGCAAGGAACGTCATTCAGAGGAACGTGAAAAGTTGAATGCGCGCGAACGCTCGCTAACGCGTAAACGTTCAAGCGCCGAGGAACGCGACGACAACAACTCAATCAATGATGAACGCGAGCGGGAAGAGCGTGAGTCGCGTGAGCATTCGGTACAAAATGAGTTATCTGATCAAACACAGGAACGTAAAAGCGGCAATGTGGATGGGGAGGAGGAAGAAAAGGTCAAGGCGGCCGCTTCCGTGCCACAACCGGTGGAAGAAATGGAAAACGTGCGACAATCTAAGGACAAGCTCAGCAATGCTTCAGCCAATACGACAACTACCGCCACAAGCGGCGCACATAAGCGCGGAAATATAACCAGTGAACAAAGCGCAGCACTACCGTTGCCGCCGCCTCCGTCGCTGCATCATCCGGCACATGCCTATGGCAAATATGCGCCTGAAGGTTATTTGTTGAACGAACATGGCATATTGATGACACACGATTTTGTGCATGCGCCGACGGCGCCCATTCCATCAACAGGTGCAACGGCGAGTTCTTCAAGCGGTGCAGTAGTGGGAGCGGCCGGCGCTGCTAATGGCAACGATCAGGATTATGTGGACATAAAAATGGAAGAGTATGATGGCACCGATTTGCGTTTGACCACCGAGGAGATTTCTGAGTGGCAAGATGTGATCAAAATGGACGATTATTTGGCTAAAGGACGTCGACCGCAATTCTGGGAGGAGCCCTTCACAAGACGCGTAAGTTCAAGCACAATTTGGTGTGTTTTTTTGAGGGTAATCGATTTTGAAATAAAATCTTTATAGGTATTGGATGCTATAAAGAACAAAAGATTGGAGATGAAGAAAGCTGCGCGCATACTGGGCGTTTCCTATGGCACCTTATATGGACGATATCGTGAGGTGTACGGTTGTTTGAAGCACCCTTATAGGTTAGTATGACGTTTGTTTGTTAAAAATCTGGAATATATTTCTGGAGTGTTTAATATATTTCTGCTTGTTTCTATTTAGCAGCTCCACTTTTCGACCCACACAATCAAATCAGTTAGCAGTACAACCGCGTTTTGACATGGTTTGGCCGTCGCCTAAGCGTGACAGTGGTCTAATGCCCGGTCAATTGGGTAGGTCGGTTTAGCACCATATTTATATGCTTTTATTCTTTACTACTTTGTATTATTACTTTTAGAAATCGGTAAAATACGTCCAAAAGATTTGAGTGAGCTATGGACCCGACCACAAATTTGAGAAAAAAAATCACAACAAAGTATATCAAAATGTAAATAAATTTGCTGTTTATCATAATAAGCCCAAAAGTACATCCCTATGATTAAATGATTATTAAAAAGTGTTACTAGTACTATTTTTACTTTTTTTTTATAAGTTTTGTATTACTTTCAATTTTATACGTTAAAATGTAAAGCAAAGTATTTAGATATATACAAATGTATGATTTAAGGAAAATATCATAAATTTGTATTATGGAATGGAAAAAGACATTAAAAAAGACAATTTAAAAGCTATTAGTTTAGTGTAAAAATAGCTGCAGTTATTTGCAATAGGCACATCAATTACTGATACATGTATGTGCCACATATGAGTGCACTAAAAGTGTTAAAGTATATATATATAGTTTTATCAACTATTTGAGTATTAAAAGAATATCCGCTCTTTAGCAAATCCTTAAATCAATTGCCAATGCAATTAGTAAAACTTGAAGATTTTTTCATTTGTTTTCTATATTTTTGTTCGTAGTTAAATAATTCTATAAAAACGTATTTTTAAGTTATACACATAAAAAATATTCTTTATTATACGTTTTCTGTAAATATTATAATACAATTTACATTTCATAATAGTGTAAGCTTCCAGAAGTGCATACAATAAAAATAGATGGATAAGTATGTGTGTTAGTATGCTAATATGATTACTTAATAAAAAAATATATTTAATTTCTATCTAATATTACTATAATGCACATATTATTTATAATTAAATTGAAACAAAAAAAGGTAAGAACACAATTTTCAGGCGTTGGGTTAGGCAAGGAGAATACGTAGGTAATTGCTACCACTAGTAGAAAGAATATACTAAATTATCAGTACTAACTAGACAAAATATTATACATATATCTGGATGTACGTAAGTATGTAACTAGACAGTTCTTATTAGTGGAAGGTTAACTAATACATATATGGCTCGCCTACCATCGCAAATGATGCTAACCTCAAAATTTTTAAAATACCATTTTAGCCACAATTTGAAAAGGTTTCGCATACACAAATTGTTAAAATATTAAATGTTAAGTTAATGAAAAATTTTTACTTACACGTTCTTATTTCCGGATGCCTTAATATATAAGTTTGGACTTCAGTCATTTGGAGAGAGTGACACAGTTTTTCACTTTCAATTTCCAGGAATTTCACATTTTAAACACAGCATATATTAATTTTTCCAAAGAATTATATAAATCTAGTTAAATTTCATAAGCAAACATTAACAATTAATTGATTTAAATTGACTTTTATAAAGTTAATCGCTCTACTCAACTTATTCCGTTTCCGTCGGTTGTTGAAAGAAAAATAAATCTCCACAACACCCTGTGTTTATTTATTTCACATTCCATTTCCTTGCACATTCACAATTGTATGCAATGATATGTTCATTAACCCACTTGTCCAAATAAAATACTATGCATGGCATAATTATTTGTTAAATTTGTTAAAAATATATTTGTTACTATTTACCTGTTATTAGAATGTCAAAAGAATTAAATATTGCAGATAAAACATATTGCTACGATTGCAATGTGAAAGGTGAAGCTATAGAATACATGTTGTATGATTTCAATGAAACCTGGATAGCAACAAAGACGAAGGAAGAGGTGCGGCAGACTTTACAGGTTGTATTAAATTTATTAATTTATTTGTAATTTATTTGTCTAATTAATAATTTTTTTTATTGTTCCTATAGCTACTAAATAAACGCATAAAATATGATGTGGCAATTGCATTTGATACCTTACAAAATGCGCCGCCGGAATCAGGCACTTGGATTGGTAATGACAACCAGCCGGGGGCGAGCAATGCACGTGAGCGGGTTTTAAAACTTAAGTATCGTGTTAAAGAATGCCCATTCCACTTTGAGTGGCGCTTAAAACAACACAACAGCCCGGTTACCATCCAATTACCCATCAACCAAGTTGCAAGTTTAGTGGATGTGTTACCGGCGAAAATCGATGAGCTATTGGAGATATTGCAACGCAAAGAAGATGAAATTAAACAGTACAGAAGAGAATATGGAAATTTGCGTAGATGTATGTAGGTCAATTTAACTTTGTTAATCCAACAGTTTAATAATATCCTAAATTTTGATTTAAAGCAACACTTGCAACGAATGCCTTTGATGTGGAGACGTTTCGGGAACAATATGCAATCACTGACGTGAATGTAAAGTCTTTGCAAAGAGTTGTAGCACGTTGGCGGTCAGAGCATGGAGAGCCGGAGTCCGCACACGAAGTAGAAACTTTATACAAGAACAAAAGTAGTCCAACAAATGTTATAAAAAAAGAGGTACCGGGAACAAGTGCCTCAAGTGCAAGCAGAAGTGTACAAGAAAGCCCTAGAAGCAGGTATATAACTAAGAAATATATAAGAGATATGTGTTAATTTTTTTAAACTAATTTAGGAAACGTAAAGCTTTGCATAGTTATAAAACGCAAATGATGCGCTCACTGCAATCAGGCAAAAAGGACTTGCAATACGAAAGTCAAAGTCAATCGCTTAGTGAGACGGAGCAACAAGACATAAGAGAGGTGAAAAAAGTGCGGGAAAATAACGAAGATGTGGACAATGAAATTGTTAACGAAGTGACAGCAGTGAAGAGTAACGCGAAGAGGGTAAACACACCAAGTAAACTGAAAGCGGCGGAAAAGCTTCCAAAAACTCCGACAAACCCACTTGTTGAAGACAACAACAGTGCGCCTGCGAAGGAGGTAGAAAGGTCTTATAAACGCATGCAATTTTTTTAATTTAACAAAAAATTTACTTGAAACTGTTTTTTATTTACAGTAAAGTCAAAATATCTTCACAACGCATAGAAAAGCGTCCTAACACACGTCAAAGACGTCGTGAGTGCGAAATGAGTGATTTTAATTCAAATGGGTTGGAACTTGCGGACACCACTTCCCAAAGTGTGTCTCCTGCGCTGAATGAGAGTGCTGCGCCGGCGAAACAGCCCACTACTACAAAAACAATAAGTGCACACAATAATAACAATGTGAAACATAAAATTGTAAGCAGCGCACAAAATTTGGCGAAACCGCAGTTAGTGAAGTCGGTGGTGCAATCTAAAAATGATTTGAGTACTTATGTGGACTCGATGCTGAGTCAATTAGAAGCATTAGATAAAGAATTGCGTGGGTGATTTAGCAAGATGACCATAATTGGAACACATACATACATATACCATATACATATATGCTGCAATACTTATAGCTTTAAATAAAATTTTTGGAATTTGTTTTTGTATATTGTAAATTAATAAAATGTTAATTGTAAAATTATAGCTATTTTTATGCACACATTTATTGCAAATTTTCTACTGTATATTGTAATTATGATTTTATCAAGCAATAATAAACAATTTCTACTATCATTAGCAGTTTTCATGTAAATGCTGACGTTTACGGTCATCAATAATCCCTAAGCACAAACGATGTAGATAACATTAAATTTAAGCCTTTTGATTTTCGTTGGCCGGCCGGTGCCAAACATTTAACTAGCATTCACATAACAATAGTAAATATATATTTCTTAGTATTTACTTAATTCGATATGCGCATGTTTGCAGTTAAATATTGTAAATATATAATCCTGTGTATACGCATGTACATGACTTCATACATGTCGGTAAACACTCGGTACAAGTGCTACAACACTATAAGGAAGTTATCATTTATTCGACAGCAGTCGTTTGGCTGGTGCGTGTGACTCTTTAGCGCTTAGAAATTACATATTTTTTAATTTTATATATCATTAGTACTTTAAATAATTTCCAACTGCGCGGCTTGTTGCAACAATGAAAATTTGGCTAAATTTTTGGATGCAAACAATTTGGTGTTTTTTCCTAATTGTGCTATTGGCGCATTCGTGTGAGTGATGAGCAAATTCATGTTTGTGTTGTGTTGTTGTGATGACCTAATTGCAAAAACAAATGAATATAATATATTTGCATATATTTAAGTATATGTATTTTGGTATTTTGAGGTGCGGAGTAACTAAAATATTCAATTACCTCTCTGTTATTCCTACAGCCTATGCCAGCAGTCTGAGCGTTCGTAGTAAAAATACGCACCCTTATGTGCTAACTGAATATGATTCGAAAACAATTGGTGGCTCACCTGTTGCCATCACAAGCGCCCCCTGGCAGGTTTCAGTGCGTTTGCTGTTATTCGAGATACAGTTAGGTCATGGGCATATATGTGGTGGATCGGTCATAACATCGCGTGTGATTATTACCGCAGCGCATTGTATGATTCAGTAAGTAGCGGGAATATAAATTATTTTTTATATACCATACATACATACATACATCCATACATGTACATTATTTCTCCATTTCTCTCACAGTCCAAACACAACACAACCGATCTATCGTTTTCCAAGTGAATTTACTGTAGTCATGGGTTCGATTTATTTGGAGGAGGTTACGCCATATACCCTGCAGTACAATGTGCAGCAGCTGGTGCCGCATCCAGACTTTAGTTTAACGCCGCTGCAAAATGATTTGGGCTTACTTTTCTTAGACGGCAAAATACCGGCGAATCATCCCACAGTGGCACCCATAGCACTCAATCAGGTGGCCTTAAATCCGGGCGTTAATTGCAGCGTGACTGGTTGGAGCATAGCAGCGAAGGTAAGATAAGACAGTTAAAAATATATAGGTACATACATACATATTCATTATAAAAATAAAAATAATCTTTTAATAGGGTATAAATTGGCCAGTGTTATTGGGTGCTGTGGTTCCGATCATCTCCACGCAGCAATGCAACAATATTTACAATGGTCAAATATCAGCGGGTATGATTTGTGCTGGCAATCAAGCCAATAACGGCACGAATGCCTTTCAAGGCGGCTCTGGTGGTCCACTGGTTTGCAATGGTAAATTAAGTGGCATTGTTTCGTGGGACAGCGGTTATCCTGAGGTCTACACAAATCTCTCCGCTTACTATAACTGGATAACAATGATGAACTCCACTTTCAATTATGATGGCGCAATGAGTCTGTATTTGGGAGTTCAGCAAATGGCATTGTGCACTTGCTGTTTGTTAGTCACTTTGCTGTGGTCGCAGGCGGTATATATTAAATAAGGACTCAAAGGCGCCGTAGAAATCTATTTGTTGTTTTTTGATGCGTTGTTTAGAGTTTGCTAATGTTAATATATTATTTTGCGTTAACTTTTTAAGAAATTAATGTTCGATATAAGTGTTTTCATAATAGTATAAATTTAAATATTAAATGTATATTATACTTGCATATATTTTTAATTAATAAAAACATACATGTGTCAAGTATATGACTCAGCAGCAGCAGAGATATTTTTGTGTGGTGTTTTATTTCGTTAGCTTCGGCTGCAACAAAGCTTTAAGACCCATCACAGCTGCATTGGTTATAGTATAGTAGGGTATAAAAATATATCTGCTGTGATTTTGATCGGTCAATGTATGGCAACTATATGATATAGTGGTCGGATCTGCACAATTTATTAGAAAAGTGTGGCATTGTCTTAGGTAATAATTCATGCCAAATTTCGTGAAGCTACCTTATGAAATAAAATAGTTTTCCATACAAAGACTTGATTTTGATTGGTTAGTTTGTAAGACAGCTTTGTATATATTATAGATTTAGATCGGAATCTAAACAATATATTTGTAAATTGTAGCATTATTTTGAACAATAATTCCTGCCGAATTTCGTGAAGATATTTTGTAAAATAAAATGGTTTTCCACACAAGAACTTGATTTGGTCGATCAGTTTGTATGGCAGCTATATGCTTTGGTGCCACAGAATTTTTCGTTATTCAGTTCAACTAAAAAAATCATAAATTTTACTTAAATAATTACTTTTGCGTTGTTTTTCGATGGCGAAGCGATTCAGCAACAATTAGAAGATGAAAAGTGTATGAAAATCTGAAGTAATATAAGGTTCAGTTTTGTAATTTCCCCAACATTTTTAGGATTGAAACATAAGAAAACCCCAAAAAACTATAAATATATGCATATAAAATCTGCGGTAGAGTCGAAATAACTACAATGTCTTTGTATTGGAATATGCTAATGAATAAATTAATAGAACCCGTATATTGGACCCATTGCCAAGAATTGACATTCCATATAATGATATTTGCTCTATAACACATACACGGATCACTTTTTAAAACCATATATGTACTTTCTATAGTATTAATAATATATTCAAAAGTAATGACCTCAGAAGCTTCGGCTCTTTTTCGCTGAAGAATTGTCATGGTCAATTGTCTACAAGAATTACAAATGGTACAACATTTGGCTAGTTTATTTGAAAATAGGTTTAAACAGACAGCAGATCTAAAAAACTCTAGTTTAACCGTTTAAAATTAAATTGTCTATAAAAATATTGTTCTGAGACAAACAAAAATAAAAAAAAATAAAAAATATTTAATAAATAATTCTTTGCTAAAAATGCAATTCTAAACTTTTTCGTTTGATGTTTTGAAAAAAAATGTCATATAGAACTTTTTTGTGTAAAACAGCGATTATTTTGTCTCCGACAACAGCTGATAATATCAATATTACTAGGTTAGGTTAGGTTACGTTAGGTCTCTATGTAATCAGCACTAATATTTTTTTATATGGTTATATTGAGTAAACAACACAATTTTTGTTGAAACTATCTACCGCTTGATATTATTTTTTCTTTACTATACTTTTTTAATTTTTTTTTTCATTTTCATTTCATTTTTCTATTTTCAAAAGAGTTAATGATCCTGAAGGGGAAAGTGTGAGTATGTTAGTTTATAATATATCACTTAAGAAATTCTATAAATCATTTTGTAGGAACAATAGTCGGGCTTTGGCATGTTCGGATAGTCCTAATTGGTCTCACATGCGGTACATGTCAAAAAGCTGTCTTTATAATGAGCAATTTGAAGTTAGTAGTGTTTTATGTTAAGTACCCGCTAAGTATATTTCATGTGCATGAGTTGTGCTGTGTATACGAATTTGTTGTTGTTGCTTTATGGCTTGGTAGTTGTGGAAGAAGAAAGACGCGTGCCATTTGCCTGCGCTAATATATATGAGAATATATATGAAATAAATAAGATGACATCAAATGTTGCTCATACGTCATGGTGTACTCATATAATAGCTATGGAATTATTGCGATTAAAGATATATTTGCATTATGGTATAGTATAGTAAACAAAATGTGAAAAAAAAACTTCACAAATAAAAAACAAAAACTTGAATATAGGCAAGAAATGAGATTTTTATGATTTTATGGTTACAAAAATAATAGTTACCATAAATATGTATATTAAATTATTAAATTAAAATTTTTGTATTTATTTGACGATCATTTATTTAATAAATATTATAAGCTAATTTTGCTTTTTTTTTGTGTTTTGGTTATACCTAAATCCGATGCAATACTGCATTACTGTAGTAAAACTAAACGAGTGTGTACTGTATGAGGCGTAATCTTTCAACTTTCACCGAAACGTATGCAAATGTTCACGGTAAATGGAGCAAAAATGGCTTTGTTGTGTCACAATATAAATATATTTGGCCAAGTATTATTAGCAACGCTAATCTCTGAGCCGCAACGAAACAGCTGCCGGTCCATATCGAAATTCGACGCACTAAATGGAAATGAGTCGATCATACTTAGTGAAAATGCGGACATTACCAGAAGAGCGCTAGACTAGAATCCTCAAGGAAGCCGAAGACGCGGGAGACCAGCCAACACTTGGAGGCGGGAAGTTGAAGCAGAAGCGCAGAAAAGCCGGCATTCGTGGGGAGAACTTAAATTTCTATATATATCGATAAATAAATCTAATTTAGTTAATTTTTTGCAGCCCTATGTTCCATCTAGGCACTATGGGAATTTTATATATATTAATCACTTTAATCATAAGAATAAGCAATTTGTCGCATACAAGTTGAATGAAATATGATAAATTTATGTTAATATTATATATATACATATAGTATATTTATCGAACGTACACACACCCACAGGCAGTATTGTTGATAACAAAATTAATTAGGGAAAAAATTAATAATTTTATCGCGTGAGGCATGTCTTTAAGAGGGTGGTTCGATAAATATATAGTCTACGAAAAGAAAAACAAAAAAAAATGGAAAATTGGCATTCTCAACATAGTCTGCTTTTAGTTAAATACATTGTAACTAGCGATAGCCCACCTTCTTTAACTTATCTGATAAATACGTTTTATGGAGGTCTGGAAAGTAAGCCTCAGTGGCGCAATAATCTCCTTATTCGCCGCTAATTTCTATTCGGCTAATGACATTTTCAAGTTTAGACGCCTAGCCAAATTCAACCAATTTGGCTGTAGCGAGGACGGAGTTGTAAGCCGAGCACTTTTTTCTTCGCTAAATATCATCGTTTTCTCGTCGACAACTCAGCCCAAAAATTTCGCTTAGTAGAGCTCGTATGTCCGTTTTGTCCTTCTCCAGGTAAATGATGCAGACCGCATTCTTTGTATACTTCAAAACGGTGGCCATCATCTTTCCGGTCGATAGTGTAGCCTGCACCGTTTCCGGAGCAGGTTGGTCTGGCAAAGTCTACTGTTTCGACTATTCTTTGGTCTTTTGTGTGTAACAGTCCATCCATGCTTCTTCGACGGTCACAAAATGACGACGAAACTTCTTTGGATTGTGTTTAAACACCGGTCTAATGATTAAACTTGTTACCGAAGTAAGTACGTGAGCAGAATCCATCGTGCTGACAACTTACTTCCACTATTTCATGCGGCATTGTCTATTGAATCACATGGTCTATTGAAATGACTACTGTCTCATCTATCTCGCACAGTTCTAATCGGTAGTCTGCCAATACGTGTGCGTGGACTTCAGTCAAGTTGTCCAAAAACTGAAGTACGACTACTTTGAAACTCGTTAAGCCAATTTTTGATTAAAATAAAAATAAGAAACGAATCACCGACCGATATTCCTCTTGCACGCCCGCTTCTGCAAGACCACTTCTGTAAATATTAATGGGAAGAACAACAGGTTGGTCAATGAATTGATTTGAATTTTTATCTAATCAATAACTAAATTTAATATTTTTTATCACTGCCTCATTATAGTCAAGGGTCTGAGAGATTTGATAAAATTGGAAACAAGTGTTTACTTTGCATGTGTACATAAGTGGATGTGGGTATGTAAGAGTAGGCACTTTCATTACATTAGATATACTCCCAGCAGCGCTATAAAGTCAACAGTAGTAGTTGAGTATTCGTGGAATTGACGCATAACTAGTTTACTTAGTCCACGTACGACGAATTTATAGTTCTAATAAAGATAGAATTGGTCGTAAATCAGCAAATCAGTGCAAAACATGTATTATCAAGGGTTTTTCTGGTTCTTAACTTACGCCTACCTACAAATGGCGCAGAGCACAAGTATGTTGTTGTTGACTAAAACAATTTCACTTAAAAAACTACAAAAATAAATGTTACACTTCTTTCCACCTAATCTTAGCGTTGGCGCACTTGAAAACACCACTCAAAAGCCAACGCAGCAATGAGCCGAAGATAATCAACGGCACCGAGGCGCAGTGGGACGGTACCAGTTATCAGATTTCGCTGCGTTTGACGGCGGGCGAATGGCTTTTCGGCGCAGGCCACATCTGCGGCGGTGCGCTGATCTCACCAAGCGCCGTACTCACCGCAGCACATTGCATATGGATGTGAGTGCAAAAATGATGAAGCGGCTGCAAGCTGCAGCGAGCCACAGAAAATGTTGAATGCTTGATATGCTTAATAATTTTCAGCGCCGGCTCCAATCGTTTTCGCAATGCCAGCGATTTTTCGGTGGTCATGGGAAATTTGAATCGTTATCAGCGTGATAACAATACTTTGGTGTTTGGTGTGTCGAAGATCTCGGTGCATCGCGACTATAACGCGACCAGCTATAGGAATGACGTGGCCGTGCTGCATTTGGCTGTGCGTGTGCCGATGAATTTCACACGCGCTCGTGCAATAACTTTAAATCGCGACATAAATTTAAATGCCAGCAACACCGTATGCCAAGTGTCCGGCTGGGGACGCACCGAAAATGTTTGTTTTTAAATGTATATTAGATATTTTGTTATAATTGTAATGTAATTATGTAATTCTTTAACGCTACAGGGCGGTTACGCACCACAGCTGATGGTGGTCGATGTGGCCATTGTGAACCGTACGCAATGCGCTACCAATTATGGTGAATTGGTGCGCGATGGCATGATTTGTGCCGGCTATATGGAGGGTGGTCGTGATGCTTGCGTTGGTGACTCCGGCGGTCCGTTGGTGTGTGGCGATCAGCTGGCGGGCGTGGTGTCGTTTGGTGTGGGCTGCGCGCAGCCGGGCTTTCCGGGCGTTTACACGGACGTGGCCAGCTATGTGCCGTGGATAAACAATGCGACGAAGGCTTTTGAAGATGCTGCCGGCTTCAGCGATGATGGATTGGGCAATAGCGGTGTTGTGGCCGAAGGCGACGTTATTGATGATAATGTCTCTAACAATGGTACCGTTAGCAATAATGGCGTCGGCATGATAAGTTGTGGGCCCGCGCTGATTTTTGCCTTCTGCTCGCTACACATGCGGGTCTGATAAGCGTTTTTGTTGGGAAATGAGTAATGAATTTATGTTTTATCAATTTTGAGTGTGTGTGTGTGTGTTTGGGCAAACCTGTACGTACATGTATGTATGTATATATTTTTTTTGCAATTGATATGCCATTGTTTATTCTTCTATAAATTTGTACAATTTGATTTCTTTTTCAAATTGCCAAGATAATAAAGTCAACGTCAGAGCGTAAAATATCACAGACACAAACCGACATGCCATACACACACGCACTTATATGTATATAAATATATCTAAATATAATAGATATCACAGTTATTTTGACGAGCCTTATACCATATCAAGTTAAGAGCTAGTCCATAGAAATATATATTTATGCTTTCGCATATATTGCAGATGATCACAATAGTTTTGCTCACTTAAGGGTTTTTAACTTCTTCAAGTAATCTAGGTAAGCATGTGCCCGGCCTTGAATAAAATTGAGGTATCTTGATGAAATTTAATTCCTAGTTAAATAATATTTTTGTATTGATTGTTGCATTGTTAGTTTAATATAAAATAGTTAAGTAGTTGCCACCTATATGAAATGTTTGAGTAAGAAATAATAAATTTAAAAAAAAATGTTTAGTTATTACAAATTAAAGTGGTTTAATAAAACTTGCCATTGAAAATATATTTTTGGCGAGGGGTTGCCACTTGTTTAAAAATATATTCAAACATTTTAGTATATAAATTAGTTTTTGTAGTAAGATTTTTAAGTTGGCTGATGGCTTAGTATTGGCCCCTTTATTAAGAAGCGTTGCCATCTGTTTAACTTTTTCATTCAAATAAATTGGTAACATAAATGAAATGTTGCAGTAAAGCTTAAAACATATTTCTGTCGAATAAATTTTTAAAGAGGGTTGCCACCTGTTGAAGAACTTAATTCAAACAAATTTGTCAAGAATGTTTGGATTAACATTTCCGCATGCTTACTTAAATATTACATATTGTGACTGATAATTAATATTTATGTATTTGCAGGGGTTCCCAAGTTCACTGTTGCATGAAAAACAACCGAAAATTGTATTTTCTTTATTTTCAAAGAATATTAAAGCCAAAAATTTGAATAAAAAATATGAAAAGTGGTTTCACAATTTCGCCTTTCTTGGTTTTTATAATTTTACCAGTATCTCCCGAACTTTAGGAAGTTACCGTGTGTAAAAGTTTTTGCTAAAAAAAAAAAAACAAATACCTACAATTAAACCCAAAGAAGTGAATAAGGATAATAAATCGAGCTAAAAGAAGCATGGACTATATATGTATTCTGTATTACTGAATCCCTTCCGCGAAAGAAATTATTTCTGTTCAAAAAATCAACATAATTTAAAACGATTTCTCTTGAGTCTTCTATCTATATATATAATATATAGCTCTCCTGTCTTAGATAGTTTCTCTTACAATAACAACTTTACAAAGTACCATATGAAATTAGTAGCTATAAATACTTAACCGTTTGTTAAATATCAATGTCTTAGATAATACTAGGTAATCGTAAATAATATTATTATAACTTAATTATATTAAAAAATAAGCATCGGTGATAAAAGTTTCTTTTTAAGCACATTTGAAGTGAAATTAATTTATTCTGCTATCAAGTACTTCAGATATTATAAGTTATTTCTAAATATTAATTAGCATGGTCGTATCCATAGCAAATGTCAAGGGGAGTTTGTCTAGTCTCTCCATAGTAATGCCTATATCGGAACAACATATTTATATATTCGCATGAAATTTGATCTCCTTATACAATTATATCTTGTATAATGTTTTTTTTTACCATGGAAAAAAATTGAATAACGAGTTTGCTCATAATTTTATTTTTGCCTATGGAATCACTGCTACGGAATCGTTGAAAATATTGCAGAAGTGTTTTGGGGAGTCTACTTTATCACGAGCATAAGTATTTGAGTGGCACAAAGCATACAGTGAAGGTTGCGAAGTCATCGAAAATTTGTCTCATGCGAGTTGTCCATCCACATCTGCTAATGAAGATGACATCGAAAACGTTCCAGAAGCAGTGCTTAAAAAACGTCGCTTCGACACCAGAAAGCTAGCAGAGAGTCTCACATCTCCTATTCATCGACTCAACACATTTAAGTTAATGTTTTGGGTATGAAGCATGTTATTGCAACGAGTCTAGTAAGATCTGAAAAAACTTGAATCTTTTGCAAGAATGACAACGGGTAGAGGCCGCAAACAGTTGCTTGACAACGTTGCTGGGGACCCTACATTTATGAAACGCAACATAACCGGTGTCGAGGCGTGGGCCTATGAATATGACGTCGAAACTGTACAACAATCTAGCGAACTGCGCTCCATAAATGAGCGGAAACCGTAAGAACCAAAATCCGTTGAAGGCACTGAAAGATATCCAGAGCCAGCCGGGCCATATTACAAGTGTATGACAAAGTCATTTTGTGTTGACTAGGAGCCTATTTTAAGGGCGATAATAGAGATTTGTTACAAAATACTGAAAATGTTGTTTTTTTGTTGCCAGTCCGGGTCAAATTTCATCAGACGTTATATCATTCAACAGCGAAATAATTATTGGGGGTCTAGCACCCGACTCAAACCCTTAAGATCTTTACAATACTTTGTATATGAACGAATTAACAGCGAAGGCATGGAGATACAGGAAATATTGATATACATATGTACATACGTACATATCTGTAAAAAACAAATGGTATCGTTCCAAAACTGTACTGTTATGATTAGATTAAACTACAAATATATATATGCATATATAAGCGTAAACGTGTTTAGTTATAAAATCGCCTGGAATTTCCCTAAAAACAAACAAATATCCACGCACAAAAGAATTCCATGACATTTCATTTCACACTTTCGTGGAGGACAGAGCATACTTGACGGGCAGAGGACTTTTCGCTTAAGCGTCTGCAATATTAATACATTTCCATTTAAATTTGGAAATATTTATTTATTTCTGAGGTGTGACATTTTAGTAGTGCTCGAAGAAAGTAAAGAAAGTGTTCGAATATGTTGAGATATATAATAATTTCGCTCGCGTTTTGTGGTGTTCTACAAATACAATCAACGGGTTAGTTACTTCGACAAAATAAAATAAAATGATAAATCTTAAAAACAATAAAAAATAATAAATCTCTAAAATAAAAAAAAAAATCTTTAAAATAAAAACATAAATCTAAAAAAAAACAATAAAAATTTGAAAAAATAAATAAATATTGAAAATTTTCAGCGGCAAGCTCTTCGAGCGGTAGCAATGTGAGTTTCGATCTAGATGGAAGAATTATCAATGGCACCGTGGCGAGTTTTAATGAAACTAAACATCAAGTCTCAATACGTCGTCGTCTCAATGATGGCTACTTCTTTGGCACCGGTCATCTATGCGGTGGTTCGTTGATTAGTTCGAATGTGGTGCTTTCAGCGGCGCATTGCTTCGTGAAGTGAGTGTTTAAGTCGGTGCTTTAAAAAATATTTGTAATAACGGTACATCGATTATTTAACTAGTTATGATATAAATAACGGTACATTCCGTTCGCCTGAGGACTACATTGTGGTGATGGGAAATCTGGATCGTTATGAGCGCAACAACTTCACACTTGTATTCGATATCAAGAATATCGTCTTTAACGTGAGCACTTTCAATCTCAGCAGCTATGAGTCGGACGTCGCTTTGGCATTTCTGAACGATTCTGTGCCAGCGAATTACACCAGAGCTCAACCAATTCAACTCAATACCGAAGAAGTGCCTGATGAAACCGTTTGCCAGGTAACTGGTTGGGGTCAAACTGAAGAGGTGAGTTGCTTTTAGTCAGACATTATTTCTGATAAGTTCTATATTTCACCGTTAACCCGCAGGGCTATTTGTCGGATGTTTTGCTGACTGTTGACGTGCCCATCATTAACGACACCGCTTGTGCAAATGACATGAATTTTAGGCCCGGCCTCATCGGTCTGGGCATGCTGTGTGCGGGCTATCCGGAGGGTGAGCGTGACGCTTGTGCTGGTGATTCCGGTGGTCCACTTGTGTGCAACAATAAATTGACGGGCATAGTATCGTGGGGCATTGGTTGTGCAGAACCCGCTTATCCAGGAGTTTACACAAATGTTTCCTATTGGTCGAAGTGGATCGATGAGCAAATTCGTGGTAATAGTAGTAGTACTAACAAAGCGAGCGGCAGTCATGTATCCGGCCTTATCGCTTTTCTGACAGTATTTGTTACTTTGGCGCTGAATAGATAATTGCTGATAATTTCAGTTTCAATCAAGTTCGCAATAAATTAGTTTCGTAAATATCAAAACACAATTAAAATGTCAATTAAATACTTAAGTAAATATAACTCGCATAATAAATTAGGAGTCCGTTGTTGTTATTACATTGTATTTGTAATTTTGTAATTTGATTTCAATTTATAGTTTGAATTTATATATCTTCACAATGAAAATTTGAGAGACCAACAGTTGGAGTTCGGATGTATTAAAAATGGTCAGAAATGCGGAGTACCACGAAGTATCTGATCGAATTTTATCCGGACTGTTTTTCCATTTTTTAACTTTGCTTGAAAATTTGGAATGGTTTCATTGCCACGAAGTCGTTTAAAATATTGCAGAAGTGTTTTGGGAAGTCTACTTTATTACGAACACAAGTACTTGACTGTCAGAAAACATAGTCAGGTGGTCAAGTCATCGAAAACTTGCTTCATGCAAGTCGCCTTTTTAACTCTGTTAATGACGATAACATCGAAAAAGTTAAAGAAACAGTGCTTGAAAATAGTTGTGTTGGCTTCACATAGATAGCAGAGGATCTCAACATTTCTTATGGATCTACTCAACACATTTTGGGTATGAAGCGTGTCAATGCTGGAGTCGTACTAAAAGACCTGAATCTTTTACAAAATCGAAGTTGAGTAAGGTTCGCAAAAGAGATGCTTGACAGCGTAGCTGAGAACCCTAAATTCACCAAATGCAACATTACTGTTGACGAGTTGCGGGATTGTGAATATGACGACGAAAATGTCCAACAACCTAGCGAATGACGTTTCACAAATTAGCTAAAACCGAAATTCGTTAAAGGCAGTGAAGTCCATCCCAGCCGAGGCTTATAATAAATGTGTAGAAAATCAAATGAAGCGTTTTTATGGTTTTATTGGTCCAAAATGGGCGAAAATAAAGATTTGTACTAAAATACGTGAAAAATTGTTTGCCATTTCGGGTCAAATTAGATCAGACGGTGTATCGGCTAAAGAATATAACCATAGAAACAAACATTTTTGGAGAAAATTTGACTCCTTTATTCAGTAGAAAGCCACCTGCAGTTGTTAAGAAATACGATCAACGCTTGGTTTGGCTCCAGGAAGTGAGCTCTGACGAACCATAGAAAAACTATCTCGTCGAAGTTGAGTTATTTCCCATTTATGCTTATGGAAGATAAAATTCAAGTACTTTAAAACTAATGGCATGGATTAACCCTTTGGCTCACCCATATAGCCTCTACTATATCGCTGGTTATTCCAATATTTAGTTATGGCAGCTTCATTGATTCCTTTAGCTGTTAAAGCAACAGGTTAATCACTCACGATCCATTTCCTTCTTACTCGAACAAGTATTTAGTTTACAAAATCAAAAATCTCCAGCGCGGTAAAACAAAAAATCAGTTTGGCTTTTAAACAATATGTCTAAATGTTGTGTCTATAAATAAAAATAAAACAATATGATTTATAAGCTGACGAAGTATAAACGGTCTAATCATGCCATATAAGCTATATAGCCATTATAATCAACTGACGACAGCAGGTAAGACCAACGCAGTCGGTAAAATCCAAAGCTATGGGTTAAATTTGGTTTAACACTGTAGCGCAATAAAGTTCGTTAGGAGAACCTGTGATATTTATTAATGTCCAATCCAAGAGCGACTTCAACGAATCTCTGAAATATAACATTTTCAGACCTTGAAGGATTAAGATTTGTGATAGATGATGTTTTGTGTAGATGATTCATTGTTAGAACTCAAGGCCTAGTAATAATGCAAGGAATTTTAAAGAGACTAGAGTTCCAATTTAGAGTTTTGTAAAGAGTTTTAGTCAGGACCTCAGAGATTAATGAAAGTAGGGTAGGTTTTTTGTCTTAAAGGAATTATATCAACCTTTAATATTATGGTTTTTTAATATGTTAAGGTTTCCATCCAATCTATTTGCGTATTCCTTCTATACGCGAAAGTACTACCGAATTTTCGCACGACACTATTATCTGCAATAACTGAATAATGTAATCTCATTGGTAAGTAGTGTAGGGAAGTGAGAAAGTGCTTGTATGACGTGACGTATGACGTGGTACAAGGCGGTACGAGAAAACCCGAACAATTTTAGTCAAATACGAACCCCCTTGACTTGGGACTATGCACACTATTTATGAACTTAATACATACAAGTTGTAATATCGGTTATAGTCTGTTTTGATTTGAGCGGAAATCGCTTGCGATTATATTAAAATAATACAAAATTGGAGTTTCCTAAAAGAAGTTACTTGCCTTCAGCAAACTAAAACCTGCGAACATTTCGTTTTTTACCTTGCTTGAGGAAGCAACAAGGCTAAACGCATTTCGCATATTCGTAGAAAATATTGACTGATGTTGATTTATGACTGCGAATAATTGGAAATTTTACTATTTCATTTCACAAGCGCTAGTACTTAAAAAGAAAAGTATTTCAATATGTTAAGAACTATAATATTTTCACTGACGCTATGTGCTATTCTAAAATTAATGATGAGATCTTTAAGTGATACAAATAAAAAGATATATACTGAGACATCTTTTGTCCGCAGATGCCGCACCGAGCGGTAGCCAATTGAGTTTCGAACTAGATGGACGCTTTATCAATGGCACGGCAATGAGTTTCAATCCGACATGTAACTCATGACACGGTTTGTCAGGTCATCGATTGGGGTCTAACTGAAAAAGTGAGTTAATTAGCTTATCACATTGACCTTTCTACAATTTATTCTTTAATTATTGTATGCTTATTTTTCAGGGTTACTTTGAACTACGAATCTACATACAGTACTAGAGGTTTGAAAAAAGTTTGTTGAAATTCAAAAACATTTTTTTTATCATAGGCATGATTTTATCGATGACTTAGTCATATGTCATATATATATCTATGAATGTATATTTAATGGTATTATGTTATGGGAATCACACAAGGCTTTCTAATATTCTCTATACCTCTTAGTAAATTCATAGTATGAGTAAAGTACAATTAAATTACAAGAGGATCAATTCGAGATAAGATGGTGCAATTAGTATTTCAAGTTTTAATATATGAATTTCAATATAGGTATACATACAAACACGAAAAATATATATGTAACGGGTGATCCAAGTAAAGGTACTTTTTTCAATAACCTTTTTCTGACAGATCATGCGTGAGTCGTGTCAAGCTATCATGTTATTTTCCTTCAGTATTGTCATCATGGAAAGAGTACCGCCTGAACAACATTTACAAATCGTTCAACTTTATTACGAAATATTACGCTTCGCCTAATTTATGGGCAACACAATCGGCCTACTGAGCATACTATTCGCAACACCATCACCCATCTTGAGACCCAACATTCATTATTGGATAACACTCGACCGAGAAGACCACGCCCAGCACGCAGCGAAGGAAATATAGCGGCCGTAGCTAAAAGTGTACACGACGACCGTGGAGAGTCGATTTGACGACGTTCGAAGCAACTCGAGATCTTAAATTGAAAGCATACAAAATACAGCTTGTGCAAGAACTAAAGCCGCTCGACCGTCCCAAGCAACATCGCTTCGCGCTATGAGCTCTTGACAAGTTCCAAGAAGATCTGACGTTTTCGAGCCAAATTTTTTTCAGCGATGAGGCCAATGTAAAGAGCCTGAAACGTGAAAAGATTCAAGAGCTGCCATTTCATACAGAAAAAATAACGGTTTGGTGTGGTTTCTGGGTCGGTGGAATCAGCGGTCCATATTTCTTCAAAAATAATGTCGGTAGGACCATAACCGTCATTGGCGACAATGATAACCGACTATTTGAGGCCTGAAATTAAAGCTCGTGATCTCGGCGACATTTGGTTTCAACAAGACGGCGCCACTTTCTATACATCGTATCAATCAATGGATTTCTTGAGAGAACACTTCGGTAAGTAGATAATTTCACGTTTTGGGCCAGTCGGTTGGCCGCCACGATCGTACGATATCACACCATTAGACTTTTTCCTGTGGGGATACCTAAAGTTTAAAGTCTATGCGGACAATCCGGCTTCGATTTAGGCCTTGGAGCAAAACATCATGCGTGTCATTCGCCAGTTTCCAGTCGAAATGCACGACGAGTCATCGAAATTTGGACTAAACTGATGGACTATCTGAGACGTAGCCGCAGCCAACATTTGAAAGAGATAATCTTCAAAAAATAAATGCCAAAGAATGTTCTTTCGAATGATAATAAATCCCTTATTAAATTTGAATTTTCAGCGTTTTTTTCTTTAAAAAAGTAGAAAACCTTGAAATGGATCACCCTTTATATATAAGTACATATATCAGATGTGAATTTATACAAACTAGTTGAAGGCGCTGATATCTCAAAAAGTTACTTCGATTAGATTAGATAATCGGCTGTAAAGGTTATGTCTTTTGTTTTAATAAAATTTTTCTCATTAAATTGATTTTCACTCATTTGTAGGCCGTCGTAGAGAGCAGACCAAAGTATTATTGATTACAAGGACACAACAGTAGATTTCGATTTTTTTGACAAACACTTTAAGCAAGCTTTGGCAAGATGACGGCGCGATTAGAAATACTTTTGTTGGCAGTCTTCTGCACCTTATTCCAGATATCACAGAGCGCAAGTGAGTAAAGAATATCACTTCTGCATTGGAATTGCATTATTTGAGTTATTGCCACATTACAGCTTTTGCAGCAGGCGCAAATACCGGTTCCATTGGTCAGGGCGGACGCATCATCAATGGCACTTTGGCTAATGTAAATGCGACCAAACACCAGGTGTCAATCAGGAGGCGTTCAAACGATCGAATCTTCTTTGGTAACGGACACATTTGTGGCGGCTCGTTAATAGAACCGAATGTGGTGCTCTCCGCAGCGCATTGCTTTGTCAAGTGAGTGATTTTTGAGCGTTTAATAATTGCTTTTAAATTTCTCAAGTTTATAATAATTTCTGTATTACTTTTTCTTGCAGTCAGGAGATCAGTACTGGCGTTTATCGTCCTGCTTCTCAATACGTTGTGGTTATGGGCACGCTAAACCGTTATGACCACACCGAATACACGCTGCAGTTCGATATCGATCAGATAGTTTATGGCATAAATCCATTTAATTTGTCCACATATGAGACTGATATTGCTTTGGTGTTTTTGAACGGCTCAGTCCCGGCAGGACATCCCACTGTGCAGCCAATTCAAAGAGCTACAACAGCAGTAGCCGCAGGCACTGTCTGCCAGGCGACGGGCTGGGGTCAAACCGAAAAGGTAAGTGCTTATTTTCAATATAGTTGTGCCTTTATTTCGAAAAATTTCGAAACACGCACTTAAAGCCGTGAAAGTGAAGCCTGAAATCATATTTTTTGGATTTAAAAGTTAGATTTCTGATATAACAATATCAGTTTCATACCGATTTTAATATGTAAACATATGTGTTTATATGTATATTACTCATGGAGCTTGTAGGTCTGTTTGCATAACTGAGATGAATTGTGTCAGTAATAAGTATATATTATGATTATAATATTTCAGGCGAGTTTAAAATTTTATAAAATTAGCAGTGAAAATCTTTTCTAAGCTAAGCTTGAAACCACGAAAATTTATACTTTTTAGGTTGGAATGTCTAGAATTAAAGAATTGCATTCAAAAGGGACGAAAAAAGTTTAAGTGAAAAATCAAAAAAACTCAAAAATAGTTATAATATTTATATATATTTATATCTTTCTGTTTATTATATTTTATAAAAAATAAATACTTAAAGAGAGGATTTGAAACTTAAAGTCTTTGAAAAAAGGATTGATTGAACACTGTTACTGGTTAATGAAATTGTGTCCGAAAAACTTTATGTTATAGAACTCGAGCCTATTTGTGTTTTTCGAAGTTTTGGATAATAAGCTATGCCAAATTTCGTAAAGATATTTTGTCAAATAAAAAAGTTTTCCATACAAGCACTTGAGTTTCATCGGTCAATTTGTATGACAGCTATATTTTATAGTTGTCCAATAACGGCGGTTCCAACAATTGAGCAACTTCTTAGTGGATAAAAGGATGTGTGCAAAATTTCAGATCGATATCTCAAAACTAAGCGACTAGTTCGTTTTTACGAGTATACGTACGGATGTGGCTAAATCGACTCGGCTTGACTTTCCTTTTGTGGAAATTTTGCGACTATTTAGACAATTATTTACACTTTGAGTGTCGAAGATAATTTTCTAGACGAGTTCGCAAATAAAACTATTGCTAATTTTTAATAGATTATAACTTACGCACACATACAAAGCGGTGCCAATAATTATCTTTATTACAGTTATTAATGTATATACAAATTTATATATACATATTCATATACATACATACATACATATGTATTTGCACAATTCAATAATTTGCGTTAAACTTTTAGGCATTTTATTACTGTATTATTGCTTTATAAAACTCAATTGGGCGCAGCTCATAAACTCATTTCCGCTTTTTATTATTAATTGCTATCCACAAATTTTTGGCATTTATAACTGTTTCCTCTTTATATTATTATATTTTTTAGGGTTTATTATCTACAGAATTATTGTCAGTTGACTTGCCCATAATTGGAAGTAACCAGTGTACCCAAGACACCGACTTCGACAGGGGTCTTATACGTGATGGCATGCTCTGCGCCGGTTATCTGCAAGGTGAGCGTGATGCTTGCGCTGGCGATTCTGGTGGTCCGCTGGTGTGTAATAGCCGGCTGACTGGTATTGTGTCTTGGGGCATTCAGTGCGCGTTGCCACTGCTGCCCGGCGTTTACACGGATGTGGCCTACTACACCGATTGGATCGACAATGAGATGAAGACTTATGTGAATAGTATGCAGCGTGCGAATACTACGAGCAATAGCACGAGGCCGAGTGGTAACAGCACTGGTAGCGGCAACAGCACTGGTGGTGGTAGTGGTGGCGGTAGTGGTGGTGGCAGTTGGGGTGGCGGTGGCGGTGGCGGTGCCATGTCGACGTTCTCTCATTCCGCCGTTATGCTCGTTATGATTGTCGCTTGGACTACAGTGATGAGCAATTTCAACTGAAATAATGTCATTTTTATATTGCATTTGATATTATGATACACAAGTATTAAACGATTTTATTTCACTAATTTTATTTATAAAATATAGTTGAGTTAATGTGAAGAAATGTTGAATTTAATTGGTCTGTGTTAAAATTCATTGTTTTTAAAATCATCCAATAATGATAATTATATTTAGAAATTGGGCAATCCTATCATTTATTTGTTTGTACCATGAGCGATCATTTTCTTTCGTCTAATTATATAAACAATTACACCATTTGACACGCTCACTTCCAATGAAAAAATCAGTCACAACCATTTCTATCCCATTTATACCAAATTTCCACAAATGTATGTTTTCGAATAGTGATGCCCCACGGCAGACAAAGGCGAGTATATTCTTTCTGTATTTAGTATTTTTAGGTCTCTCATTTGTCGGATAGCAACCGACCGCTTATTATAAAGGTATAGAGAATTTCAGCAATTTTTATTTCCTCTAGTTATATAATGTTAATTTGTACAATTAGCTTGCCCTTATGGTCAGCATATTTTATTATAAGCATTACACCTTTATGACAATTTTTTTTCCACGATACAAAATACTTTATTTATTTGGAGCTCTTTTAGCCCACTGTATTAACGTAAAGTAATGTAAGGAAATTTCTTAAGAAGCTGTTGTATACTTTTAGGCATCACTCAAACCAAAATTTAAACAAATACAAACAAATTTTTAAACTTCTTGGAATGATTATATCAGAGAACGTAAATGAATTATTTATTCTATGTTAATAAGTTATTATATTTATAATTATTATTTATTAACATTCTCTGATATAATCAAAATGTATATACATACATATGCACTGATGTTCTTTGGTAGGCGTATAAATTAAAATTAAAATAATAAAAAAAAAGAAATTGACTTCTGACAAGAAAATATAAATAATGAGGGAAATAATATGAAAATAGAATTAAAAAATCATTTAATAAAAAAGAGTTATAAAAGTTAAAAAAAAGAGTATAAAAAAATATCTGATTATATCAGAGAACGTATTCTAGTATGTTCGCTGATTATATGTATGGCAAAGTTAAGTCTATTTAAAGGCTTAGGGGTAGTTAGAATTTACTAAAAATAATTTTTTTTTTAAGTTTTCTTAAAATATAATATTCTTTGAGAATTTGAAGTAAATGCGACAAATACTTTTCGGGTTATTTGGTAATAAGCAAAGAATTCTCTAGCTCTCTGTAACGTTCGTTTAAAACTTCAAATGAGTTGTACTCATAACTGTATTTTTTGAAACCCTTAAGGGTAGTTCTTGCTTAAAGAGAGCCCACTGACTGATAGCGAAGTACTCGAGAGCTCGTCTAGAGACACTGTACGTATATATTATCGTTATACTATTGTTTATTGTAGTAATTAAGTTTATTAATTTTATTCAAATAAACAAATATACCAAAAAAAAAAAAAAAGAAAGCCCACTGACTATAATGCTATTACTTATGAAAGTATATGTTATAATCCTTTGACATCCGAATTTTGATCTTTTTTATTCGCTATTAAAATATGTAATGTATGTATGTGTATATGTAAATATATAATTATGAAATAAGGGAGTGTTAAGTAAGGAAAATATAAGGGAAGTACCTATGTCTAACAAACCTAAAGCGTGCAAGCCCCATGAATTATAATTGATGACTGACAGAATTATGACATGACTATTGAAATTTTCCGAGATTCTTATATATTCCTAAAATATGCAGTGGAACTGCTAAGAAGTAGATAAGAAGTAGACAAAAGTAAAAAAAAAAAAAATAGGTGCGATTTGTAGTCATCTTGTATAACATACGAGTATAATCAGACAAAACAATTTATTACTCCAGATAAGTGCAGCTGTTATCAAGCAGTGTTTATAGCCAATAGTTGGATTTAATATTAACTAATTTACTAATATATTTACGGCAACTCTAAAATATATATAACCTATATGGCCACTTCAATATTCCCAAATCCAGTCTAAATCCATAAAGTACTTAGCGGTATCATATATTAGACTTATGAATTTAGTAGACTTTACTGTTGGATATATGCATTTTCTATAAACATTACAGAAAACTCGCAGCTGCAGAACTTATACGTCATATGTTTTATGTTTATAAACAATAATGTATAAAATTCGGCGATTAAATATATTTTTAGCTCAAAACCATTATCAAGCCGTTTGTAAAAAACAATGTCAAAACAAAAGTTGCTGTCAAAATCACTATACTGTAGGGGGTACGAGTGCTTAATAAAAACAAAAAATTTTGAATGCGCTATAATAGGGAGATAAGCACACTTCGTATGTTCATCAGAAGAACGCAATAAATAGAATTCAGTAATTATGATTTATAAGTTTAATTAAATTTAACGGAACAACATATGTATAATAAGTGCCCTTTATATTCTAAATGACATTTATGTCACTAGCAGCTGTCATTTTTATATCAACTCAATATCAATTAATAAGCATATTGAGTTATACAATATCAATCAAAATTTGAATATTTCTATGTCGGGGCGAGATACATATGAGTACAATTATAGGTATGCATGCTTTAGAGTATAAAGGTAATAGTTGCAATTTGCAAAATAAATTTAAATGAATGAATGAATGCTGATAAGAAGCCATGACTTTTGGCAGCGCGGTAGAGGAATAAATAAAATTACATTCAATCGAATCAAAAATATAACAAAAAGCTAAATTAAACTGTTTAGAACTGAAAATAGCGCCACTTAAGTGAGCAAAAACAATATTGAAGTAGAGAATGAAAACAAAACTAAATAAACGGTAATAACAGAATAGGTAAGCGTGATCGTGCGGTACGCTACAGCACACACGCATTGGCAAAAAATTATACACATTTACGTACACACATGCACACATGCATACGCACTTATAGGTATGATATACATATACAAGTATTACATAAATATTCAGTAAATTCGTTGGCAGAAAATATTTGCATAAAATTTAGCATTGTGAATGAACACTTTGCATGCAAATCAAAGGTTCTATTCCTTCCATTCTGCTTTTGTGAATTTTGTGGAATTTTTTTTCTTGCATATTAATGGGCTTGTGGAAATATTAATTGTTTGAATTGATATGGAAAATGTGTGTTGCTAAGCGGAATGTATAGAAAATTGTGAAATTTAATTTTTAAAGTGCATGTTTTTAAGTTACTTTTATAAATTACTATAATCACTAATTTTAATCGATAAAAATGTTGAGTCCTTAAAATTGCTAAGAAAAACGTCGATAGTTTTTTGTTTAAATTTCCGTGAAAAAATTTTATAATAAAATAAAATATATTTTATGTAATTTTGCAAGCTTTTACTTTATTTTATTTGGTTTAATTTTTTTTTTGTTTTTTTAATTTAAATTTACTCTATTTTATTTTATAGCATTTTATTAAATTTTAATTTAATTTAATTTAATTTAATTTATTTTTAATATAATTTTATTTTAATTCACTTTGTTTTATTTTATTTTCCATTATATTGTACCATTTTATGTTACGTTAAGTTATGTTGTGTTATACAATGTTACGTTACGTTAAATAGTTTTATATAATGCTAAGCTATCTTATTTGTTTGCTTATTTTCTTTTATAATTAGTTTATTTAAGTCTCTTCATATTAATTTTTTTTTTATTGTGATTTTATTTTATTTTTTACATATTTTTAATTTTGTTTCTAATCGATCCTTTATGTAGGGTCATAAAATTAACAATCTAAAAAAATTAAAACTTTGTCAGTTTATGTTAAGTTTTGTTGTGTTACGTTAAGTTTTGTGACGTTACGTTATGCTAGTTAAGTTATTTTATATTACGCTATTCTATCTTATATGTTTGCTGACTTCATTTATAATTCAGTTGCCTTTGTATAAATTATACCCTGAACATAAGTTTGCCACAAAGTTTGTAACATCCAGAAGGAAACGTTGGAGACCCTATAAAATATATTCATAAATGACCAGCGTGATGAGCTGAGTCCGTCTGTCTGTTTGTGCATATGCAAACCAGTCCCTTAGTTTTTGAGTCCTTTCCTCACTAAAAAGCTGCTCATTTGTCGGAACGGCCGATATCGGGCCACTATAGCATATAGCTGGCATACAAACTGAACAATCGGAATCAAGTGCTGGTATGGGAAACCTTATTATTTAACGAGGTATCTTCACAAAATTAGATCGGAATCAATTAGGTAACCTTTGTATTTGTAAAGGGTATTATAGCTTCGCTGCAACCGAAGTTAACATTTTTTCTTGTTTATTTTGAATTTAATTTTTTTTATATATTTTTTCCAAATCATCCCTGCTGTAGGGTGATAAAATTACTAATCTTTAAAAATTATCGGCATTTCGCACATGGACAAAAAAGGTTTGTTATCAATAACAACAAAAAATGTCAAGAAAACATATTTATGAAAGAACAACGGCTCTGAACATAACAAGCAACAACAAAATCAAAACAGCTACTTGTGCATATGCTCACCATAAATAAAAAAGTTGTTATTGTTATTGTTATTGTTGACTTCACCGCCGAACGCGGTATGCGCATTAGGAATAAGCACAGGTACGTATGCCGTTGGGAAAAGTAAGGGGGGCGCTGAGGTTATTGGGTGATGATTTTTAGTTTGGTTTTATTAGAGAAGTTTTGAGCCACAAATTCTGTGAAAATACTAGATAAATCTTTCAGTAAGTAAAATATAGAATATATAATGTTAGACAATAATCTTAGGCGTACAATTATCTCGAAGGGTTGATTTTGATCAAATAAAAAATATGAAGACCCGACGTTCTGACGCATACCGAATTTTTGCTTTGACGTTTTCGGAAGTCGACGGATGATAATCATCAACTCTGTGAAATAACATACTAACCAAGAGCCAATCTGCTAGAACTCTAAATTTTAGCGCGTAGCTGAAGATAGTGACTACAAAGTCCGCCTTGGCCACTTGCTAAAATTCATCTAGAACCGTCCCTGTATATAAACAGTACGCACAGAGCCACAAACACACTTTATTTACATACAAATCCAGAGTATGTACACATATATACACACACATATAGACAACTTAGATGCAAACCATCAACGAATGCCGTTGCCGCCGTTGCCGCCGTTGCCGCCGTCGTTGTTGTCATTCTCATTTTCATTTGTTGCTGCTAGTTTTTAGAAGTCAATCGAGAATTGTCGACGCTACCAGGCGGAACATCAACCGAGTTTGTGCTCTCATAGGTGAAAAAGGAAGTGTTTTGTTAATAAAGGTGAACTTATTGAACTCCGTGTGCAACTACCGAAGGCAGCCTGGGAAAATGCATCGCAACGAAAGTTTAAACAAACTGATGAAAGTCTTCATTTTGGCATTTTTTTGCAATGAAATGCACTCGAGTAAGTAAAAAATGCAAAAGCAACAACAACAAAGTAAATGTGCATATGTTTCTGTTAAATAAAACAAAAAAAAAACGCTGGTATTTCTGTTTGCCAAGCATTTGTGCACAAGTGGTTTTCTTAAAGTGGCGATCAGAAATTGAAGTGCCAGCTAATGCCAAACGGCAACAGCGGATTTAATGGAAAAACAGAGTAAATCAATAAAATTAGCTTGAGTGGGTGATTGTGCTTAGAACAAGGGTTAATAGCCGAATTTTATTTAAATTGTTGTTTGTATTTTTTTTTATTGATGAAGTGTAAGGTTACTGTGGTTATAAGCATTTGATTTCAGCTATTTTTATGCCACACGCCAATATTTGATGCGCGTTGTGCCGATTTTGCATAAATCGACTGAATATGAAAAAGTGCTTAAGTAGAGATTTGCTAGTTTTTAGATAATAATTTTTTTTAAATTTGATTTGAGGAGCATAATAATAGTAATATAGTTAATTTTTTTATAAAGAATCGAAATTTTTGGCAGAAAATTTTCGTTAAGATATCTAGTGTATTTAGAGTTTTTTCTATGTGCATTTATCTGTACCTAATTTTTTGAAATTAAGTGCTTTTCTTTTTCAGAGAGATTTTCATACATGTTCTTAAATGCAAAACAATAAAATTTATTTTGAGTTATTTTTTCGATGTGATTTTTTTAGTCTGAATTTTTGAAACCATGTGAACTTTCTAGTCCTTATTTTTGAAATTAAGTGGTTTTCGAGCATAATAATGTCGACGTATAATTTCAGTTTGCCTATATATTTTGCAATTCAATTTGAAAAATTTTGAAAAACTACAAAAATTTAGGTTTGCTTGCAGTTAAAGTTTATTATAAATATGTTTATGTGACAATATAATATAACTTTCGTCAGAGGCGATTTATGCAGTTTTCGTTTTTACTATTTAGGTTTTAGGCAATAAGCTTTTACAGTTTGGGAAAAAAAATCTAAACAAAATTTTCATATGAGAAAAAACAAAAGAAAATATTGGCAGTTTAAAGAACCACTTTTACATTTCTTCGAAACTAGTTTGAAATGTGATGCTTATTAGTCAAACGATGGCTTTTTTCCATACAAGAAAATGTTAGTTTTTAAATGATCAGCAATAGAACAATATGCTACTAAAATAGACACAAACAAATTTGGTTAGATTGTAACAAAAACAAAGTAGTGATGTTTGAGTTTGAAAAAGTGAGATATGAAAGAAAAATTCCCTGAATACAGTATAATAAGCTTAAAAAAAAAATATTAAATTAAAAACAAATTTTAATTTTTAAAATGACAAACTTACACTTGCATATAATCTGTTCACATAATTGCATTAATTTAAGTTTAAACCAAGTAAAGCCATTTCAGTCGCTTTTGGTACAGTTTTAATACTTTTCGGACTAGTTCACGTTGTTATAAAAACTTGACTAGTGCGCGGCTTTACTGCGTGGTTTAAATTACTTATATATTTCATTTAAGGCCTCACTTGCTAAAGTGTATGCGCTATATGTATTATATATATGCACAAATATATTTTTATACGTTTTAAAATCATAATTGTGCAAAATTAAAAACAAAGGGTTATAGTTTATGTAAATTGGTCTATAATTGCGTTGTAAGAGCTCTCTGCGTGTATATAAATATTTTCAATTATAAATAAATTTGTTGTATATTAAGTGAGTGTCAATAAGGCGGCCCATTAATGTATAAGCAATACTTTAAAATTCGTTTTCTTTAAGCTCTATCACCACAAACCGAAAAAAATCTGCCTTTCACAGCCAAAAAAAACACACATAAGCACTGTTTGGAGATGTTTGAGGTTTGTTAGAGGGGGGTCAATGTGCGATCATATGAGAGACCAACTCCATTAAAATATATATTTTATGTGATTTTTTTTAAATATAATTAACAAAATTTAATTAGTAATTATTGCCGTTAAAAAAAATTAAAAATGTTATTATAAAAAACTTACCGATGATCAAAAAAAAAAAAAAACAAGAACAAACGTCAATTTCGGTTGCACTGAAGCAATAATACCCTACACATGTGCATTTCTTATAGCATAAATGGGTATATAAAGATCTTATCTTGATATTGAAAGATCATTTTGAACCATAGCTCGGAGCTAGTAGTCCGATCTGAATAAAATATTCGGAGATTGTAGCACAATCTTTGACAAATCTAGCGAAGAAATCACATCAAAAATAGTTAATGTATATACAGATGTGCAGACGGACATGGCTAAATCAACTACCCTCGTAACGCTGTTTATTTATATATACATACATTAAAAAGGATCTCCGTCGTCTCCTTCTGGGAGTTACAAACTTCGTGGCAAACTTAATTTATAATCTGTAACCATTGTTCATGTTACAAATATATATAAAATATAAAAAAAATTGAAAAAAAATTATTTCTATTATTTTTTTTTATCAGTGTTACTAAATTTAATGTTAAATACACGTGTTGTGAAAAGCTGACCTTAAAACATTGCACTTTCATATAAAAAAATTAAATTATGCCCTCATAGAGGCGATTTGTCTAAACTCTTTCTCGCTTTGTTTAATACTCAGAATGTGGTTTTTAGGCTTTGCTCTACAACGCTTATACATATGTATAAATTTTTTTCAACATTCGTGAGAACTAATTAAATTTCGCGGTCAAAAACATAAATTATTTTCATACCTACTTGTGTGATAATTATAGTAGTGCTATCCGATTACATTGCAATATAGCGCGTGCTACTTACCTAAGAAATATATGTATTAGGTGTGATATTTTGGTTGCAAAGTTCATGAAAAATACAATCGTTTAGAAGAAAAAAACTGCAATATTTAATTATGAACTTTTTTCTTACTTTAAATATTGTTATATTTATGTACATAATATGTACAAATAGATTTGCTGTAAAAACTAACTGAAAAATGTATTTAAATAATAAACAAATCTTATAGTCAATTTAAACTATAACTACTAACCGTTTCTAGAGCTCAACGAATGTAAAAGTCACCCTGTAGGAAAATGTCAGTACTTTTTTTTTAAAATTCGCTATGTTATAGAAATTTTAGTTTATATTTATAAAACTTTGGTATAGTAGTTATTGTACCAAGAATACCCTATATATAACTGCACTGCGTGATCAGTTGAGTCGATTCAGCCATGCCTCTATGTTGCAATCTCCGAATAAAATGTTTAGATCGGACTACTATAGCATAGTGCTGCCATACAAACTGACATATGAAAAGCAAGATAGAGATCTTTTATAACCTTTTATGCTATAGGAAATGCACCTGTGAATGGTATTATAGCTTCGGTACAACCAGGGTTAACTTTTTTGCTTGTTTTTCATTTGATTCTATAATTAGTAAATAAATAAAAAAATTTTTTTTTTTGTAAAAATCGCATATAATGCAACATGGGTTCTTATCAATATTTTGGTTATCAGATTAAGGTCAAGGTTAGCTGTACGCTTGATCTCGCTCAATCATGAAAACATATGAAAAATATTAAGACGAAATTCTACATTTCATTATTTTAATGTATTGAAGCAATGTAGAGAGTTTCCAAATCAATTTTGATTGCATATATGTATGCACATATATGCTTATATTTTCTCTATTAACTGCGGCCATGTTATTTATCTTGCCATAAATTTAAAAGCCTATAAAATGTTGCTTTGCCAATTTTATTGGTGTTTGTTTTCGCTACTGAGTTCAAAGCTTCACTTTGTTTCAGGCCTAAGTGGTTTCAAGTCTACGCTCACTAATGTTTGTTACAGTTGATGGAGTGTTTCATGCTTAAACATAATGACACACCTTTTTCGCAAATATGAAGTTATGAGCATGTGAAATATTCTTCACATCACTAGCACTACATTTATTGAATTATTTGTTTATAACTCTACTTATCAAGTTTATTATCAAGGTAAAATGTTTCGAAAGAAATGCCCTAAAAGTCTAAAATAGCTAAAGCTAAATTTATTCGTGCTATAAACAAAGTTTAATAGAGTGCGTATACTATAAATATTAAGGATGCCCTAATATGCGTTATGCAAAATTATAATACAAAATAATTTTGTATCACCTTTACTGCACAGGAAAGTTTCAAGAGTTAACAAAACTAGTTTTGAAAACGCTAAAATTTTTGGAAACTTGGTTTTATATTTATTTGGAATGAAAATAGTATGTTTTTAAATCAATACAAAAACCTTAAATGCGGTTTTCAAATGCTTAAAACTCAAATTCTCAGAAAATTATCCATAATGAGCGCTTTAAATTAGGTTTTTAAGTCCTTAAAATAAAAATTTCTGAAGTAGTTAACCTTAATCTAATCTTAGTTATGTAAAGAGTATTTTATGTTTGGAAATATTTTGTTATATATCAAATAACTCTTATATCAGAGATTGGATTTAAAAATAACGGAAAAAAGGTATGAATAGAAATCATGTCATAAAAATATCGAAGAGACACACCTATGTACATTTTCTGACAGCCAAAAAAAATGTGGATTTTTGGGTAGTAAAAAAAAAGCTACTCCATCAAGTTTTTCAAATTTTGAGCTTTTAAGTATGCATAGTAAAATTTTTATCGAAAAAATTAAAATTTTTCAAGTTACACGCGATCTTTGACCGTTCCAAAAAGGGTCCTTACTGCAACAGTGATTTCAACCATTGCCGTGCTTGAAACCAAAAACAAAAAAAAACAAGAAAAATCGTTAACTACGGCTGCACCGAAACCAAAGTACCATACACAAATTATAAAATTCCAAAGGAGAACTTGATTTTCAGCGGTGAGCGATTTTAGCGATTTGAAACTTCTTGGCGAGAAAAGGACGTACGCAAAATTTCGAACCGATATCTCAAAAAGTTAACTAAGTAAATCGCCTCAGCTCGTCATGCTGGTCATTGATATATATATTTTTTAGTGTCTCCGAGCTTTCCTTCTGGGTGTTACAAGTTTTCTGGCAAACTAATTACAGGTCAGGTTAAAAAATGATAAATCATTATATGGATTAACGAGTAAACACTGCAGCGATTTCTAAACATTGTGTCGCGTTTAAATACAAACTGATTAAGGCTGTAACTCAAAAACTATTTGAGATATCTTTTTTAAATTTTAGTACGTTATTTTTCAAGGTATAAATTTTATATTTCACATGAGATGAAAATCTAAAAAATTTTTTTATAGACATTTTATTATACTATTCAAAAAATTTACGAAAAGTAGTATATGTAAATCACTAATTGACTTTTAGAAAAAAAATCTCAAATAGAGAAAATTACGAACTACCCTAATGTTGTAGATTTATAAACAACATCGTATCAATGCAAAAGTTTGCATGCAGATAAGCAAAAAGCATGTCACGGAGCCACATACTAACTAATTGCATGTATGTATGTATGTATTTAAATATAGTATATATGTATGTGTATAAAAAAAATATATACATATGTATATACAAATTATGAGTTGGTAACTACTTTGAGCCAACTGCTTAAGTAAATCCCCCAATAATTCATCAAGTTTATCAGTAATTTTTTAAAACGCAAGCAATGAAATCGATTATCATATCGGTTACGGAAATTTTCGAATAAATAGTAACGAGTATGTATGAACGTAACGGTATAGCGCCGCAAAATAGTACGAATTCATTTGTCAGTGTGCGACACGTGCTGCTTGTTAACTGTTTAACGGCATTTACGTGCCCCGAGCAATGTTGAAAAACTCTGGTTTATGAGCACAAAATTAGAATATGCGCCGTAAATTGTGTCATTAAATTTAATGTTAAGCTTAACTAATTCGACTTTCGTAATGAGATTTAGCTAGTTTTTATTTATTTCTCATCTTCTTCTTCTAATTATCTGCCGTACAGGCTTCACGCAGTCCAATGCCGCCGAACACCCCTTCAACGTCTACCCCAGCAGCATAAACGGCAGCGAGGCAACATTGGAGCATGCGCAGTATCAAGCCTCCATCCGTTTGGCTATCGAAGATTACATGTTTGGCGAGGGACACATTTGCGGCGGCGCAGTGATAGCACCGTCTGTGGTGCTAACCGTAGCGCATTGTGTACACAAGTAAGTGCACGCGACGAGCGCATGCCATCGTGGAAATATACGACAGCTCTTATCTGTCGATTGCTCATAAACTATTTCAATATTTATCTAAATACAAGAATGTATGTATGCATATGTACTTATGTTGTGTTTATTGCATTTCTGCAGCTACCAGACGCAGACGTCGCGTCACCCGGCTGAATTGAAAGTGGTCATGGGCACACTGAATCGTTATCAACGCGACGAACATACGCTTGTCTACGGCGTGACCCACGTACATCGGCCACACTCGTTCAACGCACACACCTTGCGCGATAATATAGCGATCATAATGTTGGAACGTGACATTCCACTCGCACATCCCACCGTGAAACCGATTACTCTGAGTTTGACGGCCTTAAGTGACGCGAAGACGCAGGAAATGCTTGCCGACAATGCAGCGAAACAGCATAAGTACGTGGTGACTAGCTGGCTGGTAACAAAAGAGGTGTGTATACTTTTATATGCCGAAAGGCTTTAGCTTGTAACATAAACCCTAACCTTGAAAAGCGCGGCGCTTAAGTTTCCTTAATAATGGCGAAAATAGTTAGAGTGTACATGATTAGGTTAGGTTAAGTTAAAAAGGACAATCCTGTTACAAACGCCAGCAGAGATCTCAGACTTGCAAAAGCAATCAAATGGAAAAGAAAGTGCTTGGATGTTTCTACCTCCTCACCTTCTCCTCCCTAAAACTTTGACAATTTGCGTCCGATAAGATATTTAGCCTTATTGAACAATGTCCAATAAGAATCCCCATGATGGCGGCAAGACGAACTTTGCTGAGAGCAAGTAGTCCAGAGAATCTCCTGCGTTGTACTCTAGGTCAGAAGGATCTCGCAGTCGCACTGCAGCTGGTCATCAACCAACGTCTGCTAAGTTCACACGAAGTCCATAGATCTAGTGCTAGAACGCAGGAGGACAACGGAGATCTAGCTCGTTTCCACTTCCACGTAAGTGATGCAAGGGTGCCGCCACTTGCGAGCTCATAAGCTTTGCCGTTTCCAGCATTAGAAAATATTAAAAAAAAAAAAGATTTTAATGAATTTACCGGAGCCAGGGTCCTTGATTATAAATTTGCTAGGGTCCAAGTCCCTAAAGTTTTGAGATATCGACGGATTTATTTCGAAGGTTCAATAAAGAAAAACTACTTCTTCATTTGAACTTCCTGACATGTAACTAGAGGTCAGCAGTTAACATTCGTATCTCCAGTAAATTAATTGATTCCGAAAAAACTTTCAACCACGTCAATGAGCCTGCAATGACTATTTCCAATATTTGACTGACGCTTTTGAAGACTGTTGATTGAGTACTAATTTTCACTACTTCCTTTCAGCACATACCCTATACCCAATTGATGTCATTGAATGCCACTCAGCTGAGCGATCAGCAATGTGCGGATAAATATGGACATATCTATGGACCAGATATGGTGTGTGTCGGTTATCTGGGAGCACAGCAGCGGGAGACTGCCTGCAAACAAGACGCTGGCGCACCGCTGGTGGAAAATAATCAACTGCTGGCGCTTACTGCTAAACAAAGCGTCGATTGTAAGACATGCTCAGAACCAGCGCTTTTCGTCGATGTCAGTCATCATGCCAACTGGATTTTGGAGATAATCGGCGATGGCACAAATCGCAATAGTTCCATTTGGGGTACGCTGTTCTTCTTAATATTCACAATTTGGACAGCGCGACGCACGAAATACTTCAAGCTTTGGCTTTAAGCCTAAACTGTATGGAGCAATTTTAATTTTAACCGTATTCCTTAGTGAATACAATAATTTAGAATTGAATGAATTAAGGCTGAACTTTTTCAAGAAACATTTTTTTTTATATGTATATGTATATAGATTTTGTTGTTATATATAAATTGCATTCCACAATTGTAGATGAATTGGAGAAGTGTATATATACAGTGGGAACGAACCTAAATAACCTCAAAATACATAGTTCTAAGATTAAACAATAAAGCTGGATTTATTAGATAATTAATATTATAATTGTTGCATTTGTGGTAGTTTTAGTAAACGAGTTATTATGAAATATTTTTTTGTAAACATAAATAGAAAAAAATTATACCAGAATTAATTAAACAATTTGTTAGTAAAATAAATGAGAATTTGATTGAAAAAGAACGACTTTTTCCAATACAAATATGTTTGACTATAAAAAATAATTGTTTCCTCCTAAGAAATGTGATAATATTTGTTTTTTGCAAAAAGCTGTAAATAAGATTTTGATTCTATCTTATTATCAGTAACTGTATATCCCAATTTAAGTTTATTTCCGCTAAGCATTTTTATCAGAAGTGAAGCAACTCTCAATAATTAATTTGTTTGATAAAAAAATTCAATGAATTATTCTGATAACTTTATTGCGCTACTTAAACGGTTGATTCTATTGTACTGATCTTTTTAATAATAACTTTTTTTAATTGAAAAAAGTGGCAACACTCCTCCAAATATCACCAATTAAAAACGTTTTACCCTTTTTGAAAATACGTATAAAAATGTACTTCTTGAATAATTTAAATAAATTTATGTTTTAAATAGGTGGCAACCATTTTAGATTTATTTCGACTGTAAACCTCTTAAAAGGCTTTGTTGCATACTCACGTGGGAAATTTTCGATTATGTCAGAAATTTTTTAAATTCATTTTTTAAAGTTGACAACTTTCTTCAATAATTATTTTCTTATGTGAGCTTTATTCAATCCAAAAAAATAACATAAATTGAAGTTGTGTTGTATGTTTCTCATTTAATTTTCAATACACTGAACAAGGTATATTAAGTTTGCCACGAACATTGCAACATCCAGATGGAAACCTCGGAGACCTTATAAAATATGTATAGGTATAAGTTGCACATTTAACGCTAAAATATCTAAAAAAAACTTTCAGTTTGTATCACTATAACATATAGCTACCATACGAACTTATTGATCAAAATCAAGCTGTTATATAGAAACTTTTTATTTGCGAAGGTTATTCCAGTTTTGGTGCAACCGAAGTTAACTTTTTTTCCTTCTTTTTAATTGAAACAGGTAGCAAGTTTGTAACTTTGAATAATTCGAGTACCTTGCAAAATTTTCTACAATACATATTTTTTTAATTTGCTCTGCCATCATGTGTGGAGAAAACAAAATAAAACACTGTAGTCACAATATTCAGCCTAAAAGTATGTTTCGAAATATTTACTTCGTGAACACTTAGAGGAATTTACATATGTACATACAATATGTATGTATAAACGAATAATAGTTTTTTCAATTTAATAACTTTGAAGAAGAACAAATTGCCTGCAATAAAGGCTTCATGGTTACAGGAAGTGTTGAATTAATTTTTTTTTCATATTTCGCTAGATTATTCTTACCTTAAAAAAGTGCATACAAATTTTTCTTTTCTCAAAATTACGTTTTCCATATTTGATTGAGATAAAAATGATTGGATCACTAATAATTTTTCATAAAGTTTTCCATACAATGACCTACCACTTTTTGACCTGCTCAAAAAACGAAAATTTTGGGTCAAATTACATTTTATTTAAAAAGTGCCGCCATTTTGTCAATTTACGGATAATTTCTTATAGAGATCGCGTGTAATTCGAAAAATACAAAAATTTTATCCTAAAAATATTTTACTGTGTTGTTTTTAAATATGTATAAACCAGCTCTTAAAATTTAACAACTTAATTAATTTAACAATTGATAAAGTTGTCTTTTGTTTTAACGTCAAATTGCCTTTTTTAGGCTGTCAAACTCAGTGTGCCCCTTAAATACCCATGAGAGCTTAGTAAGAACAACAAAAAATTTAAAAAAATGTTCCCATAAAATTATGGTAACCTGCAGCTCCATGGAAGAGAGTCATATACATACATATGTACTAGCCTAAATAAGTACATTAGCCATCTGTTTACTTCCAAGGTTTTGGTAGACACAAATTCACGACTAACTTCCACTTTTGGTTTTCCGCCATCAGATTTTACTAAATTTTAGCTTTTTCTTATTAAATATACTCATAAAAGGTGACTAACATAATATTATAATGCATATTTACACTCATACAAGCATAACAAATATATTACATTTGGTAATTAAGCGAGAAAAATGCTGCAAGGAACGACACGATTTTCACTTGTTAATGTCAAATTTTATTATTGACTTAAACTTTGCCATACTTTCAGAGATAAATACTTGTATATTACTGCAATATAAGAGTACCCAATAGGAAAATTGTTGTTCTGTTATATAATACATATCGATACGAAATTTCGAAGCGATACATCATTAGGTACGGTCGATCTAATCGGAGAACGTCTGCAACGAAATCGCGAGACGTTCCAAATCTCTTTCACAATAAATAGAAAAATAATTTTTTATTGATCAATTTTAAAATTTTAAAAAAATTTGTATATCAAATTATATGATAAGGGATCACTACAAAGGGAGAGCGCGCAATCGTTTACAGTTGAAAATAAAATTGTGTAAGGTTGCCAAGTGTTTGAAAAATGTTATTTCCTGTTTGAAACATAGGCATATGTATGTATATACAGAAAATTTATAACATCATTTTTTTTTCGAGAAAATTAGAAGTATTAGATAAGCATAGTCTCAAAATGATCGGCACCTAGATCGGTTGAGGAAAGCATGCCGGATTGGGAAATATGAATAAAGTAACGAGCATTATAACAGTATCTTATTATATAATATTTATTATCGAAACCAATAATATACTACAAAATCTTAAATATTTTTATGTCTCAATGTCTCCTATCAATTCACTCAAAACTCCGAATATTGCCTTCATTCCTTTAATAGCTGATTTTTGAACTTAATTTAATTATTTTTGTATTCAATAAATTAGAAGTGATTTTTATAAATAAATGATTTTTAAAGAGTGTTCAATTATTGAAATTAATTTTCTCTTGATTATATTCACAAACAAATACAATTGCGTTATACATTAGATAGTAATAATAAATCTTAATTATGTTTCACATAAGAGAGTGAGTAAGAGTAAACTCTTACTCTTAAATTAATGTTCTATGCCTTTTTTCTTTTAACTGATTTTCGCCTTTAATGCTGGGTGAAATGACTAAAATTTTTCCTACTGGGTATAATATTTCATACAAACATATATACATGCGCACATATACAGACATTCATACTTATATTTATGTTGGCAGCATGTTACGTGTTAATTACCCATTAACATGACCATAATTATGGTCAAAAACAATTATTTTAACAAGGTATGTATATTGGCAGGCAAGCTCACATACCTGCATATACTTCTATGCATACATAGATAGATATGTATATATGCATGTTATGTACACTTGTAGTTACTGCAAAAGTGTTTATATGAAAATTCATCTTTGATGTATCTGTGTGTATTGAGTCACGAAAAAACATTTTATGTAAAAATATAAAAATAAATGTAAACATATACATACATATATATATATAAATATATGTTAAATATATGTTTGTCAGCTACTTTTGCGTAATTGCCGAAAATTGCATTCATTTTTATGGCTAATAAAATTTGAACATTGCATTTGGCACCCGACAGAAATAATTGAGATTTTCCACGCACTCTTGTAATTCGAGGTTAAGCGCGAAAATTATCGAATGGATTTTGTTGAAATTTCGAAAATTTAAATATTTTTTATTTCAAATATCATTTGGCGCGATAATGAAATAGTAATTGAATAAATACTTAATTGACTGAAGAACTATCGGTTTATTACATAATATATGTAGAATTTGAAGAATTTATCTAACGACTAGTACGCTTAATATAAAATAATTATTTTAAGGCATCCAAGAGAGTCCACGGCTCTTATTATTATTCTCTGCAAATTGTGGCAATTTTCTTTCAAAACGAATAACGGAAATGTAGTCATTTTAAGCTAATTAATGTATTCTATGCAACCAAACCTTTCCCCATACTTTTTCAATACACACATAAATATATATATATGTACATAAATACATATTGTACATTGGAAAATTTAAAACACACTTAAGTTTTTTTGGAAATTTATGTCTATCGATTCAAAATTTGTATTTGTTTTTGGTTTAACGGTACATTAGCGCTGTGGGCAGTTTCGTTATGATGCCGAAGAACTCATAAATCTAATTTATGGCCGCAATTATGTGCACATGTGTGCATAGGTACATACGTACATATGTATTGTATTTATGTATGTATAAAAGAATATATATAGAGATATGTTTTTGAGTATCGTGGATATTGCTGACGAGTCGAAGGGGTCGCATTGCCTGAGTGCCAGTTCTAATGTCCATAATGGCATGCGCCATTGATTTTTGCTGGCTGAAGCGACGACAGATGAGGTGAGTTTAGTTAAGGTTTGTTTAGACGATATGCCTAAAATTTAAGGATTAAAAAAATGATAATTCAACGAAAAACATGCAACATTTTATAGCAATTTCGGAAAAATTTTAAGATTTTTAATTTGAAAGCTGATATGTTGATGGAGGTTTATATATAAGTTTATCGACGATTCAAAATTATCAAACACCCTGTTTTGGTAGATTTCAAATATCAAAAAATCCGATGTATTTTGAAATCTCAGTGATCTAGTTTTTCGAATTAAGTAAAAACTATAATACCAAAGTAAAAACTACTATGTCAATCATTTGGTAGACAGGGGTAAGTGTTCCGAATGCTCAAGTGGGTAAATTTGACGATTTCAGAACCGAAATTTGGAACATTTATTTTTATTTTTATTTCAGAAAGCAATTTCGTTCAATTCGACATACATACATTATTGATTGATTGTGAGCTCAGTCGGATCTTTAAGCTCATGGCTGAGTTGCTAAAAGTCAAAGAAAATCGTTTTCTCATAATCAAGCCAGGAAATTTGTTGAATTATTCCAGTAAGAGCGTCAGAATAATGTCTAATATGCGTTGGAGATCTATTAGCTGAATTAGCGATAATCATTTTAATTATAACGGATTGCACTTTCAGGTTTTCGAACAATTTGTACAGATCGGACCACTATAGCATATAGTTGCCTGACCAAACTGACCGATAAGAATTAAGATAAAAATATTTTCATATCTCTTTATGTTGTAAAAAATGAACAAGTGAAGAGTATAATAACTTCGGTGCAGCCGATCTTAACTTTTTTTTTGTTTTTGTTAAAAACATTATTATGTAGAATCCTCTGTATAGTATTACAAATTTATAAATTTAAATTTATTATTTAATATTTAAAATACTCACTTTCAAACCTCGTTTTTTGATAGCGTTTTGTATATTGATAAGGTTAAAACTTTTCCACTGCTCTCAAAACTTATAAAAATAAAACATTTCATTCAAAAATTTATTTAAGTTAAATGTGTAATATATGTTTAAAATATATCATAGAAAACATTTGATGAACGAATGTTGTAAAATTTATGAGATGTCATGTCCAGTGCTGGCAAACGACCAACCAGAGATCACACACATAAAGATTTGCTGCAATAAATTTTAAGCAACATAGTATTATTTTTATAAGTAGCGGTATAAAGAAATTATAAAAAGATGCCACCCACGCAACAACGGCAAGTATATGCAGTGCTATGCTGTTCTGGGTTAGCTTATGCTAGGCTATGCTATGTAGGATAGCTTTGCTCAGGCATGCGATGACAATCAATTTGGCATATACGCTGCTTAGCTTCAACGTATAAATGTGTTTGTGTATTGACAGCATCCGGCGGATGTGTCGTCAGTGACACTCGATTTTTATATGCATACTTATTCACAAACATACATATTTATATAGCAATTTGTGCGTATGTTCTGTAAATAGCGCATTTTCATAAATCCATTGCATACTTTGCTTTGAAATCAGGCAAATAGGCTTTGTGGCTATAAGAGATTTGTAATACATTTATACATACAAACATATATACATACAAACATACATATATACATGCATACATCATATGTAGTTGCTCATATAACTGTAATTTATACGTCAAAGTATGTTGGATCTTCGATACGCACGCTTGGCACATAAATTTTCTGCAATATCTGCCGACTGTATAGGCTAAGCACACACAGAAAACATATTTACATATCAATGTATGTATGTATGTGTATCAAAGTATATATGTTTCGATTTTCTCACACAAAGTTAATCACTTCGGCTTTGAAGTGCAGCAGCGTGAAGATTTATGAATTTTTTCTAACAAAATGAATTGCAAACTACTCAGTTGCCTTGGATCAGCATGCTTAATTCGGTTTTCTCGTATCGCTTCATAAAAAGAACTCCCACCAAGCCTTCTAATACATATGTATCTACACATTTACATACGTAGTTATGTAGTTTTGTAGTAGTCAGCGCAAATATCAATTTCACTTGCCAAAAAGCGAGTGTCTTTTTGCTAGTCCATTGAACCACATTAAATTGTCTGCCAAGCAAATGTTTTATATCGCCGTTTTGGATGTTGTCAATGCAACTCTGTGTTTTCGCCAAATGTGTTTTTTATGCTTTTCTAAAGTGTTCTTCAGACTACTCGTCAATTATTTGGACATCTTGGTTTTTCGTTTGATTTATTTAAGTTATCACAAACATCTATATAAATGCCTATGCATACATACACACATATTAAAACATAAAAATATGTTGGTATCGGTATGTGATTCCCTGTATATTTTGGCATTTCTTGAGTTTATTTTAAAGCTGAAACAATAAGTAATGACATTAGGCATTTAAGCCCTAAGTAATTAAGTATGTTTCTATTTTTTCTCAAAACTCTCGACTCTCGCTGATCGTCTATGTTTGAAGGTCTTTATCAGCGCAGACATATTTTATGTACATTTGTGACAATTCGAATGTTTATGTATATAGGTCAGAGAAGAAAAAACATTTTTGTGGAATTTCAAATATTTTTACAGCAATATACTATATGTATTTAAGAGTAATGTAAATGATACAGCCAATTTCGAGAGGCTTATTGGATTAATGGATTTAGAATCCATGCCGAAAAATCGTTTTGAAAATATTAGAAGTAGAAAAATTACCCCAAGTTGCTTCAAACTCGGTATTTAGGTGTTATTACTATTTTCAAATTCATAATATTCTCCTTTCGAAACATATCTACATATAGATCAAGTTCGCGAAAATTGGGCACTAGTGAGACAGTTCATTAAATATACATACATATGCTAGTATATACCCAAAACTTTCCGAAAGCGGTTTCTTAATCTGTCTTCTGCTAATATCGTACTTTGTTTCACAAAAATTTCAGGTAAATAAATAAATTTCTAGGATCTCAGCAATTCGTCAAATTAACTTTAGACTTTTACTTTCAACATGCTCCCAACAAAGATGTTGCTTTGAAACATGTTGCTAGTGACTACAGCTGTTCGGCATTTCCTGCGCAACATACACATACAAAGCTCACTCTCTCTCATATATTCGTGCACACGCTAAAGGAAAAGCCACCAGACAATTGTTAAGCTCAGAGACGCGGGCAGCATGCCGTAAAATACCGCTGAAAACAACAAGAAAACAATTGAACATTTGCCGGCATTCATCACACAACCCAGTAAGCAATTAGCTTTGTTTCTTTGAAGGTGAAGAGAACAACATTTTTTATATTATAGTTAATTATACTTACTTATATAGATATATTTCGCTGGATTTGGAGAGTTAAAGAGTAATTTGAGATTATGAGAAAAACTATAGTCACAAATAGCCATTATTTCTTTTTTGGCACACCACATTTTATTCGGTAAAATTTATAGTATTTTTCGAAGCTTACGAATCCCTTATGCAATATGTTTGACTAATTTAATAGTCAATATTTTGATTATTGAGTTAACAATTAAAACCTCGTATCTACCAAATATTTCTTTAAATTAAAATACTGATTGGTCTGTATTTCAGCTAATAATTGGTATAATATAATATTAAAATTCACTGATGCTGATCAGTAAACAGATAACCCACGGCACAAAGCGCCTATGTCGCTGCTTTGATCCTGTAAAACCACCAACTCATGAACAAACCTCATTATATCCTAGAGAACTGAAGAGCAAAAGTGTTCGCTTTATATCAATAAATCTCAACTACTTTTTTACTGAAGCGGAAAAACTACATAAAAAGAGACATTTTTCTAAAAAAATCCGCTGTAATTGATTTCTTAAGAAGAATTTCAGTTTACTTATAAAAGATTAAGAGATACCTACTAAAGGAAGGATTTTTGTCAACAGTCCGCAGATATCTTTATGTCATGTGAAACGATTTCAACTAAAATATAGAACTCAATCAGACCTTAAAAGTTAGGATGATATTTGAATTCTTAGATCTTTTTGTTGTTAAAAATTAACACAAGCTCAGACGCTGACCCCTAAGATAAAATTTAAGAGTAATTCTTGTAGTTATCTGCGACCAGCAGGAAACATCAATTCCGGCTGTGAAATAACGTCAGACAAGCTCCTTAACATAAAACTAATACGATATGGATTGGGAAGAGTTGAAGTAATTTTCGACCGAGTTTACAAATATGCGAACACTACCGAAAAATCGAATATGTATTTATATATGAAAAGCAAAGTCATCATTCGCGAATTGGTATCGAAACAAATTACTAAATTTTCTAGAAACTGTGTTCTCTTCGATTTATAAAGTTCCGATAATTGCTGCCTTAATGTTTACTGTGTTTAAATGTGGCGCACAAAGCAGCGCAGCAAGCGCCAAAGTTGCACGAGGCGCACGAAGTTTGGGGCGACAGCAGACGAGCGCACACAGCAACAGTTGGAAAATACACACGTGTCTATATATGTATAAGCCGGCGCGGCAAAGGGGAGCGCTGCAATCGCGGACGGTGGGTGCAGAGAACTGTTGTTGTATGCTCTCTGGCGTGTGCGTGTGCCGACGCTGCGATGGCTACGGAAGGCAAAGCGCTGCAGCACAGATTCATTCTGAAGTTGTGTCTCGTGGTGCACGGTCTAGTTTGTGGCAACGTCTGCAATCGGTGGCAATAATTCAGCGTTACTTGCGACATACATACATACATACAAGCATATAAGTGTATGCCTGTTATGTATTTTTTAATTTAACGCGTGAACTGACGATCAATCCAATCTGAGGTGCGGTGCAAGGTGATGCGTGTGTACTAAATATATTGAAATTTGTGGGAATAACAAACCAATACACACACATGCACATACAAACGCGTATTGATGGATGCGCCTATGAAAGTGCAAGTGTTTGTGCGATTTGTGATAGCGTTTGGCAAATTGAAATGAAATTTCGCAGCAACATTTTGGCCGCCAATTGACACTGTGTGGGTTTGGGCGCCCCGTAAAATCACCGCAAAACTTGGCAAAATTCGAATTTTATTTTATGCCTAATGTAGTAAATGGGTGAAACTCATATGCATATGCGGCCGCCACTACATATGTATTACTGCGTACAAGTGTTTGTGTGTGTGTGTGTGTGAGTGCGTATTCGTGAAGTGTCTGGTGTGTTTTCGCGTTCGAGGAAACTGCGCGCCGCGTTTCGCGTTCACTTTTTAGTTTTCCCCACTTTCGGTGCCTTGTTGTTGTTGCTGTCAACATTGTTGCTATTGCATATTGTTTTTGTTATTTTTTTTGTTCTTCATCTATAATTGCTGTTTTGGCTACGCAATTCTCCACAACATTTATTTTACTTACGGAAAGTAGTTTATACGCGTTGTTGTTGTTGCCGTTGAAGTGATTTCGTTTTGGAGGTCTGCGCGCGCTTGTGCCGCGCGGCAGTCGGTGCGCCACACCGCCCATTCACCCAACCGACGAGCGCGACTGTTTCGCCGTTTAAGTTTAAAAATAGTTTTCGAAAACTCGCGTCGAATACGCACGAGCCAAGGGGAAAATCTTGTGAAAACTTGTGTATAACGTAGAAGTGCAAGAAGAAGCAGCAGTAGCAGCGAAGAACGTGAGACGAGTAAAGCACTTTATGCCTTCTCAGATTCTTGATTTTTTACTACTTCGTGTTAGTTTCCACGCGTTTTTGTTGTTGTTTTGTGTTGAATTTTGTCAACGCGTACGCGTCGCGGCGTCTTCAAGACGCGCGGCAGTGACGATTTTTAAATTTCTGTGCTTTTTTCGTCAATTCATTGTGTATACTTTGCAGTTCTTGAGATTTCCCCCTCTATGCGCTCGCACAACTGTGAAATTTCAAATCAATTTTGAAATAGTTTTTCTTTTGTTTTTTTTTGTTTAATAAAACAGCACAAGGAAACTGACATTTGATTTCGAGTGTAGTGTGTGTGTTTATGTGCGCAATGTTTGCAGTGTACTGAGTGGCAGTTTTCCGGTGCTGTATTCGAATTGTGCAAACAAAAAAAGATATATTGAATAATAATATCGTGCAAAATGAAACTTTGGAAGGCGAAAAAGCCGATTAGTTGCGTTCCCGGCAAATCTGCAGCGCTGAAGAATGAGGATAAACTGGATGGCGGTAGTAACAGCGGTGGCATACCGTTAACGCCGCTTGTTTCGGGTGAGTTGCGAAATATTTTGATTAAAAGTGACACTTAATAATGGCAATCTACTATATATTACTGCTGATGTGATGAAGAACTGGCAAATTCGGATTCAATAAACCTCCGTCTCCTCCTTTGATATCGATAAATTATTATTATTTTTTGCTTTGTACAAGCAGGAATGATATTCTTGGGCATAAATAAGTTATTAGATAATGCTCCAACTTCAATTTAACAAGAAAATTGTAGCTTTTTTCCATCACTCTATAATACTGAGATTTAAATATGATTGCCTTAACGGATTGCATCTGGTTTTGTCAGTAAATGGACTAAAGGCTCATATTCATTGTTCTGGTGAAAATTTTTTCGCATTGCCGAACCTTCAACTGACGTCAAATATTTCTTTAATAATCTAGTAATGATAGATTCCAACAAATACTCCAAATTTTGCTGTGCGTACTTGTGGACTACCATTTACTTGAGCAAGTTGAAATTTTGGAATAGTAGTAGTAGTGCTCGTAGCCCTGTCGTCTAAGAGGTTTATCGTTAGCATCTTCATAACGACTTGAAGTTTCTTAACAAGTTTCCATTACATTGTCTTAGAATTACTTACGTAATTACTGCATTGTTCGTATCGAACCCCCAGCCACTTATTATTGTTCTTAGACTTCCAAAAATTACTTGCTATAAAATAATTACGCAACAATGAGGAATTAATGCTCAAAACTGAGGCTTAGTATTTTGAAGAACAATATAAATAGTGCTACAAAAAAGGTGTCTTGAAATTGGAAGAGCACTATTAACGGCGTATTGTTCTGCAAGGTAACTACATGAGTGTTAGTCTGCTTGGCTGGGCTCCCGATATGTGGCAAAGGAGCCTACATACACTATATATATATATACCATAAACATATACATATATACCATATACATACTTTATAAATGCCATTCGACTTCGCCTTTAACCTTATAACATACATAAATATTTATATCAGTCAATGCGATTTGATAACAAAAAAGGGCCAATAGTTTATAAACTCGTCTATTAAGGTATACTTAATAGCTTCTGCTCTATTTCTCGGATAACATCAGGACCTACATTAAACAAGGGTCAGAAATGGTTCCAAAAAGCTCAAAAATTCATATAAATTTGTGGCTCAACTAGCGTTTGGCTGTCGCAAAATAGTCCTGCTCTACTCGCACTTTATTTTTTTAGGGGGGTATTCTGGCTTAGAAATTTAAAGATATCGATTTCTTTCTTGCATATTATTGTAGTATGACCCTTAAAGAATAAGTCTCTAAAAATATTTTAATTATTTTCGGAGTTACAGCTCATTTTGTGATGCGCCGACCGAATCGACTGGCAGCTCGGGGCGAGCTTTAAGGTCGCTTTTCTCTGAACTACTTTTTTTAGAAACGATGTACATGATATCTCAAGTTCTACTCAATCGATTTACTTGAAATTTCATACAGAGCTGCTTTATACATTATACTATCGCACTACGAGAGGATTTTTGTAAATTTCTTTAAAAGATTCCGAACGGCAAAAAAAACGGAAATAACGAAACATATTTTTCAAACAGCCGCCAATTTGCGAAAAAAATTTCCCAAAATCCTTTCGTAGTGTTATAACTACATCCTTCATCTTTAAGGATCACTCAACAATTTCTATTTCAAGTTACTGGAAAACCTGATATCCTGCACACCAGGATACGCCATTTTAGCATCAGTCCCCACTTTGCCGGCCTGGAATTTTTTGAAATTGTTTATTTTTTTTATAATATTAGAATTGATTTGTACTCTTTAAATATCAATAAAAACATATATAAAAAGTATGGTAAAAATATTTCTATTTATCGGGTCTGCAAAAGAGCCTGGAATTCGTTCTTCGAAAACAGAATACCCCCTTAATAGAAATATTGCTTTATTTATTATTTTTTTAATTCTAACTCAGTACAGTATTTTTGTAAGATTAGTTCCTATATTATTTTTTATTGTTAAATGAAAGTCTTTAAGGAATTTTTTTTTCTGTATTAACACATATTTTGAGACACCGAAAATTATGTAAATAGGCATTATGCATTACGATTTTTAAAATATGAGCAATGATCGTTTAAAAGAACTGCTTTAAAGACATGAGTTAGTCCATTACTGCATTATACAAGTATGATTTCTCCAATAAATGCGACTTTAACTGTTCTGCTGTTTTTGAAGAAGACTGTCATAACTCAAACTCAAAAACTGAAAACATGTGTATTCCAACATATTTAATTAATAATATTACATATTTAAAAATATTTATAAATATTTGATTATAAAATTATCACGACGAAAATAGTTATATGGCATGTGTTACGATCTATGTACATATTTTGGAAACACTAAAATTAAATGCGTTATTTAAGGGTTAAATTTGACTAAGTCATTACTTCAAATAATTTCTTTTCGTTTCATTGATTTCCAATTGTAAAAAATACACCTTTTTGTATACCATTCTTAATTGTTTTAGTTTACAATAGCTTTTAATTTTTTATGAAAGGAACACTAGCTGCTTCGTGTTAAAGTACATTGAACTTTGTCGGTTTGAAATTATGCTCTTCAAGTGTTAAAAGTACTCCCCCAAAAATTGTTATTTTGTAATCCAATACTCAAAACAAAATGTGCATTGACCCAGTACCTCTATGTATGTTTGTATGTATATGTATATGTAGTGCACAACTCAGAAACCCTTTGTCAATATACGAGTACATTCACCGATAGATAGTCGCTTGTAATCATAAATCACGCTTCATCCGAACACAACGCACACCTTTCAGCGATCAACGTTTATTTGTTTTGATTTGACTGTTAGTGGCTGAAATTGCAGTAACACCCCCGAAAACGCAAGTGACACTGCTTACATAAGTACATACATCTGACATACAAGTTGACGTGTAAGGGGGTGTGTAATTTTAATAAAAATGCATTTATGTTACACATCAAAATTAAGCCGCTTCTCTCCATTTAAGTATGTGTGCGTATATGTTTATGTATTTATCTGAATCTGTCAATCATTGTCTTGTCATAGTTGTAGTTGTTGCAATTATTGCTTTTTTTGTGGATTCACAGTTGTCATTATTGAAGTGAATGCGTAAACAAGCGACATCTGGCCTCCGCCATCAGCATTTATGGTGGCCACTTCCAATAACTGGCATTCCCGCTCATGTGTGGGTGCCACGCTGTCAACGACTATGTTGCAGTTACGTTCAAACGCGTGCATAAAAGCATATAAGCGCTCAGCTGCCGTTGTCACGCGCATTTTTTTAATTTTTATCGCATGCAATATTTGTTTGAATGGTTTTTATAGCATGCGATATTTCTTCAAAATCAAATGAAATTGCCTTTCAACTGGTGCTTTTAATTTTTTCTTTGTTTTATGGAAGTTCAGCAGATCAATCGCTAAGTTTTCATGCGTTTTGGTGCTTTCCGCTTGAATTGTCTTTGTCGCAACATATATACATATATACCTATATACATGTACACTGAGGCATATACAATACAAAAAACTACGCCGTATTTTTATATGATTTTTCTTTACAACTTTGTTATTTTTTTTTGTCAATTATTCTGCTACAAATTGAAACATTTGAAGTCAGCCTTGCTGATCGCAACGATCGCGATCGCAATCGCTTTGTTCTATGCCATAAAGCTAATATTCGATTTTCCCCAATAACTTAGGCGCTCAGCAAGCGGGCTTGTGTGCCGCATGCCGCTCGCTCTTTCAGCTCACATTTGACGTTGCGGTTGTTGTCGGTAGCTTAATTGCAAATGGTTTGCCGCCTCCGCGTTCGATTTGTATCTGGTAAATGTCAACGATTTGCTTTTGTTGTTGCTCTGAATGATCCCATTTGGCCATTTACTTGGGTTATCTGCCATTGTCCGTTCATTTAGTGCGTTTGAAGCTGAATTTTTATGAAATAATTGTGGGAAATTCTTTAATGGCTTTACAAACTCTTTTTCCGAGAATTTTTATTTGCTCATATGCTTTATTTCGATGGCGATTCGAACACATGCTTATGGATAAAAGTGTGTGATCTCTATGAATTATGGCAAGTTTTATCTGTATTTTGGGTAATAATATAATTGTAGTGATTGTAATTCGATATTTAGTGTGTGCCTGGCTGTTGTTCTGCAAGCTGAAAAAGTTTTAGAATACCAAATTTGTCGGATAACATCTACGAGTACAACATAAAGAGGTAGAGCGGCTCGAACAAATCTTTAACAGAAATCTATTTAAATTTTTTTTGCCGAAAAGACAGTCAAAAAAATTGCGATCGAAAAAGTTTTCAACAGTGGATCGATCTAGCGCAGTTTGACGTTCTGAGAATAAAACACGCCATAACCGGGCTACTTGTTTTACGGCTTTGTTATCTTAATCCCTTACAACCTTCCATAGGGAAAAGGCCGACCACGTTCAAATGAAAGTTGACGGATCACCGAGATGGCTTATACGTCTTTTATCGATATCGATTAATCGTTTGATAAATGTTGTAAAGTTGTGAATTGTGGATCCCTTGACTGAAATATCATTACCAACAGAATTTTTAAAAAAATATGGATTGAGGATGACAGTGTCGTAACACTCTTCTGTCATTGTCATTCCTATAGGAAGCGTTGTTGTTTTATCCAGCATCTAACCTGGATCTGTCAGTCTTCGACGATGATTATGTATCGATTTTATGAGGCCACATCACGCAAAAATTTCAACAAGGCTCAATGTCGTCATAAATGGAATCGCTTCTTTTATAGTTTTAATGGAGCTTGAACATTTCAATACTCATGGAAGATAGTTGGTAAGACTGTTTGCCACTTCTTTTGAAATGAATCAATGAATTGACGCTTGCAGTGTTCGAACACAAAAGTCTTTCGCAAGATTTTCGGTCCTTTAGATGTTGGCGATGACTATCGTATGCGGAAAAACGAGGAGCTGTATATGCGCTGTACCACGCAATTGACATTGTGCAGCGAATAAACATCCTCTCGAGTATGGATGATGACGCTCAAGCGAAAACAAGGTTTTTGATGCCATAGTCGGTGGTAAAAATTGTAGAAGAAGCAGTCACGAAACTCTTTGTAAGGGCCCGGAAGGCGCAATTACGTTAGGCCGACAACTTTATTGGGCTAAAAAAATGATGAAGAGAATGACAATTTATAAATATATTTATATGCGGAGAGTTCAATGGTAAGGTTTTCGACAACACACTTTCAGTGATGATAATGATTATATAATATTTATAATGAATATAAAAGGATATCCGAAAGTACTTGCACAGAGATACAATACTCGTATTATGCAATTATATTGATTTTCGCCTAAATTTTTTTTATTCAGAATTTAGTTAATTAAACACTCATACAACTCCGACACAATTTGTTGCAAATAATTAGAATTCGATTTGCAATTAAAATTCAACTAATTGTGCTTGTCATTTCATTTTGAGGCAAATATCTGGCATAGCAGCACAAGCATGCCGACTCATAGCACTGGGGATGCCACAGTTGTTGGCATAAAGTGAGTGGCACACAGCGGGCTCCTGTTGTCGCTGCTGCCGCCGTGGCCACTGCCACTGTCAACGCGCATTGCAATGCACTTTGCGGGTTCAATGCACAATCGTGTCATCGTCACTTGGATCGTTCGTTGCTCGTGGCGCTGTCGCTGTTGCTGTTGCCGTCGACGTTGTTGTCGTCGTCGTAGCCATCATCGTCTGCATTCGCGTTAATTAACACGTGTCCACAATTCAAATTTGTATCAAGGAACACAAAAAAAAACTTACAAAAACAATTCGAAATAAAGGCGCTTGGGTGCTGTCATCGCAGGGAGTTAGGCGAACATGAAAGTTAGGCGAAGGGAAAAGAGGCGCAATAGAAAGTAAACATAAAATTTAAAATATATATACCTATATATATTTCTATATACATAAGTATGTAGTATATGAAAAACAAGTTTCTGTTTTCTTAATTTAATCGCCCAACTTTTTTGCCGTTGCTTCCGAGCGTAGGGAAGGCGAACGCGCACATTGCAAGGCAGCGCAAATTAATCCCACAAATTACATGAAAATCCAGCACGGCATTATTTCATTATGTATAAATACATACTTATAGATGCAAACTTATATATTTTTTCGTGGCTGCTGGATGCTTGAAGCGTTGTCGTTATTTTTAGCGAATGTTGAAATTGTGGAATTCGTCGCCTCATCCAGCCTATTCGCAGCGCCATAACTCCTTCTTTCAGGCAAATCATAATCATGGCATTTTTTGACGTTTTCTTTTCATATCTCGCGGTGAATTTTGTAGTCGTTGCATTATTGCTTAGTTTTGTGGTGGGCGAAATGATAGACTGGTTCATTGGTAGGCTATTTTTTGTATAAATATTTTCAAATATTTTGGAATAAGTTTAGGATAAGTACAGAAAAATGGCAAAACTATTTCGAAAGAGCGGAGATCTGTTCAAACAAACCATCTAAGTTCGCTCAGTGGTCAAACCCATAATTAAACAAATTTTAAAAATCATTTAAAAAAGTTTTAAAAAGTCTATTTATAATTCCTAAGAAGCCCAGTTGTACAAACCGAATTGTAAGGAATTAATATTGTAGTTAGATAGATTTTGGATCACTCTAGTATACCAGTCAAAATGGATTTCTATATTCGTTCATGTTAGGAGATTAGTTTGTCCATAATACCGAATAAATATTGTTCGAAAGGTATAAGTTTCTCTTACGGTATTTTGGTAAGATCGTCTCTAAATATGACCAATAGGAATTGTTTCGAATCAAGGTAACTAATAAAATTCTAAAAACTTTTTCATACTAGATTTCTCAATGATTTTAATAGTTTAAAAGCCAGGTTAGATATTTAAGCATTCCACCTTTGTTTTTATAACAAAGAAAGATAATCAAAAACATCTCTGATTTCATAAGGTCACACTTTATGTTTATGTACTTCTGGTATCGACCAGGTTAAGACAAATATTCTTTTTTTTCAAGATCGATGGTATAGACCTTTGATTTCAATTATACTCTGAACAGAGATGAACAGCGTGACAGGCTGTTTATTATAGTTTCGGTGCAACCGAACTTAACTTTTTTTCTTGTTTTAATATTGCTTTAGATGATACAAAAGAATAAAATTCATTTTCCAATTTTAAAGTCATACTTTCTGCTTTAGCCTTTCGGTTATCGACAAGCTTAAAACAAAAAAAAAATCAGTTGATGGATGATGTTTCTTTTTAAGATTTATCGAATAGACCTTTGTCGTTAATTTTGTATTAAATTTATCAGGGTTAAGCTCATTGAGTTTCTGCAGCAGACGTTCTCAATAGGGGAATGCAGATTTCATGATAAGCACTTCCATATATTATATAAATAGTTTTCCAATAATGCCGAAAATATAATTTTTAATTTTCTAATAAATCATGAAAAGCTTTAAACTTCGATGTGTGACAATCTTTCCTTAAATCATTGCTGTCGTCAGTTTAGGATTATACAAATTAAAGCAGTCACTAATAGGCAAAGGTATAAAAGTACCGCAGAACAATAAAATACAAAAAAAAAAAAAAATCGGAAAGTGAAAAAAATCGTTCCAAAATATCACGAAACTTTAATAAGTTTTCCTGCCAGGGCTACGGATGCAACAGTGTGCCCCTCAAATGCACACATGCAACCATATGCTGCAATGTTACACCGACAACGATTCGCTTACACTCATGTATGTGTGTATGTATATTTGTGTACAACAACAACAATCGCGGAATGTCATTTCCCTGCTGTTGCTTGTTATGACACTTAAGTTGTTGTTGTTATTGCAACTCTTCTAGCTGCAGTTGGCTGCTGCAGTTGCAGGCGCAGTACTTGCTGCCGCCTTAATTGTTGTTGTTGTTTTTCAATATGTATACATGTAATTGTGTTTGTCTATGTGTGCGTTAGGGGTGCAAAGTGTTTATTTGATTTTTATCGTTTGCTGCAGTCGCCAACCGCATGTTGCCAACTCGATTCCTTCATTCAAGCAGACACCCTTTGCCGCCTCACCACCAGTGTCACACACACACACACGCAGTTATTCATGCAACTTGAAATCTATAAGTACATCATCGTTGTAGTTATTGCCACTTTCATTGTTTGTTGTTGTTGTTATTGTTGTTTATACTGCGTCTTGTTGTCATTGCTGCTGCACAACAACAACAATAATTGTTATTGTTCTCTTGTGTCGATGGTTTTGATATCGTCTCGAGTTTGTTGTTTTATGTTAGTCTTGTTGTTATTTTCGTGTTAGTATTTTTGTTATTATTTTTGTTGTTGTTGTTGTTGCATTTATATTGTTATGCGCACTTTTGCTTTATTTGCACCCAAAGGACGTTTTCTCAGCATGCAGTCACTGAGTCCATACACACATATTTGCCTTTGCCATCAATTTTATTTGTCGTGCTGTTGTTGTTTGTGTGTGTGCATGCGTGTTACAACTGCAGCTTAAACGTTGCTTATTGCTGTTGTAAAATGCGTTTTCATTTATTTTTATGATGTGTGAAATTGTCGGCGAAGGTTTAAAGTAAATCTTCGAGTTCTCTTGTTTATCTTAAAACAAATTGTAAAGTGCGGTGAGAGAGAACAAGAGCGTATCATTAAATACGCATGGATGAAGAGATGTATATGTGTACACTCGGTAAAGATTTTTATTGCATTTTTTCGTTGACATGTGGGATTTCTCAGTGAGTGAAAGTTTAAGCATTTTCTAGAAAATTCACAATGAGGAAAAACTTATAGGTTTGATAAAAATGCAACTGAACATATTTTCTAAAAAAATATAAAAAACCCTAATAATAATAAAATATAATACCCTTTACAAGTGCATTTCTTATAGCGTAGTAGGGTATAAAAAGAGTTTTATCTTGATTTTGATCGTTCAGTTTGTATGGCAGCTATATCTTAAGGTGGTCTGATATTAGCGGTTCCGACAAATGAGGAGCTCTCTGGGGAGAAAAGAACGTGTGCGAAATTTCAGAACGATATCTTAAAAATTGAGAGAATGTTCATTTATATATGTATGTTACTAAATATGGTCTCCAACGTTTCTTTTTCGTTCTTACAAACTTCGTGGCGTATTACCGTTCATATTCTCCCACTAAAAATTTAGAAAAAATAGCCATTTTGATTATAGTCGCATCTATTAAATCGGAACAAACCGAATTGGTATCCTGTGAAGGACAATGAATACGACAACATTAATCACAAAATGTTGCAGAGGGTGGTAGGCCATTACAACAACAACAGTCAGTCGCTGTTCTCGCTGCTATTTAAGTATCCTCAGAAAATCTATTTTTCAAGTAGCCCTTACCTCCAATTACTATTGCATGCTTCTTCGAATCGCCACTTTTCTATCCTGTAAGTCTTAGCTCTGGTCTACTGACCAAAATATTATATTCCAACAACAAAGTTATCCAGTTGAATTCAATACTTTCTACTTCATGTTGGAAAATTATCTTTTTTATTGGTAATGCTGGAATTCTCTGAAGCATTTCCAGGCCAGAAGTTCCAAGGAAAGGTTTTGAGAATTTAATTTAAATAACTTCAATTTTGTATAAGTTTTAAAGTAAATGTTCGTGAAGAATGCTGTTTAAAAATGTAGGATTATATAACGTTTCGGGTAGGCAGGAGGTAGGAGCATAGTAATTTTACATAACAGGGATTACGTTGGTCAAAACGTAGTTGATTTATTGTTGCGAATTTTAATATATACTTCGTTTTCATTATTTTCAAAGGTCATTCGGATAATTTTTTTTATTTGATTAAATTTTCTTTGAAGGTAAAACATATCAAATCAGTAATTACCTGGTTGTGACAAACATAATCGTACATCTTAGTATAATAAATCGCTGGTGCTATTTGCCAAACTTGAAATAGTAGTGAATCAAAAACACAACGGTTAAAGCTTTTGAACTAAATATCCACATACTGTCAAAATACCGGTATTCGAGTGGTACTCATCCTTAATAGAAGCTTCAAAGCCTCTAGATTTCAAGTTTATTGTTTGGGCCGATTTGTTTCATTACACTGCACAACACTCGGCTGAGTATTGGATCAAATCTGTTTTTCAAGAGTAAAGGTTCAAAATCACACAAGCACATACATATAAATATGTATGTATTAGAAATTTGTTACATACATTTATACATAGGTATACAATCAATTCATTAAGCACATACCTTCCTAGGCAAAAGCATTCTAGCAATAATTTACAACTCAACACTCGTAAATTTTTACACGATCTTCAAGCGAACACGTACTTACGCTCGAAAATGTCTCGATTTAGCGCAAAAATCCGCTAATGAAGCGCATCGAACATGTTGAAATGCCATTTTGTTGGATTTGTGACAAACTGCTAATTTACCAGTGCGCCCGTGCGCCCATTCATTAGTGCCGTTTCAGACAGGGACTCAAAAGAGTCGCATTTTTTTCAAATTTTCTTTTGGTGTCGCTCTGGGCATTCACACGGTCAAAAAGAGTCCAGCAACTCGAGTCTAGTTTTTCTGCATTCCTTTTCACAAAATGTTCGTAAATATTTGTGCGGTTCGACTGCGCAACACCGCGCAACACTGCATGCTGCGTATTTCATTTGTATGTTGAGATGATGGTCACACATTTTGCTTGCAATGAATTACCATGAATATGGTAGAACAATATGCATAGTACAAGTACCTACCCGCTAAATAGTTTCAAAAAAATACTAAAGACGGGAATTCCCTAATCCACAAGAATGTATTGAATATCCGCAACTAATATTTTCAAGGCCAAATTTATAATAGCAATTTCCTAATCTTTAAGTATTAAAAACTCATAATTTCTTTACTCCGTATTAAAAATTCATAATTTCTTTACTCCATAATCTATATCTTAATTTTCTCCTTATTTACAATTTGTCATAATATTTCTATTATTCTATGCATACGTATTTGCATATTACATACAAAAATAGATAACAGAACTCAAATTTGCGATCGAATTCATTTGAAACCGAGCGCTCTTGCAACCATTCAAAGGATTTGAAAGTGAAAAGGAATGCTGAAAAGGGTAGCAGCGAGCTGTTACGAAAAAGAACACAAAGCGTGCCACCCGAACACGAGTGGCACGGTCCCTTCGTCTTTCCTCGTCGTCCCCTCGCCCACAATAAACTGGTATGAGACTCTTTTGCGTCCCTGTCTGAAACGGCACTTAGATGATTTGACGCTGACGATAACTACCACATAAATTTTTATTAGAGACTCCAACGGCAGACACTTCAACGCGAAGTTTTAGCGAATTTTGCAAATATCTACGCATTACACCAGGCAAAAAGTGTGGTTAGCTTTGGGTTGGCAGCACTGGTTGACGGCGTCGGCAATGTTCGGCGCAGCCCAAGACGTTGAGTAAGAAAAATCGCTAACAACGGTTAACCCGCGCCTCAACCACAATTTATCTGGCAGCAAATCCATTCAATTGCCAGTCGCCGCAGAGCATCGCATGCAAGAGTGCGCTCAATGAAAGGGCAACCAGCAGCCGGCAGTCGGTAGTCGGCAACAAGCAATTGGTTTAGCCGCAATCGGCAGCAACGCGACGTCATGAACGTTCTTTCTCCTACGAGAACGTCTGCTGCCTCAATCACAAATGCATTACGCGGTGTTTTTTTATATATATATTTTTATTTTTGGAGGCAGGAGTGCTGCTTCCCGGTCTGCGTCGGCTGCTGCCGAGTGCACTTAGATGAATGCATGCGTTCATGCATACATACATACTTACTTATGCCTTATGCTTGCGAAATGCATTTGATGAATTTATGGTATTCCACGCGTAATTTAGAATTTAATTAAATTTCATTTCCATTACTTTGCCGTTTTCTTTATTTTGTTTATATAATTAAAACTGAGCCGCCGTAGACCAGTCAGGCGGGTCAGCTGCGCTAGATTGACAGTTGGCGAACTGGCAGAGATTCTCACGCAGCGAAGATGATCGACCACACACACACATACATATGTACATATGATACATATGTGTGTGTGTGTGTGTGTGTGTGTCTTTATGTTTATACTAATATACCCATGTACTCATATTACCGGACACTAAATACACATTTGCTTGTGTAGAAATGCACTTATAATTAAGGGTTACTACGAAAGGGTTGCAATTTCTAATGAAGCAAAGCTATTCTCTTATTTATTTATAAATGTTATACTCCTTTTTTCAGCATTTTTATTCATGCAACTTCATTCAACAAGCATTAACGTTGTAATAGTGATGCTATTAGGGCTGTCATTTGAGAAAGGACAGCGCTTCAATCATAAATATGATCTTCAATTTATTCATTTTAACTCATCAGCTCACTAATTGTGATTAATAAGTGTCTTTTCAAGCCAACAATATTTTCCAGCAGCTGATAATTGCAATTGTTTCAGCATTAGTTGCATCTTCTTGCTCTTTAATAGAAAAAATCTAACAATCGGTCAATCGGTTGAAATATCTACACTTATATTTACAGGATTACTTCTGTTTAAATTAGCATCTGATCAAAGTTTACCCGGACTGACAAAAATCATTATTTTCACGTATTTTAATACACTTCTTTACGGTCGCCTTTAAAATGAACTGTTTTTGAGCCAATATAAGCATTCCAACACTTAAACCAAATCTTCGTACACTGCTTACAAGTCACGGCTGGCATGGTCTTCAGTGCTTTCAGCGAATTTTGGCACACTTATGAAACGCCATTCGCTGGATTGTGGGAGTGTTTCGTTGTAATATTCATAAACGCACTTCTCGTCGCTAGTAATGATGTATTTGATGAATGTAGAGTCCTCAGCTAGAGCACGAAGTCGTTCAGGGAGGAGACAATAGAGTGAGGAGTTTTTAGTCCCAGTAGTTTCACAATGTAACAATGGGCCTCCTATAGGCCTAGGTGTGTCGAAAGACAGGCACTCTACCTACCTACCTAACTACGTCCAACATGATGAAGCTTCTATAAAAACCATGTTGGCTGAGAATTTCTGGAAATAAGGGTCCCATATTGTATGTTTTCCCACGTAAACCTGACTGAGTGGTATCAGTGTGTCCTTGTGGTTAGGTGGGTGATAGTCGCTGTCACATTATGTGCTCCTTTCGTCAGCCTTTCTGGTGCTTGTAAGCGGCACTGAGGTTTGGAATAAGCTCTTAAAGTCATACATGGAAAATTTATAAAGGGGCGGCTTAGTTATTAATGATCTCAGCAGCATTACGGGATTTAGTGCAGAATGCGCTTATAATTCAGACGGCTGAGCGCCTAAGCCGTTTATATATTGGTTTTATATTCGAGCTATGGTCTAGATATTGGGTTCACCAGTGCAGCATACTGAGCACATTGCTGTCGCCATTGGAAATATCCAGCGGTAGCGTTCGCCGTTTCTTTATGGTATTTGGAACCAATCTAAAAAAATTGATATTTATTTTAGTAGTTTTTCTCAAATTATGCTTCGTGTCTACTCTTGCAACCGGGCTTTAGTTGAGGCAAAGAAGCGTTAAATATATTCTCAAATCCTCGTTTGTTAAGAGTTGATGTTTTCTTTGATCTTCTGACCGCTATTTCGTTTAAACTCACCAAAGAAAACCATAGCGCAAAAGATTGATGTTCATCCAACAAAGCTTAGACACTGCCTTCACTGATGACTATTATAATTCCGTTCTTTTGCTTTTATAGGGTCGTTTACGAATATATGTATTGACCGACCCTTTTGGACCGTTGACAGCCTCGACTCTTACAATACTTTATTTAACTCAAATTTATTGGTGCTTGGAATGATATTTACTTCTTATGCTCCTTCTTGCAAAAATGCAATTTAAAACTGAAATAGCCACTAACGGCATTTTCACGTACGAGTAATGTCCATTCATTCATTTATTCCATCAAAAGGAATTTAATTGTGAGACTTTGTGTGAAAATATGCCAGGGATGCACTTCATTTTAGATTGCTGTAGATTGCAAAGGCTGGGCTTAAGTGATGGCACAGGCTGAAGACACAACAGCTGAGCGGTGGTGGTGGCGTCTCCACAACTGACACTAAACACCGCTGCCACACATGGAACACACACACACCCACACAAACAATTTTGCAGTACATGCAACACCAGCGCATTACAAGAAAAACCAATTAAATTAATTCAAGTGTGGTTCCGCAAAAATGTCATCATCTGATAAAGGGCAGATACATAGCTACACACAAACACATGTATATATGCAACTCTATGTGTGTAACTGCATTTTGCCTTGCAGCGCACAACTTTTGAAGCAACCGCACCAAACCCATTCATGCAGCGTGGCAAAGAATGCAAAACATGATGGTGCGCTGCCGAAGCGGCGGCCGAGGAGCGCAGAACGCAATAATGAATTATGAAGGCAAGTCGAAAGTGTTTTGGCGAAAAGCCGCGCCGACACTCGGCAAACCAAGTGAGCACTAAACCGCTGCTCGTGTTACGCGGCACGACCTCAGGCCACAAAAGTTGTACATGGGGCGCGCACTGCTGCTGTAATGTGGGGGAGCAGGGAAATCAGGCCAGCGAAGTTAAAAAGTCAAAAATGTAGAAGAAGCGTGAAGCGACTGAAGTTAAAAAGTCGTATGTGAAATGCGCAAAAACTGCAAGCCGCAGGCTGAGAACTGGGGAAAAGCAGCAGAGGCGCGCCAATTTTTTAGTGACAAAGTGCGCGGTGTGCGATGGGTGTCCGCGCCAGAACTGCCGCTTTCATTGTGCGTGTGTTAGACGCGCTGCATGTAATACAAGGAGTCATCAGAATTTTACCACATTTCCGAAATACGCTCAACGCGCGCTCGTAGCTCAACTGGCGGCGCATAAAACTCGCTGAAGCTCTTTGTGAAAATGATTTATTGCAAATTTAGTTGAGTTGAATTGTAAGCGAATAATACTACGAGAGGGTGAAGGCAGAGAGGAGGCAAAATTGGAAGTCAAAAAAGATAGTGGCGGTGATTGTGTGGCGGTTGAAGGGCCTCACACACTTGTAATGGTAGCCGGAATTGCCTCGGCAACAAAACAGCCTCGCCGCGCGGTGGCAGCGATGTTAATGCGCGCGTAATGTACTTACTTTGAAGACAAAAAGGGGCGATAATATATCAAAATGCAAGATAAATATGGTACGTACATATATATATAGTATATATACATTTTCAGGCAGTGGAAAATTAAACCAGCTAAGCCTGCAACATTGAATAACGAAAAAAGTCTGGTGAGCAACCAGCGTATCTTCAGTCGAATCTTCGAAAAACGATGACGTCAATGCAGTCGCTACTATCGCGGCAGCGAGTATGACGCATTACGAGAAGGAATGCCAGCTCACATGACTGGAAAAAATTTTGTAGTGAACTAATTGTGTACAAAAACAAAAGCAAAGATTTTATTTATGAAATAAATTCGAAAATCGGAGGAGCGCTGTGAGCAGGCATATAAATGAAAATCAATCCACAAGTCGTCCACAAAGTGCAATGATGCATTGAATTGCAATGAACTGTAGCATACCTCGCAACCTTCACGATAAAGAAAAAATAAAATTAAAGGCCATTATAAATGCTTTCACAAAAGTGAAGGCATTCAAAACCACTTTGTCACCCCCTAATTGCAGCGCACATGCTTTCACATACAAACATGTATAATATATGTATATATTTATACATATTATGTATGTAACTGTGCACGTAGTGGGATTTCCAAATAATACCGCCTACAAATAATCACTTATGTTATTGATGTCGTATTTTACCCCCAGCAGCAATTTCTCACACGCTCCCGGTAAGTTCACGGGAAAGCACAGTAATCTATACAAATAATTTGTTGATATGAGAAAAATTGTTATTGTATAAATATTTTTGTATATGTTGTGTGCATGTGTGTGGTACTCCCTAATTTTTATATCCCAAATTGACTGATTGCACACATTTTCTGGAAATTAATACAAAAATTGTTGACGAGGCGTGTAGGGTTCGGCGTCAAGAAATGTTGATGATCCCTTTAATTTGTCAAACAATCGCTATAAATATGTTATTAGCGGCATGATTTAACATTTTTTTTGCTATTCGTTATATACATATATAATCGGGGGTTCTGATTGAAATATGATGAGAATAGAAATGTTTCTCATAACGGAGAAACTTGCATATAACTGAATCGAAACTTAGAGAACCAGGTAAAGAAATTTAAAGAAAAAACGACTTTCAAGCGGCCAAGACCATCTGCAGCATAATAAGCTTCAGTTCAATAATTTAATATTTTAAGCTTTCGGCTTTTAGCGTCTAGTGAGTTGAGCGAGCGATTACTAATTGATGAGATTACGAGTTCAGATCATCGTTCAAAAAATATTGTAGGTAAGGTTAGGCCGTGGGTTGATTCAAACTCGATGAATGTCACTTGCACAGAAATTCGTTCTTTGTGTTACCCAAAAACTCCTATGAGGTAGTTCACCAAATCCTCAACGATCGACGGATCATTTTGTGCTCACCACAAACTTATTGAGGCGGTTAAGATCAAACCTAGCAACTTCGCTAGGTTCGGCAAACGACAAAAAAATTTTCTCTACTGCTTCTCATAAGTTCCATTCGCCGTTCGGCAGCGAATCGAGCATTTACGGTCGTCAGGTCTAACTAAATGAAACGAATAAAAATATCGTGAGTGTAAAAATTGACATCTCGACAGCAGTCTCCAAAACTATTTCCGGAATAACTTATACTGTTATAAGAACAACAGCTAAAAACTCACCGAAATGTTTCTATTATTTGTCGGGAAAAAGAATAATATAGTAAATGAAGGTCGAGGTGAAGGCATGACTATGGTAAAATCTCACGAGCACTCTGTCACTTCGATATAAAAGAAAAACTCAGAAAGTAATGAAATTTGTTAAAGTACACGAAGTATTCTATGCTATTCTCTCTGAACATTAAAAAATTAAGATAAGATGAGCTAAGAAGAGTTGCGCGTCTGTTGTCGTTCAAAGCACGTTTTTTAGACAGTTTTGTGCTAGGCAAAAGGGAGCCATCACGGCGGTAAGCCAGCACTAACGCGCTGAATATTCTTGTCCAAGGCGTCAATCACCTATGGATTTTCTGCGTAGACAAACGCTTTCACATATTATAACTTCACCAAAAATAGTTCAGCGGTGTTAAATTGCACGCTATTGGAGGCCACACCACTGGCCACCGACGCGGGATAATGCGCTCACCAAAAATTTTCTTCAATACTTTAATGGTTTTTTGGGTTTTTAGCATGCAGTGCCGCCTTGTTGGAACCAACGGTCGCCAAGGCAAGAAAAAGTCATTAATAATGGCTCTAAAGTGTTCCCCATTGACTGTAACATTATGACCGGCCTCATTTTTGAAGAAATATGGACCAATAATTCCTTCTGCTCCTAGAGCATATTAAGCAGTGACTTTTTGAGGATGTAACGGCGCCTCAATAATGGATTATCATTACAACAATTAACGTACCCATTCAACAAAAGTGAGTTTCATCGCTGAACAAAATTTTCTTGTGAAAATTGATAGCGGTAGCCATATCGTTTTGAGTTCATTTACCGAATGTGCCACGTGCTTGTTGGTCGCTCGGCTTTAATTTAATTTAACACGAGTTGGATTTTGTAAGCCTACAAGCCAAGAAACCTTCCACAAAACCTTCCATAAGGTGGATGGACTCTGTCGGTTCTTCTGCGTTAACGTTGCGAGGTTATAAACGTGTCTGCGCTTTTAGAAGTTCATAAGTGACGGTTTAAGTTTACCTACTCTCGGACACCTATAAATTACATAACAATACGGATTTCCTTCTTTTCGAGTATAATTTACAAGCTCCAATAGATACTTCAAAAATCGTAAGAAAAATGCATATTTAAAAATCAATAACGCCGAAAGAAGAGTGGAGTTACTATTATCTTCTCATCTGCATTCTCAAACCACAAAAACAAAACAACAAAAAGGTTTTGAGTGACAAGTTTGTTTATTCCACGACTACATAAACACTTTTCTCAAAACAAAATATGAAAACATCGTTTCAGCATCTGTGTTAGCTTCATAGCTGCTCAAAAGAACTTGAAAATCTAAACATGTCACGAAGTTGCTGGGACCGAAAAGAGCATTGCAATTTTCACAGTGTCTATAAAGCATTTAAGTGCAAATGTGGCTGAAAGCGTCAATCGACTGCAACATTCGTGCGGCATAACTCAGAGCAAGCGAAACATGAAAGACCGCCAAAACAGCAGCCACTAATACCCCGATATACAAATGTTTACACATAAACACGACGAAGAGGTGAGATCCAGGAGACAATGACGAGGATCAGAGCGGAAAGGCATTAGCGCTAATGGAAGGGTAAATTGCATTACTTGCCACGGTTTGTGGCACATTATGCTGCGGCAAGTGCGAATATTACATTTGCTTAGCGATTTGCTAGTCGCATAGACGATGATCATGCTTCGGTGTAGGTGTGTGTGTGTGTGCGATTTGATTGCCTTGTCGCAGGCGATCTGTTGGGTGATCTGTTTAATTACAACAACGAAGGAAGGCGCAGGAATCGCGCGTCTCGTTGATGCTCCTTTGACAAGTCGGTGCATAAATACACACACACACACATGCATATATGGGTGTATGTATCTATAAGTATATATAATGGCATCGGTATGTCTGCCTAATGCGCCCCGTTAATTGTAAAATATTTACGAATTTAAAATAAAATTTCAAATAGCATTTGCCGCTGCGCCGCATGCAACTGTTGCAGATAAATTAGCGGCAAATGGCATTGCAATTGTAATGAAACGAAGCGCGCCGTACGCCGCCGACTGTGGTACAATTGTGTGCTGCAAATTGAAAGAGACACGCAATGCAGTTTTTGGAGTGCCGATATGAATCGGGTTAACTGTACTGGAATTTCGTTTCGGAAACAGCAATTCCGACGGCGGTAAGATCTAATATAAAAGTGAATTTTTGTACCATTTAGAGCCGCCTGCCAAAGTTAGCGTCTAAAATTTTCAAGAAAAAGCGTTCAATGAGGTCCAAAAGCATTACGGAGGTGGCAAGACTTATCTTCCAGTCTCCAGTCTTTAGTTAGTATATTACGATCTTATTCTATAAAAATGCTGTTGCTTGACATTTCAGTGACATCTAGAAATGACTGTTAGGTATCCGAAAAATGTAGAGATGTATTCGAGAGATCTCCGGTTATAGCAGGATGACCAGAAATGTCATACTGCTAAAGCACCAAGGTGGACTATAGCTTTATTAACCATCTTTACGAATTCAAATGGTCTTGGAACTGCAATTTGAAGCAGTTGGAGCTTTTTTGTCGCGAAAGAGAGATGCTATTGCGAACTCTCACTTATTAGTTCATGCCCTTAAAGTAAATATCGAGTTGACCTTTCGCGAGAGAGTAAATCTTGAAATTTTTAACAAGGCGAGTAAAAAATATATTACGAAGTCAGGCAAGACCAGATGAATAATATTATGGCTCATAAAAAACGAAAATGTATATTCTATTAAGTAACAATATATTTTTTTTTATTTCTTAGTAAGAAATTACTAAATGTATCTAAATAGCCGGATTATAAAATAAAACTAATTTTCTTTGCGCTCATATTAAATATAAGCTGTAAGTCGGGTTTTGGCAATTTTCGGTGCATTTAAAAGCTGTGTGCATGAGCGTATTTATTACAAGTAATTGAGATAAAGAGTTGCCACATGCAAATAATTAATTAAACAATTGTAATTAACATATATTTTGAATTATATATCAGAGTACTTATATTATCAATAACAAAATTTATTACAAAGTTGCCACCTGTTTAATTTTTAAAATATAAAATGAAAAACTGACAGTTTGCTTGAATGTGCGGTTTCAAAACTGTAAATTCTTTTAAAAACTTAATTTTAAGTATAAGTTCAAAGCGTGTTGCCACTTTTGATAAATTTCGGCATTATTTAAATTTGTATAAAAATATAATAAGGGCATGAAATTACTAATATTTATTTAGGAAAACTTGTTTACGAAAATAACCATGAATTTATGATATTGCAATCAATAACTGCGCTCCTTGACTAAACTCGAAGTCTAAGCGTGCCTGCAGAGTGGGCGCTTAAACGCATTTTCCTATTTACGCATTTCGCAAATTTTCGCTCGGCTCGGCTTTCAGCGTCCACTCTGCAGGCAACCTAACATAAGAATCAGTTTCACGAATTATATATAATATTAAGAATACTCAGGCAGTTTTTTGGGAAAGAGTTGCATAGTCTATGTTAGCTCTTTATTTCTTTCAAAAATTGTGAAGAGAAAGATGCCTTATTACAATAGATACCTTAAAAGAGCATAAAAAATAATCTCGTGAATAAATTTGCTTACATTCACTGAGCATAATAAATACTATTGCTTATGGTTAAAATAGTATTTGATTCGCCAAAAAGTAGAGTAGCAAATCGAACAAGCAATTGGTATAAAAGCAGTATACTTATATAATTTAAGGGGTTTCACGGCTTCAAAAAATAAAAAAACATTTGTATAGTCTTATTAAATTCTATAACATCTCTAGAATATTTTCTTAAATTCTCAAGTTGATCTCAGTAATAGTTTTGTAGATACAGTTTTGAAAAGTTGCTGGCTCGAGGTCAGCTATATAGTCACTTAAAACTTTAAACGCGTTTTTCTCGAAACTGTGTTTTCAAAGTCACTTGTCAAGATTTCTCGCGCACTACTCAACGGAACTTAATGAAATTTTACACAGATCTTCAAGTTATCCTTTACAAGGTCTTCAATTCAAATACAATTATCTTCTTTCAATTACAATTGTTTAAAACAAAAAAAAGGCGAGAAATTTTCACGAAAAATTTGTTTTTTTTAAGCGTCTGCCAATATTACAATTTTCACTTTATTTATTTTTTCTCCTTTCCAATACCTAGTTAATGATCTTAGTTCAAACACGTATTTTTTTCTTTAAACTTTTGATGATCCTGTCAGAAGTTCTGCTGTCAACGCGGAAGCAGCTTTTTTTCGATGACGGCATAATAATCGAGTTTTTAATATTTCACAAAATCTTTATCAAATATGTATCTACGGAATCATTAAAAGTTTTTATAAAATACCTCACTTTTTATATGAAAAAAAATTATTAAAAATAGGGCAGTTTTTACTCGACGAAACCCATATAACCCTTTAAGCGAGGCAGAATTTAAACAGTTTATATCTATTTGTACAGCTCAACACATGTTCTTCTGTGTTGAGTTCAAGTAGATAACATTGTTGTTGCTTTCAAATAAAGTGTTATGGAACATATGTAAACATAGAGGAAGAGATGTGTTTCATGCCATACGGCTTACAGTGTACAGCATAAGTGAAGGTACGGTTGGTTAATTCCACTATTTTGGATAATATTACTAAAAAATAATAAAAATAACCCGAATAACTTGTTAGCATTTCTTTATTTAATTATTTATTTCTCTTATAAAAACAAAAAAACAAATTTTTCTTTTTCAATAACATCAAAAATGCTCAAAGTTCATTAAAAATATGAAAAATGACATCGCAAAAGTCTTGGTACGGCTAAAGAAAAAGGATTTAATTTTAATAAAGAAAATAAAATTTAAAATGGAACTTAAAATTAATATTTCGTAGGGTATCCTTTAAGTCTAATAACCTTTTTTAACCGTTTTGGCATGGAGTGGGTTAACTTTTTGGTCACATCTGATGATATTAGCTGCCATTCTTTCATTATCACTTCTTTCAGTTGAGTTTTTGAATGTATTTCATGTTTTCGAATTCTATCTTCTAAGTATTTCCATAAATGTTCGATTGCATTACAATAAGGACTTTGTGGAGGTGTTTCCAAAAGGTGAGGTACTTTATGTATCAGCCACATTTTGACAATTTGTGCAGTATGTTTAGGATCGTTGTCCTGTTGGAAGTAGAAATCTTCCTTTATCCCCATTCCTTTATCCCCATATACAAAATGTGGTAAATCGTTATAAATGTGAGAAAAGAATAGAAAATTTACAAAGGTCTGGCAGACCAAAATTGCTTTCGGATCGTGATGAACGCTTTATCAAAGGCATAGTCAAAAAGAATCCATTTGAAAGTGCTCCAAAAATAGCTACTAGGTTGGAAATAGCTAAAAATATATCAGTGTCATCAGATACAGTGCGCAGAGCAATCCATCGTAGTGGTTATAACTCCAGAACGCCCAGAAAGAAACCCTTTGTTAGTGATGTCAATAAACAGAAGAGACTCATATTTGCTAAGCAATACGAAAGCAAAGATTTAGCTTTTTGGGATAAAGTTATATTTTCGAATGAGTCAAAATTTAATATATTTGGTTCAGATGGACGTATCAGAGTATGGAGAAAGCCTAACGATGAGCTCAATCCGAAAAATACCATAAAAACAGTTAAACACGGAGGAGATGGTGTTTTAGTATGGGGGTGTATGTCCAGTGCTGGTGTCGGAAACCTTGTTATAATCGGTGAAATAATGACCAAGGAGGTTTACCTTAATTTCTTGAAAAATAATTTGTTGCAGAGTGCGGAAAAAATGGGGATAAAGGAAGATTACTACTTCCAACAGGACAACGATCCTAAACATACTGCACAAATTGTCAAAATGTGGCTGATACATAAAGTACCTCACCTTTTGGAAACACCTCCACAAAGTCCTTATTGTAATGCAATCGAACATTTATGGAAATACTTAGAAGATAGAATTCGAAAACATGAAATACATTCAAAAACTCAACTGAAAGAAGTGATAATGAAAGAATGGCAGCTAATATTATCAGATGTGACCAAAAAGTTAACCCACTCCATGCCAAAACGGTTAAAAAAGGTTATTAGACTTAAAGGATACCCTACGAAATATTAATTTTAAGTTCCATTTTAAATTTTATTTTCTTTATTAAAATTAAATCCTTTTTCTTTAGCCGTACCAAGACTTTTGCGATGTCATTTTTCATATTTTTAATGAACTTTGAGCATTTTTGATGTTATTGAAAAAGAAAAATTTGTTTTTTTGTTTTTATAAGAGAAATAAATAATTAAATAAAGAAATGCTAACAAGTTATTCGGGTTATTTTTATTATTTTTTAGTAATATTATCCAAAATAGTGGAATTAACCAACCGTACCTTCACTTATGCTGTACACTGTATATATTTATACCATGTAAAGCTTTATACTCAAATATTATAGTGAATATTATTTAAACAAATCTTTAGTACAACCTTACTGCCAAAATCTATAAACTTTCGCTGTTTTAATTCATGCTAGCAAGATTGCCAATTGTGCTCGAGCTATGTAATGAATATATTATACAAGTATATATGTTTATATGTACAAGTATATACTCATGCCCAATTAATTCGAAAATACACAATTCTGCGGTTTCTAAACGAAATGACCTTCATTATTCAATAAATTTCGGTACGAAAATTCAACAAGCTAAGCGGCTTATATTATTTTTCTTGCTCGATATACCGCTTGCGCTCATTAAAAGTAAATACAATTCAAAGAAATATAAACAGCCAGACACAAACTAATAAAAAAAAAAAATTAAGAAACCAAATTTCATAATATACTCATACTAGTTTCATAGCCAAGAAGTAAATAAATACGTATGTACAACTCATTATGACCATAAAACAAAATTAATAAGCATAAATTTGCGCTAATTGAAAAGCTATTTGCTAGAAATTTATACAAGCCGAAAAGTTCGGCGGTTTTATTTTGACTGAAATTGTAGCAGAAAAATGTGGCGAAAATTGTACAAAATTATGGTATGCATACAAACTTTCATACATGCATACAGAATTACTTTGTTATTTACATACATACATACAAGTACATATTTGAAGTATTATATGTTGGCGTATAAAGATATGTAAGAAGTGCCGTTAGTCTACAACAAACATACATATGTTTAATTGTTCGATGCCTTGCTAACGCAATACTTGCGCACTAACGGTATATGCGTACGTATGCCACGCACGCAACAATATGTAAACAAACAACTTTATTCGATCGATGAAGCATAAAAACAGGCGTGCGGAAGCAAATGCCGAAACCAATAACACATGTTAGTATGTTATATATGTAGGTATCTAGTAACGCTAAGCACAACAACAACAACAACAACACAGAGTGGCCAAATAATCACTTACGCTTGCGTTTTGCTTAGATATATTTATTTACCTTTTAAAAATCGCTAAAGGTGAGTTGCGCTGGTAAAGAGTTGAAGAGGGGCGCTGGCTGAGGCAAGCGTCATTGAAGCATAAAAAAGCTGGCAGTTTGTTTGCGGCAAGAACGACGGAAGGGACGAAGGCTATTTTTGGTGCGACCAAATTGTTGGTGGAGAGTTGCATAAGTTGTATTTTTTTTAGTATTTTTTGTTGTTTTTGTTTTTCATTATCTTTTTTCTGTTAATTGCTACGCTTTTGTTATTTTTGTTGTTGTTGTTTAAGTTTTGTATTTTGTTGTAATTTAGACATTTGCTATATTTTTATATTTTTTGTATGTACATATGTTTGTAAGCATGTGCAGCAACTAATGTAGCATGAAAATTGCACAAACACACACACACACGAATAGAAAACTACACGCGTAAGACGTCTTCTTTGTGCCGCTAAGTACATTCTCGTACATTTTGTTCATTACACAAGTTCTGCTCCTACACAAATAATTTCAGGCGGTGGCAGCTATAACCATAACAACAGCAACAACCACTCAATAATTATGTGCGACCACCGAATTGCGTGCGTTGCGCATCATTTGCACATCCGCTCTTCTTCCATACGGAGAAGCGGCAGCGCCAAAGCGGCGGAGGCAATGGCAACAAAAGTGCTGGCAGCCGAACACATAGACACCTCTATAAGTGTACATACATAAAAATACACACATGTGTGTAATGTCCCCCACACACTTTTCATTGCTTTCCATTGTTGTTGTTGGTATTGCCCCCTTGCTTTTCCAGTTAACATTAACCACTTGAGTTGAAACGTTTCATTGATTTTCCCAAAACTATAAAACGCTCCGAAGTAGATTTCACAATTTTTTACTCAAATTGATTTTCCTTAAAGTGCTAAGGTGTTCGAAATTGTTGCTAAAGTTCATTTGCACTTGAATCGAAGGCATTTAGTACTCCATTCGATTTCCGCTCCCGTGAAGCAGCTTAAGATAACTGAAGTACATTAGGAATCGGAAATTTGTACTTCGAAGAAAAATTAAGAAGGAATGTTTTTACGATTTTTTGAAGTAAAAATTGTTTTTGGATATATCTAAATTTTATAAGTGTACTACTTCCTTCACTTTTTACATTACCGCTTTTAGCTAATAAGACGGTGATTGCCTTGCCTTGCTTACGCATTCTCTACCAAGTAAGCTCTTACGCTTTCAATGGATCCAATATTCCCATTCTTGAGCCGTTTAACAAATAATTCTATCGAAATAATCCACCGTTTCCTTTCTGTCCTTCCCTAAGCGAGGCAAACCGAGTTCGAATAATTACTGTTTCAGTTACTAATTCTGAAGCTAAGCTGTCTGCATCCCCAAAAGTGATCTACAAGTATAGTCGCAACTGATCTCAAGAGTAGCTTTCCCACAAAACTATTAAAAATTGCAGGTCTAATAGGCGTCAAAGTCCATCAAAAAGTAAAATATACAGCTAAACTCAGAGCTGGCTTCTACAACCAACAGTCGCGAAAAAAAGTGACTACAAAGAGGCTGGTTACTAAGCCAGCTTTAGTGTTGATTCCCGATTATCAAGGCATTTGATTTCGCTACGTCTCATTAGACGCACAAAGCGAGACAGCCAATAAGAAAATGCCGAGATAATTCCAAATCATTGTCTCGCAGGAAACTTCGACTAAACTCACTCTGCGTGATCACAACAAACAAAAAATAATAATAAATTGCAGGATGACTACTGAACTTCCACCCATTTCCACTAGTAATAATGATACAAGAAATCCCTTTTTTTATCTTCTGAGCCAAACTTTCTGTTCTCATTGACGACAAAACTGATATGTAACTGATTTATTCGGACACTTGAAATTGTTTGGGGCGTCCAGCTATAGGAGTGAATATTTATTTATTTAATAAACTACATAGGTGATATTTGAAAACATGCAAGAGCTCGCTAACCGATCGAACGGGTACTATTTATAATTTTTGTGAACTACAGAAGCGAGATCTTATTACGGACGAATAAAATGGGTCTTAACCGCATTGCTAAGTGTGATCGAGGTCCGTTTTGAAGTTAGTTAGTTACTTGTTTCTTCATCCTAAGGCGATCCGGTCAACTTAACCAGGGCTGACCTGGATTTATAATCTTGAAAGTGCTATTATTACGTTTCGCAGCAACCGAGGGTTTTTCTAAGAAGTACTCATTGGAAAATATTGATTTCTGTATCTTATTTAAAAGCTTTTGAGGAATAAGAATCGTTTGCGACATAATTTTACCACAACCAACATAAAATATAACAAAAATATAATGTCAACACTTCCTCCTCGAGTGTCGCGCTTTTGCCAGATCAAGACAAAGACATCTCGGATCTCATACCTTTATATATCCAGATGAAATATGAAAATGCGAAAATAGAAATAAAACACCTAAGCAGATTTGTGATAGGTTTAGGGCGTTTTGCCGATAGCTGATATCCAAAACTGCAAGAGTTTTTCGTCTGGCTTCACAAAGGACTGTACTTAACAGTCTAAGTGCGACCCCCCCGCCATGCTGAGGGATCAGCCATCTAACCTATGTAACCCAACCTAACCTAGCATAAAATAAAAAGCATATAAGCAATATATTATTTTAGACCAAACCAATAATAATCAAATATGGCATATTCGATATGCCTCGAAACTGAAAGACTTCCAATTGATCTGTTGATTTATTTCGAGCGACGTTTGCTCGCATAAATTACGCTTTTGATGTTACCAAAACGGCGGCATCGTAAGTCACGGTTTAAATAGGCACGCAACGACTGCTCCAATTCTGCAGACACGAACAACGCGCGCCACTACCACAACTCTCCACAAAAATAGGCTGTAGTAGCAATTGTCGCCGCTGCTAACTACCGACGGTACGCGGTGATTTGCGCAGCCTCTTTGCAAAGGCTTTGAGCGCGAAGGCGGCAAACGCCGATCGCGAGCCAGATGCGTTCACCCGCAGCGTTGCAATTCGATTTGGCTATCTTCCTGTGAATTATTGCATTGGTCATGCGTTGTGCTGCAACTTTTTGTTCTTAACTACATACAACTCTACCGAAAGCCAATCAAAGTGACTCCCCAAACGACCGACAACGGGGCGACCAACCGTTAGCCGCTCACCGCCACCGTTCTGCGTTTCTGCATGCAAATTGGGTGCGCCTTTGATCTCTTAACGCTGCTGGTGACGAATAAATTAAGAAAATATTGCAATGTTCTTGTTATTATTGTGCCGTTGTGGTTGTTGTTTTCTGCTAGGTATGGGCAATCGAGGTCTTTGATATTTTTATGCCGTGTGCCGTATGCCAAATGTCGAACGCTTTCAAATGGGACTGCGAAACGCGACAAAGTCAGCAAATGTGTTTTCAATTTACGCGTTTTGCCGAAAAATTAAACGAAAAACGAAATAAAAAAAAAAAAAACTAGAAACTGTTGTTTTAATATTCGTGGAATTTGGACGATATACTCGTATGCATTTTTGTATGAATTTGTCATGGTTTCTTTGTTGAGCGTTGCTTTTTATTATAGAAAAAATATATGCGTATTTTTCACAGGACTAAAGCCTATTTTTCAGTCCTCCCAAAAAAGAGATAAATATATGAATAAACGCCTTAAATTTGCTTTGTTGTTATTCGAAGACAAGAACAATAAATTCTCGACATTGTGATTTTAAGTGCATTTCAGTTGTCAAAGCTATATTTCCTTTCGGATTAAGGCGGTATTTCTCAAGAAACCATTCTTGAAAAATGGTTTTTTGTTGTTATGCAGATAATTTTCTGCCATTTTAGAACACTACGACGTCCTTTGCATAACTCCACCCGATTACGCAATTTTTCGATGACCCGGAGCAGCATTTTGGCTATAGTGCGCTGAATGTTGTCTTCGAGCTCCTCAAATGTTGTTGGTTCCTTGGCGTATACCTTTGATTTAGCTCATATGAAAAGACCGTGTTTTGCGCGAAGAGCTCCTACAACTGCCACCGCGACGTGAAGTTGTGCAATAATCTAATGATGAAATGGCAAACCTTACTGAACTCACTGACAAAATTTGAGACGAATCCGTAAACAAACATGACCGCCACGAGCTGTCAAAATCATGTAACTTCTATTGGCAGACGCTGTATACTTGTATCTAACTCTCTTCACTGTATTTCATCAAGCCTTGTCACATTTAGGGTCGCTAGAAGAGTCTTTGGATCAATATGTAGTGTTTCGAATTGATTTTGGTTTTACTCTGATCGTCACATTAGAAGAGTAAGTTTACCAATATCTCGGTCATAGAAGCCATTATATTTCTCTGCGCTTCCAAGCTCTTTCTTGATCTTAACTCATTCTGGTTCTATATCTTCTGTCCGATTTTATTTCACTAGTGACTTCCACACCGTTTTTGAAACGTCGGTGTATTAACCAATGTTAAAGTGGAGTCAATGCAGACGGTTTTGCAACCCAGAACCATGTATAGTAAACCTTCAACCTTTATTAAGAATCGCTCTCACGTCGGTTCTAGATAAATGGAAGCCTTTCAAGAAATGGTATGTAGTTAGTACAAGGGAGCCCCTTTTTGAACTTTTTATTATAGTTCAGAGAACGCTTCTGTAGATTGTTGGAAGCTTAAAGCGGTTTGATTGAAAACTCCGTGATTATCCGGTATTGTATATTCCTCAAATCAACAGTCTTTTATGAATTTTGTGTACAAATTTTTTCTACGCGATTCTAGAATAATTTTGTTAAATAAACTTTCAAAACTAGACTCACATACATCCATATTTGTACGTATGTATATTTTCGCATATATAATCGATGGGGGAAGACTTGTGATCGCGAATACTGCTATAATAAAACCGTCAGCCTTTACGAGCAAATGAGAGAGGCTGCGGCATTCGAGGGTAATGATCAGATGGATCACTATGATCGCTGCAAAATTGCGAATGGTAGGCAGGGTCAGTTGCACAGACGCAGTCCTTAACGGCATCAATGATTGATGAGATTTACGCGAGTACAATAAAAGCAATAACAAGGCCTGATTTTCGCACAATAAAATGCGTTTAACACATTTTACAGCAATGCTGACGATCGTAAAATACACGCTGCACGAAGACATTGCCAACAAAGAGTGAGAGGAGTAAAAGAATATGGTAAAAAAAGGGAGCATAAAATGAAATGTGAAATGTGTTAACGAGCGGGGCCACAATGGGACCACCAGGAAGCGCGCAATTTCTCTTTTGTTGACTTTTCACAGGGAAAATGTGGAGGGGAGCGGTGGAAATTGAGTGTTTGCAATTTTGTTTTCTTTGTAATTTTTGTGTTGAATTTTTTGTATTTGTTGTTATTATTCCTGGGCTCTCTTCAAGTTGTTTTCATTTTTCGCTTCTGTGAAAATTTCAATATTTTTTTGAAAGCAAATGTGCTTTGCTTACTACTTGTTTTTGTTTACAAATTGGGCGAAAGTTTATTTAATTTTTGGCTTTTGCCATTATTTTGTCCCCACTTTTCTTACAAAGTGTTTACATTGGTGGAATGCAAAACAATAAAAAAAATATATATTTAAGAAGCCACGAAAAGTATTTAATAATTTTTTCTTTTTCTCTATTTTCAGTGGATCGCGCTATGAGTCCAGCACAGTCGGAGGATTCCGGTCTGGCACCCGATCGTGGCACCACATATGCAACAATAACACTGCCACGTGACAACGCACACAATATGGGCATCACATTTGTAGGTGAGTTTGGGTGCAATAACCTCAAAAAGGATGCACTTGAGTATCGAAAATTGTTGATCAATTGCTGTAGTGGTGTGTGTGTGTTGCTAACAGCCCTCCTTGTAGGAAAACGCAAACTGGTCAAACAAATCATTCGTTGAAGAAGTTTTCGGAATTTCGCTAAAAATCTATCGTATATAAAATAGCTTCATACTGAGATAATCACTATTAATAAATTTTTTCCAAACATCGAAAATATTTTCGAAAATATTACAAGATCCAAAAAATATTTATAATTCTTCATTGACTTTTTTTATAATTTTGTAAGAACACAATTTTTGAAACAGTTGGCAACCCTTTATCCTTAAATCACTTCAGTTTGTCAACTTTGTTATAGTAATATTAAAATTCTCTCTTTAATTTTTGTTTGATTTATAATTTTCTAAAATAAAAAATTTGAATTGAGTGGCAACTTCCTCAAATGCTATTTTGAACCCTAAGCTAATAATAAAATTTTCTTTTTAATTTGTTGTTTGATTTTTAATTTTCTAAAATAAAAAAAATCGAAACGAATGGCAACTTCATCAAATTCTCATTTTAATCTTAATTAAACTTCATCACTTTGCTACTTAAATTAAAGTAATTCTGTAATTTACATACATATGTGTATAATAAAACTAACTTTTTAAACAGGTGGCAACCCGTAAAAACATATTTAATACTTTAAGCTTTTCTAAAGTTCTTCATTACACTAAACTTAGTTGTAGTATTTCAATATTAAAAAAAAATTTTTGTTGCTTCACATGATTTTGTTGCTACCGATCCCTGCTCTTAATTATTGGTTTCGAAATTTGAAAATAGCTTAATTTTTGTCTGCAGGGTATTTCAACCAAGCCATGTACATATTTAGAAGGTTATGCACTCGTGCTGCTCATTACCCCTGTTCACCACCATTTAACCCGCAACAATTAGTGCCACATTTTTCTAAATTTATCCGATCGAAATGTATTCATTTCGAAATCATGTCCAAATCTCAACCTCCGCGACTTCCGCTTTGGCTGGCGGCTGTGAAGGGGTTCGCCATGTAGATTTGTATCACTCCATAAGCTACATATATTTATACTCGTTGATATATATGAGTGTGCGATTGTGCAATGTGTGCGAGTTTCAATTTTCATTCTGAGAAATTTGACATCACAAATCTCTAAAAGCGTGCGCGTGTCCTCAAAATTCACGACATGCCTCGTCTCAATTTATTTGATTGATTGATGGACTGACAACATAATCGGCAAGCAGATTACTTTAATGCCGCCTAAGAGGGGTTGCAAATTATTCGATCAAAATAGTTGTACATTGAATTATCAAATATGACAGTTTGTTGATGCCTTATGAAAATTTGTATCGAAATACGCGTGTGGGTTGAAGTTCGTAGGCTGTTTGGGGTATGTTTGTTTACGGAAAGTTTGTTAAAAGTTTAAATAGAGGCATATTTGTAGTCCTACCGCATGGTTCAAGTTGATTGCGTAAGCGCTGGAATGCAACATTGTAAACACTTACGAATTTCGATTTACATTATTAAATTATTATTTATGAAAATTCTTGGAAAAATCTCTTTGTTTCCCAATTGGTGAATGGTAAAAGCCCATATGTCGAAATTTCATGTGGCTTTTTTTTCAACTGCAGATCATAAACACTCGTTCTTATGCATTATTGATGCAAGTTTTCTTTGTACTTCTTGCAAGAAGTCTGGAAACAAGGAAAATTGAAATATTCGATTTTCATTACAAAAGCGATATATGAAAATTCTCCCAAATTTTGGAAAATCATGCCTTTTTTGTGGAGAAAAATATTTAATAAAAGGCACTGTTGAACAAATAATACTTCTAAGAGACTTTGGGCGATATATTCCCGCCTATGGCTTTATGAAGACTACATAATTGTTCGGACCACCATGTCCAGCTCAACCGGAAATAACTCATTCATAAAGTGATAAATTTTGATTTCAATCAGTGACCCACAAAAAGTGTTCAAAATTACTCAAATTAGTTTCTGATTTGACAGACTGAGATTTTACTACAAATTAATCTTCAGAAGTTTATCAAGAAGAAGATGATTTCATATGCTAAATGTTCCCTTGCACAGACCTGCTGTTATAACTATTAGAAGTTGAGTCTAAATACTTGACGTATGACAGATTTGGAGAACGCTCAACTTTGGCAATAACCTGGGTTACATCTTTAGTTTTAAAAAGTATGGGCCAACTTGCGTCGGTTGCCTATTGTCGGTCGCTCAATCTTTAAATTTTTGGCGAATCGAAAAAATTTCCAGAAAAATTATTCGAATTTTGAAAGAAACTAAAATTTTAGAGCTTCAATAAGTTGTGTAGCTTTCGAAAAAATTCCATTTCAATAAAGAGAAAAAATAAATTGAAAATATTATCCTATGGCACACATAATTAACAACTTTTCACATTATGTATATATGTACGAGTATCGGTTCATAGCATGCTCGTGTATATGTTATAGACGCTATTCAAAAGTGAGTCTCTCAAGTCCCATTTAATGAAGCATTCACGTAAAGCATTTAATATTTCTGCAGAAATCGTCGTCATGCCGTCACCTATATACATACAAATGCACAAATGTACGTATGTATATAAATTAATTTAATTTAAATTCTTCGGTGATTTATGGTTCGCATAAATTTCAGAAATTCGCCACACTTAAGCGAATGTTAATTGGGTGTCTTGCTCCGTAACATGTGTTTTTGTGAAGAGCAAACAAAAGTTTTTCAGGAAAAGTATTTAGTATGCCGAATTGTCGGGTCTCAGGGACGTTTTAAGGTCTTAGGTTTATGTTTATCACGATTATGCCGTTACAATATTATATAATTTTAGTGGACTAACAATATTTTGAGCAAAAAGTTATCAATCGGAAAGCTTATATCAATAAGGTATCAAATTTCATAAATGATGCCTTAAATTTTAGGCTACATTTAAAAAATAATCCAAAAGCATTAAGGTTTTTGTACATTACCACTAATTTCTGATCGTTCAATGCACCGTTAACTTCTAAGTTGTTTTATAATAATAGAATTTTAGATCGTTCAAAGTTGGACTATAAAAGAGTGTCAACTTTAACTGATATGAAAACAATTACATAAGTACGTATAATTGGTTCGGATATGTATGTAACCAATTTTGAACTATATAGTATTTGGATTCGATAAAATCTCAGCATAATTTGTTTCATAATATTTATTTAAAATTTGAGTTTTTTAATACTTATAACACTATCTTAAGGGGATCTGTAACATATTTACTTAAATGGCTCAGTAGGGTCGTTTCGAATTTGTTTTCGAAAAATTTCTTGTAGCTACTTTTGAGAGATGAGTTAAGTCCTAAAAAATCTTTGAGACAGCTTTAACTGTTGTAATTTTGCCAAGCACTGTAAAGCAGTAAATCGAACAAACAACTGGTATAATTTCAATAAACTCGTATAATCATTTGAAAAACGTATAGCAGAATGTTATTCCAGTCAATTGATGGGTGCGGCGGCCATATTATCGAATAATTAGGATTGTCTTTTATTCGCCAACCCTTTGAGTGTAGCAAATGAAACAGACTACTGGTAAAAGCTTAAGAGGCTAGAAACTATATCAACATATATTTTCGATTAATAATGCTATAAAATTTTTAATACGAAATTAAACTCATAAATTTATTTAAGTAGATATTCATCGATTTCATAACCATATAATTCTACATGGTATGAATATATGGATCTATATTAAGTCCACTATATACTCGTACATACATACATATTTATGAACATCATTAATGCCCGTACTTTATGAGAGCTCTGAGCACATTCGCTTCTTTTTATTACCAATTAAATCATTTTTTAAATCCAACCCAGAATGCTGCGATTGATAAAAACCGATGATGCAATTGAATTCTTCAAGCATTAGGCTATGAGCGCATTAATTATTACAATACAGTTTAGCTTATAACTGATTAAGACATGCCATAAATTAAACTGGCTGCTTAAATAAATCATATCGAAAGAGATTTCTAATCTCGCGCAGGCGGCGAAGAGCGGCAGCAGCTGAAAGTCGAAAGCCTAGCGACAGACGCCACAGTTGTCACTGTCATTGCGGCCGCAGACCAGCGGGCGGTGAGGGTTGCGCTGATAATCGCTGGCAATGCCCAGTTGCCATGAATCAACCGGGCGCAGAAGATTCAGCTGGGCGGCGCTGAAAATTTGACTTCGTAGCAACGAAGAGCGAAAAAAGTCATTTAATTTCGTGTTATTTTAGATTTGTTTTTGTCTTCTCGGTATTGACCGCATGTCTCGAGTCTAGACAATCACAACGCGACGCAACGCGACGTATCCAAGCATGTCAACATTGTTGCCGAAATCACCACATGTTGGATAGTCGCATAAGGAATCTCAGACGTTCGCCGGCAAATTGAAGAACATAATATATAAAAAAAAGCGAAAAATAATATATTACAAAAATAAAAACAAGCGAAAATGCCGAAAGAAAAACATTAACAGCAAGAGGAAAATAGATTGCGAGTATTTGCATATGTTCGGCAGGGTATAATAAAGAAGGCCAGAAGACGCTGTGGGGAAATAATGGAGGCGTGCAGCCAAATTTCCTGCTATGCGACAATGACAACGTTGGACTACTTTCATGTGTTGTTGTTGCTATCATTTTGTTTACTATTCTTGTTACGACGGATAACTGTATGTAAGTGTATGTGTGAATATGCTGATTGCTTAGCGCGAGTAATTGATATAGCGGGGAAGCAGTTGCGACGTTTACATACATACATACATTGTTTAGATAGATATTGGATAGATATGCACATATATACATGTATGTATGTATAAATACACATATAGTATGTGTAAGTATATACATTTCGGCTATAAAAAAGAAACTGTTTGAAACATTAAAAGTTTTGGCTAACGCTGCGGTGATCTGCATTTTACTCAATACATACCATAAATACAGAGAAAGAGAGGTTAATAATTCCCTTTCGTTTCAAAAAGGTGCAGTAAGTTGAATCGTATAGTCTATGTGTCCGAATACGTATTCATAGCCGATCGATAGCATCGAATTGCAAATTTTTTAGAGTAGCGAATCGAACATGCAACTGGGATAAACCATATAGATTAGTATAAACAAATAGAGAGAGAGAGAGAGAGAAATAAAGAAAAAGAGCACATAAATCATATAGACTGGTATAATCAAACAGCGAGAGAGTGGAAGAGAAAAAAAACCGGGCGCTCCTAGCCCAGCCAATTCACTTATATTCCTTTTAACTGGTTAAATTCATTGCTAATTTTTAAAAGAATTTTTAAAAGTAAGCTTAGCTCAAACATATGTTCAACAACGAATCGTATGCAGTCACGTAGAATTGTTACCGATCCCGAAAAGTAAACCATTTGAACGCCTCTGTTCGTGAGCAATCTTCTCAATCTTATTTTTGCGGCACATTTCCAACTGAGTGGGAAACATTTGTTGTTAAGAAGGCACCTCAAGAAAGCTTGGTATATTTTCTCGTACATATATCTACATTTTCTCAAGGCCTCATTTGAGTATATTATGAAATGTATTTAAGACAGCATGATAGAAGTACCGTAGTTTTTTGTTCTTTTATATCAGGCGGGCTACAGAGTTCAATCGCTCATAAAGAAACAAATACTTTTTTTTTGCCAAACTTCAATTTTATTGTTCGACAATTTACCATCGGAGGCGATTTGTTTTTTGTTTCAAAGTCGATCTCGGTCTCAGGCTTCCCAGTGGGCATTATTTCGTGGTCTAAGCACAATTCTTGTAATATTGCCAACATTTACATTGCTTTGAGACAGGGTACATAACCTCGATTTGAGCTTGCGCGGTCCCTATTTTGTATAGAGTTTTCACATACACAAATTTTCCTAACCGATACGTTCAACATGTTCCTTCGTTATTTCTAAAGTGTCAGCTATTCCTATTAACCTCATTTTATAGTCATTCAAAGTAATTTTGTTGGTTTTTTTGGTATTTTTGTATGCAATGGTTTCGATTTCATTATCCGTGGTGCTCATATACTTAGCTTGTACGAAATTTTGCAAGCCACATACAAATGGTGGCTCCTATCGGCATATAGCCCGGGGTACACTGATCAAGAAAATATTTTGCCTTAGCAGGGTTTTTGTTTTCTACATCTTACTTACAATTAATTGTCTGAAAGCTGTAATATTTATATATGGTTTTTTTGAAGGTTATGCGTAGATCTAACAACAAAACATATTTATTTAATTCTGCTGGCCTCGTATAAATGTTTTTGAACCTGCCTGGTAATTCTACTCAGAAAAAAATTTCAACCTCAACGGAATCAAGTGTCAGTTGCAGTAATTTCTATCTAATTTTCAATTTGAATTATTATGATATGATTATTTGTATAATGAAATAAATAGATGGTAGTATTAAAACAGAATGCAAACATTTTTTTTTCATCTTAATTTACTTCGAACAGATTATATTAAATTTGCCGCGAAGTTTATAACATTCAGAAATGTCGGAGATCCTACAAAACGATATGTAAGTGATCAGTGTGACGAGCGAAGTCGACTTAGCCATATCCGTCTGTCTGTAGTGAACTTCTCTCAGTTTTTGAGATTTCGAACTGAAATTTTGCACACTTGCCTTTCTCCCTAAGAATTAGATTAATTGTAGGAACCGCTGATATCAGACTACTATGCGAGTATAGCTGCCATACAAACTGTGTAATCAAAATCAAGTTCTTGTATGGAAACTTTTTTAATTGTAAAGGATATTTTAGATTTGATGCACCTGATTAACTTTTTTTCTTATTATTTTTTTAAATTACTTTGGGCAACTTTTACCTCGGAAAAGGGTTTCTATGCATCCTCGTATTTTCTTTTGTAAGCATTTTTATATCCATACATACATACATACATATACATATATTCATATAAATATGTACGCATGTATGTGTGTGCACACTTTTGTATACGACATTTTGGCACTCGGCCATTTGGCTACGTCGTTTCGGTCGCATGAATGACTTGATTTGTGGCAGGAGGAAATGAAAATTTATTTCGCTACGCACAAATATAATCAAATTTCACAGCCACGCAGCGAAAGGTGTCACACGTAATAGACATATAGCGGTGCTTAAGCTATATGAACAAGTAGCGAACACAAATACATACATATGTACATATACATGCGATATGTATGTATGTATGTATTTATATGTGCATTAAAGCGATAATAAAGGTGCGCAGCATTTTATGGGCTCAACTTATTGAACACTTCATTGCATTCATTAAAAAAGACTAAAATTGTAACAGCAACAACTATGTGCATATATTTTATAGCTAACGGTGCATTTTTATAGCGAGCAGGCCGCCACTACAGACTCCTTTTTGTGCATTTTGGCACTTGAATATCGCCGTGTGTACATATGTGTGTGTGCGTAAGCAATAAAAATACAAACAACACTTGTCTGCTAAATAGATAAACAGATGCAGCAGCCAGTCTATACACATATATATATATGGTATATATACACTTATACACACATACACGCCTCTTAAGTACAATCGGCTGCCCACAATTCGCCTCAATCAGTGCATCGGTGCGTTTCTAATGATTCCACCACAAATTGCAGCGTTTCTTTACGGCTTCAGCGTCTAATTGGCAATTTTGTTTATTTATTTATTTATAATTTTTTTCCCGATTTTCTTTTTTTCCATTGCATATGCACAAACAACCACATTTCATTCATCGAAAACGCCTCGACATCAATTGCTTTCACACGTGGCCGTGTGTGTATGTGTATAGAACGCAACGACCTATCGTATCCACCTGTTATCGGCGCGCTCAGTTCACTGGGTCACGCTGCGGATTTTCTAGCGCCCGGCGATCGTATTCATCAAATCGACGGCATCTCCACAATTGGGTTGAGCAATCAACACGTCATGAGCATGCTGTGCGGCGCTTGCGATAGCTCCACGGGTGCTGGCAACAACGGCTCTGGTGCGGGTGATGCGGCTGGCGATGCGCGCAACATACCCGCTGTTGTGGAAATCGAATATTCGCTGCCTGAATACAGTGAGTATTGTATTATTTTGTTAAGTTATTATTCCTTCAACCTGCATTTGTAATTATAAGAATTCGCCGTAATGTTGCATTATGCGCACGCATAGCATGTAGTAGTAACAGCTGTGCAACATGTTGCTAGCAACATTTTTATTTTAACATTAACCCTCGGTTGAGCGCTGTGGTCTAGACAGCACTTGTTTGGCCTGTTTATATTTTTGTAAATGAGGGACCGAACTTTTTTCTTTTTAAATGTGGACTGGAGACCAAAATAGAACTGGCTTCGCGAACTTCGCGAATAACGCATGTAATTAATAATGACAATGAGACAAGTACAGTACATAGTAATTAATCTTTAGAATATCAACATTTACTCGGCCAACACCATTTAACAGTAGTTATCGTCCAAGCCTGCGCCAACTATAGTTTCAGAACACTTCTTTAGGTATTAAACTCATTTATGTTATAAAGATTCAAACTGTAAGTGATAACTGTAGTATAAATCTGTAGTATAAATAGGTATGTGAAGTGATATCTCTCAAAAGATCTCACTCTATGTGAAGGCTTGGGAGATCAGCTGCACGCTTGTGATCTAATCCTGAGAAAGTGGGCTTTAGGTCCCTTTTACGAATCTTTGGATCAATGCGGGAACTTATAGAGTTGCAGTATACTTTTAATAAAGATTCATAAGAGTCACTCAAGCTGGATTACTTTCTGGATCTGTTTAATTTTTGATTTCGAAAATTATTTCGGAGAGGATCAAATTGTAGGAACTGTAGTATGATGAGATCGTCTTACCATTAACCACTCAATTGCTGTCCGTTTTTAAGATTTTAGTTCTATTCCGAATAATCAAGGCTTCGAAGGATAGACATACTGTACATCTAACATGCTCACAGAATACTAGGAAATCATATATGTATCCACTCTGGTATAGGAAGTTCCCAAATATTGTAGGTCAATATCAAATTAAAGTTGGAATAGAATTACCGATGCCTAGTAAAGTTTAAATTCCATAAGGTATCTAGTTAATTAGCTGGAAGTTTGTAAGCTGATCTACGAAGTACACTTGTTTATATTTCGATACAATAACGAAAAACCTTGATAGTATTGTGAAAGAGAGATGGCGCATTGGGGACTGCTTGACTAAGGCTCTACTAAAGAGTTGTAGGTCAATACATATTGAGATTGCATATCGAAAAAGAAAGATATAGAAGAGGGTCAAACAGATCCGATAGCCTTAGAAACTGTAAAACTGGAAAAATTTTAAATCTTGCAATCTTGTATATAAATATATATGTGTATATATATAGATATAAATATAAAAAGTAAAGTTTTTTTTTTCTCTTCTTTTCTCTTCAACTTTTCTTCACCAATGAAACTCCGGGAAATTTCTTAATGATCACCACATATGTATACTTTTCGTTGCTTGATCTTCTATCCGATCTGTCGTCACATGTCTTTAATGGAATTTCCATTGCATCTGATCAACTGTCGAATTACATCAATCGTCACCGGAATCACCAACAATGGCGATCGATGTGCCAACATTTGTGAACGGATTTGAATGTAATCTCTACGCAATGCCTCGGAACACTTTTGTTGTTGTCTGACACACTGCAGTCTCCCAGAATAGCTTGTGCGTCATATCGAAATTGGCGCAGATCACTGTGGAACGTGAAAGTGGCTGTTTGGGTCTGACATTACGCGGCGGCGGCGATTTTCCATTGATCGTCACGCACGTTCGACCGCATGGACCCGTCTACAAGACCGGACGCATCAAACCGGGCGATCGGCTGTTGCGTGTGGACAATGTGAGTTGTTCGTGAAGCAATCATATATAAATATATGTGATATATTAATAGTGGCAAATGTTGAGTGCGCATCGTGTAGCGGCTGTCGGATGTACTCAAAAGCACTTGACAATTTCCAACTGCTCTCGTGAAAGTTTTTATTTTAGTTTGGTTTTTTGTTTTGCTCTAATGTTTTTGTTTGTGTTTGTTTGTAGCTTTCACTGATTGGCAAGACACTGGCTGAGGCACAACAGATCATCAAGTGTGGCGGCCACGTTTCCGGTTATACAAATCTCACCGTCGAATATGATGTGTCCGTCGTGCAGAGTGTTGAGTTCTCAATGGGTCCTCTGTTGATTGAAATCGAACGTCCAATGAATGATAAATTGGGTCTGGTATTGTGCAACTATCCGGCGACTAGTCATATGGATCACACGAAAATCGACGAAGTCAGTGCAGCGGGCGTTTATATAGCGAGCATAATGCCAGCGAGTATTGCGGACAGGTGAGTGAACATATGGTAGTGGGGCATACATTTTTCTTATTATATTATATGCCAAATATATGGACATACTATTCAGGAAACTATGATTAGGAGAGTCAAAACAAGAGTTAAAAGCCAGCTACTGCCAATGGAATTGTAGTACATTATAAGGAAATTTAGATATTCCACTATCCAGCTGTCTTGGTAGAGTTTTTCCTAAGGAGTTTATTATCACTCTTATATTCCATCTACAAACTTAATCATTTCTTTTCAAGCAGCTGATTTGGTAAACTTTTTGAGAGACTGGAGGGATGCAATAACTATGGCGAGTGTATAAAGGAAAACACAGAGATATATTATATTACGACTGTCAGGTGATAGTGATCGGAGAAGTCTAGAATAATACAGAGACAGATTGACAACTAAAAGTAACATTTAATGAGAAAGTTAAGATAGGGGAGAAAAGTCTAAAGTTACACTTAGGAAATCAAGGAATCTTATCGATTTTGCTAATATTAAGCGGAGTAGATTGTTCAACTTACTCCGAAAAAATAAGTAAAGCATATGTTAATTTTTCTGGTATCCAAAACATGATATTACAGGACGCATCGCAACCATTCAACGAGCTCCCACCATTCTAAGGTTCATCTCATTTCATGATGAAACGTCTGTTGACTCTAGAAATTAGTATACATTTTTGGTATTAAATCCTTCTAGTTTCGACCTGTGGTCTAGGATATTTCTCTGAGAAAACGTTTAACTCACAGGATAGCTATTCAAATTACAACGAAGGATCATAGAAGCTGTATAAGTAAGAGGTATTTTTCAATCAAATAGGATACCTAAAGAGATTTTGTCATTCTTACCGATATACTTATTATAAAATCTTATATCACTTTTAATACTTTTTGGGCTTTCATCTTACCATGAAGCTGTATGTTAACTACATTCTAATCTCTTCTTTTTATGTCAGCACTCCTTTTCCAAATGGGACATTCCTGCAGCAAATATGCAAATAAAGCTTTGTTTTCCGTTGCAGATGTGGCGCCTTGTCTGTGGGTGATCAAGTGCTCTCCATCGACGACACCATAATCGAGAATTCAGCCTACAGTCCGGACGAGGTGATGACAATGTTGGATGCGAACACGGGACGCGGCTACACACAGATGCAAATTATGCCGGCGCACGCGTTGACGCGTAGAGGTACGTTCACACATGTCATATATCCAGTTAGTGACAGCGCTTGGACGAAAAAGTGCATGGCCGCGTGTTGTGTCTGCGACTCTTGTCTACTCTTGGCTCTATTTACGCTTTCGCATTTCGACTTGCTTAGTTGTTGGTTGTTTATTTTACCGCTGTTTGTCAGCGACGCGTTGACAGCTGAACGACGCCGATTTGTTGATGTATTATAATCATGTTGTTGTTGTATCTACAATTTTTCGCATTCTACATAGAATAGTGAGTTTCGGCGCTGGAATTTTCTCCAACAATTACAAATGCTCCGTTTTTCGCTGAGTGTGTTTTTGAGTAATTACAAAAATCAACTCTGCAAGCTTTTGATTTATGCGACATTTGCATGTTTTGTGACAAGTAACAATGGCATTGTCATGTTGCTGGCGCAATGTTGCACGTCTGTTGACAATATTTTGCGGTAGCGCGCGATAGTTGGCGCCTAAATGAAAGGCGATCAAAGTGTGGGTTGTTCTCTATGAAGGGTTTCAGGAACATATTTGAAAAATTTTCAAATTAAATTCGAGATTGATGCGGGTTGGCATATGGAGGGATTGGACATCAAAGTTTTTTTAATAAACTTTTATTATCCCAGAAAGTTGTAATTTCGGGTATACTGGACATATGATGGAAAGCTAGAGGGAGTTCTAAGAGGTTGAAAGCGAAGTAGCAAATAAGTTTGAATAAAGCTTATGATAATCCTTAGCACTTTTCTGAAGCCCGCATACTGATGTATGAATAGGTGAAAGAGGACTTGAATGAGATTCTTCGGTAGCAAAGACTAAGCAAATCTAACTAAACTATGTACGGGTTCAATAAAAAAAATAATAAATAATGCAATGGCAGAGAACAACAAAATGGGAGATGAACTGGTTTTGACGTATGAAAGAAAGTTATCCCTTCAGAGAGAGAGAGAATTTTTTTAACACGGAGTTGGATGTAATACTTTTTCGAACCCTACACTCTCTGTGTTCTCAATAAACAGTCATGATGAAATAATGAAAATTGTTTTATATTTGCAATAAAATCTTTAACAGACCATTCTTAAATGATATTTTCCTATGTTTTGCATTTCGATTCGTTCTTCTTGGCTGCGAAATATGGATTATCACATCAACTTGGTTAGGAAAAATTTTACTGATCTCAAATTGAGATCATATAGATCAGTTTCCCCACTCTCTCTTGCTCGATGGATTTTTCTTATTTAATTGAAGAATAATTTTTGTTTTTCAGTTTTTGAGTTATCGATCTGAAATTTTGTATCCCAAAGAAGTGGCTCATTTGTCGGAACCGCAAATATTGGACTACTATAACATATAGCTGTCATACAAACTGAACGTTCGGAATCAAGTTTTAGTATGGAAAACTTTTTTATTTGACAAGATATATGCTCGAAATTTGGCATAGATTATTTTTCAAGATGATGCTACAAAATCCGAACATATTGCTCAGCTTGGATCTCTATAGCATACAGATCAAATCAAGAAAAAGATATTTTTATACTCTTATCAGGGGTGCTGGGTAGTCACTTTATATATATATTTAAACTTTAGATGACATCTTTCCCGAGTCATCTAATAGCACCTATCAAATTAATATCGAGATTACTCATACGCACCGGACGCCAGTCTATTGTATACTTTTACGGCCTACAACACATATGCTTAGACACGAATATAATTACTAACTTATTCTTTGCAAAGTCACAAATACATACACACATATTCCAAGCACATAAAAATATCAATAATTGCGGTACAACACATACGAATTGTGGTTCGAATAACGCATAATCTCCAAATTACCAGCCCGTATTCAACCAATTGGCGGACGCTATTAAATATAAAGTAATAAGAAAACGCTAAAAATGTGTATAAACACGCAAAAAGCGATGGCGCCCACATCAAAACGATCTGCGCCGAAGATCTGTAAACCGAATTGTTGGCGGAGCGACTGTCAGCCGCAATTTGACTTATGTCAATATGAATTTGTGACATTTGCTGATCATAAAATAACACGCACAAACACACTTACACATATATTAACATAAATTGGCTTGCGTAGAGAAACGTAAACACAGGGGTGCACATAGGCATGCAGAAGCCTGCGGATTAAGTGCTCAGAGTTGTTGCTTTGTGAAAACTCCATTAAATCGGTGAGACACACTTCGAGTGTGACAAGCGGCACTGTGGCATAAAGTCATTTGCTATTTTTAAGTTTTTATTTCAAAACACATTTCTTTTGATCAAACGAGTAATACATTTGTAGCTGCTGTTGTTGTTGCTTTTGATTAAGGAACTTTATTAAATTTTATTACATTTCCGCGTGCTATTTAGAAATCAAAAGCATAAATTTACTGTAATTATTACGTTGATAATCTGTTGTTACTTCGTGAACGTTCGTTTGCCTAATTCGATTTTACTGCGGAAAGTTCTTAGTGGAGTTGGCATAATTCATAAGAAGAGGAAGGAAGACAGAAGACAAATACACACAGAAAGAAGAGAATTCGATGTTAAGAACTAGTTGTTTTTGAAACAATTAGGCGGCTCTAAAAACTTGCTATTAAAAACTCAAAGCTGCAAAAAGGTTAAGAGTTGAAAGAAGAAGCCGTTTTGCAAATTTTTTCGAAATTATAAAGCGATATCAAACAACCGTTTTAGACCCTATCGATGCAAAATTATTTAAAAGCAAATATAACTAGAGCCCCTTAATAATAGGCTGAAGCCACCCTAACCGAAATGTAAGTGAAATTGTCTAATTTTCGGGTAGAGATTTTCTTATTTTTATCTTACCACCTAGCCGAATCATTAAACGGGGAAATATCAAAGTAGTATAATTATACCCTGAATAGGGTATATTAAGTTTGCCACGAAATTTGTAACACCCAAATAAAAATGTCAGAGACCCTATAAAATATACATATATAGAAATGATCAGCATGACAAGCTTAGTCAGTTTAGCCATGAATAAAAATTGAAATATCTTGACGAAACTTGGCGCATATGTTCATTGGCACCCAAGGAGAGTATTGTAGATGATGCCATGCCCACAACAGGCCATTTATCCAAAACATATAAAGTGCTATAACTAAGCTCCACATTAAGATACAAAACTCTTCGACAGTGTAAAAATGGTTGAAAACGGATTATAATCTCGCCTATTTCCCATATAACGGTTATGATGAAAACAACTAAAAGTGCGATAACTCAATAAATTAAAGCGTCAGAGACACTAAATTTTGTATCCGAAATGATATAAGCTTTAGAGGATACTATCTCAATATTGAACAATGGGCGTGGACTGCCCATATTTAGGTGAAAACCTAAATCTCAGGATCAGCTCGACCAATGTCAACCAAATTCGGTACATAACATTATTTTGACATTGGACGAAGTCGGATAACAAACACGCCTATTTTCCATATAACAAAATTTTAAATTTCGTCTGATTTTTTCACTTGCCAGTATACATATCAGGCGCCAATGAATGCATCGACATAAAACTTAAAAAAATTGGCTACCATTACCTGGCCATACTTATGATTTCAAGCCTTCTAGTCATCTGAAATGAAAAAAAAGATTATCAATCTGCAATGATGTCGCAATTGTATGAGCTAGCGATAAGTAAACATTATTTTTTGACAAAATGGCGACTGTTTGAAAAAAACGATTTTTTTTACCATTTTTTTTTTCTCGTATTTTTTAAAAATAGTAAAAATTGAAATTATGGAATGAGGCTAGTTCATACTTGAGCGAAGTCTATAAAGAAGATTCTCTGAAAATTTCAAGTAAATCGGTTTGGTAGAACTCGAGTAATCGTGTATGAAAAAGTCTGGTCTGAAAAAAACGCATTTAAAGTTTCGCGTCAAGTCTTTTGTTTGATTAGACCCAGCCGAACCAGTTTGGAGGCCGGCTCAGTAAAAAGTCTATATCTTCAAAAATGATTTAAATTTTCAAAAATTCTCTCGAAGGCATATTGCTAAATAGTTAAACTTTGAAAATATGAAAAAAATCGATTGTTTTGAAATTCAGCACTAGAATACCGTTTAATATAAAGTTTGCAAGAGTGATTTTGTTATACATATAGTTGCTATAAGAAATGTAACAGTGAAGCGTATTACAGTTTCGGTGTAGCCGAAGCTAACGTTTTTACTTGCTTTTAGGAGTGACCGACCCCGGTGATGACAAACCTCCGAAAACAGTTCTGTTAAGACTTTTTTTGATAATCCATTAGCAGCTTTAAATCTTATAGGACCTTCTTTTTAAAAGAACATGACGTCACCAATAGGAAAAGGATCTAACAGATACTGACATACATACATACACACATATTCAACAACTAATTTTTGACAATTTTTTTGTAAACAAAATTACTGAAAATGTCTTTCCCTCACTATTGTCTCTCTCTATTGTCAAAGTCTAAGTCTAATTTTACAAAATTCCTGAAAGTTGTTATACAAATATGCATAAGACACATAAGAACATTATAATAGCTTACAAAATAAAATTATGATATTCTAAAGACATGATTTTCGAACCGATTGCAATAAATTTTGTGAAGCATAAAAATATTTTAATGGACAGACATTGAAAAACAACTTAAACTCATAAGGAAAGGTCGCATAGAACAAATCGAGATATATTGTAAGGGCATTTAAAGGTGCCAAAGCGATACGGTACGTGATTGGAATATGCATATATATATTTTGTATGCATGTTTCTATTCTATGTTTGTATGTACTAATGTATGTAGTTTCTAAATATGTGAATTTAACTCTTTGTTTTTGTAGGGATGTGATAAAACAACATAAAATCTTCATGGAAATACGTTTAACAACTCAAATAAATTCATTAAACATAGACACACACTATCACATAATATAACATAGAAGAAATTTGTTTTTCCGTTTTTATTGAAATATTTATTGGTTAACGAATTTCGAGAACGTGCAGCGTTTTCGATTGCCTCTAATATACTATATAGCGTCTCTAGCATGTTTATATATATATATATCTGTGTGTGTAAGTATGTATATATGTATGTGTGTTCATTGATGGAGCATCAAGTTTGGTTGAAATCATTTCGAAAGTGAAATGCGTAAAAAGCTAAAAGGCCTGCAAATCTTTAAAGTCCCATAAACGTGAGCTTGTGCGAGTGAGCACTTAATTTCCATTAAACAATATTGATGGGGTCGCTAAAAATAGCGTAGCGGGCGCAAGCTTGTTGGTTGGAAATGAACTGAAAAGAACTTTCACTCAACTGCCATAGAACTCACAACTCATCGAGCCCCCCTCAATCAAATGCACACTGCCGCACACGCACAAACGCACATACCGGCGCGCGCTTCTGTTAACAATATTCAATACTTCACGTTTTATACATTTTCCACATATTTTCCATACATTTGCGCTTTTAGGTCACACCACGCTCGGCAGTCCGAAGTATGGTTTCAGCACGCTGGAGTCACGCAAGTCACGGCAGCGTCAGCGCTTCGTGCGGAAAAGTTCGCTGCCCCTAGACGGAGGCGGTGGTGGAGGCGCTGGCGGCGGTGCTGGAGCTGGAGGCTGTGGCGCGGCGAGCAGTTGCAATGGCGGCGGCAGCACGGGCAGCAACAGTGGCACCGCGAGCAATGTCAGCGGCGGCAGCAGCGCCAGCGGCAGCAGCACCGGTGTTAACAGTAGCGCCTCATCGACTGGCGTTGGCGGCGGCGGTATAGGTGTGGGAGTGGGCACACTGCATCATCCCAGCGCTATTGGCATTTGTCGCTCCGAAACGTTTCCCGTGCTGCTGGACTGCAGTCAAGGTTCTGGCATTGTGCTCGGGCTGTCGACCGCTTGCGGACGCGCCGTCACAATTGCGCAAGTATTGTCCGATTCGGTGGCCGATCGCAGCGGTTCGATACAGAAGGGCGATCGCATTGTGGCCATCAATAAAATGTACAATTTGGATGTGCAGACGATGCGGCAGTTGTTGGGCGAGAATCGTACATTGCAGTCGGGAAAGTCACAACAATCGGCGGCCGCTAATTGGTTAGAATTGGAGATTGAAATCGATATGGCCGATTCGGTGGTGCCGTCGAGTGGTGTGTACAATGTGAAATTGTTGCGTGCTGGCAAATCCGGTTTGGGTATTGGCGTAAATGGTTCTAGTCATGGCGGTTTCGTTATCTCCGATGTGAAACCTGGTAGTCCTGCGCATCGTACGGGCTCACTACGTGGTGGCGACATACTCTTGGCGGTTGATAATCATCCCGTCCAACATTACAATGTCGACTCACTGCTGAAGGAGAGTCCATCGGCTATTGATTTCACCACACTTACCGTGAAGCGTGTCATGTTGCCGGACTTTCTGTTTGATGCTCAACAGAAAATGCCAAATCCCATCTATAGCAATTGTCCGGCCAGTCCGAGTGAGCATGATTTGTACAGCACCGCCGCCTATGTCACGTCCAAGTTCAACGATTGCTTGTCTTTGAAGTCGACGACGCCACAATCAGATTTCTACCACAATACCGCCGGCATTGACGATGGTTGTAGTCTACAGTCGGTGCAAATGCGTCACCATCCACATCCCTGCAATACTTGGAGTGCCAATACGTCCGCGATGGGTCGTTCGTTTGCAGCGCAAAATACACAGAGTTTGACCACTGAGCTGCCGGACAATGAGGACAACAATTATCAAGACTTTACCGGCTACGATTTGGATCGCTATGCGAGGTGAGTTGAAACCAGTGGTTTCGTTTCTCTTTTTATAAGTAGCTATTTAGCTTACTAATGATTTAACTCCATTCTCTTCAACAGCGCCGACTGTAGCGCCTTATTACCACCACCAATGGAGAACAAAGTGTACGGTTCCGCGGCCAGCTCGAGCAGTAAAAGCAGCGGTAGCAGTCTGCATCAGATCATCTTCACTGTGCGTTTGGAACCGAAAGGTGGCCTGTTGGGCATAACGCTCGCAGGCAGTGAGGACATTAGCAAACCCATAACGATCAGTGGTATTGTAGAAGGTGATTTTTTTAGTGGGTTTTATTTACGCGAAACTTTACATTAACGAAGTTAAAATTTTCAGGCGGCATTGCGCACAAACACGGCCAAATACATGTTGGCGATCAGCTGCTGGCCATCGATGAGGATTCCGTGCAAGGCATGCCGCTCTCGCATGCGACCAATATTCTACAAAACCTCGGTGAAACTGTTAATTTGAAGATACTGCGTGCACACGAGATTTCCAGCATTATGGCTGGTGGCAATTTAGAGGGTGTCAACATGCCACAACCACAAGCCATTTACGCGAAAGTACAACGACGGCCACGCAGTCCCTCATCGAATACGGACGCCACGTCGGCTAGTGGCAAAGACGGTGGCAAGCATCGCGTATTTCATGTGACCTTGAAGAAGGACAAAGTATACGACGACTATGGATTTTCCGTGTCGGATGGTTTGTATGAGCGTGGTGTATTCATCAATCGTATACGTACAGGTGGACCGGCGGATTTGAGTGGCGTGCTAAAGCCGTTCGACAGAATTATGCAGGTTAGTACCTAAGCGTACGTAATTTTTTTTTGTTATTTATTGTTGTAATTAACACATTTTACACTGCAGGTGAATGAGATGAAAACGCAAGACTTTGATTGCTGTCTAACAGTGCCTTTAATCGCGGCCGCCGGTGACAAGATCGAGTTGATCATACAGCGCACAGAATGATCGTGGCATCTGCCAGAGCAGCTGGTCTACAAATATAAATACTGACAATGCGTGTGCCTTTCTTTATCGTATAACTTCAAAGCGTTTCGTTTTTTATAACCAAATAAAAGTGTAGTGTTTACCAAAAACTAAACGAAAACGGCGTCGTTAGGAGTTGGCAACACATGTTCCACTTGAAGAACAAACGCAGAAACCATACCAAATATAAATATTAATTAAATTAATTATATCATATATATATGTTAAGTTTTAGCTTTAAGCGCGAAATAAATAATTTTTCGGTTCAATATTTTTTTTGTTTTCAAATATACCAAATGAAATTTTTTTCTAGTAGTTAGCAACAGACCGCAGTGCCATTGACTTACAAAATAAAGCTTTTGATACAAATTTGTTTTCAATATTTATGAAAGGTATCTACTTCCAGCTTTAAAAACGACAAATAAACGGACAATAATGCAACTGTAGTGGCATACTTACAGACATACATATATACAGTTATGCATCTACTTTTAAGATATATTTACTCATATATATACCTACAAACATTTATGGTAAACGCAATGTACCGGTATGTACATATGTATAACATTATATATGTTTGGTTATATATAATATGTTTGTCTTTCATACGATTTTGCAAAAAGTGTATTTGTAAATTTTCCATCTGTTTATAGCCTTAAGGTATATTATATAACACTACTTATATATATGTATGTCATTTGAATGCAATAAATGTATACAATGTTAATATATTTGATTTTTAAGAATTAACATTTTTCAACACTGGTTTTATATGGATAACAGTGCTAACAGCCAAATAGCATAGGTAGAAGCAATAGGTTTGTTCATATATATAAATGTACTTGTATTGTAATATTTTGTGAAACCTTGAAATTTTTGACTCCTATTACTATAGCATAAACAAAAAATTTCGTTTTCGATTTTTGTTCTTCGGGTGCTAACGTTTCAATGTATCTCGGGTAATATGCGATCACAGTTCCCTATTTAGTCGCTATAATCAATTACCAATCTCAAATTCACATTCAAATTTCAATTTAAAATTTTGACCAAATACTTTTAAGAGGTTATGCTTAGCTAGAATTTTCAAAAAACAAAAAATTCGAATGTACATACATTTAAGCATATTCTCTGAAAATTTTAACTTAATTATTTGGGTTAATATTTTCGGAGATATAAGCGTAATCACATCAGCACACCAAGCCGAGTAAAAGCCAATTAAGTCAGTACAAACTTTAAATGTGTTTTTTTTTTCAAACGTTGAAAGAGAATTTTGTTTTTGAAAATCTACATTTTGTCAAAAATCAAAACTTTTCTATTCCTTTGTTCATCACCTACATTTGTCACTACTGCAATAAATCGTTAATTTTTTTGTTTTCATAAAATTGGAATCAGAGAATTGAATTCTCACCGTCAGATATCTTTTTGCGCAGGACCTTCAGGAAAATGTTTTGAGGAGCATGGCAGCTCAATATTAAAAAAAATATACAGGATCTGTATCCAACATGTGTAAATTAAGTAATTAGTCGAGATTTTATAAAAATAATATCATGGAAATGTTTTCAATAAAGCTGACGTTAATTTTGTGAAAAAATTTGACACTGTTTTCTTGTCAATTAATTTGTAATTGCGCAAATAACTAATTGTGTGTTTAAAGGAAAGAAATTAGAAATTGAATTGCTGAAACTCTCTTAATTATCAAATTAGGTATCTGTTTAAAATTAATAGGAAGCATGTGACTGCCAAAGGGTGCAGTTAGCTAGCAGAATATTTAGGGTGAAAAGTAAAATTTTTAACGATTAGCTCAGTTTTATAAATGCGAAATTTTCGACCATTCCAGCATCTTTTGCAATGCTCAAACATGGATGTAATACTTTATTGACTTTTCAGATAATAATTTTTTTCTTAAAAAGTTCCTCAAGGTGTTTATATTGGTAGACCAAGCAAATATGTTACATGCTTTAAAATTCTGTAAAATTCTGTATATATACAAACTAGTCTCTCACTGTTTGAGATATCGATTTGAAATTTTGCACATGAAATTTGGCATGTGTTATTGCCTATGGAAATGGCGCAATCTCCGATTAAATGGTTCAGATCGGATCATTATAGCATTTAGCTGTCGATCAAAGTTCTGTAAGGAATTTTTGTATATGTGTTGAGTACTACAGCTACAGTGCAGCCGAAGTTAACACTTTTTCTTGTTTTAATTAAATAATGAACACATTCTCTTTAGAAGCAAACAAAAGATTTTCACAGTGCCACTCATTGCATTGCTGATATATCATATCTATCGTATGTAAATGTTTAAAGCTATTGTAGGTAAAAGTTCAAAAAGCTTTGCATTCAGCAGTTTGATCACCACTGTAATATATTGCTTAGAAATTGCAAATAAACGCAAAAGTTAGCAGTAAATAATAAATAATAATGAGGAAAATTTACCAAACCACAACACAAAAATTAATAGTAAAAAAATTAGTATAAATAAATGACACTGTATGACAAAATCGAAACAACAATTTTTAAACATTTAATCAAAAGAAACAAAATATTTCATTTCCGTTTCCTGAAGTTTGCTTCCGAAATCGAAATGCGAACCTTCGAAGTTCGAAGTTGTGTTCTTTTTGAAAGATAATATTAATAATTGTATATGAATTGCCAAAGAATTATAATACATAAGTATATAGTTGGACTTTTCTTCCTTTATGCGTTATGATTCGATTATTTATATAATATTATTGTAATATTTGTATTATAGGTGCTATAAAAGTTCAAAGGTTTGTTTGTCAAAATTTTTATTATATATTTGGAAAAATTCTGTGCCGTCGTCTTCTGAGCACTCTTACAACCGGTATGTGCATTTGTATACTCGTAGTAGTTTCAGTAAAAAATTTATAGAAAAACTCTATTACCTACACAGTTTAGCTTGAGCAATAAATATTTGATCGCTGTTCAGAAAGAGTTAAGATTTTTGGCAATTTAAGTACTGAGCGGCTATTACTCCTTGCATCACTACCTCGAAAATGTTGGCTCTCTGCAATTTTAACGTAAAACATTTTCATCATCTAACACTTTCCTTCACTCATTGAGCGCATTTCACAGGTTTGTGTAGAGACTTTTACATTAATTTTTTTTCATCGAAGTAATAATTGCATAATTAGTTAATTGCTTCGCTTTATGGTTAAAGATTCGTTATTGTTAAAAATTAAGTATTAATTTACTGAATTTCTCTAGTTTGATTAAGACTGCAACTCTGCTTTTCATGTATTGGTTGGCTTATTTAGAAATAAGTGAATGTAGTAAAGCTTTTGAAGGATAAAGTGCTGGAAAAGCAGGGTGTAGAGTTGCGCTCTAATTGATTTCATTAAGGTGCTGTCTGAAAGACAGACTAAGAGAAAACCTCATTAAGGCTTCCTAAAGGTCGTCCTTGGAATTTTTTATTTAATTTTTATTACATACTCATATTTTATTAGGCAAATTCATAGATTTAGGTGTTACACTAAGGTTAAGAGATTCATAGAAGATTTTTCTAGAACATATTCCAATCTCAGCGAGATCGTGATTCAATTATAAGTATGTAAGTATTTGTTTATTGTTTGCTATGTAAGTGCCGCAAGCGTCATATCAATTAGCAAACGTGTGTAAACAGGCTGTTTACATTAATTTCAGAAACTGATTAAAGATTAATAATAGAATTATATAGAAATACATTTAACAGTCACCACAAACATTCTTTACAAATATTTATATGTTGGTATGTGTGTATGTAAATTAGGGTGGGTAAAAAGCATATTTTTTTAGCTTCGTAATCTGAAAAATTGGTTGATAGAAACCTCTAAGAAAGGCGTAACGGGAAGGTCCTTTGCCTAACGGTTTTCTGTTTTTTCTTATTATCAGATAGAAACATTTATATATATTTCGCTTCCAACTACTAGAAAACATATTTTGTTTTGTGGATATTGTAGGAAATTGAATGTTTTTCAAAAAGGGTTCACAACGATTTTTTCGTAAACCTAACCGTTTAAAGGATATGAAGTTTGACTATTTTAAGACAAATTTAATTTCCTTTGAATTTTATAACGCAATGAAACAAAAAAATTTTAATTGCAAAGCTCATAGTCTTGTAGGAAATTTTCTGCTCTATAAAAATGGTCTATATAATTTTTGATTATTTTAAGCTTTTACAAGATATTCATCGTCAAACATCAATGCCTATCAAAGGAAGCCAAACTACAATAAAAAATTAGTATTTTGTAGAGCAGCAAATTTCCTACAAGACTATGAGCTTTGCAATTTAAAATGATGTTTTTTCAGTGAGTTATAAAATTAAAAAAAAAAAACAAATTTGCCATAAAATAGTCAAATTTCAATCGTTAATATCTTTTAAGCGGTTAGGTTTACGAAAGAACCGTAAGATACCATTTTGTAGAGCATTACATTTTTAATAAAATCTTTAGTTTGAAGCGAGATATGAATATCTGAAAATTAAAAAATATATAGCTCATACTTGGAGAGCCTTTCTTAGAGCTGTCTATTAAGAGTACGAAGCATTCGTGTTTTTTGAACCACCTTAATGTATATACATATGTTTTTATGTAGGAGTACCTACGTCAGCAGAGTTGTTAGTACTAATGAGCACTTGACCCGGATTATGCATGTGGTATTTGCTTAGAAGTTATTTCAATAAAAAAAATTGTTAACAACAAATGTCTCTTACGCACGACAATATTTTATGGAAGAGTAGAGCGGAGGGGTACACAATTGGTTGAAAGAATGAAAACACATTACAATGAGGGTTTAAGGTAATTTAAAGAAATGTTATATTGGTTATGGTATATTAGGTGGAAATACTTTCGTTTATTCGGCTTAAAAAAAACACGATGGAAAGGAAGTAACTATCCATCAATGCTTGCCGCTGCCAAAGCATTTGTCGAGAAGGTTATATATATCTTACTAGAACTCGAGAGGATCGTTTACCATAGAAAAGATCACAATATTGGAGAAAGAGTACTTAATTTCGGTGGAAGGTATTGCAATTCTTGGTATTAAGGATGTACGATATTTTCATAGATAAAGTGTTTGATCTCGGGTTATTGATGCCAACTGTTGACAATCTGTCAAGCAGGAAATGACATTGCCGCAGAAAACTTAAAGAAATTGAATATTTATAAATTTTTCAATACCATCCTCATGGAGCATTCATTTTGATATGCAATTTATGTAAAAAAGAAATGTTTCAAGCACTCATCGAGCTATGTCACGCCCCAACTTGAGAAACGACGCAAATACTGGCGAGCTCGGTAAAAACAACATTGCTGTTTATCAAGGAAATAGAAAATATTTGTAATTGCCTTTCCATATACGTAAGACTCTCTCGAAAAAATAATATTTACTAAGATTTCCAAAAATAACTCGTAAACAATTGCAAATACAATAATAAGAAATATATCAATAAGCAAACAGTTAGCTGGGGCCAAGCGCCCCCCAATGAGGAATTAAATAAGTCATTAACTTGCATTTAATATGTTCTGCGTTCTACGAACACACACCTACATATTTGTTATTGTCTCTGCTGAGTCTGAAAGTCCAAGCGGCCATGCGGCAGTTGCAGCGCCAAGTTGTTTACCTCCTGATAAGAGCAATTGTTGCTGTGGAAATTGGCTACGCCAGCACAAGAATCTGTCTCGGGGCGCGATGCGATTGACGTCAATCGATTATAATCCTGTTAAAATAATGTAATAGCGATATACGCGCTTACATACATACATATACATATATGTACATGTGTCTAAAAGAAAACACAACTGTCAAGTATTGTAGATCAAGCAAGGTCCTCCTTAGTGGACTTTGCTCTGTTGACTACTTGCCGGAGGCAAACGAGCTCCATAGCGTACGCCACAACTGATAAGACTCATATGTTAGCGGTGCTTAAAGCTGCAAAATGCGCGTAATAAACACGATTATAAACAAATTATTTTGGTATATACCTTTACGAGGGTGCCGCATGTAGAAATCTAGTTTTGGAGTTGATTCTGAATGAAGAAGAGTCGTGTAAAGTTATGAAAATGAGGAAATTTTTGTGAATAAAGGTTCTTGGCCAGAGAGAGGAGAGAGAGAAAAGAAAAGATTCTCAGCCGAATTGTTAAAGAGAGATGGTGCTATAAGACTATGTGAGGAGAAGTTGAAAAACGAATAAAACAATAAGTAAGTGGTAAATAGGTAGGGGAAGTAAGTGGAGTAGGGTGTATTGTATCAGCCGAACAACATGTAGCGGATGATCCAGAAGTCGGCTCTTTCAAACATTCAAGAAAAGCCAACAAAATTTGTCATTAACCGTTAACTGTATAATAGAAGGCTCAGTGCAGCTGTGTAAAATTGTCCCACACCAGTAGTTATCTCTGCTTCCCGTGCTATTGTTAGGCAAACATCGGCTAATAGATGATCTTTGTCGTGTCTTCTTAACTTTATTGATAGTTTACACCAAGTTGACAGCTTAAAAAAAGGCGGTTTTTGGGAATTAAAAACAACAATACAATTTTTGGATTGTAGTAGCTTGGGATTCAATATTACACTTGAAAGTTTGGGGTATATTAAGTTTGCCACGAAGTTTGTAACACTCAAAATGAAACGTCGCAGACCCTATAAAGTATTAGTATGTATGTACTATATACAAGTACTTATAAATGATTAGTATGATGAGCTGGGTCGATTTAGCCATGTCTCACTTTCTATCCGTCTGTTCGTATATACACGAACTAGTCCCTCAGTTTTTGAAATATCGATCTGAAGTTTTACGAACGCTCTTTTCACCCGAAGAAGCTGCTAAATTTTCGAAATCGCCGATATCGGACCTTTATAGCATTTGCTCGCCTTTCCATATAATCGCTGCCAAACAAACTGAATGATTTAAATCAAGTCCTTATATGGAAAATTTTTGTGAGTTATTTTCACGAAATTCGTTACAGATTATTATCTAAGACAATCCTGCAATCTTTGAACATATTGTTCAGATCGGAACACCATAGCATATATGTAGCTGTTCTACAAACTGACCGATCAAAATTAAGATTAAATAAAATATCTTTTTATACCCTTTACTGCTATATGAAATACACCTGTGCAGGGTATTACAGCTTCGTTGCAGCCGAAGTAAATGTTTTTTGTTATTTTATTTTTTAATGTGCCCTCTTGGCCTATTAAATCTATTTACGCTGAATGTTTAAAGGTAAATCAATATTTTCACTCTTAAACAAAACATACATACGTACACACTTATTTATTTCTTATATTAGTCTATTAAGTATGTAAATATAGGTCTATATACTGCATACATTTACTATATGTACATCTTTCGCGCAATAAACTCAAAACTTCAATATGTGCATATGTATGTATGTACATATGTTAATACGAAGTAAATTGACAATTATTGATTTAGTACAAACAAACATACATACATACATATTTCATTATTTTCTATTATTTTTTTTTCGATTTTTTCATTCGCTCTTCTCGAATGTTCCGATATGAACCAAGTAATTACAAAACAAAATGTGCAAATATATGCGTACTAGTTGTAAACATGCGTAGACCAACAAATACTACATTTGTTTATATGTATTTACATATGCACATATACCTATGTATGTCGCTATGTATGTAATGTCATGTCCACACCGCTTTACCTTTCATCACTTGTGCCAGCTGACTTTACGAGCAAGAATCAAGATCAGTTGCAAGCGCAACAACTCCAAAAGCTGTAATTACCATGTAAGGCAACAACAACAACAAGTCTATGCACACTAGCAAGCATAAATCGCGCATCGGCACAGCAACTCACCGCACCACATCCCCCCAGTCCAGTCAAAGCCGAAGAACTAGCCGAATAAGCGAAAATTTACCACGATTTGTGTGTGTCTCTGGCGCTGAGCGACTTGCTGACTGCTATAGGCTGATGATCGTTTGCGTTCGGCTCGACTTGATTTCGCTGCGGAAGATTAAGCGCGTCACGGTGCACGCAAATATCAATAAAATTGCCGCAACGCAGCTGATACGAGTCAGTATAGCGGCGTTTTTCAAACCAAATAGATGAGCTTGGCCGAGCTAAAGTGTACGAGAGAAAACGATCGTACATACATAACTACCTACCTACCTACTTATAGGAAAAGTCAAAGTGAATTGAATAAAAAAGTGTATAGCGAAAGTTGAAAGAAAGTATAAGACGAAAGAACCTTAAGACAAGAACAGTCTGAGTGCGGAAAGTGAATTTGCTACGGTAAAATTAAACAACAAAAAGTGAATAGCGATCATTAAACTCGCAAAAGCGCAAAGTGATCATACTTAATTGCAAAGTGATCAAACTCAATTGAAATTCTAAAGAAATCTTTAATTCTACGTTGTAAAGTAAGAACGAAAATGTAGATGCTAGCTGCTGCATTGAATATCAATTCGTGCGCTTTTTTTGGCAAGTGATTGCTCGCAAAGTAAAAAAGAAAAAATTGTGAAAATTACAACAATATACATAAGAAAACAATAAAAACCGTTAAGGTTGTAAGCACACATTATAAGAATCAATAAGAATTTTTATTGCTGTTGCAATATTTTCTAAGCAACAACAACAAAATGTACATATCGAATTCCACCGGTGGCCTGATGCTACAAACGATGCTCTATTTGGCAAATCAGACCAGTAGAGCAGCTGTAAACACATTGGTTGATCTGCCGCCAGCACAGAAGAGTGGTAAGTGCATGATAATGAATCATATTTGTATATAGTGTGTGTGCATGTGCCACTTGTGGCATGTGGCGCGATTGACGTGTGGGGTGTTGCGTTGAGGAAACATCTCTGAGTGCAATGTAGTGAAAAACTTTGTTTGCTGGGGGACAATATATAATATTAATAAGATAGCAATGCGACAGCTTTATTTTCTATGTATGCAACTAGTTACAAGTTAGTCCGAAACTAGTACCAATATATTTTTCTTGGAATGTATTAGCTTAAAATACTTGGTAGTATATAATTTAAGACGATGTTTAATATGCTTTTCCTGAAACTAGGATTTAACTAGTTTGCAACTAGTACTTTATGTATTTTCAGTAATTAGCTTAGAAAAACTAACTTAATTAGATATTCCAGTTTCATCGCTAATGATTTTAATGTAAATTAAATTAAAATGTATAGCCGTTTGTCACGCAGGCATAATTTCTTTCAATTTCGAATGGCGAGAACTAGTTACAAACTAGTGCCAAACTGGTTCCGAGTGGGTTTTACTTGCTAGATTTTGTTAAATGTGTCATAAAACGCTGCGAAATTACTTCAACGTTATTTCTAGCGAATGTCAGATACATCATGGATTCGTTCTCAGTTCACTTAGACTAATTAATAATCAGAATAATAATTGGAGAATGTTTCATTTATATTTTTTGCTGCTATTAATTTTAATAAAATACTGAATTTACTTCTAACATTGAATCTATTTCTTTCATATATGGAAATACCGCAATTCAATTATTAGCATTTTAAAACTAGTTACCAACTAGTTCTTTATAGTTACAATTAAGCGTCTTCTTACTCTCTCTGATTTCCATTTGCAAATTGTTGTCATTTGCTTCGAAAGAAATTTAAGCAACCAATTTTATTGGCTTATTTCTGACATACCCGCCAATTCCTATTCAAGTTTTTAAACTGGTGACTAGGCGACTGGTCCTGTTGAGTTATAAGTGTTATCGATCTCTATATCTTTATATTTCTCATAAATTTGTTGCAAATGGTTTCATTAGACTTATGTTCTTAATTAGTAGTAATGATTAATAAATTTTAAAGCGCTAAAATATATGTTATACCACATATATACTATTATAGTTAATAGCTCTAGGGTTCTGAGAACTATTACATTTTTAATTATTAATCATAAAATTATTATTAAATATCAGCTAAAATACATTTGCGCTTCTCATATGAATAAACGATTAAAAAAAAGGGTTTTTAGTAAACTTTTTCCAACTAGTCCGAAACTACGCCGCAACTAGACCAAAAGAGTTAGCATTTAAACACACTCTATATACATTTTTAAAATTTTCCCGAAAGTAAATTATAATGACAAGAAAATTATTCTGATGCAACTAGTTCAAAATTACACTAGTAACGTAACTAGTTCGTTTTAACCTACTAAATGCCTACACGCTAAATATTCTGTTACATTACCAATTCCGATACTGCAACATTCAAATTCACGCATTTGCACAAACTTGCCTCAGGCCAAACCCGCTTTTAAGAACCAACCATATTTATGTCAAGTGATTGCATTACTTACAAGTTAGTCAACTCGGAAATGACCAATTTCGTAAGATGCCTTGGGAAGCGGAATAGTGGAAAAACTAGTCTAAAAATTTCGTCACATATGCAATCAGCGTGTCTAGTGGCCAGTTATCGATTTGGTTCTCTTTAATTTTTTTTTCACAAGTTTCTTGTTACCCACTGCGCGGCCACCCCTCCTTCCGCTGCGATTCCAAGCAGTACTGCACCGCTGGTGATTCTATGGCTGCCTAGCGGCAAATATTTGGTAATATGTAAACTAGTAAATGATCGCTTTCAAACACATGTGTGTATATATGTTTGAACCTACATACATATGTACATAAATACATATGTCAATATATTAATATCTGGTTTTCTTAATTTTATTAAATTTTATTTTTTATAGGAATTTGGTAAATTTTTTTTATAATATGGTATAAAAGTCTTGACTTACAAATCAGTTGGACCATTGTTTGTTGAGGTGGACACTTAAGTTCATACATACGTACATACTTAAGCGAGGTCGCGCTGCTCATTCAGCCGCATAAACTTGATTTTTTATTTACATACATACATACACAAATATTTAATAAACTATATACTTAAATTAGCATATTGAAGATGAGAGTCAAGAAAGATTTTCACTTCAGTGCATCATTTATATGGTATATAAATTTGTATGTATGTATATTCAAAAGTAAATGATTTAAATTGAGATTTTTGGTTACCAAGAAAGGTTTTTTTAGTAAAACATAGAAGTAATAACAAAATTTTTAAAGAAATATTATGTTAAATTGCTACTCAAAACTCTTAATTACTTTGTACATATGTAATTTTGTATACTTACATATATATTTATGTGCAAATGTCAATATATATATTATCAACAATTTGTGTTTTAAACAAAGAATGCTCAGAAAACAGTTTTCTATAGAAATTATTAAAACTATTTAAAAAAAAAAATTATATATTTTCGTTATATATTCCTAAAACACGCATTTAATTAGAAAAATTGTGCAAATTATGCAATTACTTTTAGCATTAAAAAATATCTGGGAAATATTGCACACATAATTCATTTTATTTTAAATAAAAAATAATATATATAAAAAATATCTAATATATGTAATACATAATATATATTATAATATCTATTATATAATGAAAAAGGCAAAAATAAATAAAATAAATTAGTAAAATAAATAATTAAATCAAAAATTGTAAAATATTTAATATATATAAAATTGTTAAAAAATATAAAAATTATAAAAAAAAAAAATTTTCAATAAAAAGCAATTGAAAAAAGTTTGCCAAACTTGAGGAAGTCATCTTGAATCAATTTAATTAAATTCAGCGTTAGTTACTGCACATTTACTCCACAAATCAGCACAGACCTTAGTAGACATTGAAGTTCAAAGAGTGCAAATTATGGCGATAAGCAAATATTGGCGTCATGAAATACTTTTCTTGTTAACATACATATGTACAATATTTATTTATATACCATATAGATGTCATTTAGTTCTACAGAAATACTACACGAGCGGCAAAGAGTACAAAAATATTTGAAATGATAAGTAAAATCTAATTACTACCGAGCACTAAGTGCCTTAATTGACACTATATTTAAGTTATATACAAACATATATATTGTATATGCAAATAAAATTATAATCTTACCAGTTTTGCAAATCGCGCTTTCGAAACAGAAAGTGAAGAATGAAATATAGACATATACAATAAATATATAGAAGTATGTAGTATTATTTAATATTTTTATATGTATATATACATGCATACATATATACGTATACAAAAAAATCATAATTTAATTACAAATTTTTTGCACATTTTTTGCCTCAGCGCTTGACTCTCTCTTCACTTCTCAATAGAACAAAGCTTCATATTTATAATTTCACATGAAAGTAAGCTTTAGGAAAAGTGGCAATAAAAACTGTTGCTTAGCGGCCTTTTTGAAATAAATTCATTACAAAGTACAACAGAGCACTTAACTTGAGAAGTGTGGCAGTCAAAGCAAGCGTGTTTTGTTTATTTATATTAGCCCGGGCGTCGTAGAATTTTGCTGATAAAAGCTTAGGTAAAGAAATGATAATGTGAGCTTCGAACTACGCTCTATTCCACGTGAAATACCCAAATATGTCATAAGCAGTGAATTAAAAAGTAGGGGGTGGTGTATTGTGTCAGTTTCTATATATAACACTATATGGCAAAATCGAATTTTTTTCTCATCTTCAGTGTAATTAGTAATAAGAAGTTGTTAGAACTGTTTGGTTTGCGGCTTAAATTAAAATTTTTTATTTCTCTTATTAACTTAATTCTTTTTAAAAAAATTTAACAAGTGGCAACCCTTGTTCGAAAAATTTTAAAACCATAAAATTTTAAAAACTTCATTTTAAAGCCCATATTATTTTTTTTATAATGCATAAAATTTTTTCTTAATGTTTTTTTTTTATATCGTTGCCATATTACTGAAATATTTCTAGCAATAGAATTTTAAAAATTTTGTAGATCCATACAGATGTTGTAAAATTTAATTTATGTTTTTAATTTCAAAATTTTCTGAAACAATTTTTTTTAATCAAAATCTTAATGTGTCCTTATTGGCGCAAAAACACATTAATATTATTATAGACATATATAAGTTTAAGGCAAAGCCACATAGTTCTACCTCTGACTATAATTTTTACCACATATTAACTTCTCTATTTTATTTTAACTTACCTTACAGATGGCAACGAGGTGAAATGTTATGGTGTTTATGGTTGCTTTCCATTGAATGGACCTTGGACGAGTGAGACGCGTCAGATCAATGTACATCCGCAGAAACCCTCACAAATCGAGCCACATTATACGCTCTATACAAAGCGTAGTTTGGATAAGCCGAAATTTATAGATCTCAACGATCCGGAAGCCGTGGCACAAATGGGCATAAATCCAGCGGGGAAAATATTTCTAGTCTCGCATGGTTACCTAGAGAATGGCAATATCGAGTGGGTAAGTTACAAGCATCACCGGAATATTTTCAAAGTTTTTACTTACTTCTACTAATTCTATCACAGATGAAAGAGTTGGCCAAGACATTGCTGCAAAGCGAGTCAGAGGGTAATGCCGCAGTAATACTCATTGATTGGGGCGGCGGTTCGAATCCACCTTATGTGCAAGCGGTCGCGAATATACGTTTGGTGGGCGCCATCACCGCACATGTCATACACATGTTATATGTAAGTCGCACTATACAGCGAGTCAAAGTTCCTTACTTATTTGTATCTGTACTTTTTTATCTCTCAGGAGGAGCTACAACTACCTGATCTACGCAACGTGCACATCATCGGTCACTCGCTGGGCTCACACTTGGCTGGCTATGCCGGCTATCACTTGCAGCAAGACTTTGGCTTGAAGCTGGGTCGCATTACTGGACTGGATCCTGCGGCGCCACTCTTCTCCGAAACTGAGCCCATAGTGCGTTTGGACCGCTCCGACGCCGAGTTCGTTGATGCCATACATACAGATGCGAATCCGTTCATGAAAGGCGGTTTGGGCATATATCAGCGTGTCGGCCATGTTGATTTCTATCCGAATGGCGGCTCTGATAATCCCGGTTGTGATGTGCGTTTGCAGGACTATATGAGGAGTCGCAAGAGTTCCGTTTTCTTGAGCATGCAAGAGTTTCTCAGCTGCAATCACATACGCAGTTATCAATACTTCACGGAGAGCATATCGAACAAGTGTCCATTCATGGGCATCACTTGCGAATCGTACGAGGCCTTTAAGGAGGGGCTGTGCTCGCGCTGCGACGAAAATGGACTGGTTTGCATGCGTATGGGCCTACACAGCTACACGGATTACAAAGAGCTGCAAGCGGTGGGCGAGTTACGCGCCAATGACAAACCGCCAGTGTTGTATCTGACAACAGCCGATAAGAAGCCCTTCTGTCGTAAGTTCTCTTTATATGATTTTATTTAGCCAAACCGCTAACTAATCTCCTTTTTTTTTTTGCTTCCTGCAGGCATTCACTACAAACTCACAGTGCGCGTGTCGGGTCACGACGAAAGCACCATGCATGGTGGTGAAATCGGCACGATCTCAGTGCGCCTCCACTCGAGCACGCGCAGTAAGAAGCTCACAGATCACATACGCTTCTCCGAGAAGGCCATGTACTTCGAGCCGGGCTTTGAGTATAGCGCTTTGGTGACGGGCAAAGGTGTGCCCGACCCGGCGTCGTATGCCGCTGTGTACTGGGAGTATCAGACAAACTTCTTGAACCCGCTCACATGGCGCATACTCTCAGCGCCACGCATTTACCTCGATTATATAATGATTGAATCGCTGGAATACCCCGACATGCAGCTGAAGCTGTGTCCGCTCAACAAGAGCGCTGTGATATCGGGCACAGAAAATATACTGCAGGAGAAGTACTGCAAGTGATGGATTCCGCAATCACACACTCACTGTAAATATTATCACGCGATAAGATAATTTGTATGCCGTTAGCTGCATTCCACACACAATTTCACAAATATGCCGAAAATTTAACAAAATGCGACGAACGAGTTCAAGAAGACGCGCACTACTACTGCCGTTTCCGCGGCAACTGTCAATCGTAACGGAAGTGTCAAAAAGTACCGCTGTGTCGATAGTACAAAAATACGCTTACACAAGGCTCACCGTAGATGTCGCCGGTGTAGAGATTTAGCTAAGTAACAAACCATGTTGAAAGTAAGAACAGTAGTTATACTGTTCTCTCTTCAAGAGATCACTTTCAAACTTGAAACCGTTCTCAATTGTTAGGAATACTGAAAATGCACCAACCGTAACGCCACATCACTCATTGTGGAGATTATAAACTACTCGCTTCTTAGTGTAGACTTGCAATTATTACTCTTCTCAGTCAGTTGGGAAGTGTTGCGTGCATTTTGTGTACGGTTTCTTCGTTCTCAGCTAGCATACCTGTAGGAATATTTAATGCACTCATTTGTAAATACAAACATACATTCATATATACGTAATTAGTTTGAAAATTCATGTGTACATAGATTACCTTATAACAGTAAAATTACCTTACAACAGTATAACTGCTACTACTACTACTACATACATACATATGTACATATTTATTGAATAATTTATGTAAACTTATTTTGTACCTAATTTATTTACATATTTATCTATTATAATAAGATAAAATAATAAAAGTACTAATAAAATATTTAAGATTTATGAATTTGTGCTACTTAAAGTGGAATTTTTGATTTTTGAGAAGGTGTGGTTATAGTAAATCGGTTTAAGGTAGAGTCCGATGTAGTTCAGCACATGAGCTTCAATCTTTCGAAAGATGAATGTCTCATTAAACCAAATATAAAATACTTTCGATATGGCAGCCATAACTAGCTTTAAAACGGAGTTCACGGATAGTTTGAGACACTCTTCCAACTATCTATTACACTCAATTTATCAAAAATATTCATATAATTGCTGGCAACCATAAATAGTCTATAATTGTCATTGTTCACTTTTTGAAAAATAGTTCTTGAAGGTTATAACAGAAGGAAAGAAGGAAAACAATACATATTGAAAATATTAAAACTTCTTGAAACGGTTTTTAATAAGTATGATTCGAGAACGATTTATGCTGGAGTCCTGGAGGACCTATGGACAGCAATAAACCTCAGAAGAAATCATTAAAATTTAGCATGTGAAGTGAAGTTCGGAAACAATTACTTCTTGTAACCCAAATCGCAGAAACCACCTCAGGAGTTCATTTCAGGAACTAAGACGACGCTTGTGATATATATGCGTATCATTAGTAAAATGGGTCAGAACTGACTGAACCTTTCGGTTTCCCTTTCTTGAGTGAAAAATTTCTTCTAAATAAGATGTACCCCTTTAAATCTCTAGTCTGTTAAGATTAATCTCGAATTTTCTACTCCTTTTATGATATTAAACTTATAAAATAAAGCTAATTACGCTTTAACTGAGTGAGTTGATTATCAGTCGTTTGATGTCTTCACTAATCTGGACTCCTTTGAGTATTATTTTTTTGAAGATTGATTATTTGAAGATAAATAGAACATTATACAACATATTTCTTCGATAAAGTAAGGAGAATATACAATTATAGTCAGCTGCTGTAATGATCAACAAAATATTGTGTAAAACCAATAAGAACATTACGAACATATCCAGTAATCCAAAATAACGTCTTCCGAATATTATATCCAATAGGGAGTTGCTTTACATAGAATGAATAAATAGGAATTGTGGATAGCCTTAAAATAATAATAAATGCTTCGTAGTAGTAAGGACATGATGAGAAACAACGGTCAAGGGTTCGAGTAAATAATTGTAGTCGCCTTTCTGTAGAGTATGAATTTGTCTAAAAAAAAAAACTTCTCATGGAAATGCCGCGACAGTTTCGAAGCGACATAAAAACAGTCCTTTCAGATTTGTATCGATTCCTTCTAAAGCTATGTTATATTATCAATATGGCGATATTACTCAGAAACAAATATATAGTTGATAAATTTCTCGATTTAGTTTTCGAATGTAACCTCAAATTTAATGTAACTGAAGTTCGAAATTAAATCTTCGTCTTTAGAACACTACTAAATCTGACAGAATATCAAGCTTTTGTTATTTTTATACCATGAACTGGGTGTAAAAAGTGTTTGCAACACCCAGAAGGAAAAGTTGGAGAACCTATAAAATATATATACAAATGATCAGCGTAACGAGCTAAGTCGATGTAGCTACAATATATTCTTCTGTCCGTCTGTAAGTATATACGTGAACTAGTCGCACAGTTTTTGACATATCGCTCTCAAATTTCGCATACGTCCTTTTTCCCCAAAAAGCTGCTCATTTGTCGGAACGATCAAAATCATGTCCCTGCATGGAAAACTTTTGCATTTGACGAGATATCTTTACAAAATTTGGTATGGATTATTAACCAAGGTAACGGTGAAATATCTGAAGAAATTGTTCAGATCGGACTACCATAGTATATAGCTGTCAAATGAACTGAACGATCAAAAACCAGTTCTTGTATGAAATATTTTGTATTTGTGAAGGGTATAATCGCTTCGGTTTAACCAAAATTAATTTATTAATCTATTTACCACAAATAGATATGTATGTGCATGTGTAACGGTAATTCGATTTTGAAAAATACTTTGCATTACGTAAACACCTCCAAGTGTCACTTGTCCACATTCGCTTGGCATCTCAGCAATTCTTAATTGACAACAGGTTCGAATTCTGCTATGACTTGAGCGCTTAGCCGCCGTGCGCCACCAAACACGCGACTTGCCATAGCAAACTCTATGTTTTCCTTATTTTTCCTTTAATTATTCGCCGGAGAGGCAACAAAACAGCTGAACGCCGCTGACAGGCAAATAAATAAAAGTACGAAATATGACTTTGTTATGGAGACACAACAAGAGGCAATATAAAATAAAGTTGTACATGCGTGTGTATGTGTATGTGGCTGCATGTAAAGTCACTTTGCAGAAGATGCAACAGCGTGGATGCAACGTGAGACGCACAAGAATTGAAATTGAATACAGAAGCTCCCAGGGGCAAACAGCCGCGGCGTTGCAAGTATTGCAAGGGGCACTATATCATATGTGCATATGTATGTATGTGTATGTGTGTGTATAAAATGTTATAATAAAAGCAAACATATCTGCGCCATCCACTTTGGGGCACTTCGATGCCGAATATACTTTTGATGTGTTGCCAACTAATTGAAGACATGCAACAGCCACACACACACACACACATGCGGGTATATGTGAGCTCCTCGCCACTGTCACTTCAAATGCATTTGGCGATTGTTTTACGTTTCACAAAAAAAAAAGAAAAAAAAACTTTTAATGGCTCCGAAATTGATATCCATAAATTACACAGCAACGATGCTGCGACAATTTTCCCAAACGGCCGAGCGGGGTATGGGATGCGGGGTGTCGTAAATGAGCGGGCAATTGGGTGGGGACAGCTGAAGCATGCCGACAGCTTGGAGAATGCAGTGGAATGCCGAGCTGACTGCTGGGCGGCCGAGTGTTGACAGCGCAACGTCATGTGTCAATGCAACTCATATCAATATGTATGTATGTATGCATGCACATGTGTGTGTGTGTGACAGCAGACAAAAGGCGGTTTCTATTTGCGTGAATTAAGAACGCATTTGGTAATTAATGCCGACATTTTGGGTGGGCATCTCAAATGTAGATACATATATACATACATACATACAAATAAACATACATGTACATATCTACATACACATATTAGCATAAATTCGTCTTTAATTTAGTTCGTCTATTAATACTTAAACATTCAAAAATTTTAATAAAATTTTATTTTTAAATATTTATTTTTCCTTTTTGGTTCTTTACACGGTTTTCTCAATGAATTTTATCTTTTAATTTCATACAAATTCCCTTTTGCTTTGCAAATGAATCCTCAGCCTCATTAGACTTGAATACTTAAGCTACATAAGCCCATTTAGTCTGCTCATAAACATTCTCGTCGCCTTACTCCCTTCATATGTCGAATGCTTTGACTCGTCTTTTATAATTCACCTCAAAGAGGTCAGGAGCGTATTTAGTTGAATCGTCGCCTTATCAAAAATAACTTTACGAGTAGGTTCTGGAGGCGCTTTCTTTACTCGATATATGTTAACCTTACATTTTTACGGCCGGAAAGGAAATGGTTAACACTTTAAGACTCAAAAAATATGAGTAAATAATACCTACTCCAAAATTTCTCGCTCATTCGTAGTCATTACCTCACATTAAAAAGGTATGGACGACTCTAAAATGTATTAATAGTCTGAATTAGTAACTCAAATTGAAGACAATGGGACCAAAATAAGTTAAGATGATATTCTTAGATAATTTTTAGCTCCCTATCTCAGATATGGCAGCATCTACAACTAGGAAAAGGCGAACCTTTCAGGGCGCTTAGTGGATCACGGACGATTGACCTTGTAAACTTGCGACTGTGAAAAAACTCATAGCTGACCTTCGCGTGGTCTAACTGACTATTGAAAAACTGCAAGAAGTCCAATACCGCTACGGTCAGGTATCTGCATAATACTTTTGAGGAAGTAGCTCGATACAATTGAAAAAGAGCTAGGCGCTTCTGATTTAAACTCCATCTGAAGATCAGTGAGCTCAAAACTAGTTTCTATGGCTTACTATTGGAGTGAATATTCAACTCTCTGAAGGAGATTTACTGAAATTTTTTTCGAGCGACCTTTTAATATTCATATTAATATTTCATATATTTTTTTCATTTATTAAATTTTGATCTGAAATTTTCAGGAACTTATTATTTTTTGGTCTATAAAATTATACTGTAACGAGAAAAAAAAATTTGATTAAAAAAAAAATTCGGTTTTTGGTGATTTTTCAAATCTTAAAAATTTTTTTTCGAGCTGTCCTTTGGACAAGGCTCTTAAACATGATAAACTATCATATTTTCACACGAGACTTAAAAAAAAATTATGCGAATTTTTTGCGCCACCCTAATGTGTATACATTTTTTTCTTAAGGTGTGAGGCAGGAAAGTTTTTAACTTATTCGAAACAGCTCCGTTTCCAAGCCCTCACCATGTCGTCTTTGGACTCAGCTATGAAAACTGTTAATCGAAACAATTTCAAAGTGCCGCAAGTAATGCTCTGGAGTTATTATTACGGGACCTGAGCCTTTGCGCTTCTTGATCTTGTGATCATGGTGAATCTAATCTTCAAAAACTGTAGCGGCCTATGGTATAATGGTTTAGAGAATAGTTCATAGTAAAACAGAAATTTAAGGAAAAATTTTAGTATGGAACCCTTACATACACTTTAATTTTTCACGAAACCTATACGATATAATGAAGTAAAGCCGGCCCTGTATTCGTCAACTCGGTATATGGTATATTATGCGCATGCCTTAAACAAATATCTAGAAAGTATTCTTCTCACCTCTGCCAATTGCCAGTTGTACACGTGGAAGATCATAAATCGATTGGCTCTATAGAAACTGAAAGCAGCTTGTAAGTGAAACGGTGAGCAAAAGTAGAAGAACAAGAAGTAGGCAGGCAAGCAAATACACCCAGCGCATAAGAAAGTGACGGAGGGCATGCCAATGGGTTTTGTTGCTGCCACAAACTTCTAATAATGTGGATGCTAATGACTGTCATAAATTCTAGATAAAACTCGGCAAAAAAATATAAACATTTTGAAAAAAAAAAAAAATTCAAATAAATGAAAAATATCAAAAATAACTTAACAAATTAAAAGTTGCCTGAATTAGTTTCCATTTGCTAAAATGTGATTTCACATTTGCTTGGCAAGCATAAAAACAACCGTTATGCACGTGCCGTTTAAGCTCTCCGACATATCCTTTGGCTCGCCTTTCTCTACGCTTCCGAATGGACGAATTCAATTTCAAGGTCCAGAGCACAGCAAAGCCCCTAACGAGCCGCAGCAAATGTAACAGAAGTCATTCTCAACACACACACACACACGCACACTAATGCGTGCGCACACGAAGATAATGATGATGTTGCTTCGCCTTGTCACACTTGACTTATTTAACGATTTCTTTTCGCATTACGCTGCTTAAGCTCACTCGTATCTGTCTCTCTTGCGTTTGTAGCACGTTGCCTGCATGCTCTTCGTGTGCTCTACCCATTTTATCGACCCCAAAATTGGTGATTTGTTTCTACGTGCAGCTCCCCTTTCAACTGGCGAATCGTGAAAGCACCGACTAACACTCTTAAGCCCAAGGATTTGCTAACTAAGTCGGGTACTTATACACGAATGCAGACGCCAATAAATTGTATATGGAGAGGTACCCACGTACATATACACCATTGTTAAAAATACTTCGTCGCATATAAACATTTATCGTATATATTCGAAAAAAGTTATCTCTTTCCGTTGTCCAAAAGCGAGTCCACGTGTGTAGATATGTATGTAAGTATGCTGGCATTAGTTTTTCGATTTATGTGTGTTTTTGGCTTGAAGTCACTAAATTTATTCTTGGTTGTGTTTTATAATTTATGACGCATTCGAAATGCATCTCTAAATATTTTAGAAGAAATTTATGATGTTATTACACAGATTAATTCTAAATAAATCTTTGTTAGATTAAAAAATTGTTAGTCAAATATTTCTTCTGTCAATTCTAGTTTTAAGTATATGAGATAACAAAAATTATAAATTATTCCTGGTCCGCAAATAGACCACCTACGATTTAAAGAACTCAAAATCTACATACAGGAACATCTTCAACGATAGATAGTAAAGGTTTCTTAAGTTTCGGTTAATATGCCGAACTTTTTCCGATGTAAAACAATGAAAACCGAACTCTGTGAAATCCACACCGAACTTTTTCCGAGCATTTTTTATTTTTTTTGCTTTTACAAATCAAAATAAATTTGTTTTGGAGCCAACTGGTTCCTGCTTCCTTACTCTTCGGTCGGGAGCAAGTTATTTATTTAATTTTTTATAATTTTTGTGGACATACTATCCAATTTACCAAAAACTGAATAGCGTTATGCGCTTCAAGCTATGTGAAGCCTGAACTAAGTAGAATTTGTCTTGCTCTTTTATGGGGAGATAACACGTTGAAAAGTATTTTTTCTGGAGGTCTGCCATCGTGGCGGTGAGAACCTCTTCATTCAACTTACATTTATGCATGGTGAATTCAAGTTTTGTAAGAAGAAGAAATCGCACAAATCTGAAATCGATGGATAGTGCAAATGTTCGGAACCTAACGCGATTATGATGTATTGTCATTGTAAAATACTACTTTTTCCTCGACAAATAGAAGAATTTTAGTTACGGTTTTGTGCTTCTATAAGTAGTTTATGAGAACAACGATCTTCTCTATTTTCAGAGCAGGTTCTTTGGATGAAGTGCCTCATTTCGACCGTTCCTTGCTCTCTGACATATACCAGTCGGTCCACTTTTCGCGATGGTCACGAAAGGATGCAGAAACTCCTTCGAATTGCGCTTACACAGCGTCAATTATCTGAATTGAGCAAATGCGACACCCATTGCGTTAAAAGGTTTTACAAGCCAAATATTTCATGATTTGTAGATTATAAAAAAAAGGAAATTTTTCAAAAAAAATAAACTTTTTTAACATCTAGAGGCGGCCTACTCACTTTCAAAGTAAATTTCGAGTTAAAATTTTTTTTGGTTTAAACTCTTCACATTTATATAAAAATTACCGAATTTGACGGTTTACCGCTTGAGGAAATCATGTTGTCGTTTAAGACTTTGTTTTAAGACTCCAATAATGACCACAAACCATTTTTTTGACTTGATAACTTTTAATTGGCCAGAAAGTGGACTCTCCACAGCTGTTAGAACACTTATCAAAAATTGTTTACCAAATTAAATTTTAGTTCGAAATTTACTTCAAAAGTGAGTAGATGTTAAAAAAAATTTTTTTTTTTCAAAAAAATTTTGTGTTTTGTAATATACAAATTTTACCCTCTGGCTGAACAATAAAAAAATTTTTTTTTCGCTCCACCCTAACATATATAATATTCTCTCAATATATGTTTTTTGCGAATAAGTACTTTTTTATTTTTGTTATAAGTACTTCTTGTGTAACTTGTACTCAAAAACACTTGTCAACATCATCAGCGTAAACACGCAATCAGAACTCAAAAATCACTGATAATCAACTCTCTCTCCGGTCCGCTTTCTAATTTTGAACAGATACAATCGGCTGCAGGATGGGGTAGCGTAGTCCTGTCGTGAAATAATCGCGCAGTGCGAAATTCAATTGCGACACAACACCCAGCCTCAACACTCGCAGCGCCACTTGCACCCCTTTTTGCGTTCGCCGTAATTTCCAAAAATTGACATCAAAATCCATTTGTCAGCCCCTTCAGATTAAAATCAAGGATTTAAAATGTAATTTGATTCATAAACGAACAAACACTCGACTGCAGGCGACTGCTGTGGTGGAGTGGTGTGGAGTGGATTGCTGGAAAAGCGCAACAGGGACAACAATAACAACAATGATAATTGAAGCAACGCCCGAGCAACAATACACCCCTGCTGAGCGGATTCGAGCTCGTCGTACGAGAAAATAAGGATGTATTTAAGGATGTTGTGCTGCCACCGCAGTTACAACAAAAGCATTGCATGTAATGATAACAAACAAACACACCCCTTCCAAGCGGAGCTAGCAATGAGAAGTGAGTAAGGGGCGCGCGGGAAGACAAACACCAGTAATGAACTAACGAAACGGAAGAGTGATTTTCCGCTGCGGCAGGATAACATCCGCCAGCCATCCGGAGGCTGTGGATTAAAGTGGGGAGGGCGCCAGTCAGCGGCAGAATTCTCCAGAGCAACATTTCGCAGCGAAGCGTGCCGGAGACTAACCAGACCGCTGGTACTGCTCATGTAATGGGGTTGGAATGTGACCCCGTGGTTGCGTCACTGCTGTTGTTGCTGTGGTTGCAATGTTGTTATTATTGTATGACTGTGCGACTGGTTGAATCCATTAATCATTTTCTAATTTGTGGATTGCGACTCGATTCTCGATGTTTTGCTGCTCCTCGAGTGCTGCAGCTACTGGTTTCGTGTGTGTGCTTTATGCCGGAAATGTGAGGCAGTGCAAATGAAATTTTCACATCTGTAATTTGTTAAGTGCATTTGTTATTTTACAAAATTATGTTCACTTTATGGGTTAAGTGCTTTTCGCGTCAGTGCTTTTTGTTGCTGGCGCAATTGGCAATTCGAGTGTGTTGGTGTTGTGACATTTTATGGGTAATTAATGTGTGATATTCGCTGCGCGGGTATCTTAAGTGAACCGATTACTTTTCTTGTTATTTTAATAAAAACAAATTGATGATATTTTTGTTGTTGTAGCGCATTTTCCGTAAACATGTAAAAATAGAGAAATAAAAATTTGAAAAAATTGTGTATTTATGATATGCCATCGCATAACTTTTCAAGCCCTTGATACCAAATATGTGGAGCCGCAGAGTGCATATGGCTGACTTTTTGCCGAATATGTCGTTCAATCTGTGAAATTTATTGTTGATATACAGAGGAATTTTTTTTCGAATACCCTTATGTCGAAAATAGGTGAAGTCAGGTCAATGCTTTCCCTCGCCCCCTTACAACTAATTTAGAGATTTTCGACTTTATAGCGCACAAATCGTTCAAAAGGTGAATTATCTTAATGAAATTCAAAGAGCGTCTCTTTCTAGTAATAATGTGTCGTGGTGCAAAATATTGATCTAATTGGTTTAATACTATCTCTGACTCCATGTACCTAATATACGAATTTCAAACTTCCGGTTTTTTACCATATATATTGGTCAATATCTAAGATATCTTAGCAATATTAATTGAACATGTTATATGAATATATGTATGTATCATCGGACCCCTTAATGCAGAAAATGTGTGAAATTGGTCCACGAATTATACCAACTCCCATATACTACAAACTATAAAGATTTTCCGCACTCTAGCAGACTGTATACCGAATATGTCGACCAATGTGTAACTTATCTTAAATGTGGCGAATTGCGAGGGTATAAAATGTTCGGTTTGCCCCTCCCTATTAGGTAATATTAATTTTTTCCTAACGCTAGGTGGCGCTGTAGCATCATTTTCTTTACTTTTCAAGGGTTTTCGTAATATTTAAAATTTTATTTTAGCCGTTTTTAAGGCTGAGTCATTCATTTTTTAGTGATTTTTATCGTGTAATATATTATATTTTAGATCTTTTCAAAAATCATTTTATTATTTTAATTAAAAATTGCATTGAATATCCTGGGAAAAATTTTAATATCAAATACTACATAAATATAATACCTTTTTTTTGTAGGAAAAATTACACTTAATCAAAAAATATTGCAACTTTCATATTCGTATGATCTAGTCTTATTATTGCACGTTTAATGAACGGGTAACCGGTGCCAATAAAAATGAGTTCAAAAATCTTCCAATCCTTTAATATAACGCTGTGTCTTTCTATCTCTCTAAAATTTTCTCTATCTTCAACTCTCTCTTTTTTTAACTCTCTTCAACGCATAAGCTAAGCGCTACTTTTAAAATAACCAAATTTTGCTAAAATATTCATCTAAAACTCAGTATTAGTTTTAATTCAATTATCATTTCGAGCGTCACCTCATTATCTCATATTATCTATAAAATGTTAATATTTCTCAAATGATGACTATTTATCTATTTAAAAACCGATTACCCGCCATAAACTATAACTTCCAAACACTAACAGTAAAATAAGACAACTCTATTTTAATCCAATCAACTGGTGATGCCATTCGAACTCACCACTGTAAATAAGAGGAGTACCACCCCCACCACACAACACTAACAACACCATTAACTATCAACTAAAGCACCCAAAAAGTTTCCGAAAACGCATAACACCCTTCCAGCTCATAAATTTCCAACCAAATCATGCTATTTGATTACTTTATTTATGCATTCGATTTTCGATTGTCGATTTGTTGCTCCTTAGAACAACAAAAATTGCAAAAATGTACAAAATCGAATTGTAGCAACAAAAGAAAAAAATATATAACATTTAATGCTGAAAATATTGTCGATCGTGTCATTTGCGACAAGTGAATGCCTATTTGCTTTGTCTAAATCTATGACTTATTGCATGTGTGTATGTGTGTGTGTGTATATGTTTGAGCAGCTTTCGGTGTCGCAACGGGGTTGTCATTTAGTAATTGCTACAGGATGCAGTCTGTTTGACAACGGCGAGCCAAAACAAGCCACCCTCGGGGAATGTGATAGCAGCGCGCTCGCAGAGGCTGCAGAGTATGTATGTATGTATGTGTTTGTGCGTAAGTATTTTATTAAGCACATATGTCCTTTTCTGTGTGTGAGCTCCCTACAGAGTAATTTGTGAGAGAATGCTGAATTCTTGCAGTGATTAATTTGGGACTTCTTGACTTTTACGAAATTAAAATATGATGAATGCGACATGAATGCAATGAGTGGCGTCAGTAGTGAAGGATATTACTAATTGAATATTTTGAAATTTTATTGGAATTTTAAATAAAAAAAATTGGGAAATTATTTATTAATAATATTAAAGAAAATATAGACAATTCTAGTCATCCAGGTGCTACAAAAATCATAAAAACATTATCATAAAATATTTATTTTGCAATATTTAAAAACAATCAATTTGTTTTCGGCTTATTCGAAGGAGCAAATAATTCTATTATTTATGAAACTCTATTCATAGCTGTCTCAGCTGTTAACGACTTGTTAACCTTTTACTCCAAGGACGCCACTATAGCTTACAGCTTCATCTCGTGAACGACTGGTATGATGTTCCTTATAAGGAGAAGACTTTTTAATAGAACAATCAATGATCCTCGAATATATTCGAAAAAAAAGCATTACCAAGGTTAGATTTCAACTCCATCTCGTCGTTAAATGCCGTTATCCAGAAGCTCACTAAATGATTATTGAACTCGAAATGCCGAATATCCATTGCAGATTCGTTTATATAGAATAAAGCTTCATCATTCTGAAACAAGAATCATTCAGTCCAAGCAACTTCAAAGCATATTTTCTCGAAAATTTAGCATTCTGTCTCAAGTACAAAAATTGAGTTATAATAAAACTTATTATATTTGTTGGAAGAGATAAAATTCTACAATGTGGAAATTCACTGAAGGCACTGAACTGTCATCCCAAGCTTATAAGAAGTGTACAGAAATTTTGCTTACGCCATGGTATGCTTGTTCTGGCTCGAGCCTATAGGCGATAATAAGTTGGTATGTAGAGTGGTTGTCTTACGATGCATCTAGGGCCTCCTCATTTTGATACCATCGAGTCATATGTCCCCTTATTCTATTGTATCCTCACTGAAGCACCCCAGTCTTCTGATGATGTTTATCAGTACGAAAAGTTTTATATGAGCCACCTTCGAGACGTTGTCAAGAAACCCTTGCCCGATAGTTCCACCCTGACTCAACTACATATGTATGTTAATAACATAGCATTTTTTGATTAAATGTCTACAAGTAGCTAGAGCCATATAAATTCCCTCTTTTCCGGAGTCTAATTGTAGGTTGATACCTGCTGTGGCTAGTTCATCTGCTTCACAGTTCCCAGGGATATGACTATGTCTTGGAACCCATTGCCAGTTTATCGTGAAGTAGGATGCTAAATCCACTAAGAGATCAAGGCATTCTTTCACTCTCTTAGACGAGCCTCTTTGAGACTTTAGCGATTTTAAAGCCGCTTGACTATCTGTAACATACAAGTATGTATAATAATATTCCATGTTGTCAGCACACTCTTTGTTCGAGCAAGAAGGCTTTCTTTATTTGCTGTGTTCTCCGCTTGAAAGACACTGCTATGTTCTGGTAGACGGAAAGCGATTTTTAAAGTAAGAAAAGCCGGCTCAAATATGATCAGATGGTACTGACTCACCTTCAAAGCCATATTGGGTTAAATTCGGCAAAATTTCGGTTCAATAGTCACCTAGAATTTTCTACAACGGATTGTTTCCATTGCTGATGCCGTAAACAAAAGTTGTTCAACAAAGTCCAAATATCAAAGAGGTTTTATGCCATTTACCTAGACCATATCTTTGGTCTTAAAAGTTTTTTTTTACAACACCATATTACTTTCAAAATACATATGTATCTTCTCCAGCTGTTCAAAATCTGTTGAAAAAAATTTTAAATGACACTTTTTTATTATAAGGGGTAGTATAAGGGAACCAAAAAAAATTGTATAAGGAAACTAAATCCATATCTATATTTATATATAAATTGGTTAACGAATATTTCATGAATTTGTCCGAAATTTTTTTCGTCTCCATTTAATTAGTGACATGCAGATGTTTCCTAGTCTCCTTACGCTTTATTTGTGCTCTCCATATTAAAATTCTTGCTCAAACTCCTTTCCACCTTCGTGCCAAGTCGCCATTTCGATGTGTTGCACAAACATAACGGCTATAAAACAACTTCTATAAAAACAAATATTGCGCTTGTTACCCAAAAAATTTACTGCTATTGTTTTATGTTCTTGTAGCAAACACTTAACAACACTATCCGCTTGTGCATAACATTTTTAATTGTATGATATGTATGTATTTACATATTTTGATAAACATATACTCGTATGTACATACATAAAAGGGTCTTCTGCACTAGGGTATTCATTTACATATATATATATTTTTTTTAGTATATACATGTATTAACTTAAGTATATCCACAAAGCTATTATCATTTGCTTGTATGAATATATGTAAGCATATGAAGGCACACGTATAGGGACCATGCCGAAATTCGCTCTTTCGGTTGGTTAGTTGTCGTTCGCCTGCCATATGACAATGTCATAAAAATTTATAATAACAATATTTCAATGTCACAGCAGGATGTCATTGTAACCATGTTAACGCTTATTTTTTGTTTACATTACCACACACGCACACATACATAAATATGTACTTTGAATGGTATACTCAAGTGGTATGGCAAAGGTCTGTTTCGGATTTTCGATTGGGTATAAACTCTTATACTTTTGTTAGGGTAATTTCTTTCGAAAATTTTATTTTGTGTAACTAAGACGATCTATCTGGGTGACAGAATTAATTGATTTGCATAATTATCGATAACTTGCATGTCCGATTAAATTTAAACGATTAATATTATAATTTTTATATTATAAGTTCGTATTTTTTAAAATAATCGATAACTTTTTGAATTCATAATTGACTAAAATTAATCGATTAATATCTAATTTGTTCAATAAAGAATGGGGCCACGGTTTGTATAATAATACACTCGTATATCTCTGTATTTTGATAAAAAATAATCGATACTTTTTTCCATGTTATCGATACAAAGTTTTAAGTATAATTTCACAGCATCAGGACATATTTTTTAATCGCTAAGTTTTTATACCCGATTAAAAATAATTGATCCATATTATATTTATCGATAACTGTAATAATGTGTGTGATTAAAGATACTCGATAATATTATAATTTTTACATGAAATATCCGTACTAATTAAAATAATCGCTTATTTTTGACTACGTAATTTACTAAATATAATCGATTAAAATCGTACTTATATGAAAAATACTGCGATACACAATTTTCAAAACAATATATGTATTTTAATATATAGTTCATAAAAATAATCGATTGATATTTTAAGTCATTGATACAAATTCAAAAATATTTACTTTAAAGCAGAGTTCAAATGGAATTAAACATCAAATATTAATTTTTGAATACCGATTTTGGAAATTTTTTTCTATTTTTAATCCGGTTTTTTTTAATCCGGATTTTAATTTAATTTAATAATAAAATAAGTATAATTTAGATAAAAATATAAAGATGTACTGTTATCGATATCGTTGAGTTTAAATTTTCGATAAATAATAATTGATCATTATAATATATTCTGTTAAAATGATTGAAACTTCTAGTTCTTATATAAAATAATCGATAAAAATTACGTTCACATAAGTTTTGGCACAAATAAATAAATAATTTATTAATTTCCATATTTTAAGGCTTAAAATAATTAATAATAAAAATATACATATTGTTTAGAACACAGTTTTGATTATACATAATCGATAATATATTAGTTTTCTCTAAAAGTAGTTTACATTTTTTCATTATTGTTGGAAAAATTTTAAGATTAATCGATTACTACAACATATCGATCACAAAGAAAAAACTGCGTTTCTTGTATTGTAAATTTTTATCGATTATAGCTCTATTAAACTAAAACAAGTAACTGAAAAGATATATCAAAATCATATCTATATATTGTTAAGAAGAATTATAAAGTATAGAAACAATTGTATTTTTCTTTTGTAGAATGAATGAAGACTAAGCCTCAGACGCACTTAGTATTCTCGTTCAAAAAAATTTGTAATTTCATTTGTTGCTGTGTTTTAGTGAGTTATTCGCTTCCTTTTGCACAAATCTTTAATTCTTTTATTTCTCTATTTGCTTAAAATTATACAGATGAGGCTCCAACGTAGGAGCTCCAAGGCGGCCAACCGATGTGGGATCATAAAAACAAAAGGAATGCAAAGGAGACATGCCGTGTTGTTGTTATTATTATAATACAATCGCGTTTCGCGGTATTTTCACGCTTGGTGTATTCCAAACAAACCTTTTCTTGCCGAAAATACACACAGATCCAAGTATGTATATAAAATTATATATGTATGTATATAAAGTAGATATATATTCATGTATGTGTGTGAAATGTAAGGTTTTAAGTTTCATTCAAAAGAATTACTGCGGTTGGTTCGCTTGTTGTTATTTTTTTGTTGCTTTAACATTGTTGTTGTTTTTGTTGTTTATATTATGCCTTCGTTTCATTTGTGGATTGAAATGATAACAAGGCTTAATTTCTGTTTGTTTCTCATTCAATGTGTTCGCATTGCAAATATGGTTGTTTTTGTTGCTTTTAAAATTTTGGTTGTTGCTTTGGCCATAAAAAAGGGTTTTTTGTTTTACTCATGACTGCATCGTTTTGGGATCCCGCAGATTGGCACCTGCACAGTTTTTGGCTTTGGCTTTTGCGGTCACAGTTCTTCAGAACTCTTTCAGTTGTGCTTCTTACGCATGATTAAGTCTTTTGCAATGAATTTTAACATGCTTGCGACCGCAGAGATATGGGTACGGACAAGTATGGGCCTATATATGTATGTAGGTGATTTCAAAGTGTGTCTTATTTTTGATACATATACATACATACATATATTGATATTATGTATTGAAGTTGACTTGAATACAAAAATGCTATTTATTCTACACAAGATAACAAACCAAGTTAGTTATTAAAGATGTTTATAAAGTTTTAAATGCATGGTTGAACTAAGTAGTTCGATATTAAAGGATTATATCGACTTGTGAATTTTAAAAACTTTTTTTTCTGAATTTCATGTTGATTCAGCAAATATAAGCGTATTTGTAAGATCTAACAGCTAGTAAGCATTCAACTGCTTTGGCTATGTAGCACAGTAACAGTTATAATTCTAATTACTAGAAAGAAAATAAATTGATATTTAATTTTCAGTGGCATTTTCAATATATAAAAGGTTACCTTAGAACGTCCAAATTCACTGTCCAAGATGGTGTTAAAAACGAGAAGAGTATGTATATGTACAATTCTAGATTTATCACTAGATTTACTATCAGTTGAATTCTACATACCAGATATTCGCCGTCGACAGATGTTGGAGAAAATTTCTCAAAATATCAGCTATCATTTGAAGTAGCATGCAAAGTTAATAAGACTAGGGATATACATAGATCTCCAAGGAAAAACTATAGATTCTATCATTTTACTTTAAGTGGTATTAAGAGCTCAAAACGTTCAGAATGGCAGATATTGTTGGCATATTCGAGTAAATCGAAGGAGGCCAAATGTTGTCAGCTCAAAATGGAAAAAGAAAGATTACACACAGTGTCGAGGTCATAGAGACTCTTTAATTGTACAATGATCTTATAAAAGAGTGAGTCGCGATGACGAAACCGTGGAAATACCAGATCTTTGTAATAATAAAAACTTGTAAGTCAGGAGTCAGGGTTAAGCAATCCTAATAAAACGATGAAGCGCTTTGAGTGATTCACAAATCTGTTATATCGGCCAATTTCTCTTTCAGCCAGTTCGCACGGATATTTTAAGATACACACAGGACAGAAAAGTTATTTCAAACTCAATCTAGGGAATGCTGTATAATTGATTAATAACAGTACGATATTAAGATTCTGAATTCTGGATTGAAGTATATGGTAAAACTGTCATAATAAACTGTCTCTATACTAATGAGACTATCATCAAAGTAATGCATTTTCTCGATTAGCTAGTCTGGTCGATTTAAAGATGCCTAACAGAGGCATCGATTATCCTGCCTAAAAAATCAATAATTATTTAAATTTTTTACCAGTTTTCGACCACGATGCCTTTAGAAACTATATTTTGTGACTTCGATAGATTTATGGTGCGCAAAGTTAGAGATAAAAATTCAGTTTTGTGAATAGCAAAATGTATTTTGGCGCAAGTCTGACAAAAGAGGTGTCTTGGCGCTGACTTTGAGTTGCGTTTCGTATGCCAGCAACTCTTAAGCAAACCCTTTTCATCTTTCTTTTTGCAATATATATTTAGTCACGTATCCTCAACATCAATCAAAATGTGTTGAGTCCATTCATTACTTCATTTCATCACTTCATTTCATTATCAACATATTGCTTTATGAAAGTATAAAAGACACAAGATTATGGCAATCTACGTTATAAACGCAACTAAATGTCAAACTTTCAACGTAATTGTAAATACAGTGTTCCGTTTTTCATTCATGTCGTCACGAATCAACGTGCAGTTCTGTCAAACGCATTCCAATGAAACGTAATTCTCGTAATTGCTAACATATTTCTATTCTTCTAGTTCTGTGTATACCATAGTCTTTATTATACATTTAATTTTATTGTTTTCTTATTTTATGGCTCAGCATGTCGCCGGGAAACGAGTCTCTTTTGACCATAATAACGGTGATATTTGTAGAGTTAGAAACATTTAACATATATTTTATAGAAAATAATCAAAACAATTCCAACCAAATCCAAACATTTATTATCTTTTAAATACCAACACCTCCATACATAAACACACGCACACACACACATATGAATTTAACTACTTCTCGAACATCCATTGATCGCATTTAACACTTACTATACCTATGGGCGTGCCCATAACCTACAAGTGTTTTCACAATGTGATTTTCAGCTTCGAAATTTTATGGACGATTTTACGAGCGACAATGGTTTCGAACATTTTTTACGGGCCACAATTAAAGTTTTACTATGGTTTTTATGTTGCACGGTACAAATTTAATTCACTGAAGTTAACAGCCAAACCATAATGATCTCTTAATAAGCCTGCGCGCTTAAACTGTGTTATCTGGAGAACTAACGATCGTCGCGATAAAAAAAAAAACAAATTCCGTAAACGAAACGAAGCAGAGAAAGCAAAGCCAATGCCGAGCTAAGGTGGTTGTGGCGAGTGTAACATGCTTCAAATTGGTTAAGTGATTTTCGGCGAATAAAAAATGTAATAAAAAGCAAGTAGAAAGAGCAAAAACACAAAAATTGAAAAAGCGATCGATACTTTTACCTTTAACACCGAGTTTGTGCAGTGAAACAAAAGTGTACACGAGAGAATCTCGTTCTATTTTTTTGCTCCGGCACACCGCAGGCGGCGCTTTAGTGGTTTGTGTGCCAGCATAAATCATAAAACCACTTATTAAGATCCAACGTTTAGCAGCAAACCTCAACAAATACAACAACAACAACACTCACACCAACAACTATAAGCTGGCAAGACCTACGTAAGTGTGTGCCAACCTTCGAGCGCTGCGGCAACTATCACTTTGCTGTTGTTCGTCTTGTTGTTGTTGTTGCTATTTTGTGCGCTTAACTACTCACGATCGATTTGTTTATGCCCATTTTCGGTTATGTGCAGCATTTTTGTGCGATCATAACGGTTTTCTTTATTTTGGATTTCATCACTTCACATTCACTTGCCCGACGCGAACTTTTGCGCCACACCAAATAGGGGGGCGTAACCAATAATTTTAACACCAATTTAGTGGTTTATCTTAAGGCAACTCTTCACGCTGATCCCTGCGGTTGTGGTGTCATGGTGATCACTCATTGACCCAGACTGGGTTTGGTGTCGTTTTTTCTTTGTTTTTATCGCTTTTTAAATGCACATACGACGAACGTGCCATAACAAATGGTTAGGTGACGAGTCATTAGGTGCATCACCGCAATGTCAATAACAGCAAAATGCGATGAAGGGTTCTTCGTTTTGGGTCAACCAACAAGTAGTACATATTATAATTAAATTGTTTTTTTTTTAGTTAAAGAAGTGATTTGAAAAAAATATTAGAGGTTCCACTTAAGCTGCCTAAACATTTCGGCAAAGTCGATTTAGTTTCAGAGGCTGAAACCTTTTATACCTTACTAATATTCCTTTCTAACAGTCTATGTAAAAAGTTGGGTTAGGTTAGATAAAAAAGTTGCAATATTTAATAGAAGTTAAGTCTTCAGAAGAGCCTGAGATAATATATTTTCAAAGGTAACCTCAAGGCTTGGTAGGCCAGTTTTGCGATATTAGATGGAGTGCCGTTACGTAGTAGTTCATGAAAAGTATTCATTCTACAGGAAGCCAGTGCTTGACGCCAACAACATTTCAACAGACAGATATCTCTTCCAGTGTTTCATACCGTGGGCACCTCAAATGCTTAAAGCGTAGTCTTGCCTTGCTTGATCGGCAAAAATTCCTCTTATCTGTATTCTTTCCACGCGTGTCGACCGGGCAATGGTAGACGCTGCTTGTAATGTCGTTATCTCAAGCTACCTCTGCGGTGGCTGTATCTTGACATTGCAGGTAGGCGTCAACCAGCGAAGACTGGTGTATTTACCCATTTATGCTTTTATGGTAGACTGTTTTGTATGCAACATCAGAAGAATGTGAATGGGGAAATACAACAGCCATGGCTAATGTGGTATCTGGCGGTAGGTATAAAATGCTAGGGGTAGAGACCCCCAAATTCCAAGCTCAGTATGAAAATCAAGAGATTAATTTGCAGTAGATACAAAATTTTGACTTAAAGAACCAATTTTCTTTTGAAAACAAACGCCCTTAACGAAAACACTATATCCGAATTTCTGGAACTGGGAATATATATTCATTGATATGTAGATAGAGGTTAGAGTTATGGATGGTGGATTTTAGCGTGGTTAAAGCACTTATAAAGCACTCGGTAAATTACAAAATTTTGTTTTAAAAGTCTCCACACAACTCTGTAAATTCTCTACAGAGTACCGAAGAATATAATCAACAGTTTTTCACTTCCACGATTTATAATGCTCAAGAAGTAGGATTAGAAATATTTCAAACCCCCCCTTGAAGCACCCTTTAATAGTGAATACGACGCCAGCCGCTCAGTTAAATACTTTAGCCATGAAAAATGCCAACGTGATCGATGCCGTAGTTGGCGCGTGCACACCGGTGCTACCTGTATTTCTCGTTGACCCGCCACCAGCCACACAACCGATCACTCCTGCCGCAGAACGCCTCGTGTGGATTTTGATGAATTACCACATGTAATGTGCTTGCAGAACTGCATATTGTTGTAGCAAAACAGGGAGCAGCTGAGGCTAACAGTTAAACGACGGCAGCAGCAGCAGCAGCCAGAGTGCAAAGTGTTACTTTGATGTATTGCAAGTGATCAATTAATTGTCTCTCGTGTTCGCATGAAATTCTTCCTCTATTACGACTACTACTTCTACAAGTTACAACAATATAAACAACAACAACATTGCTAGCGTTGCCAAGAATTATCGTCTAAACATTTAAGCCACGAAACTCAACACAGAGGTAGATATGTGTGTTCACTTGGCCGGTGACTGCACCTAATGAGGTCAACCCTGCGGTGAGCCATGCTCTTGTCTAGCGAACGATACTCTTGACAATCGCTTGAGGTTAATTCTTCTGCCACGAGCTATGAAATTAATTATGGTTTTATGTAATTCTACTTACTACTCATTTTGACTCGCTAAGCTAATACCGATTGACGTCTCTGTGTGTGCGTGTATGTGTGTGCTTATCGCGTGACGCCTCTTGATATTTCTGTGAAAAATAGTTAAATAACTTGAAACTGACATTAATGACGGCAATACGAACTCAATGGTTATTTTATGTGGCATTTATAGTCTCACTGTGCCGATTACTTATTGCATTTGCTGTAATCTTCATAATTATTTTGGATTTTGCTCATAACTGAGGCATAGTATAAATATTGGCGATTGTGGGAAAATTCTGCAAATTGTTGGGAGATTGATTTACCGTTATTGTCTTTTAACGTTACCCCTTTACTTGTTCTGCTTCTTGATCGTTAAATAAGTAACTTTAAAGCTAATAGAAAAAATAATAATCTAGGCTCAAACCATTGCCAGTAAAAAGTTCTTCTATCACAACTATGAGCACTTGGCAAAATTATTTTTATACTCCCACAGACCATCCTAAAACTTTTTAAATGTCTAGAACTATTTTTTAGGTTTAAAAATACACTGTGGGTTTTTTCTTCTTTTTTATAATTTGAAAATTTCTAAAACAAAGGCATGGCCACGCTCTTTAATACATAAGTCAGGGTAAACCTATTATCCTAAATACAAAAGACAAATCGTTCTACGAAAGTAATATTGAAATGTTGGAGCGGCGCTGGAATAATTGTGTTGCTATTTATGGAGATTATATTGAGGAATAAAGCCAAAAGTTAACAAAAATAAAATTGTTTTTATTGTTAGGCCTGGGACTTTCAGTCCATGTGTTTGTACGTACGTATAATACTCTTGATAAGTGGCAACTGTTTTTTAAATAAATTCATACTGAAACCTCATGTACTAAATATAGTGTTTACTACGTATATATCGATCAATAATTGAGAAATATTAATATTTAGTTATATAAGTATCAGATTGTTTCCCTTAGCATAGTGTGATTTAGGTTCGAATATGTATGAGATCGCTATAAGCTCGGTCATGCATCAAGTAAAGCTGTAAGCGCAAAAATATATGATCTTGATGAAATCCGAAAGACATATGAGCTGATAAAAGACTCAAATACTCCGATTGAACCGATTAAATATTTTCAATTAAACAATTAAATACTATGGTGGAGCGAAAAAAAAAAATTTTTACATCTACCCACCCACTTTTAAAGTAAATTTCGAGTTAAAATTTTTATATCTATAAAAATTTTTGATAATTGTTCTAGAAGCTGTCGAGAGTCCTCTTTTTGATCAATTAAAAGTTATCAACTTAAACAAATTTTTTGTGGTCATTATTGGAGTTTTAAAAAAAGGCTTAAACGAAAAAACTTTCCTTTAGCGTTAAAATAAATTTTGAGTCAGAAACCTTCAAATTCGGTAGTTTTTATAAAAATGTGAAGAGTTAGAACCAAACAATTTTTTTTATGCCGCCTCTAGATGTTAAATTGTTTTTCCAAACATTTTCTCTTTTTATAATCTACAAATTTTACCCCTAGGCTAAGCAAAAAAAAAATTTTTAATATATATATATATTATATAGTTCTTAACGATTACTTTCGGACCAGCGTCAAGCTGAAAACCTAAGGAAATAGGCTAATTTGAAACATTTTAAATGGCTTTAAACTAGAAAAAAATAAGCAAGTAATGGGATTTTGGCTCATCGAAAAGATATTGCACTAGAATATCTTCACAGACAGTACAAAAAAATCTCGAATTTCGGGGCCAACAGTAGTTAGACAGTATACAAGTATTACGGCTAAAGAATGCAAGACGCGTACGCAGAAATTAAGCTCTATGAACTTTGCGACAATTCAGTGCCATCATTGACAGTAAAAAGTGAAAAGAACAAAAATAAGTATTTTTTATACTCAAGTAATTTTCATTCGCTAGAGAAATACGCAAACGAAATTTGCCGACAAGTCTGATGCGCCGATGACGCACTCAGAAGAGACAAGACAGGAAACAAGCAGCAAAAAGTCGAGAACAAGCAGATTGAATGCTATAAATTTGTACATTTCAACAATAAAAATCGCCAATTACATGCAAGTTAACATAATTATTTGCCACTTTAATTTACCGCTGCAATTGCGCCGAGCTGCCGACAGCAATCAACGATGACAACGGAAAATGTCAGCGCCTACATACGAGCACGAACGAGCGCGTCAAGATCACTGCAAGCAGAGTCTGCAGGAAAAAAATATTACAACGCCAACGTCAGCGTCACTTTGAATGAAAATTTACGAGCAACTGTCACAATTGGCCAACAGCGATGTGAACGAGCTGAATGCGAGCAAGGGACAGTAGCTGCAAAGAATTTTCACCGAGTTGCAGTGTATCATGGGACTCGAGGAAAAACGCATAGATCCGTGAGATGCTGAAAATGTGCGGAAATACTGTGCTTGCAACGCGCTTGCTGTTCTAGTGCCGTTGCACGGTGCAATCGTCACGATCACCACTCGATCGCTGAGCTGTAATTGATTTTCCCCTTTTTTGTTTTGGGGATGGCAAGGAATGCGCTGCAATTGGTAGGACGTAAATTGTTGGAATAATTATGCACATACAAACAAATTGACATTTGGCAGGCGAATACGACGTACAAGACGAGCGGCGGACAGACAAATGCAACGCGCAACAGATCAACTAACTCACTCAGCGCGCTGTAATTTGAGCAAGTCGCAATGTTCGCCAGCAAGCAATGTGATGAATGTGTCGCTGTGTATTGATGAACGTCGAATGTCAAACGAATTGACTGGGCGATCACTTGGCTCCCGTATGCTTGGGCATATCGTCGATTAGCGGTGCGATGGAAGTCGTCTCTTGTTCCTTTTGTGGCAATAACAAAAAATTAACGAATTAAAACAAATAAATAAAGGTGAAGGGCTGCAGCAACGCTGAGCGCTTTGCTCGTGTAGCGACAGTAAACGAAGCGGCGAAGCGCTGGCGCGCATGTAAATGCCAAAAATAGCAGTGATGCACGAAAATTTCAACGCGAATTAAAATTTTTGCACAACAATGCAACGACGGAATTTTTATTCGTGCTGGCAGCTGGAGCAGCAAACGGCTGAAACGAACGCGAGCGAGTTTCATCGGTAATTAGGGCTGCCATGTGAACAGAGTTAAGCAAGTGGAATGTTAAATTTTTTTGTTTTCCTTTTTGTTTGCTGGAGTTTCTAAAAATATGGCAAAGTGCTGGCATTTGGTATTTAGTGCTGTGTGATAATTATATAATAATAAAGGAGCAAAATATTTCAAATGATTTTTTATGAAATTTTGGTGAATAGAAAAATATGGTAACATTTTACTGAAAATAGCGTTTCCTGAACATTTTTTTTATTGACGGCATTTTTTGAACAGTATTAAAAAATAAAATATTCAAAATATTAAAATATATTTTTAGGCTACAAATTAAAATATATATAATAGTGCTATTAATATTAAATATAAATAAATAAATTTTGACTTTTTACGTAGCAAATCTAGCGTGTCACATAAATTGTCACACAATCGAACTTTTTTAGAAGAATATTCAAATATTTTTTAATGATTCTTGCAGCAATTTTCATGCACATTCAAGTATATATCTAATTTGGAATCATCACTACTCCATATCACCAAAGCGTAGAAAGAATTATACATTTTTTTACGATAATTAACAGATATTACTTTTCGACCATTATTTTATTAGTATTACCAAGTACATGACACTTCTTTGGGCTCGTCGGAGCTATCGAAATTTATTTTGAATCGCTCAGTTTGAAAGATATTGATCTGAAATTTCCCACACATCCTTTTCTTTCCAAGAAGCTGCTCATTTGTCGGAATCGCCGATATCGTATCACTATAGCATATATCTGCCATACCAACTGATCGATCGGAATAAAGTGCTTGTATGAACACCTTTTGCATTTAAAAAGATATCTTCACCAAATTGGGCGTGAGCTCTTGTACAAGGTAACGGTGCAATATCCGAACATATTGTTCAGATCGGATCACTATAGTATGTAGCTGCCATGCAAACTGACCGTTTAAAATCAAGATAAATCAAGAGTGCAGCCGTAGTTAACAGTTTTTCCTATTAATAACTGAAAAACGAAGGGGAATCTTATTTGCAATATTATATTAAATCCAAATACACAAGGGAAGATTTCAACATATTACATTTATATTGTTGATATGTGATACATGTTTAGGGATGATGAGAAACTGACAGGGATGATTTTTCGTGCCTACAACTGTTTTTCGAATCAAAATATACGTTTTTAATAACTACATACTTACCCTTCAGGGCTCACTCAACCGTAATTTATAGACAAACATAAAATTTTATGTTTTATTAATTGTAAACAAATACATAACGATAAGGGAAGGATGAGTGAAAGCGTGTTATAGATAATGCTAAGAATTACTGATGAGAAGTGTTTCTAGATGTTACTATTTATTTACATTTAGCAGAAAACTGCTTTTGAGCTTTCTTTTAGATGCAACCATGTGCTGTTTCGTGATATGTTGAAAGAGGAAGAAGTTGTTGAACCCGTGCGATGAATTTGTTTCAAGTGCTGGCTGAAATCTAGAATTTATCGATTACTAACCATTGATGACAATATTTTTTAAGGGCATATAACTCGGCTGCTATAAAAATATGCTTACTCAATAATTGGATCAGGTTTAGCAACAAAGGAACCAGTGTTTAAGAAGATCTACGTTTATTCTCAGGTGAGTGCTCTTGAAAAGCGGTTTAATGCTCTCAGAATACCAAGTTAAGAATCGAGAAATGATGGGAAGTAACAAATAAAGCATGCAAGTGATCGCTTACACTGTTTCTAATACAGTTAGGTAAATTAGATATCAAATTTTGTGTCTTAAAAAAACTAAGCTAGGTAACTTAAAAATTTGGTTTGAGTAATTATGCCAGTCTACAAGTAGTTGAAAAGGCCAATCAGGTATATTTGTCGGGCAAAATATGATAAAAGAAATGTTGAGAGAAATTTGAAAAAGTCAACCCAATAAGTCTTTAATTGAAAATCCGTTGATATAAGCGGAACGGGAAGGTGTTTAAATAGCTTTGTAAACAATTGGAAGATGCGGCTTTCTTCAATTTACTACAAATTTGAGAAGAAGTGAAGATATATGATTATAGATTTGTTGGAATAATTACAATTACACAGTCTTTATATAAACCTTTGCAATAGGAAAATGTTTAATTTTCGCTCTCCAGTATATATCTTTTTGTCGTCAGTGCTGCTGACGAAATCCAGGACCTTCTCTCGGGCTTAAATCTTTCAGCTGCTTAGAAGAATGCCACCAACACAGATTTCAGCATTACTACAGATGTTTGTATGCATGGAGGTGTGTTTGTATTTTTGTTTGCAGAGATCAGCAAAGGCATTTGCCTGCATTATGTCACCTTGACTGCAATCACGTGTCAAATCTCATAAAACATATTTGACAAAATTTTGATGGAAATATAAAACCACAGCATAATCATGATAAGCAAACAACCACAGCAGCGAAGAAAAGCGAATGAAGCGCGAGAGAGAGAATTAATATTTATGCGTGTAATTACTGCGCACAAGCCGGCACATATATCCATGTGTGTGTGTTTGCCTACACTCACCATGGCGTCTATTTTGAAGCAATTTGTGAAAATTCCCGCATACAACCATTTGCTTTTTCGCAAAAACGCACAAACCACCACCAAAAATCGCGCGCCGCAACGCACACATATATATACATATATACTAGTGCATATATGTTTATATATACATATCATATGTGTGTGTGCGCTGCAGTTGTTTACTCTCGGTTTTATATTACAACTTTTTGTTGTTATTATTGTTACTCGGCATTTATATTGAGTCAACGAAGCTTGTGCAAAACTGATTAACAAGCCTGATAATGCCAACAATCATTTGCTGCAATTACAACAAAAGCCAGAATAGAACAATACCACTCAGCGGCGGCTGATTGACTAGCTAGAATGGAGCGAAGTGAATGACTGACTTACAAAGGATAATAATAAGGCACACTCATACTCAGTCACATACACTTTTGTTGTAGCGCGTACATGTGTTGCTGTATATATATATATAGCAATATATATATGTATATATTTATATACGTCTACTTATGCGCTGAACTGCACTTCAGCGTTACTTGAGTTTTAGTCTCAGCTTAGCCGCCGCGGCATCTCTTTCATTTCGATTCAACATATTTCATTTCACCAATTCACCATTTTTCAGCAGGAAAATGTGCAATAATATTTTGGTTCTTTTATTTGGCAACAGCCTCTGTAGCGCGCTCACTTCAAGTACTTATATACTAATTGTTATAGTTGTAGAGGGTCCCCCATATGCCATTGTGTTTGGCATTAATAATGAAATTGGCAAAAAGTAATGCGATGCCAACGCCATTGATGACTGAATAATAGAAATTCATTGAAGCAAATTTTGAAGTCGTGAATTTATCCTTTTTGTTTTTGTTTCGCAGCTGTTCGCCTATCAATAAAGATGTAACAACATAGATAAGCATTTATAAAGTGAATGACCCGTTGTTATTGCAACAATCGATATTTTCAGCATTTGACTGGCGAAAAATTTGTGTAGATATGCCTTAAGGATATGCGGGATCGTCAAGATCCTGTGCAAGAGCACCGAAGCAAAATACGCATGTTTTTACTCACACGGTTGTTGGCCTAATGCCAGGTCAGAATTTATTGGCATCACATGCGTGCCGGATTGGCATTCGTCGTTACATGCAGGAAGTGCAGGTATTAAACGTGAGAGCGACGCTGGAACACCTGCTCTGCTTCTGCCCAGGCTTTTCTAAGCTCGTTTTAGATATCTACGAGTCAAAATCAGATATCAAGTCCTTGTTAAAGTTCGCAAAAACCGTTGACGTCCTGTATGACGAATACTTCAACTCGAACTAAACTAAACCTAAGTACCAGTAGGTCTATATATGGCATGACAACCGGACAGTATAACCTAACCTAACCTAAATGTTTGTATATAATCAAAAAATAGCAAGTCCAGTACACTTGAATTGAAAGACTACAGCACCCTTAAATTTTAAGCTGTGAAATTTTTCAGCAGGATTTGAGATACCACAGTTTCTGGGACCACCAAGAATCCAAGTTTGTCAGAACCTGAGTTCGATTCCACTTTCCGAGTAGAATAAGCAAGTGTTTAATAGTTCCAAATGGATTTCTGACTTCGCATGAAATAAACCTTCAAGTTAAAGGTGACAATTTCTAGAGGTACCCGTTTTACAAACAACTATTGTACATTAAAGCAGAAGACTGATTCGAAGAGAGAAAAGTTCTCATCATATATGTATGTATCAAATCCATGAAAATTTTGACTGCCGTAATTTTTATTATAACGTTGGTCTCAGAATTACATTTTATCTGAGATTATACCAGCAAATTGGTACTCCTTTAAAACCTGTTGTGTAAATATGGCTCAGATAGTAGTAGAAACAATTAGTGCTCCTCTCAACTTACTCTTGTCAATTTCTGGATAAATTTGCTTGAAAACTACAATCTATACAACTACAATACAAAGCGAAAATTGGCCTAATATTAATGCGATTACAACGATTTTCAGCTCGAATATCGACAGGCGGAGGTAAGCGGTAGTCTCTAAGTATTTTTACTCTTTTGACGATTCGTTCGCTTTGTTAGATTTTCGCCTCTTAAGCACTCAAATTGGTTACCATTCCACTGCATTTATGATATCACCAAGAAATCTGCATTTTTGACAATTACCACATTCGAGACAGCTATCTGAACTTAACTTATATATGGTTCTGGTTTAAAGATACCTTCGTTTAATCTTTCCGTAAAGAGAAACAGAGAACGTTAGTTATTCACGTAAATTCTAAGGCAGTAGGCACAATCAAGTGGGCAATTGATTTTTATACTCAAACTACGGACCAAGCTGAGCTTAGCGCCCTCTGGAAACAAAATTTCATAATAACAAGAAAGTATGTTACTCTTTCTAAGGGAATTTAGATCAAAAGACTAAACATTTTACTATTTAGCATAGAATGATCAAAAGGGGTATAAGAATCTATAAACCAAACTATATTACCTTGAAGAAATAGCTTTGGAGAAAGACGGAATTGAATCGAACACAAACTGGTATAAATTGCATAAACTGGCATTAGTATATAGAATAGTTAAACAAAATTGCATACTTATTTCAATTCTTCAGCATGATATTCGTGGCAAGAGCCTCGACTATCAACTATGGGAGGTCTATCAAGTTCATTATATACTATGAAATGCTAGTATGAATTTAACCCGTCTAATCCTTAAACCTCTAAACTTCATGTAATGAGAATCTTCCTTTACAACGAAGCTTCTAAGGCATTAATTTGCAAGTTTCCTCCAACGAATTTATTCCCTTTAATTCTTCTGTTGCATATTTTGTATTTATTTTATTATTTCTTGTTGCAGAGACGTGCCCACCGCAGCGTTGCTGGTCTTAAATACACAGCGTGGGCGCCCATATACTCATGGCCTGCTGCCATCGTCGCTTGAAGCTTGCATGCGCCTGCATCCACGCTCGGCCGATCATTTTTTGTTTGCCTTGACGCTGTTGAATCCAATTAACCAAACAAATAAATTACAGAAGACAAAAACAAGTTCTCATTTGGCTTGACAATTTTGTTTTCGCGAGGTTCACTATATGGCCAAGAGAGCGTTAATTGTGCCTACAAACCGCATTTCTGGGACTCACATCAGTGCCATGTAAATTAGAAGTAAATATCACATTTTTTCTTAAAAAAAATTCTGATAGCACTTTGGTTATTCTATGTTAGAGAAGCTTTTTATACCGTACTTGAAATGTGGATGGTATTGATTATAGCAAGAATTGTGGCCAAATATTCAAACAGGTTTTACTCTGAATAAATATTTTTCTAATTCACTGAAAAAACCTCAGTTTATGAGGTACTATAAACTATAGCAAGTCTTGAGAAAAGTTTTTTGCAAGCAATTTATCATTGCAATAAACCTTATTAAAGATTCACACCATAATTTTGTAAGGCTCAGAGCGAAAATAACCTAAAAAATTTAAGGTTTTGAAAGTATACCAATTGATCTCATCATATACTTTGGGATGTTATGGAAAGTCGATAAGATCAATATAATATATATAATCATAACAGTTTACATTTTGAATATTTGATTTGAAAGAGGCCTCTTTACATCTACCTTAGAACTCAATACATGAGTCTTAAACGCTTTCGAACCGCAAAATCTGACCACTCCATTATACCCTAAACGTATCGGTAGGCTTTTGAAATGTTGAGGCACAAATCTAAAAATAAACAACTCACCAAAGCTACAGCTGTTTAGGGTATATATTTGTTCCTGGTATCTGTTAATTTATATTACCAACTCATTTAGAAACGTAAAGAATGCATTTACAGCAGAACCAAATCAATTCAATATTACCTTTATTTTGTCTGTATATTTTAATGAGTTTAACAAGTAAACTTAACATTTTTTATGCTGGGTCCATACATTTTTCGTTGTTGTTTACTTTCATTTTTATTTTACCACAATTGTAGTCTTTGTCTCTTATTGATTCTTGTGGCTTAATTTATTCCCACACAGCCAGTGGTCAAGACCTAATGTGTACTCACATGTATATATCTACTATAGGTATATATATATATATAATATATGGTATTTCCATATGGATGTATTTATGTAATCACGGAGGTATGTAAGTGACGCAACGAAGATTCCAACAGCGCATGCGCCAAGCCAACGATAGCGTAGTGTTGTTCGTAATTATTGTACTCCTAGAGTTTGGAGCTTAACGGGAATGAGTAAAGTAAAAGGGAATTTTTACTATATATTAATGTTTGTTGGTCAGAAGAAGCTAATCGAAAATATCGAAATATTTTATTGTTTAACCCATAAGACAAACAAACACCTAATTCAGATACATATTGAGTTATAATTATATATATTAAATGGGTGAGTATGACAAGACGAATTGAATACAGAATATCTGTGTGTCCGTCTGTTAAGCTAGAGATCAACAGATGTGAGTTTAGGGGTCATGCGTGATCAAGCAGGGTAAATTTATGAGTCAAGAAAGGTCAAGTATGGTCGAGTTAGGTGTCAAGGAAGGCCCAGCTAGGGGTCAACCTGGAGGTCAGAAGAACTTCAGTTAGGGGTCAAGCGAAGTCGAGTTGGAGGTCAGGAGAGGTCCAGCCGGGTGTCAAGAACGGTCAAGCTGGGTGCAAGGAGAGGTCAAGTAAGATTTGGAAAATAAAGAAAATAAAATTCTTAGTGACAAACAAAATGTGCAATTATTTGAATCGAATATATACATATAAAGCCGATCAAGTGGTAATAAACAATATTTGTGGTTAAACGAAAAATAGGAGTAGCAACTTACCTTAAATACTAATTACTTTTATGGCAGAATACTGGAATTCGGCGTGTAGATGTATAAAATTGGAATATAATAGTATTATTTTACCGTGTTGTTCGATGAATACCTGGAACGCAGAAGGTTGCCACATGTTTTAAAATTAAATATAATAAATAAGCATCACAATATGGGTAAAATATTGTAGAATTCTAAACAAGTTTGAAGTTGAAACTATTTTTCGAAAAGAGTTGCCACCTTTTTAGAAATTTAAATTGACTGAAATTTGTTATATTATTGTAAAAAATTGTAGAATTCTAAACAATTTTGAAGTTGAAACTGTTTTTTGTTTTTCGAAAAGAGTTGCCACCTTTTTAGAAATCAAAATTGACTGAAATTTGTTATATTATTTTAATTTGTTATTTAGAAATACAAGCAAGCCTGTGGCTGAAAATATTTTTTTTAACAGAGTTGCCACCTTTTTAGGAAATTTAATACGCTAAAATTTGTTAAATAAACTTATTGTGTTATTTCGAAATACAAGCAAGCTTGCAGTTGAAAATATTTTTTAAGAGACTTGCCACCTTTTTAGAGAATTTTATTTAATAAAATTGCTTATAAAAATTTATTATTACAATATGGGTTTGAAACCAAATAAAATGAGACATGTATTTAAAAATACTTATGAAATACGATACTGATAGAACTAGAGATCTAACTAAGCTTAACAGATTAAATAAGAAACCAACTGCACAACCGACTCAACGCCTTACAAAATCAAATAACTGCTCATTACAACTATTGATTGTTATTACTATTAGCTGCTTGTTAAATAAAATAAATATGTAATGATTAAAGTAATGATTAGCATAAAAATAATCGTATGTAATTTTTACCAGTTGATAAGAATTTAAATGATGTGTTATCGGCATTTTTAATAAAAAATGTAAAACTTCAGAAACAAGTTAACTAGCTTGCTTGGCCCTTTGGCATTCTTAAACCCACATACTTGTATATATGTATATGTAAATTTGTACGCGTGCGTATGTGTTTATCCAATAAATGCTAAATTATAGCACGCAAACGCTTGGACTGATCGCACATTTAACTGGTTGTAAGAACATTTTGGCATCCATTAATGTGATAAGACGCTGGCGCACGCATACTATTCACATAGCATATTGTTATTGTTGCTCCACTGCATACAGCAGTTAAACAGCGCTCGTGTGTATCGCGTTGCGCCATTAAGCCAAGTGTAAATGTGCCACGGAATTGGTGATTTTGCGTTGAAAATGCGAAACTGTAACGCATTTCAGTAGCGATAAACACGCAATCAACATGAATTTGCTATTATGGGTCTGCAAGAGAGAGCGCAAAAGCAAAGGCTGAAGGATGTATTGAAGGTAGAAGTGGCGAAAAATTGAGCAATTGACAGCAAAAACCAAATATTATTTTAATAAATTGTGTTCGAAATACAAGAACACAAAGTAAATTGGCAAATTAAAAGTGGAAATTTGTAAAATGAGCTTATTGCAGCACTTTGGTTCAGCGAGTTCGTTGCTTGAGTCTTTTGTACGGCGGCCAATACTCTGCGTTCAGGCTTAAAATTCATTAAAATTTTCGCCAACAATTTGAAGTGTTAACATTTTGCAATATATGCAACACTCTGCTTATATATATATATACATATGTATGTATATATTTACATATATGCAATAGGTGCCTATCTCTGCTTTTGCTACACTGGCTTTTTCAGCGTCTTGCACTTGGCGTCCACTTACGCGCTGTCTGAGCCACTCGTAAGCTGACATAATTCAAGATAAGCACCATCTCACACATGCTTAGACCTTTCACAAATTATCTCCTTCATTTATTTTATTCGCCGTTGACACAACGCCGTTGCTGCGCCACACCAACACCGCAAAATTGTTGCTACACATGCGATATTTGGCTTGCTCTAAACCCCTCCCCGCGCAGCCAAGTGACCCGTTCGCCATGCATTGGTAATTTAGAAGGTTTTAAAGTGTCTGCTAATGGCTTGAAGGCCTCACTGTCACCGATAACGAGGCATATTTGCGGTCAGCAGAACAGTCAGAAGAGTTCTCTTTTAAATTTATAATTCTTTTTTTTTCCCCTCGTGTTTGTTTTTAATTACACTCGCGTGTATTTGCTGCTCTGCATTTATTTATTAGGTTTCGCGTTGCATATGCAAATTTCGCCTGGCATTGCAAATGCCTCATAAAGTTGTTGTTTTTATGTGCGCGCAAGCAGAAAGCGAAGATATCAAAGTGAAATTCTGAATTAATTATTACTTTGTATGATAGTGAAAAATTATGTTAATTTAGGTGTTAAATTACTCGTGCTATTAATTTAAATAGTTTGTGTTCTATGGTGCGGTTGTTGCGGGAACTTACACGGAAATGGGTTTGAGTTATGCGATTTTGTTTGTGGTAGTTTATTATTATGTATAAATATAGATAAAATTGATTGTTAATGCAGCACTTACTAGGATGCTGATAGAATTTTTTATTATCTATATTAAAAAAGAAAGGGAATAAAAAAGCATTAAATAAGAAAAAACGTTAACTTCGATTGCACCGAAACAAATAAAGAAGTTTCCAAAAAGGAACTTGATCAGGTTGATAACTCAAAAATTGAGGGACTAGTTCGTGTATATAAGTCATTTTCGCGTGACACTGATAGCTACAATTTTTTTGGGGTTTTCTTTTGAAAACTTTTGCTAAAAAGTAATGATTTTAATATTCATATATATATAATATATATGTATGTATAAATGTATATATATTTTATAGGAACTCCGACGTTTCCTTCAGCAAATTTATTATACGTTGATTTAAAGTATTATATATGTGATTAAAGCTATAAACCATCGAGAGATTAGAAAAATATCGTTTTTTTTCACTTATGGCTGCTGTCATAAATGTGCAGAGACATAATTTTTACGTGCAGAGAACAAAAAATTAGGAATGCATATGAATGATATGTTATATCTTCATGCTATACTAAAGTTGAACTGACTGTGGAAGAGTAAGTGTTTGGATCCTACTACCTCATCTTCCTCCATACAAAATTAACAATTTGAATGGATCTCGCAGTCGCATAGGATATTACAAACATATAGAAAGTCTTCCTCTTTCACTGCTTCCATCGGCGCGTATTGCATCGAAAACTTAACTTCAATGCTGGAGAGTGTTCTCATCTATTCGGACAATGTGATCTAGCTAGCGTAGCTGCTGGCTTTTGATCTTGTACTATGACAATGTCGCCACAGATATCATAAAACTCATCATTCCATTGACTTCTGTATTCATCATTACCAATGCGCAAAGGATCATAAATCTTCCCCAAAAACCTTTCTCTCGAAAAATCCTAGCGCCGATCCAACAGATGTTGTCTTTGTTCATACCTCCGCAACCTATAGCAGAAAGAGAGTGATGAGGGACTTGTAGAGAGATAGAACTTTACTTTTCAATACCTACTCAGTCCAAAGTAGCACCGTGGGCAAGATTGATTCTGCGTTGGATTTCAAGGTTGATACTGTTTTTACTGTTAATGCTGGTTCCAAGATGGACGTAATTATTTACGAATTCAAAGTTTCGACTGTTAACAGCGATAGTGGGAGCCATGTCGCGAATGCGATAACTGTGCTTGATGACAGGAGATATTTCGTACAGAAGATTGTGCCTTCTCTATTTAGTTCTGCAGTTTGTATTCTTCTTTCCAGCAATATATTATGAGTCACGACAGAGGTCTTACGACGGTCTGAAACCTCGTTTGGCATCGAACGTTTAGAAGAGGCCAATTATTGACGGTGGGCTTTAGTCGTTCACACAGTACACTCGATAGCACCTTATATGCGATATTGAGTAGGAAAAAGCATCTCTGCATCAGTATATGTCAACCGATGCCCTTTTTACTCTGTATTCAATATTTGTTTCTAAAGAGGTCTGACTACTGAATTTTTAAAACAATTAGCCTTTCCACAAGAAGAAAACACATAATCATTAAATAAAAAATATTAATAATTATTTCGAAACATTGATAATTTGTTTTTGTTATGATAAGATGAATCCACATTTAATACTGGGCTGAGTAATTGCCAATAACATTAACCACTTTATTATACAAATGATTTTATGACACACGCTCACTCAACCATTATTCGCTAATTAATTACAGAGAGTACTTATTTTTTATTATTGTAAATATGAATAATTAATAATAATTTAAATAAACAATAAATTTTTAAGGCTGTGATTAGGCACAGCTCAATTTTATAGCCAACTGGCTCCACTGATTTCCACGATAGCTTTTTTATTTCATTCGCGAATTTCGCCACAAAACGATGATTGCTGCCGAGTGATCTGTGATACGATCAATTCTATGATTTTACGATGCGCCGTGATTGCGCTGACTAAAACAGCTTGTAGCGGAGTAGCAGTCGGCTATAATGGCTATACAAATGCTAGCAGAAATCTGAGTACGAGTGTATATGTGTGACACGATGGACGCTCGACTGGATGCGTGTGCCATCAGCAATTGATGGTGATTTTAAATGACGCGAACATGTTTTTGTCAGCTGCCTACTGCTCGATAATTATCCGACGTTTAGCCGAGCAGGTGAGCAAGCGCAAAGTGGCGCGACGCAGAAGGAGTGAGCGCGGGGATAAGATTTTAATGTGAACCGGATTAATTAGCGACTGCAGCAAAGACTAGGCAACAGATTGAGACGTAGGCAGGTAGCATGCGGCTAGTGGTAGCAGTCGCCAACTCGCTTACAACTATTATATTATCTGGTAGGATTCAAGCTATACACGCACTGCTATTGGAGTTCGGGACGCAGCGCGCGCTTCGGGGAATGCTCATTATGGCGCGCTTAAATTTGCTGACGATCAAAATAAACACTTTTTCTGCGATGAAATGTTGACAGTGTCACGATCGTAAAGTCACTGAAGTTATTTTCTCATCACTGTCAGCAATTAATTGCTGCACGTACATATATCGGGCAGCGCGAACGATAAATATTTCGCTGAAATTCCAAACATGCCACGCGATTGCCGATTGAGTTGTTTTATATAGCGTTACAACGTATAAGCGTAGCGTTTAAATAATCAATGCTTAGTCATGTCGTATTGCAGCGCACGATCGCAACGATTATCAAATATTTGTCTAGAAACTTGCATGTGTGCGTAAGAAGTAGTTCCAAATGTCTGCTCAATATGAAAATATTTATGTACAGGGTGCGCCATCTTTATTTCACGAGCATCTCGGATGGTCTAGTGTCGAGCTCGTCAATGGTCTCATAGTATTTTTTCCAAATAATTGTACAAAAATAAAGTCAGGAGTGGTAAAATCTGAAGATCCGCGTGATCATTCAATGTGTATTTTTTGTTTTAAATCGATCTTCTAATAACTTTTGTTTAAAAAACTGAATATTTTGAGTTGAAGTGGAACATGGCATACATTTTTGTTGAAATCAGCGATCGTCAGCACCTTTTCCAGGCAATTTCGGGCTGACACAATTAGTTCACTTACATCGATATCGAATTTGATTAACTTCCTTTCTTGTTTTTAGTTCGCAAAAATATAGTTTTGGAACAAATTTCGAACCTAACTGTCACTTTTTGGTCAGACATCGGCATTTCATGCTACCCGAATGGGTTATCTTATCCGTAAATATGAATAATTTGTTTACTAACGCTGTCAGACTGTAAGCTGATGTTCAACGCTTATAAAAATTTGCTTCCTATTTGCATGATATTTTCATTATTTACTCTCTTTGTTTCAGGCTAAAGTAATACATGTCTAGAATTGCCCTGTATTGAGTTTTCCAAAATATGAGGTTTAGTGTTCGAGCTGCTAGTAATACTAAAGACATTCTTGTTTACATACCATCTTTAAAAATGACACACCCTGTATGTGTATATGTACTCGTACTTAAATTAATTTCGAACCCGGTTTTATGTCAATCATAAAGTATTGTGTGATATGTAATGTGCCTAGTGGCATGTGGCAAGTGACAAGTTGGCAGTATGTCGCTAGCGAGCAATTTGTTTTAGACACAGTTGCCAAGTACATCGAAAACAAAGTATTAATTATCTGAAATTTAATAAGACGATAAATAAATGAAGAAAATTATGTTTCAAAAATGTGGCGCCAACAAATTTTACAGTGGTTAGCGTTTTACTTAAAATAATATCTGAAAAAAGAGTGAAGTTTAAGCGGGTATTCTAGTCTAGAAACATAAGTTTTAGGTAATTTTTAAAGTGTCGTACAAAAAAGGCAATCAATATTTACCGATTTTTTATCAGTTATTTATTAATGTTACAAGCGTACAGAAGAAAATTAAAAAAAAAATTAGTTAAAAATTGAAAAAAAATGGCTGCTGATGAAGTGGGGGTCACAAAAAATTTGTACCCATGATTTCAATCCTCACAGTCATCTGAAATGAAAAAAAAATATCAATCTACAATGATGTCGCAATTGTATGAAGTAGCGGTAATTAAAAAAAATTTTTTTGACAAAATGGCGAGTATTTGAAAAAAGACGATTTTTTTTACCATTTTCTTTATTTTCTCGTATTTTTTTAAAATAGTAAAAATAGAAATTTGGGGCTGAGGCTAATTCATGCTCAAGAGAGGTCTACAAGTATAAAGAAGATTCTCTGAAAATTTCAAGTAAATCGGTTCGGTAGAACTCGAGAAACCGTGGTTGAAAAAGTCTGGTCTAAGAACAACGCTTTCGCGTAGTCTTTTGTTTGATTAGACCCAGCCGAACCAGTTTGGAGGCCGGTTCAGTACAATGTCTATATCCACGAAAATAATCTAAATTTTCAAAAATTCTCTCGAAGACATATTCTTAAATAGTTAAACTTTGAAAATAAAGTTTTTTGAAATTCTACACTAGTATACCCCCTTAAGGAGAAAAAATAAGCTATTTTTAGGGAGCTTCGAAAGTATCTTAAGGAAAATAAACACTTCATTCAGAAAAATAAAAAAATTGTTGACTTTTCACGTCATATATTGGCTCATATCTAGAGAGAGCGACAAGTAATGAGTCTCATAAACAAATCTACTCTCTTCTTGAACAAGCTCGAGAGACGCTTCCTTCGTTGAATATGCTAAATCCGTCCATCGTTGAGAGTGGGTCACTAAGGCTGCGTTCACATACGAAGACTTTTATTGCCCAAACTCGTCATATGTCGGCAAGGGAGCGACGAGGAAAGACGAAGGGCACCGTTGCTTGTCTCAAGCACGTTTTATGTTTTTGCCGTCGTGTATGAACCCTGTCTAAGATGCAAATATTATTATTAAGCCCCGATTATATGTCTGATTGTCAAATAATTTACTCATTCAAATATCAATAGAGCACTTGAAAAGATGTGCTGAGAGAAGAAGAAGAATCATAGAAAAAGTTATTTATTTATTAAATTAGACTCGCGTGTGGACTCTGAGTTGCGCTCCCGAATCTTCTCTTTGCTATTCATTCTATTCACCTTATCGGAAGGTAGAATAAAAGAGGGCTTGTGAGCCATTGATGAACAATGTTAATAAAAAGTTTTTGAAAATTAGAAAACTACTAAATATGAAAGAATTTGTTGAATCCAATAGTTTCTATCACTACTGGTCGATAACCCTATTCCATTCCCTGAGAGCTTTAATAGAACAAATTTCCGTCACAAAACATCCATAATCTCAAACAGAACACAAAGAGAGTCCACAAAGACAGGCAAGTTGTCTCAAGAGCAAAGAGAGTGAAATTTATTAAGAAGTATTAAATACTTACGTCATAATTTTAAGAAATACTTATAAGAAAGAGAGAGAGAAAGACATATTAAGCAGAAAAGAGCCTGAGTAAGTTGACAGCTGAACACGACTGTTTCTTAGCTGAACTCTTTCGGATAACCTCATGAACGAAACGTTCAACTCTCAGTGAAACTGTGCACACAATACGTGCCCCCTCAATTAGGTTGGATCTACGTGAGAAATTTCTACTATGACGCCTTGAAAACTTAAATAATTCAAAAAGACTTACGAATCTCACTGTGTTTTAGTAAAAACTATCAGATCCATATTCAAGTAATTACAAAAACCACAACCACACACAACAACAAAATATTTGTATAATATTTGTACTATCCACATTAAATTTTGCGCCCACAAAATAGCCCACAATCCCACTGTGCTGATATTGTATCCACTAAGCAATGCTCACGACTCCCTATTGCGAACTCAAAAAGCATCAGCAGTAACTCAAAAGCCAGGCACTGTGTTGTCCGGAACATAACCAGTGATGCCAGTTGCTTAAAAATAAAAAAACAACGCAAACAAAAAATATGCAAAACAAAATGCGCATAAAAATCGCTTATGAATGAAATTTTCAATAAACGCTGAAACAAATGTGCCATAAACGGCGGCAACAACAGCAACAAATGCATATAAAATAAGCTTAATGCAACAACAATAACAAAATTACAAAAAAAAACATGCAGCTAAAACTTGCATGCAACAATTCGTACGAGTTCCACTACTTGCAACAGGTAATCAAAGTAGGAAGCGAAACAGTTGGAGGCTGGCGTCTACGCTACGCTGTCTGTCTGACTGCCTGTCTGCCTGCCCGAAAGTCCGACCACCGTTGACGGCTGCGTTGCGGAGCCACGCTCAGCTGTCAGCCACATCGTTAAAGCTTTTGACATGCAGCAACAGTGCATCAGCATCAACTTGACATGTTGCAGCCACACAGTTTGAGCCTAATTATAGACGCGCGCGGCGCATACACACGCACACAAACGCAGCAGTCAGTCCACATGGTGAAAGAGTAGCCTGTTGTGCGTTAGGATGGGGCTATGAGGAAGATTTTGTCGAATTTTTTTAAATGGTTCTACTACCGCCTGTGTTGTTTTTGGGGCACTTGCAGGTATATAGCGGCAGTTGCAGTTATAAATACCTTTGGTAAACCAACATTTTTGAAGATTTTTCCCAAATAACCATCCTCTAAATTAATAAGCTCATTTCTTTCATTAAAAATTTTGAAATAAAAAAAAAAAATTTTTCAAAAAAAAATCTCTCTGCATGCGTGCATTCCTCCATTGCCGCTTCACGATTGCATGCTACATGTTGCATGTTAGTTAATGCCTTCACTTCTTCAAATATTTTTTGTTTACAATTTGGAGCGATTTAAATTGGTAGCAATTCGCTTTGAGCAAATAAAATTCGTGTGTTTTGTGGAATTTACTACTTGTTACTGTCAAGTTGTTTCTTGAAATGTCAGTGGCACCATTTACATACAGTCATACGAGCTGATTAAACCAGTTCTACATTACTGTGATTCTTTGATGAATGCTTGAGCTGAAGCTAATTGGACGGGTGTCTGTTGTATTAATTTTAATTTTCAATTTAAACAGTCTCCGGGCAATTTTGTATTTTTTTGTTTTTATGGAATATTAACAAGAAAGTGGAAAGCGGATAGTTTTAGCTATACTTTTTTCAGGAGTATAAAATTAGATTTTTGAATATATGTTCGCTTTTAAATGACCCAAAATTCCTCGAAACCTCTTTCGAAGTCTGAATTAGATGGACTAAAATTAAATATGAGCATGTCCAAATATCGTACACTGATAAAGTCGTTCCTATCCACTTCTTGGTTGCTACGCACAGGAGCATAGGGCCTCAAGATGGTTCTTCCATATCACATAGTTCAAGCTTATTGTGTTTGTGCCGTTCCGAGCGATGTTGGCAACGGATAATTCGTGCAACAGCTACTTACCTTTCGAAACTTCTGCTACCTTGTGAGACAGTAAACCCGCGTGATGCTGTCCAGTGGCCTCTTCCGCTTTATTCACTTCAGTATGTGTTCCTCCTCTGTTGGTCGCCATAGCTCTTCGTTACTTAAGGTGTTGGGCCAGTATTGTCTGCAGATGATTCGCTTGCAGTTGGTGATGAAGGCTTAGAGTCTCTGAGTGATGGAACTCGAGATCAGCAATACTTCGCTTCCGTTCAAGAGCGTCGACTTTACGCTAACAGAGCATATTCTAAGCTTTGTACCTCTGCAGATTTGCCGGCTTGCCGACACCGATTACAGTCGTTCAAATGCCACCTTTGCTTAGTCAGGCTCCAATTGAGATCCAACTCAGTTACTCCATAAGTTGTTACAATACAGCGAAGTAGCAGAGGCTATTTAAGGACTCAATCTCATGATTATCAATCCTCATATACTCTTATGGACTCCGTTTAGGCAATTTATATGCCTAGTCCGACAGTGCATGATTGCTAGCTGATATTTCTGACCTATTTTGGAAAGTTCGTGCAGTTTTTGCGTTAAGATACAAATGTCATCTGCGAAGTTCAAGTCTTCGAGTTATGATATGAGGTTCCATATGGAAGCGAAAGCAGTCTTGGACGATCGTTGATGTTACCCTTACAAAGCTCAGAATTCGCAAAGCTAAGCTTAGACAAACTATCTTGAGAAGAATTTCCATCCTTCTTAATGGTAGACGGATCGAACTTGGTTTGAGTCGAGTCGCATGCTTTCGTGAAGTCGGCGACCTGCATGTAACGCGGAGAGCTACATTCCAGCGAGTGATCGACCACATAAGGCAATGCGTTAGATGGCGCTGCTCTTAAAATCCTTAGTAAAACTTATGCTGCGATCAGAACTGAAACAAATTCTTACTAATTTATTACTTTTTCTTATAAATAATTCTCAAAAAAAGTTATTATCCGGTTGTTAATAACTAATCCACTAATTCGTTCCTACCCTTCGTCACACCTCCGAACATATTTAGTTGCCAACTATTTTTCTTTGACACAAAAACCAAAAATGTTACGTAGTGAAGTGCAACAACAACTACGAACAATGTCTACATACACTCTGCACTTACGCAACGCTCTTCAACATCACATCGATCAGTCGCACTTAATTAATTACACCAATTAAAAGCCGCAATAAGAAAAACAAATATCGAAATGACTGCAACTGATGCGTGATGTCTGTCCGTGTAATGCTAAACGCCGAACTTCAAGCTTCAAATGCCAAAAATACACCCAGCGCACGACACACGGCCACTATCGCTCGAGTGATGCGCTGCGCAGGCGCACCTTTGGCCGTCAGCCAGCTCGCCACGCTTAGCAATAGTAGACAATGAAGGCTCCGACTTGTGTACATACTTAAACAATGTTGCGTGTTAGCCACAGTTTAGACGTAATTTATTAACAATTTTCAACACAAACTTACAAGCGACTAAATTCCACTAAAGTCCGGATGGCCGTATGCTCACTTAAGTCGACACAAACTCGTCCTAATGCGTGTTGTTGCTATTATCGCTGCTATTGTTGTTGGCAACTGCTGGTTGTTTTCACTGCAGCCGCTTTCGTGCAAACTGCCATGCTGATGGTTAATGGCCGAAGGCTGTCGCCTGATGCTTGTCGATTGTTGGTCGCCTGGGCTGCCTGTGTGCTTCGACTCCGGGCTGCTGGCTCAGCTGACCGTTCTTGTTCGGTGGCAATTAACGTACATGTTTCCGAGAGAAATACGAGCAACCATTTGCTGCACACACACACACACACAGACCAATGCATACAAGAAGATAAATATTGCTGTGGCAAGAGTTACGTAGGTTGTGGGTTCCCCAAAGGCGGTAGCCAGAAGGGGTGGATGTGGCTGCACTTCTGGTTTACTCGCATTGTGTTAGGGACTCATTGCTGCTGGCTGCTGTGTTGCACATTGATTAACACATAACTGGCTACGTGAGAAACTTTATTGACATTGTCTATGCCGGAGTTGTTGGCTTGAGAAAGCTTACCAGCCTAAATTGTCATTGTAATTTGAGTTTTGCAATTTCAATTTATTGTTTTGTTTTCAGCACTGTTGATATTTGATTGCATCTTGTTTTGTACCTTTTCGCATTCTACCACACTTTCTAAGGTAGGCAGTCACCGAATTCGTCGTTCGATTAAAAGGCTCTTCGATTGATATTTTTGCAATCCAGCTCAATAAAAGGCGCTTAAAAATTTCTTCGAGAGCCAGTTTCAAATATAGTTAGACTGCATCGATACAAGATTGGGAAACATTTTTCGAGTTACAAAATGTGTTTATTTACTTTCTAAAATACTGAAATACCATATTAATTTGGAAGAAAGAATAAAGATGTTAGACTATGCTTGATACCAATGAACTGGCAATCGAAGAAAATGCTACCGTAGTATCTACAACAGAGTTGAACCTCTTCGCTGCGTATGTTTGCTGAATGGTTAGTCAAGGAGGAGGGTTTCTTATTAAATGCATAGGCCAAAATCTATACAAATATACCTATACGAAGCTATAAACGCTTTATCTAATATCAAGGTAACGTCAAGATGTTCTGGGAATGCCTGAAATTTCCTTCATAGTTACCTAGTGGACTATCTGTAGTTTTCTTTTTGACAAAAAATTTTGGCTATGGTTAGTGAATGTTAAATGAGAGTTAGTACATATATTTTCTGACTAAAAATATATCGAAACTGAACTTCTGAATGACCCCGGCTCTCTATTATTATATTTTATGACTATTACGTTTCGCTCCAGAAGTAATTATTCTTCCAAACTTTACAAAAAAATTCTTTGATAATCGGGCTTATCAGGGCCTTTGGGTCCACATAATCGTTCACAACCGCTAACTGTCTCTTATGTATCGAAGACAACGGTAAATCAGGGCTCCGAACTTAGCCGATGTCTCGAAGATAACGGAAAATCGGAGCATATTTTATGTATCTATCCAGTACTACTAAGTTTTCGGGCTCCATGTGAATGGTTTTTCTGAAAAACAAACGGAGTTGTGGGCTTGCGGTAGAGATATATGTGTGGGGAGTCTTTTGCTACGTAGATAACTGCTATCTTTTAGGCCTCACTGTCTCGCGGTCTTTCTGCGATTTGTAGTTAGGGTTGATTCAAAATCGATGAATCTCTCGTGTTCTCAACGTCCTTTGTGTTCTCAATAAATTCCAGAAGGTGGGTCAACAGTCCCTCTTAGTTTTGACGAAGAGCGTCTGACAGAATATTTAGCCGCACCGCGTTTGAATTGAACTTATTGCGCAGCGGTTAATCAGAGCACCTATAAGAGTGACGAGATTGACTTTGCTAAGAGCCAGTAGTTCGCAGGACCTCTTATGGTTCACTCTGGGCCAGAAGGATATCGCAGTCTCACAAGTTCTGGTTGTTGGCCAACTGTTTTTAAGCTCACTAGAGGTTTAAAGGTCCAACTCCAGATTACAAGAAGACATCGGAAAACCGACTCGCTTTCAATCGGTTGAAAGTGGAGAATGGGTGCCCTTCCCAGCAAGCTCATAGGCTTTGCAGTTTGCATCGATTCCGCTGTAGCCAGACACCCATACAATTCTAAATGTGACTCTATTAACTACTTTCTAAAACCTTTAATAAATTTAATTATTTATGGATGTTGTGTTCCGTTAGTGACCATATGAATTACATACTGACGATATGGAGAATGTGATGGCTCTAATAGGAGAGTTTATACTGGAGTTAAACCTGCTTCGAAGGGCTAACTTATAAGCTTTTCTGCGGTGTACTAATATTTACCTCTTCTGTAAAAGTCTATTTACTTATATGTACCTACTTGTATAATAGTTTCCCAAAAAAAGTTTTCCCCAAAAAACGCTTTAATCCAGAAAGATAAGGCAACACCCTCCATTTGAAATGAAAGTTCAAAGCTTAACTACTGATTTGTAAATGAGTCGCATGCTGACGTTACTCATTGCAACATCCGTAGGAAAGGCGCCCACTTCAAACGCCGCAAACTAATAAATCCCTGAGCTAACCAGAGTTCCCACAAGCCGCAGGAAAAAAGTAAAACAGAATGCCGAATGACGGCGCAGACGACGTTAAGTGCTTGTACATGCAAATTTAGCCATAAACAAACGTGAAAACCACAGAGCCTCAGAGCTACAAACATAAATGAGTACAAACATATATTTCGGTGTATATTAGTGGCTACGCGCCCAGAGCCCCACGCAAAATGCACTGCACGAACGAGTGTCTTAAATCTTCTTTCACTTGCAAGTGGCTTTCGTCGTTCGCGATCGTCGCTTACAATTTCTACACTTCTTGTTTGGCATTTTCGCCTTTCCGGCTATTTGCGCATGCGCAACGGCGGTAGAAGAAAGGCGCCGCCTTCCATTAACTCAGCCGCCGCGCTCACTTATCAATTCCAAGCAGTGCGATGGCATTTTCTACGCGCGGACGCAGGGAATTCGCTACAGCCGGTGGACTGCGTTGTCCATTATCGCAAGAGCTGAGTACACGAAGCTTTTATTCATTTATATATATGTGGTTTTGTTTTTAACTTGCGCTGCTGCCACATACATCTTTAGCGGTTTTTCGAGCGGCGATTTTTCCAATTGACTTCATTCTGTGGCGCTGAATAGTAGCCGATCGTAGGATCGCGCCAGGCTTTGTGATAAATACAATGCCGCACCGCAGGCAACAACAACAACAATAACAGCAATAGCGTAAGCAACACCAACACCTTCACTCCACTCCATGGCGATGCAACGCATCGCGCAACGGCGCACCGCCGCACCTTGACTGCCCGTTATCGGCAACGGTCGTGCCAACTTTATTTGCGCATGCGCCGACGGCTGCCAACTGACGTTGATCCCTTTAAATGGACTTTGTTTGAATTAATCGAAGTGATATTTCGCTTGTCCTGAATTCAATTTGCTGGCGCAATCGCTCGGCATCCACAAACAGACCACGAACCTTTCGGACATGTCTTGAGACACATGACGGCGTGGCATGCCGCAGTTAGCCGTGCCACAATCTCCACAATTTTCGCTTGGTTGCACATATCGCCGTCATTTTCGCTTGATCCTTGCGAGTTTTCAACTTGTTTGTTTTTGTTTCGGTGAAGTTGTACGTGGGTATGAGAGCGCGCTGAAGCGCCCTGCGGTTAGCGAATGAGTTTTGTTCGATTTACCATCGAAAAAATCAATTGAGAAAATATAAATATACCCCAAATGAGGTTTCTGATGCAGACTGACATGAGTTGTGGCCCAAATCAATATTTTAGTACAGCTGTTGTATATGAGAGCGAATGGATATAAAAGTCATATACATATGTACATATATAGATGAAGATATGGTATTTGGCATAATGTAAAGCTTGGACTTTGTTATAGCATCTCAATAGAATATTTGCCTATTAATAGGTATAGAAAAATTGAGTTCACTTTTTTGCATTAATTTAAAATTTTACTTAGCTTAGTTAGAATGTTACGATTTAGATTAAACATTTATTTTCACAAGCTTCTCTTATGTCGAATTTTTCACCAGCAAAAACATTCGTCTTATACAAGAACAGATAGTAATCACTTGGTGCCGATATCGAACTATAACGTGGATGCATAAGAACCTCCGAACCAAGCTCGCACCTCAACTGGCGAGTCAATATCGATGTGTGTGGTTCAAATTAAGGGCTTGGCCGTAGGGTAGCTGCTCATAGTAGATGATTCTCTGACAATCCCACCAAATCCATAACAAAACATTTCTGACTATCAATCCTTGTATGACAACCGTTTGCGCTGGCTCACCGCGTTTCGATCACGACAGTTTCCACTTTACAAGTACGTTGTCGTAAAGTGAAGAAACAATTTTGAGTCTGAGAACCAACCTGAAACCAACTATTTTTACCAAAATAGAGATAAATGCCAAGTTGTAGATGTCCATGGTTTATATAATTAGCACTTACACCCCTTCTTTGTGTTTGACTAAGTCGCCTCCGATTTGTGGTAGGCACTTCCATGTTTTCCGGCAAATCCATTTTTATTCAATTTTTCATTCCGAGAACTTTCGGAATTTTTTCTAGAGTCTTATCACACAAGAAGTGTAGAGCTGTGCCAACCTACATAAGATTCGTTAGAAAGTAATGCATCCCTGAAATAATTTTGCATTTCCCACAGATCACACGACGGAATCAGCGGACGGAGACCACAGGACTTTTTAACATTACTGAAGAACGATTCAAGTAAAGAGCTGGTTATCACTTCTTTTTTGTAAAGCCAATGAGTCAGTATATACTCAAGACCAAATGTTTTCATTTAACTATGGATAGTTTTAGCAGACACCTGGGCATAATTATACGATAATACACATATTTTTTCCTTATTAGATATTTTTTACTTATTTTTCAGAACTTTCGAAAATTCTTTGAGTAGATTATTTATTTAAAAACTAAGAGCAGTTCTAGTTCAGGTCTTTAGAATGCTTTCACTGCTACCACCAGCAGATATCGCATAGAATACTTTCCGTGCTAGAAACTCTGCTTCTATACGAAAGACGTGTTCTAGTCAACGTAGCCGCTCTAGACTTGAACTAACTGAAAAGTAAAAACATATTAGAAATTATAATTTCAATTAAGAAAAGCATTTCTATTAAATTATACGCAGACATGTAATTAATTTAAGTGTCGATTCGAACTACAAGTACTAAAAAATAGCCACAAGAAACGCCAAGGACTCTAGCGTAGACAACGGGCACTCTCATTAGGGAGTATGGTACTCTAAACACAAATAAATGTGAGAACACCTTGCTGCTACTTATCTATTTAATGGATGTTAATTAGATTTCTTTCCGAAATGCACACATGCATGCATACAAACATACATCAAGATACAGCAACGAACCGCAGTCCTGCTATGCGACATTAGCTCAGCTGCCACCGTTACCTTTTCAAGGTAAGAAACGTGTTGGTCAAGAGGCCTTCGCTTACAGCTCGGTGGAATGCAAATTAATGATGTGGCGAGTACATAAATATATATTGAGCGAGGCTATAATAAGGTTAATTTTATTATTTGTTTGTAGAGACTTCATTCTGTCATGTGTCTACATAGAAGTGTATGTGTGTGTGTATTTGTGTAGGTGCATAAGTACGCGTTTTATGTTGCTTCACAGGCAATTTTAACGAATTGAAATGGTGATCCTTATCGCTTAATGGTTGTCAATGTGATGCCATAATGTTTGTGTGTTATAACAGTTGGTGGCCAGGGGTGCGAGTGTATGTGTAGATATGTATGTTTAGTAGTTTATATGATTTCGCTATCGAAATGATTTATGAAGTGAATGGCAGACCAAAGGATATAAAAATGTTAAATTGAAAGGTAAATGTATTTGCATAAAGGGTAAAGCAAATGCAAGTATACAAGGAAAATACAAGTATATGTAGCCTAACAGGGTTGTATTTCTTAGATATTATTTAAGTATAATCAATTATATTATATTATATATGAACCACTATAAAAAATTTAGAAAATTTTGGTAATAAAGAGTCATCATGCACTTTTAAATGTCAAAAAATTAATAAAATTTCAAATCAGTGGCAACTCTTTTAATATAATTTTTATATAACATAATATATATTAAATAATATACACAGTACAAACACAGTGTCGAAAATTTCCTGTAAAAGAAAATTTTTTTTCTTAAACATAAAATTTTTCGCTTTAATTGTGCTAAATTTTATCAGAGTTGAATATCCCATCAAAAGTAAATTTATATATTTTGTATTAAATATTATAATAATACTGTTTATTTTAAGTGTCAATGTATGTTTGCGTACAAATATTTATATTTAATATATTTGTATGAAATTTTCAAACAGGTGGCAACCCAATTTTATATTTTTTTTACTACTGTACACTTTTTAACGGCATTACTGAAAATAAAATTTGCTTAGAAATGTAGAAATATCATATAAGTATTTTTTTTTAGAAATTCTTATACTGGTGGCAACTTATTTAATTTATTTTTATTAATACCGTTTTAATTTAATTACTGTTTAACCGTTTTAATTTCCATTAAAATGTAAAAATAACATAGAAGTATTTTATATTCTTTTTTTGGATTAGTGGCAGCCCTTATTTATTTATTTATGTATGTTTATAATGCATTTAAAATTTAAAAACAAGTCTTTTATATTTATTTATATTGGTGGCAACCTTTATTTCACGATTTTTTATATATATTAAATTTAAATTAAATTAAAATTTTTAGATTGACGGTAACCCTATTCTGTTTTTTATATATATATTTTTATTAATTACAACATAGTCTACAAGCTCCGTGAACTTTTCATCGGGCCGGTTGCAACAACAACTCATACAGAAATATTCATTTATTAATAAAAATTTCAAGAAATAATAGAAATTTTAAATTTAAAATTAGGTGGCAACCTATTTGATTTAAATTTTTTTTATTAATTCTGAAAAACTATATTTATTATAAATATTGTATGAGTTTTTTTATATTTTTTTAGATAGGTGGCAACTCTTTTTTATTTATTCATTTCTTTTCATCAATTGCAAAATGTTCTACGAGCTTTGTGCTCTTTAAATCGGGTGAGACTGCAACAACAACTCACAAAGGAAATGTTCTATACTTAATTTTATGAACCACCCTGTACAAGTAAACACATTTACATAAATAAACAATAACAACAAATGCTTTTGCTCAGAGGCTAACGATTATGTCGGTATTAGAAAAAATTATGACTAATTGAATTTGCACAAAACTAATAAATTGTATTTATTTTATTGGCGTGTTCTTTTCAAAAATAAATACAAGTAGTTATTACTTGTAGTTGAGCTTTTCGGTTGCCTCCAACGAGCAGTTGAATAATTTATTTGAACCTCAAAGGTTGAACTGTCAAATTAAATATCAATCAAATTTTATCAGCTTGCAGCCCAAATACACGTTCAATGGTAACTACTTCTCAGACTTTTGGCCTAAAGCAAGAACAGCAACAAAACAGCGCTTGCATGCCATTAAAAGAAACGATCAATCAAACATTAATGAGGTGTTGCGATCAAAATATAACCTGAAGCGTGGCACAGGTCACCACGGACCATTATAAACCTTATACCAGTACTTCTATTAACAAGCACTTACGCATGTATTTTGTGTATGTGTGTATAGCTCTCTACATGCGCTCCTCACAATAACGCTTGAAACTAATTCTGATTCTGTAGACAATATTAATTAAAACACGAGCGTTAATAACGCAGCAATTTCAACGGTCACAAAAGCCATGTAAGCCAAAGATAATGATTAGTGTATTTGAAGAATTATTCGAGAAGTTGTCACAGTAGAGAAAAAAGGCTTGAACGTAATAAAATTTAAATTCAAATGACAGTTTTTTATTCAAATCATAAAAACTTATGAAATTCTCTCAGATCGCAGTGGATGAACTAATATTTAATTACCCAATTATGAAGCACCTCTTGGCCGTGTCTTGTTTTTTTTACCGTAAAACTGCCAGTATTTTTTATCACGAATTAAAATCAGTTCCAGTGAGATAGATAGCCTAAATAAGACCTCGATTCTTCAAAGTAAAATATATCACAAAACTCTTGAAGAACCCGCAATGACCAAAAGATTGCCGGTTTAAGACTTGTTGTTGAAGTTGAAGTTAAGTTTTATATGTGTATCGGAGAGTTAGTAAAAGTAACGATCAGTTCGAACCGATCGTGAAGATTTTTTGCGATTATTTTTTCAACTAGCTATGTCTCCTTCTCTCTTTAAATCAGCATCTTCAGATTTCGTATTTCGTACTTATTTTCTGCTAATTTAATTAAGCATAGAGCCTTTCCACCTCGCAAACCATATTGCCGTCTATATATATTGAATAATTTACGGATTGATGAGTAATATTACTGAGTACACATAAAAAATAGCAGAACATATTTTATCTACATTTGACCTAAACGCTTTGATTTCATAACCCATTTGCTAGCCTCAGTTTGGTTTCCAAAAGAGGTTGAAATAAATCTAATTTACCATATATTTTCTCCGATATCTCTAACTTACGGCAGACAATCACGTTGATGAGAGCGATAGTAGTTAAAACAAATTTCATATTTCCGTTTTCCTAAGTTACCACAACAGATATGTTTTAACCTTGATCAGTTCATTAATTTTCTGCAGCCCTGCTGCCCAACAGCCCAGGCTATAACGATTTTATATTGCTGCCGGTTCGACGGAGTCCTCTCCACGTTTTGCCATCCCATTAGAAAAGTAGAATGCCATTGAAAATAAAGAGTTTGATACATTGGAGAACCATAACCTTCACAGCCTGAAGGATGAATGGCTCAGATCTAAGGTAATATAATCCTAAGTAATAGAACCCTAAATTCTACTTTCATCTGACAACAGAGTCCTTATATTAGCCTCCAGAAACAATGAAAATATATAAATAAGCTGCTAATTAAACTAACAACAACAAGGCCTAAATGTAGAAAGCAGTGAAGCAAATGCGTGAAGAATTCTGTCACAGAAGAGCAGGGCCAAAACTGGCTCTTCACTACCCATAGACAACAGTTAACGTGATACCAAATGATATCATTGCGATAAGCGAATCATCCGCAATGGTCACAACAGCAATAGCAACAGAACAATAACCAACATAACCATTACAACAGTCATCAAGCGGTCGCAGCTACGATCGTCAACCGCATCCACCGCTCTTGTCAGCGTTATTTAAGGTTAATAAATAATATTGATTTGACTGTTCGTTGAAAATGAGACAAAGCCAGACACAGTCAAAGTTAGCGGCAACGAGCTGCGGTGTGTGCAACAACAACAATTTTCACAGCGGCGTCAGCGGTTAGTGCGTCGCTTGGTGGCTGCCGTCTAGCGATTGGCGTGCGGGCATTGCAAGAGCGTTGCTTGAGCGTCAGCATTGCGTGGTAGTCGGGTATTATACGCGACTAAAAAGGCTGTTGACAATATCTCGCCGTTTGTTTGTATGCCCACCGTTCCACCGTTTGGGCCGCAGCCGCTTGCAAAGCGACTCATCGCGCGTATCTCCAACGTCATCTTCATGCTGTTGTTGTCGCCATCGTCGCCGCACCGCTGCGGGATTAACGGCGCTTATCTGCTGATGCCGATCAATAAACGTGGAATTGCTGCATCGTAACTCTTAATGCGCATATCGATTACGCTGTCGTGCAACAAGTTGATAAATAATTCCCAATGTTTACTGTTTATGGTCGCGACTGTGGCTCTGGTTGTGGTTGCGGCTGTAGCTGTGGTTGTTGTTGTTGTTGTTGTTTTGACTGCAACGTGCAAGGCGACATAAATTTCCGGAGAAAGGATTCTCCATCTTCGCAGAGTGGACAGGTTCTGGGCCCTCTTCATAGCGCTTGTTGTTATTGTTGTTTGTTTTTTTTGCTTTTTTTTGTTTTGTTTCAGAATGGTATTAATTTCATTTAAATGAAATAAGTTAAATTTAATTGTTATGGTGCGTGCACTGCTGCCATTGTGGTATTTCTGGCTGCATTTCTTCTTGGTTGACTGTTTGAGTGTTGGATTACAGTACAGTTTGAAGAATGTTATGGCATTACATGAAGTCGTACTGCTAGCTGACAGACAGGACGAGATAATTTTTTTTTATTTTTTCGAAAAAGTTCAGCGGAAAATAGACTGTAAATAAAGTATTTATTTACCATATATAAAGCATTCGCGTGACGAGCTGAGTCGATTTACGTATGTCCGTCTGTCTGTTCGTCTGTATATGCGCGAACTGGTCCCTCAGTTTTTGAGATATTGACATAAAATTTTGCACACATCCTTTTCACGGAAAGGTGGATTTCACCGGGGACTTGCTTTGAAACATATTATGATGTTCTATCGGCCGGATAAATTGTGGCCATGACTTTTTGGGATTCAAGAAGCGGTTACAGCGGCGCTTATCGGCGCTTATCAAAAGTTTCTTACAATAAAGTGATTGTTTCGTTAGCTCTGTAGCATGCAGCGTTGTCTTGTTGGAACCAAAGGTCGTTTACATCAACATCCTCCAATTGACGAAAAAGTCATTAATCATGGCCCTATAGCGTTCCCCATTGTTCGGCTTCATTTTTGAAGAACAGCAATAGTGTCTTCGGTGCGTACTGTAGCGTAGCTCGGAGGATGCCAATTATCAACTAGGTTAAGTATGGTGTCAAACCTATTCATGGTGCGAAACCGATCCTCGAATTATCGACTCTGCTGCGCAACTATGTCGATCAAATATTGAACGCAGCGCGCGATGCTTTTTAAATTTTCCACAATCCACCTTATGAAACAACTACATTCCTGTCACCACCTCCTACAACAAAAATTTCAAAGATTCTTTCCAAAACCAGTAGCTGTTCAATAATAATTAAAAAAGTAATTTCAATCACCAGCAAGCTCATCATCACTCTACACCACTTTGCCTCACACTATTTTCCTACCAGCGCACTGCTAAAATTTCATACACTCTCCAAATAATTGCTCAAATTTGTACGCAGGTATAATGGTATGTGCGCATGCGCCAATAAAACATGTGTAACTAACACACGTTTCAACACGATTCCGCTGATGTCGTCTCCGCCCCAATGCGACCGATGCGCGTACAAGGACCACACAGCGCGCAGCGGAGCAGCACTCAACTAACGAAGTGTTATAAATTGCCGAGTGAACGATGAGAAGAACAAGCAATTTACAACAATTTCGATTAAAATCAATATTTAATAATGCAAACACATGTACAAACAACTACAAATTATGTACTTACATCTATATGTATATATGTATGAACGTTTGTGAGTATGTGTGTATGTGTGTGCGAATTTGCCTCGCTTGTTATATAAATAATGCGAATCGTGACAAGCCAGGAGGATGACGGCGCATACAACAAGGCGCTACAACACGGCAGACCCTACGCTGGGTGGGTTGCACCGCAAGAAGACGCATAGCCCAGGGCTGGGTGATGAAAGCTCCAAATGAACGGCAAATATTTGTATGGCTGTGTGTGTATTCTGCATTTTGATGCTATAAACTTTGGTGGCAACGAGAAGTGCTCTTGTTGTTGTTGTAAATTTTTACTGTCGTTGTTGTTGTTGCAATTTGTCAGTTGGCGGTTGGGTAATCACCACTTGTTATAAAGACTGTAATTAGGCGTCCATTAAAAGGGTGGTCCACGCATGTCCACACAGCGCCGTAACCACCAACAACCGACTCCGACGGCGCGCAGCCAGTTTGGCGAACACACTATGCCACCGCTATGCGTGGCAACAACGTGTTCGGCCTTTGTCGTCGATCAAGGATCAAAACACGCCCCTGCGCACGCCTAATAAATAACGCGCGGACGCAAGTGAAAAAAATTGCCCAAAAGCCAGGCGAAAACGCGCGTTCTCATTTCAGAGCGCTTTTCTGTGCGCGCGTGTGTATTTGTGTGTTGGGGGGGCAAAACAAATAGGCATATTTAATAATTGCAGCATTGAATAAAGTGCAATTTTATGAAGGGCGGACAGTTTGCGTACAGTTTATTCACCTGCCACCGCCGGGCGTGATGCTGCAGCAACGGTGGAGTACCAGCGCGTACTCACCTCAGCTGCAACGCATCTTTGTATAAAATGTATGTGTGTGTGTGTGTGTTGCGCGCACTCGCGTACGAGTGGAAATTTCACGCCTGCCAGCTATTTGCGAACGAAATGTTAAATTGATTTCATGATTTTAATCGCTGTTTTAAGTCAACCCAGCCTTCTTCGGCCTCCTCATGCATACCCATATATCTATAGGTATACCATACACACATACATACATATATAATACACATCTACTTATGATTGTACGCACTTGGGCGTATTTGCTCCAGTTTCAGCTGGGTTAAGTGGCGTCGCCTCGCCTGCCTTGTTAGCACTGAGTTGTTGTATTTGCTTGGCAAAGTGCTTATTTGAATTTAGCACAGCATTAAATTTCCCCAACAATATAATTAAAAGGCAATTGCCTTCCTGGGGAAATGCCTACACGTAAACATACACATATATATATATTAAAATTTGCAGGATAAATTGTTGAGCGAAGGAATGCTGCATAAATTTCGGCTTGAAATTCAAGAAAGTTTACGATTTTTTAATGCTAATATTATATAAGTCTTTAATATTTGTAATATCTTGTCATATGTATATATATACGCCTTTATATAGAATAATAAGTAAGCTCTAGTTTTCACATTTCCCGGAGCCGTTGATAAACTTTTAATTTAAAAAGTCCTTTAACAAATAAAAAAAACTTCAAAAATAGTTCAATATATATTAAGATTAATTTCGTATATCAAAAGTGTAGTAAAAAGAAGAATTAAATATTTTTTTTGCAAAGACGGTAGTTAAGCTGGTTTTTTTCCGAGGGACTGCCGGAAATGACGTTGTAATGTACCGAGTTTTAAATATTTTTCTTTGAAAATTTCACAAAATCTTCTTCAAATATGTATCTTCGAAATAATAAAAAGTTTGGATAAAATATTTGATCTTTTATATGAAAAAAAAAGTATTTAAAATAGGGCGTTTTTTGCTCGACAAAACCCTTGTGATCAATTAAGTAATGGTAGTCGAAGGTTATCCCTAAAAGCAAGTATGTAAAAAAAATATTTTTTTTAATATTTTCTAAATTTAAAAAACAACTCCAAAAAAATTTGACCACTAGAGGGTTAACAATATCATACAAATACATATATATACAAGGTTTTTGTTAACATAACAACTCGGAGAATATTTCAAATTAATTCTATGATTTTTTTGGAAATTAAAGCAGTTCTTCAAAAAATGATGTATATAAACTGTAGCTGTCTTTTTCAAGCCTGGGGAGGGAGTTTCGTAATTTAACTTGTCTTCAATTCAATTGGATAACTTTGTTGTTGCTATGCATGGAAATTTTTTGACAGAAAAATACAAAAGCACAATCGGAGTAGGTAGAGAAAGGATCATGTCTTCAAGCCCTTCAAGCGATACTGAACGTTAATTTTATAGGACAAGAAGTATACTTTTACAATACAATTTGTCAGTTGGGTCTACTCTATATTTAAGTTGTACACAAGGGCATCAAAAGTAGGGAAACAAAAACAGGGGTATCCGTATATGAATTTCAGCAGATAAAACTTTATTTCTGTATTTTCAAGATATGCAATAAATCCGCCATTTTAATGGATACGGGACTGCTTGGTGACTACGTCTGCGGAATTTGAAGTCCAAATACTGGAGTAATCGCGCCTAAAAGTACTAAAAAGCACTTAAGTTGTATATAGACGACTCTGATGCTGAAGTTTAGGATAATTATTAAACCTTAACGCATATTTTTACTTTATACCAATCAAAAGTATATATATTTACAGTAAAATGTTTAGTACGACTAAACACGTATATGTAACAAAGGAACGAAAAGAGCACAGAAGATTCACTTAATTCGCACAAATGCCACACATCAGCGTTGGACAGCGTCAGCGAGCTCCGCTGCATGTAGTCCGCATTTTGAATGGCCTAATGGATATAAAAAATGAGCTTTACTTGCATTTACGCAAACTTGTTGATGGGTGCTTAAGTACCAAGCACATAAATTAGCCACATGGTAGACATGTTGCATGCTGCGCGAACTCGCAACCCAAACCTTGGACGCGGCCGGTTCGCGCCAACAACTGCGTAGCGTCGAAAGTGAAGCGCCACGCTATCAGCAGCGAACAGCGGGTGTAGTGTGGGAATGCGGGGGAATACCTACGTTTACAACAACTTTGCACTGCACAATTTTTTTCTCGCTGACGCGCAACGCTGATTCTCCGTAGTGTATGTATGTATGCATATATAACATGTGTGTGTTCGTGTTGGCATGAAAACGCTGACTGTCGCCCTGTCTTCTGCGCACTCGGCTGCAACAGAGTCTGCGCTGCCCATTGACCCCTTCGGCTCCACACGCTTCCGTCGGTGTTCCGGCCTGCAGAGCGGTGCAGCGCGCTCATTTGAATGTGGTGCACGTATGTAAGTACACCAGTTTGCATTCAAATTCACTGAATATAAATATACATACATATATTTATGTATGTATGTGTGTTTATGCGTTGTGGCTGGCGCATATTCCGCATTAGCAGACACAGCTCGGCGGGATGCAGGCGCCACTCGGCAACAGCGCCATGCAGCGCCGACACACACACACACACACACACACCAGCGGCAATGCGCAGTGACAACAACGCTACAACAAAAACAACAACCAAAATAGTTACGAAAACAACAACAATGACAACAAACCGCAACAGCAGCTTCACTGCAGCTTGTAGTCGCAATGCGCGCAGCACTGAATGTCAGTCAGGTAAATGGCCGGTGCGCATGCGCGCAGCTCAACAGTTGCATCTTTCTCAAGAATGGTTCCAGCATTCGATTTTCGTTCGTTCCACGAAATGCGCGCGGTAACTGTTGCGCATGCATTCGGTATGTGCGTGCCTTCGGGTCAGGTGTGTTATTGTTGTTGTTGTTATTGTAGCTCGTTTTAATGTCGCCTATGTTGACATTTCGAGCAGTCAGCCACTTTTATTTATTAATTTATTTATTTTCAATTAATTTTGTACACAAAAATGTTGCAACAACAAATGTACATACATACATATTTACATCCTTGCCGTTACGGCTCGCTCAGCGTCTGCGGCTACTTGTCGCCATCGTTTGCGTAATCCAATGATCGATTGCACATGTTGGCCCGATCGTATCTATTCACCAGTTGTACCGTGTTGCCCTCCGCACCGCTCACCACTTGTCTTGCCTCCTTTTGTGGCAGCTCGTTTGCTCGCTCGCTGGCTTCCACAACTGTCGCCAGATCGCCGTTATCATTGATGGTTATGTCAATGCTGCCACTGAATTGGATATTTTAAGTGATAATTCGTAATACTTGTGCTCCAGTCACAACAGCAACAACAACAACCAGCAGCAGCTGCTCATATGCGTCTTTCATTGCGTATGTATATATATATATATATATATATATGTGTGTGTGTGTTGTGATTGATGACCGCGTTGAAGCATCACATCCCCAAATTGATAGACATCCCATTGTATTTGAAGCTTGATTTTAGCTCCATGGCAACTAAAGGTATGATATCAATTGCATTTTTGATGAGCATTGAAATGCTTCGGATACAGACAGGGTGGTCTTTTCGAAGGGATTGACGTGTATTGCACGGAAAATATCCGAAAGTGTTTAATTTCAGTTTTGTTATAGACGATATATAATTTCCTTTTTTTCTTTTCACGTTTCTTCGTCTCCTATTTCCTCTCCGTTTTTTCTTTTTATTCATCCATTCAAAATTGTTTGACATTAGTCGGTTCTATCATAGTTCAGCAGATATTCCTTCGTTTCTCAAATGTATTTTACCCTTTGATCAAATTTGACCCGGACTGTTACTTTTGGTACGATATTCGCCATATTGTTGGACAGTTTCGACCTCATATTCATAAACTCACGTCTCGTCACTAGTAATGATGCGTTTGATGACTGAGCAGCTAGCTACGTTTTCAAGCATCTCTTTTGCGACCTCTACTCGACGTCGTTTTTGCAAAAGATTCTTCTTATTTTCGGTCTTTTGGTCTTCACATTAGCCAAAATGTGTTGAATTTTTCCACATTCAAAATATTTCTCAAATATTTTCAACGATTTCATTCAACGATACTACTTCTCATCCAGTTTATAGTATAGCACTAGTACGTAAAATAATCCTTCATACTTGTAAATATACCAAAATTAGCGATAACGCCGATAAGTTAAAACGTTCCAACTTCGGAAACGATTTAAAAAAATTTTTATATGAAGATATTCTATCCAATTTTGCAACTATTCTTCAAGATTTATCAAATCTGATGATCTGAAACTATGTTGTAAGCGTTACAGGTTTGGATCCATGTTATAAAATTATTACGGCCTAAAGACCTCAGTGATGAGTATTATAAGAGTATAGACGCCACTGCTGCTAGGACTGGATGAACTAGTAGACTACTAGACTACCAAATTTCCTACGATAAAAAAGTTAAACCAACTATAAAGTTTAAACAAGCTCTCCATTGAATATTCATTCATTTGCCACGCATTAATCTCCAAAGCAACAATGGAATCTGCGAAGAAATTGTTTAGATATATCACTATACGATATACATAGCAGCCATACAAATCGACCGATCAAAATCAAGTTCTTGTATGGAAACTTTTTTTTTGTGGGGAGTATTATACTTTCGGTGCAGCGCACGTCACTTTTTTGTTTTTATATATGTAAGAACGACAGAAAGTTCTTCGTGGTTGGTGAAAATAAAACAAATATCAATAGACTTACTAGTGTCGATAATTTGGTCGAATTGTTTTCCAACCTTGATTCGCTTCTTGACATCGGGAAGAGCTTTTTAGGCACTAAAAAGACTCAAAGCTTCGCTTTATTTCGGTGTAAATATTTTAGTGAGCAAAGTCCTTTAAAGCTACAAAATTATGTCTTCATACTTACCAGGTATACATATATGTATGTATGTATAAATTGTACATACATACTTATATTTTTCTTCAGTACCCCAAGTCTTTCGAAATCCAACACGCTTACTCACATTAAATTTATTCACATTTAAATGAACATGTTCGCATTGAAAAGTGCCGTTTTGATCGCAATCACTACACAAGCGGCGGTTGCACATGACAATGCCACATACGCACACACCGCAGCACATATTTACTGCATGTACAATACATATTCAGTAATATACATGACTTATGTATATAAATATATACACACATATGTACATATATGTATAGCTTAAAGGACATTCGTACAGTCAACATAAGTCAAAGCGATTTTTAATTTTTCTTCCACTACTTTTGCGCACAATTAAAAAGCTGCACCACAGCACTGTTGCAAGTGGCACAAAACGCTGAAAACAAAAAACTACTCGGCAACAACAACGCAAAAAAGTATGGTGAACTTAGCGAACCTGCAAAGGACAAATGTCTCGCTCCACATTTTCCCAGCTACCAAATTCGTAGATTCCTGGGCGCTGATAGTGTTGGCGACACTTGCAACACGTCGCGGCTGCACCGTGTTGGCGGTAGCGAAATGAAGTTGTTGTCATGTGTGGCATATTGTTGTTACTGTGTCGTACGCGAATTGTTTCGCTGATTTCCTTTTTACGCGATCGTCATTTAATTAGGCGGCTTCTGAATTAATCTTCGTGCGCGAAAGATTTGTATGTAAGTGAGGTGGTGCATATGCGTGTAGGTATGTACTTGCAACCACAAGTGTAAGCTGAAAGATCATGAGATATGAAATTTTGTGAAGAAATTGTTTTATTTAAAATGCTTGCTTAAAAATTCAAAAATTCGAAAATGTCCTCATAGAGAGGCGAAAGGATAAATGCGGGTACTCGTACTACTGATACATACTTGTATGTCATTGGTACCGTTAGTTTTACAAAATTCACTACATGGCAAATGAGATTCAAGGGCGATGAACTCAATGGACATCTTGTAGAGAATATTACGGGCGATTTTGGATGACTGTAATACAAAGTTTATATAGCTGAGATAAATAACATATCAAAAAGAGATTTTGGTCAGTTCGTTCAGGAGTATTTAGGTAAGTGAAAGCTCTCTTCAATAGTATTCAGCCTGTATTCTTATCTCGGTATGTAACCACTGATTAAACGAGGCTCTTTCATTTTCGCTACGGCATGCAATAGACTCTACCAGCAAAACAGCTCGATAGGAATCTAATCTTATGTAAAGGCGCTTCCACATTTTCATATGCATATGGAATAATTTCCATCGACTTACTTGGAAGAAGAAAAACCATCATTAGTGAAATACTTGTTGGATTATTTTAAGAACGAAATCGAAATAGTCCATTTGAAGAAGAAGAGAGCCTATTTTCTTCAAGACAATGTAACGTATTACAAATCAAAGAAAGCGATTGAAAGCTTCAAGCATTTGTCTATGAATTACTTCCACAACGATCCTATTCGTTGGATCGTGCTCCGAGAACTTTTATCAGTTCTCAAAACTCAAGTGAATGCTCACTAGAACGTACAGTAGCTTGCATATTAGGGTGGAGCGAAAAATTTTTTTTTTGTTAAGCCTCAGAGTAAAATTTGTAGATTGTAAAAAAGAAAATTTTTGGAAAAAAAAATTTTAACATCTAAATGCGGCCCACCACTTAAAGCAAATTTCGAGTTAAAAAATTTTTTGGGCAAAACAACAATACTGTGACTTAACGTTAAAAATAAATAAAATCGGTTGAGTACTTCCCCCAGTTTCCACATAGACACTACAGTAAGTTCCGACTTTCCGGTTGACTTTGTACCGTTTATTATGGTCAGTCAATCAAAATCTCACTTGGAAGCTGTGACAAATAACAAAGTAGCCTGATGCTATTGATAGAGAGATGAGACACTCCTTGACTAGTCTTGATAGCCCATCAGCTAGCTCGGAGCCAGTATAGGCGCTCTGCTATCGGAGTGAATTCACACCTCTCTGGAATCACAATTCGGGCTGTACAACTACTAATACTTTTATAGCGGCCACCTTCGCTTTAAAGACACTACAGTGGTCTGGTAGCCTAAAACTACAATAGAGTTGATGAAAAGCTGACAATAGAAGACTCCACCTTCAACCCACACTCTAAGCTTCAATATTCAGCTGCAGCTGCACCTGAACTTAGTCCTTCCTTACTGCTTTCTTATTTACTTCTTTGGCAATATAATCTATCTGCTAGCACTTCAAGCAGAAAGCACATCACGCTTCACGTTCTAACGCTTAGTAACACATTTCTAGCTGTCTTTGATTAATGTGCCACACAAATTTTAATCAAACTAACATTTACAACAACTAACTAGCATTTGGATCCAACTTTTTCATTAAATTTACAATAAATTAGAAAATTATGCAGGCCGAGAGGAACGCGAGACGATAAGAGTTTGACAGCATACTCCAACAATGCGGCTAAATGGTGTGTGTTTGGCAAGGTGTAAGTATGTGTATGTGTATGTGTATATATATGTGTATGTGTGTGTATAAATATATATGTATATATTTAAAAAAGTTTACCATATTATAATGAACACTTTTGTTGCTTTATTTATACATTGGCAATACCGACTAAACACATCTACCAAAAAAACAACAAAAAACACACACACACTCATCTGTGACGAAGTGTGAGTAGTCTCAGCTTAAGAGTGAACTGCAGTGTACTCTCAGATAGATGCCGGAGAAATGCGGAAAATCATTATATTGTAATTCAAATTGAAATGTGTGGCATACATTAAGATAATTTTAATTAGCGCCTCAAACTAAATGTTATGTTGCCTCAAATGTGAACATGCAACCACGTTGTGGAGGAAAGCATAAATAAATGCATAAGTATGTATGTATAGAAGTATATAAAGTGATATATACATATATGTATATATGTAGGTATATATATGTAGTTATGTATATATGTGTGTTATCTTAATAATGTTACCGCCAAGCCATTGCTATGCGCGCCAGCGGAAATGGTGCCTTGGCGAGCGTTGTTTAGTGCCACTTTGCACTCCATCACAACGATAAGCGCCAACACCAGCGGCTAACTTAAGGATAGTGTACACAATGGCATAATAAGCGAAGCGTTAATGCCAGCATCGTGAGATAGCGAACGAGTTGTCTTAATAAAATTGAAATCAATTTTTCTTATAAACATATTCATTTAGTAGATGTGAGGAGTTTTCTCAACTGCCTTGCGCCTAATAGCGGTAATTATCGGAGTGAGAGAGCGCTGCGTCGAAATGAATAATAACTGTGAAGTGCTTTTTAATGACTTCATTTTGTCACCGTTTGAAAAAGTGGTTGCAAGTAATCAATTTATTGAACTACATATGTTATACATATCCATATGGGTATGTATACATATGTATACATGCAAATTTATTTTTATACACGGAACATAATATACCCTTAGTTTGTCACGAAGTTTGTAACATAAAGAAGGAAACGTCGAAGACCCAATAAGATATTTGTCGAAACCGCCGATATCAGATCAGCGTAGAAATAGCTGTCACACAAACTGATCGATCAATTTCAAGTCCTTGTATGAAAAACTTATTTAGTTGACAAGCTAGGTACATGAAATTTTGCATGGATTATTGTCTAAGTCAACGCTATATTCTTTGAAATATTTGCTTAGATCGAAACACTATAACATATAGCTGTCATACAAACTGATCATTCAAAATCAAGTCTTTATATAGAAAACTTTTTTATTTGATAAGCTATCTTTACAAAATTTGGCATCGATTTTTGCCAAAGACAGTGCTATAATTTTGTTCAATTCCGATTACGATAGCATATAGCTGCCATACAAATTGAGCGTTGAAAATCGAGATAAAGATCTTTTTGTACCTTTTATGCTATAAGAAATGCAACTGTGAAGGGTTTTATAGCTTTGGTGCAGCTGAAGTTAATATTTTTCTTATTTTTTTGTTTAATTTTTGTGTATATACATATATATATGTGCGTGTTTAAATTAATAATGTAAAAAAATTAACAACATTTTGAATAATAAATTGATTTGTTTTTGTTTAAAATAATCACAAAGTTAAAACAAAATTAAATTTGTGAACATTCATTTACTTTTTGATAAATAAAATTAAGTTTAAAGTTGCAGCTCATGAGCACTGCTATTTTTGTGAACACAGCTATATATATATATAGCTGTAATATAAAATTTTCAAGCTTGGGTACATATATATTTCTTTCCTCTCTAACTCTCAAACAAAAAAAAATAAAACAAGGCATGCGAGAATGTCTCATTACTTGCAACCTTCAAAATGATAAAAACGAAATAAATTTATTTTACTAGTTACATAACAAATTCGTAACTGCTGTCTGCATTTCATCTTTATTAGGCGATCTCGGCGCAACAGATGTATCCACAGCACAGTTAGCTAATCGATGAGTGTGACAGGTTAAAACCCAGCTTATAAAGACACACACACACATACATTTACCTACCCACACATCTTCCGTTATCAATGTTCCGTTCGGGCAATTCACAGCAGGTTGCCACTTGTACTTTCAACATCTTAGATAAAAATGCATTTGTTTTTATGTGCGCTGAGCACGTTCTCATCATTGGTACCGTAATGTGACAAATATCGACAATTTATGTGCAACAAATTTTGGTAAGCGATCGAAGGTGCAGTTAAGAGTAAAAATAAATAGCAAATATATTGCATCTACACGTTTGCTCCGTTCCTTACGTGACCTCTAATATTGAGTTTGAAAGTATTTTGTTTGCATGTACATAAATACATATAATTATGCTGGTGTTTACTATACTATTTGTACATACATATGTATGTATAACGAGCACATAGGCGACTCTAAAGAATCCCTCCCGTGGATACGCCACTGCTATACAAACTGAGCTTTCATGCTTCTTGAGTCCACAGATGTAGAGAAAATAGAAAAAAACTATTTCAAAATTCAATGAGTCGAGAAATTCGCTCGAAAAAATTTCAATTTTTTGATCGCAAATGTAATAAAAATAATTAATTTTGATTTTTGGATTTGAGATAATTTTAAGAGGTTACATGGGTTTCGCGGCTTCAAAAGACAAAAAAATTTATTGTCTTATTTATTTCTATAACATCTCTAGAATATTGTCCTAAATTCTTAAGTTAATACCAGTAATAGTTTTGGAGATACAGCCTTGAAAAGTTGCGCGCTCGAGGTCAGCAATATAGTTACTTGAAACTTTAAACGCGTTTTTCTCGAAACTGTGTTTTCAAAGTCGGTTGTCAGGATTTTTCACGAACTACTCAACCAATCTTAATGAAATTTTGCACCGGTCTTCAAGGTGTTCTTTACAAGGTCCTGCAATCACAATTAACTTCTTTCAATTACAATTGTTTGAAACAAAAAAAAGTCGAAACATTTTCAGCAAAATTTGCGATTTTTTTAACCGTCTGCCAAAACTGCAATTTTCACTTTATTCGTCTTTTCTCTGTCCAATACCTAGTTAATGGTCTTAGTTCAAAGACGTATTTATTTTGTTTTACTTTTGATAATCCTGTCAGTAGTTCTGTTGTCAACGCGGCAGCACCTTTTTTCCGAGGTATTGCCGAAAATGACGTCGTAATGACCGAGTTTTGAATATTTTCCTTTGAAAATTTCACAAAATCTTTATCAAATATGTATCTTCGGAATAATAAAAAGTTTGGGTAAAATATATAATTTTTTATATGAAACAAAAAGTTATTGAAAATATGGCGGTTTTGGCTCGACGAAACGCAAGTAACCCCACACATATTTTTTCGGAGGCTCCTACGGTGATCGGCTATGAAATTCAAGAGCTGATTCAAAATTTTATAAAATTTGCTTTTTTTACAGTACATTAAATTCTGTAAAAGTACATAATTATTTCTATTGATTAGTTAAATAAAATGTCTTAAAAAAAATTATAATAAAACGAGTTTTGCTGACTTGCAAGCGGATATACCCCATTAAGTAAACTAACGTATAATTTCATCTTTTAGTAATATATATGTACATACATATGATATTTCAACTCGAAATTTTACTTTAAAACTGAGTGTGCCTCCTCTAGATGCTAAAAAAATTTTTTTTTGTCTAAAAATTTTCTTTTTTTAAAATCTACAGATTTTACCCTCAGGCTAAGAAAAAAAAAATGTTTTTTCACTCCACCCTAATGTATATATGCATATAAAAAATTATATGGAAAGCTATTAAAATACAATTTATTTCTACAAAATTTTTCTTTACTCTAACCTCAATTCACTTCCATATTTTTTTGCTGAGGCTCTTAATTCTTGTCGTACGGAGCTGCGTGTCGATAATTCATGAGTAAATCTCATTAATTACAACAATAAATGCATTAAAACTAACTCAAAGCAAACGGCAGGAAGGAAAACTAGCAACAAAAGAGATAAATAAAATCAATATACATATATACACACATTTTTACATAAATACCGACATATACATACGTATGTATGCGCATATATAAATATAATAATTATGTAACTTACAATGAAGCTGTGTGAAGGATACAAACCGCAACAAAGAAATATCGATGCTCAAGTTAATATGTTTGTGTATTGGTAAACTTATTTTTGTTGTTGCCATTGCTTCTTTGTTGTTTTATCTGTGGCGGCAGACTTGAAACGTCGCAGCGACCTTAAAGCTCCCGGAATGCTTTTGTGCCTACAAACACACCAACATACGTGCATGCATGCATACATACATTCTTAAATATATACCTTTACAGTCCGTGCTTAGCCCTTAGCTAGCTTAACAGGACGAGCAAGTCATCTAATGAAAAATGCAAACATAAATAAATCGAAATAAATTGGTGAAAAGGGCGATTACATACATACATAAATGAACAAGCCGTGAACGGGTGTGCATACACATGTACATACATATATAAAAGGGCCACCTTCGGCTTCGGCTTTTAAAAGGGGTGGACAGCCAAACACTCACGGGCACACGCCAGACCGCCCACCCCTGCCAACCGCAGTTTTTCCTATACAATTTAGAGCGGTATGATGAGATGGTATGTGTATGTATGTATGTGTACGAACCTAATAATGTATGTAGGCATGTGCACCCACCACTTGTATATACAAAACTGTGTATGTATGCAAACAAGTATATTTATGTACATTTAATGCTGTCATGCATTGTTATTGCTTTCTCGCATTGATCATATATACATTGTTGTTGTTGCTTGCGCTTGTCTACTGCTGTTATGATTGTGGTTTCTGCCGCTACTGTCAGTTTATCTATCTGTCCGTCTGTCTGTTTGTATGCTTGCGGTCTGTTTGTTTGTTTAGTTAAACGCCTTCTTGTGTTTGCTGTTATTTGCTACCGAGCACTGGTGGTTGGTGTGTCTGCCGTTTCAAGCGTTAGTGTTGGTGATTATCTGTGTAAAATTGCTAAGCAATTTCGCTCTCGCCAGAAAATGTGTGTGTGTGTGTGTTACATGGTATATGAGTTAGGGCAAATGGGCGGAGCTTCGCTGGTTATTAAATGGATACACATAAAGGTAGAGTGGCGTTGCCAGATACATCAATTAAGAAAAAAGTGTTTATAGTGCAAAAAAAGTGTACATGTTTTTATGATAATGGCAAGCCCGATATTTTAAATTCGCATTTGTAACATTCCATACACTATTCATGAAATTTATATATTAATATAAGTTTTTCGAGAATTTTAAACACAGAAAATGACCTACCTATATCTTATAGTTGTCCGACTTTCTTTTTTTTCACTGTCATTGTAAAGAATGTATTAGAAAAATTATGTGCTCTTAGCTTTTTAATTAAAGGCAGTCAACGGGAGAATAAAATAACTGAATAATCGGTTGAATGGGAGATATGGTCTAGTAGTCCGATTTGGCCCACAAATGATCGATAGAATATCAAAATCCACAGCGAAATTTTTTGTCGGCAAATGTCGTCTTGAAGCCAGCTACTTGAACATTTTGAAGACGGTGATATATAAGTGCTATTTTATGCGTCTATTTGTAAAATAACGTTAAACTTGTTGGAGCTTTGATTAATTTTACATTTCACATATTAGTGGCAACACTGCAGCTGACCATTGCTGTCGGCAAAATTAGAAATGATTTTAATTTAATTGTCGTCGTCTATGTGCTCGGCGTTTAGTCCCGAAAAGCTAAACTTCACCTAAAAAATCGTTGACTCAAAATCGGTTTTAGAGCCGTAGTCTCTTACGCAAAGTTGCTCAGATTGATTCGTAGAAAATTTCCTGCATACGCGAATTTTTAAGTAAAATCGATCCGCTCTAATGTATGTATCTATAACTTTTGCAAGGCATACAATTTCTTTTAATAAAGAATCAAATTTTCAGATAGCTTGCATTAAAAAGAAATATCATCTAAAATTTAAGCAACCTAATATGAATACATACATTCATATGTGTATAAATATGAATTAAATACTAATTTAAACTAAGATAATCAGAATTTCTTTGTGAATTTTAGACCGCTTTACAATCTGGTCAAAGTCCTTGCAAAAAGATATTTATCAGAGTTAAATACAAATGCAATAAAATTTTGTAGAATTTATTTTTCTTATATACATATATACTACATACATATAATTTAGTAATTTTACATTATTATGAAAGCAAAAAAATAATAATTACAGTTATCAATTATCTTTGAGCCCTTCTTCATTTTTCAGTAGAATTTATATTTTGAGAACAGAAAATTAGATTACTTGCAATGGAGCGTTCTCATTTAAATAATTTTAGTTACCTCAGTGCACTTTTACCTCCAAGCTCATCTCATTGGCAACAAGTCGGTGTTCCACTGGCCTCTTGCATTCTAGCATTGAATTTGCGAGTTCACTACGATTTGGTTAGCAACTAACACCTGTGCGCCAGCGAGATCTAACTGGCGCAGATTGAAACGTAAGAGGTTCATTGAATTACTTGCTTTTAAATAAGTTTATAACGTCGCAATAATATTACGTCTATCTGGTCACTGTCCTATGATCACTCTTAACTCATAGTGAGTCTAACTATGTTAGAGGATGCAAATTGTGTAAACTGCTTGGAGGAAGGTGGAGTAGAAACATATATATACTTTTTCCTATACTCTCGAGCTTTCGAAATGCTATGGTTGCAGCATTTCCTACGAAGCAAGAAAATTGGCTGGAATTGGCTATCAGCCGCCTCAACAAATTTGTGACAGGTTCAACGCGTTTTGCCGATATGCGAAAGTCATTTTGATTCTTAGATATATAGGAGGACCCAGCATCACAACGGACCAGCGTTTCTAGCTGCCAAGTGTGCTACTTTGTGATTTCACGAATATCAGCCTGTTTACCTAACTTAAGCTAAGCCAACGTCGTCTGAGCCACAACTTAATAATATCAATAATTTTCAGTTTCATTCACAACCATTTAATCTAAAAAATTTTGTACCCACACATCCTTTTCGAACATCAATAAAAATGTGTACATTAAAAATTATTGTGCGCTTATTTTTTATTGTATGCAGGAAATATAGCCTACACACACAAAATCGATATACATATTTATACATACAAATATACATATGTACATATGTACAAACTACCATAAAATATATACAAATACATTATTGGCATTACAACTTGGACCCGGCCACACCTTGAGTCACAACTACGATTTCCATTATTTTAACTAAACTAATATTTATTAGTGTAAATACTGGATTACCGCATAATACTACATATGAGAATGATTTTATTACATAATCGTATCAGCCACTAGCGTAATACCACTAGCATAACAAAAGTCAAGCCTAACTACAATACTTGAAATATGCAAGTAAGGCGCAAACTCAGCGCTGGAAACACAAACTGTGAACAAAAACAAAATACACAATGGGAAACTGCCATTGCAGTTGCTTCATTCAGGCATATGCCTACATACGTACATATATTCATACAAACAAATAGAGGCCTTCATATTTTTATATTCACAATGAGAGGTGGCGAAAACACCACACCAAACATTTAACCGTAATAAAAGCAGCAACAAAATTTACACATTCACATAAGGCTTGCCTACATGCTTATATATACACATACTCACACACATACGCACATCACCAGATACAAACCGGCTATGCAGCAGGCCCACAAACCAATCAAATGTCTACTCTCTCTGTCACACCAACGCTGTGAAATCAACAGCAAATGGACAACTATATAACGGCAACACGCTGAGAAAGAGCAGGACGGCAGCTGAGACTTTGTGTGTCGCTCAATTGCTGGAGCTGTTTGATCGGCAAGCACTCGCGCGCCGAGGCAGGGCAGCGGCAGCGCACAACGAAGTGGCGACGGCGGGTGAGTCAGGTTGGTTTTCTTGCGGTGAGTGCGCCATACGGAATCAGTCCACATTGGAGCTTGGCGTTGTGTGTACAAGAATACGAGTGTAGCAAGAAACTTGAACGCGACGGCGGTGACGTTTCGATTGTTGCGTTAACGACGGCTGTTGATGATGGGTGTGAATGGCGCGTGTGGATTGGTGATTAACAACAAAAACCGCAAAGTATCAATGTGTTTCAAGTGAAATTGATATCGGTGTAAAACAACAAAAAAAAAAATAATTAACAGCAGTTATTAGTAAAAGTTTCGGTTAGTGAATTGTTGAGTTGAAATTGCATGAAAATAAAAATTGAAATATTAAAGATTTCATCAAAAATTAATAGTGAAAAGATAAGCAAAAATATTCAAGGTTGATATAAACTTGGTATAAGAGCCAGCAAGCATCTTATACAGAAGTATAATCCATCTTAAGCGGTATTCAATTTGGCACACAAAAGCTGCACTCGCCTTTCCACACAAGAGACACCACACAACCGAAGCGTAAAAATGCTCGTGCCGTCGGACATGATTGCGGCTCAGTCCAAAATGGTCTACCAAATGAACAAATATTGCGCGGATCGCGTACAGGTGCGCAAAGCACAAATCCACAAACAAATACTCGAGGTGTGTCGCATCGTGCAGGATGTGCTCAAGGAGGTCGAAGTGCAAGAGCCGCGTTTCATCTCCTCACTCAACGACTACAACGGTCGCTTTGAGGGTCTCGAAGTGATCTCGCCCAACGAATTCGAAATTGTCATTTACCTTAATCAAATGGGTGTGCTGAATTTCGTTGACGACGGCACCTTACCCGGCTGTGCGGTGCTCAAGCTTAGTGATGGTCGTAAACGTTCCATGTCGCTATGGGTGGAATTTATCACCGCGTCGGGTTATTTGTCAGCGCGCAAAATACGCTCGCGCTTTCAAACGCTGGTGGCGCAGGCGTGCGACAAGTGCGCCTACCGCGATATTGTCAAAATGATTGCCGACACCACGGAGGTGAAGTTGCGTATACGCGAACGCATCATTGTGCAGATTACGCCCGCCTTCAAGTGCGCCGGCTTGTGGCCGCGTTCGGCCGCTCACTGGCCGCTGCCCGGCATACCGTGGCCGCATCCCAATATTGTGGCAGAGGTTAAGACTGAGGGCTTCGACATGCTGTCGAAGGAGTGCATTGCGTTGCAGGGCAAAAATTCCGCCATGGAGGGCGATGCATGGGTGTTGAGTTTCACCGATGCCGAGAATCGTCTGTTGCAAGGTGAGTGTGTGTGCGTGTGTGTGAGGTGGCGCTATAGTCATATAATATGTGAAGTTGTAATTGACATGGGTCACAAAAGCTTGGCGATAATCACAGCGGTTGTTAACTTAATCAGCGCCGTTTGTTTTGCTCGCCAACTGCGTCACTTTGCCGTCGGACCGGCGTGAATCACGCTGCGCTAAGTGCTCTGCTTGGCGCCAAACGCTTTGGTTGACGCTTACCAAAAGCTAGGGGAATCACGTCAAATAGTTTTTTGAACTAATTTTGATATTATGACTATGTTGGCGAGTTCGGCATATTTTTAGTAGCAAATTTGGTAGTTGATTATGATTTTTTTAATGAAAAATTAATTGTTAAATGTCGAAATGTTGTTTATGATAGCGTAAAACTTAAGTAAAAATTTGAAAATTAAACAACTATTAAGATGAAAATAAATATTTTATGATATTTTGAGTTTATTTAAAAACGTAAAATTGGCATATGCGCTTTAAAACTCAGTTATAATTTAATGGTGTAGAATTTACTGTAACGGCGTTTACTTTACGCCTCAATATTGAGATACCGCTGATATATAATATTATATATTATTTGTTGCAGATATTCTATTAAATATTTAGCCTGAAACCCGTTTAATAAAGACAAGAGCTCAGCAGGTGATTAAAAGTATTAAAGCAACAATAAATAAAATATATAATAATCTAAATATATATAAAGTTATATACAGTGATTACCACAAACAAAAAATCATATTAAAAGTGTAGAGATGACTACCCAAATACATGGCAAAAATATGTTTAGGACGAAAAAGAAGTTGGTTAACAATCGCTAAATCACATAAATGACAGTCTTGACATAACCTAACTTCGGTAAACCGGAAGCTTCGCTAAATCTAGAGTTTCGTTTATGACCCCTGCCTGAACTTTATTCACCATATAGTAAAGTATTTTTCGTAGATATCGCCTCTTGGCAGGCAAAATATAGAATGATATAATATTATGAGAGCTACTAAAAACCATCCCATAAAACCCATAAAGAATTCAAAATTTAAAATTTTTAGTACCTTAAAAATTTCTAATTTCTTCAAAACTTAATCAATTGTTGTTGTAATTTTTCAATCTCAAAAATTATTATGTGGTTTTTGTGAGTGGTTTAAGACTCTCGGCAATTTGCGCATAAACTTTCTTGGTGAGAAAGTTTAGAGGCTAGAGCGCTAAAGCGCTAAAGACCTTGACAATTTATGCGTGTAAAAGAAAGACATGATTAATTTGCGGTTACTGAGCCAATCTTCGGAATTACCTTTTTTCAAGACGCTCCATACGAGTGACGGCAATTATAGGCACTCGTGCTATCTGGTTCAAAATAAAAAAGGAGATCTTAAACTCATAGTCTAACTCTTAGCAAGCCTTAGTAGCAAGTAGTAAAGTAGCTTTACGTAGAATTTAAGCTTTCAAAAAAGGTTCAAATTTTAAGCGAAGAAAGATAAAGAATCAGAATCAAGATAAGCGAAGAAGATTAAAATAAATTAGAACAGACGATCGTTTACATACCTTGCCAAATAAAAAAGTTTTCCATACAGAGACTTTATTCGGATTGGTCAATTTGTATGGCAGCTATATCCTATAGTGGTCTGATAACAGCGGTTCCAACAAATATCTAAGCAGCTTCTTGGGTAAATAAGTCGTTTCTCAAAAGATGATGGATTAGTTCGCTACATCAATTTAGCTCGTCACCTTGATCATTTATATACAATATATACTTTATTGGGTCTCCGTCATTTCCTTCTTGGTGGTACAAACTTTGTGACAAACTCAATATATTACTCTGTTTAGAGAAGAAAAAGCGACCACGAAAATAAAAATATCGTACTTAGTTTATTTGATAATGTTATTGTAAAGCTACCGTTAAAATGCAAGTGGATCCGTCTAATAGGCTACGAACACCATTGCCCGATGTACAAAAGCTTTGCTCGGCCGATTGACCCGAAACATATTTTTTCACTATTCAATAATTTTTTTAGGACCCTCAATAGGCCGAAGAAGTGAATGTTTTGAAATTCTATATTGGCCTAACCACTTAATAATAGAATATATATTTTTTTGTAGCAATATACCTATAATGGTTATTGATGGTTGATATCATCTGTAAACAGTTTGCCTATTATAGCATATTTTCTGAGTATATGCAGGTACCAAAGGTCAGCTAATAAAATAGTTCCACCAATAGAAGGCGTTGATATTAGCAATTTCATGGGCTTTTGAAGGGAGTGGGAGTACAGCCGCTATAATACGAATCTGGTGAAAATGCCAAAAAGTTCATATTCAAATGAGAATACGCCATTTTAAGACAGACTTAGACTGATGACTATCTACTACTTTAGCCTAAGCTTGTGCAACAAATAGTCAACCGAAAATATCCTCGTTGTGCATACACTTATTTACATATATTACATATTTAGATACATATCAGTGTTTTGAGAAACTCAAGCTCCGAAAACTCGCTTTAAAATCTAACTACTAGATTCATAATGAAAACATATACATACATAAATCTTCTTATATAATATTTCTATATGTATATAATTAATATGTCCAGGTGTACTAAAATAATGATTTTGTAAAGAAACTAATTCTTTGATTGACATTAACAATATTTAGCTTAGCACATTAAAGTTTATTAATTTATTTAAATTTATTGTTAAGTCGGCGCTGCTGCCTGCTGTAACAGTACTGATGGTTTTTCTATAAAAATCATATGACATTTGGAAATAAATCATAACAAAATCACGGGAAAGAAAATCCCAGCATAAATTTGAAATTCATATGAGAAATAACTGTGCTTCGTAAAAATGTCAGCAAAAGCGGAATCAGCAAGAAAATGCAATTCAAAAAATGTACAGCAAGTATTCAGCGAGACTTTGAAAAGTAACTGATTTATTTAAAAAAAACCATAACAACGCTTCTGATATACTTTTGATATGGAGAATTATAAATTAAACGTAATCGCGCTGATATGAAGAAAACGCGTCGCAAAACGAAGCGCACGACACACAAACCAGCAGCAAGAAGCGTCACAATAACGGCGCTGGTGATCGCGCTAAGATTAAGGCTACACACAATCACACATACAAATGTATTGTACATACATATATATATAAGTTGTGGGATATATAGCGGGTATGTGATGGCGCAACACGAAATGTTGTAAATTGTCGAAAAATTGGCTCATTGTGGACTTTTATCAGGAAGTTGCGCCGCTTGTTCAAAGTTCACGAACTGTACGCCAGCTGATTTCGATTCGAAAACTTCTAATTAAATAATAATAAATGTGAATACGAGAGATGAAATAATGATTAATTAACACACTGGTCATTCGCCAAATCAATTCAATTGCTTTGCATTGATAAATTGATTGCTTAATCGCACATTTATCATCATATTAGCATAGTTGTTGGTGGCATTTAAAAGTACTGACAATTAATTTATACGAATAAAACAAAAAAAAAAGAAACAAGAAACAACGTTAACTTCTGCTGCACCGAAGCAACAATACGCTTCATAGATGCATTTCTTATAATATAAAAGTGTATGAAAAGAGCTTTATCTTGATTGTGATCATTCAGTTTGTATGGCAGCTATATGCTATAGTGATCCGATCTAAACAGTTTCATCGGAGATTAAAGCATTGGCTTGGGTAATAACCTGTGCCAAAGTTCGTATATATATCATGTCAAATCAAAAAGTTTTCCATACAAGCACTTTATTTCGATCATTCAGTTTGTATGGCAGCTATACGCTATAGTCGTCCGATATCAGCGATTTCGAAGAAAAGGTCATATGCAAAATTTTACATCAATATCTCAAAAACTGAGGGACTAGTTCGCGTATATACATACGGAATCGATTCAGCTTGTCACGCTGCTCATTTACCATATATGTATGTATGTATATTACAGGGTCTCCGACGTTTTTTTGGATGTAACAAACTTTGGGTGCAAACTTAATATAGCCTGTTCAGGGTATAAAAACACATACAAGAACATTGTTTATGATTATTAAAACACTTCTTTGAAACAGTACTGAGATTCCGATTAGTCGTGAGCTATTCACTAGCATTAGCTTTTTATACTCTTGCAACATGTTGCTACAAAGTATAATAGTTTTGTTCACCTAACTGTACCTAACAGTCACCTAACAATAATCGCGTTAGAGATAGGGCTATATATGTATAAATCATCAGGTGGATGAGATGAGTTGAATTCCGAGTGACTGTCCGTCTGTTCGACTGTTCATCTGTCCGTCCGTCTGACTGTGCAAGCGATAACTCGAGTAAAAATTAAATTATCTTGCGGAGACATACACACGTATTGTATGTTACACATGTTCCATGACAAAAAAGTAAGGACGACTTCGTAGATCGGCATAATCGGACCACTGCCACGCCCACAAAATGCCATTAATCGCAAACGTATAAAGTGCCATAACTAAGCCGTAAATTAAGATACAGAACTCAAATTTGGTGCAAGAAATCACTCTAAATAGGGGCAGCTGTAGTTTGAAAATCTTAAAAAAGTGGGCGTGACCCCGCCCCCTAATAAGTTTAATGTATATACCTTCCAAACCAATATAGCTATATTACCCAAATTTACAGAGAACAAATATTTTCAATCCTTCTTACGATAATGTGAAAATTGCTGAAATCGGATGATAACTTCGCCCTCTCCCCATATAACGGTTTTGTTAAAAACGATTAAGAGTGCGATAAATCAATAACTAAATGCGTCAAAGACATTCAATTTTACCACCAACCAAATTCGGTGCATAACACTCCTATAATATTCCCATATTACAGTGCGAAAATAGAGGAAATCGAACTACAACCCGGCCTACTTCCCATATAACCCAATTTGAAATTTCATATGATTCTTTCACATTCCAGTATACAAATAAAGCACCAATTAATATAACGTTATGATTGAAAACTGTTCAAATCGAACCAAAACTGTTTAAGCCCTGAGGTACCGAATGCTACACAGTGGAGCTAGTGCCTATAGTTGACTTTTTACCGAAAGTGTTGGTTAATATGTGAGATATATACTTGAAATACGGAGAGGATCCTTTCCTGATAATAGCATTTCTGAATGTCAAGAACAGTTTGAATCGGGTGAATAATGCCCCTAGCCCATATATACCTAATATAAAGATTTTCGAACTTCCGAGTGACTTTATACCGCATATATCGAACAAGCAGAGGGCGTATGTTTTTAATGACAATGTATCTATGTGTCTAAAATGGATAAAATTGGGTGAAAACTTGATCTAGCGGCTATATAACTAATAGCAGTATTTTCGAATATCCGGCTGACTTTACTGCAGATAGATTGATGATAGTACGTGCAGTACCTGCCTAATGTATGTTAATAAAAAAACAAATTTATTTGTAATCCATGCACAATTTCGTCCAATAATGATTGTTGAATTCTTTCGCAACATTTAATAAAAAGTTTTTACAACACCTCAAGGTATTTGGCCGATTTTCATTCTTGCAAGTTGCAAGAGTATAAAATATTCAGTTACGCCCGAACTTAGCTCCTTCTTACTTGTTTATATAATATTTACACACATACATACATAGATAAATGTATAATTGTCACTTTGTTCGAGCGCAGCGGGAGTTATCTATTGAATTAATTAGATAATTATTTAATAGCGCCGGTTACCACTCCACCGTCTATTAGTTGCAGTAGCTATTCTAACAAGTTTCATTCATTAAAATTTTTTAAATGCTAATTGTTAGTTGAAATTCCTATTTAAACGAGCGATTGAGCATTCTACTGTAGAAGAGAGGGCATTACATTTTCACTGGTCAGACGGTTGCTGTACTTGAGTGCGAACAGTGCACACTCCCAATAATATGATTGGAGCGCAGAGGTCAAGTTATGAAAACAAAAACAATTTTTCATTTCATTCTCAAGACGAAAGCAAGCAAATAAACGAATGAGTGTTAATGAATATTTTTGAGAGGAATAGAAATATATACCAACCTTTGCATTAAAGAGAACAAATAATATTCGAATTTTTTAAAAAAATTATTTATGTGCCGAAAATTAATGAAGTTTAACAAATTTCAAATTAGTTTACGGGTAATATCTTAAGTAATATATTATTTGGAAGTTGAGTGTGATTTGTGTGCAAAATAAATATTTTTAAATTAGACTTGAAAAGGTCATATACCTATAGTGAATTTCTATCCTCAAAATGTAATTATTTAACAGAACAATTTTTTTTAGTTTATATAAATTTTGTAGTTTTGTATAACCTTTTTATGATATAAACCAGCTTGTCTTAGTTTGACTTTATATCACATACTAGTAACTATAAACAGGTTTTTTGTATGACAATATATTTTTTTTTTTACAATTTAACTTTTAAAGAAAAAATGTATATTTGTGTTTGATTTTTATTTAAAGAAAACTTGCTATCTGTTTAGCATAAAACTAAAATGCGTTACAATAGCAACGTGATTGTATATTTCAAAACTACAAATTAACCAGTAAAGGAAATTATAATTTGATTATATGTTTTTGTATTGAAAAAAAAACATATTTATGTAAAGGCATCCGAAAATTGTTCATCTTGCCTCTCAGTTTTTTAAAAACGGCAGTAACATATATATTTAACATGTAAATAATATGAAAATTTTTTTGTTATACTTTTACAGCTTTTTTAAGGGTATTCTACTGGGTATTTTACTAATCAAAATTGTTCACGAAATTGAGTCATAAACAAAAAAGTAAAGTAAAAAAGTAATTTCACCGTTTTTCGAAGTTAACCCCAAAAATAATTTATGAAGCTTATATAACAGATGCTATAAAGGGTGAAAGTTCAGTTTTCGAAAAAAAAAATAAACTTTAATTAAAAATTACCGACTTTAAAACTTTGTGACGACCATCAAATAAGCTTGACCGAAAAAAATTTATTCAACATTGAAACAAGCAGAAATTGTAGATGACGTCCATATTACTTAATTAATCACTATAATAATTATTAATTTTTTTCAATAAGCTCAAATTCGAAATTCGAAGACATATACGTAGATACTTCGATTTTGGATGTCAACTTCGAAAAACGTAGAAACAAGTACTTCCGACTCAATCTTTCCAAACAACTTAGTTCAATATCCACAAAAATGTCGATTTTGCCGGTCAGTGTAATAATGATTCGTTAAATGACTGTTCATTCTTACTTTATTTCATTTTTATCGAAGTTTCTGTATTATCTCATACTAGGCTTTTTAGAGCTCAACCTCGAAAAAGCTTGAAGTAGAGTTGGACTCTCACGATCAACATCGTGGTAATAGGAGGAAAAGTAAATAAAGTTACAAACTATAATTATTTAAAACCTTTGGGAATATTTAATTATTCATATTTCTTTGCTTAGTTACAGATTCAAAGTTAAATAGAATAGAAATCAGTCGATCTCAGTAGTGTTTTGCGATTTTTACAATGAAAAAAAATACTGAACAAAGAATTTGCATACAATTTTGTGTTTCGAACCAATTTCTGCGTGCGGAATCATTGCGAATGTTAGAAAAAGATTATGGGGAATCTATTCTATCGAAAAACCAAGTCTACGACTGGTACAAAGCCTTTAAAGATGGTCGAGAAACCGTCGAAGACATACCTCGTTCCGGTTGTCCTATGACGTCTACCACTGACGATAACATCAAAAAAGTCAAGGAAATCGTGGCATATTTGAATCGCTTCAGAAGAAGCATATTTTGAAGGCGACAATTAAAAAGAAGATTAAAAATTTTTCGTTTTATTTACAATTTCCGGAAACTTTCTGGTGACAATAGGAATATATACTATTAAGTCTCAAATCATTGCTGCATTGCTCCATATATGCAAAAATATCAACTCTCTCTATCAAATAAGGGAAAAAACTAAAATACTAAAGAAACTAATACATTTTTCCAAAGTATTAAAAAAGTTGTGTTTTAATGTATACATAAAATAATTTATTTAAATTGCACATTAAAATAACAAGCCACGGTTAGACTCGTTGAACATTCTGTATAAAATTGGTTCAAAATATTTTTGTTTAATTAAAGAAAAAATTTTAACCACAAATATTTTCATCTTTCATGTAAAATGTTAACTCAATAATCATTCCTATTACTTGGGTAATTTCTTTTTCATATAATATTGTCTCATACTTCATTAGTTTTCTGTAATCCCGAGTGAATATAACCCAATAAATTTTCCATATTAATTTGTCTATTAATTTAATTGTTCTTTAATAATTACTGTAAACTTATAAACTTAGAATACTATAATACATTTAAATGCGAATAATACTACATAACCAATTGATTACCCATTTGTTAGTACCCTTTAAAGCTAGCAGGCTTGCCAAGCTTCAAATGAAAACGCACAGTTGCTTTGATGGCACAGAAAGCTTTTAAGTTTGCGAAGTCTGCACATTGTGACGTGCGTCATTTGCGCTTAACAAATGACTAATTTATTGCATATAATAAAATATTGCTTCATATTTACTTAAACCTAAAAATAACAAAAAAAAAAAAAATCAGCACCAAAGCAAAGTAGAACTAAAAGGGCGCTACCAAATTAAAAAAAAATGTATAAATAAAACTAAACAAAAAGCGTAAAAGAAGAAATACAACAACTTTAATAGTTTTACGCTGCGGGCTGGTAATATAACAATAACCACAACAACAACAATAAAGCAACGCGTTACATAAAAATGCGTCCATAAAAATGTCAGGCGCTACAACAAATTAATACTCGTTTGCCGGCGATAAGCGTATGCGAGAAGAGACTCTACACACATACAAATACACATGCTCAGAAATCATACAGCTAAACATATATATTTATACGAAATATTCTACAATTTTGTCGTTTTACCGTCGGTGGTGACTTGCGAGACCGCTGTGTGGTTGTTGTAATTGAGGAAAACGAAAGTCGCTTGTGGCGTTCGAACAGTTTTATGATTATTGCACTTACAATACAAGTATCTGTGTGTAAATATTATATAAACATTCAATATCTGATACTCAGATTTCTGGGGATTCAATAAAATCACGTCATAATTTGTTTAGGTTTTCACGTGCGCTTTATGGCTTTAATAACTGACCTATTGATAAGTTATCAATCAGTTAATTGAAAGAAGTAGTTTTATAGTTATGCAGATACATATGTGTTTGCTTCTGTATGTATATGCAAACATAAAAATATATGGGTTAACATTTTTATACCCAGAGCAGGGTATTGCCACGATGTTTGTAACACCAGGAAGGAAACGTCGGAGAACACTATAAAATGTATACATAAATGATCAGCATGACGAGTCTGTATAAACGCGAACTAGTCCCTCAATTTTTGAGATATCGAACTGAATTTTTGCACATGTCTTTTTCGCCTCAAGAAGCTGCTCGTTTATCGGAACCGCCGATATCGAACCACTATAGCATATAGCTGCCATACAAACAGGCCGATTAAAAGGTCTTGTGAGGAATGTTTTGTATTTGTGAAGGGTATTACAGCTTCGGTGCAAACGAATTTTTTCGTTCTTTTGTAAGACGTCACGTCTTAGGTTTATTTTAGAATTACCTTCAATTGAGTTTCAGCTTGATCACCTCCCTTATACACTCGCCCTAATTACTATATTCTTTTGTTTTTATAGTATAAGAACCCCGCTTATGTCATCGAACATTACCGAAAATGTCAAAATAATAAATATTATAGAAGAATCTTTCAAAATTTGCTTTACTGCGAAATTACCACTTTTTAACACAATCAATTCAAAGTGTTCACAGAAACCATAGAAGATGCTGAGACGTCTCTCCATCCATTCTTATTCTAATACGATGAGTTTGGACATACTTTCATTAACTTTTAAGTAATACTCCTCATCAATCCAAACAGGCTTAGTACGCGAAACAACAGTCCCTGGCCGGATAAAATCCTGGTCAATTCCGATTGGTACAGTTTCGATTTTGCTGAGGGTTTTCAAACATGTGCAAATGTTCTGACAGTTTAGGGAGAGTTGACCTATTCGTATCAGACTTTTTTTACTGTTACGATTATTGTGATTATTGAGCCAATAAACGTTAGCCTAATATGACTGAATTTATGGCGCTTACAGTATTATCTGTCAGTTAAATTTCGTATTTAGTCTATTAGCCTATTATAGTATAAAGAGTATAAAGAACACCCTTGTAACGTGTTGGACGTAAGTTATGAACACATACCTTGAGTATAAGGTTGGGATATGAATTGTCGTCACCAAGTCTATTCAAGATAGCTCGGATAATTAAGAAAGCAAAATTACTTTTTTAGCTTTTAAGTTAAATTAGTTACGCGTGGCTAGTAAATGAACTATTTTTATTCTGTTCTCTAGTTTTATCTTATGTTAATAAAAACATTAATTAGGTGAACAAAACTACTGTAAACTTTAAAATATTTCAATATAATTATATAATATATTTGATTAATACTATTATATAAGTATTCCTAAGCTTAAATTTAATTTTTTAATAATTAATTCCCTTTCTCTCTTCCAGGTGCCAGTCGCCGGCGTTGTTTGAGTATTTTGAAGACATTACGCGATCGACATTTGGACTTGCCCGGCAATCCGGTCACTTCATACCACCTGAAGACACTGCTGCTCTACGAGTGTGAGAAGCATCCGCGCGAAATGGAATGGGAAGAGAATTGCATTGCCGATCGCATTAACGGCATATTTCTACAGCTGATTTCCTGCTTGCAGTGTCGTCGTTGTCCACACTATTTTCTACCGAATATGGATTTGTTCAAGGGCAAATCGCCCGGCGCGCTGGAGAATGCCGCGAAACAAGTGTGGCGCCTCACACGAATCATGCTGACCAATGCGCGGTGCCTAGAGGAGTTATAAAATTGTTACAATTATTATTTGCGTTAATTTGTAAGAAATTAAAAAAATTAAATAAGTATTTATAAAGGATAGCTGTTTTAAGTTAGGGTGGTTTAACAAATTTTTAGGTTGCTAATTTGAGTGGAGAGTAGTGAAAAAAATATTTTTTAAGTTTATATTATTTAATACAAAATTTTTAATTATACATTTTTAATTTAAAAATTATAACTTTTATTTTTTTGTTATTATTTTTTTTTCAATAAAAATTTTTAATTTTTTTTAGTTTTAGAATTTTTTTGATTCCAAAATTGAATTTTGTAACTATAATTAAAATCAATAATTATTGATTTCTTTTTGGTTTAAAAGTTAATTTTTTTTATATACATATAAACTTTTTTTAATAAAAAAATAAATTTTTTGAATTAAAATTTTTCATATATAATATTTAATTCAAAACTTTTTTTTTTAATTTTTTTTTTGTGTAAAATAAAATTAATATTTGCATACTAAATTCTACAATAATTTCATATGTTTGCATGTGTGTGTGTAAAATTTTCTTAAGCGTCCAGTGATTAGTTTTTTAAGTGGTGCGTTTTGTTCATTTAGTAGCATTTCAATGCTCTTTAAGTACAATCAATAAAAGTTTAGTGATTTAGGCTTGCAACGGTTGTAAAGTAAAGTATAAGTTGCATTTTCGGCTTGAAAAAATAAATTATCATAATTAAATTTATTTAGATTATTACAAAATATTTTAAACCTACTGAAAAAATTAGCATAGCAAATGTATACGATTAAAAAGCTTTTGTGAAAGCTTTTTTTAGCATATCTTAAAACTGTTATTTAAGAATTTCTTCTCAACAATTGTTTCACATGTTTATGTAATGTAAGTGAAAGCTTTTTTCAGCATATTTTAAAACTGTTAGTAATTTAAGTACTTCTTCTCAACAATTGTTTCATACGTTTTTGCAATTTAAGTTTACTTTGTTAAGAAAAAGAAAAAGTATACCCTGCACAGGAAATAATAAGTTTGTCACGAAGTTTGTAACGCTCAGAAGAAAATGGCAAGACCCTATAAAGTATATACAAGTATTGTATATCTCCGTCTGCGATATAAACCGATCCGTCAAAATAAATTTCTTGTATGGAAAGCTGTTTTATTTTTTCAAGATATCTTTACGAAAATTGGCAGAGAATATTGACAATAAGACAATGTTATGATTTCCGAAAAAAAATTTCAGATCCGATCGCTATAGCATATAGTTGCCGTACCAACTGACTAACAAAAATTAAGTCGTTGTATGGAATACTTTTTGATTCCAAAAGATATCTTCATGAAATTTGGCAGAGATTATTGCCCAAGGCAACGCGAACATATTGTGCTGATCGGACCAATATAGCATATAGCCGCCATATAAACTGATCGATTAAATTCAAGAGCTTTTCAGAGAGCTTTTTATACCCTTTAATGCTATAAGAAATGCATTTGTTAAGGGTATTATAGCTTCAGTGCAGCCGAAGTTAACGTTTTTTCTGGTTTTTACTTCAATACACACAAACACACTTTCTTCTCTACTTTTACTTGCCTTTAATTATTATTAGTCTATTAATCGTTTCGTTTGCTTATTTATTATATTGCTTATAAACTTAATAAAAAAACATATATGTAAACATATAAAAACACAAATCAAAAGAAAATAAAATTATTATTACACATTATTGTAGTAAACAAAGAACTACTTAGTTATTTAACAAAAACAAAAATGTTTTATTTCCAACTCAGTGCGCTGCTTTCGCTCCAGCGTTGCATAGACAATTGTTTATATGCTTTTTAAATGTGTAAGCGTGTATATATCTACAACTGTGCATCTGCATATATCTATTTCAGTGTTTGTGTTTGCAGTCGAATTTATGTTCGTACGAATGACAGCTGTGACATGTCCAACGCGACCAACTGACTGGCGCATGACATGTTCGGCATATAAATTACATGCAACAAGTCATTTCGACGACACTTAACACTGACAATAAAGTTAAAAATTGATTATAAAGTTGATATGCCGCAACAAGCGCGATTCACAGGTGGGAGTGCACCCTCCGGCTCAGCTGCTCGGTAAAGCGCAAGTGAAAATAGCCATATACATACACATTAGGGTAAGCCAAAAAAAAAAATAACTTATCGAAGTTATGAATACATACCTATATAGTGAGAACAAAAATATGCTTGCAAGCCAGAATTTTTGGTTTAATTTTAAAAGGTATCTGTGAGCGTTCAAAATTTACCATATAAATAATACTTTAAAAAAGTTTTGTTCCACTGAAAGTATCATAACTTTTGAATCATTTAGTTTAATTTTTTTTCCATCAAAAATACCATAACTTTTGAATCATTTAGTACCAAACTATTACAACGTGATTACTTGTAAAGACAAAATTTCCAAATAAATGTACTTTAGGGGATTTTTTTATCGCAATTAAAAATTTGTATATTCAAAAATATGGAAAGTACTCAACGACAATTTTTAAAATTAAGTTAAATATTTTTCCTAGCAGAGATTTTTTTTCCTCTGTATATAGGTTCCTTCTAACCAATAAAATCGTTAAGTTAATTTTTGGCCCACCCTAATTTACACACACACACATACATGCAGAATACAAATATTTAACGGTTATGTGATAAATGGTGGCAGTTGTAAAAAACAGCGAGTTTCTTCAAATTGCGCTCACGTTTGGCGAGTCAGCAAGCATCAAATAAAACAAACTCGATATTCCACCTCATTCGAACGGTTTATAATCGGGCGCAGTACTTTGTTTAGTATGTTAATTACTATTTATTCGCGAATTTGTCATAAGTTGAAAGAGCACCGTGCCGACAGTGATATACAATAATATGTGTTGTATTGAATCACCAGCGCAGTGGTCCCAATAAAATTATAGAAACGAAAATATATGGGTTTATGAAGAAAAATTGGTTTATATGTTAACAGTTACCATAAGCCTAAATCCGATTGATCGTTTGATCCTGTCTTTAAATTATGAATCGATTACAGCGCGCAATGTATTACATCGCATGATCTTTTTCGGGAATATTCCAGGAGTTTACTCATCGGTTACTATTTGTATACTCTTTTACTAGTTTTGTTTATTCAATAAAGACCTCACTTAAAGGTATATGGGTAGGTAGGTAAATAGGTAGAGTGGCTGTCTTTCGACACACCAAGGTCCCCTCACTCTATTGAAAGGGACCCCCACCCCTCTTGAACTTCATCAGTAAGACAAGTTTTATCCGTTCAACCTGCGAGATCTCGTCAAAAAACCTTCACCTAAGAATTGTGTACTTATGGCAAGCAAAAGTAGGATAACAAGACTAAAATGATTATCTTACAAAAATCCCCGACAGAGAATTACAATATATGTTATGAGGCTTTGGTTAGTGTAAACCAACTTGGAGGAATTCTTCCCAATTAAAACAAACTGTAAGTATTCTACGATCTTATATTTACAATTTTGTCGATCTTTGTGTTAATCCGAGGATCCACAAGTTTTGCATTTCTTGTGATTTCTTTATATATCTTAGAAATACATACGTTTACTTTAGAAAAATATTTGTAGAAATTCTAGCATTTTTATTGTGGACTTTATGGCACTCATTAGGGTGGAGCGACATTGGTAGATTATAAAAAAAGGAAATTTTTGGAAAAAAAAATTTTTTTAAACATATTTGTTAAGTGTTCTAGGAGCCGTGGAGAGTCCTCTTTTTTGGCCAATTAAAAGTTATCAACTTAAAAACATTTCATTATTGGAGTTTTAAAAGAAATTAAAATAAATTTTAATTTAAACCAAAAAACTTTGTTTTTCTCCAAAAAAATTTTAACTCGAAGTTTACTTTAAAAGTGAGAAGCGGCCCCTTTAGATGTAAAAAAAAATTTTATAACCTACAAATTACCCTCAGGCTAAGCAAAAAAAAAATTTTTTTTTTAGCTCTACCCTAACATCATTAAACACCATTCATAAACATGAAGTTTAAGATATAAAAATTTTTAATTTAACTTTCCTTGAACACCACTTTTGGTTATTATAACTATCATATCATAATTTTGCACAAATTCGCATGAATTTTACAAAGTCTATTGAAGCTGGCAATCTAGTGAAAAGATACGTACTAATTTGCTATTAGTTAATTCTCTTGTTTTCATATTTAGTTTCCTGATTTGACTGTACGATTGATTCACAAAGGCATAAGCAGATGTTACTGCCGGCTGGCACCGCAGGTGGTGAAAACATGCCATCAAATTAACGCCGATGACAATGGAAACAGGTGAACAAACAGCGAGCGAAAGCTGCATGGCTTTTGAATATGATTTTTTATGAGTCGAAATAAATTTTAATTTTGCATGTCTGTGATAACGATGACAAATATTGCGCTATGTTGTTGTAGCTGTAACATGTGGTATTTGGGACGCGTTTTGTTTGGTCTTTCAATTTGCATTTAACAACGAGACTAGCAAATTGATGTTTTTACGATCCGTCAGACATGTTGTTAAGCTTTTATGCGTTTAATTATTGTTGACACACATAGCGGTATAAACAAATGATTAGTTTTATAGTTATTAAAAAGATATACATATATATAAATATTTGTTTAATACTCTAAGCAATAAAAACCAGCAGAAGAAGGTAAGATTTTGTTTCTATGCATGCATATATTTTCAAAATATATGAAGGAGTGTGAGTGACATTTTTTCTCTCTGAAGATTAAAGTATTTAGTGATGAGAAGATATCTCTGGGATAGTTATTCAAATATAAAATTTCATAATTCTTCGATAAACTTTTCAAAAACTGCCTTTCATAAGACTTCCATCGATGCCATCTTAGATAGTTAGGAAAGTCTAAGGAAAAAAGAAATCGAACTGAAGGTTTTTTGTAACTATTCCACCAAAAATCAGTAACTTTTAGTGCTCTAAAGTTTGACAATTCTAGACTGATTTAATACCTCAAATTTTAATACCCCAAAAGGTTCATGAATTCTTACTCAAAAAAAATAAATTATTAATAATTTCTATTCAGCTTCAATGAAGGGGAAATCTAAGCAACTTTATTTTGCTGTTCATCACTTTGCAAAAAATTTGCTTGTTATTTTACTCAGTTCGAATTTTATTAGATAGGCCAGCATATATCCTCACATCGATACCAAAAAATAATCTCATTTAATAAACAAACCGACCAACTACCACAGAGCTTTTTTGGTACACTATTCTTCTGGCCTATTAACCAATTGTCAATGAGGGCGCTTTTCAGGATATGTAGCAGGAAAAAAGACTTATTTGGGACTGATATATATTGAAGTATAGGCCGGCAGTTCAGAAATTTTCATTAAATATCAGAATTGTTATAGGTTAGATTAGCTTGAATGGCTGATCAAAAGATCGCACTTCGACTGCTTAATGTCATTCTTTGTGATACCATAAAAATAGAACTCCTTTAATTCGAACTTATAAATCAATAAAGCGCCTTGTGACAAATAAAAATTTGCTCTAGCGTCTAATTACTATTCCCACAAGTTTGATGGGATATCTGAAAGTGGGATCTTCCAAGTGTTTAAGCCTTGAGCATGAAAACGCGAGACAATCAAGAAGGAAGTGCTGAGCTGATTCCACCTCGACTATTTTAATAGAGCTTCTGCAGCTGTTAAGATTCTCAACACTAGAGCATGGATGCCGATAGGGAAAAATGCCTATTAGAACCACCACAACTAATTAATTTAATTATCTGAACATTTAATGCTTTATTTCGGCCATTAACCACCTGTTCACACTAAATTATTAGTATAGATTTCTAAAAAATATTCCATAAATCACAGCTATAACATTTCAAAAAGTTTTTATTCGTTTATATAATGAATTAATTACATAAATTAATACACAATTTGATTTTATTACCACCTAGTTGTAATTTATTACCCTCACGAACTTTATTATGGCTTCCAAGAAATAATATACGAAATATTAATAATTTCCTTACCACCAGAAAAATATATTTGTCTAAAAAGTATAAATATATTTATTAAAAGACCAGAATTTTAAGTGTCTTGTTAATAATTCAACGGCACTCAATTAAAAATCACGTGCGTAGTTTAACTACATTTTACAATTTTTATTTATTTTTATTTATTTTTTTGCCTCAAACTCACCCAAAATTGTATTATATCATGCGATTTGTATTCTTATTGCACACGCTTTTGGCTATTTATGTTTTTAACAGTTTGTTTATGAGTTCTCCGAATTATGTTTAATAACTTTATTTGCTCAAAATTCTCATGACAACGGTAAATTGTAATAAATTAGCATAAGCTCACGAACATTATAAAGAAAAATTATGAAAATTTTATGTAAACCAGTTACATACACATACATATATATATACTTGTATATGTGTGTGCGCACGTATTGCTACAACAACAAATGTTAGTTGTGTGATCGGTACGCAAGTTGCTAATGAACATTTCAATTACATTATGACCAGCAAAAACCAAACTTAGGAAAATTTATGAACCCACAAATTTTCAATTAAATTAGTATGCCAGTGCTGTGCTGGCACGAAAATCGAGTTCTACAGAAAATTTGGAAAATTAGTTGCATAGATGTGTGTGTTCCAAGAAATGAAACTCATAGTAGAAAATGTAAGGTTGTGATGTAATAAATGTTCGATAAATTTACCGTTTACCACTTCGTACTTATTTGAAACATAATTTAATATAAAGAAAAAATATCGAAAAGCAAGCTTCTCGAAATTGATATTAATCGCCTTAAAAATTGTTTGAATAGATAAAAGCGCTTCGTCAACTCATGATGGTTTTTTGGTTCATATCAAGGAGTTTTCGCATCACAAAGAACCAGTTGGGACCCTTCTTATCTTTTAGCCGCAGGCTTCTAAGCTTTTATCATCTATATTGTGCCGTTGCTGGAGAGACTATTTGTGGTGTGCCTTTTTGTTCTCCGATCAAAAATTCGTAAGAAATATGCTGGGCATATTCATAAATAAATAAGTTTTTTAGACCATTCAGCACAGCTCCTTAAGGGGTTACGTGGGTTTCACAGCTTCAAAAAACAAAAAACAAAAAATTATTGTATTATTTAATTCTATAACATCTTTAGAATATTGTCTTAAATGCTCAAGTTACTCCAAGTAATAGTTTTGGAGGTACTACTTTAAAAAGTTGCGCGCTCGAGGTCAGCTATATAGTCACTTGAAACTTTTCTCGAAACTGTGCTTTCAAAGTCGGTTTCAAGATTTCTCGCGAACTACTCAACCGATCTTAATGAAATTATACACGGGTCTTTGAGAAATAATTTACAAAGTATTGCACGAAGGATTTTTGTTTGTTCAATTACAACTATTTTGAAATCAAAAAACGTCGAGAAATTTTCACCAAAGTTTGCGTGTTTTTCTAAAAACGTCGACGAAAAATACAATTTTCACTTTATTCGTCTTTTCTCTGTCCAATGCCTAGTAAATGGTCTTAGTTCAAACAAGTTTTTTTTTCTTTTTACTTTTGATGATCCTGTGAGAAGAACTGCTGTCAACGCGGAAGCACCTTTTCTCCAGAGTACTGCCGGAAATTACCGAATTTTGAATATTTTCCTTCAAAAATTTCATTAAGTTTTTATCAAAAGTTTGAATAAAACATTTCACTTTTTATTTTAAAAAAATTGTTTGAAAATACGGCGTTTTTTGCTTGACGAAACCCTTGTAACCCCTTAAATAGCCGAAAGGTGTCCACTGAAAAGTGAGGTTAGCTTACTCTAACGAAAATATGTATATTTTACTATTCAACTTCAGTGATATAATACTTATTGTTCTCAGTATGAATGCAATAATTTGGAAGCATGTTCTGAGCTTCGCCACCTTCTGCTCGTCAGTCAAACAGTCAAATATTGACTTGCTCGCCCAATCTTGCCGCTGTCTAACCGGCGGCCGAACGGCGGCGCTTTTGTGTTGACATTATCTGCTTTACTTTTTCATTTTAATTTCTCTTCTCCCAGTACGTCAACCCTCCTCTATACCCCGCTGACGTGCTCCCACCCGGAATCGAGCCATCAAACGGCTTTGTGACCACAAATCGCTTAACGGACGTGTGTACGTTCGGCATGGCTGCGGCTGCGCAGCACTTCATACGCAATGTGCAGCAAAGCGCGATGCACCGTTGACATGGAGAACTCAATGATTGATTTAATGTTGAACTTTTTCATTCTCCACTTTGAGCTGCACTGCTTTTGTTGCTTTTATTGGCGGCCGTGTGGAGCATTGTTTCAGCGCAATCGCGATTGTCGCACAGCAGCGACGGTTTTACACACAACAACAAGCAGCAACAGGGCTTCTGTGCGGCACCACCACCAGCAGTTTGTACCTTGAATCTTTTCTTTTCTTTCACGTGCGTTCTGCGTCGCTTTGTTGTTGTTGCCTAAAAATGTGTAAAGTAAAGACGGTTTCGGTCGGCAATCGATTCGGTGATTTCCATTGTTTCAGCTGTTGTTGTAATTCATGTGAATTGTACGTTTGAAATCGAAATCGGTGTACTGGTGTATTGAATGCGATACGGTTGGCTGTAAATGCGCGTTGCCCTTATAAGCGTGTAAGCTTTCTTCGACTTGAATCACAGTTGAGTTCTTGGAAATGAAATTCGGCATTTAATTAATATTTATTGGCGTACGAGTACTGTTATCAATATATTATATTACACCCATGAAAATATCGTTTCTTTTGTTTCGGTGGCGTAGTCAAGTGGGGGTGGAAGTAACCCGTAAGTAACCCATGAGAAAATTGAGAGCAATTTTTATTTCCTTAATTTCTCATAGGTACATTCGCCAAACAATCCTTCATTTAAACTTCTTCAGTTTGGTAATCTTATCTATGTTTTAGACTTTTAGACAAAGCTTTATCTTCAATGTTTCGAAAATTCATACATTTTAAGTTTTTCAGTTTTCTGAATACTAGAAAACCTGCTTTGATACTTATAAAGATCAGCAACGATAATATCGTATAAAGGCCCTATATTAAATCGTATTTTGATATTCCACCTTAATAAAGCACCACAATCAAATTGGTCTAATTGGAAAATTAATTTCCTCTGTTTCCACAATATTTTACAGATTTGGCACTTGCAACTTTATTTTGTTTCCAATTTTGTAAAAAATCACACGCTGGACAGAAGAAAATTTTTCTCTATCGAATGTCGAGGCTCAGAAAATGTACGTTTGAGTCAAGAATTGAACGATGCGTCATTTGGTCAAGTGCATCGAACTAAAAGCAAAGCAAGTTGAGACATTTTTTCATTTAAAAACAAAATTTGGAAATAGTTAGACCGCCCTAGTACCATACATATATGCTAGCATAATTACTATAAGTATTGTATTTGTCACACAGTTGAGCGACAGCAACCAATTCTGCACTTGATTACCGGCCGAAGTTAGGTACATTTTCCAGCACACACATTCCAAGCCAACTCCAACCAGCCACAAGCTCGAAGGCATACTTAGTTGCTGCCCAGCCCGCTTAACCTAACAAATCACAATGCACTTGCGCCACTACATCACCGCCACCACCAGCCCCTTCACCGTTTCAAGCACTCACTCATTTCACTGCACTTCACGCGGCACGCTGGGAAATTTTAAATTAATATTTACTTTATTTCACTCGTTTTGCTTTTCTTTTCTTTTGCTCATTTAATTCTACGCTGCACATTTTGTTTTGTGGCGAAAACCTATAATCAAATACGATGGCGATGACAACATAAGAGCCTCTAATTACACCCTGTTACCACCACCAGGCGCGGCCCAAGCTGCTCGACCTGCAATGGGCGAGCTGGCAGCCAGCGGGCTCGAGGCAGAGCGCGCATGCCACACACGTTGTTGCTGTAATGTTGTTGTGCCACTACCATGACTTTGCGTATGCTTAATAGGTTGATGATGGATGGGCGCTGGATGTGTGTGAGTGTGTGTGGCTGCCTATTTGTTGTTGTTGTTGCTGCACTTTCCTTGACTCGCCGCCGGTTTGAAGCGAAGCCATTTGAGTTGGTTAGTGCGCATTATGCCAACTACAAGCGCCACTTTGCCGAAGCGCCTGAATGGTGGAGCGGTCGCGTAATTCCAACATTTATTGCACACTTTGGCCAGGCGATTTGCCATTTTAGCATTTAATTGCACTTGCAGACAGTGCCACAAAGGCTGGTAGGCAAATGCTTTGTTGTTGTTTTTGTTTTTACTCTATGCCGTTTAACTTAAAACGCTTAAGCACATAGCAATGTCAATCAAAGTGCAATGCGATAATGCCGTGTAATTATTTCGATAATCTGGTATTTCGTATGTGACTTGAGTGAAATGTTTTGAATACTAAAAAAATATTAATGAGTACTATTTATAATTCCAATATAAGTGGAGTTAATTACAAAAAAACACGTATAAACGTTAACTGCGACTGCAACAACGCTAAACTACACTTCACGAGTAACAATATCTATAACTTTATTTTAATCGGCCAGTTGGTATGGCAGCTATATGCTATAGTCACCCGAAGAGCAATAATTCCGGAGATTGTAGCGTTGACTTGCACAATAAACCATGGCAAATTTCGTAAAGATATATTGTCAATTAAAAAAAATTTCCAAAAATGAACTTAATTTTTATTGATCACTTTGTGTGGCAGTTATATGGAATAGTGGTGCGATATCGGTATCAAACGATAATTTAAATTTAATTGATTTAATTTGTTCAACTCAACATTTTCAAGAAAGAAGAATAACACAGTCAAGTTAAGAATTCTCCATCCAATATATCTGAGTTATCGCCGTATTTTAACGGAGAATCTGTGACAGTTAATAAGGCTTAAGCTTTCCCTACAAGAACCAATCAAAAAAACTGATATGAGGCCTTAAGTCATCATTAAAATACGGCCTAGAACTTATGGTAGTGATTTTGTTTTTGTAATCACTAAGGTCACAGAATAGTTTTTCAATATTGATTAAGCCCTGAAAGAAGCACAGATAGGCAAAACGTCACACAGCAATAGCAACAGCAACATTTAGACTTTAGAAATGTATCTACAACGTGAATACATCTCTTCAGTCAAACATTTTCCATATTGTTTTAAATCACCTGACTGTTTCCACTTCCCCGAACTTGCTAACCTACACCTCATGTCTTCTGAAATAGTTTTCCAATGATCAAACCAATGATGTATCAATTATTTACTGCCATACTTCTTTTTTTTAGCCACATACGTAATAAGAGCAACTCAGTTATACACATTAATGCATACACATAGGCACTATATCCTTAAAAGGTTTTTGCGCCACGGCTTGGCGGTAAGCTTGTAAGTGCGCACACGTGATCAAAACAATGTAAGACAAACGCAAACCGAGCGAACTTCTTTTCTTGATCTCAATGCCCAAATAAGGCACCTTAGTGGCGGAAATTAGCTACCGAAGCGGCGAGCGCATACCAAGTGGAGCGACATGTCATTGTTGCACGGCGACCAAACCGAGAATACCTTCATTATGCCTCAAGCGCACAACCGAGCGGCAACGGCGCAGCACGAACACGAAGGCGGTAGGAAAGAGTTGCTAAAGCAACTTAAAGTTGGTTTTAGTGGAAATATAGTATAAGTGCATATTGCTAACATGGAGACACTGCGCATGACATTTCACGTTGCCTTACGCGGCTGACGTTTGTGACCCCGCCCGCCGCGCCGGATAGACTGCCTTTTGCGCACAATTAATATTCCAAGCAGATCGGCGCGGAACATATGTCCCAGGTTCACGTTGCTACCAGCTACTGTGGCGCATGCGCACAATGCTGATGAGCACGCGGCGGCCGCTTTGCCATGCGCGCTGCTGATTTAGACTTTATAAAGACTTTAGCTAGTGACTAAGCTTATGATGAACGCGAGGATAATGGAATGCAGTTACCAGCGGGCGTTTAAAGTTTACAAAAGAAACTTTCGCAACTTTTAAAGTAGTTCACGGCATCCGAGAAAGAGAAGCAGAAGTAGATGGAATGCAGAAAAGGCTAATGAAATTTTCGAATTCGAAATAAAAGTTAAGTGAGAGCTAAAAGAGAGAGCGTAGAAAAAATACATTTCGCTGCCATACAAGGACGAGTAATTGATCGCTGCGCTTGAGGAATCTTAAGGCATGTGATCAACTGTGACAGCTCGCATTTCAAGATATCTCTTTCCGATAATTTCCGATTTTTTATCATTTTCATTTTTACTCAAAGTAAAATGTTTATTTTAGTTATGTCAAAAGGCACACATGGTCCGTGTTATTCAGTCCAAGCACGTCCATCATGATACACACACATAAACAGATAGTTTCTACGCAATTCAGCGCTTTTGAGCTTCGAGTCCTCGCTGGTTTGTCCAACTTTCATAATTCAATAAACGAATGAGCGAAATATTTATACAATTTTCAGCGAGTTCACTCGTTTTGCCATGCATTTTGGTGGACTGTAAAGAGTACTGATGGTCTGTGATCGTATCAGCGGTCACAAGGCGGCAAAATACCTACAAGTATATTTCATAGATAAAGCGAACGCTGGTGGCGTATCAATAAAAATACACTTGAAATAAAAGTCCATTTTGTTTTGAAAATTAACTCTAAGGGTATTTTTTTTATAAAACTTGTGGAGAGAGTGAGGAACTCTTTGAGTAAAGGCGGCTGGTCGGCTCTGAATGCATATCCTCATAAGCGCATGCTATCTCTTTTCTGAAACAACCTTGGGATCATTAGAGGCGACTATGTCCTCGAGTCATGAAGAGCGGCTTTGAGTCAAGACACAATCAACGTGGGCAAAAAAATAGAAAACAAACACAAACAATAATTGGAAGTAAACCGACACCCAGATCCGTTTAAGGCGACGAAACCGTAGGTTAATAATGATGATGAATGTACTATTCTCCCAGTATTAAGAAATTCTACAGCCGGCCCTTCGGGAAACGTTAGGTTGAGCGTACGTATAATCGACGGAAATTTGACGGCAAGCGACATGGATTGAACCTTCATACGCTGCGAAATCTCTCGAGGAACCTTTGCTAAATTCATAAGAGACTCTACAGGGGGCAGTAGTAAAGCAACAACGGCTAGGAAGCGAAACCACCGCTTTGCAGCCAAAATTTGGAAACGCTACGGTGACAAGTAGACCAGGTATCTGAGCAGCATGTTAACACACTCTAATATGCAAGTGGGTGCTGAGTGAGAGCGAAAATGACAGGGCAAGATCGGACAGGATCAAGCTTATTAGATGTGCGGATGAACGATCGGCAGTCCTCTGTAAGGAGGCAGTTTAGGGCTCGCATTTGGCTGCCGGTGGAACCTTTCTTCGGAAGAGAGATTGAGGAGATCATTTTGTATTTCAAACCCTCACTACCCACGCATGATTGGAGTGTAATATTCCCAGAGAGAGCCGGGGCACCTTATCGGCGAGCGCTGATTTTACTAAATGTAGAGTCCGTCGGTCTTCTTAGCGAAACTAAGGTACCATAAGCTGTGGGTACGAGAGGGTGGATCCTCCTAACGGATGTCAAAGCTGATGGAGCTCAGCCTTTGGGTGCAGCGGATAGGTCAGGGGGAGACCGTCAAGCGACCATGGATATTGTTCCGGTCCTAACAGGTATAGCGAGTTCTGGGAGCGGTTCGTCGTTTGGCGAATGAGTGTTCAGTCATGAACATTTGTTCGTGTAAGTGCGAGTCAGATACAAAATGGGCGCTGAATTGGCACTTCCAGAAGGATGAGGTTGTTTTAGATAAACCTTCAAAATGTGAAAGCAGCCTTTGCTAGTTTACTGCAAGTTTAAAACTTGGGAGCTCAGACTTTTAGATGTCCCACTGAGCTAGTATGAATAGAAATTAAACGCCGAAACAGATTTTTATTGACCTCAAGGCGTTTTTCGATTTACAAGATCGGCTGCAGGAGTTCTATTTTTATGGCTTCCAAGTGCGTTGTCCACATTGAGTATCAGCCATCGAAACTTACCTAACCTAACCCTTGCTGCTGCGATTTCCGCGAAGTTTAGTTCTCTCGATAATAAACTTTCGGCTCTTCGACACTAAAATTTTTTTTTTCGTGTACACACCTACATCGCTCCGCAGTTATGACAAATTTTATATTTTGTTTTCACTGCAGCCCATAAGAAATTGAATATTTTGGCGAATATAAAAAGCGTTGATAACAAATCACAAAATACTTGACATTCTGCACACATTCATCAAGTAATGCATGGCCTTAATGCGCCTGCGCTCTAGGCATAAAACACGCGCAAACAACCAGACAGCGAGCGAATTGTGCATCCGCCAGCGCAGCGTTCTTCTTCTGCTGCTGCGCATGCGTGTGGGTTTGTGCGCGAGCTTAACACATACATACACATACATATACTCGGGTGCGTGCAAATTTGTGCGCGTTTTTTGCATTTAAGCGACTTATGTTTGTTTGTGTATGTGTGTGTATATGTGTGCTAGTATCTCCCTTTGCACGATCTTTGCAGTTTTTGTTGCTTTTGTTGTTTTTTCGTGCAGTTTTCGCGTTTTGCCAGGCAATTTAATATTTTTAATAATAATCCTATTAGTTGCAAGTGACAGTTGAGCTGTAGCAAAGTGATGGAGGTGACAGGTGTTGCCGGTGTTTTGGTGGCATTCAAGCGGATTCGTCGAGAGCGTTCGCATCTGAGGCCGACCGCCGACTGCTTGTCATGCGACAAATGTTCAAATGTGCAAGTTATTGTTTTTTGTTGTTTTTATAAGTGTGTATGTGTGTGCTTTATATGATTTTGTTATTGTTGCTGTTGTGCTGCAGGCCATTAAACGATGAATTGCGATAATGGCATGTTGACAACTTATTTAAAATTCCTCACAAAACCATTGCTACAGCCGCGCTGAGTACAAATTGCACAAGCTTTTGAAAAAAGCGCACAAACACACATATATAAACACACACATACATATGCATGTACATTTTGGAATTTTTCTTTTTGTGGGTGCTTGCGTCCATATTTAAATTTTCACTTATCTCGGCCGCTATTAAATTTCTCTCTTGTTTAACTGTCAAAATACTCGAAAATAAATATCGGCGATTAAGACAAACTGATAAGCGACTACGAAATTTGAGCAAGCAGTCGTGCTGAATAGCAGCGGTAATATAAAATTAAAACAGCAACAAAGTTTTTAACAAAAAAAATAAATATAAAAAATATTGTGCGTTCGTTTGCCTTTGAGTTGTCTTCGAAAATACGCATAAATTTTAGTTCCCAAAAAAAATGTTATAAAACAAATTTATAAATGTCACACATATCTACATACCTATATACAGACGCACAGGCAAATATATATTATATAAATAGTTTTGTATATGCCATATATTTTTTTATTTTTACACCGCCACACGTTGCCGACGCGCTGACGCAAGTCAAGCATTGAAGGTGAAAAACTATAGAAACACAGTCAACCGAAAAAACTAACGGATCACACATAAATTATATTCAAAATTTTGCGCCAGACCAAAAAGAAAAAAGATCTGCATAAGTGATATTATTATATCACATAGTTTATATTTATATTAGGGTGAACCAAAAAAAAAACGAAATGTTTAAATGTTCGCCGACATCTTTTGTAATTAAGCTGAAAATTCTGTCTTGGAAGGATATTTTTTTTCTCTGTATATATACATATATATATCCTTTTGACTCATATATATATATATTATATATACATCCTTTTAACCTATAAAATCGGTATTAGCAGTTTTTTTTGGCTCACCCTAATTTACATATGTACTAAAAACATATTCATGTATAAAAATTGTTCAACTAAATTGTTGTTGCATCGCTAGTATTGTCAAATTTTGGGTAGTTTTTGCAGACATAGGCTTGTAAATATGTCAATACACTGAGAAAATTTTGTATAATATTACATAACATAATTTTTTGGCAAACAAATATTTTATGGTATTATTATGGCCTACTGGAGACGTCAGGCGTGCATTTGCAATTATTGCTCTCTGAAATAAAAATAAAATATTTTTCGCAGTGTACTTTCAGCTATTTCGATTATTGAATACCACCATTAAATTTTTACGTTTTGTACTATTTATTCATACACACATTTATTCGTTCATACATGTACATATATATTCATATATGTATATATGGGTATATATACATTATCATTTGTAGATATATACCCAAAATGCCGGCTAGTTTCTGCCAATGGAATGGATAGATTCGGCAAAGCAGCTGACAACAAATGCTATCTGTCAAGATCCAGTTGACATTGAGTAATGAATGAGCTAGAAAGTGGATAAGAGTATGTTAACAGTTGAGAGACGACAATGCTTAGCAAATATCAGAGTATAGTATGTGGCATAATAGTTTATGCTTGCCTCTATAAGACAGTTTTATACTCGTAAGTGAATTTTTGAAAAAAATATAAAATAAAAAATATTTTTGAAAAAAAAAGTTGGGGCTTATTTTGAAGTTTCCTAAAGCCGCTTAATTATTATTGGTGCTAAAAACCACAATACACGCTTGTTTTAGACTTTTTTAATAATTGAGTTGAAAATTTTTTTTTAGTTATAATATTCCTGGCTGATGAACATACCGTCCTTGTTCCCTCCTACATCTCTAGAAATGCACTAGCATGCATAAATTGGTATCTCGGTATAGTAGAAAATCGAATTTTTTACAGGGTACATACAAAAAAGTATAACATATTGGCATCTGTTCACTTGGTTTGCAAAAATAAAAAATAAATTTAAATAATAGTAATATTCCGATGTTAGGTTCATAGTGAGCCAATTTTGAAAAGAATTGTTTGAAAACATTTCAAACTAGCTTTACTTCCGTTAAAAAAAAATCCAAATGCGTTTTGAAAAAAAAGCGTTTGAAAGAGTGCGTTTGAAGGTCCTGAAGAAGAGCTAATCACTTTAATGGCTTATAACAATATGAGTTTTCATTTAAAATTTTAAGAGCATATTTTCTGAATACTAGACTAAGGTCGACAATTTTTGAAAGACAAAAAAATCATAGTAGGATGAAACCCATTGGAAAAGAAAAAAAAATAAACAAATTAAAAGAAATAAAATTTACGAGCGATCTGAGATTGGGAAGACAAAGTGGTTGAAAATAATTTCTCGATTATCTCAATTTTTTTTTTTTTTTTTTAATTTTTTTCGAGGAATTCGGTGTGAGCTTATCCTTTTATGTCTCAAATACAGTATTATTTTTTTGATTTAAAATATTTATTTTTCCAATATATTGTATTTTGAGTTATTATATATGTATACAAATGATTAGTATAATGAGCTGAGTCGATTTAGCCATGTCCGGCTGTATATACGTGAACTAGTCCCTAGTCTAGTTTTTGAGATATCGATCTGAAATTTTGCACAAATCCTTTTCTCACCAAGAAGCTGCTTATTTGTCGGAACGGAACGAATATTGTACCAATATAGCATATAGCTGAACGATCGTTATGAAGTGCTTGTATGGAAAGCTGTCTCATTTGACAAGTTATCTTCACCGAATTTGGTATGGGTTTATTGTCCAAGGCCATATTGCAATCTCCAAAGAAATTTTGTATATAAAGTCACTATAGCATACATAAATCGTAAATGCAGCTGTCATACAAACTGACCGATCAAAATCAAGTTCTTGTAAGGAATCGTATGTATTTGTGAAGGGAATTATTGCTTCAGTGCAACTGAAGTTAACATTTTTTCTTGTTTTGGTTTTTAAGTCGGTAGGCTTTTTCTGTGGGTAAAAATCTATAGATTATAAAATAAGAAAAATTTGTTTAAGGTAAATTTCGAGTTAAAATTTTTTTTGGACAAAAAAAAAATTATTTTTGGTTTAAACTTTAATTTATATAAATATTACCGAATGTGACGGTTTATGACTTAATATTTATTTTAACACTTAAGGAAAGCATGTTATAGCTTAAGACTTTTTTTTAAAACTCCAATAATGACCACAAACAATTTTTTTAGCTAGAACACTTATCAAAAATTTTTTACGAAATAAAAATTTTAACTCGAAAATTCACTTTAAAAGTGAGTGGGAGTCTAGATGTTAAAAAATTTTTTTTTTTATAATTTACAGATTCTATCCTCAGGCTAAGCAAAAAAAAATTTTTTTTTGCTCACCCTAATATATACATTGCATATACATTTATATTTTATCCACCTAAAATTTATGTACCCACCAGTTGTTATATGTTTGAACCACCTTCAATATCAATTTCATTAACTCATGTATAAACACGAAAACTCCCATTCCATTATTTGTTTAATGTCCAATAATATCAACTTAAATACTTCCGTTTTCTTCAGATCTGCTCACCAAGTGCGCTATTTCGAAAATATATTGAATGTGTTTTTTTGTGTGTTTTTTAGATTTAATAAAGTGTCGCTGATTTGAACACGCCCATTTATCTCGCTTTATATTGACTGACTGTCGCTGTTAATACACTCGCGCTTTGCTAATGCTTTTTCTCAAATTTAATTACCGCATAAATTCTTCATTTTTATTCACTGTAGCAAAGTATTAAAGCAAGAATGGAATTGTTGTTCTTTGCAACGCTTAGACGCCATTAATAAATAAGTTTTTATATTTTTAGCAAAGGCGAGCGGAAACACAGCGAGTTACTGTCACTGGGCATTAGTGGCAATATTTGTATAATAAATAATATATGGATTAGGAAAGTTAATGCTTGTACGTATTTGTTTGTAATTAATTATATATAGAAATATATACATACATATTTCTGTATGTATTTTTTGCTGATTGATTTTTTGTGTATTCGAAAAGAGAAACACTAATTTGAAGTGAAACAAAATGTGTGTCAAGAATTTTTCGTTAGCAAGTCGACAAGTTGTTCAATAAAAAAAATACCTATATATTTATAATTTTCGAATATGTGTATTTGATAGTATAGCATATTTAATTACTATATGGGCATGCATATTTTAAAAATAATTTTTGGAAATTTTGATTGACATGAAACATTATTTTGAGCAATATTGTCGAGTTAACTGTTGTGGATCGAAAATAACTACAGGACCGTTTGACTTACGTAAACCCAGTAATCATTAATTATTTAACTCTGGATGAGGTTTAAAGTGTTTATACGATACTGATTCCATAAGCTCATATTATTTGCGCTGACGAAAACTATCCTCCTAAGCTAGTTCTCCTGGGCAGATGTAAAAATAACAGCAGCAGAGGCAGACCAAAACTTAGATGGATTGATGGTGCGGACCAGGACTCTGAAGCGTTGGAATTGCGATGCTGGCGATCTCTAGCAAGGGAAAAATATAATAGGATAATTAAATTGTAGCAAGCGAATGATGATAATTCCGGTGTGGAAAATTTCTCCGAAACAACCAGACCGATCGACTTGAAAATTGTCCACAACCTTCTAAAATATAATCGTCGGTAATAATCGAAGGAGTGCGATTTTCGATAATAATTTCGACTTTTTAATGGGTTACATGGGTTTCGTCGAGCAAAAAACGCCATATTTTTCCATTATTTTTTTTTTAATATTAAAAATAAAATATTTTATTCAAACCTTTTATTATTCGGGAGATACATATTTTTGAAATTTTCAAATGAAGATATTCAAAACTCGGCCATTGCGACGCCTTTGCCGGCAGTCCCTGGGAAAAAAGGTGCTTTTTTGTTATTTTAAATAGTTGCAATTGAACAAACAAAAATGCTTCGTGCAAGACTTTGTAAACTACATCTCAAAGACCTGTGTATAATTAAGATCGGTTGAGTAGTTCGTGAGAAATCTTGACAACCGACTTTATAAAGCACAGTATCGAGAAAAACGCGTTTAAAGTGTCAAATGACTATATAACTGACCTCGAGCCAGCAACTTTCAAAGTTGTATCTCCCAAACTATTACTGAGATCAACTTGAGAATTTAGGAAAATATTCTGGAGATGTGATATTTATAGAATTAAATAAGACAATGAAACTTTTTTTTTGTTTTTTGAAGCCATGAAACCCATGTAACCGCTTAAGCCACTCTGAAAAGTAAATTTTTTCATATTTTTTTTTTAGTAACCGCCGTTTGTCAAAAGTTTACATATGGACTAGTCCTTCTATCATTACTTGTATTGATCTTTAGTGATAATAAATTTATTTGGTTTTTGGCTTTGAGTTAATATTAAGCAGAAAAGTCTTCCGCGCCACCAGACACCTTCTTCGGAGGTCCTTCTGGAGATCGGCTACCGGATCAAAAGAGCCAAAATTTTTTAAATTGAATCGCCGAATAGTAACGTATATGCAATTCTAAAAAATTCTATTCTTAAACAAAATGCATATTTACAAAAGAATTCCAAAAAAACGTATTATTTTTCAGACTTGCAACTGGATATAACGCCTTGAGGAGTTTTTTTAAGTTTCGAAAAATTAATTCTAGAGACCTCGTAGAAAATACTCTATTATATTTTAATTATTGTTGTACATGATGCGTTCTATATATGATTGCATTGATATAACTGCCCATGACCGGATTTAATACGGTGCAAATAGTATCAGCTACGCAGGTAATTGCGCTGATACTTCAACTTTATCTCAAAAATAATTTTTCTAGTCAGTCTTTATGTATAAATTTTACAAATTTGTGGATGTATACGGTCAATTTACTGAATTACTAAATTGAACTATGCACATAAATTTCAAAAATTAAATTAATAAAAATAAACTTGCAAAAAAGTTCTGTAAAAGTTAGCTTTCGCCATAATTCCTTTGTTGCAGTGACTTTTATGGGTGTGTATATATATTATTATATACATATAATGGTGTGTCTGCAAAAACAAATAAATTATTACACACAGAGTCGTCATTCATTCTCTTACTTTAACTTCAAATGAAAATTCTGCAGCCAAATTGGATTTGTGCATTGAACTCCAAACTCATAATTCCCGCGAGACATGCCCGATAATAAATATCAATGCCGGCAACAATAGCAACAATAAAATACAAAATGTAACAAACAACGGCAAACATTCACAAAAGCGATGGCCGCTCGTGGCAGCTGGACTGCGCTGGGCGGAGCCAACGCCTTAAGTGGGAACGCACACACTTATGCACAGTTAGCCGCGTGAGCGAGAGTAGAGAAGAATTATATAAAAGTTGCTGAGTGCGCATTTACACCATGCAAGTGTGTTAGAAAGAGATAACTATATTTGTTAGCAGCTTGTATGGTTAAGTATCTACACGCACACACAGAAGCGTAGATAAATTCAATATATGAGTATGCATACAGCATAGAAACAACAATAATGTGTTCGTTGAGAGGGGTGAGGATGCTCGCAATGCTGGCTGGAGCTCCCGATGAGCTTTGCAAATGCCGTCTTCAGTTTTGCGGAAGCGTTTTTTCGGTATTCTTCGTGTATTTGTAAGGACTTTAAATTTATGGTAAGACGCATACATATGTATATACATGTGTTTATAAAAATACTCGTCGCAATAAAAATACTTTGGCGCTAATCGATCGATTATCGAAACGAGAGCGTTGTGCATGATACTAATACACATATTTTTGTGATTTTTTTTAAATCGCTATGAAGTGAAACGGCGGCGACATGACAAGAAGCAACAGCACGCGCTTACTGCAAGTATGTAGTTTTGATGGGGGGAGTGAGAGGAACAATATTTTTTAAGTATATACTTACATACATACATACATATGTATGTACATACTTTGTGTGTGGCGGATCTTTGTGTTGATGCTATATAAATTTATCAGTTTTCATATATACAATGTGCATATGAATGTATCTGTGTGCATATATATAAATATATAAATCGGCAATTTGAGTGCAGCATTCACTGTTCAACTGCGCTTACCTCTTTAACGTCTCGGTATTTCTCATTATTATACCCCGAACAGGGTAAATTAAGTTGGCCACGAAGTTGGTAACACCCAGCAGTATATATAAATAAATAATCAGCGTGACCAGCTGAGTCGATTTAGCCATTTGATTTTCATCAAAATACAGTTCTTGTATGGAAAACTTTTTTATTAAACAATATATATTTATGAAATTTTACATAGATTTTTATACAAGGCAACGCTATAATCTCCGTATAAAATTATTTAGATCGAACCACTAAAGCATATAGCTGCCATATAAACTGTGCGGTCAAAATTAAGATGATGCTATTTTTATACCCTTTTATGCCATAAAAAATTCAACTGTGAAGGGTATTACTGCTTCGGTGCATATATATTTTCGCCACTGCAACCGCTGCAACCAACACAGGCACAGCGCATGCACATCCTTATACTTGTAAATTTGTCTTAATGTGCAACAAACACTGATTTACTACCACAAATACGCCGGTTGGAGGCAGTAGTGCATATAAAATTGCTGGCTGTGCGGGACAACTATATACAATGAGCAAGTTTAAGCATGTACACACAAATATACATACACTGCTACATGCAAGTATGTGTATATGTTTGCACGCTTATGTGTCCCATAGCGGCCACTCAGTTTTATCTGGCGAGTCAGTAAATATTCGTGAGATTTACAACACGCCTGAAAATATTGGCTTTTGGCATGGCGGCGGCAGTATATCGTTGGCGTACATAGCGTGAATTCGCGGCACGCTTTGTTCGTTGCACATTCCGCTGCATTGTCAACGCTAAGAACGGCTCTGTGTAGATATATTGAAATCGCAAAGTGCCGAGCAAAAGTAACTGGCACACAAAGCATTTTGCAAAGGGAGCATGCGATTTCGATTTTTTTCTTCAGCTTAAGTAAAAAAAATTAAACGCTATTGTTTTCGGTGCATTGTGTCAAATAGTAAAGAGTGCAGAAAAAAAGTTCAAAAAATACTAACAAAAACAAAAACAAAAAACTCAACGTGCCAAGCAACTGCTGCGACTACACACACAAACGCTTTTGCGGCCGCAGCGCTGTGACGCGTCACAACAAAGCAAGCCGCCGAAATAAAAAAATACAAAAGAAAAGTTAAAAAAAAAAAAAAAATTTACATTGAAACAGTAGCTAAAGAAATATCGTTATAGCGGCAATACATCCGCCGTTTCGTCAACCTGCTTGCATTAGGGTGCTGTGCCATAAAGGCGTTCCCCGCACAACGCCGCTAATTAACTGAAAATCGCCTGCTGAAATATTCATCCTGTCTATTTGAGTTCGATTGTGTCATTGTTGTTGTTGTTTGTTTTTTATTTGCTTGTATTTTTCGTTCTTTTATTGTTGTTTGTGCTACGCCGCCACACAGCCCATTGTTGTCTGTCTGTGCCTTTCGCCGCGTTCACCGCAGACACTGCGACGCCATTGAATTGCATGTTTGTTGTTGTTGTTGCCATTATTTAACAGCGCATCGTTAATTGCAACATCCGTCGCCGCCATGTTGGTACCGCCGGATATGTTGGCGGCGCAAACGCGCATGATTTATCAGATGAATCGCTTCTGTGCGGAGCGCGTACAGGCGCGTATGTTCAAAACGGCCACAGCTATAAGAGAGATTTGCAAAATCGTGCAAGATATTTTGAAGGAGGTGGAATTGCAAGAGCCGCGTTTCATCTCCAGTTTGGTGGAGTGCAATGGCAGGTAAACATCAGTAATATTTTAAGTATATGGACAAGTTAATTAGCTAGTCCCGTTATGGTATTGAAACATTTCCGTACCATAACAATAGCTGCAATATAGTAGTTAATAAAGCCTTTTGAAGTCTTGCTTAGAATAGATAACCAAATTTTTATACTTTTGCAACATGTTGCTACGGAGCATAATTTTTTTACCTAACCGTTGTTTCTATCACCCAGAAATAATCGAGTTAGATATAGGGTTATATTTTTATAAATGATCAGAATGATGAGATGAGTGGAAATCCGTGTGCTGATAGTCACTGTCCGTGCGTCTGTCCGTCTATCGGACCACTGCCGCTCAGGACAAATTCCTTAAGCACTTCTACCAGCACTATAACACTGTATGAAATCTGATGATGGATCTGCACACTCTCTATATAACGGTACTGACATTCAATTTTACTCCCAAGCTGGTATGAGAGAACTTTGTAAGAGACGCGGTCAAAATTGGATGATAGACGTGGCACCGCCCTTTTTTTAGGTGAAATCACATATCTTAATTCGATTCAACTTAATTCTGTATATAACATTCTTCTAACATTTCTATGTTACGGTGCGAAAATGGGCGAAATCGGATTACAACCACGCCTATTTCCCATATAACACATTTTAAATGCCATCTGATTCTTTCACTTTCCAGTATACAAATCAAGTAACAATGATTGTATCGGGATAAAACTTTGCACGAATTATGATTTTAAAGTGTGCCACGTTATGACAAAAGTTGTACAAATCGAACCAAAATTGTTCAAGCCCCTGGGTACTGAATATGTGAACCCCAGTGCCTCTTGATGACTTTCTACCGAAAATATCGGTTAATATGTGAGATATACAATTGAAATTTGGAGAGAATGCTTTTGTAATAATATTATGTCTGTATGTCAAAAATGGATGGAATTGGGTCAATACTTTCTTCCCATATACCTAACGGAAATTTTTTCGAACTTCCGGTTGACTTTATACCGCATAAATCGGCCAAAATATGAGGTATTTTAATGATATTGAAAGAGTTAATATCACATACATTCACATTTTTAATTTAGTTTTAGCTCACGCGAACTTAAATATAGCAATAAAATTAAGTCTAAATTAATGATCTTCAATAAAAATCAAAAAGGTAGCAAATTTGATTTTAATTTTTTCACGATTTCTTCGAATAATTATTGCTTAATTCTTTCACAACATTTTTAATACGGAGTTTCACCAGCACCTAAAAGCATTTGATTCTTGCAAGTGGCAAGAGTATCAAATGTTCGGTTATACCCGAACTTAGACCTTACTTACTTGTTTGCTATCACTTTTGAACTGAACCAAAAACTAAGAACCTAATTCTGCAAACATAATTTGGATCTATCCCTACCATATTATTAGGGTTACCGTAGGTCTGTGCAAATTTTAATAGAAATGTATTTCATATCAATTTCATATACTTATATATATGTATTTGATTTCGCACCGTTACTTGATACATATTTTGAACTTTTTAATGATTAAAGCGGCCCAAGAAAAAGTAGCTTTTAGCAGCGAAGTAGCTTTTAACTTCGACGACTCACAAAGGTATCATTTAAATTTCTCAAAATATAGAGCTATTACAGTATGCTTAGTGCAAGGGTTATATCCCCACAAGTCACGAAAAAACGAATTATGAAGAGAGCGGTGTTTCTAAGAATTAGTGTAATATGTAACCAAATAAAAAACGGAATATTATTTTACGTAAGACGTAAGAGCTTTAGTCTTTTAGTTTTATAGCCATTAATCGCAAAATGGTGAACTCGTAAAAAAAAATTTCGTTTTTGATTTTTGTAGTAGAAAAGTATAGCATTTTTTTTATAAAAAGAGTTGTAATAATAACAAAAAATCTACATTCCCTTTTATGGTGCAGCAACAGTTAAAATTTAAGTTTCGACCTAAACGCGTTCAAGGGGTTTCGTGCTCAAGTTGACAGACTCAAATTTCAGCAGATTGTATAGAGAATTTTTTCTTCACTATTCTATCAATTGAATAATTGTTTTAAGAACCTTAAATGTACTCAAAGCCAAAGAATATCGATTATTTTAAAATTTTTATAAGACTAACCCATTCGAGTTGCTCGATTTTCTGAGATTTTTAAATAAAAATAATTCTTTTTAAAAATTTCCTAGACATCTGGAAATTTAGTATTAGCTCCCATTCTTATGTTGTGTGAGAGGAACACTTATATAACTGAGAGCTACTGGCATATATTTTAGTGGCTGAATGAGTTCCTCAAACTTTATATATAGGTATATATATTATATATTAGGTTAACTTTACACTTAAAATGTTACCGCATCAAATTTCTTGGAATCGCACTTCAATACTTTTAGCGCTGATTTAATCATATAATGATTTTTAGTAGTTGATGAAACATAAATGTGAATGTTGAAAGCTTGGCAACTCTCGCTATCTTATAAACTATTTCTTTCACAAACAATATCATTTAAATACCTGTTAACAAATCTATCAATTATTTAACCCAACTTTTAACATTTACTCTGCATTAAATGCGGCATTGCGGTTTGAGATCACACATCCTATAAGTAATACATATATACATTTATAGTTACATATATGTGTATGCAGTCGCATATGCATTTCAATCGATCTGTTGCCATTTAAAGGTATTGAATGTTCATTTACGTCGCTCGAAGGCGTAACTTTGCTGCTTGTAATGGCAGACATACAAGTCATTAAGCGCCCACAGATCCATTAGTCCATCAGTCTATCTGGCTGTCTGTTTACTTGTTAGCCCTAGAGCTGTTTCTGCCTCGTCGATTTGTCAAAGTGCTTGAAGTTGTGCAATTTGTCCATCAAGTGAGACATTAACACGAGCTCACTGGAGTTACGTGTTAATTGCTGTGGTTTGTCTTCGGCGGTTGCCACTAGTGGCGCTTTAGACTTAAGTTTTAATCTATATATACTATAAAAATATATATATTTACTTATAAATAAGTAATTCAATGCAAAAATAGTTCCTTTAAAGTACATCAATTGTTATCTCTTCCCCCACAGATTTGAGGGCGTTCAAGTGATCTCGCCGAATGAGATCGAAATCGTCTTGTACCTCAATCAAATGGGTGTTTTCAACTTTGTCGACGATGGCACCCTGCCCGGCTGTGCGGTGCTCAAGCTGAGTGATGGACGCAAGCGTTCCATGTCGCTTTGGGTGGAATTCATCACCGCTTCGGGTTATCTGTCTTCGCGTAAGATACGTTCACGTTTTCAGACATTGGTCGCGCAGGCGAGTGACAAGAGCATTTATCGTGATATGGTAAAAGTGATCGGCGACACAACGGAGGTTAAGCTGCGCATACGTGAACGTTTTGTCGTACAAATAACGCCGGCATTCAAATGTTCCGGCATATGGCCGCGTTCGGCGGCCCATTGGCCATTGCCACATATACCCTGGCCACATCCGAATATAGTGGCCGAAGTGAAGACGGAAGGCTTCGATTTGCTTTCGAAAGAGTCAATTGTCATGCAGAATAAAAACAATAATGCCGCCATGGAGGGCGATGCGTGGGTGCTGAGTTTCTTCGAAGCGGAAAATCGTCTACTGCAGGGTAAAGTGTTGTGAATGAGTAGAGATTTAATTCTACAAAAAATGAATTTTGTGGAAAAATTAATAAGTATTCTTCAGAGGACTTATGTGGAATCTGGCTGAATCGAAAGAATTGAATACGAATAACTTTCAACTTAAGTGAATATTAGTATTTTATGGAACTTGAACAAAATTTTTGGAGGGTTTTTGGGGTTACTCCAGCTATAATTAGGTATACTTACTCGAGGTATAATGAAGTTCTGAGTACTTTCATGACTCTATCTCTAAACTTCAGTTAAGAGTTTTTCTTATGGTAGAGTATTGTCTCAACATTATAATATCATAAGGACATGGGTATATTATGCTGAGATCTACATATATATTAAACAGATTTTAAAAATTTATTAAAATTAAAATCTACATACTTCATTTGTAGTAGAATTTTTCGAAAATGCAGTAAAAATGATATTTCAGAATTCGTTATATGGTTAGATTTTCAAAGCCTCATAGAACTATCCCTCCAATGTTTAAAAAATGAGAGAGATATCTTTATAATTTATGGCTCTTAACTTAAAAAGTAAAATTTTGTTTACCCATTCAGCAGTTTTAGACCCACTTAACCGGGTCTACGTCGAAAAAATGTTAAGCTTACTTAGCTGCCTTTATTTTTTCCAGTGATTTCCGACAGTTTAAAAAATTATTTCTAATCTCAAAAATGTCAATATTGGATGTCGCGCTGCTATAATTTTATATACTGCTTTCATTTCAAGCAATATAAGTATTTTAGTTACTTAAACAACTCGTTTTCTGAATTTTCGAAAAATACCGTTAATTGAGTTTTAACCGCTAACTCGAATTTATTTGTCATTTTAGTGTTTAGGATAGTATAATATTTAAAAACAAATAGTTCATAATAAAAAATCGCTTAACTTGATTAAAACTAGACTATTTCGGGGTTTGTGGAAATACAATACAACCGTGTTAAAAATTTATCAATCGTTGATATAAATATTAGAGTGGAGCGAAAAAAAATTTTTTTTTTAACATCTCTAATTTGGTTATTAACTACTTCATTATACAAATGTAAATAGTAAAAAACTAACTTCGGATTCACTGAAAAATATATATTTGCTCTCTCTCTCTCTCTTTCATCCCATTTTCCTCCACTAACACAGGTGGCTGCCGTCGTCGCTGTTTAAGCATTCTCAAGACATTGCGTGATCGTCACCTCGATCTGCCCGGCAATCCGATCACCGCCTACCATCTAAAGAATCTACTGCTCTACGAATGTGAGAAACATCCGCGCGACTTCGAATGGGACGAGCCATGCATCGCCGATCGCATCAACGGTATCTTTCTGCAGCTAATCTCGTGTCTACAATATCGCCGATGTCCACACTATTTCCTACCGACACTCGACATGTTCAAAGGCAAATCGCCCAGCTCGCTGGAGCAGGCGGCCAAGCAGGTTTGGTGTTTAACGCGCGAAATGCTGACCAATGCGAATGCTTTCGAGAAGCTCTAAAGCCAATGTATGCGTGTATTTATGGTATTGATAAAAAAACAAAAAAAAAAACAAAAAATAAATAAATAAATAGATTGTTATAGATAGCGCAACAACAACTACAACACATTAGCATTAAGAATAGCACTCAAAAGGCGAAAGCGTGGAGCTGCAGGCAAACATTGCAAGCAGCTGAGCGCTGAGCCATCACAGCAGTCATGCTTATGTGTAACTTTGTAGTTACATACATATATGTATGTATGTATGTGTGTATGTAAGTGAGTACTTTACGCGATTGCAATGCGCTGATAAGACTGATAGCATTGGTGTCAATTGGCTGCTGTGTGAGTGTCGCTCAATCGACGTGGGCTCTGAGGATGTAGCGGCATGTCTATGAATACAAATGTGTATGCACACACATACATATGTATGTACATATATGCTTACACTGCAACACATGCATATGTTGCATGTGTTTTGTTGTTCAGAGTGCATGCTGCATGCCACATCTTCCATGTGAAGTGCTAAAAAATCGCATTAGATAAAATCTGCAACAGAAAACTACTTCATTTTCAAATTGTATTCATGGCGATTTAGTAAGGCCTTCCGGCACTGAGCCTCTAGCAGCCGGCAAAAAGTTAGATTCGCAGCGATATGAACGCGTGTACACGCTTGTAGTTATGTCTGTCTATTCACAAGCATGCATATGTTGATGTGCCGCCGGAGATAACGTCATCTATGGGATTATCCTTGCGTTAAATATCCTTTTTTATGTTATTTGGCACTCGTCTTTTATGCGCTTCGTATAAAAGGTGAAAAGTTGCAGTTGTGTAGTACTTCGTATGGATATTTGTTCTGCACATGTGTAGACGCGTATATGTATTGTATATAGCTATACATATATGGATATATGTATGCATGAATATCATATATAATCGTCATAGAAGCGCTTCGCCGATTAACTTTGCAATCAGCTGTCGAACATATAACTGTGTATACGAACAATTTTACATAAGAATTACTATTTATCTACTTACATACATAATAATATATGATAGTTGTAAAGCTGCTCTTTACATTATTAAGCTTCTATTTTGAAATGCTCTATGTATTAGTATAAAATATTGATAAAATTTCAAAAATTATAAATATTTGTAAAAATATATTTAATTTAAATAATTAATAATTAAACATTTTTGTAATGTTTTAAACATATAATACTATTAATGTACTAATGTAGTATGCCAAATGCGTTAGTTTATACTTAATACAATTTTTTTTATATGAGCTACACAGTACATAGTACGTACAGCACATACTTACACGTTTAAAAATTATTAACTATTGTATTTATATTTCACTAAATTTGTTATGAACTACTACCTAGTGTTATAAACAATGTATAAAATTTTACTACTTCCTTAAATAAATATATAATACTTTTTAATGTTCGCCACAAACAAAAACATTGCTTGTTGTGCTATATTTATGGTATGTTGGCAACTCTGCTTAAAATATTTTCAATAGTTAGAAATTTAAAACTTCTTAAACAGCATTAGGACTTTGTATAATTAAAAACAAATAATATTAACTGACCTACTAAACAGCTGAAAAATTATACAAAGCTGCTTTTTTATTTGAGCTACCTGTTAATTCGTAGTAGCAGATGTAAAAAAAAAGCAGTTTTGAATCTTCGTCAGCATTTTGTGGACAAATCATATTCATTTTTACCATACAAATGAATAAATATCCATCAGAAAGCAAAGATTTCAGCAATCATAAAGCCGACACACATTTAAAAAAAATCTGAAATATTGACTTGACATTTTTTTATTAAAAATTGGGTTTTTTTCGATATTACCTCAATATAAGGAGAAAAAGGAAATACTTTAAATAAAAAGAATACAGTGCGCTTGGGACATATGAAAGTTATTTTCCACCAAATTTCGTGAATGAAAAAAATCTGCTGCTAAAGATTAAAACAAAGCACCCAAAAACTTGGTTATATGAGTTTTTCACATAAATTTTCAGGTTATGTGAAAAAAGTCAATATACAAAAGTTATAGCATTTTTCTTTATCTAAAACATTACCATATAACTGTTATCAAACTATCAAACTCGTAGTTTTACCTGAAATCGAGATAAACCGTTTTTAATCCGTTAAACTTCAATCACACCCCTCCCCTTCTTATTCCCGAACACAGATCGCCCGTTTATTATTTTTCGCTTAATAGTTGTTATTATATCTTTCATATCCGCTGGGTTTCAACCTACTATGATTTTTATTTTTGTTTTCGAAAATAGTCTACCCTGGTCTTATTCTTGAGTTTAGATATATATTTGAAATATGAATAAGCAAAATTTATATTTTCTAACTTTTACAACAGACTACCTCCTTAAGCTTTGAGGTACTTTTTTTTTGAAGTACTTAAAGTTTTTAATCTTTCTTTAACTTAGAAATTCTTTAGATTCGATACTTGATTCGTGGTAGATACAAATTCCGACTGGCTAAATGATCGAATTTTTGAAAGATCGAATTTTTCTTGGTAGTTCATTTCCTAGTAGTGATAGTCCTCGGCAGAGTATTTTTTGTTTTTAAATTTTTAAAGCTTTATTCTGAAATTTATCAGTAGCATGGAAATGGACTATTTGTAGTTCAAGTTACACTTTTCGATTGTGAGATTGAGCTTTGTAAAACTTTAAGGGACCAGCTGAGTTTCACTAGCCTTTTTAAAATTTAAATATTTTCCCAGAAATCGAGCATTTTTTCAACATAAAAGAGTAAATTACATTAATAGCTCAGGCTATTAGAAGCAATTTTAACTTAAATCATTGTTTGATCATAACACTCTGAGCCAACAAGTTTTCAAGTTCTGCAGGTAAATGGAAAATGATTCACGAAATTACAAAAACCAAGTATTTTTCAACATTTGAAAAACCAGTTACTCGAACTCAAAATGAGTATATAAGACTAAATTTCAGAAAAGTTTCTTCCAAAACCTTGAAATGATGATCTAACGATGCTTTCAAAAAAAGTCAGCTCGAACTAATCTTTTTGAAAAAGAATAACTTGAGATATTCTATATGGGTAGAAAAGTTTGGGCTTAAAAATTTGGCCAATTCTAGATCTCAACGTTATTCAATAAAAAAGCCGAATGTTATTTTACGGGCGCTTCGAACGACTTTCAACAGCCAACAAGCTTTCAGCTAACCACCAATTGAACACAGGTGTGTAATGATGTATCCTTTGTGGAAAATCGGCGCAAAAACTCGTTCTTATGTTATAACATATCATCGGTGACAGATTGTCCTTTGAATCTATGCCTTTTTGATTTACATTGCAGCTGCCATCGCGGGAAAGCCTGCTTATTTAATAAATTCGCGATTGGCGACCAACATGTTCCTTTCATTTCCCAATGATGTTAACTAACCCATTTGTCTTCATTTTGCGTTACACAAAGATATTGCACGAGTTTTCGGAATGGTGTGAATATCTGGTGTTACTGTCTGTTTTGGTCATTCCGAAGCAGTACTTGACCGATTCTATGATCTGGCTGGGACTTATTCACTGTTCAGTAATGTTCCTGTCTGGAAACAATGTTTTATCAAAATATTAGCTTCTTTTTTTCCATAAAAAAATATTTTGCTGAGGTAACGTTTAAAATAACTTGAGAACCATAGCATGAATGTCATGAAACTTCGAAAATATTCTGGTTAAGGCTAGAGTACAAATTTTTTATTTCGTGCGATCTCTCTGTCAAACCAAAGACATTTTAACCCATATATTGTAGTAATAACGAGTATGAAAGTTCTGAGCATATACATATACATATATATAACTATAGTTTGATACTCAGCCTTTGAGAATTATCTTGTAGCATAGAGGTTATGTCCGATTTTTTCTAAAAGCAACACATATTCGTTCGTTATTAAGTGAGAGTCATAGAGACCTCTTGTTTTTAGATAACAATTCATAAAAAATATTCCATTTCCTGATTTATAGTTGAAGGCAAGAAAAATTTAAAAAAAAAATGTATACGAAAATTGTTGCACAGAAAACCGGCAAATAATCATGAGAATGCCAAAATGAAATCCATCTGTTTATAAAAGTGATCATAAACAATGAAACAATGGAAGGGGAAATGCCGCGGCAAGGCAGTTAAGTAAGTAAGTAAACACCGGTAAAAATGTACATGAGTATGTATGTATGTATGCGTGTATGTGGCATGCGCTTTTATATAGCGCAGTGTGTAGGTGAGTAAGAATAACAAATTATAGCCAAGCACGAACATTTGGAAAGCAGAAAAGGCGCAAAAAAAGATAAGAAAAATGATGCGACTGTGCGAATCAATGAGGAGTGGGGGTTAAAACACACTCACATACACACACATACACACATACGCGCGCGCAGAAAGTATCGCATTTCAAGCGCTAACTAAGCAACAAGAACAACAAATAGCCACACAGCGCTGTGAAAGGAAGCGTGGTGAATGGCAATGCGGCTTACAAAGGCGGATTCCAACTCACGCAGCTGATTAAGAAAGCAGAGTTGCGGTCACAAAGCACAAAACCACGAGAAAACAGTAAAGTGCTCACTCCCCCGCAGCAGCGCGCGAGTGCATTTGATGGCAAGTGCGGCAATTCACAGCCAACCATCCAGGCCAGCCGAGCATTTGCGTCTGCGAAAGGCCAGGTGATGCAGCAGATGCTTTTTGCTTAAACTCCATTATATATTTTTTATTTGGCTTTCCGGGGCGATACAGTAATGTGGAGGGAGCGCGCTGTCGGGCAACTGGTAGCTGTGGAGATGAAGTGGTGGCTGCGTTTCGGCTGAGTGCACGTGACCAACCAAATGGCTGGTGCCGTTACAACGCTGATAGCGCACGTTTTGTGTATTTAAAATATTCGCTGACAAATTATGCGCCCAAAAAGCTGCCGCTGCTACTTGAGACACGCACATGCGTGCGCTACCAGCAGAGTTTTCAATTATCTATCTCTAGAAGGCGGCGAAAATCCATTTGACACATACAAAACAAAAACAAATTTTCATACATACAGTTCCACCAATTGCCCGTAGCACTTGCCAGCACGTGCTTACGTTGCTTTGCGCTCTTCCACCACCACTTTCGGGGTTTCTCTTAATTCTGTCATCTTTTGGCATTTCGTTGACATTTGTTGTGCGTGGTCCTTTGTGCGCTGCCAAAATGCCAAAATACTAGTGTGGCTGTGGCGACAATTGCGCACAATGCCACAGCTTCCTGCTGTTGACATTTATGCACATCAGCGCCTCCGTTTCCGTTATATTCCGCGGGCGTTTTTGTTTCAACACATTTGAACCCCTGTTGCACGCACTCAATGGCACTCGGTCTTTTGTTTTAGCGTCTCTGTGCGCAATAATCTGCCAGTTGGTATTTCAACATATAATTTTGGTCTTTTTGGCTCTTTTGTTTTAATTGTTTTCTAATGACATTTAAATTAGGCATATGATTCGTTCGCTTTGTTTCTCGGCTTTTGGAACTCTTTCGCCTTGTCGCGTAAATGATTGCGGTTGACAAATTTTTTAATGTAAGCGAGTTCCTTTGTCTTTAAGCATATTCATTTCAAAAGCTACGCAGCAAATGCCGTGCGATATGCATCTCACTGTTGTTGAAGACATGACAGTCCAGAAATGTTTATATTGGTACTGATATCAGTATACAAAGAAGTAAATATTTTTGCTTTTTAATAAAAAAATAAAAATAAAGACAAATATTTTTTTTTTACTTTACCACACAATTTTTTTATGAACCTTTAATATTTTATTTTATTTTTAGAAAATATTATATTTGTGTGCCATATATGCCAACATGTATTTTTGAAAAAGTAAAGTGACTTTTAATTTTTTTCAGAAAATGTATATTAATTTAATTATAGTAATGCGTTTCCCCTTGATAATAATAATAATTCCATTTATAATCAGTTAATCCTAAGGCTTATACTAATCCACAAGACTGTGAACGCTCGTAAAGCGCTGAATTTTTCCACCAAAGCAATTTTCTTCGATCACAGCTTTTTGTTCCAGCGATTTCGGTTTCACGGAGAGTTGTACCAGTTGAAAATATTTTCTTTTTACGTCAAGTGTTAAGGGTATTTTCAACTTCCCGTGCTAATATTTACGATTTTTGGAGCACTTTATTTTTTTAGATGTACATTTATTGTGTGATAATTCTTTGATACAGTTTTTTGAACTCTCTTTTGAAAAGGAATACGTTACGAATATCTGATCTGATCAATCGGTTTTTGGTTTTCGTGTCGGTAGTTTTGCTGTCATAGTGGCACCACGCACTGGCAAAGCAATTGTCGAAAATTTCGAAATGAAAAATAAAGTAATGGAAGCCGGCGGGTCCAAGCACTGTTTTAACTGCTCAGCAGCTAACATTAAAAAAAAAAAATTTTGAAACATTTAAATAAAACTGAAAAAAGCGCGATGTTTGGGTGTTACGCAAAAAACTCTTGAAACCATGAAAAATTGGTTACTTACCACAACCTAGCACGCAAACGGTGGCCAAACCACGATTCACGTTCAGGAAGGCTTTGCTTTGTGTTTGCTGAAAATTTCATTCAGGCCTGATGATCCTAATGATTTTACTGGTGAAAAATTCAACTCAAGAGAAGCTTATGAAAATCGACTGTCCCAGTGTTTGGTTTTTTTTCTGTTTATTTTTTTACCAATAGAGAGGCGCATTTCCAAGAGAGTGGCATTATGCTATTACATTTAAAATGGCACAAGTTAATTTTCAAAAATGTCGTTTTTTGTGAATAAATTTAAATTTAAAGTATTTGAAAAGATATTATCAAAAAGCCTATGTCATAGCCAGTTCAACTTCGAAAATTATAAAGACTATTTTCAAATATATGTACAATATTATACAAGTATAATATACAAATACGAGTATGCAGAAAAAAAAAATTTGTTTTTAAATTCACAAGTGGATTTAACGCCTTAAAAATGTATGTATATCAAATACAAAATATTTTCTACTAAAATTTCCAAAAAAAAAAAAATGAAATATATGTATATATGTACAAAACATTATGTAAATGATTATAAATAAATATAAATACCTACTCAACTATCACAATTTATTAAATTTTATCTAAATCTAATAAAACATTGCAGCAATGAGCTGCTGCAGTGGCGCCACGATTTGTGTTGTTTACGCATCAAAATGAGAAGCATTAAAAATTTACATATAAATATGTTTCTCAATACATATGTATGCATGTATATATTGTATATAAGTTAGTTGATAAATAAATATTTTATAGTTTGTTTATTTGTAATGTTATCGATATTGACGACAAAAACAAGCGCTTCAAATTAAACGCTAGTTCAAAATGCTAATTCAAGCCATTATAAACTAGAAAAAATAAAATAAAATAAAAACAAAAAACTTTCTCACAGCGTACGCTTATACAAGCAATCTTTCTGCTGGATCATTTTCGTATTCATTCACAGGCAAGCAGAGCCCTCTCCGCCACACTTACATATATCGAGCTCCAAAAAGAAAAAAACTCAAATCGTCTAAATTTCCATTGAAAAATGTTAATTACTTCGCTCAATTGTTTTTTTTTTTTGTTGTCTTTTGTTTTTGCTTTTCTTCCAACGTTATAAGCTAATTTTCAATTTTGACCACAGTTGCACCAATTCGAACTTCTCGAGAAACTCCTTGCATACGCACATACATACATACATCTGTGCATATGTATGTGACATGTGGACTCTCAAAGCCAGAAGACAAATGTTTTGGTTCTTATATACCCGCCGTTGTTGTTGTTGCTTTTATTATTGCTGTTGATTTGCTTATCTGTACGCCAGTATCTTTTACATAATTGATATTATCGCTATGATTTCGTTGGTGTCATTGCAGTTGTTGTTGTTGTTGTTGTTGTTGCTGCTTATGCTGCTGCTATCTGTTGTTTTATAGCCGCAACTAGCGACATTCCAATGGACCAACCAAATCACCACGCTAACTGCCTGCAGTACGATTATTGGAGCTGCGCACATACACACACACACACACATATGTACGCAGCTATATTGGTGTGTGTAAAGGCAGTTAGGCCATATGGTTAACCAGAAATGTTGCTCTGAACGCAGGTTTCATGCGTCTGCCTTTCTCCACAAGTACATGTGCGTGTGTGTGTGGTGTTTGTTGCCAGGGCTATAAATATTTGTAGTTCTACGCTCAGCATTTAATGATCATGTTGACAATTCTTTCTTTTACGCTTGCATTGACTTTTTACACTTTTTTCGTTTCTTTTTCCCTGGTTTTTGTTGTTGTTGTAAAGTATGTGGTGCTTCCCGGAATTGTTTGGGTACAATCAAACCCTTTTTATGCTTTTATACATACATTTACTTTTTTTCTACACAAATGTCGCTTTAGTCGTTTATCTTCATATGTTGTCGTTGTTGTTGTTGTTGGTACGTTGAAAAAGTTTTGTTTGACAGTTTCGATGGAAATCCATTAATAAATGTGGCAATGTTCATCTAATCAAATTTTTTATAAATGTAAATAAGTATATATGTACATATACATATATATTATTTCTATATATAATATACATATATTTAAATAGCATATATGTCCATATATATGCCCTTAATTAGTAAACTGTATAGACAATCTTATTGAATTCTCCAATAGTTTTGCGTACGACTCGATAAAACCGATGTCCTCGAAAGGAAAAAAACTTGTTCGGTTTTAATTTCCAGCGATACATACATACTTACGTATTTCTATACTATAGCGTGTGTAAAAACAATAAAAGTTTTTATTTCGTTTCGTACTCTGAAAAATTGGTTGTTAGACACTTCTTAGAGAGGTTCTCCAAGTATGAGCTCTTAATTGTAACAGAAAGGTCCGCCGCCTAACAGTTTTATATTTTTTTCTTATTATCAGATAGAAAAATTCATATCTCGCATCCAACTACTTGAAAACATACTTCGTTCTGTGGATTTTGTAGGAAATTAATTAATGCTCTATAAAATGGTCTCTTACTGTTTTTTTGTAAATCTAACCGTTTAAAAGATATTAACGGTTGAAATTTGTCTATTTTAAGGCACTTTTTTTTATTTGTTATTTTTTTTTGAATTTTATAACTCAGTGAAAACACATCATTTTAAGTTACACAGCTCATAGTCTTGTAGGATTTACGGCTCTAGAAAAATATGCTCAGAGAGAACTCTCCCATACTGATAAAGTTGTTGAATTTAAGGACTAACCTTTATAGCCATGAAGAGTACTTGAGTATTTTATCAGCTAGGATCCTATTCTATTAAGTTTTATTTCATACATACATTAGAAAAATGTATACTCTCATTCTTTCCACAATATATTTAGTCCATATTTTCATATTCTTCATTCTCCCCATGAAGCTACACATTTGTCGCAACCGCTAATATAGGAACGCTATTGGATATAGTGACATATATGGAATCAAGTTCCGGTATGGAAAACTGTTTTATTTAACACGATATTCGTACGAAATTTGGCATAGATTATTATCCAAGGTAACTCACAATCTTTAAATATATTGGTTAGAGCAGACCACTGGAACATATACCATACATAGCTGCCATACAAACTGAACGACGAAAATAATTGTGGCAAAGAAAATCAATTGAATTTATTTCTTTCATAACTTATGTATGTTATACATGTATTTGAGTGTATAAAAAATATTATACTAACATTTTTATACTAAATGGCGGCTACTGGGTCAATCTTCAGAATTATTTTTTTTACGGGGCTTCTAGGAGCGACGGTCATTTTAGGAATTGTACTATTTGAAAAAAATAAAAATATATAGTATAATGATATATATAAGACTAGTTAGTAAAATAAATGCGTTTTCAGCTTTACATCAATCATTCGCAAGGTTGCTGATTTATATAGAAAGGCTAAACATTCTTAAATTTACTTTATGCTACATTTTTTTTTGATTTTTGAAATTCCTAATTGGATGAACCAACCTCTTCATTATAACAGGAATACAATTTTTCGGGATTTTCCCTCTTGGATAATACATTTTCAGAGGAATTCGAATTGGAAAAAAAAAATTTTTTTCATAAACGAGTAAGCTCCAGTCATTGTTAGCAATATTAAAAAAAAAAATTAAAGGGTGAATAAAATTTATAAAATATTTTTTAAAATTTTTTTGACGGCAATCATCGTGAATTTGAAATCACCATTCCGCAAAACCTCCCTTATTTTCATAACTAATAATAAAATAACTTCTCATAACATTTATCACCTGTTTAGAAATACTTAAAACTTGTAAGACTCACCATTTATCAAATAACACTCAGCTAAACAACACTAATGATGAGAAGAGCAACTCCACTAAGCAGCTAGTAAAAGCGTAAATGTCAATTATTTATAAATATTTAATTTCTTGTAAAAATAATTACGCCTTATTCACACAACACCTGGCCAATATAAAACACTTGCACATATGCACACACAGACACAAACAAACGAATACGCATATAGATAAATGTTTAACAACTCGACCAGTTGGCATATTTAAATCACCGACCACACTTCGAACGCCTCCTTGCACAGGCACTGTGGGACGTCACAAAACGCCATTTGTTAGCTGTATTTCTTTCCAGGCCCCGAAAATTACGCACATGCACCCACACACACACACACTCACTTGTATGTGTGTATGTCTGTCTCGGCATAATTGCGTTTGAAAACATAAAAACTATCTCGACTTTCTTCTTTTAAGTAGCAAAAATGCTGAAAACAAATTGGCTGTCATATTTTCAACACTTAACATTTGCACCCCGCGCATAAGCGCATAAGCAGCACCCACACTCTGCCGCTGGCATACACTCACACGCACAGCCATAAATCATACGAAAACATAGCTTTTATGTACCCCTTTACTTAATAGGCTTGTCATGGTATTTATCGGGGGCACTCTTCGGTATGTATGAGCACATGTAACAGTCGTCATGTACCGACAGGCGTCTAGCATCCATCAGAAAAGCGCACAACCGAAAAACCCAATAACAACCACAGAGGTGCATTTTAGGGAGCTTCAATAAAAATTAAGTTGTGAAAAAAGCAAGAAAAGGGGAAAAGCAACAGGCGGAACACTTTCATTGTGTGTTGGAACACACCTATACCAATATATATATATATGTATATTATATATATTAGGGTGGAGCGAAAAATATATTTTTTTGTACTTAGCCTTAACTTTTTGGTACAATTTGTAGATTATAAAAACAGAAAATTTTTGGAAAAAAATAAAATTTTTTTTAACATTTAAAACTTTGTTAAGAGTTAAAATTTTTGATAAGTGTTCTAGAAGCTGTGGAGAATCCTCTTTCTGGCCAATTAAAAGTTATCAACTTAAAAAAAAATTTTGTGGTCATTTTTGGAGTTTTAAAAAAAGTTTTAAACGACAACATGCTTTCCTTAAGCGTTAAAATAAGTTTTGAGTGAAAAACCGTCAAATTCTGTAATTTTTATATAAATGTGAAGAGTTTTAACCAAAAAACAATTTTTTCGATCCACCCTAATATATATGTATGTTTATATAAATATTCAGAAATCACTTCGAAAATGTCATAAACTTCAAATGGTGGCACTTCAACAGTCTTGATTCAAGACAATCGATGGATGCAGGCCGCTGTAGCTCACCCCTTTCGCTGTACAGATATTCCATATACCATATATTACCCGAAAGTAATATGTGCATGTGTGTGTGTTGTCCGCTTTTAATTAGTCTAAGAGGCGTCACTGCCCAATTTTTCAACATATGATGCTCCCACTTCCCAGCTTATGTCTATTTAAATGCTTTTCAACTTGTATGTATGTATGTATTTATATATTAATGCTGCGACAGCACTTCCACTCATGTCAAGCCGCTCACACACACGTCAAGCAATTAAAATTCGTGTAAATCATTTTGATGAACGGCAAATAAAAATCTGAATGTCATAATTTTCTCTCATCTTCCGACTGATAATTCGTCAATTTGACTAGGTGCACCTCTGCAGATGTGTATTTGTGTGGGTGAGTGTGTACATGCGATTTAATTAGTTCGTCGCTCGGCTCTCTTTGACTCCTTTGGGTGATTGATACTAAAATTAGTAGAGTAAATGAACAAAATATGGGACCCAGTAGGAAAAGATTGAAATATTTTCTTGAAAATAAATGCATATATACATATGTACGTACGAGGAAGACCGATAAGCCTCATACGCCGCCAGCCGCATTATCACTCATGTAGTATATTCTCGTAAACGGCTACTGGTAAAATTTCAGACGAATCGGACTCGTAGTACTGTTTTGAGCGCATGTGAAACAGTTCGTTTCCTTGTTTTTGAGAAAAATGGAAAAAGATCGTTATCGATTGATGATTTATTATGATCATAGCGAAAAATCGCGGCGTAAAACTAAATCTTGAATGCTGCCTTCGCTGATTCTTTTCCCTTCGATGCAACCTTTAACAGTAGTTTTGCTAGTTTCAACGTGGTCAAATGTCGGTTTTTGATGAGCCATTCCCAGGTGCTCCGAAAACAACTACAACAGTGGATAACGTGACAAAATTTCACGAAATCGATATCGCTAAGACAATAAGATTGTCAAAAGAAGGCATGGAGCATATGCTGCATAAAATAGTCATGAGAAAGCTATCAGCTAACAGGGCAACACATTTATTCACCACGCACAATAGGCGTAACCGTGAGGCCACTTCATAACAGAGCTAATAAACGCAATTCGAAAGAGCTTCTAAAGCTCTACTAAGCCAAGTTAAAAGGGCAAGTCGACGCCTAGTAAACGATTCCATTTGGCAATGAAAAAAGTGCTCATCCACCATGACAACATTACGACTTACACCTCCACAGTCGCTACGGCCACTGTGGTCAAATAAGGCTACGAACTACAAACTGCTAGACTTGGCACCGTACTACTTCTTTTTGTTAAGTAAATTGTTAGGAATTTGATTAAATATTGACTGTATTTCGCAAAGTGAAAAAGTCGAAATTACCATTTTTTATAACCTAAAGAAGCAAACATATTATAAGATATTCACTGATTTCACCTAAATAAATCTCGATAAAAAATGCTTAACCGGCGCCTAAGCAAGTTCGACTCTGCTCCCTAAAAACGCATTTTTTAACATCGATAAATTATATTTCTCTTGTGGAAGGCCAAATTTTTTCCCTTCCGACATTTAAAAAAAAAATTATAGCATTCTTTAAATACCTGCGGCACAGCTTTCCTGCCCGACTTTCATGCACAAATAGCGCTCTAACAAATCACATAATTATGATTGAGTACACGACGTTCATTTAAATCGTACCACTGCTTATGTCGCCGCCACCACCCTCTCACCTACAACACCGAAAAGACAACTCGTCAGCTGAGTTGGCTACTGTCTACCTTAGCATCGCTTGTGTCTTCCGTTCGGTTGACATTTTGGCTGACGGGAACCAAAAATAAATCATCACAGCTGAAGTGCGTAATTGAAAGCAAATGCTCGAGCAGCAAACGCACGCGTCCACACACGCTCAGCGCTCGTAGCTGATTCCACCCCGACGCCGACATTGCCACAAAACGATCTTGCAACTAAATTTAAACGCCACTGCGACAATCTGCTCTAAATTATCACGTGTGTAGATGCAATTTTAGTCGTGGAGACAATTGTCGCGGTGGAGTAAGGTGGGTGCTGGTTTTGGCTAGGGCGTTCGGTTTGTTTGTTTATTTGTCGCTGTCGCTGCGGTGCCGCTCAATTGTGTTTGTCGCCGATGCGTGGAAAACTAATTTTCATTTTCATAATTTCTAGATTTATGTGCAACAGTGTGTCGTTTATTATGTGCAACAGCATGTCTGTGTGTGTTTCATATAATTGCACCACGTGTTTTTGATAATGACACAGTAATTAAGAGAGGCGCGACGAAGTTGAAGGCGTCACCAAGACGACTCAGCGCACGCGTCTCACTTTTGGGCCACTACATGGAAGATCGAATATTCGAGGAAGCATTGCTTAGATTTTAGCTGGGCTTATGCAACTCTAAGCGTGACGGCAGTGTAGTAGTAGCGGGCTAATTAATCAGAAACTCACTTTAGGTTTGGTTAAGGGTTTTCTTGGGAAGGAGGGAAAGGCAGTTTTTATATAAAAAATCGTAACACTAAAGAATTATTAAAATTCCATTACAGGATGCAATAGTTGTTGTAATCATAAAAAAGTGTAATATCACAAATAAATTATACTTACTGAACTTCAAAATGCAAAATAATCAAGTCTGGAAGTAAGAAGTATATAAGGAGTCCTCACCTTCAAAACACACCGTTGAATTTTGGGCTGGTTTAAGTTCAAACGTGGTCGTACTAGGCTTGAAGACGATGCACGCGAAGGGCGACCAAAAACCGCAACTACACCAGAAATCATTGAACAAGTTCATAATATTATATTATTGTTAGTGAAGATCGAAGTTTGACTAAGCGTGAAATTGCTGTAGGCATCTCAGACGAACGAGTACTTCATATTTTACATGGAGAATTACATATGAAAAAACTGTTTGGAAAGTTAGTGCCGCACACGTTAACAATTTAACGAAAACTGGATCGAAAACAAATTTCTCAGCGTAATTTGGAGCGTTTTAAACAGAATAAAACCGATTTCTTGCGTCGTTTTATAACTATGGATGAGACCTGGATCTACCACCATGATCCTAAATTGAAACAAGAACGTTTGCAGTGTACGGAAGCTGGTTGTTTAGCCCCCAAGCAAGTGAAGTCACAACGATCAGCAAAGTAGGTGACAGCATCAGCACCTGACCTTCCTAATTACTGAAAAGATCAAGCGGTCAAGTTATCAGATTACATTGATAGTAGTCAATTTAAGCTTTCCTAATATTTGTATTTGAGCACAATTTATGTATCCTAGTAGCAGAGTTTTACAAACTGACAAAAGTTTTTAAATATAATTTTTTAAAAATTTCAGTTTTGCTAAAGAATAAAATTTTGATTTGTTATCCTTTTGTTATTTTGGCGTTAATATTTGAAAGCCTAGGTAAACATATAAAATGTATGATAGCAGCTCTCAAACTGTCGTATGTTGAAATATTCCACATCTAGGTGTCGCTTCAGTCAAAAAACCGCGAGCCAGTAAATATTGATGTTGAAGTTATGAAATGTATCAAAGATTTTAAATTTTAAATCCCTAACAGCAAATTTCATACGTTTTTCCGTTATAAAGCAACACGAACTATTGTAATATGCATTAAAAATTCCACTCTAATTTTCTCGCATATTTGTGAAAATTATAGAAAATTTTTTGTCAAATCTATGGCTACAGTAAACATTTCTATCAAAGGCAGCTTCTTAGCAGCTTTTTTAAGCCAGTACAGAACAGTTGCTGGATTCATGCGGAGCTTTTTATACTGCTTTCCAGTTCTTAAAGGGCACATCCGGTATGATTAACTAATCGATTTATTTATATTTCGATAGGTTACACCTTTAGAAATAACATAGCAGTATTCGATATCTCACATACATGTGTAGTTTTTGAGTTAAAGCTCAGCTCAAGCTCAAAAGTTTCAAATTTGCTGGAGTGATTCGGAGATAAAGGCCGAAAACGAAAAATATTTTCATCATCAAAATTAAAAAAAAAAAATTAAAAAAAAAACATTTAAAAAAATAAAAAAAATTAAAAAATAAAATTTTTCCAAAATTTTACGGTTTTTCTTAAAATATGTATTAAAATTTTAAAATAAATGCCATGCATTTTTTTTTCCTAAAAATCGCCTATTTTTAGGAGGTTTTCTTGTGACAACCAGCTGTGCCCCTTAAATATCATACAAGCCCTAATTACACAGTTTATCGAAATCGTCGTTTAATTAATTCTATTTCCCCCCAATTCTCCACATGTTAATTAAAAAGTACGCAATTCGTTTCTTAGTTCAAAATCTTCATTGTTTATTTGTTCAATTAATTAAAATTTCTAATTAATAAATAATGCTTAATTTTGAGTAACTGTAATTGTAATTGTGTAATGGTTATTGATTTCAACGTTTTGCTGTCATTACATCTGTCGCTGTTGTTGTTCTTGTTGTTATACAGTTCTTATGCTCATTGCTTCAGTTAAAATGTTCATATGCACTCGCCATAGTAATCACTACATGTAATCATTACTTTGTATTTGTTAATTAAATATATGCTAATACATAATGCTATGTAGCACTTGTATTGTACTTACATACATACTTTTCTATTTATTTATTTTTATTAATATACATATATATGTGTGTATATATATTCGTTCATTTACGTATGTATGTATGTTTTGTATAATTAGCAATATTAAACTTTTTACTTTTTACTTGTTTTTGTTGGTGTCGATATTCGATTTGTTTGCCTGTGTTTGCTTCCTATACAAGCATCATTTACACACAAACAGTTGCAAATACCGTTAAATATCTGTGGTACATAAGAATCGAAGAGGCCTGTACATACATGCAATATGTTTATTTTTATGTATGTATGTATATGTGTATATTTGTATTGTAATTATATTATTTATTTGAGTTTAGGTTATTCAAATCGATAACTGTAATTAATTAGTTGCAGGAAAACGCCGGGAACGCTTTCTGGAAATACTATTTGAAATATAAGTATGTATGTATTTGTATTGTTAATCGTTTGTGTGAATTCAAAATACAGTTTTGTTAAATACATATGTATATATATAATTTTTTTTCAAAACTAAAAGGATTTTAGTCTTTAAGTAATTATTGTTTTTGCTTTTTTTCGTTCTAATTTTTTAAACTAATTCTTAGTTTACGAAAAGAAGCAACGCGTTTCTACGGTATTATAATTATTTTTGCAATTATTATTACTGTTATTTTTTGAATATATATTTAACAAGTCTAGTACTAGACATTTTTCAGAGCAAAGTAGTTGAAAGAGCGCAGTAGAAATAAATAAGCAGGGAGAAATCGAAAGAGAGAGAGAGAGCGAGAGCTTAGGAAAAGCAAGTGGCCAAGTGCTTTCGTTCAAAATTGCTAAGTTCTTTAAAAGTTACAAATTTGATATTTTTTTTATTAATTATTATTATTTTTTTAATAAAACCTACAATTGATTTTTTGGCTTATTATTTATTCTCCAATATTTTTTTTTATATATTTTTGGTGTATTTGAATTTTTTGTGAGTTGTAATGAAAGCGACGGCCTAAAAGTTGACTATAAGGAGAAAACACTAAACTAATTCGGTCATATCTACGCTGACATCGTTTCGGAATTTTTTTTGAAAAAAGTTTTAAAAAAACCCGTGAATTCCTGCGAACCTCCATCAACCCGGTGATTAAGTATATCAAAAGCTCCAAAAGCAGCGAACGCTCAAGCTTATGAATTTTTATGTAATCAAAAGATATGAAAGCTCCCTAAACTTCAAAGATTTTACGAAGCTTATGCACTATAAAAGCTCTTAAAATTTTGGAAGCTTAATGAAAATAATTTTTATAATCATTATTTTTTTCGATATTTACAGTTTTTATTATTTATAATAAAAATTTATAGTTGAATAAATCTGAAGATTTTCTAAACACAGTTTTCCGCTTTTAGAGTTTCACTACACCACACCAATATTCTGGAAATGAGTGCAAAAATACGAGAATAATTTTTCATATTTCAGCTAATCAATATCGTAAATTATATTCGAAAGTCCATGAAGTCGGTGTAAAATGCTCTGGTAGATACACAGAAAGCTTTCATTACTTTACTAAGATAAAAATTCGACTTATGCTGTTTTAAAATAGCACAAAAATTTGCTAAAAGGTTCAGAATGAAGGTTCGGTGTCTAAACTGAAAGAAATTTTGAGATATCTGTGTCAATTCTTGTATCGAATAAGTTGTTGCGCAAGATTTTCCGAGTGCTCGAGAGTGATTAAAAAATATAAAAGCGCGAAGCTTTTTTGCTTATGAGACATGAAATTTGATAGCTAACGCATTTTTAAAAAAAGTAAGTCGGTCTTTCCCTCATTTTTTTAGATTTCTTCAGAGATAAGTGGGACTGAAATAAATTGGTCTACTTTTAGGCGCGCAATAGCTTAAAAGAGAAATTAAAGTGTAGTATACAGCTTTGGTGTCTCGTGTATGGGAAAGAAGCTTCATTTAGCATTTTGTTCTTTAGTATTTTCGTATTTTCTTTAAATATGGTGATTTATGAAAAGTTTTTTTTTCGTTTAGTAAGTACTAGTTAAAGTTTAGATTAGTTGCAAAGGCGTTTGGAAATGCTTTAATATTGATTAATTAAATTTTTTTTTTGTATTAAGAAGTGACTTTATTATGGTGTTTACTTAAATATTTTAGTTTCGAGTTATGCTCAAATATATTAATTTTATTCTCTTTACTAATTAATAAGCTTTTATGTCTGTGTGTCTTACTGTATTCGTTTGAAGTTGTTTTACAAATCATCGCTACATATTTTTCAGCATTTGGTTTTTGTTTGTATTTGAATAATTAATTGAAAAACTAGGGAGCATTACAAATGAGTCGCACGCCTGTTACTCTCACAAAAGAGAGAACAATTATTGACGCTCAGCTGACATGCATTTTTATTTATTTTGGTTATTATTTTTGCTTCTCCCAATGAAAACAACTCATTTGTAATTAGAAATTTTTTAGAAATCTTAAAATTACGCCTACTATTTTTTTCGTTATTAGTTACTTGTTTAAATGGCTGCGGTTTATGTTGGAAAACCCTTTATTAAAATATGTTTAAATTTTTTTTATTTTTCTATTTATAATTTTACTTTTAATTCTATACTGTGTATTTCCGTTATTGTTATGGTTTATATATTTGTATGCAGCTGTGTACTGTTAATTGTGTGTATTTTTTTTGCTTTTTATATATTTTTTTTATAATTGTGAGTAAGCTGTTTTATAAATAATTATAATTAATTTTTATACATACATACATAATTAATACATTGTTCATTTTTGTTGCTGTTTTTGGTTAGACTTTCGAGTTTGCTTTTAGTTTTTGGGAACAAAGTCGACCTTTTCTTATTTGAAGTGTTTTTCTTTTAACTTAAGTAAAATATTATTACGTATTTTAATTAAAATATTATTATACATTTTATTGTGAAAGCTTTTCTTACGTTTTTTTACTTATTTTTGATCTATTTTGTCTTTAATTTTTTTTGTTTCTTTGCATTTTATTTCTCAAAAATATGGCGTTGTGTTTATTTTATGGCATATCTTTGTGAAATGAATAAATTTTTTTGTAAAAAATATAATAAAATTTAGAGCTTACTGAAAAGCAGATTAACTTCTGGTATAAGGCTGAGTACAAATTGCATATCCAATATTCATTCATTATTCTTTTTTTATTTTTGAAAAATTGCTTTAAAAGTATTTACTTTTTCAGAAACTATTTAAAATATTTTTGTTTTTTTCAGAACTGACTCAAAATAATATTTTTTTTCAAAAACTTGTTTAAAATATTTTTTTTTAAATCTTCTTTAAATTTATTTTTTCACAAAATGTTTTAAAAATTTATTTATTTTTAACGTATTTTTATTTTTTCAGGAATTATTTTAAATATTTTTTTTTTCACAAAATTATTTAAAAAATATATATTCATTTTCAAATTTCAAAAATATTTCTTTTAAACCTTATCATTTTTTAGCAATAAGTTTTAGAAATATATATTTTTTCTACTTTTTCAAATAACTTATTTTTTCAGAAATTATTTAAAATAATTTTTGTTTTCCAAACACTAATTTAAAATATTTTGTTTAAATCTTAATTACAATTTTTTTTCTCAAATTGGTTTGAAAATTTATTTAATTTTTCAAAAAAAAACTTAAAAGTATTTCAATTTTTTTTTTAGAAATTATTTAAAATATATATTTTTTAACTTAGCTTTATTTTCCAAACCATATTCAAATTGTTTTGTTCAATAAATGATTTTAAAAATTAATTTTTTTCATATTTTCATCTTTTTCGGATATGTTATATACAATTTGATAAAGAAATAATTGTATAAATATTAAATTTGTTAAAAAAAAATTTTATTTTTGAACATTTAAAAATATTTGATTTTAACAAAAAATAATTTTAAATATTTTTTCTTCAGAAACTGAATATATTAATTTACATTTTTTTTTTAAACGTATTTATTGTTTTTTTCAATGAGTTACAAATTTTTTTTTATTTCAATAAGTAATTAAAATTTTTTTTACTAAAATAACTTTCCGAAATTTAATAATATAAACATTATTGGCACTAACTTCATTTAGGATAAGTTAAGTAATTTACACTGTAGTGTGAACATGGCCTTACAAGCTGTTATTTACCTTTTTTGCAGCAAAAAAATAACTATTTTTATTATAAAAACCAGAAATTTGTCACAAAACCATTCATTTATCACATTGCCATATTTTTAATTTATTTTTTGTTAATATGAGATTTTTTTTAATGGAGCGCTGTTGATTACTATATATGTAAGTATGTGTTTTGTACCATTTTGCGTTCGTCATAACTTCAACGTATACTACTGTGTGTTGTTGTTGTTGGTTAAGTTTTTATAATATTGTGTATGTATGTATGTATGTATATACTAAAACTTTTTGACAGCTTTACATTTTATTTTATTATGTATATGTATGTGTAGGTGTGTGAGGTATTACTAAATGAGCCATTGAAATAAATCGTTTTTAAATCCTTTACCTATATAGGTATGTATATACATATATTTATATGAGTGTGTATGTGTTTTGATTTAGCTTAAAATATTTGCTTTTCATTTCCGACTGTTTTGCCTTTGCTTTCAAGTGTTTTATCTGAGTTTTAGAGTGACTCTCGCCAGCTGCTCGCTAATTATAGTTAAAAATGTATTTTGAAATTTTCAAAATTCTGACTTTCTTGTCTAGCAATTTAGATTTACTCTTTTCTTTTTGCATATACTTTTAATAAATTTTCAATATTTGTTGTATTTTTGGTATTGTTTATAGTGGAAGGGTTGAGTTAATACCTAAATTGTATGTAGTAATAATTAATTAATTAATTTGTTATTTTTCTTTTACTTTTTACTTTTCGTTTGCCTAATTCAACAATTGCTTAAATGCCGCTACTAAATCATTACGTTACGTTACGTTATGTCACGTCACACTTTATGCCGACGCGCATATTGCAAGTCTAATAACTCACATATCCATCCGTCAGACAATACATTGTATCGTTCTTTTTGGTTTCCGGTATAATTAATTTTTTAACTTTGTTTTACTTTTAACTTTACTTTATGTTTCTTATGCGCCAATGCGTCGATGCATGTCAATATTCAATATTACCATTAATGTAAGCTTTTAGAATATTTTAGAATGGATAAAATGCAGCTATGCTGGAAGTACTAGTAAAATTTAGTATCACAGTATTTTATTATAAGATCGAATTCATATAATTTTATTTATATATGTGTATGTATTTGTAGTTGTGTTTGTGTGTGGATGAATTCGTGGATGTACATATGTATTATGTGTGGATCTGTCATGTATTTACTTATTTTGCAATTATTTTGATGAAGGTTAAAATTTTTAGAGAAAAAGTAAAGTGACCAAAAAAATAACAAGTACATATAAAAATTATTTTCTCTTTTCACATATAAAAAATTTTAAAAATAAATATTAAAAAAAAAAATTTTTAAATATAAAAATAATTTTAAAAAATATATATAAAAAAGTAAAAAAACATATAAATATATAAAAATTAAAAACAAATATATAAAATTAAATAAAAAAGTAAAAAAAAAATTGTTTTTGGTTATTTCATTAAACAAAAAAATCCTAAAAAAATTTCAAATATTTCAAAAATATAAAATTAACTGCTTTTAGCCTTAAAATTCTTTCGCAAAATTACATAATACCGTTGGCTTACGGTAAATATATTTATTATTTATCTAAGCACCTATGTATGTGTATACATATATCTATATAATATAGTACACTTTTAATTTAACTCTTTGCTACTAACTACTCGTACTACTAAATTTAAATGACTACGGTTCTTTAAGTTGCATCACAAGCGCTCCCAGACATACAAACATATTTGCATAAAAACCTATATGTAAATTTACCATAAATATCATAACCTAAAATGCAAAATAACGCAACAACACTTTGCATAAGTTTATAGGCAAAGAAAAAAAAATATTTAAAAAAGAGAAACTTCTAACTAATATGGAAAGAAAATTTCGAGTTTTGGTTATAACTTGGTTATATCTGGTAGGAAAAGCTTAAAATTTGAAAAAACAAAAAAAAATAAGTGGAAGTGTGGCATGAAGGTCAGTAGATAAATTAAAAGGTTTACAAATATTTTCGAACTCATAAAAATGTGAAACAAATTCAATAAAAATACATACCTCAAGTTTATATATAAAATCATACAAACAAAAATAATAAAAAAGGAATACACAATGACGTAATATCAGCCCCAGAATATCAAACGTGACTTCCTCAAACCCCTCGACGACATTCGACCATATACACGACACGCTTTCATTCCCAGAGAGCTCTTCGTTAACACCGGTTGCAGACGAAAAGCTATTGTAAGTTCTTCTTTGAATATTATATCCTAAGCTTGCACTTAGTCCTAACTAAGGTATTAACCGTATATTCACATGCCAACTAAAGTTCGCTCGTCTAATATGCAATAAAGCATTACAAACACTCACTAAAACAAATGTGTAGAAACTGTTGAAGTTGAAATGCTTCAACGGATATAAATCTGGGGATGTTCTGATTCTATAGACCTGATTTTTATTGGTTAAACTAAAATATACACCTTTCTCTGCGGAACAATCGTATCTGGGTGCTAGACAAGTCTTAGATACAAGTTACTATAACAAGATCAACTAAATCGTCCATCATCATAAGATTACTTGATATACGGAGTCACTCTACCAGCAGAGGTAGACCCGAAATGGACGAGGAAAAGTTCTGTAACTCTTATAACTCTCACAACTTGCGGCCAAAATATCAGATATAAGTATAAGTATGTACTTATGTATTAAAAGCCTCCATATGACCAAACCAAAAAAAAAAATATATATATATGTATATATAAAATTAAATAATCAATATTAAAGAATATACATATACAATATCTTTTGCAAAAATCACTTTTATTTAAATCGATTTTTTTCTAAGCTACCTTAAACAAAAACTCTCGATGCAATTATGAAGTAACGAATAAAATTAACAAGTCGTAAATAAATGTCGAGTAAAAATACAATTACATAAATTTTGATAAATTAGAATGTAAAATAAATAACGGGATAAGAAAAATAAAATAAATGTTATATGAGAACATTAAAAAAAAGTTGGTTAAAATTGTTTCTTTGTTTAAAAAAAAAGAAAAATTAGATACACGTAGTAAAAAATATTTATATAAATAAGCAAAAATTGTAAGAAATAACATAAACATATTAAATTTTCCAAAATTATTTTATTCTTTGTAAATTGTTTTTATGTTTAAAATTATATTTGTTCAGATTTAAAACTGTATTTTTGAAAATTATGTATGGCACTTCATAAATATATAATTAAAAATTAAAAAAAAAATATATATAAATTAAAACATAATAAAAAAAGAAATAAATAAAAATTAAAAAAAAAACACTTATAACTTCTAATATTTTTATTGTCTATGAGTGACCCTGTTTTGTGTTATTTCAACAAAAACATTAAAATTATTAATAGATTTAAAGCAAATTTCCAGCTTTGAAGTTAATTTCAGTTAAAACAATTTTCAAGATATAACTTAAAATTAAATTCTCGAAACAGCATGTCCCTTATAAACTGTTATTCGACTTATAACTTACCAAAGTTTTGGTGGAAACGTAAAAATAAAAACAAAAGAATTGACACGCTCGCAGAATCGGCCCAAAATACCTTTGTTTAAAGATATTCCTTTAAAAAGTATAAGTTTTTAAAATAAAGAGCGGTAATTTAAAAATAAAGTATTTAAGCTTTTGAATTAAGTTTAAATTACAAAAATTTGTTCGTTAACCATAAAAAAAATAAATAATTAAAAAATAGCTATCAATTAATGTAGATATAAATACAATATAAAGAAATAATAAAGCTAAATAAATATAAAAAAAATTTGATGTATTAAAATAAGTGAATTGACATATTTGCTTTATAAGTAAATTAAGAAAAATTATTAATATGAGTAAAATATATATACGAGTACAAGAAATACTTTGAAATATTAAAAAACCATATAAAAAATATCCAAAATACATACATACATTATATGTAAAATTATGGTGACCGATCCGCTGACTTGAACTTAAAGTACTGTTAAAACGTTGTTGTAGTTATATACAGTACATACAATAGGTAAGAGTTTCTGAAGCACGCCATTTATGCAGTTAACGGTATATATTTGTAGTTTTGCAAATGAATGCAATGTTTATGTAGATATAGTAATCTCGTTGTTTTTGTTTTCTAAACTGGTACTAATACTGTTGCGCAGTTTTATTCCTTAACACGGCAAACGCACTTACAGACACACGGTACTCAAACAAACATAAATAATCTGGAAGAGGATAATAATAATTAAACGAAAATGAAATGAATAAAAATAAAAAATAAAATATTTTAGAAGAAAAAAGTGAATATTTATTACTAAACAGAACATAAATGTAGTGAATAGAAATTAATAACAAAACCGACTGCTTTGCATTACACATAGGAAAAATGTAATAATTAATAAATAAAAATACGGAGTGTAAATAAGAATAATAAACAGGGTTGCAATTAACGCAATTAAAAAATATTTGAACTAACATTTAAATTAAATAAATTTTAATTTATTTTGCAGTTCCAAAAATCTGAATAAAATTATAAAAAAATTTTTTTTATGTTTTTAATTTCCGATTGAAAAAAAAGTATTGCCTAATACCGGAACGCAAAAAATAAAATAATCTCCAAAATCGAATTAACAATTTTATTTATTTTTAATCCCCAACCGGATTAGAGTAAATTATTATTGTTTTTACACCAAACATTTAGTTGATAAAAATAGAGAACAAAACAAAAAAAGAAAATTTTTAAATATAAGTTAACAAATAAATGTTTTTTTTTTTAGAATTTGTGTATACGAGTATTATTATTTGTTTTTAATGTAAAGTTCGAAATATTTACACATTTTGCCACTACAGTATGCAAAAAAAAACATATTCGAGAACTTTAATATTGTTCTATAACTCTGTAGTTTGTTTAGTATGTGTGTGTTAGGTTATGTATGAGTATATGTGTATATGTGTTTGTTGGTTTTTGATTCAGACTAAAACGCCATAATACTTGCTTTACTTAGTTCCAGCATATTAGCTACATTCTATTCTAGAAATATTCTAGAGCAACTATTCTTATTAAGCTTTTTATTAGCAACAAATTTGTTTAAACTTAAATTTTGTTTTTTCTTAAACGCGTTACGCTCTTCTACGACTTGGCCAATTATTTCATCCATGCTAAGTTCAGAGTCTACAAATTGCCACTCATATTTTAAACTCGACTCATAATTTGACTCAAAACTCGACTTAAAATTCGTTTCAAAACTCGACTCCAAATTCGATTCAAAATTTGAGCCAAAACTCGATTCAACACTATTCATGCGTTTATATGTTAACGTTTGTATTGGTATTGTTTCATTTAGTTCCATTTGCCTTTCGAATGGTATTCCACTGTATAATATATCTCTTCTCTCGGTATTATCATTAAAAACGCATGTCATTAAATAATTGATTAATAACAGTAAGCATAAAAATTGTACGAAATATACAAATTTTACATTCTTATAGAAACTTACAACAAAAGGATGACAATGGAGTCATTCCGGAAGCGCAAATTGATCTTGTTCCATTGGTTTTTTCAGCCAGCTGCCGAGGTCTTCGCGACGAAAAGCCGCAAATAACTCTTTCTTGGCAATCTGCAAGTTGGAAAACCAATTATGTTAATAATGCTAAAGATAGCATATGTGACGTTTAGAAATATAATCTTAACGAAAAAATCATAACCTCAAATACTAAAAAGTAAAAATTGTTTCAATATCTTAGAAATGAATGATTATACATCATTCTTATACTAGAAAATATCACAAAAGTTCCCGAAAACCTCCAATCACTTACCTGGTAGTCCTTAACCCTCTCCTTTGCTTGCCCGTAATCGATTGTGAGCTTGCGATTCGGTATGCCGGGCAAATTTTTCATCAAATAGCCATACTTCATGAAGTACATCTGCTTGGTAATGCGCGATATTTGGTTATTGACCGTTTTGCCGGTAAGTGAATTCACCACCTCCACCTCGCTATCACCAATCGTCCAATTGATGCCGAAATTCGGTGCCTTAGCTTGATTGCGCGGCTCAGCCGATGTGACCAAAGCCAAGCGTGGCTTATTCAAGTGATAGGGTGGCGGAAGACCTTGTATGGATTTCTCTATTCGACCGCAGACGGCACGATACATGTGCTCGGGATGCAATAAACTGCCCAAAACTATGGAATGCAAATAAATCGGCTCGATAATGGAGGCCAGCAGTGAGCCCTGTATGCCAACGATGTTCCAGCGTGCAATCTTGTCAGAGCAGGACATCGTGAGTAAACGTTCGCCCTGTAAAGAAGTGGTGAAAATTAAATTTTTAATTGGAAATCGCTTTAGTGCATAAAAAAAAAGCTGTTAATGTACTCACCTGCAGTACGCCATCCCAAGTTTGTAGTCCTTCTTTGCTTTTGACCGGTATGGTGCCTTCACCCGATTCGATTTTCGTACGCAATTGACCACGCGCCTTTCTGCCGTCGCGCAACAACATATACGCATGGATTTGAAAAGCAAGAGAGCAAGCGCAAATGAGTTTAGCAAGAGCGAAAGAGCCAACAGTCCGCAGCAAAATCGTTAATTTTCAGTTTAAATGCCAAATTGCACAATATTTGTATTATCACATTAGCAATGTATATATTATATATTATATATTATATATATACATATATATATATGTATGATATTTTGCACGTTCGCACGCAGACACAGCAGTTTACAGCGTTATGGCACAGTGGTAGCGACATGAGCGAGTTCACCCAACAACGCAACGAAAGCGAACAACAAAGGTTTAATACAAAAACAAAAACAAAACATATAAAGAATTGGAAATTATCGGAAAAAAGAAATTTGAGAGAAAAAAGAGAAGAAAGAATTCATTTATCGATTGTACATTGCTCATACTAAATAAAAGAATTAAATACAGTTCATACTTAAATTTATAGCTTAATTTTCGTGCGAAATTCACTCATTTTGAAATGTCAATAACGGCGCTTTAATGTAACTGAATACATATGTAAGCTTTTAATTTCGTACAAAAGATGTTAAAACGAGTTGATTTAACACCTTTGTGCCTGTATTGGAATTTTGAGGAGTTTTTGAGTGAGTACCAAAGGAGATTGCTCAATTTACCTGCTCAATTTCATAATGTACGCTTGTATCTCTAAGCGCTTGCTTTTGACCGATCTTTTCTGCCAATTTCTGACATTGGTATTTATGTTTTTTTTTTTTGACAAATACAGGGTGCTACAAGCTATAAACCGTTTCTAAAACCCCTCTTCATTTCAGTGCAATGCACTCTAAGACTTGCCCGTTTTTATTTCGGAAGCACCTATATTATAAAAATAAAAAACATTACATATGCTATATATAATATTTTGATTAGGTTATGATTTGAGCCAACATAATGAGAGACAGAAAAGGATTGCGTCTAACTTTGGACTTTCTGAATGGAAGTGGAAACTATTGTATAAAAAAAAAAATAGATCACAGATGTCAAATTCAAACTGAATTTCAAGGTTAACGCATATCTTGTCTTTCTCAGTCCTTATTTCCGTAATAAATAACCAACTCCTCAAAAGGAACGTAGTCCTCGTTGACGGCACTAGTGGGCGATTTGTGCAAAGAAAAAAAAACCGATCAGAATATCCGTTGTTAGTCACGCTGCCCTATTTGCACCTTGAGTATTAATAAATCTAGCTTAGAAGTCCTCACACTGCTTAAAACGTCATTTTCTGTGCTCCTACTGGACGTTTCTTCATACCTTGCCAACAGCATTTACACGACGAGTGCTCAAAATGTTCCCTTATTGAGTTGTCACAGAAACAAGCTTACATATTTTAGCAGGACGTCGCCTCTCGATACTATGAAGAAATCTCAGTCAACTGGAGAACCTGTCTGAAACACTTGAAGAACCCGTTTATACATTCTAAGCCTATCTGAAAGGGCTTAAGTAAATTTATATTTTCGGTGGCATTTCTATTCTGCGAGGAAACAAGCAAAAAGTTTGGTTTTCCAACATTTTTGGAGATGGGGTGGGAAAGTCTCTGGCATAAAGACAATACCTTACAGTTTTTATTTTTCTTATACATAAATTCTATCTTAGAGAGCTTAAATACCTTTACGAGCTCTAATTTTGGGTTCCAAACATCAGTCTGAGATTACCAGCTTATAAATTTGTGTGCTTCCGTTTTTAAACCGAATTTTGATTTCATAAAAGCTGGACTTAGGTGCCGAATGAAGAATGAAAGTTATTGTTTACTTTCACTGTTAAAAATATGTGCTATGTATTAATATTTTTTACTTATTAAAATTCGAGTGTTGCGAATTTGAGGTTATGTTAATAAATTGTACATAATTAAGTTCATACCCACTGTCCTTGCGTCTTTTTGTGCTTTGAGCAGTATTCAAATACATTTCTAAATGATTTTTGGCAATAAAATCGAAAGTATGGTTCTTGGAACTACCTAACAGCCTAAGATTAGTAGCTGTTACATTTTAAAGGCCTGAAAAAAGCGGCATGCTTATTATTGTTACATTTTATATATAATGAAGGATACAACCTGCCTTGAAACTACTGCTTTAAAAAACTAAATTGCAGGTACTCACTCAAAAACTCTAATATATTCTCGCAAATATAACTGCTGATAAGTATGTAGCAGTTTTATACAAATTTTAGACTCTTACAAATAACAAAATGGGAAGCATAACTCAATTCAAATGTTCCTTCTATGAAGTTATTTTCGCTTTTGTTTTTGTTTTTCATATAATTCATATACTTTTTTTTAATTTTAATTTATTTAATAATTTTTTTTTTTTTTTTTGAATACTTAGTAGTAGTAGTCTAGTTTGTTTAACGTTAAAATTTTGTAATTTCATTTGATTTTGTTTACCAACCTATTTGGATGTTTGTCAACACCAGTGTCATTTTCGTGAGGACTAAAAATCCGTGCATCACCACAAGGCGCTGTATTGATGTACAAATGGAAATGAACACCGGATTTTAGTTTGTACGGGTATTGCCCATTGTCTTGATTCCTCACGAAAATCGACTGATTTGCAGTGGCTATAAAAATCAAAAGTTGAAAAAAAGAAAAATTTGTTTATGCGACTTTAGTAAATACGAGATTAATTGTTTGACGCATGTCATGTTTTGCTTGTAGTAGTAGTAGTAGTAGTATTATTTGTTAATTTTCATTATTAATACAAAATATCAACTAGTATATATGTAACTATATGCTCTATGTACTATGTTCTATGTAATTGTAGGTAAGTAGTTAAAGAGGTATGCGCTTTAGTTAAAGTTGACAAAAGTAAGTGGGTTGCTAGAGTAAATAATTAGTTTGAATAAAAAAGTATAAGGTGTTAAGTTATGTTAATAATTATATGGAAAGAAAAAAAATTATTCCAGGATTTTCCGGCTAAATGCAAACTAGGCGTCTAGTAATATGAAAAAAAAAATTGACAAAATATTGTTCATTTTACTTTACGCTACCGGCTTCTTTTCTATGCTTGCTATTGGAAAAAAGTTAGTAGAGCTTTAATATTTGTTTAGAACTAAAATTTAGTTATGTAGATGCAAAAAATATTTAGTGTATGATTTGATGAGTATATACTTAACTAAATATATGTAAAGGTTTAGTGTTGGAGGGTTCCTTTATTTTAAAAAATATAATATTTTCCACGCAGTGCTTTCAGCACTATACACTTTTAATAACTAAGTTTGAGGTTAGAACTATTAAAATATTAAATACCGATACGAATATTTTCAAGACCGACTTTGTAGATTCTTCTACGCTATTTTGTCCATATAAGTCCAAGGTTTGTAATTTTTAAAAACAAACTATTCAAATTTTTTTGTCTTCGTTATTTTACGATCGAAACACCGCTATCTACGTGGGGGGGTTCAAAAAGTTTGAGATACCGTGAAAAATGCTAGTAAGCAGTATTTTATTTTATCTAAGCACTGTATGAAGAGAGTACTGATCTAAAAGCGCCCTCTTTTCGGCGGTCTCTGAAATATCCAAATTTAACGTGGTAAAAATCTAACTTGCTGGAATACAGGAATAAAAGAATAATGCTGGAATTGAAATAGAGTTGAGTTGAATCAACAATATGGATAACGGAGCTGCACTTCACGGTATGTTTTGTGGAAATTCTAACGCAAAATCTCCACAACCCATTTTAATAACAAATGGGAAGCATAATATTTACATAATAAATTAATCTAATACTGTTCAGAACCGTATAAAAATATTTAAATAAACCTGTTACACAGCTATCGAAAGAAATGATTCCTTACGTCATTATAGAACTCGTTTTTTACTACCTTCTAGATAATTAAGTATCAAATTGTCACAGAATCGTCCATCATTCCTAAGCGTATATTCAAACAACAAAAAGATTTTGCGGCATTTTCAAACTGACCTAAAAAATTAAATAACGCAGAAAGCAATGCCCTAATATATGTATGTTTATTATTTTCCTAAACATATTTTTCTGGTTGAAAACAAACTGATAAATAATTCTGCTATACTTTTTACAGTAATAGAACATACATATTCTATAGCTTTTAGCTTTTCTAGTTGGCTGCTGATTCATAAGCTATTTTCAATAATTTTTCCACTCCTTTTTAGATCGCGAATCATAAAAATATTTATGAAGCTCATAAACTTAAATGTGCTAGTTTGCTAGTAACATATTTGGCTAGATCACGTGCCAAACGCTGAGTGTATTATAAATAAGTGTCCCATATGGTCTAGTGGCTAGGATATCTGGCTTTCACCCAGAAGGCCCGGGTTCGATTCCCGGTATGGGAAATTTTTTTTATTTATATATTACTATTAATATATATACTTTTAAATCGAACGCGTTTAAAGCTTATTTATTGTAAAAGAAATATGTGTTTGGCGTGCATTTAAGATTAAATTTTAACTAATTTTTTTAACGAAAATTTGCATGCAAAACTGTAGTGTAGTTATGTAAGAAGAGTATAGCAAGGACATATGTCATAATTTGTGGTAAAATGTCTAGCGAAAGCCAGATATGTCTGTGTGGGTATAAGTTTCTAGCTGCACAGTAAGCCAACCAAAGTTTTTCGGGAAAAGGCAGGTTATGCAAAGTGAAAAGTGAAATTATTTGACAGCGATTTGAAATTTGAGCAAATTTTTTTTGTGAAATTGTTGCAATTATTATAGTTTTCCATAATGTTTTTATTTTTTTATATATTTCAGGTTTTTTTAATTTTTTATTTTTTTGTTTTTTTAAATTAAATTTATTATATTTTTTTTAATAATTTTGAAAGCAATTTGAAACAAATTTTATGTAAAATCCTTTTAATTAATATATATATTTTATATATATATATATATATATGTTTTATATATTATTATTTTTTTTATATTTTTTATATATTTTTATATTTTTTATATATTTTAAAATAATTTTGAAAGCAATTTGAAATAAATTTTCTGTAAAATCCTTGTAATTGATACACATATTTTTTTATATGTGTATAGTTTTTTTTATATATTTATAACTTTTTTATATTTGTGTATATGTATATTATTTGTTATATATTTTTATATTTGACATATTTTTCAAAATAATTTTGAAAGCAATTTAAATAGAATTTTTGGCAAACTTTTTATGCGTCATTTGTTCTTATTGTCATATATTTTTTAAATTTTGTTTAATACATTTTTTGTTTTTATACTTTTATATTATATTATATTTTTTAAATTTTTTATTTTTAAAATATTTTATTTGTTATATATTTTTATATTTTATACATTCCTTAAAAACAATTTTGAAAGCAATTTGATATGAATTTTTAGCAAAATTTGTATGAGTTATTAGTTGTAATTTTTATATTTTTTAATATTATTTTATTCGTTTTTTTAATAACTTTTTTGTTTTTTACATTATTTTTATAATTTTTTAAAATTATTTTATTTTATAAATATATTTTTTAAATAGTTTTTTATCTCAAATTTTTATAAGTTTTTTTTTTTTTTGATATGTACAATACTTTCGTACAAAAGAGCATAAATCGCATTCAAACAAAAAAGCTTGGTTCTGCAAAGTGCGCTGAGCGAAATGAATAAAAAAAAACTACACTACTACTTTATCACAAACGAAAACTTGATATCTTAAGTATAAGTTATAAATGTATGTATATTTATGTACATACACATACAGTTACAAATGCATTGGTGTGCATATGTTTGTATGTATGCATATTTACAATTCCAAAGAAGAGTTGACTAAAAACGAATACGGTGTGTAGCATAAAATCAAAGTTTATATACAACATACACAAGAAAATATATGAAATTAAAGGAAAATCTGTTTCTCTTCTACATAAGTATGTAAATACTTTTGCGCTCCTCGTCTACTACGACTAAGAGAGTCTGCAATAGGGGCAGCTAATGTACGCTTCAACTTACTCTGACTGCATTGTAGTTCTAATTGAGCATATAAGTATTTCATTAGACAACGGCGCGACACGATCTCGGCATGCGAATCGTTCAGCACGGCGCCGGTGACGCTCATGTGTTCGCCACTCACACACTTTGTGCCGGTCGACACGGAAATTACCTGCAAAATGAACCAGTAAAAAAGAGAATTATTGTGTGCTAATTATTGATAAGTAGCAAAAATGGTTGGCAACACACTTTGGCTTCATTGAAATTCATGTCTTCGGTCATCACAATGCCGGCGAGCACTTTGCGTCGCGAATACGATTCCTGCCCTTTAATGACCTCCATGAATTTCTCCAATACGAGACGACCGATGGTGTCGGCATGTATCTGTGGCAACTCCATGGATGAGGTCTTGTCGTCAATGGGCAAGGGCACATTCTTCTGCGGATGCATCATTGGGCTGTAGGAGATGTTGCACAGTGAAGCAAGTGCCGCTTTGGCGGCGGCATTTTTGGCCAGCTTTTTAGAGGGTCCTGAAAAAATATATACAAAGTAATATAAAACAAAAAAATTAATTTTCATATATTGCGCATACCTGTGCCATCGAACTTGCTGTTATTCACTGTTACAGTCATTTTGAAGCGACAATTGTTCTGCGCGCCATCTACAGTCGAGCAATCGAAGTGCACATCGTTGAAGAGCTCATAGAGCAGCATAACAGGTCCCTTATCTGGCACTTTCTTTTGACCATCCACAGTGATGGCGCTTTTATTTACATCTGTTGGCAGGTTTGGAAACACATTTCAACATTTTAAAAAAATAGAATTTTACACGAAATAATAAATATATTTTATTGTATATTTTATTTAGTTTCTATTGTGTAGCTTATCTCTATACACCGTTTGAGGCTGCGGATTTATTATTTTTCATAACGGCAAGTGGAAACTTGGGACAACAACCAAACGTAGAGACAAAATATATAAATAATAAACGGGCGGATTAACGGTTAATAACTGTACGTGGGACATTAACTCAAGTTGAAGGGAAATAAAATTAACATTAGAGGAAAATAATGCAAAAAATTGTTAGAATTAACGGGATTATGAACCAAACAAAAACCATTCAATAACAAATTTATACTTTTTAAAATAACATACTAAAATTTCAAATCGATATCTCAAAAGGTTTTTGAGTTACAGCCATTTAAAGAGTAGCCGCCCAGTGCAATCAGCTCCAGCAGTTTATCTTTAAACGCGTTTTTCTCAAAACAAAATTTTTCCGATTTTGTTTACAGTGCTTACTCGAATACAAATGATGCGATCATCATGCATTTTCCGTCTGCCTGTTCTGTCTATAGAATCGAATTTTGCCAGGCTAAAAACGACCAAACTTTGCAGTAAAATTCAACATTAAAAAAAATGCTGCAATTTTGTAAATTTTTGGTATTTTTTTTTTTTTTTGATCGGGTTCGATTTGTACGGAGACTATCTTCTGGTTTAACGGGCATTTTTTATTTTTGACTTTCATCCAAGGAGAAGACCGGAATCACTGCAGCAGTGGAGGACTCTTATTTTTAAAAAATATTTAATTTTCCTTTTTTTCAAAAGTTTCACTCTGTATTTTTTAAACATGTATAAATATATCATGAAAATTTCAAAACAATCGATACAGTATGTTTTTTTTAATCCCAAAAATCGGCAGTTTTTTAGGTGTGTCCCTTAAGATAGGCTTCAAATCACGATAAGCTATTATGAAGGCGTTCCATTGCTCTACCTTTCAGAAAGCATAATTCGAAAAATCGAACATACATAGTTCATACAAGTAGAATGTTCATTTCTGAAAACAAAAGTTATTCTAAGATCTTTCTCTGCTCGCCGTGTGAAGACGTGGTGTGATTTTTGCAAAGATATTTTTTAAAAGTTCAGTAAAGGCGATGAATTAAACATAACTCTATATCATATGATTAAATTTGACTCGAACTGTTCCATTTAAACTGCGCGCACACACCGAATCCATACATTTTTTTCCCAGATTGGTACAATCCTCTTTATGTTCGTGTGAAGTTTGATCTCCAAAAAAATAAAGAGAATATTCGTTTTTTTTTTTAATTTTTAGTTATTTGTCTATCTTATCCAGCGCTTCTTTCAATTGTTTGTTTTTAATTTTAAAATTCCCGTTAATTTCTAAACACATCTGGTATGTACGGTAAGTTTTACTATGGAAAAAAAGGGATATCTACATCTCTTAAGGAGAGACATTTACCTAAAAAGCTGAATCTTTTGCAAAAACGACGTCGAATTGAGGTCGAAAAAGGGATGCTTGACAACGTTGCTAAGGTCCGTACATACATCGAACGCATCATTACTAATGATGGGACGAAGGTTTATAAAGGTAACCTCGAAACTGTCCATTGTTGGACATCGAATGGATCTCCAAAAATGAGCCTAAAGCAAAATAACCGAAATTAGCTGAAGGGAACGCCATCTTAGCCGATTTACTACAAGTATATGCTTATTATGGTGGAGCGAAAAATTTTTTTTTTGCTTAGCCTGAGGGTAAAATCTGTAGTTTATAAAAAAAAAAAAAATTTTTGGACAAAAAATTGTTTCTTTAACATCTAGAGGCGACCCACTCAGTTTTAAAGTAATTTTCGAATTAAAAATTTTTTTGGTTTAACTTGTGACGGTTTTTGACTCAAAACTTATTTTAACGCTCGTTTAAGACTTTTTTTTTTAACTAAAATAATGACCGCAAAAAATTTTTTTAAGTTGATTACTTTTAATTGGCCAGAAAGAGTACTCTTCACAGCTTCTAGAACACTTATCAAACATTTTTTACAAAATAAAAATTTTAACTCGAAATTGACTTCAAAACTGAGTGCGCCGCTTCAACTCCACAAATTTTTGAACATTCAAAGTATTAAATTTATGGGCCATACACCTTACTATACTGAATTATGCCTATTCTTATCGCAGTTTGAAAACAGTGTTCTTCGTAGCACACGAGTACATGTGTAGATCGGAGATCGACTCATAAGATAGTCGTTGAACACATTAACTCTGCTTTACCCGATACTAAGCTCAGCTTAAAAACTCTAAAAATTCGTTATTTCGAAAAAAAATTAAATATAATACCAACGCAAAAAACTAATAATAAAATATAGAAATCAATGAAATAAACAATAAGGAACAAATAAAATAAAAAACAAATACTTGCTTGTCATGCTCAATGCACAATCGGTTACCCTCATGAAGGGTGTCAGTTTTTTAATAAATTTCGCATGCCTGAACAGTGCGTCTAAAAGCGGGACTAATTTATCCGTGCTTATGTTCTCATAATTCACAATACCGTTTTCCAGATGTTCATCGCTTGTGAAATCAAGATTACACGTCGGCTTCAGTGGTGTTAGTACGGCGCCATCTTTAAATTGTATGAAACTTCGTAGCGCCGTGGCGGCCGCCTCGATGCGTGCGATCTTCTTGCTACGCCCCTGACCCATATACTTTTGACCATCGACCTGGAAGAAGTGAGAAGGAAAAAAGAGAAATTATTAAGCATGTCCATATAATAAATAATATATACATATTTATAAAGATAAGTTATGGAGAAAAAAGTTTTTTTTGTTTTTGTTTAATCAACTTTTGAAAGTCCTTTTTTTTAAACCAAAATTGACTCGTGCTAGTTTAATCGTACTTACTCTCTAACATAAACTAAATGAATCTCAATCTCTCACAATTACTTGTTGATCACATGACTAAATAAATATCAGTTCACTGAACTATAAATAATAAATTTTTGACGAATTTTTGGTAAACATTTTCTTAGTTAAACTCTGTTTTCACGATTTCGGTCAAGTGTAAGGGGTTATACCAGTCGACTGCAGTCTAGAGATCAAAAAGGTGTCTTACTTTGACAATTTATTCTGGAAATAAATAAATATATAAAATTCCTTTATTTCAGGCTTTATCTGATCAAATTTGACCCGGACTGATCACTACATTTTTACGTCATTTAAAACAAACTTTTATTATCGCCTTCAAAATAGGCTCCTATTGAGCCAATACAAGCATGTCACTGCTTAATTTTCCACACATTTGTTATAAGCCTCGACTGGGATGGCCTTCAGCGGCTTCAGCAAACTTTGGTTTTTTCGGTGTCGGCTTAATTTTAGAGCACCATTCGCTGGATTAGTCAGTTTCGACGTCATGTTCATAAGCTCCATCTCGTGACCACTAATTTTGGTACGAGTCTAGTATTGCCATGCTTCATACCCAAAACATTAACCGAAATGTGTTGCGTCGATCCATAAGAGCTGTTCAGATCCTCTACCAACTCTCTGATGCCAACACGACGATTTTCAAGCACTGTTTCTTTAACTTTTTCGATGTTATCGTCATTAACAGATGTGAATGGACGACTCGCATGAGGCGTGTTTTCGATGACTTCGCGACCTTCACTGAAAGCCTTATGACACTCACAACTTGTGTTTGTGATAGAGTAGACTTCCCAAAACAGATCTGCAATATTTCAACGTTAACCGCGATTCCTTTGAAAACCAAATTTTGAAGCCAACTTGTTGTTCAATTTGTTTTTCTATGGTAAAACTCGCTAGACAAACTTTATGCGTTGTCACCAAACCACGCAAACTTAAAAAAAGGTTGCACCAATCTAGCAATTTTTTTATATCGATTCGAGTGGATGAGTCTTACAAGCTGGATAATGGTGTAGAAAATGGCAACTTGCGTCCGACAAGATTTTTAGCCTCTCCACATGTATGCCTAGTGAAGGTTTCAAGTAAGAACACTTACGAACCTAAAGGCCATACAATTTTTGAAGATTTTAGGACTGCTTAATTTCTAGATCGTGTTTTCCTATCTATTAAACGCTTGCTAAGTATTTCGTCAAAGCTCGCATTAATTTACATATATTTTTGTATTTCAATATTTAAAATTTTCAACACTCCTGGTTTTTTTTTTTTTTTGTTTTTCTATTTTTATCTAACCCCTGTTACTTAAAGTTAGATAGATCAGCGCACATTGACTTTTGTCGCCTATCTCGCACATGTGACCGCATTTGTCATCACTGCAGCGTGTTGCCAGCCCACATACATATATACATATGTTTGCACGCAATCTCTGAACAAATCAGACGACAACCGCTAACCACCCAACAACAACAGCAACATCATTGCAAACTCCAATCGCGCACCCACCACCGCGAAGCGAAAGCTTTCATTTCTAGCGGAACTTAGAAAAACCAGCGATGTAAGCAACAACATTATCACCCACATGCTGCAACAACACTGGCAGTATTAACCACATAAAACAGCGTCAACGCCCACACACCACACCAAACAACTTTGTGCTTGACTTGGTAGCGCTGCCGGATCCGATGAAATTGTTTGCATGCGCGTGTGTGTGTGTGTGCGTGTTGAGCATAAAATCGAATTATAACGGTGTCGCTTTTGTTCACTCCAACTGACTTTTGCTCGAGTTTACTCGCACACTCGAGTCCCCACGTACATATAAGAAGTCCATAGTCGTTGAGGTTGTGAGCTTTTTCGCTTTTTTGCTTATTTGCTTTTTTCCTCGTGTTTTTATCTTAAACTTCCTCTTTTTGAATATTCCAGCTTAAGTATGTTGCAGTGATAAGCGCAAAAAGTGTACCAAAAACCGTTAGAGCGACTCGCTGTTGCTCTACTTGTTTTCAAACCTGATTACGTGGTTGCATATGTGTATGCCACGTGGTTGGTTGCAAGTACATATGTGTGGGTGTGCTTTGCCGTGTTCGTGTGGGGCAGCATCCTGCTTTTGCAGATTTTACTTAGTCAGCTTCGCTGGTAATTACAGTGCATTACGTTGTTAAGCTTACATGACAAGCGCACGATTTTCCTTCTTCTTCCTCTTCTACATGTTCCTCTACTGGTGAGGGGTTGTCAGAGGTTAGTGCCACTTGTGAAAAACTCAGCTGTCTTTCATTTTAAGGAAATGCTTAATTGCGAGTAATGGATATTAATTGAGTTGCTGGAAAAGTTTCAACATGTATAATGCGGAGCGTAAATACATATATTATATAATGTATGTATGTATAGAATATATGCTAGGACTTACAAAAATTCTGCATTTATTTAAAAGTAGATAAGTTATTTTGAAAATTTCATGGAAAGCTTAATTCTCTGTTCCAAATATTATAACTGAGATATAACAGAGCTTTACTAAAGCCTTTCTAATACATGATGATCATACTGATATCAAAGTATATATTGAACTGGAGCCACCTACAACTGCATCCCTGAAAACTTGGATCACTGTGTCGCAGAGGCTACTCGTGGTGACTTTTTCTCTGTTTACGAAACGACGAGGGATATGGGGATGGGGTGGAGTCGCTGGAGAAGAGGCGAAGTGCGTTTTTTATGCATAGGTTGAGGCTAGCAGGGAAGGTTGGAGGGGTAGTTTTCTGTTAGGAGCTCTGCCTCAAACTTAGCTATCGGCTACCACACCACTGTAGTGTTCTTCAGGCAGAAGCGGCTGCTGTGAACGTACTGCTACGAAGTGCAGTCTCTTTCAGAAAGCTGGGCATTCGTTCCGACAGCAGAGCGGCAATACTAGCGCTGAGTTTGCAAACTGTGCGCACAAAGCTAGTCATGGAGTGTTTGTCCGTAATAGGAATAGCATCAGGCTACTTCATCATCAGAATCGTTGGTCACCCTTGCGTCGCTCACATCGAAATGGAAACGAGTTGGAGCTTCATTGGTATCTTGCGTTCTGGCACTGGATCAATGGACCTCGCGTGCGCTTAGGAGATGTTGTTCGACGATCCGCTTCAAGATCGTTTTGGCCTAGAATATCGTAGGAGTTCGTACGGAACATTGTCCAAAAGGCATTCATAAAGTAAGGCTAAAAATATTGTCGGACGCAAAGGACGAGCCCTCTTTTCATTCGAAACAGGAAATATCACGAATGTTCTTAAAAAAATGGCTCTATAAGATACCACAAAAAAAAAAAATCAAAAGAAATTAAATAGCGGCTTCCATTTGGATAATTGCAAACTTATAACACGATTGTCGAGCCTATTATACCGAACATCGACTGAGACATAGATGGTCTGCCTGCAATCAAAGATTTTTTAAGTTCACGTTACCGATTTGCAGTCTGTATATGTTATATTATATATCGTTGACAAAAACTACATTTCTAGCAATATTTTCATAGAAACAAGTCAAATAATGTTAAAGTTAGAAAGTTCGTAAAAATTGCCGTACGCAACTGCGGACTTTTCGCAGTGTGAGCAGCTAACAATATTGGGAGTGTGCGATATCAGTAATCAACAACATAGTCGCTGGCATTTGATTTCAGATGCTATATATGTTGTATGTATTGATCTTGTACCAGCAATATAGTGAAAACAATCTTTGAAAGCTGAAATCTTTCTCCGAATCTCGCAACTTTCACTTTGCACTTTCAGAAATATTATGACAACATGTAAACTCAGGACTATCAGAACTAAAGACCTAAACTCAACAACTATACGTACAACTATAGGTATAATACGTATAAATAAGAAGACGTAAGTATGTATGCACGTATGTTTAAAATACTATAAACATGGAAAACCACTTAACACACCAAAACCGAAGCCGATTCAGCAAGAATAACCGTTTTGCTTTGTATAAAAGTTGAAGTAAAATTTTCGAACAAAGATTCTTTCTCCGCCTTTGCTTGCGGTTGCCATGAAAGCAAACAAAAAAGTGGAGTATAAAAACGGGTTTCATCAACAGGAGCATATAAGACGACGAATAAGAGTATATACATACATAAACAAACATACTTGTATATACGGCTATACGTGTGTGTTTCTGAAAAACACTGAACTGGTTTTTTTTTACAGAAAATACTTGGTTTCTTTTATTTTTACAGGCAAACCGAACTATTTTCTTTAAACTTGTTTCCTTCCTCTGTGCGAAAAGTATGAAAGAGCATGTGAGGAAAAGTTTGGGAGGCGCAGAGAAAAGGAAGGCGGCAATAAGCACGTGCAAGCTGGCGGAGAGTTAAGCCTTGCTGAGACGTTGGGGAGCTGGCCAAACAAGTGGGTGCATATGTGTTTGCTTAATGGGTTTACGCACGCGTCAGAGAACAAACACAGATACACACACACGTATATGCATAACTACAATATATATATATATATATATATAATGTATGTGTGTATGCGTATGCTTTAAGCGAAAGCAGTCTGCGTGTGGAGGAGCTCGTTTTTTGCGGTGCCTCAAGCGTCGACAATGGCTATGGGTCACTCCCGCCAGCTGATATCAAAGCGTATTGCCGAGCGCATATGCAAATACATACTTGTATGTATATGAACACACACTCACACACCTACATGCATGCATATGCAAAGTGTGGCAAACACATGCCAGCCATTCAGATTTGTTGTTGGAAGAAGAAAAGCCATTTCCGCATTTTGCGAGGACATCACAGCGGTTGAATGAATGGCAAGGAATGACATGCCATGAAATGAGTTTATTTTTGCTTTTGTTGTTATTGTTGTTGTTTATTTGCTTTGACTTCTCTGCTGTTATATGATACGTAAAAATCAACATACATTAACAAGAACAAAACAGTTTTGGCTTTCGTCTGCATTGCTGGTACTTTTTTTTAACTTGTTTTTCTGTTTTGCTTTTGCAAGCTTCTGTATGGCGTGCGAAAAGCAATAGTAAATTAAGCTACTTTTATCATTTATTTATTTTCCATGTTTTACTTTATTTTTGTACACGTTTCTCTTTCTGCATGTTTGCCCACGAAGATGAAGTGTCGTGTAAGTTGAGTTGCAAGATTAATTGTGTAACAGATTAGGCTGCAGCAGCAAAGACGTCCGTTCGTCTGAGTGCGTTTTATATATATATATATTTTTTTTTGTTATTCCAGAATGTGTGCCAAATTTAAGCGGTAGGCTAAATGGAAAATGGGTCGCTATACTCGTATGCTTTGTAAGCGAGCAGCAAACGAATACTCGCTTAAATTTCAAGAAAAAGGAAAGCAGCAATATCGGTCGGGTATTTGATTCTTCTTCTTGGAAGGGAAACCGCGAAGTGAAATCAAAAAGCGCTTGAATGCTGAATGCGGCGGCGCTTAAACTTCGTTGGCGACGATCAAAAATTGGTTACAAAAGTTAAAAAAACAAGAAAAAACGTTAACTTCGGTTGCACCGAAGCTTTTACAAATACAAAGGTTCCTAACAAGAACTTGATTCCGATCTAATTTCGTGAAGATGTCTCTTCAAATATAAAAGTTTTCCATGCAAGCACTTTATTCCGATTGTTCAGTTAAGATGGCAGCTATATGCTATAGTCATCCGATCTATACAATTTCTTCGGAGATTACATTACTGCCTTAAATAATAATTCATTCCAAATTTCGTGAGGATACCTCGTCAAATGAAAGAGTTTTCCATACAAGCACTTACCTCCGATTATTCAGGGTATATGGCAGCTATATGGTATAGTTATCCGATTTCAACAATTTCTTCGAAGATAACATTGTTGTTTTAGGAAATAACTCATGCCAAATTTCGTGAAGATATTACGTCAAATAAAAAATTTTCCCATACAAGCACTGGAATTCCGATTGTTCAAGTTCCCAGAACACGGTGACCATTGAGGAAAAGGTGACAAAAGTTCACGATATCGATATCAGTAGACTTCTCAAAAACTTGCGTGATTCATATACTGTACTAAATAGTGGGCATAAAAAAGCTGTCGGATCGATAGATGCTGCGTTTGCTCACTCCGAATTACCAGCGACACCATAAGTCCACTTTACAACAGTCTTTGACGCTGTTAAAGCGCCATCTGGTGGAGTTTCTGCAACGTTTTGTCAACTTCGATGAAATGGTACACAACAGAAAACGAAGAACATTTGGAATAGTGGTAATACTTTAGCCGACCATGACTGTCCTATTGGCCAAGAAGGGGAAGTCCAACGTTCAATATCTACTACCTGGAGTAGAGAAAACCGGTCACAGGGTTCTATTATGACGAGTTATTGAGCCGATGCAATGATGTATTGTAGAACACAATTTATATATATTCAAATTTGGCGAAGAAAAAAGAGCTCTATTACCACGATAAGGAACCAGCTCACACCTCTGACGTCGTCATAGCCAAATTGGGTGAATTTGACAACGAACTGCTGCTCCTTTCAACATATGGTCCACATTTGAAAAAGTCATTCGATAGACATAAATTTGGGTCGAATGAGGATGTAGTCGCCGCCCTTACTACTTTGCAGCTTGCCTGAAAACGTATTTTATGAGCTGGTTAAAGAAGTTGAGTCAAGTAATCGCCATATTTTTTTTTAATTTTCGGTTTTCTGGAATAAAATTTTCCAATTCGCAGACTTCAATGTTGCTCAGCTTTATCGAAAATTAAAACAACTACAGTTATACATATTTGCAGTTAAATAGAAGTTATTTTTTGAAATTGAATTACAAATTTTACCCTTTAGAATTATTGTGAATATATTAACGGTGTTTTTTTTTTACTACCGCAAATAAAAAATCGAAAAATAGTGTCAACTGGGATTAGTGCGAGCTATCTAATGGCCAATTTGCCAGACTAATCCACTTTAAATTGCTGCAACGACCGCAGCGCGAATGAAAATTTTACAATTCAACTCGTTCACTTGTCAATAGCGGCGACAATAGTTGCCGAGGCTCAACGTTTTATCTGGATTGCACGGAATAAAAATCGGAATGAACAAATAAATGTCATTAGTTTTTGTGTGGGTCAATTTAGAATTACAATGACCGTACAAAATGGTCAAGCGCTCAGTTGACTTTTTCAACATTCAACCTCTCCGCCATTTGCAACACAAATAAAAAGTTGCGGGAATAAACAATAAAAAGAATGCACACACGCGCGCACGTGATAACGATGGTGAAAAGTGCTGCCAGCCAACTGCCGCGTTGCCAACTGCGAGAACTCAATTGTTATATTTTTGTTTGACAAGCACTTTGGCGCGGCATTAGAGCAATCAAGCGTTGAACCGCGCAAACACACGCGCTTATAAAAGTACCCGCATACAATATACATAACTATATTTATTAGGGTGAACCAAAAAAAACAAAAAAAAAAAACTATCGAATTTATGAGATTAAATTAACATACTACATATATACAGAAGAATCAAGAAAAAATGTTAGCTTCGCTGCAACCGATAAATACCCTACAAATAAAAGTTTCCATACAAGGATTTATTTTTGATCGGTCACCGAGGTTAGCTATATGCTGTAATAGTCCGATTTAAACAATATATTCGAAGATTGTAGCGTTGTCTTGGACAGTAATCAATGCCAAACTTCGTAAAAATATCTTAATTTCGTTCGGTCAGTTTGTATGGCAGCTTTATGCTATAGTGATCCAATAACGGCAGTTACGACAAATGCGTTGCTTTTTGGAAAGAAAAAAAATTGTGTTCAAAATTTCAGATCGGTAACTCAAAAACTGCGGGACTGGTTTCCCGTATATGCTATACAGACAGATGGACAGACGGACATGGCTAAATCGACTCAGCTCATCAAGCTGCTTTATATACATATATCATTTATATATATTTCTATAGGGACTGCTTTGTTTTCTTCTAGTAGTCAAAAACTTCGTGTCAAATATTAAAATACCCTGTTCAGGGTAATAAAATATCCCTGAAAAAAAAAATTTTTAACTTAATTTTAAGAGGTGTCGATGCTAAGAATACCATAATTTTTAAACCGTTAAGGATAAAATGAAAAATAAATAAAATTTACTGAAAAATCTACCTCAGGGAAATTTTTTCAGTTCAAAAATTCAAATATTTAAAAGCTGCTGCCTTGCAGGTATATTTTTATGTTGGTTTAACCCATAATAAACTAGATAAATTGTTTTTTTTTTTTTTGGGCACACCCTAATATTTATATAAAACGCTGGCCGCCGGCTACGCTATGCCAACCTTTTCAAAAGCGCTCTTGCTGCCCCTTTCAACGTTTCTGCGTGTGCTCAAAAACACATACACACAAAAATACCGTTAGTTTGTGCAGCATTTGTGAATTTTTTGCGCGCAAATATTTGAGATTTCAACTCGCAGGGAAATTAAAAGCATGTGTATTTGCCAAAGCGTGGCAGAAAGCTTTTTTATGAAGCGTAGAAATTCTACAAGCGAAACACACAACTTGAAGAAGGTAAGGAACAAGCAAAAGACACAAAAAGAAAACATATTTTTGTTTACCGTTATAATTTTTTATTTACGTCAAATTTTCATTAAAATGTTTAAAATACATAACATCAACAAGCAAAATTTTACTTATAAACGCTGTGCCTACATCTTAAATTAGAAAACTGTAAACCGCTCCTCCGCCACCAGTGAAGGGTAAACTGTGGACATTTTTCCTTAATTTTAATGCAACTTTTTCACATTTAACCGAAAACTCATTTCTTTTTATGCACTTTCGGGGTTTTAACTCCCGGTTGACCTGACCTGTACTGAGCGCGGTCCGCAGCGAGGTTGGCACATACCTCTGCAGCAGCCGTAATTTGGCTTGACCGAGTAAATTTAATCAAGCCAACGCTGGCGGTGTGGCGTTTTGCCAGCGAGCAACCTGCAACAGCTGCAGTGAGTAGCAGCATTTTAGGCGCTTTACAGCGACATCAGCAAGCGCGCTTGTCATGTGCCAATACCGCACCGCAGGGATATATATAACGGTAAATTACATGATTTTCGTAAAATACTCGCACAACAAACGACATAGCCTGCTTCAAAGTGCTTGTGTGAGTGAGTGTGTGTCGTGAGGAAATAGGCCGCGAGCTTACCTCAAATTTATCGCCATAATATTACATTGGCAACGCTGTGGATTACCGCATTTGCGGCTATATTCTGCAAACGCGGTTGTCACACAAATGAGTGCAACATTTGGTGGTAAGCGGGTGGACTTATAATATAAGCTGGTAGAATGCAATTGCAGGAGAGAAAGGTTGATGGAGAGCTAAAGCTTAAATGAGAACAATCAGTGCAGTGTGGCCAACTTGAACTTTTTTCGATATTATTCTTCGAGAATCAAGAAGTGAATATTTACTGTATTGGATTATTGGAGTAGAAAGACGAGTTTTTGTAGAAAAAATATCCAACAGCGTCGGGAAAACAATAATATCGAGAAGATTAGCCATGGCAAACCAGTCAGACCAACTAATTCAGCTAATAAATGAGTACTTGCAACAACAGCTGGCAGATAAAAATTATATAAATGAAAAAGAGGTGCTCCGCCATGTAGTCACGAAAATTCTATTTATTTTTGATTTAATCACTATGGTCCAGGACGGTCCTTTTGAAGGTCTTAGCTATTATCTTTGATGAATTTCATTTCATAACCTCAATCGCTTCAAGACCCATACCCTTGAAAGGATATTATACTTGACGTTTTCTTTCCAAAACATATTTTCGTACTAGAAAAAAATTATAACGAAACGTTTCGTTACCAAAGTATTAGTCAAAGTGTTCAGAATCGATCCGTAATAGCTGTTGATGGTCTCTACTCTCTCTTTCTTTCTCTCTCCATTATGCTAATATTGAGTTTATGTAAAAATGGGTCAGCTGATCGAACAGTTTATATGGCTGCTTTATGCTTCAGTGGTCCGATATCGGCGGTTCCAACAAATGAGCATTTTTTTGGAGAGAAAAGGACGTCTGCAAAATTTCAGATCGATAACGCAAATCGACTCAGCTCGTCATGCTGATCATTAAGATATATATTTTATATTGTCTCCGACGTTTCTTCTGAGTGTTACAACACTTACACTTCGGCCGATATTGGACCACTATAGCATGTGGCTGCCATACAAATTGAACAAACGAAATTAAGTACTTGTATGGGCAACTTTTTTATTTGACATAATATCTTCGCGAAATTAAGCATGAGTTATTTTCTTAGGCAACAATGTAATCTACGAAGAAATTGTTTAGATCGGATGACTATAGCATATAGCTGCCATACAAATTTAATGATCGGAATCAAGTTCTTGTAAGGAGCCTTTGTATTTGGGAAATTTTTTTTTTCATCTTATTTAGACTTAATATCGAAACAGGATCCTAACTTTCAACAGAAACTTATCACGTCAAAATATTTGTTTGTTTTTACGCCAACAGGCTTCTTCTTGGAAATCTCTACTTTCCTATGGTGTAAAAAAATATATGTATATTAACATGGTAAGTTTTCTTAGAAAAGGCGAATAAAAACCCCACTAAGGAATGTAAAGCTGCGTTTGTAAAAAAAATCGCATGCGACATGATTATTTTGAACTCTTAGATTGAAGTTGTGTCAGACAAATACTAGCATTTTCGATAAAAAATAAACTCTCTGAAACATTTTTTCGATAATTGAACCTTATCTAAGTAGTTCTCAAACTCCATTATTTATATATCATACTAGACTTTTTAACGTACAAATTTTACTTTTCGCTAATTTAATATTAGCTTATGATATCCACAGACGAATTGCATGCGAAAAATTTGTTCTTGGCTTTCAGATAGTGCTGTTAGCAACAACATTTTTTGCGATATTTCTGCTAGATCTAAATAATACTCAGACTCTATAATTTTCGATTTTCGATTCAGGAATTCGAATTTCAATGCATCATACATATTTAATACTAATTAAAAAATGTTTATGGTTTATTTTATAATATTTTGAATTGAAATAAAGTGAAGTGAAAGCGCAGCTGCCAAAACCACATATTTCCCTTCAAGCATTAAAAAGTGCGCCAGCAACTGCTTTACATTTTCATTTTTGAATAAAATGTACACTGAATTTAAAAGCAGGCGAATAATCGATCACCCTAGTGTGTGAAGAGAAATGGAGAGAAGCCATTAAATACAGCAGGCGCATTGCGGTAAAACTACAAAATCTTTAAAGGCTCAAAAAAACAACAACAAAAACATAGTAACAAACTTTGCCATGCGCCAAACACAAAAACAACTACAACAAAAATATATGGCCGGAGGCGGAAATAGGCGGTAATACGTAAAAATGGCACTTGCCAGCGACCCCGAAACACACGATTGACCGTAATATAACGTAATACACACGAGTGAATGCGTGATAATATATATATATAAATATATACTTGTACATATTTACTTGTGCGCATACAACCACAAGCCGGCGTAAACAGCCGAAGCCGAAGCGTAACGGAAATGCATTTGCCGCAAATTCCATATGTAAATGTGTAGACGTGTGTGTGTGTGTGATTTTAAGTGACACACACATATACTACAAACACACACAGTAATGTGCGTGAAGCGAACGATGACGAGGTAGTGTGCTTGGAACGCGACATCGCAACGTCATCGTCGTAACCATTCATAAAACAAACGGAAGTGTGGTATTAAATACGTTGAGACCCCACTACGCCTATGAAACATGAACCGGAACTGCGAACGACGTACGTACGTAACAAAAGTAAGGCAACAGCAACAACAGTGAACAACAGACATGTGACGACGGAAAAGTGGACTTACTGCGACTCTGCTATATGATACACAAACGCACACACATATATACTACACATACATATACATACATATATAGAATATAAGTATGTATGTATGTATATGTTTATTTGGTTACATATGAATAACGGCATTTAAAAGTGTGCATCGTTTATCGTCGTTTCATGTTGCTTACAGCCATTAGAGCCCAAGCGGCAGGACACTTTGGCCGACCGGCAGGCTGTTGTGTTATGGCGAACAATTGGCTCGACGGCCACCGAAGCTCTTAAGCTGCGCAAATTATATATATATGTGTGTGTGTGAGCAAATTTGTATGTGTATGTATGTTTTTAAGAGCATTCCCACGACGCGAACGATGATGGGTCTCAGGTTGTACGTGCAATTTATAAGTTAGCGAAGAGTGTAATCCCGTTATGCATCGCGTGGGCTCGCTGTCGAAACTATCGTCGCATCATCGAAATAACCAAAGCGGATAGTGGCGTCGAAAATCCTGCTGTCATGTGAGTGGGTGAGTGGGTAGTGTTGGTTGGCAGCTGTGCTGCTAATGAAGCGCCATATACTCTGTACTCTACTGTAGATATGAAGATGTATGGGATGAGTAAATATAAGACTACTGTTGTAGTCCCTAAAGACAAAACATAGGTGCTGTATTCTTGCTTAAATGGTGAGTTTTACGAGTTGGAAATTTCGTTGCAGTTTTATCGCAGAGGTGCAAATGTGCGTAAACTGCAGTAATCTCTTCGCACAACGTTCATAGATTTAAGTTATAGCCCAGAAGAGTTCCAATTTTTTTATGGAATTTTCTCACATAAACAGCTCTTTGAAGGGCTATGTCACACCTTTGATTTATTATACATTATATTTACATAAGACGTTTCGAAACTGCTTGAAATACGTTGACCCTATATTTGGCTAAAGAACATGTAAAAAAGCACAATGGAATAGTGAACTTCAATGGTGAACCTGACTATCTTATTGACCGGAAAGGTCAGCTACCATTTTCTGAGATTCACAAAATGTGTCTACAACAATTCCTTGAAGGAAGGCCAACCAGTCACAAGGCTCTTCCATCTGATTAAAATTGGACTTGGATTGGTTCATTTAAACTGCCCAAGCATAACGAACTAATAATTTTTTTTTTTTAAATAATAAAATCTCTTTTTTTATGTGATATTTAATAGCTGTTTGTTTACGCCACGGAAAGTTTATCTGCGGTTTTTACCATGAAAAAAAATTAACGAGTTTGTTTGAAATTTTGTATTTCTATAGGAATCACTGCTATGGAATCCGTGAAATTGTTGGAAAAATGTTCTGTGGAGAGCACTTTATTACGAACACAAACATTTGAGTGGCACAAAGCGTTCAGTGATGGTCATGAAGTCATCGAAAACTTGCCTCATACGAGTCCTCCATCCAATACTTCTGCTAATGAAGAGAACATCGAACAAGTTATAGAAGCAGTGATTGACTAGCGGTCGCAATGGTGATGCTTGGCAACGTAGCTGACAACCCTACATGCAACAAACTGGTGACGAGACGTGGGTTTATGAATATTACATCGAGACTGTCCAACAATCTAGCGAATGGCGCTACAAAAATGAGCCGAAACCGAGAAAATAAAAATATACATTGAAGACACTTAAGGCCATCACAGCCCAAGCCTGTAACAAGTGTATGGAAAATGGTATTAAGCTATGGCATGCTTGTATTGGCTTAAAATAAGGAATGTTGTAGGCGATAATAAAGATTTGTATTAAAATGTGTTTTTTTTGTCAGTCCGGGTCAAATTTTAGATGATTCAATTCTTTCAAAATTACCATGTCCCGGCTCACACCTTTACTGTAAACTCCAGACTTGGCCCGATGTGACTACCTTTTTTTCCAAAATTGGTAAATAGTTACTTATCGGACAGAAATGTTTATATAATGGGGAGGTTATTAGGTAATTGCTGCCGCAGAGGCATACCGTTATCGTAATTTATATTATGTCAAAACCACACTAATACCACTTTTGCTCACATAATCTAGATATCTATCCAATATTTATACAAAATAATTTTCGTTAAAAAAAAAAAAAATCTTCAACAAAGCACTCCATCATAATAAACACATGGTAGGCCCTGCATCTGCGGTTCTCAACAGCCTCTTCATGAAACTTTTATGGCCATTAGTTGCATAATGAAGTGTACATGAACCGCATAAAAGCAATCAACATGCTCATATACACACACACACACACACAAAAACACAACATTTTTGAGCTGCATGTTAATTAGAAATTTTCGTTAACTTTTCACTCAAACGCGGGACGCAAAATTCCGCGTGCAAGCGTGCGGTTTAGGCTGCCGAGTGTGCTTCTCACATTCCCAGCAAAAAACACATTTACGACATTCGCGCCAAATTCCACCATCAACTTCATTACTTGCTTGTTCAGCTGTAAAAATTGCCGTTATTTTTAACTGTACTTAATGCAGGCAATTAAAATTTTTCATTTCCCAATAGCAACTGTCAAACTGACAGTTAATTTATATTTCATGCACTGACAGCGCGTGTCGAAGCGAAAATATTGCGGCAATAAAATTGACAATATTTGGACGACAGCAGCTGGCTTACGCAAAATAAACGCATATTTTAGTGAAATTAGTTGCGAATGATGTCTGATAAAAGTTTCATAAAAAAAAAATAATAATAATGTAAAACAACAAAAATGGTCGACTGACTGACTGACAGTACGCTCAACACTTTACGATCTATCAAAATATTGCGTTAAATTTGGGAACTGCTGGACTGAGTTGTGACCGAGAGGTCGCACGTTGGCTAAATTAGCAAGCCGCATCAGAGCTTGTCAGCAAGCAATGACCGCATTAAATGAGTGACACATTTCTGTAAATGAAAGTATTTATTTTTGGATTTAAATGACTTTGCGCGAAGCCAACAACGAAACACAGTAACTTGGCAGCGTAATTCCACACAAAAGTCGGAGCTTTAGTCCTCCGCAAGTCGGCTGCCATGAAACAACGAGGTGCATTGTCGGCGCTAAGACCAAAAGCACATAATATAAGGTGGGAACATAAGGAGCGTGGCGACTTCGGGGTATGGAGGCATACACTAAGCCACGCCAGAAAACAAAGCGCTGGCATACTCAGCGTCGCTACTTCCTTCACTTACAACAATAGTGCTGTCGCTACTGCTGCCACCGACAAAAACAAGAGGAAAAACTCAAAACACGAAAGAATAAAATTTTAACAAACGAAAAAGTGTAACAATGTAATGTTGGCCGCAATTCTGTGCGCGGACTCGGCGCTTTTGGGCTTACAGCATCGCCGCGCGCTGGTGCGCTATGACGATCAGGCTGTGTCGTGTGTGTTGTTCGCGGGTCGCTTGGTTGGAGCTAAATGGTGCGAGGTTCACGTGAGCCAACCGGCATTGCCAAATCACTGTTAAAATGGAGCGCAGCATGCCCTTCGGTTATGTGTGTGTAAGTGTGTCAGTGTGTGTGTGTGCCGAATGTACGTCGGCGACTGTGTATAATTAATTGGACATAAAATTTACATTGCAACACGCTTACCAAAATATTAATTAAGAAGCACAAAACGAAGTGGACATAAACGGCACGTTTATATGGTTAAAAGAATGTTATGAATAAATACAAAGAAAAGAAAAATGAAAAAAAAAAATATTTAATTCTACTTTTGCAGCTATTTATAAATAAGTTTAAGTTTAAGTTTTTGCAAGATGTGGTGTGCTAAACATGAATGAGCTTTCAAGTGCAGTTGCACGTTCGGAGTTATACACTCAAGGCGCTTCGCGATCTCTGCTCAATTCTTTAATAAGTAAAAATTCGATAAGCAAAAAGTGACAATTCAAATACGATACCGTTATACTGAAATGTGTCTAAGTTCGTAAGCACTTTCAGAAAACAAAAATAGTAAAAATGATGAATTAGATCGCACATCAATGCTCCAGAAATTTTTAAGTCGGTCTTTATAAGCTTAGTATGCACCGACTCCACCAAATGTCGAAGAGAATATATACAGCCGCTCAATCAAAAAGAAGTCGAATAGAGGTTTCGAAACCGGAGCTCAACAACAAGGCATTTCTTGGCTATATTTGTCTTCCTGCGAACCATTTTTTAGCGAAAATCTCTGCTATCGTTCGTTCGTTTACTCTTTTAAAGACAATCAGGGCGAATACACCGACTGTCGACACAGCGATTTAAAAGTTCGCAGTTACATACTAGACTGATATATGATTTGCTTGAATGCTCGAAAAGGCTTAACAGATCGTTCAATTTTAGAATGAACTAAGCTTTGCATTTGTTCGAAGAGGGGCTTTGGTGACAAAAAATTCTTAATTGTTTCCAAAGCTAGCATAATTCCGTTCTTTATGGTTTGCCCGGTTGATTGAAGGGAGAAATTGTGTTATGGCACTGGACCGCCAGGGGTCACACATACTTTGAAGCTTGAAGATTTTTTTTAATTTGATAAAGCAATTATTAATAAAAAAAATTTAAAGAGTTTACTTAATTAAGCCATTGTTATTTTATTAGGCGACTACTAGTTGTGTGTTCGATACGTCAATCTCCAAGTTTTGGCGATTAAAATACATCTAGTGCGAGTAAATATTAAATATGTAGCTGTGCTAGGCATGTTTATTGACCCCCATTGTCCAAATAAATCTAAATATAAGTTTTAATTTTATAGCAAATATACAGTTTCAGTCCTTCAATCTGTAAAAAAATGTTTTCGTATATAAATAAAACACTTCAGTGAGAAATTGTCTAAGATATATGTGAGTGGTGGATCGTCGCAAAATTATGAGCGCTCGCAAAGTACTCCATATTTTGAAGCTCTCCGCGAAGCAGCAAAGGGAATTCGTCAACTCCTTTGATGTAGTGATGTGTGATTGTGACGGTGTTATGTGGCTGGTTTCGTCTCCGCTGTTCAGGACGGGTGAAGCGGTGAATGTATTGAAGGTGGATGGCAAGCGAGTACTCTTTGTGACCAATAACAGCGTTCGGTCGGATAAAGATTATATAAATAAGTTCATCGAGAACGGAGTGGAGGATTTTCAAATAGTAAGCTGATCAGTGTAGCTTTGATTGAGTGTATGTTTTTGTATGAGTGCGGTTAATAAAGACCTGCCGTGAGTGTTAAAAAAAATAATAGAGTGAAAAAATAGAGTCTGTGATCTAGTAAAAAAAAAAAATCTTTTAGATATGTGCTTATGTTTGCTAATTAATCGTTTGCTTATTTACTTTAACCAGCACGACATTATGCATCCAGTAAAGGCTATGTTGTACTATATCAAGAAACATAATATAAAGCAACCGATTTTCTCATTATGCAGCGCTTTCGGAAATGACAAGCTTCGCAATGGAGGCATAGATGTGAGGACTTTGGTATGTATAATAAACAAGGGAATATATGGATTGGACCGATTATTTTAAATTTAAGCATGAAGCCATATTATGTCTACGATAACATAGTATTTATAAAATTAATCGATATATTTTACATAAAGTCAACCGAAAGTTCGAAAATCAAATATTATTTATATGTGCTAGGGGAAGAAGCGAAAAATGTATAGCCTAATTTCATTCGGAGATCTTAAAAATTTACTAATATTATCTGTATAAACTCAGCCGTAGACTCTGAGTAGTCCGATTGCGATCACTGATCTATAATTTTAAGCGAGTTATATAGAAAAAGGGCGTGGTTATAGTCTGATTTCGGCCATTTTCTCACTATAACATAACGATATAGAAATAAAAATTCTCAAAAGTAACATAAATGTATATATTTAAGTTTAAAAATTCAAGACTTTCTCTGTAATATTTGTACTACTATCTCTGCAATCATCTGGATAAACTTTCGAATAATTAGGAAATTATAGTGAGGATAAAGGTGAGTAGTCGCATCAGAATCTAAGTGTGAAGAAAATTACAAGATTGATGGTATCGTCATATAATGGCATATTGCTGCATAAAAATATCGATCTATTTCTAGGACAAAAACATAGACCAGTGTAACCTAAGAATTTTTAAAGTATTTTGTTAAAACAACATAACTTCAATGTCTTTTTCACTGCTGCAGCTCACCAAGAAAGACGTCACACCCGCTACTTTGGAGAGAATCACAAAACCGGAACAGAAAATGGGCGCAGTGTTGTTTGATATTAATTTGGAACTCTCTTATACGCAATTGGTTGCGGCCACACGATATCTAGCAGATAAAGATTGTCAATTTATTGCTGGGGGTTTAGAGCGAATGTTACCAATGACAAGAGAGATAATGGTGCCAGGTTTGTAAAATACTTGGACATTCAAATATTTATGAGCATACTTCGTTTAATTCATGTAATAATATTTCCCTCAGGATTTGGCGATTTTCTCGACACTCTTAGGCGCTTCACACGACGAGAGCCGACAATAGTTAGCAAACCGGCGCTGTTGCTTGGTGAAATTTTGAAGGACGTCTATAAATTGACCGAACCCAAGCGTTGCCTGTTTGTTGGCGATTCGCTGAGGAACGATGTACGCTTCGGTCGGGATTGTGGCTTTCAAACATTGCTCGTATTAAGTGGCAGCACATCTATCGAGGAAATGCGTGCAGCAAGTGCGGAGGACCAGCCACATTTTTATGCGGATGGTATGGCAGATTTTATAGAATTATATGATAATACAGGCAAAAATGCTTAAATATTGTATAAAGTAATGGATGTGCCATAAATGGTATAATTGTTAGGTAATGTAGTGTGTTTGAAAAAAATTTTTTTTTGTCAACTTAAAAAATTATATTAATAGGAATAATTTGGATATTTCTATATAATTGTTTATATTATTATTTTTTCTATAATTTAATAGCTATTCTGTCTAAAAATGGCTATAAGAGAGGCACCAAATGAAAACTGTGAGGCGACAGGATTTGGATCAGCTTGTTAGTCGAAATAGCTTTACCCATGCTAAGGTCGTACTGCATTGGCAAATGATGATTATTTGTCTTTTATCAAAAAAAAAAAAAAAAATGGTTCCTTTAGAAATTACTGTTTGATGTTGCAATAGTTATAGTAGTTAGAAATCCGAAATAGCAACAAGGAGAATTTTGCTAAAAGCACATAGGCCCTGTTATTTTATGCTCGTGATTTGAAAGAGATCGCAGCCGTACAAATCTTGGTTATTGGCCAGCGTTTAAGGAGCTAACGGGAGATACATAGGTCCATCACTAGAATATAAGAGGACAGTGAAGTACAAACACATCAGATACAAATGAGGCAAGGGTAACTATTATATGAAGCTCGTCTGTTTTGCAGTTTCCGGTGATACCGCTGTGACCAAGCACTATCAGCGAGTTTAAGATCAATATTGGCGTTCTGCTAACTAAGTGAATGCATAACTCTCTGAAGAAAGCTCTACTTCGGTGCTATATATCTAATGCTATCTTAACGGATTTCATTTCCACATATTTGTAAGACAGTGAAGTTGTTTACTAGCCTGAAGCTAGAGTTGACGGAGAACTCCCGACAGAAAACTCCTCTCCAATATAGTGTTTTCGTCTCCTACCAAGCTTAACAAAGCTTGTTATGCAATACCCGAAGCTTAAAAAAAAACTAAACTCACTTTTGACTCATCTGGTTCTTTTTAAACAGTTACCCTGTGTGCTGTTCGAGGTAAAGTCTCTTAAGCCTTGCAGAGAGAAGTTAAGCTGTTTTTTTTTTCTAAACTTGTATTGCCGTTTACTCAGATATATTTACAAGTATTTAAAGAAAAATGTATGCCTCCACAGCTGATAACTTTCCACAAGAAGCGAATAAATTTATTCGGTAACCATTTGCTGCAATACTCGAGTGATGTATGGCGCGATATGTGGCAACGACTAGCCGCAATTCTCCAGGAAATCACGCACAAGGACGATTGGCAGAGCAAACAGTTGGAAACCGACAATTTAAATTACGCACAATTGCATTAACATTTTGAAATAAAGCGCAGTGATATTGAATTCCACACAGTCACGCATTTGCATGGAAACGATTTTAATGCAAAAACAGCAACAACAACAAACGGTGTATAGTATTTCCCGCACGGAGCAGCGGTAAAGCTATTTGTCGCAGAAAAAGTTGTATGCGGCAACAAAAGCAAAAGCACGAACAAAAAAGGGGCGTTGCAAGGCAATAAAACTTGCGACTATTTGAATTAATCAAAACGTTGGAAAATTACCGACACAACCCAATTAAATGCACATGCGGCGCTGAGCGGGTGACGAAGAGGCGCGTAGATATGAATGTGTTGGCAAAACACACAAAAAAAAAATGCCTGGAAGTTACAACAGAGAGTTACGAGAAGCAAAGGCAAGGGCGCAAAGTTGTTGGCACTGCCGTTTCAAGTGGAACGGAAACGGAAACAAATATTCTTGCTTACATTGTGTATATATGCAGCTAGCTATAACGATGATAGTCAAAGTGCTACACTTTGTGCCACACTCGCTTACCAGCGCGGAGACAACTGACAGCGTCACAAATCAGTAGGCCTATATTGACCAACAAACCAGCTGAATAACGGCGATAGAATCACTGTAAAACTACGGCACCGGCTACAAGCAAAAGCCCCGCAAAATGTACAACTACGGCACAACACGACATCTACCCACATATAATTATTGAAAGGCAATCAATAATAACCCAGTAGCTTTATGAGATGATATTTGACACGCAAAATTTTCGAGACAATTACTTTGAGAGACTGATATGAAAGAAGGAGTACCCAAATGGGAAAAGCTACTTATTCTTGTATCTAATAACAGTTCGACCAAGGTTTTGAGATGCAGTGAGCACTTTTAGGTGAAAATCCGTTACTCTATGCCCTGGACCTTAAACAAATCTGAGTTCATGTCAGTTAACTTCTATCGATGATCTTTTGTCATAGTTTAGCCACTTTCAATTTACGTTTGGTTCACCGAAGTAGAATCATTTTTTCTTCGTCGACATTGATTCTTTTTCTTTTCTTTGTCGTCTACTTAACACGTATAGCATATTTCGAAAAGAAAAATTGTTAATTGAGAACATTTTCTCTCTTAGCAATAGAACAAGACCTCCTTTACATGACAGCGAAGACCAGCTGGCACTGTAAATAAAGAATTCGATGGATAATTTGGTGTCAGAAGAGGAGCCTCTAAAGATGATAAGTCAAAGATGAGTGAGTTTTGTGGACGACTAAGCCCAATCAGATTTACTTTGTATATTTAAGATTTTGTTAATGGAGAGCTATGTTCACGTGGACGCTTATTTTAAGGTATTTGTTGGATATTTAGGTAAAAAATTCAAAAGCTTGCTAATCGAAACTATTTTTTTTAGTAAAAATGTTTTTCTATTGTCCGAAATTCTTTCGTCTATTGGTCGCTTGTCAGATGTCGCATTACATCTTAGTTGTTGCTGTTGCTTCTAGTGCATATGCCTTACTACTCTACCTACCCTACCCATTACAACAACAACATCAACTGAATAATTCTTCTAAGAACTAAGATAAAAACTTGATAACTCTGACCAGTGTGCACAGCGTCTTTACACTTGGTCTTGGCCTTTTCTAGTAATCAAAGTTCTTACAGGAATTATTCTCTTTCGGTTTTTAAAACAATACCAACAACAATGAAAAATCATTATTATTTTATTAAAGTAAGTATGCATAATACAGTAACTTTCCGTTTACTGGGTTCACAAATTTTCGAAGAAAGAACCAGTCAAACACAAGTATAAAACAAAGTTAGTTGCTGCGACTAAAAACCCACAGTGACAAACGGAAAAAAAGTCACCTTTGCAAGTATGACCATCAACCATCAACCAAAAAAAAAGGGCCAGAAGCGGGACACACAAAGTGACAGCACAAAGCAGAGTTGCACAGCGTCGGAATGAAAAGTATCACCACATGACAAACAATAACGAAAATAGCAAAAACAAGCAGAGAAAAATACAATTGTCTTACAACTGACATAGACCGCACGCCTTGTAGGGAGGCCTGTCACCCAACCGTACTCGTAACTCCCCCAAATAGACATTGGCACTTCATTTTATGGTGCCACCAAACGCTTCGGCTGTCGATCGTCACCTCCGCCAACAACACAACCCAACGCATTGTTTATACCCAAGAGGGTGTATGTGTGTGTGCCGACACTTCGCTTGGCTTATTGCTTGTCCGTCCAGCCACTCGTATGGGTCTCTCATGTTAGTCTATTGTGAGCACAATGCATTTTGCATTTTTATTGCCCCAAACGGCCATCAATCGTCCTTGTCACGAAGGCTATGCGCACACACACGAACGTACACAAATGCATGTAAGTACTAGTATTTGTATTTGTTCAAAATAAATACACTCGTGTGCGATATAGACACTCGTTTTTATAATGTTTACGATTCCCATATGAAACATTCGGACTTAAAGCTTTTTAATACGAGAAATTGTTGCTTTGCTTAGATTTGCGAAATATAATATTCGAATTGCGGGGAAGTTGAGTCGGGAAATTTGTGAACTATTCAAAATTGTACGAAGCAACATATGTAGCTGGAAGGATGAGAGAGAAAATGTTATACTCTGTGTATCATTTCTTAAGAGCGACCCTACAAATTTAGCACTTAAACTGTGGATGAGTGGAGATTTTGACCAGTTTTTCTTTTATTGCTCTCCCTCTTCTTCAGCTATAGAAGCTAGCGTGTGATTTGGGTCGTTTCTTTCAGTCACTTAGGAATCAAAACCACCGATTGGCTTATGGTGGACTGCGCTGAATTGAGAGATTCATCATTGGCTTGTCTCTCTCAAGGATTATGAGTTGACAAGTTGTGACCGTCACTTTAAATATTTATAACTTAACAAGATTCTGCTGCATACTTTTAGGCTATGAAAGTAACAGCCGTTCCGAGAGTTACTGTTGTATTTGCTATAAATTAAATTCCTATAAAATCATGTACAGATTTTTTAAGCATTCACCAAATCCCACACATCTCGCATACACCTCGCCAAATGGCTTAAATTGCCCATCAGAGTGAAGAACATAAATTTTATCGCATATTCTCCCACACACATGCCAGTAAAATGGGCCATTCTTCCGCAAACCGACGTCATAAATATAATACTAAAGGGAGCGTGGCTCATAAATTTTTCCCATTGTCATTTATGGCACATAAATAAATATAAGCACATATGCATATTATATAAATTATTACATATAAGCGCCATAATTACATACATGATGAATTCTTGTACAATACAACAAAAACGTGATTATATCTGAGCTATATGAAGGAGTTTTTATTTGCGGCTCTTTTCTTATTTTTAGAATAAAAAATATCGTAAAGCAATAAAATTGGAACATGCCTAAAAGTAGGCTAGATTCTTCCAGTCTTTTTTTTTAGATAAATAAATACAACCTGAAAAGACTTTTATTATAAGTCGTTTTGTGATATTTTAATATTTTTGTTGCTTAAGTTTTTATTATAGATACTGTTGCTTTAAGAATGTTGTAAAACAAAGCTCATTGTTGATAATTTTCATTTATTTTGATAACTTGTTCAGTCATGCTGCCTTCGGTATGCAGAAAAGCGATGAAAAAAAGAAATTTTAAACCCTGCATAAGCCTTGACATCAACACCTTTATTTTATTTGACACCACCCCAAGTGTAGGCAAAATTTTTTTTTATATGAGCGCGCAAATAAATAAAAAATAGACTTCTTGTCTACTGCTAGGCTGAGTGCGAAATGATATACCGTAAATGCAATAATAGAAAAGGGTCTCACATAGGTTCATATTATTTGATAAACATTATCAAAAAACGCATTTTTAATTATCGGATAAGGATCTTGGTTGATAATTACCATAAATGTATACTCTGAAAATTTGGAGCGTAACATACAACAAAGGTTCTTAAGCCAAATTGCATTAAGATAAGTTTTTTCTGTTCAAACCAAAAAATTATTGTCATAAAAATGTTTTAAAAAAATATTTAATAATTTTTATATTATTCCATAAGCTTCATTTTTCTTCAAAAGCGCTTTTAAGTGACACAGCTTTACTACCACTTTATTTTTTTCTTTCAACATATTTCTGAAATTTTTGAAATATTTTGGTTAATTAAAATTAATTAATTTAAAAGCTTTTTTATCATTTCATGATTTTATTATTATTTTTTATGTGATGTCATCCTAAATGTAGGCAACATTTTTCTTAATGACAAAAAGTTACACTCAATATGCAATATTAAATCACAAGTTCATAAATATGAAAGAATTAAAATTTTTGCTTGAAAACATTATCAAAAAAGTAATTTTGGAAATTGAGTAATGATTCCTTCAAACAAGTTGAAGATGATTTAGTGTCTGCTGCAAACAATTCGTTAACCTTATTAAAGGCACATAGCAAAAGAAAAAAACTTTTTGGACACCTTTTAAATATATTTTGACTTAAGTTTAGTTTTTAGATTGAAAATTTTTTCAAGTCGAACCGAAAATCAAGTCAAAAATACCACGTTCAAAGCAAATTTATTACAAAATTTGTTTTCGAAGTTCATATTCATTTCCTTGCTATAATTTTCATTCGCATTACTTTTTCCCCCCTTAAGCTGATTTTAAACCTTAAATATTATTAAACAGCCTGCTTCCTGCCTTCCTTCTTCTATGTCTTTGCACTTAAAATCACCAAAGTGTTACAAAATTTCGATTGCGCCCACAAATCTAGTTAAGTATATTCATAAGAGCGTAACAGCCAAGTGTTGCTTTCGAGTAAAAATTCCATGAAATCTATAAATTGTAAGAAAAATACGACAGATGATGTGATTTTATAGGTTATGTGACCTTATAGTTGACAAGTCGAATAAATTTCTAAATATATTATAAGCTATTTTTGCTTCTAAGTACACACAACAGGAAACAGTGCTTAACCGGCAATGTAAAAATGCTTCTTTAGTATATGTAAATATATATACATAGATGGGTATAAACTCATACATAATAAATGCATATTTGGGTAGTAAATGGAAAATGGCGGCATAAATGAATGGAGTGACCGAAATCTTCGGAATCGTGTCGGTTGTGGTACATTAAGGATTATGCGATAATATTTACAGAAGCAGACCGGCAGGTCATGTCGTTGGTGAAAAATTTATGCTGATGTGGACAATAGTTCGGTACACTCACACATATATAATACAAACATAGTAAAAACAAACAGACACCTCAGAAAGAGCCTGTATTTTAAAATTTCAGCAAATTCAGCTGCACACACATACACACTTAAATGCCTATGAAAGCTTGTGTATGTGTGCACTTTGTAAAAATTAACTCTAAAAAGGGTTAGCTGCTGCTGGGCCATGTGCGGCAGATGTGCCGTAGGAAAAGCAAATTTCACACACTTTGGCTGCGGCAATCAAGCGTGGAAGGCAAAAATTAAAATTCTTTGCTTATTGTGTTGGTTCACATGCACTCCCGTGCTCTTTGCTCGGGTTGGAAGAGTTGCCTTTTCAATTATGAATTGATTAAAGTAATGTGCTTCATTATTACGTCGAGTTAGTTTTCGGTATGAAATTGTAGATTGAAAATACCATAAGTGCGGTCGAAGGAAAGATTCAGCAAATTTCCTTTTGAATAAAGTTCTACAAATCATCAAAACCCTCATAAAATTAGTGGCTGATTAAAGCATATTGCTTATTAAAAGCCAAATGAATATTGGATTTTTAGGTATTGTCTAGATATGTCGTTGGTCTCTTCAAGTATTAAAGCAAAAAAAAAAAAGTATAATCAGTGTGCTTGTTCATACGGAGTATCATTTTGACCTACAAAAATTTTTGAGCAAATGCATATATGTGTATTTGTATGTAAAAATTTGTTTTCTGTTGGTTTAAATAACTAAATGAATATTTTTGCTTATAAAGTAGCTTATGTCTACTTAAAAAAAACTTGATATTTTGGCTAGCTATGCAAAATCTAGAGTAGTTGGAGACCCTTAGTTCCTGCTAAGTATTTAAGTAAAGTTTTGTCTAATTGGAAAGTAGTATTTTATAACAGATTTTTCAGAAAAATCGAAAATGTTACGTTTTCAATAAATCGACTTACGATGTTATAATAAATTTGCATTCAAGGTGTTAGTAATCAATTATTGGCAGAAAAAATTGATAATAAAAAAATGAATGAGAAAAAAGTTTGTATAGAAAACAGTTAATAATTAAATAAGTAAAGACTTAAATACTATCGCTATTTCGAAATTTTCATTACGGCTGCTTTGAGAACTAGTAAAAATATCTTTTAAGTTCGCTTCTGCTGAGGAGTTAAGAAAACTATGCTTCCTTTTCTTCTTTGTCAGAGATAATACTAATACACTAAAACCTACATAATTTTTTTTGAGAATTTAAATTCAATTAGACAGTTATAACAAATGTTAACTGGTATGAGACTGGTATATTTCTGACAACTGACATTTCCAGGGATATCAACACTTAAAAATATCAGTGGCTTGATAAAAAATAAACAAGCGGCTGATTAGATAAGTTTGCAATAAAAACTTGTTGTGAATTTGTGAAAATGTAACTACTTGTGAAATAGTTAATATGTAACTAGTTGTAAAGTAGTTTATATGTAACTAGTTGTAAAGTAATAAATAACCAGTTGATATAACTACTAGCTATTTGGGGTTGATTGACGTGCTAGTTTTGTTAAAGTTTTATTATTTTTATTTTATATGATACATAAATATTATATTATTACAAAAGTATATTATGTTGTTTAAGAGGCACATATACTTGTAGTGTGAAGTTTTGGAAAAAAAATATTTTCCAATTTTTGCTTATTTCGATAGTCTATACCTTTCAAAATGCTATACTAAAATTGTAAATCGATATCTCAAATAGTTTTTGAATTACGACCTACTATAATGGTACCGCTCAGTTCAATTTTATTTTTACGCAGGTTTTTTCTTACAACTAAAGTTTTCAAATTTGCTTGAGTAATTACATACTTGTCAGCAAATGATCCGATCACTGTCACATTACCACCTACTAGTTTTTTGATCTTAGCACAAATCGAATTTTGGCTGGCCAAAAACGAACAAAACTTTGGGTAAAATTCAAGTTTCTTTTGAAAACAGCGCAATTTTGTCATATTTGGATTTTTAATTCAACCGTAGGTCATTTAGCCGCTATCATTTGAGTTTATGTTGAAAAATATTATGAAATTTGTATTGTTTTTAGTTTTTATTACTACTAAATATACACTCAATGTACACGTTGAATATATGTATATATGCACATACGAATACTTACAGAAGAATCATAATGCTTTGCTTACCTGAAATTAAACAAAAAATACAAATGCAATTAGTAATTGTTGTAATCTTAGTAATTAACTACAATAGTATGTGCAAATATTATTAGCATTTAATGCAGTTTGTATGAGCAACGTTTTTCGGTACAATCAACTCACATCTTGACGATACAAAACCAAAAAAAAAAAAAAACGGTATATGATGACCGCTACCCACTTTATGAAAAATAATCTCTTTAAAGCAAAAAAGCCACATAAATTTTGAGTGGTTATTTGCATACATACATATCTACAACATATTCAAATATGGTAAATATGGTAATCACACTTTGAAAACCACTGAAAACGCTTAAGTTAACTCCTTCACTCCATCTTACACCCAATATGGCACAAAACCGGGCCAAATTATGCATTTTCCACCCTCAAACTGGCAACCGCAACTTCATTAAGCGCGCTCAAATATGCATTTCAAACACTAATGTGCGCCATTAAATGCAAAAACAAAACAGAAATACTCGCAAATAAAAAATTCCGGTTATAGTAGTGTAGTAAAAAAAAAAAACAACAAAGTAGTGATATCGCGAACACAAAAGGAAATCATTTCATTTTTACTAACATTAAATATAAATAAAAGTTTTGCGAGCACACACACAACCATATACACGCGCACAAATGCGAGTTGAGAACCACAAACGCTCACTGCAGCAGCAACGGTGAAGCCAATTTGTGGCAAGCAACGAAGGGAAAGCAAATTTGATACGCGTTTATGTTTCGTGACTTCAAAAACATGCTTTGACGATTATTGTTACTGCTTGCTGGCTTGTGTGGGCGTATGTGTGTGTGCGTGAATGTTGTTGTTAACAAAACGTTAATCTTCCTTTAGCATTTCATGCTAATTTAGCGGTGCTTTTTCACCAGTCGCATGGAAGCAGTTGAGCTGTATGCATACAGGGGGAGGTCAATAGGGTTATTCAAAGGGAAAATGTGCCACGAAACACCGAAAATGCTCACAAATTCGTAGGCAATGACGAATGTTTGTGGCAAGAACTTCAAGCGCGGTCGGTTGTGTGCTTCTATTTTCCTTTACATGCTTACCCCACCTTCGACTAGCAAAGCGTGTTGCAAATATGACTACTTTCTGCATATTTTCATGTCGCTTGCATTTTATTAGATATTTTCAATTTTCTCTCACATTTTTGTGGCATACATTCCATTTTTAGCAGGTATTTTCGTTTTCGTTGCGCCTGAAAGTAGGCAATGCGCCAGTTTCAATTTCAAATATCAATGCTACGCTTTATTACATGTCACCGTTACGAGTCGTAAAGTGTTTTGTGGTGAAACATGTCTTTTGTTTTTCTTATAGTTGTTGCTAACTAAATGCTCATTGTCATTACTTTTACGACCGCTTGCTGCAAATCTCATTTCCCATTTGCTAGTTATTTTATTCAATTTACCGTTAACCCACATGAAATCATCGAAATCATTTCAAGTGCCATTTCGCAACTCATTTGCACACTAAATCGCCTCATTTAAGAGACTATCGAAAAACAATCGGAGCACGAGCTCATTTATGACGTTTACTGTTAGCGACTTTGCTGGATTACTCGTCGCCCACTTGATTTCACTTATAAATATTTACGTATACACCTAAACATGTGATTTGATTTCACTTATAAATATTTTCACACACATACACACACACATAAACATGTAAATCAGTAATAACTTTCTGTGACTTCACCACTTTATTTACGAGCGTCTGCCAATAGTCGACCTTGCTGTGAAAATGAAGTGAATAAAGCAGTTGCGATTTCTTAAGGAGGTTTCATAGAGCCACATACAGCTAGATACATACATTTGTGTTTGTATTTCTGTTGCTGATATTAACGATATTTGAAACCATTTGAAACGGTTGTGCTCATTTTATTAGACAAATCGCATATATCCGTCCATGATTATTGAGTTCGCTACCATTATAAATGAAATAGATTTTCCTGCTTTGACTCGCTTCCACTCAATAAAGTCATTTGTCATCGAGTTGAAGTATTTAAGAGGAAGATAATTTTAGCAAAGCACGAAACTGTTATTTTGGGAATGATGAATTTGGTGCTCGATTCGCTTATGCATATGTTACGTATACGCCATGGTGGTACTTTAGTGTAAAGCAGTTGAGTGTACATATGGAAAATTTTAATGCAAATACTTGGAAAATTAATGAGTACAAATTCAAAACTAGACTTACATTTTTAACTCATTTTAAGAAATATATATTTTTAATTTGAAACAAGCAAAAACGTTAGCAGTGGCTTCACAGAAGCTATAAATCCTTTGAAAAGTGCATTTCTTACACCATAAAAGAGTATAAAATATCTTTATTTTGATTTTGATCGGCCAGTTTCTATGGCAGCTAGCTATATAGTATATATAATGCAATAGTGAGCAATTTTTTCCGAGAAATGTAACGCTGCCCTGAATATTAATCTATGTAAAATTTTGCAAAGACTTCTTTGAAAATAAAAAGATTTTCCATACAAGTACTTGATTTTGATCATTCGATTTGTAGGACAGCTATATGCTATAGTGGTCCGATATCGGTCGTTCCATCATATGAACAGCTTCTTGGGGAGGAAAGCGTATAGAAAAACTTTCAATGTCTCAAAAACTGCGGACTGGTTCGCGTATATACAGACAGACAGACGAAGATGGCTTAAAAGACTCAGCTCGTTTCGCGTTATATGCTATATGTATGTATATTTTTCATAGGGTGTCTGACGTCTCCTTCTGGGTGTTACAAACTTCGTGGAAAACTTAATATAGTCGATCGATGCAAGGTATAAAATTTCAAATATTGTTCTTAAAAAGTACGGAAATCAGAGGTCTTGAAGTCATAACGTACTCATCGGTCCTTAAACTTTACCGATTCTATTTCATCGTATTGAAATTTTATAAATTATTTATTAAAGCGAATTTGGATCATAACATCATGCCTCCTTAATTTGATATTATTTCAGCGGTCACTCAGGCAAGCAGAGTGGCCTTACTGAGATAGTGTCCACTCTTCCTTCCTTTTGAATTTCACGAAAGACATCAAAAGTTGCAATTTTGTCACCTTTTCGCAAAATTAAAAGAACTTCTTTGAAGCAGCTTCAGTCTTCAACATTTCTCGGAATCTTCAGAAACTTTAAAATTGGTTAAAATTATATATAAAAGTACATTCGCTCGACAACAAGAAGTTCAAAAAAGAATTTTTTTTATGCTCTCTTCCTGCGTTTTTTCCATTCACTCTTCCTGCTTATACGCTTACATATATACATAAATATAAATAGATGCCAGTACACATCCATTTGTGTATATTTACACATGTAGGAGAGCAAATTTCCGCGAAATCAAAAGTGACTGCCGACAGCGTCGATTGGTAAATCAGTGTGCGACAACCAATTTCCCTTTTGCAGAAAATTGCATTTATCAGAACCCAGCGGGCAGTGACAGTGAGCGACCGTATCGAAGGGAGTGATGCGTAAGCGTAACCGATTGCAACCAAAAGAAAATGTAGAGGAAGCTGTGGAGAAAAACAAGAAAACAAATATCAAACGCAACTATAAATAACCACAAAAAGAGAACGAAACTTTCGCTCAGCAGATCAAAAGAAGCCAAATGAATCGATATACAAACTGGTGGAATAGTTGTTGCTGAGTTTCCGCATAAAAATTTGATTGATTGTAATCGATTTATGCTGCCCAACATTTTTTTATGCTGAAACATAGTTGGGATGCAAATGCATAAATCATATATTTCCAAGTGTAAAGGTTTAGCAAAAAAAAAGTGAATTCAAGACGTACCGAATACACCAAGAATTTAGCTTCTTTTTCGATAAAAAAATATAAGCAAACGATTTTTTTTTCATAAAATCTTTATCTTAAATTTGATTGCCCAGTTTGTATCACAGCTATAAGCTATAGTGGTCGAAACTGAACAATTTGTCTGGAGATTGTGACGTTGTCTTTGACAATAATCCACGCCAAATGAAGAATAGTGGTCCTAGCGTACAAATATCAAAAATATGTATTCAAAAGCAGTGAGGTCTCACTCGAACTCAAAACTAATCTAAATCAACTCGAAACAACTCGAAAGTCCTCCGTGTTATCAGGTTTCAAGAAAGATTATGTATTTTCAGTGCTTCATTTGTGCAAGAATTTACGCAGTGCTTTCGACTAATTTTGATTTTTAAAACTATTTGTGTTGCAGAACTCGAGTAATCTCTACTTTCAGTGTTTTTAAAGTTTTTAAAATGTACCGTTCGAAGATGCAATAGCTAGCTTTTCTATGTGGTGCTTCGCTGATCATTTAACTATTTATCAAATGCTTTCCAATTCTCATTTTAAAAATTTGAGAGCCTCATCGACAATACACTGGTTGGATCTTAAGTAGAATACTTAGTATTGAAGCGCAAAATTGACAAGAAATTCACCGTGTGCAAGGTCTTCGAATGTGCTTAAACGATATCAATTATAGAAATTTCAACTGTAATACCGAAAAAAGTTAATCTTTAAGAGGTTGTGTAAGCTGATAAAAGATATAAGATATTAGTTCGAATTTAAGACATCGCTCTAGCATAGACTAGCTTCGCAAACTGTTCAAAGTTCTGACTAGTCTTAAAAAGTATCTCTAAAATTCTACTTGGAACAAAATGTAGTTCTTCTATAGTTTCTTATTAAGATTCTCAGGTTTTAAAACAAAACCACCTCTTCAAAATATTTTTTAATAAATTCATACATCTTATTCCAGTGCCACTTGGGATGTCATTTTGTTTCATGAGCAGATATTTTGGGGAACAGGTAAAAATTATAGAGATCATAACTTTACGAATTAAGTGACTCTCGTTAGAATTTTGCTGCGGAACCTCTTTTTTTATGGGTTCTACCATTTTACTTTTCTTTTAATACGAGTTTAGCTTTGACAAGCTTCTCTATCCGGAACACTCAAGATGAGAGCCTTACCTATCTCTATAGACACGCTATATCAAAATTTCCCATCGCTTTTCTTAAGTTATAGCCGAATTTTATTCGATCTCATAATTCCCGCTAAAGACCCTGGGTCCATGTCTATCTGACTGTATATACGCAAACTAATGTCTCAGTTTTCGAGATATCGATCGGAAATTTCACACACGTGCTTTCTCCTCAAGAAGCTGCTCATTTGTCGGAACTGCTTATATCGGACTCTATAGCATACAGCTGCCTGAACTACAAACTGAACAATCGGTATCAGTACTTGCATGGGAAACTTTTGCATTGGTGAAGGCTATTATAACGTCGGTGCAACCGAAGTTAACGTGTTTACTTATTTATACAAACATACTACTCTATTGACATTATACCGTTATAAATCTAAGCACTCTTTAACGTTTCGCACCTTACTCTTTTGCCTCGTTGAAGTGGAAGTATTTGAAATATTAACTACATTTTCAAGTCTTTGTCCTTTCATTCTTCTTCTTCGTCTGCTAAGGCACTCGAGCAGATGAATCGCATTGCATTTTAATTTGAAAATTACGCTACTCAACTACAAGAACAACAACCACACAGACAGCGGCGTTACGTTTCTCAGCTGGTTGCTGCTCAACAGCGACGGCGACGGGAAAGAAAGAAATATCCTCAAAGCATTCGGAATTGTTGCTGCCGCATTCTTCTGCTCTACACTCGAGCGTTGTGAGCGTTGAGTGGAGTTGAGTTGAGTTTGTTTTCTTTATAACTTTTCATTGCATTTATTTCCTTCAATTACTTGCAAGTGCATGTGTTTGTTCTTGTGTTTATGTGTATGTGTGTTTGAATTTGTTGAGTATTTGTTCTTGCTTGCCTTGTGGCGAAAGTTTTCAACATACGAAGCGCTCAGTTCCTGCAAAATTTTCTGTTTCCCATGTCGTTGTTGTTGTTTTTCTTGCTTTCTTCGTTTCCAAAAGAGACGCCAAAAGACTTGCGAGCTTACAACTTTGGCATCTGTGTGAATTTGATGCAGTCAGTTCTGTCTTGCGGCCAAATTTCGCATATTCTTCGCGCGCCACCCAACAACAACACTTGAGATTCTCATCTCTTACTGTCTACACATACACATAAGCTTGTGTATTTGTGTATAAGTATATATTCTATATTCAGTCCATTAGCACGTATTCCGTTTATGCAGCGTAGATATACTCGGCACTTCACTTTTCTATAGTTTTGTGCAATTTCTTTGTTGATTCTGTAAATTATTACGTGCGCTTTGTTTAGTATTTACTTTAGGTTTAGTGCCTCAGAGCAAGTATTTGTATGAATTAGTTATATTTTTGCAAAGATACATAAGACTATAATATATAAGACTGCTTGGACTGGAGGCCAGGATCAGAACAAACACTGTGGCTTAAAAATGCGATTTTTTTATAGAAGGAATAACTAAGCGAGATATAAGAGAAAGAAAGCTCAGAAAAGTTAGACGAAGAATTATAGAAAACATTTTTTTAACATCTCACTTTTAAAGTTAAGTTTTGAGTTAAAATTTTCATTTGTTCTAGAAGCTGTAAAGAGTCCTCTTTCTAGCCAATTAAAAGTTATCAACTTAAAAAAAATTTTGTGGTCATTGTTGCAGTTTTAAAACGAAGTCTTAAACGACAACATGTTTTCCTTAAGCGTTAAAATAAATTTTTAGTCAAAAACCGTCACATTCGGTAATTTTTATATAAATGTGAAGAGTGTAAACCAAAAAAAAAAAATTTTTATTCAACAAAAATTTTAACTCGAAATTTACTTTAAAAGTGAGTGGGATGTTAAAAAAAAAATTTTTTTTTCAAACAGTTACTTTTTTTATAATCTACAAATGTTACCCTTAGGCTAAGCAAACAAAAAAAAAATGTTTTTTCGCTCCACCCTAATATATACTTTCCATTAACTCTTACAACAAATCCTAGAGATTCTGAATGAAATACTAAGAGCTTTAAAACGCTTTAATATGATTGAATCCGTTAAAACCCATGACATCTTTACTATCGTTACAGGAGAGGGTTTCATTCTCAGAGGAACTTACTCCAATATGCAAACTTATATTGACTTTTCGTACTATCGTATTGTAGAATATTACATGAGGCCAAAATAATATTACTTCCTAAACCAAGAAAAATTGCCCTCTTCCGAAGTCATATTTCCCGACTCGTTTCACATTCTTCATTCGAAAAGGTAAAGTTAATAATGATAGAAGCAAAGACTCTCATTCGGCTCTCATTCTGGGAACAATAATAATTGAGATTATAGAGAGATCCCTTGCTAAACGAGAACACACCAACAGACCTTTGTAGATACAAAAAGGATGGCATCAATAAGACATTTTTGGACCGAGTGACCATAACAGCTAAGTAAAAGATTAGCCACATGTTATTGAAAAAGCGTTTAAATAACCGATTATATCCCCTGAGCCACCTTGGAAGCGAACATCTTATTTGCTCAAGCAATCGCATCTACCACTGGAACCAAGGAGTATATAAATAATTTTTTACGGAGATCTTTCGGCGGATCTGATGTTCGAAAACTTAAAACTGGTAAAGAAAGCATATGAAAATTTCGGCTATTGGTGAAGAAGTAAGATTCTCACTATCATAAGAACAACATAACATAATAAAAGACATTTCCTTGGGTCCATATTTTAGACAAGGAGCAAACTCAAAATCTCTCTGAAAACAATATCATACCCTACCTAATTAAACATTCAGCCTAAATTAGACAAGTGATAAAGAAATGAGAGCTTTATAGAATAATTCATTGTTATGGCGTTTTCGAGAGTTATCGAAAATAAACGATATAAAACTCGTGTTGTTTTTTAAAACCTGAACAGTATATATTAAATTGTTCACGAAGTTTGTAACACACGGCAGGAATGTCGAAGACCCTATAATTTCCTTTCACGGCTTTTTCTTTCCAAGAAGCAGCTCATGTGTCGGAACCGCCGAAATCGAACCACTATAACATATATTATACATTATTATATCTGTCATACAAACTGATCGATCAAAAGCAAGCCCTTGCATGGAAAACTTTTTCAATTGGAAAGGGTATTATAACTTCTTGTTTTCAGTATAATTTGAAGGTGACATAAGCTTGCTGAAATTCAACATAATTTGTAGAATTGAGCGGTATCAAATAATTACGATATTCGATATTTTTTCTATTATCCGGAAGTGATAGCTCTGAGAGAGATAGCTCTGTAAAGAGAACAACTGAACTTCTTGCTAAACCCAAAGAGAAGAAAGTTTGAGCCAAATCTTTTTCGAAAAACAATTTATTAAACTGGGAATGGGGAGGAGGGAGGGCATTTTATTCATGAATTATTTTACAAATTGAATTTTAATTATTTACAGAGTGAGTTAATGAGCTATGCATGAAGAATAGCACAGTTGGAGGAATAAGCAATCAGATGCCTAACTAATTTGCCACCAACACAACGCGAGTGGAGTTGAGTTGCATTAATAAAATTAAATAGTTTACGTATTTTGCGGCGCGCTGTAGTTGTCGCTTAAGCCAAGAGGTCCTTTGAATAAATTACCTCATTTCAAAGCTCATTTATTTGCCGACCAGTTAATACATTTTAACTTTTAAACATTTTTCAAAAACCAACAGTAGCCAACAACAATAGCAATAACAGCTGAAGCTATAAAAACCATTCGCCTTAAATACAACTTGAACACCCAACTGTCCCCCCCCCCCCCCGACGCCAGAAGCACAGCATGAACGATTTGCCTGCAGTGAAAAGTGTCACTGGGTAGAGAGGCGCCAATGAGTTCACTTTATACCCAAAACATACACACGGATGTGCATACAGACAAACAAAGTAGTTAAAGTGTGGCAACTACTTGCGTTAAATCATTTATTGCTTTTACTATTGTTGTTGTTGTACATTTACAGTTGATAGCGATAAGTAAAGAAAGAAACGCTTGTGATGATATTCGACAGCTTCGACGGTCAGTAGGTGGCGCGACCTACTAATAGCGGGGTTAGTGACAGCGCAGCAAGTGGAGAATGCGGCGAAGAGTAGAGAGGAGCAGCGGAGTGTGGCACACGACAGCGCAGCTTGACTTTTACGCCTTGACACACTCGAAATGCAGTGCAGCACAGCAGCGTTTATATCACTTCCGCTTCCGGTTTGAGGCACTCGACCGCCACACACAAACATCAGGCAGCAATTGTGGGTGGACCCGGTATGCGAAAAATGAGCGCATCGCCGTTTAAAGGCGACTGGAAAATATTCACACAAAGGAAGCAGCAGAAGAATGGCACAAAAAGTGGCACGTGGAGCGATAGTGAGCGTGTGAAATGTGAGTGGCACAGCGGGCGGGCGATTTTAATTGAGCAGCACCAGTGACTGTGTTTGTGACGCCGTGGTCTTCGGCGCAAGCGAGGCACTAAATTGAACGTGAAAAATGCGACGAGCACGATATGCTTCGACAGAAAAATGCCACGCCACAAATTGATGAAAGCAATATAACGGTTAATTCGTTGATGAATTTCAGTGGAAAATGTTGGAACACAATGAAATGAAAGATAGCAAGTGTTGGTCAATGAATTTGCGGAAATGAAAATTAATAACAGGTAGTAAAATGGAGTGAAAATGAAATTAAAATAAAAATATAAACAGGAAAAAAACACGAACTTCGGTTTCACTGAAGATAAAATACTCTTTTCCATACAAAAACCCTATTTTGATTGGTTAGTTTGTATGGCAGCTATATGCTATAGAGGTCCGATCAGAACAATTTTTTCGGAGAATGTACCGTTGTTTTGAACAATAATCTATGCCAAATTTCTTGACCTTGTCAAATAAAAACGATAAGAAGAGAATAGTGAGACTTGAGTTTAACCGATCCGATTGTATGGTAGCTATATTCTATAGTGGTCCGAGAGCAATGGTTCCGACAAATGAGCAGCTTCTTGGGGAGAAAAGGACGTGTGCAAATTTTCTGATCGATATCTCCAAAACTTAGGAACTAGTTCGCGCACATATTGATAGATAGCCAGAAATGGTGAAATCACATTACTCTCTGCTTCGATTCCTCAAAATTAAGAATGTCGCGAACAAGCAACTGGTCTAAATCGCATAGACTGGCATAATCAAATAGAGAGAGCAAACTAAGCAAAGCCACCATTTTAATGAAGCATACACTTACTTTTGCATTGAGTTCCTATAAGAACTTTTTTTTGTCATCACATTTAATCTAAACGAGTCAAACATGTCGCGCAGTAAGAGAAGTGGTGAATCGAAGACGACCAATATAACTCACGAAACCTCGCGAGTTTTTTCAGCGTATATTTAAAGCAATAATATAAAAACCTGAACCGTTCGAGAGTACATTAACAAACGATCAAATATCTGTATTGGTTTTACCTACCCAAATCCATTACGCTACTAAAACCCACTATAAAATCAATACATACATAAAATTGAACATATTTATGGAAAGAAGGCTTATAAATTTAGTGCTGTCATTTTTCACTTTGAACGTGCGTGCACGAATCAACAGTAAAAGTTTTATGTAACAAAAAAAAACTAACAAAAAAATTACACAAAAACAAAAACAAAAAAAGGTGAAAAATAAAAGACGAACCTGAAAGTAAGGGAAACGGAAAAACTCTGTCATTTTCATTAGACGAACTTCTGGTTGGCTGTTCAACGTCGACTTTTCGCCAAATCAAGGTCAATGTAGTGGCGACGTTGCGGCTGCTATTATCTACCACACCGACACGAACGTGCAACATCTAGTAGAGGCTAAAGATGATAAATTGCCTGGGTTACTATAATAGAGATCGAGCATGATTTGTTATTCGAAAATTATTCGAATGAAAATAAAAAGTCAGGGTTAAATGTCTGCTTGTATTGGGAATGTGGAAATTTTAAATCAACGCTCTTTTAAGGTCACTAAAACAAGTAGTTTGTTACAAAAAACATTGAGCGCTTTTTGCTACAGTACTTTTGTAATGTCGTTTATATTATATATGATTAACTGTGGTAAAAGCATACTTACAGGCGCTTAAGGCTGGAAGGTTTGCTTCTTCCGCGCCATATGTGATATAAAACGTCAATACTTATGACACTTAATTATCATAACATAAAATAATTATTTTAGTAATATTTTTTAAAGGGTTGCCACTTAATTAAGTCGCATATAACAAATGTAGTAACTGAATAATTTAACGTAAAAGTTGTTTGCAGTGCAATCGTTTTAGTTTCAACTAACTTAATATTCAGGGTTGCCAACTGCAAAAAATTCATAAACTTCGCAGGCATTAAATTCAAATAGCTTTTAATTGAGAAATTTTTTTAAATGTTAATTTAAGGTGTTTGAAGAAATCAAAATTTTCTCGTAAAATTAAAGTTTCAAAATAACATTTAATAATTTTTATCTCAAACTGGTTTATTAAGATGACCTGGCAACCTTAAAAAAGTTCAACTTAAATATAAATTAAAATTTAAAAGCGTGTTTTATTTTCATTCCATTATAACGGTAGTCTAAAAGCGGTATATATTAAAATTTTTATTAGAAATGGCAACCCTATTCAAAAAAAAATTGATTTTAAATATTTTTAAATTCCTTTTTCGACAACAGAAAAAGTACCTTAAAAGTATTCCAGAAATTATTTTAATTAATCATGGTAACGGCAAACCAGTTTAGGTTTTTATTTCTGATATGGGTTCAACTGTAAGTCAATATGAGACGATGTATTTTAGTTCCAAAGCAATTTTTAGAGAAGCAGAGAATTTCCTTGAGCTCAGATAGTTTAGTTAAAAGATTAACGACTTCAAATTTTATATTTCAACTACAAAAGCTAAATACTAGAGAACTTTAAACAATAATAAAGTAAATTAAATCATCATTACTATTATATTAAGGTCTGAACTACAAAACTTCAATATTGGATTCCAATTCATTTGAGTCAAAAAGTGTAAATTTATAATCAGAATTGTACTCAAATTTTTCTTCACACTTTATTTACAAGAAAAGCAGAGCTGAATGGAGTATACATATAACACACATAAAATTAGGAAATACAATACCCACACATGCACACACTTATAAAAATACAGTTATTGTTTGGTTTTGAACGGAAACACGTGAACATGAAGGCGCCATTGTGAGTTTCGCAATCAATCAAAAGCTTCTGTATCCGCAATTAAGCGCCAGAGGCTTCCTACACACACATATAGAACATTGTACATTAGAATTACATGCGTGAGATACCCATATATGTACATTAGGTTGGTATATTATGTTGCGTTATTTTCCAAGTCGATTGTTTTTTTTTAAACCCAGAAGTTTCAATTTTTGTGCTAGAAAAGTTACCGCCTTTATTTTTAATTTAAACCGTGCCTAAATTATTATACTTTTTCCATATATTTTGTAAGGGATTTATTAATTTTTTGCAAAAAAGTTTTTATCTCCGAATCTACAACTTCGAAAAGGGGATATTCTTATAAAAAAATTTCCGCTTTACAAAAAAGGTCTAGATGATTTTTTTCATTATAACTTTCCTTTAAAAGTTATACGCAATTTAAGTTGTACATCATTAGTACTGTATTCATTAGTACACCATGTCGTATGAGCAACACAGAATGTACCATAAAAATCAAGTGTATGAATGCTCAGGTCATTTAATACATAGCTTTCACTGCGCATCACTTTTAAAGTATTCTTTTTATATAAAAATAATAATTTAAACCTTGTTTAGTGAACGAAAAATTTTGGATTAGAATAGCACTTTTTCAAAGTTGCAGATTTACTTGCTTAATGCAAAAGAGACTTGTTTGTATCCTTGTTTTTAGAGGAAAAAATGAATTTCTAGTAGCGTTTGCAAAAAAATCAACTTGGGAAATAATGGATATCCTAATGTATACATATATTTATATATTTTTACTTTGGTATATGCTTTCATATAAATTTCGAATTTTGTTTTGATAGAGTGAGCGACTTCTGCTCTAAAGAAGTCATTCAAGCGCATAATGAGCTAAAAAATTACAGAAGAATTTACAATGAGACATATTTTATAAGCGTTTTTTTATTCAACTAATACATTTCCGTAACTCGAATACGGTTATATAAAATTAAATATATCTACTTCGCGCTGATATGTTCTTCAGGGCTTGTAGTAAAGTGCACTCGTCTTGAAATATATCCGGTTTGTCTTTTTAACAATTTTCGGTTTATGTCATAATGTAGTAATTTGTAATAATATGAGACAATAACAACAACCCGTAATTTTATTGTAATAAAGTTATTGCGCTAAAAATTAAATTATTTAAATTGAGTTATTTAGCATATTGTAAAAAAAGTAATTTTTCATTTTCTAGCGCATATTTTTGCTGCGTTGCACTATACCATTAATAAATTATGCAAACATATATTTGTTGGCTTGATTTATGCTGTCGACAGTCACACTTTTATATCTGCTTTTGTTAGCTGCGAAGAGCACACCAGGCTTCTATTCTATAGAGTTGTGCATATAAATTATCAACAGACAATTTAATCACTAATATAACAGAAGATGCTTAAAAAGTATTCAAAATTAAAATTTTAGAAGATTTCTGGTATATTTTTTTTAAATGCATTTGCACATAAAACAATTTTAAATGGATATTTCCGTCATGAAAATGCCAATGGAACACGAATCTTAGGAAATAAATCTTTCCACGAAAAGAAAAACATATTTGAAATATTTTTTAAAGCAAAAAAAAAAAAACAACAAATTATTTTTGTTTTCTCATTTTTTGGAAGTTAAGATTAAAATTTTTTAAAATATTAATATTATTTCTTTAAACAAAAAAAAATTTAAGAAATAAACTTTTATAAGAAAGGAAAAAAATATTAATTTTTGTTTTCTTAAACAAATTTTTAATTTAGTTTTTAATTTTTTGGGAATATGAAGATTAAAATTTTGTAAAATATTAATGATATATCTTTTTCTTAAAAAAAGAAAATTGGAAAAAAATTATTGAAACAGCTTTTTAAAGCAAAACATTTTTTTTTGAATTTTTGGGAATATAAAGACTAAAATTTTTAAAAATATGTTTCTTGAAACAACAAATAAGGAAGACACGAAACGAAAAATACCGGAAAAAATATAACACAAAAAAGGACATGTTCTAAAAAAAAAACTATGATGTTATTATGATGTTTAGCTTTTCAAAAAGGGAATAAAATTTTTTTCGAAAATATTTTGAGAGCAAAAAATTTGACTTTAATTTTTTTTTAAAATAAGTTTTTGATTGTCTATTTTTTTTTTAGAAAAATTAAGGAATACAATTGGAATATATTCAAACACAAAAACAACTTTTTAATAAGAGAAATTAATTTTTTCCCGACAAAAAAGTTAAAGTATTTTCGGAAAAAATTTTATACAATTTAAAAACACTTTTTAAATAAAAACTGTTAAATTGACACACATTTTTTCAAATGTAATATTAAAAATTAAAAAACTTAAGGATTGTTTTTTTTTTGTTAATTTTTTTTTTTTTTGGAATTACACTTCTTAGAAAAACTAATAAATTGCAATTTTTCGTTTATTTTCTCAGAAATGAAACCAATGAGCACAATGATGGGCAGAAAAAAATATTAAATTACGAAAAGAAGAGTATTGATTGACCTCTAGGAATTTCGGAAAAATTAAAAGTTTACTAAACAATTACTAATATGATTTTTTTTAACAAAAACTAATTTCGAATCAAATTAATATTTTTTTAACTTCTACATTAAATATGTTTGAAACACAATACTTATTTTTGTAAGTTTTAAAATTTTTGTGAGAAATAAATATTAATTGAATATACAAATTTTTTTTGAAAAAAAATTTAATTTTAAACATTTTTGTGTGAAAAAATGAATTTATCTTAATACATGCATATATATATACACTTTTTTATTGGATTGAAAAGTTTACATATGGCAGAAAAATAAATATTTTTGTAAAATATATAAATATTTTCATGGAAAAGGTATAAAAAATTAAATTTACGGAAGGCATAAATGTTTTGAAGCGGTGTAAATATATTTTAGAGGAAAAATTAACTTTTTTGTTAAATAAATGTTTTTATCTTTTTCGGAAGTACAAGTATAAAGTAAATAATCTAATAAAAAAATTTAAAACTATATCTCAGTGAAATTAAAAAAAAATTATTTTATTATAACTAAATAAATCTAAAAAACCATTATTTAATTAAAAAAGAAAAAATTATTAATTAAAAACTTAATATAAAGAAATTAAAGGAAAAAAAATTTACCAAAAAAACACACAATTAATAAAAACCCTAATAAAAAAAACATAAACAAATAAAATTTTTTTACCAAATTAATCAAATTACACAAATAACCAAAAATTAAAGACGCTATAAAAAAAATTTTACCAGGAAATCGTATCCTTCGCATAAATATTCAGGCTCCAAAACAGGATATATATTAAAAAAAAATCTTAACACATACATACACAAGTACGTTCATAAAATGCCTGTTTCTTCCTGCGAAACTTTGCACAACTGAGATAAACATGAACATAACGGTGCCGCACATGCATAAATAAACAGGAAATGAACAACGCGTTGCCGTGAAATCAATCCTCGGCCAACTGACTGCTGTGCCAACAATCAGCTTTTTGCATACTTTACGGCGCGCAGCGTAGCCACACGCATGCAAACTTGACAAACCGGCGCACAACACAAACACAGCCGCGCTACATATAAAAATCGGCCGAAATGTTTTTATTGCCGAAAAAACGGAATCGTAAATTCACTTCAATGATGATGAAGCGCGCATTCAAATGATTGTTGGACTCTACAAATGAGTCCGAGCAGTTGAGTGCACCGAAATAAGAGAAATTCTAGTTAAATGCAGGTCTGTGGGCTCCTCAGCACCGCATGGAGGCGCATGGCACGTTGAATAGTGTTCGGTGACCCAAAAACGCTGCCGTTGCGGTTGCGGCAGATAAACAAATTGACACGTAATCAATAAATGAACTCGCCGGCATTTCCTCACGCTGCAGTCGAGCGTGTATTCGCGTTTGCATTCGCGATGATTGCATTCGCGTTTCGTGCATGTAAATGAGGAAATGTTTTTGTTGTGCGCCCGATGAAATATTAGACACCGGAAATAGGAAATCAAATGACGTTGCGGTTCATTTAATATTACGAATGCGAATATCGTGTGCGCCGCGACAAGCGAGGAGGCATCGAGGCGAGCAAGCCAAGCTACGTGGTATTTAAAGCTTTAAAAGTCACGCCCACATATCACCTCGCATTGGAAGAGTCCTTGAGCTCACATACATACCCCCATTCATACTTGAACGTGGGTGCAATTCGAAAATTCTCCATAAAATGACAGTCCTCATCGGAGTACAAAAGTGGCAGTGGCAGCAGTAGAGGGCAAACAGTGGCAAGCTGCAGCACTTCATCAACGCTATTCAGCTTTTCTATCTATTTTTCGTGTGCACAAGCAAGTGGGCAGAGCACTCAGCTCGCATCTTGGCCGCAAATCTCACGTACACATATTGTCTTCTCTTCTTTTTTTCTTGCCTTTTTGTTCTTAATAATATTTTTATTTTTTGCTCAATTGATTTTTGTGACACTTACACCTGCAAAAATAGTTGTGGCAAAGAAAAGTTTACCCTAGTGGGACATGCGGAGCTTTCTAATGTCACGCCAAAAAATATGTAGTCCGAATGAAAGAACCTTAACCTTGTTGTATGCTATGGAGTGGTCCAGCAAGTCTATTTTAAGACGTAGTAGTGAGCATCTTAATGTGAGGATTTTCACGCCACATATGCTGTTTTCAATGCTTGCGTATATTTTTTTTATACATTAGGTGTTTCAAAGCCCATTGAAACAAATTTGAATTTTACAAAAAAAAATGGTATGAGTCTATCCATCCAAATAGCGAATAAAAATATCTAACAGAAAATGTACACTATATATTTTTTTTTTATTTCTATATTCATTTTTGCTTTTGCTGTATGAAAGCTATTGTTCTTCTATAAAATATATGAACATCATTTCAGCAATTCGATAAATTGCATTAACGGCTGATATCGTATTTTCGATCGAAAAGGTAGGTGTCCAAGCTAATTAAGTAACAAAGTTCTCTTGAGGGTATTCTGAAGCTGGGAATATGGGAAGTAAAAATATCTAATTGTAGAGGGAGCTTTCACTAACACTCATTTTTTAAAATACACGATCACTGAGAGCACAGCTGAATATTTTGAGATAAAACATTCTTCGAACAGTTTCTGAAATACGTTGCTTTTAAATAACTAAAGAAAGTAGAGGTTTTTTAAAAGGAAATTCTGGCATACGGCGAACTTCGCATCAGCTGATTGTTTGCATTTTTGATATCGAGATGGAAAATTGAAATGTAAGTCCTAAGTTAACAAAGTTCCTAAGACGTGTGTAAACATTATCTACGAATGAATGACTTCACTGGTTTAGCGGCATGAAAGACCAGAGCTATTACAAAGCAAGGATATTTTGTACTGGACACTAGTATAATATGGAATATCGATACAACAAATACTGATAAATAAAAGCTCAGAACAAAATTTTACACAATAAATGGCGCTGCAAGCGAAATATTGCCAAAATGACCCAAAGTTCCCTTAAACAAATTGTGCAAAAAGACATAAGACTCACAGAAAGTAAACAATAAGACCGAATGACATCTTAAAACAGTTTTTTCCACTAAAGAATTTCTTCATTTATTGTAAATAATGCTAACTAATAATTTTGACTCTAGCCCTAATAATCTTTAAAATTTATGTACAGTTAAGCTGTGTAATAAATACGCGCATTTAGAGATAATTGCATATTCTCATTTTATTGCCACCACACAAAAAATCTTGGCAAATATTCAACCGAAACCAAAGTGTTTGCGGTGAAAGTGTTGTTTTGTGGTATTTCTCAAGGACACTACAAGGTGAGAGTTACTGCATACTAATTACATATGCAGATGGGTTGTACAGCTATTTATGTACAGTTGTGAGGCATAAAGAAGCAGTGCACCATATAGTTTTCAATTTATGAAATCTGAAAATTGAAATTAGCTACTGAACATAATTTTTTGAGATCGAATAACGCGCAAGAATTTTCTGTTTGCAAACAGTTTTGTATCCTGAGAAACTATTAAGTATTCCAATACCGAGGCATTAGAGTACGAATTGTCTAAGCAAGTAAGGAATAGAGAGACGTATGCTTGATAATAAGTTGTGTCTTCGGAATAATTCATTTAAGCGCCCATGAAAAGATTGAAATAGAAGACCCAAAATTCAAGTCTGAAATTCTTCATAGATAAAATTCTAAAAATTTAGATTTTATAACATCTATGAGAAGTAAAGCTTTGATAGAAAGCTAAGTACTCCAAATAACTTTTTCAAGCTTCAATACAAATATTATTTCTAAGAACTTACTAGTGATTAAAATTGAATTTAAAATTCAACCTTTGTTTCGCTTCTAATGATAAGTTTAAAGTCACTTAAGCAAAAGGAAGCAAATCTATTCAACTTTAATTGCAGTTTTCGTGAAATAGACTAAACGCCGGGCGTCAAATAAAGTGACTTTGTGGGAAGTTTCAACACAAAGACTAGGCTCAAGAGAAATAAGTAGTGCAAGACCTGATTATTTTAGCAGTAACAACATTTTAGTTAGCAATTTTCTGGAGGAATACGTTAGATTCTGGCAACTTAAAGCTTTATACGCTTGAAGTAATTTGCTATGCTATTTTTTGGATAATTTAGAACGGGCTTTTTAGCAGTTTTCAAGGTTTGACTGCTTTGCGCTGCTTTAAAGCGTGCTGTCAAAGCTTTTTTGATGATTGCGCTTGACTTGAAATCATTTTTTAATTTTTTAGATTATCTCATTTACTTAACTATATAGGGATTCAGCATAGAGGCGAAAAAATACCGAAATGCATGCATGAATAGCTAGAGGGCGCTGCTGCGCAGTTATATGTGTACAAGAATTTAAGAGCAATTTCCTTCAACACTTTCATTGAATCGCGAAATTATGTATACCACGTACCGTTATTTGAAATTTACAAATTCAATAAACTCGCGTTAGTGTTGTTATTTTCAAGCACACAGCTGTACATACTTATGCGCTGGTAACTACTTGACTTTAAATATTTCACATGATTACTTCATGCCACCATAAATACTTGGTCTTGGTCCCAGGCACTTTTTACCGCAAAACGCAACCGTTTGTGGAGGAATTCTTACACGTGTAAGGGCATAACGCTGCGATCGGATTTGCATAATTTTTTGGCTCAGTGCAGCAGCGTCATATACACATGCACGGGTATGACAGCCATTAGAATTTACAAGACAATATTTCAAGTGACGCGTGGCACTCGAGTTGCATTTCACTGTTGTAGTTATTGTTATTGTTTTTGTTTTTTTTTTTTGTTACACATACAATAAGTGAATTTGTATGTATGAAAGTGGTGAATAAAAATGCATGTGGGGCTGTGTGTGTATGTATGTGTGCGTGTGTGACACCAAAGTCAGCCGCAGGTAAGTTGAAAACAACAAAATAAATACAAAAACAAACGCATACACACATATTTGTTGTATAATATGGTGAAGGGTGACGCGGGCAGTTGGTGGCGCCACACACAACCTTGATTGAAGTGATTCGCAGCACAACGGAAGCTGACATTTACATTTCAGAGCATAAAAGGATATGAAATGCATTATACAAGCGAGCGAACGAGCGGCAAACAGCGCCATGATGTTGCAACTGTTCACAATGCAACTAAAGTGGTAGTGTATGTGTGTGTGTTGTCGCGAGGCGGGGAGCGAAGTGCGGCACTTCCAAGGTGCAGAGTGATTACCATTTGCGGCACAGCTTTGGGTGCGTCTAAGTTCTGATGGGCGGATGTCCACTCACACGAGCGCCTGAGAGCATGAAAGCACGTGTGGGTGAGCGGGTGAGTGACGCGCGACGGCACAGCAATGTGACAGCGCAAACAAAAAATGTAAAATAAAAGAAATGCACTCGCACAAAATCGAGCAAATAACTTTTCCAACACATATGTCACATATGCCACATATATATGTATGTATATACACATGTGAGTGTATTTTATATTTTGCAAAAAGTTATTAGTGTACTCAGCGTCAACATTTGCATCTAAACAAATTTCAGTTACGGTTATTGCTTACTTTGAAATGCTCCCAAGGTAGCATATGCACACGTTTCCACTTCTATGCCACTCTATATACCTTTATGCGTGTGTATATTTTTGTATTTACTCAAGTGCAGCTAAAATAAATACAGTTCACAAATATTTATTTTGAAAAATTTTAAATGCTGTAGTGCAGGCACAGGTTGCCTGGCTACAATTATTGTGTGGCTGTGTGGGTATATCAATATGTACTAGATGTATGTGTATATAATATATGCACATAGCATACATAATATAAATACATACATAGCATATTTTATGCACGATTTGTTTGCACCTTTTTGCATCATTCTATGCAGCAAATCAGTTTCAACGGATTATATGCAACGGGCATGACCGCCAATGTGATTTGCCCGCATATGTATGTATGTATATATGTATGCAGGTATGTTTGCTAACGGTAATTACACTTTCAACAATTGGCAGTGAAAATATTCAGAAGCATTTACATTCATATTAATGTCAAAATTTGTTTGCCCTTTATTATGTGACGATGTGCTATGCTATATGCTATTCTATGTTATTATATGTTATATTTAACGAAAATATTTTTTTAATTTTTATTATGTAATGTTGTGCTATGTTATGCTATGCTATGTTATTTTATGTTATGTTATATATTTGGCAGCAATGAAATTTTAATTACTGTAAATATTTTTTCGCTTTTTATTATATAATGTTACGCTATGTTATGTTATGCTTCAGTTAAGTTATGTTACGTTATTTTATTTAATCTTATGTTTGGTTATCTTATGTGAAATTATGTTCAGCTATATGCACCAAACATAGCGAAATATCACATACAGTGTCGAACAAAACTAAAGCGTAACGTAACATAATAATTCATTTTACACTTAAATATGACTTAAAGATTAACAATATACATCAAATAGATAGGAAAAACTAAAGCATATTACATATAGTTAAAAAACAAAAGCTTCACATCTTCGTGACACAGATTCAATTAAATTGTTTAAAAGCCCGTTAGACCTTATTAAAGAGAGTCCTTGGTTTTATAATTTTCCCGCAAAATTTTCCGATCTACAATTTCCCATCGATTCTCTATGGGATTGAGATCAGATGATTGCGCGGGCCACTACAAAACTTCTATTTTATTGGAAATAAACCAACCCTTACGCATTTGACCGTGCGCTTCAGATCGTTATAGTATTGGTAGTTCCATTTAACTGCATTTCCTTTTAAGCATATGGAAGCATAACTTACTTTATGAAATATTCTGCTGTCTTCCCAGCGAATCGAACAAACTATAGCAGATGCTCAAACAAACGGGGAGGACTTGTAGTTATGATTTACATACATTCACAATAGTAAAACTCATCTAAAATATGCAAAACAAAACTTGGTAGCACTGAAGTTAGCGGCTATACTACTTTAATGAGGTATCACCATACCCACTCGCACAGATTTAACTTGTTAACTCTATTGTTGCTTTTACATGTAAGTTTTTTGTCAAGAGAGCAGACGCGGTTAGAGAAATGACGAATCGAAGACAGCTATTATCTTGCCATACTATGCAAACTTACGTTATATTATACTTAGTTACTAATAAAACCGTTTTCGCTTATTATCACATAGTTAAGAAACATATAGACTAGTGCAGAAGCCTAGTTTATACCTGAAAGCTTTCTACTACAGAAAAATTAATTCAATTGATATGTAGTATTATGGTATATTATATTCATATCTCGAAATTTAGGTTAACCAAAAGCGCAAAATTACATATTTCAATTGTTGGAAACTTTAGAAATAAAATATACAAAAAAGATCAGCATGTAACGAGCTGAGTCGATTAAGCCATGTCCGGTTGTCCGTCTATATATACGCGAAGTTTTTGAGATATCGATCTGAAATTTTGCACACTTCCTTTTCTTCACAAGAAGCTGCTCATTTGTCGCAACCGCCGATATCGGACTACTGTAGCACATAGCTGCCATAGAAAATTAACGATCAAAATAAAGTGCTTGTATGGAAAACAACCAACAACATCATACTCAAATTGAAAACACCTCGAAATTTCGATTTCGTTGCTTTTTTTGCCAACTCACATTTTGCCGTTTTCGGTGTCAGGCGTCATACACCATTTACCCGGTGTAATTTGACGCGCTCCGCTGACAATCGCTGACCAAATGTAACACATAAGTAGCGGAGAGCACACTTACACACACACACACACGCAGAAACACTCCCACCCAACCAGCAGCGCATATTCGAATAAATTTTTCCACATTAATTATGAAAACCGCAACCGCAGCGCTGCAGCAAACCATTAAATTCATTTATTTTCATTTGAAACTGGCCGCTGCTGCTGCTGTGAGCGATGGCCACTGCCGATTCGGAATTTAATTGCTTGTAATAACTTGGCAGCGCAGGCAGAGTGGGCGTACGCCAAAATGTGTCCATGGCGTGGGCTGACGTGTGAACATAATGCGCACTCACACACACACACAAGCACATAACCATCGAAAAGCGCAAATCAGAAGCCAAAAAGTGACGGAGTGGCTGCGTGACAAGTGTTCTCTGCTCAAGCTGATGGTGGCCACCACAGCGCTGATGCGCGGTGAGTTCTCAATTAATTTTCCGCTGTTGCCGCTATTTGATGTACCGTTTGGAATTTTGCGCAAATTAAATATTATAAATTAAGATTTGAATCACAACAAATGAGGCAATAGAGAAAAACAAAAGCAAAAATCTCATTTAATCACGCTCAATTATGCTCCCTTATGCATTACTCACAAAGTACTTGAATATATAATTTGATGGGTATAATTACATTTAACACGTTAATTATTTATAAATTTTTATATATTTACTTTCTCTTCTTTGTTTTGGCTAGATCTGTGCAAAGTTACAAATATTTGTGTTAATTAGCTGTGACTACCATAAAATGCTGTTGTTGTGTACGTTGCCTACATTTTGGCGCGGTACTTAATGCAAAAATGAAATCACCAAGGTATTAATTTAGAGAGTGAAGCGATGAGCGCATTTTTGGGCATAAATAAATAAAATATTTATTACTCGAATAATTATAGCTTTTAAGTAACTGCAGAGCTATTTAGTTAAGCGATTCTTTTATATATTTTAATATAAGTAAATAATAGATTAAATAAAAGGACCATAAGAGAATGGACTGGTTTAAAATTAGGAAAATAGCATGCGTTGTGGAATTGACAATCGCAAAAAAAGCTTTACTAGGCTTTGGTTTTTACAATATTATGACAGAAGTAATATGTCAAATTTGTTAAAATTCAATAAGGATTACCAGCTTTCTCTCAAATTTCAATAGATTTTCGCTGCCAATGCAGCAATTCTTACAGTGGCGATAAGGAACATTCATCAAAATATGATCAGCCGATCGTTTATTGGCTTAAATCTACTACAAGTGAGATAATATGCGAATCCGCTCGAATATAGATTCATTTACGACAATCCAAAGCCTTTTTATCAAACTCTACCACAATACTGATACTCCGAAAGCCAGTAATTACAATATAACGATGCAGTACCGTAAGAAATATTAGTTAGGAAAATACCACAGAAACAAGCTACTTCTTAGCTATAGTCCAATCGACGCTAAAGTGGAAAAGGCGATTAGGAGCATTTTTGGGATTCTTTTTTTGGAAGAAGCATTTTATTAAAAAAAAAAAGTACAAATGTACAAAATTTGATGTACTTTAATAATCTGCCATTTATTTTGAAAAAATTTGTATACCCTTGCACCCGTAGCCGATCTCAAGAAGTACCTATGAAAAAAGCTATTTGGCGGTAAGCAAATCTTCTGCTTAAAATTAACTCATATCCAAACAGCCAAAAAAAAAATCTATGATTAAAATAGATTAGTACAGGCAATGACTGAAAGACTAGTCAAGATTTTAATTTTTGACAAAATGGCAGCTTCCAAACAAAACGTAGTTTTTTTGTGAAAAAATTTACACTTCATAGTGGCTTGAAAAATGAAAAAAATGAAATGAAATTGTTATCAAAAATCGTATTTCTTCAATCATTACCAAACAAACATATCTAAGAAGAGCTTATGGAAATTTCAAGTTGGTGGGCGTGGCCATTTCGGCGAAATGTTTCTCACCGGCTCTGAAAACATCATTTCGAGAAAAAACGTTTAAATTTTTGGGAGTCGATTATACTCATTGTTTTTACAAATACTCGCATATCTCCGAAACTATTTGCAGGGTCAACTTCAAATTTTCCGAGAATATTCTCAAATAGGTTTATATGTGAACAAAAAAAATCGATTTCTTGAAATTCACAAGTCGATATAACCGCTTAAGACTATAAGTCTCTATCTGACGTCACAATATACTATCATTAGCACCAGAAGTTAGATGGAGAATGTACTACAATGACAGCAAAGTTTTATATTGGCACATAATTAGACAACTAATTCGTTTAAATTAAATATTTTTCTCGATATTATTTGAATACGCGCTGGTGGCTACAGTGAAATAATTTAGAAACCTGCTGCGCCATCTGGAGTTGGAATATCAATTATTAAAGGTAATATTGATCACTATCAGAATAGATTTTCTTTGGGATATAATTTGAAACATTCAGTGGATTATTTAAATCTCGGAGCAGGTGGATGATCCTACGGATTAAGAGTGTTTTACCAAAGGTTGGCTGGTTTACCATGGTCCAAGACAATTAAAGACTTTAGTATATTACTAAAAATTTCTGGAAAGTTTGGAATACAAAATTAGTATAAAAGTTATCCAGCCTTTAATATGGAAAAAACAAAAAAACTTCGTTGCCAAAATGGTCATTTACGGTTATTGAAGCAAACGCTTCCAAATAAGTATAAAATTTCATTTTAATTAAATTGTTAAAATTACATAAAGTTTTTGCTCTGTATGTAGACGCTTGTCTTTCACTGTATGTACCTGCGACATCTGCAGAATTAGGCTTTAATCGAGAGATTTTAGCAGAAAACGATAAAGAATGAAATCCAATTTTATGGTTTCGATTTATATGCGATTGCCACAACAACTAAAAAAAATTAAAGTTAGCTATTGTTTGTTTTATATAACTTCCGGTGACTGGCACTAAGCAAAAACAACGCAGGAAACACAAAAGTCTAGCAGCTAGCTAACCGCATAATAACAATGCCAGAGATAACAATTTATACAAGACACAATAAAAATAATCAGGAGCATAACAAAAAATCGCTACACACACATACATACTCATACAGGCGCTACATGAGCCGTTAGCCAGCAGATGTGCGTGGAACTTATTGCAACTGTCATGGCTGACACTGATTGCTTTGGATACCAAACAAGGCAAACACATGCACGTTTATACATTGGCACATATACACACACACACACACTTGCATTGCAGTGCGATGCATTGCGTGTGGCGCTCATTTCCATAAGAAACAACAACATACGAATGTCACGCACACATACACACACATCACCTCGTACTCAGCCTCTCGTGACACAAATTGTTATTGCTATCAGCCCAAAAGCACGCTACACAAACCGCCTAATATTTTGGGTAATTTCTGTGCTGGAACAGGGCTGCACCCTTCACACTTGCAATAAGCGAATTCTAAACCGTTGCCACCGCACACACATCCATACACACCTATTGTACATACATATGTAATTCAGCAACCACAGCCCGACTGTTTCGACTGCGTTTCGGCTTCACGCAACAAAACATTCTTCGCAATTTATTGCTTTCATTCATGATTGCGGAAAATATGCCGAAATGCAAAACCAAATACATAATCCACCGTTGTATGTATGTGCGTATGAATGTAGGCATGAGTGCGTTTCGGCGAATTGCTACAATTTGAACTTTGTAGTGAAATTATAGAGGTAAGAAATATAAACTTTTTAGGGGGGAAGAACAAAAATTACAAGTGGCTGCCGAAACTGTGTGAGCGCAAAGTTCGAAATAAATTACAGCAGTCGGAACAAGAATTAATGGTCAAAAGTTTGAAGTGTACCTGAGAAATGCGTAAAGAGTCGGACTTTAGCCCTAAATTCTAATAGTTTTGCTGCAAAATATTTTAACAGTTACAGTGCCATCTGTCACCACATTAAGTGCCATGTTTTAGCGAATAAAGTAGAAAGTCATCAGTATAAAACTTGATGCAACGAATTAAAACTGGCACTTGAGCTTTTACAGCTTGGTGTGTACTAAAAATGCATGATCCCGTAATTTCGGGATTAACAACTGCAGTGCCGAAAAATTTCGGGGTTTGCATTTTTTTGATTTGACGGTAAAGTTTGTAAAACTTTGGTAGTCTACATAAAACAATAATTTTTGTCAGTCAAGATTTCGAAGAAGTGAACTGAAATGAAAATGGTTTAACAACGAGCATATACCTACATATATGCGGATATTAAGTTCAATAAAAAGTAAGACACTTTAGTTACCCGAATGTAACTATAAAATGCAAAAACTGAGTTTTTCGACGTTCATATGCAATTCTGACAGACTTCGGCCGATTCTTAACGTGTATCTCTCTCGCTCTCTCTCTCTCTCTCACTGTCTCTCTTTCTCAATGTCCCTCTGCCTCTCTCTCACTGTCTCTCTGTCACTCTCTCTCACTGTCTCTCTGTCTCTCTCTCTCACTGTCTCTCTGTCTTTCTCTAATTTATTTATTAAGTCCAAATTATTAATTGAAGAATCAGATGGAACACTTTATCTAATATAGCAGCTACATATGACAATTAATGATGATAACATCGGGAAAGTTGAAGAAAAAGTGCTTGAAAATCGTAGCGTTGGCATCAGAGAATAGCAGAATAGCTCAACAACTCTCATGGATCGACTCAATATATTTTGGTTAATAAATATTGCATATTCATATATGGTATATTAGGCATAAAAGCCACTGTATTGCTGGATCACAAGAAAGAAAAAAATATTTCAAAATCGGTACCAATATTTAGACATCTAATCCTTTCGTACTACAGTACAGCAGTTTATTTTTCACTTCACTGTACAGGACCACAATTGGATGTTAGTATCACCTATATTTGTATTAACTTAAATTTTTCGTACAATATCAAATACTTATTGACAGATATACCATATATCGTATTCAGCAAACCGGTTTGAAATTCTTATATTGGGTATATTCGGTTAGTATCGAAGCGGTTTTATACATTTTTTGCATCGCAACATATTATTACAAGAAAAGGATGCTTTCCGTATTTTAGTAATATATCTCACATATTGACCGATATTTACCGTAAAAAGTCAGCCATAGCCACATATAGTATCTGGGAACCCGATCTCGCTCATTTTCACATCGTCATATAAGAATGTTCACATAATGTTGTGCATTAAATTTGGTTAAAATTCGCCGAGAGGTTTCTGAAATATAGTATTTCACTTAAAGGTTGGTGATCGCACGTCTATTGTCAAGTTTGATGAAAGAGTATAATAATAATTCACAATACTTGCTAATATCAGAACCAATACACCATAATAGATGTGCAATTTTGGTTCTGGTTTTGGTTAAATGTAGTCTGCTGTTTGAAAATATGGTGTGTATAGCAGAAGGAATAAGAGTAGACATGGACTTAAGGGATATATAAATATATTTAGTTTGAATTTGATCGATCAGTATGGCAACTATGTATATATTATAGTGGTGCAATCCGAACAATATCTTCGGAGATTGTAGCGTTGTCTTGGACAATAAGCTATGCCAAATTTCTTGAAGATATTTGTCAAATAAAAATGACTTCTAAACAAGAATTTGATTTTGATGGAACAGTGTGTATGCTAGCTATTTGCTATAGTGGTCCAATCTGAATAATATGTTCGGAATTTGTGGGATTTCTTTGGATATAAACCAAGCCGAATCTTTTGAAAATATCTGGTTAGATAAAAAGGTTTTCTATACCAGTAATTGATTTTGATGGATCAGTTTGTATGGCAGTTATAAGCTATAGTGGTCCAATATCGATGATTGCGACAAATGAGCAGATTTTGTGGTAGAAAATTTCTGACCGATAATTCAAAAGCTAAGGGAGTAGTTCGCGTATATACCAACGAAAATGCTTAAATCGACTCCGGTAGTTACGCTGATCAGTAATATATATATATATATACTTGTATATATAGGGTATACTATTATATTCAGGGTATAAAAATTAAAACAGAGACAAGTCTGTCATCCATTAAATATCTAATTCAAGCTTAGAAATGAAACTGAGTAAACTGACCTAACACGGCAAATGAGTGCAATAATTTGAAATTGCCCTAGCTTTTTAGCCCTCAAATTCCTCTCCTCTCTGCATGCGCAAATCAGCAGATAAACTTTTCGCTGAACAAATGCTGGCGGCAATCAATTAAAAGCGACACAAATGAGCTGCTAATTCGCCGCGCCAATTGATATTTCATATCCCTGTGCAAATTTTGCAACAAAAAAAGCGCAAATAGCCGACAACCAAAGCAAACACACAAACAAAATTTCGAAAGCATATAAATATACACACATAAGGTGCTGGCATAATTCACCTGTGGCAACACTGTCAACAGCACAAGCAAACAAATAATAACAGCAATTTGTGTGTGTGTGATCCCCTAAATATACATATAAATGTATGTGTGTCCGTGTGCCTTCCTTAATGCGGCTGTGTTTGAGTGTCGCGCTCTATTTGTGATTCATTTGGGAGCAGCAGCAATTTCGGTTGCAAATTGCCTTGTTGTTGTTGCTGTTACATTTGGTTTGCTCTCCTTCGTCAAATCTTATTGCCACGTTTATTACCGTTATATCAATTGACATCTGCAGGTGTCATTCGCATTTTAAATGAATTATGATCAAAATCAGTCACTCTCTCATGACTCTTCGCTTGCTTAAGCGCATCGTTTTGGGGCGTTCTCGTTGCTTTGTTCGTTGATTTATTCACGCCGCATGCGAGCGCTTGCAACATCTGCAAATTCGCATTCGCATCGGAATACTTATTTGCAGTGCAAAAATTGTCAAAAATTGTACAAAAATATACATCGAGAATTTCAAATTTCAATGAAACATGACAATTTATTGGAGCTTTTATTTCGCATTGCATTTGCCAAAATCGCACAAATGACTTTTCGTTCATTCGAAACTTGATTAATCGCCGCGAAAATAGCAAAGTGCATCCCGATGAATGCGGGCATAATTTTCATCAATATACATTCATTGGTTTGATGTGCAAATAAATTATGGACAAAAAGCTAAGGTTATATTAATTTATAAATAAATTTTAAATATTACAGTTCTGTGCATAATAAAAGTATAATTCAAATTAAAAAAAAAAAAACAAGAAAAAACGGTTGCACCGAAGCTATAATATCCTTTACAAATACAAATGTTCTTTACAAGACTTTATTCCGATCGTTCAATTTGTATGGCAGCTATATGCTATAGTCATTCGATCTGAATAATTTTTTCGGAGATTAGATTGTTGTCCTAAATAATAATCCGTGCCAAATTTCGTGAAGATACCTCGTCAAATGAAAGAGTTTCCCATACAAGCACTTGATTCCGATTGTTCAGTTTGTATGGCAGCTATATGCTACCAAAGACCAAAGAGCAGCTTCTTAGTGGGGAAAGGACAGGTGCGAAAATTCAGATCGATAGCTTAAAAACTGGGGGACTAGTTCGTATATATACAGACATACGGACATGGCTACATCGAGTCAGTTCATCATGCTGATCGTTTATGTATATATTTTATAGGATCTCCGAAATTTCCTTCTGGATGTTGTATGTCACAGGAACCTGAAAGCTAGTATCGTTTTCTGGGGAAAAAAATTTGGAAAACATCGAATTAAATATACATCGATTACAGCAATCTTTTCGATACCATTTTTCTAATCAAATTGGTGTTTTTTTAGAAATATCCCTCAATCGTGGTGATTACATTTTCATTGCATCAAAATTTGTTTCCAGCGAGCATTATCTTGAAGTCTGAGGACATGATCATCTTTTTTGGAGGCCAGATAACAGTCGCTAAGTCGCTTTGTGGTATAAGTAGCATTATTTATTTCATCAAAAAAAATCTTAAAATTTTTTTTTATCAGATTCTTCAAAAGAATAACTTGCGTCACTTAAAATGCTAGCATCTAACATAGTATGTTATTCAATTCCGTCGGACTGTAAGTGTGTCAGTATTTGGTAGCCCATTAATGTATGAATATTAGTAATTTACCTACTTATTTACCCTTAATACTGCAAAGAATATTGCATTGTTTTGATGAAAATAAATTTTATTTATTACCATACTTGCTCTGAAATTTAAAAAGCTCTGGAGCATATAGAATGGATGATTTTTAGATATTAAAAGGTCGAAAGATTTTCCAGCGTTAGATTGACAAGTCTACAAACCTTTCGCAAGAACATACCGAAGGAACAGAGAGTAGCAAAAAATATAATCAAATTTGACTGATCTCGCAAACCGAATCGTTGAAAAAATGTTCCTGGGTTGCTATAACCTTTTCAATGTTCATGTGAAGTTTGATAATTAGTGCTTATTTGTTAGCTGTTTGCTTGCGACGTGAAAAGTTTCTGGCGATTTTTACTATGGAAAAAGAAATTTAACAACGAGTTTGCTTGAAATTTTTTGTTTCCAATGAAATGTTTTGGGTAGTCTACTTTAACACGAACACAAGTATGGCTCGACGAGACACATTTTGGTTAATGTTTTGAGTATAAAGCATGTGAATGCTAAACTCTGTACAAAGAGAACTGAGTCAAATAGCTAGGAACGTAGCTGGGAACCCTACATTCAGCAAACGCATCATAATAGCTGAAACCGAATAAAATCAAAATTCGCGTAAGGCACTGAAGGCGGATGGATCGGAGTGTTAGTATGCTTGTATTGGCTTAGGAGCCTATTTTGAAGCCGGTAACAAAGCTTTGTTTAAAAATAGGTGCATTATTTTTTTTTTGTACGTCTGGTTCGAATTTGATTAGCTGATAAAAATGGTATTTAAGAAGTCAAGAGTTTACTTAAGTATAATAAAGTTAAACATCATTATTGCATTTCCATAAGCACCAAATAAAAGAGTTGTTTTTGTTGTCAGTGTTGTTCAATGTTTAAGAAGATACATAATAAAGTTAGTTAAGAAGTTAAGAAACCTAATAAAGTTAAACGCGGAAATGTCTTTCAAACATTATACAGTAATCACATGGCGCACATATAACAGTGATCAAGTTTTCTAACAATTGCTCAGGTTTAATCTAGTCTATAAGCCAAATAAATTTAGTTCATCTGGATTATAGGGAAATATAGGCTTACAAATATCACTTGATCTCAAATGAAAGTGACATTGAATATTGAGAGAAACTCTACTAATTGCTTCCCCATTCAAACAAAAGCTCAAAAATGGCTCCACACATTACCAAACTCATCAAACCCATCAACATCAAAAATAATGAACTTAACACCACAAATCGAGGGAAAAATGTTTTTACTGTACCGCATGCATGAATCCCGAACATATTGTTTTCATTTTTTAACAGAATATAAATATTTCCGTCAAGTTAATGGAATGCATGTCGATTTTAAAGTGCGCGCAACCGGATTAACTTGTCCATATGGTAATTGAGGATGTAAATATTTTTTCAATTCGTATTTTTATTTTTAAATACTCACAATACCGCTGTTAAAGCTTTAAAAACAATATTTCACACACATTAAATAACTGTGCATTTTTAATGGTGGACAGGCATTTGTATGTATATATCTGGTTGAGGATTTAAAGGAAAGGCGAGCCCTCGCTAGACTGCCATTTCTTGTGACCCGCTATATTGCGTATATATGTACATGGTATGTACATATATTTAGGTATATGTGTATGTAGTTATATATAAAATGTATTTTCGTAGTACTATAGCTAGTTTGTGGTCAGTGAACACGCAATCCTTTTGTTCGCGCTCTTTCATGTATGCATTTGTATGTAAGTGTTTCATGCAAATTGTTGTGGATTTGTATGTAAATAAATGCATAACTCGCATATAACACCTAATTAAAAATAAGAGTAAGTTCTTAGAATTCGAACTAGTACCTGATAACTTTAAACACATAACCAGCTGACTTCGCTTCGTCAAACTTTGAAAAATGAACAAGAAAAAAATTTCACTTCGACTGCACCGAAGCTATAAAACCATTCACAGCAGCATTTTTTATAGCAACTATATACATATAACTAAATTTGAAAAGGTAAACGGCCGACGGTTTGCATTCAACGGAAAACATTTTAATAGTTTTTTCTAGCTCCATTGTTTGATATAAACAACCTTCAAAACGAATTAGGGTTAGTTTATAAGGAAAAGGGATATTACAGTTGTCCGATCTGAACAATTCGTTCGGAGATTGTACCGTTGCCTTGAGCAATAATATATTTCAAATTTGGCGAAGATATCTTGTCAAATAAAAGTCATTTCCACACAAAAACCTGATTTTGATTAATCAGTTTTTATGGCAGCAATATGCTATGGGGAACTGATGTCAAAAATTTATTCGGAGATTATAATGTTGCCTTGGAAAAGAATCTATGCCGAATTTCGTGAAGATATCTTGTCACATAAAAAAGTTTTCCATATAAGAACTTGATTTTGGTCGTTCAGTTTGTATAGCAAATATATGTTATAGTGGTCCAATATCGGCGATTCCGACCAATAAGTAATTTATTTGAGAGAGTGTGTGCGTGTGCAAAATTTCATATCGATATCTCAAAAAGTGTGGAACAACTGATTTAATATGGGTTAATCACACGTCAAATTTCTTTCTAAACCAGTATTACTTTATTACTTTAAAACTAAATAGGTTCCGACCAGGATTCAAGTAGTCGATTGTTTTCATTTCTATATAAATCCATCGATTAATAAAAAAGTGAGGTTAGCCGGGTGTTGAAACACCAATTGGTGCAATCAATTGTTTTAATACTAATATTATCTACGCATAACAAGTAAATGAACAATTTTGTCCTTCAGTGTATATACAAATGTATATTTCTCTCCACTCAGCTAGTAAAGCACGATGTGTCGTCGAACCGCCTATTTGTGTCCGATATGCTTAATACGTGTAAATATCTGTGCAAAGTAAGCATTGATCAACGTCCGTCGTTCCGACTGTGTTTGACCGTTGTGCGAATTTATTATTCAATATTTGTTTGTGTTATTTATAGCACCGACAGAAATCGAAGATAATACGAGTATAGCAGCGAATGGCATGTTGAGCTATTAAAAGCATCAACACAACAAAAATCAACAAACACACATACATAGACACAAATGACTATGATCACACGAGCATTAAGGTTAATTAGTATTTTGCGGACGACAGCAAGGACAATAACTAACTGTATATGTATATACATAGGTGTATATACAAGTATATGTACGCTTAGAATTTGCTTGTAGTATAGCGACGGCATAATAACTTTTGAAATGCCATCAAAAGCTCTGAGGATTATCTGGTTGAATAATGTTTGTTGTGTTCAATGAACGGAAATGATTCTTTGAAACGATTGGATTTTATTATTATACACGAGAACACACATACATAAAGGCTGCGCTAGTCATCAGCATTGCTCACACTAACCCACGGTGCTGGCAAGGTTCTGAAACACTTTGTTTGATGAAAAAGTGCTTATGCTGTGGTCTTTAAGAGATTTGTTTGCTCAAAAATATGAAACCCAACTTTATTCATTCATCAGTTCTTCATTTAGCTGACCACAATAAAGCTTAAAAGCTGCTTTGACTCTTGTCAATATATGTTTGTGAGTGTGTGGAAAATTGTGGCTTAAATGTCGCACAATTTTAATATCAACTTACCGACTTTTGTAAGTAACAAACAATAACAGACAGTTTCTTAATTAACCGCCGTAACAAATCAAAGTTGTCAGCTTATCCATCAGTAATGATGGATATGAAGATGTCATTAATGTATGTTTTATACGAGTATGTAATGAGACAGGATTAAATGATTTGTGGATTTTGCTTTTTTACTTTTGATGAAATCAATCACGTTCTTTAATTCTCGGCCATTCATTAACATCAGATGAGACAATAACCGTCTTCGTATCTCCCTTCTGTGCTCGTTCCGCTTGGTACCTGCTCGATTGTTCAAAAATGTAAATTCAGTTGAATTCAGTACAAGTGAGATATGAATACCTCAAGTAAGTAGTATAACTGCATATTATTCTATTTATATATACCAATCTATTATATTTAAAGAGTTGTTTGTTCGATTCGCAACTCTCGTAGATTTAATGAATCGAGGGCAGCTAACAAATCCTTCCAAAATTCATAATTAAGTTAATAACAAAATCATGCTTCAGATTTTCTTTAAAATTTCAACATTTATATTTCAATATAAATTCAGAGAAACCTAATTTTTAAAGAGCTTTCCCCATAATTTTCAATTTCAATACAATTTGACTCAAATCATATTATCATTTGCTAAAAAAAAGTAAACAACTTAACAAAATTTTTGCAGCAGGTGGCGCTGTTGTCGAGATGCATCAAAAAGGATCGTATTCAGGAGAGTTACGCGAGCGAAAATATTTTCTACAAAAATTTAAGTCAGTAAATTCAATAGAGCCGAGTTAGAGATAACAAGAGCGAATTTAATTTCTCTTAAAAGCTTTTAAACTCAAAGTAAGCTTTAGTATTTTATAACTTCCGAACTTTTAAACCGCACCAATCAGTATGCTGGGTGAAAAATTGTTGAGGCTATATATTTAGATGGTCGATTTTCTTTAGGGATCGAGTTTCTCAACAAACTGCCTTGTTGTTTCTAAGAAAGTTAGCTAGAAGTTCGTTTTAAACTTCATTTAAGAAGCTAACGTATTTTTTTCATATTTATTGTGAGAGAAATGTACTTAAAGCATAAATTATAAGTGTTAATTTACATCTTCGAACACATATTTTAGATTTTTACTCTGATATTCTATAACTATTTTCGGGAAGAAATAAAAGACTCTTTAAAACCTTAAAAAATTATTAGAATAAATTGTCTATCATTGGAGAAATAACTAGTTTATCACAACTTTGAATATTATCTTTTAAATTTTTTAAGCCTGATCATAATATTCTCGCTCTCTCACGCCTCTCATTATAAGCTGGATAGAAGCTTTTATACCAAGGAGGATCTCCTGCATAAAGTTCATGTTGGAACAAGTGAAATTATTTTTCTTTGAAAAATATTTTAAATTCTTCGAAATGTATTCTACTTAAAATATTTTTTTTTACGATTTCGAATTTTATACTCCTTGAAAACGTCGTAATGTGTTCACAGAAATTGCTTTTTGACGCCAGTGATGCTAAATAGCTTTTCAATTTACTATATTTATGAAAGTATTTTAAAAGGATATACAAAACCATTGAAGTAAAAATAGCTACATTAAACTAGATTGAAGAAGAAGCCAATTCGCGAGAGCTGCGTGGTAAGCGCGCGTGTTTAGTATATCAAAAATACATTGAAAGCGGAAAGAGAAGCAAGAGAAATTTATAAAAAAAAAAAAAAATACAACTAATCCGTGAGAGAACTAACATATTTCAACGTGGAAGATTTAGTACACGCGGAGGTGTTGCAATCAATTTATATAAAAAAATACGCAAAGCAACGAAAGCGTGAAAACCAAATGACGGTAAAAAAAACGGTAAAAATGCGATGCGCAAGTATTGATCGAAATGCAGAGCTGAGACACCCACACGCGCTCCAGCCAAAAACACAGTCACAGATACAGGCAACGAAAGCGCTAAAAAATTCGTTGCATGCGAAAATTTTTTTTGGCAACGCACCACAGCCAACACAACCCTGCCGAACCCTGCCCCAAACCTTTCGAGCTGCGCGCCACTTCAAATGCAATGATGCAGATTTCATTAAAATTGAAACATTTGAAACGCTAACGACACAAACGAGAACGCGCAAAAAATTAAGTGCTTATAGAGAGAGAGCGCAAAATGCAATGAAATAAATAAAAAATATCTATATACATATATTTATTCGCCACACTCACCTCAACGGATATAGTGAATAACGGTGCATGCACCGGCCCGGTTTGCGACTCCAGCTTATAGACCAAGCCATGACGCAGCTCATTCAGCATGGCGACGGTGTTCTTCGGTTGCGGTATGCGCTCCTTGCCCGTGCGTGGCTTCTTCTTCGGCAACACTAACAACAAAAAAGGGGAAAACAGCGATAAAAAAACAACATATTTAAATGCATAATAAATACTTAAAAATGGAAATGCATGGCATACAAAAGCAAATTAATTACCCCAAAAGCGGAAGCACTTGAAAGCATCACTGCCAACAACAAGACTACAACAAAAATGGCAATTGTGGCTGTCAGCAACTTTATGCAACTTTATGCAACTCATACTGCCAGCAAGTCAGCCAAACAGCTAGCTAGTCAAGCAGCAAGCAGCTGGCGACCGACAGCCAGCTAGTTAGTTAGCTAGTTTAAAGTCATGACGGAAACGAGAAAACTTCCGCTCCAATACAGTTATATTGTAGTGCACTTACCCGGATACTTTGAGCCCTCATAGCGACGCTTCGACGGTGACTTGCGACTGTAACCATTCATATTTGGATGATCTGGTGTTGGTAGTAGTAAAGGCTGTGCGGCGGAGAGCATGCATTTGAAGAGAAGAGAAAAATTGAGTTCAATTAAATTTGATTTCGTGCTATTGATAAATATCTAGTTATGTATAGTGGCATACAATACAAACATACAGACATAGATACATACATACAGACAGTATAATCAAGCGAACTAGGTGACACATTAGATTTTACACTTATTAGTATACTACTGAGGCTTTTGGCATATTTGGTTGCTTTTGCACAGTTAGTTATGAGTACATATAGACAAACAAACATTCGGTTATACATATATACAAGTACACTTATGTAACAATTAGTTTAATTAAATGCGCATATTGCCGGGGCTTTTTAAGGGTTAGATTTGAACTAGTATTTGATGTAGCAGAAAAATTGCAACAATATATATATTAATGAAAAAAAATTGCAACAATATATTAAACAAAAAAATTGCTAAAATTAATTTAAAAAAAAAATAAAAGTATATAGTAAAACTAAATATAAAAAAATATATATAAAAATTAATAAAAATAAAAAATCAAGTGACATAAACATAAAATAACAACAATAGTTAAATTAAAAAAGTTAAGTTAAGAATAAACATGATTCAAACATTTTTTAACAAATTTAATTTCAAACTATAAAAATTTAAAAAGAATTTATTTTACTGTATTTAATTAAGCAAAGAAATTTTCTACCCTGAACAGCTTATAATAGGTTTACTACGAAGTTTGTAACACTCAAAAGGAAATGTGGGAGACCGTATAAATAACCATGGAATGCTATACAAATACATACACCGAACCAGTCCCTCCATTTTTGAGATATCAATCTGAAATTTTGCGCACGTCTTTTTCTCTCAAATACATGTCCTTTTATGGAAAACTGTTTTATTTGACAAATTATCTTTACGCAATTCGGCATGTGTTATTGTCTAAGGAAATTGCAGAAAAAATGAAATTCTATGGAAAAAATGCAATCTACGAAGAAATTCTTCATCGTATTCCTATAGCAAATAGCTGGCATACAAACCGAATGATCGGAAACAAGTGCTTGCATAGAAAACTTTTTCATTTGACGAGATATCTTCATGAAATTCGGCATGTTTTATTGCCAAAATCAACGGCACAATATTCTAAGAAATTGTTGGGTTCGGACCACTACAGCATACAGCTGCCACCTAAACTGAGCGATCCAAATCAAGATCAAGATCTTTTCATACCCTTTTTTGTTATGAGAAATGCAACTATGAAGGGTATTATAGCTTCCTTGCAGCGAAAGTTTACGTTTTTTCTTGTTTTTAAATTAAAAATTAAATTAAATTATTATTTGAACAAACGCCACTTAAACAAATAACAAAAAGAAGTTGTACTGCTTTTAAATCTCATTTGTAAAAGATTTTGTTAAAAATAATTATTTTTTTAAATTTTTAACACATATTTTCTATAATTGCTGTATAATTTCTTTTAAATTTTATTTCGTTTTTTTTTTCGTTTAATTTTCATAAATATATTGCAATTAAATTTAAGACTTTAAACATTTAATATACTGATATTTTTTTTAATTTGTGTTATTTTTTTATTTGATTTAAGTAAATATATTTTTACAAATATTACTGTCTATCAAAATTTAACATTTTTTGGAGAGTTTTTTTTATTTTTAACTCAAATTTTGTGTTAATTCTAGTAAAAAATTATTTATATAAATATAATAAACCACAAATCGAAAACAAAAAATATTAAGAATATTAAACAACAACAAAAAATCGCATTTTAGTTATATTTATATTTGTGATTTAAAAATAAAATATATTATATTTTATTAATTATTTTTTTCTTAAGTTTTTATATGTATTTAATTAATAAGCCATTTTACAAAAGTCAAGGGTTACACAATCATTTGAAGTGACTTTATCAAATACAATTTTAGTCAATTTAACACATTTACACACAACATTGATTTAATTATATTACTTTGTTAGTAAAGTTAGGATTAATATGGGTTAGTGCACAGTAAGGGCTACACACATAGAGAGAAATACAAAAATAACATATATTTAGAGATAGTACTTATATAGGAGATACATATATTTACGAGTATATAATATATGGAAGTATCTACATTTAGTTAATTAAAAAAATTATAATTTTTTAATGTATATATATTTTTTAATTGAACAAATTTATATAAGTTTCTAAAATTATTATTAAAAATTGTGAATTACATTTCGCTTGCCCTGCGTAATAAGTTCAATTTCTCACACAGCATAAAATATTTTTCTTATAAATAAAATAACGCCAAGTCATATTACTTATACGTGTGTTATAAAAACCCGTTAGCTCGCTAATTTTATGACCAATTTCAGCAGCTGACACACACTCATACCACTTGTGATCCCACATTTGCTGCATTGCGGCAATTGTTTTCACTTTAATGGCTGCAAATATTGTACAATGTGTCAATAGCTTTTCAGTTAAATCAAGCCATTGACGCGTGAAACAAAAATAAAGTATTGGAAAATGATAAGATTATCAAAGAAATGGCTTTAGATAGGAAAATCACGGAATTGCGATAGAAGAGCAATGCCACACACACATATGTGCATACGAATACAAACATAGAAATTTGAGTGTGTATGAAAAGTGCATTTGTATATGTGAATGTTTACACACACAAACATACGCAAAGTGTGCGAAAAGCGAGGCAGAAGTAAAAAATTTATTTGCAAAGTGTGCCATATCAGGCATTCGTCCTTGCCCGAAGGCGCAGAGCCAAGCATTTGCCCCATTGCCTACTCCCTTATGCTTTAACTTTTTGTATGCTTATTTTTCTACTTATTCTTTGTGTTTTGGCAGTGCTTCTTGCGCAAAATATCTCCTGCTGCTATCTCTAGTCATTGCGGCTTTTGCTTTGGCACATTTGCCAACATTAATATCGTGTTACTGCTTTTTCTGGCATTCAACCTTTCTTACACATACGCCTAATATATGACATATACATATGCACAAAAAAACACCCAAACATACATATGTAATATTCTGCCAACCAAAAATTGCCGCTCAAGCCTTTCTTGACGATTTGCCAAAATTCACATTTGCATCCTCATTTCCATTCCAACACAGTTATTCGGCACAGAGCGGCTGTGAAGAGTTGCGACACTTTCTTTTCGGCACTCTCTTTTTTTCTTACTCATTACATTTTAGTGCTTCGACTGCCACGCTCACATAAATATTTGCGCAAAACACAAACTGAAATTATAGTGGTAAGGTAAGCAGAGGAGTAATGAGAGGAGGGGGATCTGAGCTGCTGCATTGTTTCCCAGCTTAATGAATGAAATCGGAATTGCTCTGGTGCATTTGCCGAATTTAGTGAATTCTTTAGAAGCGCATTAATTCGCTTGTGATTTGCATTTTCGTTGAGTAATTGATAAATTAAAAGAGAAATGGGAAATTAGCACAAGCAACTCATTGCAATTACATTAGTGGTAACGAAAAAAAGGAGAGGTATATATATACCATATATTATATTATATATATAGAATAAAGTATGTTAATCTCGACTGCACCGCGCCTAAAATACCCTTCTTATGACATAAAAGGGTATATAGAGATCTATATCTTGATTTCGGTCGATCAATTTGTATGACAGCTATATGATATAGTAGCCCGATCTGAACAATATGTTTGTAGATTGTACCGTTGCCTTGGCTAATAACTCGTGCTAAATTTCGTGAAGATACCTCGTCAAATGTAAGAGTTTTCCATACAAGCACTTGGTTGCGATCGTTCAGTTTGTATGGCAGCTATATGCTATGATGATCCGATATCGGGTGTTCCGACAAATGAGCAACTTATTGGGGAGAAAAAGACATATGCAAAATTTCAGACCGATATCTCAAAAACTTAGGCACTAGTTTGCGTATATAGCGACAGACGAACAAATAAATATACTTATATATAATATACAATATATTGACCGATATATAAAATATCCTGAGAAGTCAACGGGACGAAAGAAAATCTTCATATTCTGTTTTCATACCTTAGAAGGATCAGTAGAAGGTATAAACTTTCACGTAAATTTTTCGAAATGAGTTATTCTCGATTCACTACGATTTTACTCACTATACCTAGTTCTATTCGGATCACCGCAGTCATATATGAAAAGTGGCAAATTTCAAGAATTTTCATGGACAGTTAATGTCAAATTTCTGAATTTTTTTGGACGCGGAAAAACGTAAAATTAGAGCTATTCGGGTACAGCGTGTTTTGAGACCTCTATTTATTGGAGAGGCTGAAGACCTGCAACAAATCCACTATATATGATGCTGATTTTTTTTTATTATATATTTTTCAAAGTAGAAATTCTTTTAATCTTTCTTTCTGCTATTTTAAAAACTAAAAGCCTTATTTATAACTATATTATACATGACAAGTAGATCCAGTATAACAACCTTAGACAAAATTTTATTTTATAAAGTGCTAAATGTAAACTCAGAAATGTTGTTTCCGAGCAGCAGGGTTAGTAATGTGTTCAGTGGCAATGGGCAACATAAAATACTGTTAGAGCAACCATGAGTAGTAGTCAGGCAACTGTATACTAGTTTCTTTACATAATAGGGATATAAACTACCATAGTTCGCGACAAAGCTTCTGAAATGAGAATCTTTCGAGCATAAACATTAAATTAACATTATTTATAGTATTTTATCAGTTAAGACTATATCTGAATTGATTTAAAGGAATTTATGTTACGAAAAATTATTTCTGTGAAAATGAAAATTGTTTGTAGGTTATGCGATAGCACAGGGTACGACGCACTGTAATACAGTTGGTAAAGAAATCTAATGAGGGCTTTATGAATCACACTTTAATATTTTAAATTTGAATTTGGGTACTCGGGGACACGAAATTTTAATTTCGACATAAATGTCACTTCCAATTAAATGCAGCCTAAGCGACTGATAATAGTTTAGGTTAGGTTAGGTTCTGTAGTTGATCTCCAAAATTGGGATCCTACTAGAACTGCTAAATATAATCCTTTATGAAGCCAAAGAAAGTTCTCTAATTGGATCTTTTATATGAAAAAAGCTTTTTAAAACTATCACATATCAATACCCATCACATATCTATACCTGCTACAACACTGGGATCACCGATTGAGTGAAAAAAAGTAATTTTAGCCTTGAGTCCGACAATCAACAAGAAAATGTCAAAACAACTGTTCCTAGACCTAACTGCTTGCGATTTACCTCAAAAAAAAAAAGGATCTTGCAAGTGCACAAAAGCTTATAGTTGAAATGCGCTCTCACAGCTCACATAAGGCACAGAGGTCGGCAATACAAATACACAAATTTGAACAAATATTTATAAAATGTACATTTTTTCTTATCTTCTTCTCATATATTGAGCACAGCTTATACAAAAACCTGATTTTTTTAAATGCAGATAAAAATATGCTACCGCTTTGCCCAGTTCGTTTTAAAAATTCCAAATAACCTGAGAATATTCTCACAAATGTGCCAATTTAGCATGGTACATGCCACATTCTTATCTGACTAATGCGCAAATGGCCAACAAAAGCAAAATTGAGAGAAAATTTATTTCTATTTTATGACACTCGAAACCTTATTTGAATACAAATGCAAGCTGCACTTTGACGATAGCAAAATCAATGCTGTCGGTTGGTCACGTTTAAACAGGGTTTAAAATTTGTTTTTTTTTTTTCTTCGAAAAAGCTTTGCTTTAAGGCAAACTCAATAATAATGTTGTGAGAGTATAACAAGTTAAAAGTCACAAAAACAGTTGAACTTTTGATTTATAGCAGTTATTCGAATAATCATTGACCTACTATTAATCGATTCTTTTTATGCAATTATTCGATAAATTTATTATTTTTTATTGAAATTATAGGATATATAAATTCGAAAAATTCTGAAACCTCTCCATATATATTTTAATATATGTATAAACTATTTTTCGAAAAAAAAATATTTTACGCATTAACTTTTTCTTCTTTAGACCTATAAAAGTGTGTGTTTCTTAAAGTAAGTATATTCCCCAAAATCGGTATCAATCACCAAGCTATGGCACCCTGTATAAATATTTACATACAGTTGGAGTATACCTATAATATATACCCAAACAATATATACTAAAACAACAACAAAATATGGTGCAAATAGGAAAACCGGCAAGCAACAAAACTTTAATAATTTCACTTGAAATTTTGAATTTCGGTGCTAGAAAATGCAAACAAGCGCCGCAAATACACAATTACAACAACAGCAAGTACATAATTCCAACTCAAAGCGAAGCGTACAAAAAAGCATTATGGAGAGAATAAGCGGAAATAAAAGTTTGCAAAGTGTACAACACCAACTAACGGGTTTCACACTTGAAAATATATAATTTTTATTTTATTTTTTATTTTTATTTTATTTTTAATTTTTTTTTTAGTTTTTTCATTTAATATTCTCTAGTTCTGTTGAATAACATAACGCGGTGGTATGCAACTTTTTCTGTAACTTGGAAGCATACAATTTTGCTGCAACATGAGTACGAGTGCATATGAGTATACTCGAGTATTTGTGCGTAGCGTTGTGTGTTAGTCGTGCTGTGGCGTTTGAGTCTAGCTTCACTGCATATGAGTGAGCATATGTATATGCCCTTAAGTTGCAATTTATATTGCTCGCTCTTTCTCTCTCTTGAAATAGTTGCAGTTCTGAACGAGCTCTATGTGCCGAAATTGTTGAAAATGGAATTGCGATTGATTGTTGGCCATCAAACGGCAATGCGGTATTTATACTCATTTTTTGTGTATTTCGTTTTACACTTGTGGACGAAATTAATGCGCTTTATATAATGCATATTTATTATATAAAGAGAAATATGCAGAAGACACATTTCTTGGCATTAAAACGAAAAGAAATATGTCATGGAACGACAAATTGAAATAAATAATGAGAAATGATACCTTAGACAACTGCAAAGGAGTGGAGAAATGTAGAACTTGTGAGAAATAAATCTTATGTACCAACTTCTTACAACTTAAGCTTTAACGAATAATAATATTATTTCGAACATATACATAACCATTTGAACGTTTCCATGAGAGAATTCGCATGTAGAATTGCATCCACATATTGTAGATAGATTTTAACTCTAAAAGAAGTTGTATACATTTCACAGCAGTCAGAATATTGGTTCTGGAAGTAAGGCGTTTTATTATTTATATTTTGAGAAAAAATAGGTGAAAATTAATTTCGATGTGTTGTTCGTTGAAAAAATACTTCTGTTACCAAAACAGCGGCTAATAAGAGTTTTAAAAAGTCTGAGTCACGTAAAGCAACCATTATTTAGTAATTTGTGAAATTCAACACAAGTCATCACAAAACATACGACGCTCTTCCATGAACTTCCATTCCACAAAAAAAGGTTTTGAATGACCATAAAATGGGGTCGATATAGATATACTTATATGACACTCTACAGATACCAAAGAAACGTTTCTAAGCATGAAAATGGATAACTATGTATGTGAAAGTCCTGTGGAAAATGGATAGCGTAAAAACTCAGAATCGTAACAATGTACCAAGTCACAAATCAATAAAAAGGGCAGCAAATCTACTCCGAATTTCTTGCACATTCACCGCTTGCTACGGATCTGGCCTGCAGCGACTTTTTTTAGCGCTCGAACGAGACTAAGGCAAGTTTTAAGGCAGGAAAGTAGCGATTCGAACAAGCAACTGGTATAAATCATCAAATAGACTAGTATAAGCAAATAGTGAGAAATAGAGAGAGAGAGAGAGAAAACAAAGCATTTCTATGAAATAGGTATCTACAAACACCCTTCAACTAAATATAACTGTAGTACTTTGTTGTTGCTGAAACCGATCCTCAGTTGTGTTTAGTCATGCGGTCAGTTAGCTTTAGCACGTTAATTTTTTTTTTGTTTTTTTTTTTAAATCGGGCGAGTATGGTACTCGGATACTATTGCACGTATTCTCTTAAAATTTGAACTGTACCTTCATATTAATATTATCTAGTTAACCACAAACGATTTTTTCGTTATTATTGCAACTTTTTTATGAATTATTTACTGCTCATTATTTCGGCCAAAACTTTAATTTTTACCGACAATTTTCCCAAACTGCGGTGTAGCGAAAAACACAGTTTATACTTATAAAGTTTAAGATCACGCTTTTTTATTTTGTTTAGATAGTACGCGTTCCTTCCTCGAGCAACCACCGTCAACCATTGAAGCTTTCTGGAGAAAAGTGATTCCAAAGCTTGGACTAGTAGCCGCCCTTTCGTAACAAAATATTCATATTCAAATTTTTTGTGCACTGAAATATATTTTTAACAGTTTGAGGGAGAGAAATTCTTTTCTTACTGGCAAAATAAATTGTAAAATTTAGGCAATTTTAATGGCTCTAGACTAGCCACTTTTAACGTTTAGTCTAACTGATTTCTCATTCTACAAAAGAACAATAAATACAATTACTCATACTATATTTACTATATTACTATATTCTCGTTTTTAACGACTTCAATATTGTAAACCACATTCCGTACTATTTATGCCCCTTCAAGTGGCAAGTAAGCAGCACCTGTCAACTAGTAAATAATTGGTTTTCCTGCAGAACTGTTTTACTCGAGGAGGAACGCGTTTTTTTCTTTAACGACTCATGTTCTTTTGAATTAAATAAAAACATTATTTAAAGCTAATCAAAAACTAAGCGATAAATTGTGCATTTGATTGCCTTCACGCAAATGAAATTATTGCAAATAAACAATGCCATGCAACACTGAGCACTGAACGACGGCCTCGATTGCAGCAGGAATGACTTGCCAGAAGTAATACGACAACAAAGAACCACTGTACGTGTTGTCAAAGCAGGTGGGAGAGACGTACGCTTCGAAAACACTTCAAAACGTGCGCTAGTTTTAGATTTCGAGTATGAATTTGCAATTTCGGTTGCTAAACGATCGCCTTTTATGGAAAATAACAAGCTTGTCGTAAATTAAAATCATTTCATATTAGCGAGGGTGAAAAACTTTGACGAAAATCATAAAAAAATAATTTAAAAATAAATATAATAATTTTTGGAGTTTGAGAGCGCATTTGCTGCGGAAACTCGCATATGTTTTCATTGACAAAGTTAAATTATCGCCAGTTTATTATGTAGATCAAATCGGCTAAACCAAAGAACGAGTGGAAGCGGCCGAAGAACACCGCAGCTGGTAACACCCACAGTTAGCAAGGAGCTGCGAGCTTTTAACAAACTCTTAAGCTCACACCACACGCGCCCAAAACCGGAAGACCGCTTTGGGTTGGCTTGCGTGTGAGTCATTAACTTTACGAGTGTGCGGCGTATAAATCAACGCCCAGTGAGAAAATCGCGCAGAATGCAGGCAACTAATGGCACTTATGCATTTCGGCAACATTGCCATTCTACAAAACAACGCGCTAAGTCGGCTGGAGCAACACAACCGCCAAAAAAAACACGAAAAATTACATTTAAAAAAAAATTTTAAAAAATGAAAATTTATAAAACTGAAATGAAAGCGCGAAAAAATATTTAAAAAACATGCCAAAAATTTATTGTGCCACCGGGTGCTAAGCCCAACTCATGTGTGCAACTGCGGTGTGCACTTCCGTTGCACGCGCTACTGCCAGGGTTCGCTGAATTATGACAGTCGAACAAAGCACGCGCTTGCTTGTCTTTGCCGTTGTTGTTGTGCTAAGCGAATTTGGCACAGTCATTTCGTTACTATTTTGCCGCGCAATAACTTGCAACATGCATGCTTCCCCGCCAAAACACTCGACTGCTTGCCATTTATTTGGTGCTAAAGAAACTTTTCAATTCCCCACCCTCCACCACGCAACAGCATACACCTCACCCTTGTACTAAGTTATGAATGTATGAATTGTATTTGCAAGTTATGAAAATGGAAAAAGGCGTACGCTAACAAGTGGCGAACGTGCAACATGGCTGCAACTTTATAAATCAGCCTTTGTCATGCACACAGGGTGCACTTTTTTCAGGTAAAACTCAAATAGGATGTGAGCTGGGTGATGCAGCGGCGCGCGTTAAGGCAAAAAGCCAGTTTGCGAGTATTTGTGTGTGTGCAAGTTCATACCACGGACAGATAGATAGTTCGCATGCAAGCTGCTAAACCGACAAAGCGATCGCCGGCCGCAGCACAGCGCCCCCTCTCGCTCTCTCTTTCCTGTCGTTGTCTTGTCGTTCCCTCGACCGACGCAGCAAATAAAAAAAAAACCGCTTTCACTCCGGGCGGTCGACTGCGAAGCCTGTCTTTCACCGTCCTTTCTCGTTTCACGGGCATTTTTGTCGCTTTCAAGCTCGGCAACGTGGCGAAAAATCTCTTTTGTTTGTTTAATGAAAATTTAAATGTCGTTTGCACGTAAAGCGCCGTTGCATGATGCGCAACGTGCGGTGCTGAAGGAAACGCGTCGAAAAAATGGCAGTAAACAAGGCCAAAAGTGTGAAGATTGCAAATGGCGTAAAAAGCGCATTTATCCATAATTGAGTCGTAACTAAAGTTATGTTTGGAAATTTAAAATAAATTAAAATTATAATTGCCATAATAAATTCGTGGGTAGCGCAAGAGTTAAAAAATGTAAGCGTCAGTTTAGGGGAAAAATAAAAAATATACACAAATAGTGTAGGAATAATAATGAAAGCAAAGCACCGAATACATAGCTTTATTTAAGCTTTTGTTTTTTGCTCGAAAATTTTATGATGCTGAAGTAAAAATGTGTGGAAATGCTGTGTGAAAAAGCCGCTGGAACAATTGCTTATTATTATTGGCAGACCATACATTCTTTATGTGAAAAATTTTCATCACAGTCAAACAGAAGCTTTATTAAAAAAGCTTTTTTGTTATAATAAAAAAAGTAGATTTTATTGCCAAAGGCGCAAAAAATGCTATTCGAAGGGTTCAATGTGGTCGCCATTCAGCTGCTGTAATGGTTTGGTGTGAAATCTCCAGTAGAGACATTACAACTCTTCACTTCTGCGAAAAAGGGGTTAAACTAGGGCAAAAGTTTACCAGCGGAAAGGTTAAGAAGGCGTAGTTAAAAAGTTAAGCAATGCTCTCGTCGATGAAACGCATTTAATCTTTCGGGACGTTTCTGCTCCAGCACACAAGGCAAAATCACCCAGTGGCTTAAAAGCAATATTCCTGGTTTCATAGCTGCAGATCACTAGTTGTCTGGAAGTCTAGATATGCATTCATTGGACTAAAGTTGATGGTCAGGCTAAGAGAACATGGCCTGGAGAATATCCCATAAAAATTTGGTCAATCTCAAAAAATCTTTGGCTCAAGCAGCTTCATCAATACCAATAGAAGCTGTGCGTACTGCTTTTGATCAATGGTCGTATAGTTTGAGGGCTTGTGTGAAATCAAATGGTAACTATTTCGACTAAAATTTTGTTCAACAAACATCTAATATGCGCATTTTTAATTAAAATTAAGTTTATCAAAAATGAATTATAATTTAATTTTTATAATAGCCTAAACTTGTAACAGAAATTATGGCAGGACTAAGTATATAGAGTTTTCACCTTTCTAAAAAGTTAAATTAAAGTGATTAATGATGAAATTTATATAAAATTTTAATAGTTTAAAAGTTTTTCGTTTTAAAACAATTACAATTGAAGTTAATTGATGTTGCCACCTGTGTAAAAATTACATAATTAACCTAAACAAGCAAATATTACAGTCGATGAGGAACGCTATAGAGCCATGATTAATCACTTTTTCCCGCCTGGATTGAAGGATGTAAATGTGCACCAACTTTGGTTCCAACAAGACGACACTACTTGGAATACCGCCAACGAAACAATCACTTTATTGAAGGAAACTTTGGTTGGACTATTTTTTGAGAGGTTAAGTGAAGTCGCTTGTACATGTCTGAAAAGAGCACCCTTATTGATTTTTGGATTTTATTTTTGAGAGCTCTAAACAAAGATTGCATAAGACTGAATAAAAAATAAAAATTGTTTTACAAAAAGTATTTCTTCTTTGTTATGCTATTGAAAATAAAAATTTTCCTCAAAGTAATTATTCGCCATATTTTCAATTTTCTCAAAACGTGAAAAAAATAATATTTAAATTTAACATTCTCCCCACATACTTTGAATTTCTAAATCTATCTATAATTAATGCTTGTATTATGATATAATGCCATTTAGTTGGAATCCAACACTTACTCTCACAAAACGCCGCCGATAGATGGTCGGACGTGGTCCCGGTAATCGTGCATACGAATCGTTGTTGTTATAATTACGCTTACGAAAATAACTGGGATACATAAGTTGAAACACATCGGCCGGCCGTCTTTTGAAACTATATTTGGGATCGAACATTTTAAACGCACGTCACTCGAAGAGCGGAGCACGGTAGACGGGAGAGTAAAAATCGTAACACCGACTAAATTACTGCAACAATTAAGCACTAATTGTGGCACAATTAAATAAATGGGCCGTAACGAATCAGGCGAAACGAACACACACACACATAAATCAAATATTTTACTGAAATTGTGAGAAACAAAAACTAAATAAATTTCTTTGATATGCGCGCGCGTGTGCAACGAAAATATTACTAATTGCCGCAATGAGAATGCTGCAGATGCAAAATGCAACTGAAACTAAGTGAAAATTCGTTCAAACATTGAGTGATCAAATTGGCAATTAGTGGCAACAGCCAGCAGATCACAGCTAACAGTTTGTATTGCAACAAAAATAACAACAGCAGCAGCGACAATGTCCACAACAAGCACGAAAAGCAGGGACAGACAGCGAATTCTCAGCCGCCGTGGACCAGCGTTGCGTAGCGCCTTGGGAAACTGGCAGCGCCAACTGTTCCCGTCTGACACAAGCGCGCGCGAAGTGTCGGTGTTGCAGGTAGCGCAGCTGCCGCACCGCCACGGCATTTGCAGTTGCCCATAAAAAATCATCAAAACGGTGCGTTATTATTAGATGATTTCTAAAAGGCGAAGACATCAACAAAAAAAAAAAAATACAATTAAAAAAAATTAAAAATAAAACAAAAAAAAAATTTTAAATAAAATTATAAAAAAAAAATTTAAAACAAAAAAAAATTTTTTTTTTCAATTAAAAAAAATAAGAAAAACCGCCAGAAAACACAAATCATCCCAAATATCAAAAACGTTATAAATAAATATTAATGCAGATAATTAAAAGTGCGCCGCACGTCGCGCTCGGCATCAGCCTCCGCCAGCCGCCGCAATGCAGCCCTGTTAGTCGTTGCGTCCCCGCCCAGACGTTTTGCCGTTTGACAGTTGTTGCATTTGTGCGCTTCGCATTGCTTTATTAGTGCAAATTTACTTCTTCATTTGAAATTCGAATTCGCAATTTATTAAATGTAAGTGAAATTAGTGAGCGTCAGTCTGCACCTCATCGCGGCTGCAAAGGGCAGCACATTGCGTTGCTACGTGTTTTTGCGCAAATAAAAAATTTATAGTTAGAAAAAAAAAAACAGAAATGCAAGCAAAAAGTTTCGCAAATGTTGCTGTTGTTGTTGTGTTTCTTATTTGACTTTTTGCCTTCGAATTCAATACGAAAATATTTGGCGACATTAGATGAAAGATAAAAAACACGCTGATGAGCGTGCAACAGCTGTGCTGCAACAACAACAAAATGCTATAAAAACAAAAACAAAGGCGGCAATCGAGTTGCACCTTTACGTGTGCGCGCCTTTTTGATTTGCGGTCGTTGTAATTGTTGTTGTAATATTATAATGTTGTAAATTGTAGTGTATGTGATTTAGTTAACACGAATGTATGCTAAAATCGCAAAAAATTTTAAAATATAACGGAAGTGAAATTTGTGATAATAGTGACGATAAAGCGATATAGGGCTTTAGATACAATACATATTTACAATAGAAAAAAATAGAATAAAACCTTTTGTTTGAAAAAAATAATACATTTATAAGAAATTAAAGTTTTATTTAAAAAAAAAAATTGCTGTAAACTTGATAAAATTGAAATTCTCCAAATAGTATTACAGAAAATTGGTGTGTCGAGCCCGGCAGATGTCGCTAGTATCGAACTACTACCAAAAATCGCATTTATAGACTGTTTAAAATGTTTAAGCAAATATTTTTTTTTTTAAATAAACCGTTAAATGTCAGTGCGTACATAGGTGAGCCGTTGAAGAACTAAATCGTAGATTTAGCGATACTGACAGAGCATAGTGTAGAAGGCGATCAGACTTTATCGGAATGAAAACGTTTTTAGCAACTTAAAACTTTGAGAGAAACTTGCGAGCACAATGCAACATTTCTATGTGCCCTGAACTGTCATTAGGATGGGATTTTGAAATTTTGACAATTGAAGTTGAAATGGAGGCATTCAATCATATTTCACACGAAGAGACGGAAACTACAAGAGATGAGAATACCTTCTGACAAGATAATTAGCACTTTCAAGAATTTCAACCAAAGCACTATAATAAATGAAGTATAAAAATTGTTTTATTCATAAAAAGTAAGTATACCTAACGACCAATTTTATATGAAAAAACTTTTAATTTACAATAAATTTTAACTCAGTATTAAATTTGAAACTTAAACTTCAACACATCTTTTTCAGAGTATTTTTTACTTTATATACAGCATTTTATTTTAGAAAATTCGTAAAATTTTATTTTTAAATATCTCACAGTGGCAACTCTAGCCGTTAAAGCAAATGCATGCATTCATTAAATTTTCGTGGAAGTTCATTCGCATCGCTTAGGCAGCAGTGCGTGAAACATAAATTGCAAATGTGCGCACTCCTTGCGAATTCCAACTCCAATGGACATTTATCTTATTTTCGAATCTTCAGTCATAGTTTCACTGCGCGTGTGTTGCCACGGAGTAGGGAGGCTCGCAATTTAGTTAATTTGAGTTGGTTTGCATAGACGAAGCGGGATGCGTAATTTTTCTAAAGTTTTAAATGAAAACAAATTAAATGATGAAATCTCATATTTTGTATAAGCTACTATACACGACTGCTATTGTCGGTAAATGTGAGTGTAAGTACCATATATGACAGACTATCGTTATAGGCTTAGAAGAAAGGCGGTACCATGGACGAGTAACAGTTAAAATTGATTATTTCATGAACATCTTTTGCTGTTTACTAAAACTTCGCTTGTTATCACATATACTGATTGGTTAATGCAATATTTGCAAAACAAAAGCACTTTTAAGAACTTTTTGAAAGTTTACATAAATATCTTTAAAGTGCCGCTACATATAAACGTTTGAAAATTTAATTAAATATTGAAAAAAAACAACATAATAAAAATATTAAAACAAAAAGAAAATAAAAATAATAAAATGTAAATGCATAATAAAAGAAATAAAAACACATATTAATTTAAACATTTGAAAACGGGTATGTAAAGAATTAAAAATTAAATTAATTTAAAAAAAATGTTTAAATTACAAAAACAAACGATTTAAAAAAAATAAAAAGAAATTAATATAAACAGAAATAAAAAAAATTGAAACAAAAAATAAAAATTAAAAATAAAACTTCAATCACATGAACTTTATGTACAAAAATATTTCAAATAAAAGCAAGGATTAAAAATATAAAAATGAAAACAAAAATTAAGTAAGAAAGAGCTAAGTTCGGGTGTAACTGAACATTTTATACATTATGATACTTGCAAGTATCAAAGTTGGGGAAAATTATTTTCGAATTTCAATAACATATAGAACAGGTAGACCGATATTTTCCTTCCTTAATGAAATTGGTTGTACAACATAACAGCATTTTATTACTGTGTATTCTTAAAATAGTATACATATATTTAAAATTATAAACAATTGATAAAGTTTAATATATAAAAATATTATACCTATTATACAATACGTCAAAGCAAGTGATTGGTCTCCACACAATAGATCTAATGAAACAGTAATATTGACTTCTTTTATTAAAATTAAAATTATAAATATATATGTATATACTTGTCCAATAATAATGCAAAAATTCACGAACAAAGGATTTTAGTTTTAATTTTAAAAATTCTACTGCCTTTCTAATTTGCTGATAAATCAAATGTTTTAATTACATAAGCGGGCTGTAATATATTTATACATAATGTATGCGCACATATTCCATTCACATTTCGCAGATTACCACGGTAGTCAATGGATTACATCCGCAAAATGTGTAAATTCAATTAATTTTGTTTTATTGCACAATATAATAACAAAAGTTTACATGTGTCGGTATGTGTGTGAGTGCAGAGCTGCATGTATTAAACAATTTTTAGAGTTTTTTGAGCGATTTAGAGAGCATAAAGCAAATAAAACAGCAGAAACACATGCGTGTTGGCAAATTACCCGCAATACATTTTCGATTGCGTGCAGCTTACTTAAAAAGCTTTTAGAAAACACTTGAACACACAAATATGGCGATATATTACCATATATATGCTTATATATAGCTTTACATGATGTTATAAATAAAAATATATAAATAAATACAGTAGCAACTAAAAAAAGAAGTATGTTTTCCTAATATTTGTTTGCTATATGCATATGTAAGTAGTTGCTTAAATAACTGTATATATATATGTGTGAGTATTCACATACATTTTTAGTTTGTTAACACGCATAACACCCGCGCAACAAAATTACGAATAAATCGAAACAATTTATTTTATTCCAAAATGAATATGTCACTCATACGTCATGTCGCACCAGCACACTTATGCGCTGCTATTGTAATACAAGCGAACGCTGTGCCAATATTAGAGCTAAATAACTAAATATTTATTTAAACTACAACTAGTTAGAAATGCTGGTGTTTTTTGCGCTCATACAATTTTTAGTGTGTGATAAAATATTCACACAAATGGAAAATTTCTAAAACAAAAATTTAAATATAGGTGTGATACAGAAAATTGACCATTATCAAATTTCGAAAACTCATATCACAATATTTACAATTTATTTTGTGGGTAGAGCGATAAAATAACAATTTCATTTCGTGGAGTGTGGCAAGCAGGGTATGCAACATAATCCCTAAGCAAGCAAGAAAAATTATAATTAATTGTAAATAAATATTTGCAAGCGTCATGACAGCAGTCACAACAAAGTGTGACAATTTGGGGGAAGAACTATCACATGGAAAACTGAAATGGTGGATTTGCATTGTTTTTGAAATTTATTTCAGTTTTATATATAAAAATTTTGATAAAACTTAACTATATACCTATATAGGTATATACAACAGATTAGATTACATTATAAGTGCCGCTGGATGGCGCTGCCGTAGAGTTATTTAAAAAAGTCATATTTATGAAGTAAATTTGAAAAAATTTGAATTTTTTGTAATTAAATGTATGTGATGGAAACAACGTTCGCGACTAGATCACCTTTAGTTAACGCTGGAATAGAATTATTCATAAATAAGTAATCAATTATTTTTGATGCCATAAGATCCTTCCGTGAACATTCTAGTAGAAGAGTTTTCAATATTTTTTAAAAATTTACCGAAACGAAAATTTACAATTTACCTTCACCACTCTAACAGCGGGAGCGGTCGCTAGGCTGCGTTATGGAGCAATAAATCAGTACTTTACAGTGTTTTAGAAAACAGTGCCGTTGTTTTTTAAACTAGTAAATATTTTTAAAACGTTGGACGCTCGCATACAATCTAACAATGATTATGACAAAGAAACAACGATTGACTCCGAAATTAATATTTCTCAGCATCTGCCATACTTTTTCTGTCACCATACTTAATTTCGTGCCCAAATTTACCATCGAAACATTTTTTCAAAACATTCATACTACATAGAAAACACAAAAGTTTCAATCAACGCCGTCATTTAAGACTTATACAATTGAACATAGCGGTTTGACGCCATTTTTATATTGAAAATGTGATGTATGTATATGTTGAGCCTACTGAACTCAACATGATTTTTAAATTTGTCGGTACAGCGAAATAAAATTAGCTATTAATCGTTAATAAATAATGAAGCTAATTAAAGCACTTGTTAAAATAGGTTTGTGACTTGTCGGCATTATTAGGTCACGTGAAGCGGTGAGGTGAGGTGGTTCGAATATTTATTAAAATTAAAATCTTAATGGTACATTAAATGCAAAAAGTTTATTTAATAGATAAAGAAATCCTAATTGGAGAACGAAACGAATGAATTCAAATATATATGAAACAAATTTTATAAAATTTTCATTACATATTCTTTAAAAAGTAAAATCAGCACAATAGAAAAAAATTGCCTACATTTAAGTGCAATACTTAATCTATGCTTTAGCCAAGAGACATACCTAATAAAGTATTTTTGGCATATTTAGTAATGAATTTTAATGCTAAAAATTTATATAAAAGGATAATGCTTCTCTAGGCCGGAGCTCAGCACTTTCAACAGCTAGATATTTAATTAATTAACTTTTTTGTATGTACTAAACTAACAAATATATTGCCTACAATAAGGGTAAATGATATTATGAGAGTAATTTAAATTATCTATAATGCAATGAAAGAAAGAAAAAAATCGACAATTTCTTAAAAAAAATTATTTTAAAAAATAGCTTGAACCACAACACTAGCTCATACGGGTTGAACTTTTACCACTCACTCATTTCTTCGCTGTTTATTTATTTTTTGTTTAATTTGTGGTAAATCTTTTCAAATCTTTTAGTCATAGCACTTCCGGCCCTTGTAGTTTCTTATTATCAATAATTTAGAAATATTTTATAGAGTATATATTTTATGCCGACAGCACACATACAAACCGCGCATTGCATTTGTACATCTTCTAGTGAGAAGAGCAATGCAAGCTCAAGGGACCTATAGAAGTGCCAGACAACTACTGCCAGTGCAAGATAACTACTGAGCCTTTAACAAGAAGTGAAAACATAACAATAAAAATATCAATATTACATCTAAAAACATATAAGCATGTACGAGTAGTAAGTTTGTACGAGGAGTGCGTTTGAGGAGAGAAAACCTAATTTTTTGCAACATTAAAACTTTTACACACTCCAATCGCCAGCACACACGTTTCGAGAAATATTGTCAAAGACGTATGTATTTATATATATATATATATATACAGACATTTGTATACTTTGCCCGCATGTGCCACTTACGTCGAGAAGTTGTTGCATTCTCTCGTTATATATTCTGCACATTTTATAAACACATTTGGACATACGAACAATTAGACGTAGCCTTCACATACTTAGAGCATTGATTGACATTTAATTTTATTTTATAAACACGAATCTTCAAGGGTAATTGAAGCGTGTACAAAATACTTTCAGTCCGTAGTATTCAGTATGTAGTCCTAAAATATTGGAATATCAAAAAAACATGGTTCAAAAAGAAACATTTTCTGCAACGCCAAAAGGTATGCTACACTATTAACTGTTTTTTTGAGCGCCTAAATATATATAGCTATCATCTATCGGCTTAAAAAACAGTCTCGGATCGCACCGCAAGATTAGCAAAGGAAGAATAAACGTTAAATTTGGCTGCACCGAACATTTAATACCCTTCGCAGGTGCATTTCTTTTAGCATAAAAGGGTATAAAAAGTAAAAAAAAAAAAGGGTATGTTGATCTTGATCGCTCAGTTTGCATGCTATAATGGTCCGATATGGACGATACCGACAAGTCAGCAGCTTCTTGTGGAGGCTTGTGCAAAATTTCATGTTTAGAGCCTTCAACGTATCCGGGTGTTACAAACTTAATATAGATTGCTCGACAAAGAGAAGGAGACGCAGAATGAAGCCGACGTGCTGTTTGAACATAAAGGTCTCTTTCAGGTAACCGATACTCATAAAGAGTCTATAGAGTATACTTCAAGGTTAATCCAGCATTTTACTTACGCTTTAGTCACAAGTTTTCCTTTCTGATTAGCCGATTCAGAGTTGAAAGCAGCATTCATAAGGAATGACCTGTGCCACTACTTGTTCGCAACACTAACAACTATACACAAACACTACTTAAAGGCACTGAAAACCAAATAGTGGATACTCAAGTTAATGCAACACTTAATCTCACTCAAAGGTGGCAAGTAAACACTCATTGCAAGTGTAGAAAAAAAAGAAAACATATTAACAACAGCACTAGCTCATTACTTTAATTAAACGGAGCTTTTGCTAAGCAAAGCTTGCCACTCGCTCGTTAGTATGCCCGTTCGCCGGCACTTAATTACAAACGAGCTTGATGATAGCACTCATCAACGCGGCGTTAACTTTAATCACACGCATATGCACGCACACATATATACTGTTGTATGACTGTTTGTGTTGGTGCATTTTTTATGTCAACATAATTTTTAACTTCCACCAGTTTCTGGTTTTACAGTCAATCAAGGGTTTCTATTAGTGCTTTTTTGTACAAACTCAAGCTCTGCAGCAGCATTACATCAAATGGCGAAGCTTTAATTTATAGAGTAAATTTTACTATCATGCCATGTTGTACAGAGTTGTTTTAATTGACTTTTTCCGCCCACTGCTGCGGAATTCATTGAAACGTCACAGTCACATTGCCACAGTGCAATAAGTGGCAATTTAAATGCACGCGCTGATGCCAATACTCACATATATGCATTTGTATGAGTGAGTAAGTGAGAGGCGCAAGAAAGATGATGCAGGAAACTTTTATTTCAAAAATATGTGAACTAAATCTTTACGGAATAGTTTGCTACTAGTTGAAAGTGGAACTTAAGGATGAAAATCGTAATTTTTTATCGTTTACAATTTATTTTAAAGCATTTTGAGTAGAAATGGGCTCAACATAAAAATATTGAATGAATTTTGAACTCAAAAACTTCTCGGTATAACTCACCATCAAGCCATCGTAAGCGATTCAGAAGTATTAGAAACCCTCCATTGTACGATATTAAGAATGTTAACGATATATTTATATATTATATTCACTCTTCGAAAGACAAGTGTTTAGAGTGCGGAGAAATAAACATGTAATTTATAGAAGATCTCAGATAGGACTTGTGCTCATTCTAATCTCATAAATAATAAATTTCTAACCTCACTATTTTGAGTCTTCTCTGCAAAATATTGATATTTGTACTAGTAAACTGAGTAAAATTTTTAGTTTACATTCTCACAACTCAACTCCACATTTTAGACCAGTTGTTGCCAGTTTTTCCTACAGGGTTTGCACTGGGTGTGTTTGTACAAGTTGCATGCGAAATTTAATTAAAACTATTTTAATTTCCACCATTACAGCTGACAGCGAAGCAAAATTAGTGTTTCACAATTTTGTGTGTGTGTGTGTGTGTGGTGGTATTTTACTGATAAGATTTTATTACTTTCATTTTTCTTTTAATTTTATTTATATTCAATTTTTTGCAGCGGCATTCACAATTTTATTATGTGACAGCCGATGACATTAAATGTCGACTCAATTATGTTTGTAATGTAAATTAAGCATTGTATGTTATATAATTTAATTATCAAAGCGTAAATACTGGTAAAGAAAATGTTTCACGTATGACTAGAATTTATATTTCTAATATACAAAAATGACATTTGTATACTTTTGACTTTGACAAAAAAAAATTAATTTTAAATTTATATAGAGATGGTAACTCTATATTCATATCAATACATTGAAATTAAAAATTTATCACACTTTTTTAAAGTTTTTCTGAAATATTTAGGGTAACACACAATTTTTAATATTTTGCTGAGTTTAATTTTTTATATGTGTGGCAGCTCTAATTAAAAAAAAAAAAATTAAATAAAAATATAGTCACCAGATTTGTATTAATTAATCATACTCTGTTCTGTAACTTTTTAATTTTTACTTTTCTGTTAGGTGGCCACTCTAATCCGAAAACTCAAAATTTAAGCTTTCGCTTTCTGTATACTTTCTTAGTGATTTTTGAAACCCATTACATTTCGTTATATTTTTAAATTTTACTTTTCCAATAGGTGGCAACGCTATTCTAGAAAATGTTAAAATTCTAAAAACTTTCCGACGATACGTCATTTGCACATTTGTCTGTAATATTTTGCGATAGGCGGCTACTTTTTTTAAAACATGTACTCAGTAAAGATTTCTACAATACTTTTCATTTCCATATTGTATAATTTTTTCTGCTACTTTATTTGAAAATGGAATTTTGATTTCCGCAGTATTCAGAATCAAGAAAAATACATATGTAATATATTGTAAACTAAACAATAAAGTTAATGCGTTCCGCTCTAAAATAACAGTCCTCTATGCAAATACAATATTATAATACATTTTTCAATTATGACAACGTCAACAAAAAACGCTCGTGCTACATTTAAGACCGGAATACACAACAACATGTCAAAACAGTTTGTTTACATAAAAGTTTTTTACAGCAACCTACACGGCGTATACGCAACCTTCGTCGAAGGAACTGCGCTTTAACGCTCGTTCAACGGAACTTCATGAAATAACAACAAATACGCTTAAGTAAATATGTAAATATGTATGTATGTATATTTGTTGTAACGAACAAACAACCCCCTTCCCTGCAGCTGAGAAATGACAACGATAAAAGATGACAACGATGAGCGGCATTAACCGCATTAAATGTATTAAAATTTAAAGTAATTATAAACCGATTCATATATACAGATATAGGTATGAGTATGTGGTTAAATACGTAACTTTATTATTTATACAGGCAAGTAAATATGAAAACAGCAAATTAAAAGAGCGCTGCGTATGAGTAACAGCACATCTACCGGCTTACTAGCCAGCGCGGGGAGGGACGACTTTGAATTGTTTAACATTTATTCACTGCGTGTTTGCTGTCAACAAATACGAATGACACTACATTTTCAAGAGAATAAGAAGCAATTTGGAAAGAAAGTGGAAGGAAAGGTGGAGTGTGAAAAGGAGAAGCTTAGCGAATCAGCAGAGTGTGACTTATACTATACTTATGACTATAAAATAAGTTTATAAGCCACATTATTAGCTGGAATATGGTCTGCATATCTGTGTGAATATGTGAGTGTCTCCGATGTATGCTTCCTTTGAGCTTCGAAACCACATAACCGTGTTAAAACAAATTTTCCAGGTATTGTTAACAAAAATCAGCACAATTTTTGATGCATATTAATGAAGGCAAACCAAAAAGGGGCGTGGCAAAATGTTTCAAAGCGAAAACTGCAAACCTAAAAGGAATCAGAAACTACTACGTATAGGCAAAAAAATTTTTTTTTGGCCAAAAACTTTCTTTTTTTTAAATTTAGAGATTTTATCACCAGGCTAAGCCAAAAAAAAAATTCGCTCCACCCTAATGTACATATCTTTAGAAGATTTCTCAAAAAAAAGTAAGTATGTGATTAGATCGAACAAAGACAAATAAATTAATTATTATCGAAAATCGTAGAGAATTACATAGTCTGTTCCCATGATGGCCGGAACAAACCCGGATTTTTAACTGGCCAAAGACAGTCAACTCAACAACATTCCTTCAAATTATATCAAGAATGCTTTCTGCCGCTACAACAACAACAACCGAGCTACGTAGTAGAGACTTTACGAACACAAAAAAAGCTTTTGTCTTATTTTTGAGAACGGGCAGGAAACTTTTATGCTTTTTGCTAAATTTTAACCACTAATCAATAATTTAAAGATAATATTACTTGTATTTGTTGACAAAAAATAATGTTTAATAAAAATCTTGTGCCTTTCCAAAAAACTTCCAAAACAGCTAGTAACCTAATGATTGTAAAAATATTAAGCAAATTTTCCTCACTTCCTACAAAAACGACACAACTTCCATTAAGAGACCTTAACACCACTCTAGATAAATATTATAAAAATTTCCACAAAATCACCTAACAGCCATTTTGAAGAAACCCCTGCAAATTGCCATAATTTCAACAAAACTTTCCACACCAAAAGCACTTTTTGTTTAAGGCAGAAGCATCAGCAAAATTCAATGGAAACGCAATTTCATGGAGTTTGCCGAAAATTGCAAACAGCATTCAGCTTGCAGGGGTCACACAGAAAGCAAAATATAATAAGTGATCATTTGAAAGTAGCCAGGGGTAATCAATTCACTTGTGTGCGCTGGTCAATTCCTCAATAGATATTTTACCGTTGTAAGACGCAAAGAAATCGTACAAAATGGAAGTAAATGGCAAGCAGCTGCCAACTTGACCACCGCAATCACCGCTGTTGCAGACACACAGCAAACTTTTCTCATTAATTTGAAATTTTCAAAATCTCTGCTTACGCTCGCGCACACAATGGAATTCAATTTTGCCATTTATTTTTGTTCAAGAAGTTTTTCTTACACTAAATGCATTACAATTGCGTGAGTGTTGCGCATAAATACTGAGTTGCACTTAATGTAATGGAATAGTGTGTTGTAATTTTGTAATTTTGAAATACTAACGATACACACAGCATATTAACATGACCACAGCATTAGTGTGTGTAATTAATAATGAGATTGAGCGCTTATTTCGGTGTCAATGCAACATATATGTGTGTGTGAATATATATATGTATGTATTTATGTGTTGGTGTGTGCGCTTCTGATGGATAATTAATTTTGCTGAAAGTGAAAATGCGCCACAACAGCAACAAAAGCAACTACTCCATTACTACAAGTGTAGCCATATTTGCTTTGTATACCTTAACGAGATAATTTGTAATAATGTTGCTCATACGCCCCGCTTACCATTAACTAACTAGAAATGCTTGTTGTGACACATGCCACGGCTACACGAGCAGCTAGCGACATACTTGTACAACCGAAGTAATTGCATGCTTCATGAGATTTGTGCGTATGTATGCATGTTTTCATAGATAAGTATGGCTTTGGCAAGGAGCAAGCAAGATATGATGGGCACAATAATGTATACACACATCTACACATATATGCATATGGTATATATACAGTTCCAGCACACCACAGCAAAGACATTAGAATGAAAAAAGCATCAAATCAGGTCAATAGCCCAACAAGTTTGTGATGAAGCGCAGGAAATCTAAATGTAAAGCTACACAGGCATGTAATGTTGTCTATGTACATGTGTCTGTGTGCGTGTGTCTCTGCTTGTTAGCTTTATGCATAGTTTGCTAAGCGTAAAGTATGCCTAAATTTATGCTTTGTAAATATGTATATGCAAATATAGCAACATATATACACTTTTATGTGGTATTTCATGTTTCGTTAGGCTTTGCCTACATTTAGGCGTCCATAGAAATTTCGCAGTTTTGTTGGTGAAAGTGCCATATACTATGTATGTAAGCGGAAGCAAAAATGCCTGATTTCACACATTCCAAATTTTGCTTTGGGCAATTTTTCCAAAGTATATTCAGATACATGCCCCGATTTGGCAAGAAATTTCGTAAACAGCACACCGGCACACCTACATATATACAGAAACCAAATAAAAGTACATACTTATATAATATACATATGAGTACATTAAAATTTATAAGGGACATTTTTACACAGGGGCAATTCATTTATTCGGGGCAGTTTTCGCTATATACACACACATATGTACATTTCTATAAATCTCGAGAATGGTAATCAGCAGCTTATGTATTCGTTAAATTTGTTGAACAAATATCGAAATAAATATAGCAAGAGATTATAAATATGAAATCGAAATTTCACGCCGAAAGTCTTATTTAAGTTATTTCGGTTATGACTTAAAAAATATTTCCTCAAAATTTCAGAAACATATTAAAAAAATATTTATAGAATGTGTTAAATTACAAAATCATAAACATCTTTTTTTTTATTAAAAAAAAAATTAAATGGCAATCCTCTTTCAAAAGATTTCTTTTTATAATTGTTTCGTATTGTATTTGAGCGCTAAACACGCAAAAACTAAATAAGCTTACTTTTATAATTTTTTTTTTTATTTTACATTATTGTATTTAAGGAGGTTACCACCTAATATAGTACTAAATTATTTATAGTTATATTAACTTGTATAATAAAAACACAAATTTTATTAAAATTAATATTTAATTCTTAAAAAAGTTTTATTTAAAAAAAAAAAAATTAATTAATTTAAAATTACATGGCAACCTTTTGAATAATTTTTATATAATTTGAGACTCGACTGATTTTCAAAGCAATATGCATAAAATTTTTGCTAATCATTTTGGCTTCCACATGATTTTTTTGTCTTTAATAACAATACTTTAATTTTCATACAAATTTAAAAAAGTGGCAACTCTAATATTCACTCAATGCAAAATTTACAGTCTTTTTTGCGATTGCTGACTTCAAGCCTAATCTAGTTCTAGCAGCTTTTCACATAATTAAGCAGTTGAAAAATATGGTATCGAAATTATTTTTGAATTTTTATTTGCAAATAAATATTTTTTTTATAATAATATTAACATTTTTTGTAAAGATTATGTAGAGAAACTATTTGAAATTATTTTGTTAGAAAGCAATTTTTATACATTAGGTATATTATAAAATTAAGTGGCAACTCTGAAACAAAATATTAAGTACTTTATAAAAATAAGTGGCAACTCCGAAACAAATTTTTTTTACACATTTTAATTACTTGAAGTGTTTACCATACAGTTCTAAGATTTCCACCCGAGGGATACTTACAACGACAGCCCACACGTGACTTAAAAATTGTTGCATCATTACAATTCGAACCATGCAACATAAAGAAAGATAAGTAAATAAATATTTATACAAAACTCCTCCAGACAATGCTACTATTCCTTAGGTACTCAAAAACAAGTTTGCGAAATCATACACACAAACATAATTATGCATTTCTGTTGTGGCGCATAGCATACTTTCAGGCAGCAAGTAAAGTGCTTACAAAAGCAAATGTAGAAACATACACACACACACACATACACAGTAGCCTTTCTAACTTCTAAAGAGCTAAGCTGCATATTGCTTGATAATGATGTTGCTGTTGTTGTTGTTTTTCATTTTTGTTGTTGTTATTGATGTTATTACTATTATTGTGGTTGCTGGCATTGCTGTCGTTGCGGTTGTTGCAAGCACTTTAATGAGTAAGAATGTGGGTACTCGTTGAAGAAATCTTGCAACATTGGAAATAATCTTCGTATAATCAACGCTCAACTCTGTTGCATATGCACACAAAAGCAAAACAACCACGACATTTATAATGAAGAAATATGTCAATATACCTATGAATCTGTACATCGGCAGCAATTATTTATGTTTGTGTGTAAATGTTTGCTCCGCTTAGCGCTAACGGAAGTTTTATAGCTGCTCTTCATTTGCTCACACCACAGCCAAGGAAGCTGAGTGTATGCATCAAAAAGTATGCTTCACAAAGTGGTGAAAAATAAATACAAGCACACACATACACAAATACACAAATATATTTATGAAACATTTCCTCCCTTGTGATTAAGCTGAAAGGAGTTGTGTGTACGCCTCGCCCCCGTGATCATTGCCTGCACACCAATGCGATTTGCCAGCAACCCATTATCTAAGCAGATGACTGCATCAAATTGTTTGCTCCAATCTGCGAGGCGAAATAGAACGCCAAAGAAGAATCAACGTGAAAAAGCATACTTCATAAAAAATCATAATTAAAACAGCGATGACTGACAAGAAGCGAAATAAAATGGAAAAGAAAATAAAGCTGTGGAAAAAAGTCACACAAAACAATTGGCGAAAAGCATATTAAAAGCACAAACAACAACAAAAAGTTCACAGAGAAGCGATTAAACGCAAACAAAGGCAGCAAAAGAAAATTAAGACTTCAACTCGAGCGGCAAGCGCGCTTCTCAGAAGTTGTTAGTAAGAGTAATAGTAGTAGCAGTGAAGACGTGGTTGCGAAATATTTATGATTGCGAGTGTAGTTGGCAGCGAAGTGAAGTGAAGTGGGCAAATTAAGTAGACAATGGAGCAACGACCAGGTGCAGGAAGTAAGAATTTTAATTTCTTTGCCACAAGATGTTAAAAATAATATAATTTTAGGAGTTGGGAGCACGAATTTCATATTATGAAAATATTTTGTTTTGTGTCTGCTTCACGTTGATTGAAAGATTTTTTCAAGCAAAAAAAGTATTATTTGGGTAAGTGGTATAAAAATGACGCGCACTATTGCCCAACGAGAGGCTTTAAGTAAGACAAGGCAGCAAAGTTCGCTAAAAGCATTAGATAGATAACTTTTGCCCTTAGTTTCTATATTGTTGTTGTTGTAAGCATAGCATACTTTTGTGCGAAATTATTTTATTTCTTGGGCAGCACAATAATCTCGATTGAACAGACTTGGATGCGTTTTTAATTTCGAAATTAAATCACTTGCACCTTGGTCTGCTCTCAGCTTGAAGTATGCATATATTTATACTTTTCTATAGAACCTATATAGGTGAAACATAGGCCGACTTCATACTTAACGACTTCGAAATCGATTTTTTTTTAGTAATCTAACCTTTTAATTGGTTAAATTATCTGCGAGGCATTTTTCATGATTTCCAGAAAGAAAGCAACCTGATTAAGCCAGAGCAGACGAACAGAGTGCCAACAGAAACCAATTAAAATTTAACTCACTATTTCAAGCCTTCGCATAGATGAATGCTTAACCGTTTGCTAGAAAATATCTTCTACTCAGCATTGTACTGAGCATATGTTAAGTAAATATCATAGAAAAAACTTTTCAAAGAATATTCAATATGAAATAAGAAATAAAAAAAAAATAAAAATAAAAATAAAAATTATATACAAATCAGTTAGCTTCGGAAACTTTCTTTTTTTCTTTGTTCTCAGCTCATTTTTTAACATACCAGTGTTTTAAAAACTTTTATAGTAGCAATTGGAAAAAATTGCCTTAATTGAGCCAATTAGCAAATAATACAATAAAAAAAAATTTGCTTTATTTAATCAATTAGCAAATAAAACAGGAATCGTCAGCTTTTATGCTCGTAAGGAAAGCTTAAAAAACTTTGATATTGACTAACCAAGTTGGTTTGACGTTTAGTGGAGCATGAATGCAGTACAATTCTAATCATGAAACGCTGTTTAGTGAAGGAAAGTTGACAATTGGCTCACTTGTGTTACCAGATATTAAATATATAATATGTAATTTGAATATTCAGAATACTAGATGCACCAGTCATTATATACCCATATGTATAGAAATACATTTTTATATCTTTACATGCTCAAAATATTTTTAAAATTTTATTTTTGCGATATCTTTATTTCAATATTGAGATATTCACGACCACTTTCATATATTTTTAGATTCCGTTCTTAAATTCTTTAATTTTTTTAAACATCCGCACACTTGAAAAGACTCTATAGAGAACGGTGTGACGTTTTAAAGAGCTCACTGAATTTGTAGAATATAGTTAAAGAATCCCAAATTAATGCACAAAGAGACCTTTAAGCGAAAGCAGCAGAGTTCTTGGTATATATATATAATATACACTAAAGAGTTAGCCTGGACGACATTGCTAAAAGTCCATATTATAACAAAGCCCATAAAAATAAATATGTAATGCATTAATTATTTGCCTTTTTTTTTAAACAGAATATGTGCACTTTAAGCTTTTACGCAATTTCACCAACTTCCCCAATCATTTCACTACCAAAAATTAGGCATAACTAACACCCGTATTGACGCAAAGCCCACTTTTCCCCCTTGAACTACTTTACGTTTCCTTTTCACTACGCCTTTCCACTATCGACGCACAGCAAGGTCAATTGGGATTACTTTTTTTTTTTTCGCACACTCACGCGCCGCCGGCTGAAAGTCACAGCGTCATGAGCTTAAGTCCGCCTAGTCAGCAGTAATTGTTACTATTTTCCCTATCTCTTTGTACTCTCTCCTTCTCACTGCTCTGTGGCATAAGCCCGTGGCGCTGTGACTTATAGCCGGTATTCTAAGTGAATATGTAATGTCATAAATTAATAGATATGTACGCATATATGTATGTAGGTATATACATATGTATAATGCATAAAGTTTCAATGAATGCTGTCATTAAGCGATTGCAAAGTGTTAACGACATGACAATCGATAGACTTACAGCAGTAATGACAGTTGTCGCCAGAGCAGAAGCAGCAGCGGCAGCGGCAGCGTCAGTAAAAAAGAAGAAGCAAGTGAAAATCCTGCAGCGGATTAGTTGAAAATCTATATAAGTGGCAAGGGAAGAAATCGACGAAATAAAGGGCGAATTAGTCGAGTGTGTGCGCTTGTGCGGCCACTGATTCGAGCGATATGAGCGCTCTCACGGGCTTCGAGCTTGAAAAGGACACACTACTGCACAAAATGATTACACTAAATAATAAATGAGCGCACGGTTTAAAGTGAAATGGTGAATAGCATAACACTGATGCTGAGATTAGGTAATGATGTTGGTGATTTTTTTTTATTTCTCTTTTTATTTCGTTATGTGCTATCGCTCTTATTTGAGCGTGACGCTGTCACATAATATTTTTAGATATGCATATGCATTAGTGTCAATCGAGCTTTGCTTCCCCATTGAATATTCTAATTAGAAGCCCTTTGTCATTTCAAATTAACAAAATCAGCAAACATATGCTCTGATTTCTTTGCATTTCAGACAAACATACATATTTAGATATAAATGTGCTTGATACTATATATCTACTAATTAAAATTAATATATATGATGTTTACGCGTCATTTTGCTTATGTTGCATGGCAAACTACAATCAAATGTTGTTAAAATTTTTGTGTAATATTTTTTATATATTTTCTTGTTAACTTTTTCTTTATGTTTTTAATTTTATGTGTTGTGTTTGTGTTTAATGTTGTTAACATTTTTTTATATATTTTTTATATTTTTTTTTTAAATTCATGTTAACATTTTTTTTACGTTTTTATTTTTTGTAATTTTAATTTTCTTGTATATTTTTTTTATATTTATTTTGTTCTTTTTTATTTTTACTTTTGTATTTCTTATGTTTGTTTCTTATTTTATTTTATAATTTTATGTAATATTTGTTATATCAAAATTTTTTGTTAATTTTTTACACAAATTTTTTTTATATTTTTTTTAATTAGAAAATTATTTTTAAATTTTTTTTAATTACAAATTTTTTTTTTATTTATTTTAATTTTTTTTAATTCAAAAATTATTCTTTTTAATTTTTGTGATTTTTAATTTCAATTTTGCATGCTTTGTCTTCTTTTTTTCTCTCTTTATTGGTGTTTAATGTAATAATTACAACTAAATTTTTTTTTAAATTTTTGTTAATATTTTTTATTATTATATTTTTTGCTTATTACCATCCGCACTAAAGCTCTAATTTTGTTTAATTTTTTTAATTTTTTTGCACCACAAGCACTTGATAACAATTGTTCGCAGAACCCGCGCCAAACTGACAATTCACGCCGCGTTTTTGTGCCAATTAAAATTGTGTATAAACCATTGTGTTGGCAATATTTGAATTTTGCTCGACACATTGCACAGAGCGACATAAAAATCTGAATACTTGAAGCGCGCAAAATTGAGGGGAAACACAATGAGTATGCAGTTCTCTAACACTCAGATAAACATGCACACACTCGTATACATATGTATGAATATAATAAATTTGCTTACAAAAACCGCGTAAAGCACGCAATTAATTGCAAAACATAATTTTAATCGTAAGAGTTTGCATATAATGAATACATATGTATTCACACATAAGGCTGCGCACATAGTGTGGCAAATGACAAAGCAGAATGCGAAAAGTAAGCAAAGAGATTTTTACTGAAAAATCAGCTTTGCTTGCCGACGGTTTCTTAGTTGTATATACGTAAGTTCCATTAGTACATAACTGTTGGCGATCAAAAAAATTGTATAGGTGAAACACGTGATTCAGTCTCAAGACTCTTGTTTTCTAAATATAGCCAGCGAAATGAGAACTTACTCAGAAGACACTCTTTAAAAATTTTCGAATTAGAAAAAAAGATGTAAAAACTTAAATTTCTTTTCTGGATTTTGGTAAACTGTAGCAGTCATATTCACCGATATATGCCTATAACGTCTTTTTTTGGATTCGTTCTTCAAGCTATTAAAATTAAGCTTCGTCTGCGCCTATTTTTACAAGCAAAAATAACAAAATTTAATACTTTAGCAAGCACTTACTTATGGTATTAGGCAAGAAAACAAATATATAAAACTAAAAAAGGATTAAATTGAAAAAAATATATATATTAAATGCATTTTATTGCAAGTAATCGTCACGGTAGCTACTTACCATAGAGTGGTCATGGTAGTACACGGCGTATGAGTAACAAAAATGCATGTGCGGAGGTACGGGTCGTATGAGTAACCTTCATACCACCCTCACAACTCATTCTCTAGCTTAAAGAGGCGAAATTTAAGGGACTTAAAACGTATTAAGCTCTTTAAGCAACACAACAACAAAAACACAAACAAGCTCAAGCCAACGTAGCAGCAGAAGACTAAGGCGGCACAGTATTTACGCACAACAACGCATACGCTCGTTACGGCAATTTCACTCGCTGCAACCGCAAGCCAAAGGGTGGTGCATGCAAGTTTGCAATCAAGAGCGCATTGCGGAGAGACGTCAAACCAACTTAAAGCTGCTTACACACCGACACACTGACAGGCGCTGCATTGGCAACGCACAGTCTGAAACGTTCGTCATCCCTGCAACGCGCAGTGAAGTGGCACTAAGTAGCAAGCAAGCGTTGTGGCTCGAATGCTACTTTTCACCCACTTTTCTTTTATGCCACCCCTTTGCCACCTCTTGACCTACCGCAAGCGCTGCCTGCCACACTCACCGTTGCAGACGCAAGAAATGAGGCTTGCTCTGCTGCGGCTCAGCGGCACTAAGTGCAGCATGAAGAACTCAAAAAGCTCGAGAAAACTGATGATTTGGAAGCACACATACACACTTGCACACATGCATAAAAGCGAGGCGGAGCGTTTTAAAGTTTCGTGACTATAATGGCTCCAACGGCGATGCTGCAGGCAACAAACCTGTGTGCAACCAGGCAGCCAAGTGTGGAAGTAGCAGCATGTGACACAGAAAAACGCAGCAAATGAGTGCAAAAGCAATGAAGAAAAGACGAAACGGCAAAAGGAGTTAAGAAATGATGCACTGAAAGTAACAAGATGTAAAGTGACACGCCCCATTAGGACTTTAAATCGATAAAATGGCATGCTGCAGTGTCTCGGCGCACAGCGTTGACAGACAGACGGGCTTTTAAGTACCAGCAAGCTTTCCAAATAAAAGCAAACTGAAAGCATATGTTGAGAGTAAGACAAGGCAAGTGGCGGCAAGTCGAAAGCAAAGTAGGCGAGAAGTTATAAAACAATAAAATTTATACTTTTCTTTTGTGTACAAGCATAAAGTCAACATAAATTTACCGTTAGTGCATTGAGTGCGAGTTTAGCGTAAATAAATAAATCGCGACATCAAGCGTAAGGCTAGCCAATAATCGTAAAAGCGGAAACTTTGCGTCGCTTTGGTGCAACATAAATTCGCAACTCTTACTTTAGTTTGCGCTGTAAGCATTTAGACACACATACGCACATAGAATATAATATTTCCTTTAGCTACTATTTCGTGCGATTATTTCCTTGGCAATAGACATATTTATATTTGTGTTGTGGTTGTTATTGTTACTGTTTGTAGTACGTATAAACTTTCTAGTTAGTCGCACAGCAGTCTCATGTGGCGTGGCTGGAAAACATTCAAGTGCCCGGGAAGTTTCGGCGAGCACAGAAGTCAACGCCATAAAGCAATTACTTACACGACGTACTATTCTGCTGTGATTTTTCTGCTAAAAAACGTGCTAACAAAACAAACTTTCGGCCATTGAAGCAATAATAAATTACAATTTAAGTATTTTAAGCAAAATAAAATACCTAAATATGGGCTTTGCATGAAGTAAAAATTAAGGGGTATTAGGACAGCATTTTTATTTTGATTTTTATAAATTTTTTTTTCCGTAGCTATAATACCCTACACAAATAAAAAACTTTTCATACCAGAACATGATTTTGATCGACCAGTTTGTATGGCAGCTATATGCTAGAGTGTTCCGATATAGGCGCTTCCGACAAATGAGCAGTTGCTTGGGGAGAAAAGGGCGTGCCCGATATCTCAAAAACTATTTTGAAGAAAACGCGTTTGAAAAGTTCAAATTGCTAATAATCAAATAAAGGTAGTAAAAATTTTCATTTAAAATTTTGGAACTATATTTTCCTCCTTTATAGATATATAAACATATGTTGTATATTTGTATTTCACCTAAAAAGTGTTGCCTACATTTTGGCGCATTGAAATAAAAAGTGTTTACAAAAAAGAACTGGAAAAATCGGCTGTGAAACCAACTCATGCTCTGTACAATTATTATAAAATTAGAAAACAGGTACATACAGGTACACCCGATATTTCAGGAACGGTAAAGAGAAAATTATATCTTTAGTATCAACAAAAGTAATAATGGACTATACTTTTCGACTGAATTTAAGTCGACGGCAAATTTATTATCATTATTATTATTTTTTATTTATTTTTTTTTGTTGTAAGAAACAATGACTAAGCACAAAATGCAATTGAAATAATGCAGGAAATTTTGACACCAGCTATAACCTATACAAAATGTTTTGAATATGGATAGCTCTAGGCACGCAATGCTTTGTAAACATCCGAGTATATTGCTGTCATGAACAAATATTTCAATAAAATATATTTGTTAGTTGTTTCTTCTTAAGGAAATTTGAGCCTAAAAACATTGCAATTCTGCTACCGAAGCGCTAAGAATAGCAAATTATGTAAGAGACTACGACTCATAAATCGTACTGCAATAGAGAAACAAAAACCCTTACAACCTTATTAAAATTTAAATTCAACCTGACACTATTTATGTTATTTTCATTTCATAAATGAACGATTTAAATACGTCTGGCAAAATCTAATCAAGTATTTCATTCTTCTGCTTCAAATAACATCATAATATTTGTTGTGATTATTGTCTTTATAGTTCATGTTTTTGAACTCAAACTAACACAAATTTATGTTGGCATATGTTACCTGCTTTATTGTAATTGCAAAAATCTCTCGCTTTCAAAAAAATATATATTCAGCATCTGAGTACCTTTTCCACCTTTTAACCCAGCATAATTAGACCTCATATGTGTATGTAGTGCTCTGTGTAAAAATCCTCGCCTAATGAATCCAATTCCTGGCGTCAGTTTCTTTGTGACTTTGTTAATTACTTATGTCAACATGTGACTTGAATTGCCGTTAAGCTTTGAAGTTTATTTTGATCACTTGTAATTGCAACTGCTACCGTTGCAAGCACAGTTGTGTAGTTCAAGCAGATTTGCTGATTCAGCAACACAGCACATATATATTTTGCTAAGTTATAATTGGAAAAGGATGGCATACAGAGCCGAGCAGGTTAAACGGAAATTAAAAAAGTAAAAAGAATTTAAAAAAGTAGTTAATTTAGTATAATTAGATTCATAATTTATAAGCATTTTATATCACTACTAAGCGAAGTAACGAAAAATTCAAAAATAAGTGAAATATCCGTGGAACTTTTTTTCGCCTCTTTTTTAGTGCAAATTCTTAAGACTTGCGTTTGAGCTTTCAACTCTAAAGTCTTGTAACGGTCGGAACCACAAAGTTTTGTTCAATATTTCAAACAGTAAGCACAATAAATTTTAGAAATAAATAACCCACATAATACATTTCTGAGTTGACAGAACCTATGGTATCCATTTCTGCTATATTAAGAAAAAGGTAAAAGAGGAACAGCTAGAATATCTTACACAAATAAAAAAGTTTCTATACAAGAACTTAATTTTGATCGTTCAGTTTGTATGGCAGCTATAGCATAAGCTATAATGGTGCGATACCGGCGATTCCGAAAAATTGGCAGCTTCTTGGAGCGACAAGTTAGATTAAGAGGTCGATCCAATCAGCGTCTCACTTGGACAGCTTATAGCGTCGATCCGATGTGTTACTTTAAAGGAGAGAAAAGGAAGTGTTCAAAATTTCAGAGCGTACCACCGACATTTCCATCTGAGTATTAGAAACTTCGTGGAAAACTTTCTTTACTACCAGTACCAAGAAGAATACTATGCTTCATTGAAATTTCGAAATGATTCGAATTTAGTTTGAATAAACATTTTAAATTCCTTGAATATAAAAAAGTTTTGTTCTTTTTTTTTTATAAGAAATCCTTCCATTTTAACCTGTGAAATTATAAAATTTAAACACTGTCAAGTAACTCTAACAGAACCTGCGTACAATATGATAGTGGTTTATTAACTTCATTTATTTTATTATGCAAGCTAATAACATTTTCGAGTTTGCCATTTTTCTTGTTTTCACAACCTTTGCCTGCACCACCTCTCGCACCCCGACATGAGTGCAACATCTTGAATTGCTGCAAAAACGAACGTAAGGACGTTTGTAGAATAAATTCATTTAGTGGCTTTTAGTGCACTTGACTGACTTAAGATAAAAGAGACCCAGCTAGGTCTACACAGTACTCAGGCACGACCAATCGACCGAGCTACCTACCTACCTACCAACCAACCGAGCGGTCGATGTACCGGTTGACTGACAGCGCCGTTATTTCTATATACGTTACATGTTACCTTCTTTGAAGCGCAGTTTATTTGAGCTTATGCATGCACACACTCCCACACATGTGTATATGTATGTGAGAAAGTGTCTTCTATCGTTTTGTGTGTTTGTGTTTGAGCACTTGACACCGAAACGGCGTTGCAAGCAACTGAGCTCCACTGAACCGCACCGCAATGAACTGAACAACTGTGACGCAAATGCACATTTGCCGCACAAACAAGCCTCAGCACACATACAGACACACATATGTGTACACACCAATTCTACCAGCACCAAGAACTACCCTCCAATATGTTGCCACAAAAGCCACAACACCCACAAGTTGCACTGGCGTTAGCTTTCGAAACGGCCCTCTGTGCCATCATCTTATCACTAATACGATTGTCTTCGGTTTATTGTTAGTGTACCTGTGTGTGTGTGTGTGAACACTTGTTTTGTGGCCCAAGAAAATTTCCTTCAAACATTCATTCACCCAAACTAGCTAATGAAAGAGTGCATTGTATTTGTATTGCTTTGAAGTGATTAGTCTTATACTATTCATTTTTAACTATTTGGGTACTAGTCCGAGAAGCATGTGAACGTTAAGTTATAAGTCTTGTTTTGGTTAAGATTCCAGAAGAGTCAAAAAACTCCGAAAAAATCTTTCGAAATGCCATTTCATAACGATAAGAAAATTTGCCAATAAAATCGTCAGCTCAGGTTCGGATAAGTAAAGTTAGGTTATGGTAGAAAAGTTGGATAAGGCTTGTAGTATATCCACCACAAACTCGAGTTTAAGGTGTTTAGAAAATATACTCTCAATGAAAAAAGCAGTGTTCTCCATGGTGTGTTTAACAAACTTAAAGTTGAAATTTTTATTCCACAACACACAAATATTTGGTGTTTAAGACGAGTTTAAGAAAATTAAGAAAATAACTATGCTAAACTAATTTTTTTTTATCACTGGTGTTTACTGCTGAACACCAAAGTTCTCATTAAACATGAGTTTAAGGGTTATGTTAATGAAAAATGTTAAGTTTTCTCGTTGGAATCGTTTTTGAGATACTCAAACACTTTGATGTCTTCTTTGCTTCTTCTTACATCCTGATTTTGGTTAGTTATTTTGTTATCGAGCTATTGCAGATGATCAAAGCTATCAACAATAAGCAAAATTAAGGGTGGTAAGCTTCGTGTTTACTAGTGGTGTTCAAATTTTTTGCACCAAACCAAAAAAGAAAGACTTATTTATGCCAATTCCGGTTTGAAGTTATATTCGCGTAAGATAGATCAAAAAAAATTTCACTTCAGTAAGGTTTGCTCAGATAATGTTATGCTTAAACTCAGAGTTAAAAAATATTTTAGTAAACTTCTTGTAGAGTAGTGAGGGTTATATTATAATATATTTTTTTGGAGAAATACTAAATTACATAAAGTTATTGCTTAACAAAGACTGTTTAAGCTCAGTGTTAAAATATCGTGTTTATGATAAACACCGTGTTTACGAAAGATGTTTAATATTAAATATTAAAACGGTTATTAATTGACGCTTACTCTTATATACCATAAACTCGGTAATAATAAATATTGTTCTTTGATAAACTCCGTGTTTACGAGTAGTGTTTAACATTTAATACTAAAGCTTTAGAACTGATTAGTATTCTTATAAACTCATTGCTAAAGAATATTTTGTGTGATAAACTCCAAGTTTATAAGTAGAGTTTAATGTGTAATACTAAAGGGAATTTCGATAAACTCGACGTTTTTTTAGTAAAGTTAAGTTTTAAGCACTAAAAGAACCCACAGTAGTCTATTTTTTGGTTTATGTGGTGTTATGTTATGTAGGTCTGGAAAAATCAGAAGAATTTTACAATAAAACAGCCAAGCTATTTAGCCTTTAAAGTCGATTTCTGAACACAAAACGCATTCTAGACTTGTAAAACCACAACTCTGTGTTGGGTTATGCTCGTATGTGCCTTCAAGTACCACACAAACAAATTCGCATGTGTGTGTTCAAAATCTATTGGTCGTGTTGCGCCAAGTGGCACAGATTGTCACTATTCTTTCGTGCTTTTATGAAAATGGCTTGGTTTTTTCGCTGTTCGACTACAATGCATTTTACAGTTGTGTTGCAGACTTGCTTTATTTGAAAATTATTATTTTTAATTTTTTTCATTTTCAATTCTGCCATTTCAATGGGCAAAATTGTGTTCTTCGCTGACAAGATCTCTATTCTTCAAACATTCGTCAATTCAAACGCCATTGTTGCGAATTGCATTGCTGCTGTTGCTCTTCTTTTTTGCTGCTGCTTCTATTCATTCATTAGTGTCGCGTGCCGCATATTTGACGACTGTCAGCATTGCTGCCCGTCACATCGTCCGACAGCGCACTTGTCAGTCAACGACAATTTGTATTTGTGCATTTCTTTAAAATATTCGCGTGAATTAGAAAACTGCAACAACAAAAACACTAATAATCGAACGAACTGTACGTGTAATTCTCTTTTGCACTTCAACGCCTATTTATCTGCAACATTTGCACCACACAAGTTCCTCGGAAGCACGAAAAACACATTTTCCCCATTTTTGTATCGAAAGCACACCAATTCATACATACACATATATTTTACAAACAAATTAGCATTTATTTTATTTCGCACTGTTGTGGCCACTTACAGGCAACACATGGCATAAGCAACAACAACAACAATAGCAAAAAAAACAACGTGTTAAATAACATATTTACACGGCATATATTGCATAACGAACTGTAAGCGCATTTATTGTTGTTGCTGTTGTTGTTGTTGTAAATATTTGTTGCCATCGTTCTCGCCTTGTTTAATTTTCATGCCACATTCGGCAATTTGTTAACGTTCGCTCGCATTTCTTTCGATCTGCTTGGTTTGCATTGTTTGCATTTATTTTTCACACACATGTAGACAAGCCATTAATTTAAAAAAAAAATGTATTTAATAATAAATATATGAAATATATTATAGTATGTATGTATTTCTATATGAAAATGCGTATTTTGGTAGGCAAAGAATCCACTGCGGCTAAGGCTAGACACATAGCGAAACGCAGAGCAAAGCAAAGTTAACGAAATAAAAAAAAGTTGAAATTAAGTGGATATAATAAATAATTCTGATATTTTTAACACAGTACGACGCTACAAATCAAGTATTCAGCCTTAAAATTCGGCATTTTGAAATTTTTTGTATATATTTCATGCTAGAAGAGAAGTGCAAAAAGTGGTATTATATTTTGTAGGAGTATTATTGACGATCGACATAGAAAATTGTGACATTTTTACATTCATTTAACACTTCTTATTTGTTTTAAATTTTTTTACAGAAGATTACTCGTTCTATCAGAGGTTACTGTTCACATCATACTCCTACTTCCTGAGACGCTAACGCGAAATCCTCCTCCTTTAATAACGCGGGCTTGGAACCTACTTACTGTCATTAATTACATATTCATGCTAAAGAACAGTGTAAATTTTTATACTGGGCCAATCTTCGAACTCAACTCTTTTAAAAGACCAGCGAACGGGATTTAAGCAACTCGTGCTATCTATAATAAAATGCTAGGATAGTACAGCGGATTGGACTGAAGAAAAAAAATATTTCACTATGCTTCCAATTGGATAATGTTTTCTGGAACCCTAAAGTGTACTTTAAGGGGTTATAGGCACTTGCAAATCAGAAACACCGCGTTTTTAGGCAATTTTTTTGTTAAATCATTTTATTTAATAAGTAAATAAATAAATGTTTAATTACAAAATTTTACCAAAACCACAAAAAATAAAATATGGACACATTTATGATCGAAAGATTAGTCAAAATTTTGATTTTTGACATAATGACGGCTTTTCGAAACAAACTGTTTTTTTGGGAAAAATCTTTTTTTTTTTTGGAAAAAAATTTGTTTTTTTTTTTGGGAAAAAATTTACACCTCATTTTGGGTTAAAAAAATGGAAATTATATCAAAATCTTATTCCTTCAATCACTACCTGACAAATATATATAAAATGAAAATTGCAAGTACATTGGTCCAGCGGTTTTGGAGAAAGTTCCTTTACCGACTCTGAAAACAGCGTTTAACATAGAGAAGACGGCATTTAAAGTTTTGGCAGCCAATTACACTAAGTAAAAAATTTTGTTTTAATATAATATGTTCATATACATCTCCGAATTCAATTCCTTCAAATTTTCGGAGCATACTCACAGATATATGTGCATTCGATATGGATAAATGATTTTTTTGATATTCACAAATGAGTATAATCCCTTTAGCCAAGCAAAAAATTTCCTTTCTAAAAATAGTTTGGATTTCAAATTCTATACGTCACAATTTATGACTAAACCGCATTAACTGATCACTACGCACTTCAATTAAAATACTTATTATTGATAATGATATCAAACGTCAAACTATTTGACAGTATAAGTTTCTACGCTGGTAATTGATTTAATTTACTAACAACAGCAAAGCTCATATATCAATTCATAAGCACGTGCTATCATAGCTTACGCGATTCAATTTGGTATGTTTGAAAATATTCGACTCAATACTAAAACTTCAATAATTTATGACAACTTAAGTTTATTGTGACACTTTAAACGGTAATTTTTTTATAATTAATAGATATAGATAAAATATAATAATATTGTCAAGTATATGGTAGAGTGGTTCTTAACAATAAAAGAACTTTTTTTCCACTCTCAGTTGGATTTAAGGACTACAAAGTGGGGTGCACACGTGGCAGAGACACAAAACAAGTGTTAGTATGCTTTTTTTAACGCTTAACAAAACTATCTCCTATAAAATATGCCACTGGAAGATATTATACATAAATTTGGACATCATTTAAAGATTTAGGTAAATTTTGAATTTGCAAAATATGCACTTTAAAGTCTAAAACAGATAATTCAATTGGGCAATTTCTGTAGTCTCAAAGCGCCTTATGTATATTAAGTTAATAGAATAAATTTTGAATATCAAGACCTACTTGAAAAAGGATTTCGCAGATTTTCCCAATAAACGTCTTAAAAAATATTATTATACACTCAAGTACACTCTCAATAAAACTTGAGAAGAGCAATTCGATTTTTTCTACTCTCAGAATAAATTGTAAAATTTAGGTCTTAGCGACACCTTAACTGCCTCTAATTTATTTCTGATTTATAAATATTTTATTATAATATAATGCAAAATTTTTTTAACTACATTTTAGCACGTGCCTAACGTGCAGTCTTCAACACAACAAGGACTTTGTTATCTTTAATTATACACACCCAAAAGAAAATAGCTGCTGGGACTAATCATAAAATCTGTGCTTTACTTTCTCTCTACAAGCCGGCAGCATTTTATGAATTCCACTTCACTTTTACGAGTGAGCTAACGAATAAAATAAAAGCAGTAAATATTTGCAGCACCTGACCGCCTTTATGGCCTAACTGCAAGCCTCAGCTGCAAGCAAAAATTGCTTGACTGCCGTTGCGCATGGACGCTGGCTGATGCCTCGAGCCAAGTCAGCGCCACATGTGAGCCAAAGACACTCAGATGCATATGTGTGTCTGTGTACGTTTATTACATTAGGCCTGACATTTCTGCCGAATTTTTGCCGCAATTGAAGTTGTTAAATATTGTAGAGATGGCATTTTCCTGCGCCGCTGCTGCCAGCTTTATCCTTTGCCGCTCGCTTTGTGCTTTATTTTTGCTTGTTAGCCAATCGTGTTGATGATGTTTGGGAAAGCGCACGTTGCGGCTGGCACCGGTTACGCTTATGCAGCATATGTACTTATATGTAGGTATGTGTGCATGTGTGTGTGGTATGTACATAGTAAATTAAGTGCAATCGCACAGCACACAGTTTCTGGCTTTTTTACGAAATTTATATATTTTTGGCAAAGTGCCTGAATCAATAGCACCACAGAGTTGGATTGTTAGACATTTTTAATGCAGCGGCAAATGCAGTCGACAAGATTGGTACGATTCTGCCGATGTTGCAGCTGCTGTCGCACTTAAGGGATTGGTGGACAATGTGAGTCTACTAACCATGAAAGACGCCATACATACAGTATGTGCAAAAAGTATGCTTCAAAGTTACATGAATATTAAAAGAGTTTAAGAAAGCTTTGAAAATCTTTTGAAATCACAATTATATCTAGCATATCTGATGTCTAGATAAGGATCAGGTAAACTTTGGAGCCACAGCACTCTGGACCCTAAGGGGGTTGACTCAAGTTTTTTCAAAAAATTTTTACGGTTTTTTGGCTTATAGCGCACAGTATAGTAAATTGATAGAATTCAAAATAATGCAAATTTTCTCGGGCAAAAATTTTACCTTTTTTTTACATTATATATGTACTTTATTAGCAGGTCTTATGTAGTTATACACTCATACAAATAATCGCTCGAATCGCAACAATAGAATGCATCAGAGTTTCATCTTTACAATATATTCTAAGCGCAGAGGGAATGAGTACACAGTTTCTGCCACAGATTTAAGTTTCATTTTGCCTCTACACAGTTTCAATCAAGTATCATTTTGTTTCTAGGCGGGTTCAAACAAGTATATTCGAACCTCGATTTTATTTTGCGAATCACTTTATATGATTGACAGAAGTTCCCAGCAGTAAAGATTAGGAGTAGGTATATAGAAAGGTCTAAATCCATTACAGCATAATTTCTGAGCGACATCACAAAGCGTCACTAATTTAAATCAAGAATATAATTAAAATTTTCAAAACTTTCTTGTCAAAATTAAGCAAAAACGAGCACGAAAGCGAAAGCTTTTAGGGCTAACTGAACCAAAGCCCATATCTTTGTTGTAATTATATTTAAGGTTATGAAATACGATGTTATAAAATCATCATTTTTTTTGGTTTGCTTGGTTTTTACCAGACAATCTTTAGTTTTTTTTTACATAGGTCGAAAAAGGTTTCCATAAGGATTAATAAAATCACTTCTTAAATCGTGTTTTTTTATACTTTACATGTAATGCATATATGCTTGAAAAAGTTGAAATACAAGCTGCATTATGATTTTGGAATACAGCAAATACTTGTACATTAAAGGCTCACAACATTCTAGAACAGGCAATTATTCTCAAAGGTATTTTAAGATATTTCTGCAACGGTATTATTGCGAATCTGAAGTCAAATCTTTCGTATGTGATTTGTGTGCGACTAAAGGCCAGAACTGGTAGATAATATTAAAGGTAAACGTTCTAGGGTCAAGAAATCAGAATATGATAATTATTTTCTATTTTTTCCGCTATGTATAACTTATGTTGGTATGTATAAGCTATAAATCAAAGCTTCAACATTGTTCGATATAATTTTGAAAATATTTTTGTAAGTACTGTATATTTCATAAATACAACAAATGAAAATTAGTGCTCCCACTGTGACTCTAAACTAACATTTCTCATTATTCTATATGTCTTTGACCAAAAATCTCGATTAAGTTTACTACTAGTAAAAAATATGGTTTTCTGAACTGCCTACGAAAGCAGTAGAATATTTATGGCAATATTTATGAAGTCGAAAATTCACTGAATTCAGAATTTATTATTAGAAAACTACTAGGAATACTTGCAAATTCTTTGCGCTCAAAATTCATAAAATATACATTTATGTACATATACTTTTCTGCTGCAGTGTACTGTATAAAGAATTAGAGCTATCAAGTTTGCAAAGCAGAGAAAAACCAAAAAATACTTCAGCATACATACATACAAGTACACATTACTCATGCATACAAGGGCCGCCGCAAACAACATGATGCCACCTCAAACAGCAGAAATCAGTAAAAGAGAAGGATAGAGATGATGGGGGAAAGGAAAATAACTACAAGGTCCACAACTCATATATTGCTACATATGTCTATACGTATGTATGTATGTGTGTTTGCGCTTTTTGGCCATTTTATCTAATTGGTTGTGCCAACACGACAGGCATTTACAAAGTGCCACATTCGTGCACCTGTGCCCGCGTCCATTTATCCGCCATCACTGGTGCAACCAATAATGTCAAACAAGGTGAGCACATCGGGAGCGAAGCGGAAAGTTGAAATTGCATTTCTACACACATACAAACACACAAACATACACACATATGTATATGTTTGGCGACAATAAGAGTTGGAAGCGAAAAATTATAAGCAAAAAAATACAGTTATTACGGTGAGTTGCAGCACAATGCATAGGCATTGGCATAAATTCATATATTTATAGTTGAGCATAGCTTCGCCGCTCGCCGAACTCTGCGCAGAATTTGGCGAATTTTGTGATCGCAAAATCATAAAACATGAAATAATATTAATGCTGCGCTGCAATTGTGTTTGTGTGTGTGACGTGTGAATTTATTGCAAACATGATGAAATTAAAGTTCTGCTAATGTAAAGTACACACACATATACACATGCACACACACACATGAAGCGCCGCAAATTTGATTATTACAAAATTAAAGTGAATTACATGTAGAAGGCCTTCCCGGCTTTTATTAGCCCTATTACACAGTCGACCAGTATGATGCCGAGACCCGAGGTATGATACCAGAATGCTTGTATATACCTATATATATATTCTTCGAAATACCAGCCATTTGTGTAGAATTCAATAGGTCATATGCTATTGACAGCACTGGCAGAGGCAGCAACAGCAACAACAATAGAATTGTAACAACAATAACAAAAATTACAAAAATAACAAAACTGCAACAGAGCCATAATTCAGCAACAACAAAATAACAACAACAAAATTGCAAAAGCAACAAAACAATTTAGTTACAACAAAAAATTACAACAACAACAAAATTGCAAAAGCAACAAAATCGTGACAACAACAATATTGCAACAACAACAGCAACAAATATCGAACAATTCCGCTTTTGTTGCACCCCCAGCATTTGCTTTGAATATAGGACATGACAATTTTATGCCGAAGTTGCACATAAGAAATGCATTGGATTCGGTGAATAGCTGTTGAATGCTTTGCCATACTCCTCTGCTATTTGTGAATAACTGTAATAAGCATTTAAGGATAAAAGGAGTAGGGCGCATTGCTGAAGTGAAAAATATGCAACTGAGGAAGAAGAAGGAGAAGCATTAAAAATATTGCTGAGTGCACAAAAATACCGTTGAATATATGTTGCGAATTTGTACTTAGCAAATAATTCGAATATTAAAATGTAACAAGTAAATATGTAAATACAAAACACAAGTAAATATTATAAATGAAATGGGAAAATAACGGAAAAAAAGATTAAAAAAATATTTAAAAAAATACACTGCAATTGCAACACGTTTAAATACTAGTTTCACTAGATTTTAAAAGCTCTTCCACATGGTTTTTTGATTAGTAAATTATAAATATCTAGTGCAATTACGTAATACAGAAAGATAAGACTCATAAGACCTGTAAATATTTGTTAATAAGTTGCCACTTGAAACTGAATAAAATTGCATTTTTTTTACACAAAAACATTAAGGTTAAGTTAAAGTTGCGATTGGTTTGCCAATTTTTTCGAATTTCATTTGTTTTTAGTGAAATTATTTGAAATTTAGTTAATCTTATATAGATTATATAGAGTTCTAAGGCAGATAAATATTAGTTTACGGACTTGCCATCTGCCACTGAAAATAATTGCATAAAAAAATAATTAAAATTTAAGCCACGAAACCGATGTAACCCCTTAACTCCATAGTATAGCAGAGTAAAAAAAAACAAAACCAGCTTACAAGCGGTCACCTCGAAATTTTTGACAAGCTGTGTATATTACACAACTCTTACTGAAAGCCAACCTTGTAGATTTTGAAGGAAAAAAAAACGCCAAAAGTTCTCTGAAAACTTGACATTATTAAATTTAATGATTTCGAAGTGGTTGTCTGAGTACTATTGTGGAGAGGTCTTCAAACCAAAAATATTAATAAAAATCAATAAATCATATTTGATAATCAGAAAGAGGCTTTTAAGCAAATATGTTTACATACGTACGTACATATAGATTTAAAAAGACTCTGAGTATACAAGTGGGTTACGGCTGCACTTCCTCGGTCACAAAATCACTTCAAAGCAGAAATCATTTCGGCAATTTGCGGTTTTGAGCGAAGCATATTTAAATCGCTTTGCTATTGCTAAGAGGTCTTTGCTGGCGAAGTAGCTTCTTTGCCGATGACACTTTCTCGCTAGTAGCAATTATTAAGTAAATTATATTTAAAATGTTTATTTAGCAAGCCTTGCGTGCAAACCCACTGTGCAGCAAGATAATCTGCTTAAATGCATTTCTTCATTGTTGCATGGCGTGCGTGTGTTTGATGTTAAAATTAGATTAATTGTATTTTTCTTTTGTTTTGCAATGATTATTTCTGTTCTTGATAGCAACGACAATCGGCAAATATATCGCATTGAATTCGTGGTGCACAGCGCGCTGACTAACCAGATATCGCCAAGCAATTGACTTGCATTCGGTGGCCGCCCTGACGTTTTCGGGAGCACGCGCGCCCCGCCGCTCGCCGCATGCTGCCGAAACGTTACACATGGTCTCGCTTTGTTTGCCTTTAATCATGTGTTGATGATGGTGATTGCCGTTTAATTGTCGCTCGGACATTTACTGCTCCGGCGCAAGGGACAGCGGCGCCGGCGGCAGCAGCGTTGATGGTGGAGGCGGCGGTGGCGATAGCTTAGGCGGTTGCTGTTTCACTTCAATTACAAATTGTGTTTAATTATATTGGTAGTATTACTATTTGGCTGCCGATTTTTATGCAATCTGCTTGTGTGCTTGTGGCGTGTGCTGGCAGCGCGTTTTGCTTTGATGAATTTTCTTTACAAGCTTTTTGTTTGCTCTTTTCTTCTTGGTTTTTAGTTTGAATTGAATTCAGTTGCTTTGTTTTTTCATTTCGTGCCATTTTTTATCGTTTTGTGTGCGTTTAATTCGTTTTTTTTTTGCGAAGTTTTTGCGTGAACTAAATGTGTTCTAAATAATTTTTGGTCGAACGGGGGGAACGACAGATGTTCGGTGGTGCTACAGACTTCTTGTACGTCGTCTTTTTATCTAAATTTTGTAAAAAGTCTTAAAAAGAATCGCCGTAGTATTATTAGAAAAAAATATTTTTAAAAAATATTAAAATAATTTGGAAATTTTTACAAAAAAATGTGTATGCTTTAACCCGGGAAATTTGGCATATATTTTTAAAATGAATAAAAAATATAATAATTTTTACCAAATAAGTGTATAAATTGGTCTCTATATGACATATAGAAATTTAGTTATAGGTATACACAGGGCCGTGGAGAGCAAACAGGGACGCGGGTATGATTATAGTGAATTGTTGGAGAAAAACTCTGCAAAATATTGTTTGTATGTAAGTTTTGCTGTAAACGCGGTGACATCCTTTTTCCGACGACCTGCCGCTAATGACTTCGCAACGGCCGAGTTTTAAATATTTTCCTTTGAAAATTTCACAAAATTGTTGTAAAATATGTATCTTTGGGATAATAAAAAATTTTTAATAAAATTTTTAATTTTTTATATGAACAAAAAAATTCTTCAAAATAGGCAGTGTTTTGCTCGAGGAAACCATTGTAACTCCATAAGGCAAGTTACACTCGGAAAAGTGGTGCAAAAATTTAACTTGACAGTATATGCAATCTTCAAAAGACGCAGTCTAAATGCCATAAAAATTTCGAAAAATGGTAAAGCCAAAACATTAGCTTCTTAATTAATTTTCCTTTGCAATTTTTGAAGTAGAAATTTCAAAGCTTGAAAAATTACGTTATATATGGAAAATGCATAAATGATAAAAGTGTATCTTGAATACGAACCACCAAATTCAACGTTCTAAATGCAACATTAGCGATTCAAAATCATTTTGCTTTATTTTAAATTTTATTTTTTTTATTTTTAATTTTATTAATTTTTAACTTGCATTATTTATAATTAATTAATAAAACTCTTTTAATATTATTTTATTTCAATCAATTATATTTAATTTCAATTATACAATAATTTATTTACTTTAATTCGCTTTGAATTGATTGCACATTGCACTAAATAATTTTTTATTTAGCATTGGAATTTTTCGCACTTTTGCATTTTGTTTATATATATAGTTTTATTGTTTACCACTACGTTGTGAAAAAATGTTTGCAATACTAATATTTTGCACTCGAAAATTGCAAACAGCGCTGCGCCCCTGTGGTTTTACCTTAACTTTTGGACTTTTGGGCTGCTGTGTTACATTTGTTTATTGTTTGTTTGTTTTTTGTTGTTATTTCTGGATGTACAAGTATGTTATGTAAATTGGCACATGTCGGAGAATATAATTGATAACTCAATTTACATTAGAGTGAAATTTTGCAAATTCCCTTTGCGATTTTACGTAAGTGAGGTAACGTCTTGTGCAAATGTACACGCGTGCATGTAAATATTTGTAGATGAAAGAAAATGTGTTTCATTTGATCATAGACAGATATATTTACATATATGCATATATATTATATATATATATATATATATATACCATATACCAATGTTGATGTCAGCTACCGTTTCAAGTGGAAATGAATGCGTCTGAAGAGTTGCAAGGCTGCTGCAATTTTTATGAAGTGGATTTAATTTTTCTAATTTCCATATATATCATGTATACCATGTATCAGTTTTTGAGATATTGATCTGAAATTTTACACAAATCCCAAAGAAGCTGCTCATTTGTCGAAACCGCTTATATCAGACCCATATAACAACTATATCCATGTCACCATACAAACTGAACGATGAAATAAATGTCCTTGTATGGAAAACTTTTTTATTTGACAAGATAGCTTTCCGAATTTTCAGATAACGGTACAATATTCGTACAAAATCTTTAGATCGGCGCATTATAGCATATAGCTGCCATACAAGCTGACCGTTCAGTTCTTGTCAAGGAAACTTTTTTTTCTTTTGGCGCTAGAAAAATATGCCACAAGCAATTCAAGTATCTTTTAAGAAAGTAGAACTACCATAAGATCCCCAAAAAAAATTTATTTTTTATGGTAAATTCAATTACTTTTGAATTTATTATTATTTCACATGAAGGTAAACTTTTGCAACCCAATGTGCGAATTTCGAACATCAATCTAAACTAAAAAACAAAAATTGGTCAAATAAAAAACCAAATTAAACTCATTTGTCCACACTTTCTTATAGAAAAACGAGAATGAACAAAAAACTGTTTAACCAACTCAAAGTAAGCCCGTTATAAGTACGAAAATCAAATTTTATGACACACACTCATTGCCACACATCAAAAGTTTAAGCGTTTTTCTTTTAGTCTTTTAGTTTAACCTAAAAACCGCTTGTGGGCAAACGTTTTTAATGTAAACAAAATAAAGTCTATATAAATCATCCTACATGGCAACACAGCAAGCACATACATACATTAAACCCGATAAACACTACCGATATACAATGTGAACATCTAAACAATGCGCGCGCCGAAGTGATCGTGAGGTAAACAAATCATTAATAATAATAACAATAATAACAAAAAAAGGTGTTTGCAGTGCTAAACTAGCAAACATACGCACCATACAAGCCGCAAACATGAAGGCGCGATAAAGAACACCTTGATAAGCAGGCGCTCAGTGTTTATGTACATATCGGTATGTGTTTTGGCAAGTTTTACAACAAAAAATAATAACGATAACACTAATAGCAAGTGTGCACCACCAATTTGCGGTGTGTAGTTATTGCCGGGTAATTGGGAAATTTTACGATTTACAGCTACTAAAGGGCTTTAACAAATGTATTAGTGAATTTCATTGTTATAAAGATGATAAGGCAAATTGAGAGCAGTGTGTTATTTGTATGAGCTACTTAAAATAAACAATTTTAGTTACAACATGTAGAAAATACATAAAAGAAAATTATGTTAAAAAATAAAAACAAAAATATAAATAATTAATACTAAATAACATACAACGTACAGATATGCACAAATTTACGCACACGAGTATAGACAAACATAAAAAAAGTAATGTGAACAATGATATACATACATATGTACATATCATTGCTGAACTACTTACATGCGGCGAACAATTTGTAGCGTTGTTTAGCATGACTTGAGTTTTATGCAAATTCTATCTTTGAATTTAGTCGAATTGAAGTTGAATAGTGGTGGAGTGGTGGTGGTAGGATTGATTTGTGGTATTATATATGTTTACTGGGAGGATGAGAACTTTCAGCTTAACTGCAGATTACTTTGATTAGTTGTTTTTTTATTCTTTTTTTTATAATTTTTTATTTTTTTTTTTTTGGTTTGTCACTTTATACAATTGTGTAGGTTGGATATATATTTAAGTATATATGTATTGTTGTATACGTACAATATATTAATTTCAATATTGTGTGTAAACGTGATCAATTTTTTTTTTGTGGGTTATTTTTTTTCAAATTTTGCTAGGTATTTTCATTGTTGGGGGAAATGTGAACAAAAAAATTGTTGCCGGTTGTTTTGCTCGAATAGTAGTTTAGCGCGCCTAAAATGATAAATATTTACAAAAAGAAATAGATGAAACAAATTAAATTAAGTAACTTCAAAAAATGTATTATATGCAGTTAAGCCTAAATATAATATTTATACATATAAAACTACGAAATAGCAATTAGGGTTGTTAATATTGATTTCAATTTGTAATATATGTAAGTATGTGTAGAGTATTTCTTAACAACTAAAACTAATTGTATAATTGTTTGTAGATAATAGTAATCAAAAAATCGGTGGTTGGCCGAAAACATTTTTTTTTATCAGTAAAACAATTAGTATGTGAATAATTGGTTTCACTTAATTCATAAAATTTGAACATTATTTGTAGATTGACATTTACCAATGTAAAATTGCAGCAAAAATTAACTTTTTGCATTGCGGTTATTTATCTGCTATCGGCATTTTGTTTTTTCGCTAGTGCTCTAAATTCATGTAAGCATTTTACAATCTATTTTGTTGACTTGACAATTTAAGCAGCACATTTTTATGCACATTTTACAAGTTTTCAACGTGCACAAACTGAATTACACATTTGTATGCAACAATGCGTTGTTGCAAATTAGTGTCATTATTGACGTAACAACGCGAATGCAGCTAGACGAAGATTCTGCAGGTAATATCTGACGACCACCCTCGCACATTAGCTAGACAGATATTTTCCGACCTATCAACCAACCACCGACTAGGCGACAGCTGAAGCGCACAGAAGTAACAGCCAGAATGGCATGAAAACAAAAAATCAATAATGACTGCCTTGCTGAGGTATTCGCACACTTCCATGCGCAACCCTGGAGCACCACCGCAAAAACGGTATGTACGAACAACATTCATAAATGTTCGTTTTGATTTGCTACACAATAACAAAATAAGCTTTTAATTAAACGCAAATAGTGACTGTAAAATTGTAAACAATTGTGTTGCACAGAAACTTTATGCGCTAATCAGAAGATTTGAGTAAGTTTTTCATATAAATGTACGTACGTATGTAGCGCAGTGGTGCATTTTGCAAAAGCGCTTACACATTTTTTTTTTTTATAAATATGCATTTGCTGGTTGTCTTTGATAATTTCCTACCTTACTAAATGTGTTGTAGATGTTTATACAGTTGATTATTTTATTTCACATTTATTGATTTCACTCTTTTTTAAGTCAATATTACAACGAAATTCTTTTTGTTTACAGATTCACCACCAAAATCAGAACTTTTGTTCTTTGCACAACGCCATCAAGTTCGTACACACAAAAACAACTACAATATTATAAGGGTGCTTACGCCGCTGCAGCGTGAAATAGCCCCGGTCGCTTTTTTTAATATTTCGATAAGCAATTTTCACGACACATTTCTTTTATTTATTTATATTATTCCATACAATGTTTATGCTGCTGCCACTGAGTTAAGCAGAATTTTTACAATTTGTTCACAATCACTTTTTTGCTTTCAAAGTATTATTTTGTCTTAATTGCTGAAGTTAAAGCGAGCCACGATCCGTGCACACCTCTTTATTTATCCAACTTTCATATCGAATTGTCATCTGAAAGATACAATTCGCTGCCAAATCATTCTTGCCGCCGAATACAATCCACAACTGTGCAAATTACAATTAGTTATTTTCTTCGATTTCTTTATGAATCCATTCGCACCAGGGACGCAATTCAGCACACAACAACACACAGTGGAACATAGATTTTCATATTTTAATTTTAAATAAATCTAAATATAAACAAGAAATCTGTTTCACATTGAAATTCCTTTCGTGTCGATAAAAATAAAATAGCATTAAAATTATTTTAAGAACTCTAAAATAAAGTCACATGATTCACCCTGTTTACATTACTGACTTGGGAATCAGCTGTTTAGCTGACACGCGCAAACAAATGTTTGACGTTTGCATTTACATTGTAGATATTGTATTTAGCTATTACGATTTTTCAGAATTAAAAGGAAGAAACGTTAAAATGAAAGGCCATCCAACAAAAGAAGTTACACAATTGATCCACGAAATCAAAAACGGGTATGCACAGTTTAAAAATATTGATGAAAAGTTGTAAATTTTATATAAAATCTATTACAGTAATGTGGAAGGTTCTTACAACATAACAGCAAAGACGCTACAAGTATTTAAGAAAATCATAAATGGCCAAAGATGGGCCAATGCAGAGTAAGTTATACATTTCAAATATGAGAAGGAGCTTCTTAATGTATTTGTGCTTATTAGCGAACTCATGAATTTAGTGCGCACACAGGGGCACATACTGCAATCCGCAATTCCACAAGAGACTGTAACAGCTAACATTGCACGACGTATACTTAAATTGATACGCGAAGAGTTCGATTTACTGAAAGCAAAGGTTTGTTAGTCGATCAGTTTATTTTCTTTCAGAGTCAAGATATAAATGCCACAAATACATTTCTAGGTGTATCAATTCACGGATGACCAAGCTTCAATGTCCTTGCACAAGCTTGTTACACAAACAAGTAATGATGTTAGTGTCGATTATACTGAACCACAACAAGGATTGCGTGAAGCGCTGTTGGATCACCTGCAAGAAATGGAAACCGAGTTGGAGACAAGTTCCGAAAATATTTGCGCACAAGCTGAAGAGCACATACACTCCTCTGAGGTTATACTCACATTGGGACACTCGCGTAGTGTTGAAAACTTTTTGAAGCGTGCTGTTAAGAAACGCCAATTCCTTACCATAATTATAGCTGAGTGTGCGCCCGATTGCAGAGTGAGTTTATATTAAAAGAAAATCTAAAATAGTTTCATAAAAATTATATATATTTGCAAGTTTATATAAAAAAAATTCCAAGGTAGTTTCATAAAAACTATATATATTTGCAATTTTAGGGTCATAACTTGGCAGCTAGCTTGGCAACGGGAAATGTCGAAATAATTGTCATACCTGACTCCGCCATATTCGCAATGATGTCACGCGTCAACAAAGTCATAATTGGTACGCATAGTGTGCTTGCAAATGGTGGGCTGCGTGCCGCTTGCGGTTCCTACACAGTAGCACTGGCCGCCAAACATTACTCCGTGCCTGTTATAGTACTCTCACCCATGTACAAATTATCACCCGTACATTTATGTTCAATCGAACAGGATGCATTCAATTTAGTAGGCTGTGCGGAAGATGTTATCGAATATGATTCCTTAGCGTCACATTCTGCCAAAGTTTATAGCCCTATATTTGACTATGTGCCACCAGAGCTAGTGACACTGTTTATTTCAAATATGTAAGTACAAGTGTTTTTTTTTTTATCAAAGCGAGAAGTAATGTAACTTATTTTGTTTGCTTACAGTGGCGGTCATGCACCCTCGTATGTCTATCGACTTTTGACTGAACTATACAATCCTGAGGATTATGAGATGTAAAACGAAAATAGCTCTATTTTTTTTTTATAAATTAACAAACCCCTAGCCTAAGCATTTTAAGCTTTCGCTAAACTAAAGCTCAAATAAGCAAAATAAAGAAAAGAAGAAAGCTGATTGTGTTGTGAGAGTATGCATTTGTACTTGCGCTGTTGCTTTGAAATTGCAGCGCGCTATAGTTGGCGCTTTTAAATACCGTCGTCGTATGTTGTTGTTTTTAGCTTTGTCCAACGTCTAATCCAATTAGTGTATGCAAACCGCAAGATTATATTATTCGAACTGTGCCCGTCTACCCTCCCGATATCCGCTTCAATTCCGTATGGAAGACAAACTTTGAAATTAGTTTGTTGAACACCTTTTATTTTGCCGCACTACGTTTCAGTACAATCGTCACATGTCAGTCAATCACATTTTCTTTTAATTATTCTTCAATGCAAATTATCACAGTTTTCAAAAAGCAAAGCCCAATAAACAAACTTTGTGCAAGACAAAACAACGCCTGCCGCTAAATATCATAATTTTTGTTATTATAACAGAGAATATAATAATAAAGTAGTGCAAAACATTTGGTGTAAAATTGAAGAAAAAACGTATAAGTAAAAATCTAATTGTGTAAATAAAATGTGCTGTGTTAATTATTTTCTTTATGAAAAAGTGAATTTTAAATTGGCGTAGAAATATTACTTAACGTCTTAAAACGAGTTTGCTGTGAAGTTGTGCAATAAACATACATGTTCTGTTGAATATATTATTTTTTGGTGTTGAATGGTAAGGAATCACCAACAGCGTTGCAATTTAGGTCAATTAATTTTGAAGCACAACTGGTCGCCAAACATCATTTTAAGTAAATTGTAAAAGTTATATATATTTTCACATAACTGGTGTTAATTTTAAATTAAGCAATGCGATTTGTTTTTCTTTTTCAAATTAGCCCAAAGGTTCGGTCGTTTATGTAAAATAATTCAAAAAATAAAATTTGTGCACTTGGAATAAGTTTTGAGCTTGATTGCAGGTCCACTATATAAGTAAATAGCTAAAGTGATTGTCATTAGTCGTTGCAGTGGCATAAAATAGTCGCCATTTTGAAGAATACTGAGTCGACAGTACTCGACAGGACAACATTGGCGTACGTTCTGGTTACAAATATATATTTGTATATTGTTTATTGTGATTATTAAGGAGCACTTCCATAATTTTCAAAAATTGTCGAATTCATAAGTTCATACATATGCATACATATGTTCATACTTGCATACATATATATGAATACATATTTAAGAATGCAACTCGTAAGCTTGAAATACTTTCATATGCTTCCTTTGAACATTCTTTCATGGAATATGGCGACTTCCGCTTAACAAGGCCAATAGCCGACCAAAATACGAACTAGCAACCAGTGTGAGGTGAAAAAGCGACTCGACTTTTGTTTACCGGCGCTAGCGCCACACACAAACTCACAATATTGTTGCTAGTTGATGGACAAGGCAATAATTTAAATGTTTGTCTTGCCACGCCGCAGGCACAATAAAATGTATTGTGCTAGTTCAAATGCTTAAAAGGTACTTTGATTTGTTTTCTTCTTTGTTATTTGTTGTTTTTGTTGTGCACAACTTTAATACCGCTAATGGTGTTGGTGTGACGAAGCTAGTTTTCCTCCTTTGCAATTAGTATGTTTTGGTTGGTGCTCCGAAGCGGCTAGACGTCCATTTGGTGTCTTCATTGCGTGTGTGTGTGTGTTCGTACGTGCGTACGTGCGTTGGTGTGGTAAAAAGAAAAAATTCGTTGAAATATTTAATCACGAAAGCTGGGCAATCAATTTTATGTGCAGAAATACGTTGTCTATCGAATTAATTGCAAATATGTGAGCCAATATAATACACGGTAAGATCCATTACAATCTGGTTATGTAAGCAATCAATTGTTTATGCGGCGCATTGAGAACTACGGTTGGGCACAAGAAGAACATAGAAAAGTAAATTGTTAAAATTCATAAATATAGTATATACATATATGGTGTTCGACTTTTTTCAAATTCAAATCCGAAATAAGGCCGAGTCTCCATGAATCTAACCAATGTTGTTGTTGTTGTCTGCAGCAATAAAAAAAAATCTGCAACTACTTTAAAAAAATGTAGCAGACATGATTCTTCTTCACTATACACGGATTCAGGCTCGTTCCAGTTGGATCTGATGTTCCTGTTAGCGGAACCTTCATTTCTTTACAATTAAAAATATTTGTAAACATATGTAAATATGTCGAGGTTTGGCTACATACATACTAATATATTGAACGGCTCACATCAGCAACCCTCAAACAATACACGACTTGCAGTATTTGCTTGAAAATGTCTTCCCTTCCTCAAAAGCAAAATTTATAAGAAAAATCATGAAGTGACCTTCAAATGCACCAAAACTATAATACCCTTCAAAGTTGCACTTTTTAAAGCATAAATGGGTATAAAAACATATTCTTATCTTGAATTGGATCGATCAGTTTGAATGGCAGCTATCTACCGTTTCCACGACAGTCGGGTCTACGTAACCGGAACGGACCCGTTTTTATTCCGGCCAAGAACTGTCAACTCGGCAGAATTCTGTCGCTACAACAGCAACAACAATGGCAGCTATCTACATACATACATGCTATAGTGGTCTGATCTAAGCTATATTTTCGGAGATTGTGTCGTTTCCTTAGATAATAATCTATGCTGAATTCGAATCGACTCAGCTCATCACACTGATCATTTATATATACATGCACTTTATAGTGTCATTGACGTGTCCTTCTGTGTTCTTCAGGTAAGGTGTGAGGTAATTAGGTAACACGAAATAATCAAGTGAAATTTGTGCTTAAGGTTATAAGCCATTTACATATAAACACGTGTTTGTTATGTATCTCATCAATATCACATATATTTATATACCCTGTATGTAGTCCACTTATAATTTAGTTTAAATTAACTAATTAATTAGCTAACTATTATTTAGCAAACTCAATAGGGTTTGCTGTAAAGTTTCAGTTAGCCCTTTTAAAAATGCACTTACAACCGTATCATGTAATTTAATTATTTATTTACTGTATAAGTTAATTGCTCTAAAAAAAGAAATTACATTTCGCAAAAGCTGTTACGAGTTAAATAAATAAAATAAAGCTAGTTTCGGTAGTTACAGTACACTTTTTTAAATCAAGTACCAGAATAACTTAAAAATTATATGAAAGATACAAACACTTCAAAATGTATTCAGTAATAATACACGCAATACATACAAAATCAATTCTTAAGCATTTTTACTTATATTAGCATATAATTCTATAAAATCAGCCATGCTATCCGCATAAAAATGTGGTTGGTCCTCCGCACTTGCTTGCCACATTTCATCTATGGGTGTGCTGCCGCTCAATACGAGCAAGGTTTGGAAGCCACAATTCAGACCGAAGCGTACATCGTGCGACAGAGAATCGCCAACAAACAGACAACGTTTGGGATCGGTCAATTTATAGACGTCCTTCAAAATGTCACCAAGCAAAAGTGCCGGTTTGCCAACTATTGTCGCCTCTCGTCCAGTGGAGCGCTTTATAGCATAGTAGAAATCGTTTAAACCTAAAGACAAACATTAAATCGATTAAACATCTTATATATGTACGTATGTGTATGTTTCTGTGTGCAAAACAAACCTGGAAACATAAGACCTTCCCTCAGCTGAAAAACCGGCTCTGTGGCACCCATAAGAAAATCGCAATCATTATCTGCTAGATATCGAACGGCCATAGCCACTTGCACATAGTTCATTTCCAAATTACCATCAAACAAAACAGCGCCCATTTTTTGTTCCGGTTCTGTGATTTTTTCCAAATTAAAAAAATCCACGCCTTCCTTGACGGTCTTATGAAATTATTAACACAATAATTGATAAAGTCTCAGAATTTATATTTTCTTAAATAGAGGTTGGATAAGAAAATGTCGAGGGAAGGCTTTTTAGGAAAAGAATTTTATAAAACTCATTAAATCTATATATTAATGTGATTCCGGAAGCTTATGCACATATAGGTTAGGTTAGATTATACTGGCCGGCTATCACATCATAAATAGACCTACTGATTCTTAGTAATGCCAGTTCAGTTTAATTTGAAATGAATGATTCATTGTACAGATTGCTAACGCTTTCTGCGAACTTTAAGTGCGATTTGATATCTAATTTTGATACTGTATCTAGTTCCTTGTACTGCGAAGCTCCTAGATATCTAAAGCTTTACTGGTTCGGTAGCCAGACGAATTACACTTTTGACAATCTCATCATCTTTTTCATTTCACGGAATTTCGTTGTGGCCTAGAATCCAGTATATGCATATGCCGCCGTTTTTTGGCAACCACTACATCTACTACCTCGCTCTTCTTAGGACATTCTCTGACGTAATGCGATGTGCGAAGCTGAATGAATATTTATAATACATACCAAAGTCCTCACATCTACGCCTCCACGACGTAGCGTTTCATTACCGGGGCCACTGCATAATGAGTAAACCGGCTGCTTTATATTATGCTTCTTCATATAGTACAACATGGACTTTACTGGATGCATGATGTCGTTCTAGTTGAAGTAAAGGAATAAACAATTTACTAAAAAACATATTCACGTTTCCACCAAAGAAGTTTTTCAACTAGATCAGCTCTGTTCGACATTTTTTTTAACGCCCACAGCACATGTTTAGTATACGCACTGTAGGACGATATGTCTCACACAAAAATACAAAGCGACAACAGTACAATTTACCGCTTCAAAATCCATCATTCCGATCTCGGTGAACTTATTCACATACTCTTCCTCCGAACGCATACTGTTATTAGACACAAAGTGCACTTGCTTGCCAGCCGCCTTCAGCGCATTCACCGCTTCACCCGTCCTGGGTATAGGTGACGTTGCCATCCACATAACACCATCGCAATCACACATTACTACATCGAAGGAGTTGACGAACTCCTTCTGCTCCTGCGGGGAGAGCTTCAAAATATGCGGTACTTTGCGGGCAGGCATAATCGTGCGACAATCCACTCACTGTCTCACAGACAAATACTCACTAATCTGTTCTTCTCATATTTCAGTTTATTTATACAAGAATGAATTTGCCACACGTGCGTTATAAATATTTGCGGTGTATAGATAAATCCATATCTTTGGTTAGATCATTATTGTCATTGGAGCTAAGCGTTTTTAATAAACACTGCTCAACAAAAATATTTCTTCCTTGACACAATGACAATTTTTACTTTTTGACTACGAGTTTTCTCAGTTGCTTTAATTAGTATTCCAACTATTTCCGAAGAATACGTGTTACTTCATTTAATTCAATTGAAATATCGTTTTACAAGTATTATGGTCAAAATATGATTTCCGCATGTTTTCTTAGAAATTGTGTCGTGAAATCATCGAAAACTTGCCTCATGCGAGTCATCCATTCATCTCTGTTAATGACGTTAAAAAACAAGTTACAGAAACAGTGCTTGAAACTCGTGGTGTTGGCATCAAAAGACAGCAGAGGTTCTTATAATATCTTATGAATTGTCTCAATTTGGTTAATATTTTGGGTGCGAAGCGTGTTAATGCTAGACTCGTATCATAAGAACGGAATATTTTACATAAACGACTACGAATAAAGATCGTAAAAAAGATGCTTGACAACGTTACTGAAGACCCTACACTCATCAAACCCATCATTATTAACAACAAAAGCACTGCAGGTCAACGCAAACAAAGCTTATAGCAAATGTAGGGTAAATTGTATTAAACGTTGACATGTTTGTTTGGCTCTGGCCAATTTTAAAGCCGAAAACATTATTTGTATTAAAATTCGGAAATTCGAAAATTTATATTTTTTCGCAGTCCGGGTCATATTTGATCAGATATTATAATAATTTTCGTTAATCTGGTTAATATCGGTCAATATGTGAATTATCTTCATAAAATTGTGTAGAAACGTTTTCAAGTCTACTAGACTAATGCCTAATGTTAATGCAATCAGTCCAGATCTTTTAAGATTTCCGACTTTCGAAATGACTTTCAACAGTTTATGTTCTTCTCTTCTTAAAGATAATGTGAATTAGCGCTAAATATAAATGAAATCGGTCTAGATTTTGGTCTAACCCTCAAATAGCTAATATAATGACTTCGGATCTTCTGGTTACCCAGTGTATTAAATTATCCCCTCTTGGTTGAGTTTATACCACATACAAGTATATCTCTTTTGAGGTTGATTTTAGTATAAATGTCTCAAACACTAATTGAAATGTCCTAATAAAACTATGTGAGCCAATGACCTTTTATATAAGTTAGTAACATACCGAATATCGGCGAATAATAAATGTTGAATACTTAAGAAAAATTTAGGTAAAGTTTTGTCGGAACCTGAGAATATTTTACTGGCTTTTGGGTCGCACAAATTGCGAGAAAATTAAATGTTCCGTTATACGAGAACTTAGCCGCTTCTTACTGGTTTTATTTACTTGCCAATATATATCTGGTTGTCATAAATTCCTTAACAACTGAACCGATTTAAGAAATAATTCTGCACACTGTGTCCAGTTTGATCCAATTAAAAAAATGGAATAGTCATATACTCGTATATATCTTAATTTACAGTCGCGAAATTTTTTTATTGCAATTTATTTGTTTATCATATAACAAAGGATTATCTGTAAGATCTCGTAATCTTACTATGGACGGATGTTAGGAAATTTATTTGCTGGATTAAGTAAACTTCATTATATTTAAAGTTAAAACCGGTAATATAAACTGCAAAAGATACGGTGATAATAGAAAATTGCATTGGCAGTTGAGTTGCCAGGCATTGCGGCTACTTTGCCAGATACTGGGCGTACGATACAACAGACATCACAGAAAGGAAAGGAACAGGAAAAATAGTCTGGTTGCAGCATTTATCACTGGCACCGTCGGAATATACGTTACCCTACAAAAGGATAAACTCATTGGTTTAGCTTTCGCCTAAACAACTGAACCGATTTTAGTTAAATTTAACACACTATGTCCAGAGTGATTCTACTTAAAATAGATTGAAACCAACTTGCGGCATACCATAGGTCAAGGAAAACTCAACGGTCTAGCATCCATGAATATTCACAGAAACATAGTAGGTGTTTTTAGTTGACGCAGTTTTGGATAAATTTTTCAAAAAACCGAAAAAAAGTCAAGAAAACGTGTGGATTCCATCATAAAAAACTGAGCCAGCTTAGCGGCCAAGCATGATTCAATCCAATTTTTGATACCCTATTCGGATGTGAGCCGCATACCAGTGAGGACGTTCTGCATCGACCAAAACAAATGATAGTCAGAAAGAGCAAGGTTTGGCCTATTTGTCAGTTTCGTTTTGAAAAATAATGATGCATCGAAGTAAACAGAGAGATAAATATCATATATAATATTTCAATAAAACAGTGATCTGACATTATGTAGCAGTAATCTGTTTCTCACTATAAACTTATCCGAAACTTTATCCAGATGATCGCGGAGATGGTCTAACTTAATACTCAAATTTGATCACTTTTAAAACGTGCCAACCACTTTTGGCAATTTTGCTCAGTCAGAACATCTTCAACTTTAACCGAAATGCGACTTTCGGCACAGGTTTTCTTCATATTAAAGAAATGAATAAGAACTCCCCGCAAAAACACCTTTTCAAGCACAAAGTTCGACAGATTGGAGTGAAAAAAACTCTCCTATATACGCCGACGCACAAGGACCGTAGCTTACCAACGCATGTGCGGAATATGGCAACAATGGAATATTAATGAAAATGCGCCATCTCTTGGCAAAAAAAAGTTGGTTTCGAGTAGTTACACAATTTTTAAATTAAGAACGACTGAATTGAGTTTTAAGGCTCTTTAATTTTTTGAATTTATCTCTGCCTTGCATAGCAGACTAATTTATAAACTATACAAAAAATATAATGAAGAACCACACGAAATACATACAAAATTAATTCTTAAGCATTTTTACTTATATTAGTATATAATTCTATAAAATCGGCTATGCTATCCGTATAAAAATGAGGTTGGTCCTTCGCACTTGCTTGCCACATTTCATCTATGGGTGTGCTGCCGCTCAATACGAGTAGTGTTTGGAAGCCACAATTCAGACCGAAGCGTACATCGTGCGTCAGAGAATCGCCAACAAACAGACAACGCTTGGGATCGCCCAATTTATAGGCGTCCTTCAAAATTTCACCAAGCAAAACTGCCGGTTTGCAAATTATTGTCGGCTCTCGTCCTGTAAATCGCTTAAGAGTGTCGAGGAAATCGCAAAATCCTAAAGATAAACAGATTAAATCGGTTAAGTAACGTGTCGTTATATGTATGCGTTTGCGAGTGCGAAAAATACCTGGTAAAGTTAGATCTTTCGTTATCGGTACTAGCCAATCTGTACCACCGGCAATAAACTCGCAATCTTTATCCGCGAGATATCGTGTGGCCGCTGCCATTTGTGCATAAGTTAAATTCAAATTATTATCAAACAAAACTGCGCCCATTTTTTGTTCCGGTCTTGTAACTTTTTCCAAAGTAGATAATTCAACGACTTCTTTAGTGACCTTATAAATGAAAAAGAGACGAAAGTTATACAAATTAAAATAATAATTTAAAAAAGTCTCATAATTTTTATTTTCTTAAATTGGGTTTGAGTAAGAATATGTCAAGGAAAGGCTTAATAAGTTAATCATTAAGTCCATACAAACTGCATACTACACTTCTGTGACTTCGAAAGCTTGTGTACATATAGTTTGGTACTTTTCAAACAAATTTGAGAAAATAAACCTCAAATAAAAATACTACCTAATAATATACTTTCTGGCAACTACTTGTGTAACAAAGTGGCAGGAGTTTCAGGGAATACTACAAGACAGCCAAACCCTAATCTGAGTCCGACAATCTGACTTTTATGTAAATGGACTGGATCGAGGCAGATGCCTCGTATACTCTACATAAGTAATTTGAAATCTTTCAAGATTATATTTTCGGAACTCATGCTAGTAATGAGTTTCAGATGGAAATCGGTTTTTTATATTTCATAAATGTATTAATACTACATTTTATTCAATGCTGCTGAATGAATATTTATAATACATACCAAAGTCCTCACATCTACGCCTCCACGACGTAGCGTTTCATTACCGGGGCCACCGCATAATGAGAAAACCGGCTGCTTTATATTATGCTTCTTCATATAGTACAACATGGACTTTTCAGGATGCATAATGTCGTTCTAGTTGAAGTAAAGCAATAAACAATTTATTAGCAAACATATTCAACGTTTCCACCAAAGAAGTTTTCCAACTAGATGACTTTCGTTTCGACATTATTTTTTAATACCCACAGCACGTGTTTAGTTTACGCACAGTAGGACGATCTATCTCATACAAAAATACAAAACAAAAACAGTACTATTTACCGCTTGAAAATCCTTCACTCCGATCCCGGTGAACTTATTCACATAATCTTCATCCACGCGCACACTGTTATTGGACACAAAGAACACCTGTTTGCCAGCCGCCTTCAGCGTATTCACCGCTTCACCTGTCTTGGGCAGCGAAGAAGAAACCAGCCACATAACACCATCACAATCACACATCACCACATCGAAGGAGTTAACGAAATCCTTCTGCTCCTGCGGGGAGAGCTTCAAAATATGCGGTACTTTGCGGGCAGGCATAATCGTGCGACAATCCACTCACCGGTCTTACAGACAAATTCTCACTAAACTATTCTTCGCACATTTCAGTTTATTTATACAAGAATGAATTTGCCACACGTGCGTTATAAATATTTGCGGTGTATAGATAAATCCATATCTTTGATTAGATCATTATTGTCATTGGAGCTGAGCGTTTTTAATAAACACTGCTCAACAAAAATATTTCTTCCTTGACACAATGACAATTTTTACTTTTTGACTACGAGTTTTCTCAGTTGCTGTAATTAGTATTCCAACTATTTCCGAAGAATACGTGTTACTTCATTTAATTCAATTAAAATATCGTTTTATTATGGTCAAAATATGATCCCCGCATGCTTTCTTAGAAATTGTGTCGTGAAATCATCGAAAACTTGCCTCATGCGAGTCATCCATTCATCTCTGTTAATGACGTTAAAAAACAAGTTACAGAAACAGTGCTTGAAACTTGTGGTGTTGGCATCAAGAGACAGCAGAGGTTCTTATATCTTATGAATTGTCTCAATTTGGTTAATATTTTGGGTGCGAAGCGTGTTAATGCTAGACTCGTAGCAAAAGAACGGAATATTTTACATAAACGACTACGAATAAAGATCGCAAAAAAATGCTTGACAACGTAACTGAAGACCCTACACTCATCAAACCCATCATTATTAACAACAAAAGCACTGCAGGTCAACGCAAACAAAGCTTATAGCAAATGTAGGGTAAATTGTATTAAACGTTGACATGTTTGTATTGGCTCTGGCCAATTTTAAAGCCGAAAACAATTATATGTATTAAAATTCGGAAATTCGAAAATTTATATTTTTTCGCAGTCCGGGTCATATTTGATCAGATGTTATAATAATTTTCGTTAATCTGGTTAATATCGGTCAATATGTGAATTATCTTCATAAAATTGTGTAGAAACGTTTTCAAGTCTACTAGACTAATGCCTAATGTTAATGCAATCAGTCCAGATCTTTTAAGATTTCCGACTTTCGAAATGACTTTCAACAGTTAATGTTTTTCTTCTTAAAGATAATGTGAATTAGCGCTAAATATAAATGAAATCGGTCTAGATTTTGGTCTAACCCTCAAATAGCTAATATAATGACTTCGGATCTTCTGGTTACCCAGTGTATTAAATTTATCACCTCTTGTTTGAGTATATACCACATACGATTATATCTCATTTGAGGTTGATTTTAGTATAAATGTCTCAAACACTAATTGAAATGTCCTAATGAAACTATGTGAGCCTATGACCTTTTATATAAGTTAGTAACATACCGAATATCGGCGAATAATAAATGTTGAATACTTAAGCAAAATTTAGGTAAAGTTTTGTCGGAACCTGAGAATATTTTACTGGCTTTTGGGTCGCACAAATTGCGAGAAAATTAAATGTTCCGTTATACGAGAACTTAGCCGCTTCTTACTGGTTTTATTTACTTGCCAATATATATCTGGTTGTCATAAATTCCTTAACAACTGAACCGATTTAAGAAATAATTCTGCACACTGTGTCCAGTTTGATCCAATTAAAAAAATGGAATAGTCATATACTCGTATATATCTTAATTTACGGTCGCGAAATTTTTTTATTGCAATTTATTTGTTTATCATATAACAAAGGTTATTATCTGTAAAATCTCGTCATCTTACTATGGACGGATGTTAAGAAATTTATTTGCTGGATTAAGTAAACTCCGTTATGTTTAAAGTTAAAACCGGTAATATAAACTGCAAAAGATACGGTGATAATAGAAAATTGCATTGGCAGTTGAGTTGCCAGGCATTGCGGCTACTTTGCCAGATACTGGGCGAACGATACAACAGACATCACAGAAAGGAAAGGAACAGGAAAAATAGTCTGGTTGCAGCATTTATCACTGGCACCGTCGGAATATACGTTACCCTACAGAAGGATAAGCTTTCGCCTAAACAACTGAACCGATTTTAGTTAAATTTAACACACTATGTCCAGAGTGATTCTACTTAAAATAGATTGAAACCAACGTGCGGCATACCATAGGTCAAGGGAAACTCAACGGTCTAGCATCCATGAATATTCACAGAAACATAGTAGGTGTTTTTAGTTGACGCAGTTTTGGAAAATTTTTCAAAAAACCGAAAAAAAGTCAAGAAAACGTGTGGATTCCATCATAAAAAACTGAGCCAGCTTAGCGGCCAAGCATGAATCAATCCAATTTTTGATACCCTATTCGGATGTGAGCCGCCTTCCAGTGAGGACGTTCTGCATCGACCAAAACAAATGATAGTCAGAAAGAGCAAGGTTTGGCCTATTTGTCAGTTTCGTTTTGAAAAATAATTATGCATCGAAGTAAACAGAGAGATAAATTTCATATATAATATTTCAATAAAACAGTGATCTGACATTATGTAGCAGTAATCTGTTTCTCACTATAAACTTATCCGAAACTTTATCCAGATGATTGCGGAGATGGTCTAACTTAATACTCAAATTTGATCACTTTTAAAGCGTGCCAACCACTTTTGGCAATTTTGCTCAGTCAGAACATCTTCAACTTTAACCCAAATGCGACTTTCGGCACAGGTTTTCTTCATATTAAAGAAATGAATAAGAACTCCCCGCAAAAACACCTTTTCAAGCACAAAGTTCGACAGATTCGAGTGAAAAAAACTCTCCTATATACGCCGACGCACAAGGACCGTAGCTTACCAACGCATGTGCGGAATATGGCAACAATGGAATATTAATGAAAATGCGCCATCTCTTGGCAAAAAAAATGTTAGTTTCGAGTAGTTACACAATTTTTAAATTAAGAACGACTGAGTTGAGTTTTAAGGCTCTTTAATTTTTTGAATTTATCTCTGCCTGGCATAGCAGACTAACTTATAAACTATACAAAAAATATAATGAAGAACCACACGAAATACATACAAAATTAATTCTTAATCATTTTTACTTATATTAGTATATAATTCTATAAAATCGGCTATGCTATCCGTATAAAAATGAGGTTGGTCCTTCGCACTTGCTTGCCACATTTCATCTATGGGTGTGCTGCCGCTCAATACGAGCAAGGTTTGGAAGCCACAATTCAGACCGAAGCGTACATCGTGCGTCAGAGAATCGCCAACAAACAGACAACGCTTGGGATCGCCCAATTTATAGGCGTCCTTCAAAATTTCACCAAGCAAAACTGCCGGTTTGCAAATTATTGTCGGCTCTCGTCCTGTAAATCGCTTAAGAGTGTCGAGGAAATCGCAAAATCCTAAAGATAAACAGATTAAATCGGTTAAGTAACGTGTCGTTATATGTAGGCGTTTGCGAGTGCGAGAAATACCTGGTAAAGTTAGATCTTTCGTTATCGGTACTAGCCAATCTGTACCACCGGCAATAAACTCGCAATCTTTATCCGCGAGATATCGTGTGGCCGCTGCCATTTGTGCATAAGTTAAATTCAAATTATTATCAAACAAAACAGCGCCCATTTTTTGTTCCGGTCTTGTAACTTTTTCCAAAGTAGATAATTCAACGACTTCCTTAGTGACCTTATAAATGAAAAAGAGACGAAAGTTATACAAATTAAAATAATAATTTAAAAAAGTCTCACAATTTTTATTTTCTTAAATTGGGTTTGAGTAAGAATATGTCAAGGAAAGGCTTAATAAGTTAATCATTAAGTTCATACAAACTGCATACTACACTTCTGTGACTTCGAAAGCTTGTGTACATATAGTTTGGTACTTTTCAAACAAATTTGAGAAAATAAACCTCAAATAAAAATACTCTCTAATAATATACTTTCTGGCAACTACTTGTGTAACAAAGTGGCAGGAGTTTCAGGGAATACTACAAGATAGCCGGACCCTAATCTGAGTCCGACAATCTGACTTTTATGTAAATGGACTGGATCGAGGCAGATGCCTCATATAGTCTACATAAGTAATTTGAAATCTTTCAAGATTATATTTTTGGAACGCATGCTAGTAATGAGTTTCAGGTGCAAATCGGTTTTCTATGTTTCATAAACATATTAATACTACATTTTATTCAGTGCTGCTGAATGAATATTTATAATACATACCAAAGTCCTCACATCTACGCCTCCACGACGTAGCGTTTCATTACCGGGGCCACCGCATAATGAGAAAACCGGCTGCTTTATATTTAGTGCTTCTTCATATAGTACAACATGGACTTTTCAGGATGCATAATGTCGTTCTAGTTGAAGTAAAGAAATAAACAGTTTATTAGCAAACATATTCAACGTTTCCACCAAAGAAGTTTTCCAACTAGATGACTTTCGTTTCGACATTATTTTTTAATACCCACAGCACGTGTTTAGTTTACGCACAGTAGGACGATCTATCTCATACAAAAATACAAAACAAAAACAGTACTATTTACCGCTTGAAAATCCTTCACTCCGATCCCGGTGAACTTATTCACATAATCTTCATCCACGCGCACACTGTTATTGGACACAAAGAACACCTGTTTGCCAGCCGCCTTCAGCGTATTCACCGCTTCACCTGTCTTGGGCAGCGAAGAAGAAACCAGCCACATAACACCATCACAATCACACATCACCACATCGAAGGAGTTAACGAAATCCTTCTGCTCCTGCGGGGAGAGCTTCAAAATATGCGGTACTTTGCGGGCAGGCATAATCGTGCGACAATCCACTCACTGTCTCACAGACAAATTATCACTAAACTATTCTTCGCACATTTCAGTTTATTTATACAAGAATGAATTTGCCACACGTGCGTTATAAATATTTGCGGTGTATAGATAAATCCATATCTTTGATTAGATCATTATTGTCATTGGAGCTGAGCGTTTTTAATAAACACTGCTCAACAAAAATATTTCTTCCTTGACACAATGACAATTTTTACTTTTTGACTACGAGTTTTCTCAGTTGCTTTAATTAGTATTCCAACTATTTCCGAAGAATACGTGTTACTTCATTTAATTCAATTAAAATATCGTTTTATTATGGTCAAAATATGATCCCCGCATGCTTTCTAAGAAATTGTGTCGTGAAATCATCGAAAACTTGCCTCATGCGAGTCATCCATTCATCTCTGTTAATGACGTTAAAAAACAAGTTACGGAAACAGTGCTTGAAACTCGTGGGGTTGGCATCAAGAGACAGCAGAGGTTCTTATAATATCTTATTGGTTAATATTTTGGGTGTGAAGCGTGTTAATACTAGACTCGTGCCAAAAGACCGGAATATTTTACAAAAACGACTACGAATAAAGATGCTTGACAACGTTACTGAAGACCCTACACTCATCAAACCCATCATTATTAACGACAAAAGCACTGGAGGTCAACGCAAACAAAGCGTATAGCAAATGTAGGGAAAATTGTATTAAACGTTGACATGTTTGTATTGGTTCAGGCCAATTTTAAAGCCGAAAACAATTATTTGTATTAAAATTCGGAAATTCGAAAATTTATATTTTTTCGCAGTCCGGGTCATATTTCATCAGATGTTATAATCATTTTCGTTAATCTGGTTAATATCGGTCAATATGTGAATTATCATAAATTTAAAAAAAAATTTTGCACATTGTGTCCAGTTTGATCCAATTAAAAAAATTGGATAGTCATATACTCGTATATATCTTAATTTACAGTCGCGAAATTTTTGTATTGCAATTTATTTGTTTATCATATAACAAAGGATTAAGTAGACACCGTTATGTTTAAAGTTAAAACCGGTAATATATACTGCAAAAGATACGGTGATAATAGAAAACTGCATTGGCAGTTGAGTTGCCAGGCATTGCGGCTACTTTGCCAGATACTGGGCGAACGATACAACAGACATCACTGAAAAGATTCTTGAAGCAAACATTTTGAGAGTGACTTCACTTAAAATATAGAATAGTTTACATACATATGTACGTATATCTTAATTATGTTAAACGAGAAAACAATTCACAAATAAAAAAAAAATTTATTTTATAACTAAAGCATGTGTTGAAATGCCGTTATATTTTATTATAATTTGTTTGAAGTGTCAACTCATATATAATAATAAGTTCAGTGTTTGCTTAAGCTATTAACAATGGAGTGGAGATTTAAATAAATTCTAATGGCGGTGATTGCTTTACAAAGGTGGAAAAAAGCGCAAGTGAAATTTATGAAATTCTTATAAAACTTAATATTTCGAGAATGTTTGTTTACTGCATTTTTGATCGTTTTTTGCAAACTTCTACAGTTGATGACGTGAATTTAACTCTACATGAAAGTCGACCGTCGGTACAATGGTCCTTTTCTGACAACGCGCTTGAAGCCATGAAACTATCAATTTTACGAATGAAAAATTTGTCACTGTTGAAGAAGTAGATTCCGTCTGGACAGGGCCCGATCTAAGGAGGTGCAAGCCGGGCATTTTCCCAAAGTGGCAAAAAATGAGGGTCGGCAAAATTTACTTATTCCTATCTTTCAACCTTTGGTTCGATATTTTTGAGGTATCGATACTTTTAACAAAATTTAAGTCACATCATTAGATTTGGGTCGTAGGCGATTACCCTTCTATATAGACAATAGCTTATGTTTAGAGTGTGTGTTGCCAGTTTCTCGTGATTGGTACCTATTTTCCTATTAAGTAGATTTATTTTTATCACTTAAGTAAAAAATGATTTAATACGGTTTAATCCTGATTTACTTTTTTACTGTTGCGCTAATTTATTTTTGTACCGACAATTTAATACGTCGAAATTGAAATTTAGTTAGTTTGATACCATTATTAAGAAGTGTCTCAGTGATAAGTTCTAAAATCCAAGTTCCGAAATTTCTCGGATAATATTTGATATTACGAATATTACTCAATCGGACGTTTTAAAAATAAACTGAAAAGTACTTGATACCTATCAATGTCGATAGTTTAGTATCGTTCCTTTGGTACCGATAAATCTGATACGGCACTGGTATCGAGTAAAGTATCGAAACTTTTGAAATGTTGTGGAACACTAAGAAGAAGAAATACCTAAATAGGAAATAAGGCACCAACTAGACTAGAACGTAGAAACTATGATACAAAAAAAAATCATCCGAATTTTCTGCTGATTTTACATTTCTAAACTGGCAACTTTCAGTCTATTTTATGTGTGACGGGAATTTCCCTCAAACTTTCGGAGGAATACCCTTCAGCTAGATTCGTACAACGCGTCATTTTTTAAATATCATATATAAGCAAAAGATTGTACTAATTTTCCATTACTTATTGAAAATACCCCTAGCAAAAATGTTCTGCCCTAGAGACAAATTTTCGTCATATTCGTAAATAATTTACTAACATAAAAACACTCAGAAGGCCCAATAGACTGACGTGAATATTATAGTTAGATATAATCCCAACAATATCACGTATTTTATGTAGGTACTTGTATACTTAGCATCCCCCAACAAAACTATCTCATGACTTATATCGCTTTGTGTATGTAAAGGGCGGCGAAAATTATCTTTCCCCTGAGCGGGCCCTGCGTCTAGAAGTTCAGATTTTAATTCTGTGGACTACAGTTTGTGGTCAGAGTTGGAGGCTATGACCTCTCGAAGACCTCACATAAATTTGAAGTCTCCAAAAATCTTCGGAACGGGCAGCGTCGTTAATTACAAAATAAACTATGTGGGGTGCTATAGATCAATGGGCGAATGATTTATGGGTTTAAGCAAGCCAATTTTCGATACCCTGATTTGTTATGAACCATATTCCATGAAAAATTGTTGCCTCATGGCTAGTCGCGAATTTATTGCGTTTTTCGGTAATCGTTCAATTCAATTTGATGAGTTGTTGTCAGTAGCGTGCCCCATAATGTGTCACCCTGTTTTAGAAGATCAGAATAAGGCACACCCTTCTAATGCCGCCAAATACAGAGCATTACCGTGGCGTCATAGATATTCGGGTTTGCCGTTGATTTGGCGGGTTGTCCAGATTTCACATATGATTTTATGCGTTTAGGGTTGTAATGGATCCATTTTTCATCACCAGTCACAAACCGATGCAAAAACGACTGTTTTCTGCAGTGACAAGCAAATTCCTCTTTCAACGTCTCTTGGCTTCAATTCATATAACACTCAATTTCTTTGCTTAGGAAAATACCCGGTTGCTTTTAAACGTTTTTCAATTGCTGCTATGGTGACTTCCGAAGATTCTGCGAGCTTTTCTTGATATTAAAGTAATGAGGAAGAACTTCTCGCAAACAATCTTTTACAGGCAAGTAGTTCGACATATTTGGGTGAAAAAAATTCTTGTTGTTTACGCTTCAAATGAATGACATACACTGTGAAAGACGAATAAAGACAGTAGTATTCCAAATCATTTTCGGATAATTGGAACAATGGAATAATAATTAAGTTACGCACGAATATAGTTATAGAGTTAGATATAAAAAGTTAGTTTCGGGTAGTTACACAATTTATAATTTAAGAACGATTGGATCGAGTTTTATCTTTAATTTTTTGAATTTGTCCTTGCCTTGAATAGCGGAATAACTTAAAACCTATATATGTGCGTATATAGGATAGATTTAATTCAGAGGGAACACACCATATATCGTGTACATACAAAATCAATTCTTAAGCATTTTTACTTATATTAGCATATAATTCAATAAAATCGGCTATGCTATCCGTATAAAAATGAGGTTGGTCCTCCGCACTTGCTTGCCACATTTCATCTATGGGTGTGCTGCCGCTCAATACGAGCAAGGTTTGGAAGCCACAATTCAGACCGAAGCGTACATCGTGCGTCAGAGAATCGCCAACAAACAGACAACGCTTGGGATCGGTCAATTTATAGACATCCTTCAAAATTTCACCGAGCAAAACTGCCGGTTTGCTTACTATTGTCGGCTCTCGTCCTGTGAATCGCTTAAGAGTGTCGAGGAAATCGCAAAATCCTAAAGACAAACAGATTAAATCGGTTAAGTAACGTGTCGTTATACCTATGTATGCGTTTGCGAGTGCGAAAAATACCTGGTAAAGTTAGATCCTTCGTTATCGGTAATAACCAATCTGTACCACCCGCAATAAACTGGCAATCTTTATCCGAGAGATATCGTGTGGCCGCTGCCACTTGCGGATAAGTTAAATTCAAATTAATATCTAACAAAACAGCACCCATTTTTTGTTCCGGTCTTGTAACTTTTTCCAAAGTAGATAATTCAACGTCCTCCTTAGTGACCTTGTAAAAGGAAATGAGACGAAAATTATACAAATTAAGATAATAATTTAAAAATGTCTCGGAATTTTTATTTTCTTTAATTCAGGTAAGTCAAGAATATGTCAAGGGAGTGATTAATACGTATGGATGGTGGTGGAATTTTATAAAACTCATTAAATCTATACACTTATGTGATTTCGAAAGCTTATATGTAGAGTTTGAATTAACAGTGTTTAACTGGACACTAGCCTGAGTCTGACAACTTGGCTCATGTGTCAAATATTTTAAACTCTTTCAAGCTTATATTTTCGGAACGACCCAAAGATATAAGCATGGTAGTAATAAGTTTCAGATAGAAACTGGTTTGTTCTACTTCAAAAATTTACTAGCGGGTTATTTCCCTATTAAAAATTTATTTGTTTACACATATGATACATATATATACATTTGTGTTTTTATTAATTATGAATACAGTGTAGCGCCATAAGTATCTCATATTCATGACTTGGCATTATTCCACTCGGAAAACACTAGTGCTCTATAAGTACAGACATACAAATGTACATTATAGTATGTAGATTTACGCGAATTAGTGAAATTCTGACGAGAGCACTATTAGCAATGTGTGGTATTTACATTTTGATTAAGTTGAGGTAAAAGCGCAGTAAGACAAATCTCAATTCGGTGCCGAAAATGTGATTACAGAGAGAGATTAAATATCCAAAGATATTTAAAGACATAAATCTTTAAGAAGTCTTTAAGTCTCAACAGCAGACAGTGAACTTGATAAGCAAACTATTTTTAGGTTTAGATATATAGATCGACCATTTTCTTTATCTATATGAGTGATGGTTTTTGAGCAGAGACAGAGCATAGTTCAATTCTTTTGAATGAATATTTATAATACATACCAAAGTCCGCACATCTACGCCTCCACGACGTAGCGTTTCATTACCGGGGCCACTGCATAATGAAAAAACTGGCTTCTTTATATTATGCTTCTTCATATAGTACAACATGGACTTTACTGGATGCATGATGTCGTTCTAGTTGAAGTAAAGAAATAAACAATTTATTAAAAAACATATTCACGTTTCCACCACAGAAGTTTTTCAACTAGATCAGCTCTGTTCGACATTTTTTTTAACGCCCACAGCACATGTTTAGTATACGCACTGTAGGACGATCTATCTCACACAAAAATACAAAACAAAAACAGTACTATTTACCGCTTGAATATCCTTCACTCCGATCCCTGTGAACTTATTCACATAATCTTCATCCATGCGCACACTGTTATTGGACACAAAGAACACCTGTTTGCCAGCCGCCTTCAGCGTATTCACCGCTTCACCTGTCTTGGGCAGCGAAGAAGAAACCAGCCACATAACACCATCACAATCACACATCACCACATCGAAGGAGTTGACGAACTCCTTCTGCTCCTGCGCGGAGAGCTTTAAAATATGCGGTACTTTGCGGGCAGACATAATCGTGCAACGATCGACTCACCGGTCTCACAGACAAATTCTCACTAAACTATTCTTTGCGCAACTCAATTTATTTATAATATACTCGAAGGCATTTGCTTCATATGTACATATGTATATATTCATATTTTTGATTAGTTCATTATGCTCATTAGAGCTGAGAGTTTATTAGTAACACTGCTCAACAAAAAATATATATTTCTGACGCAAAGAAAAATTTTACTTTTTAATCATGTTCGGCATGATTGCTACAACTAGTTCCAAAGAAAATGGGTTGCTTTATTTAATTCAGTTGAAACATCGTTTAATTGTGGCCTAGATGTGACACAATTTGCTGATGTTCTTAAACGAGATATACCTTAAATATCGCTCTGCATAAAAGTGAATTGAGTCATTCATTGAAAATTGCAGGGGAATAGAAATATTTAATATAAATTTAAAAGCTAAAACAGCTGTTAGATCTACTCTCAGCTCACTCGTTTTTATCGTCTCAGCTGATTCGGTCTACAGTTTTTCGTCGATGACTGTTTGAAGCATTATAGTGAATGCTGAATTTAATTTCCAAAGTAGCAGAGGCTCAACACTATTCAACAAAATAAATAATAATACTGTTAGAAGAAATTTCTTATGTTACATATTTTCTTAGAAACATAAAAAAATTATAATTATGTGTAGTAGAGTAGATATAATAAGAATTTAAAACTAAAGTAATGTTTTTCAGTAAAAGAAATTTTTTCTGAATCTATATACTCGCTAAAAATATAGTGATATCTATTTAGATGTGTCAGGACAGCGACAGTTAACAAAAATGCTTTACCCAGCAATAATATTTTACTCTCTTTAACTGTGTTCTATGCAACAAACCTTGGAGAGAGACAAGCAACTATCTGTCGCATAATCAAAGAGAGATATAAAAGCAATGAGTTTTGAGTTATCCATATAATTTTTACTGTTGCATCAGATGTGACTTTTTTGTTAGGAGAGCACTTGCCTGCACTTGGTGATAAGAATTTGTGAAAAGGAATTTGGAAACAGGCGCATAAATGTGTTATTAAGAAAGCCGTCTGGTTCTGACAAGGAATGTGATCACAACTCGGACTGTATTTATATATACAGATAGCCTGGGATAAATTGATCAGATTTTATAAATTTTCGGTACAAAAACAAATTATCAGAAAAGAAGGCTATCGAAAACCCTTATATTACGTATGTACAAGTATATGTGAGAATTGGGAAATACATACATACATATATATTTGTATATCTATATCGAATTTGAAAATTTGTATTTCAGTTAGAAATATTTAATTTTTAAGTAATATTTTTACATTTCCTGTATTTTTATATAGTATAAGCTTTGCCCCAAAGAATGTAGAGCTAGAGTAACATACCTCGGTTAAATTTTCTATTAATAGATAGTCGTCATTAACAGATAATCGACGTCGGTTTTGCAAAAGACTCAGATCTTTTGGTACGAGCCAAGCATTGAAATTCTTCAAAACCCAAAAACATTAACCGAAATGTGTTGCGTCGATCCATGAGAGATGCTGAGATTCTTTACTTTACTAAATCTCTATTTCCAACATGACGATTTTCAAGCACTGTTTCTTTAACTTTTTCGAAGTCATCGTCCTTAACAGAGGTGGATGGAGGACTCGCATAAGGCAAGTAATCGATGACTTCACGACCTTCACAAAATACATTGTGCCAGTCAAATACTTGTGTTCATGATAAAGTAGACTCCCCAAAACAGATCTGCAACATTTATAACAATTTAGTAGCCGCGATTCCATTGGAAACACAAAAATGTAAGCGAACTCGTTGTTCAGTTCACACAAGCATATGAAAAAATATTTATCGGTTAAGTTTTCGGACGAAGTTTATATGAAACAGTTCGGTAAATTTAGATCTCACAAACAAATTTGAAATAGTAACTTTTCGAAACATCCGTCGAAATATTTCAAGTGAATATTTTTTTTAATCGCGCAATATTTTCTAACAATAATAATAATTGTAATACAAAAATTTAATTACTATGCCTTTTTATTTATATTAGCATATAATTCAATAAAATCGGCCATGCTATCCGCATAAAAATGAGGTTGGTCCTCCGCACTTGCTTGCCACATTTCATCTATGGGTGTGCTGCCGCTCAATACGAGCAAGGTTTGGAAGCCACAATTCAGACCGAAGCGTACATCGTGCGTCAGAGAATCGCCAACAAACAGACAACGCTTGGGATCGGTCAATTTATAGACATCCTTCAAAATTTCACCAAGCAAAACTGCCGGTTTGCTTACTATTGTCGGCTCTCGTCCTGTGAAGCGCTTAAGAGTGGCGAGGAAATCGCAAAATCCTAAAGACAAATATAAACTCGGTTAAGTAATGTGTCATTATAGGAATATACAAGTATATATATGTTTCTGTGTGTCAAACAAACCTGGCACCGTTAGATCTTTCGTCATCGGTAATAACCAATCTGTGCCACCAGCAATAAATTGACAGTCTTTGTCTGCAAGATATCGTGTGGCCGCTGCCAATTGTGGATAAGTTAAATCCAATTTGATATCAAACAAAACAGCGCCCATTTTTTGTTCCGGTTCTGTGATTTTTCCCAAATTATTGGGTGTAATGTCTTCATTGGTGTCCTTAAAGAATGAAAAAGAGATATATAATTATACAAATTAATAAAGTGATTTAAAAAGTCTGCGAATTTTTTCGATTGAGGTTAGGTCAGAATATGTGAAGGCAAGGTCTAATAAGTCTGATTGGTGTCTGATTTATATGAAAATTTTTTATACAAAATATCTATACCTCTAATTATTTTTGTTATTGTATTATTCACCCTTTACATGTCTTTAGTAAAATACTTTTTGTACTACATTTTTTTGGTAATTCCTTGTATCATAAAGCTTCCCCTTAAACCGTTACGAAGAATGCTACAGCGGACAGGACCCTAATCTGTGTCCAACAACCTAACTCATGTGAATGGACCAAATGAGCTTCATGCACATGGCTGCTTCATTCTACACTTTTTTTTAAACTCTTTCAAGAATATATATTCGGAACTCCCTAAAGATATTATATATGCTTGTAAGTAATGAGTTTCAGATGGAAATCGGGATTTCTAAGTACCTCAAAGTTTGGACTATGCTAAAATTATTTGTTCATACATATTCGCAATTTCATGAATCTTGATAAAAATTTGGCATTTTTCTGCTCTGAGATCACATCTATATGTACATATGTATATCACATTTTAATTGCTTAACGCAATTTTGTGAAATTCTGAAGAGAGCACTATTAACGGTGAGTGGTGTTTACATTTTGATTAAGTTCACCCAAGCGGAGTAAAACAAATCTCCATCAAGTGCAACATTGTGAGTTTAGAGAAAAGGAGATTAACTATCTAGAGATATAAATCCTAACGAAGTCTTTACCAACATCAGGCGACGAACCTGATAACCAAACTATTTGTATAAACTTGTGACATTAAAAACTGCAAAAAACGAAATTTTCATTCAGCTTTACTACAAGTATGTACGCTACTTGTTGTTACAACGTATTATAGTTTGGTCACTTAAAGGTTGTTTATAACACCTAAAACTTCCAACATCTTCTTTCACTTTGCAATATATATAAATCAAGTAGAACAGCAAGACTTAGGAATAAACATTGCATAAATAGTGCCCTCAAGGCATGCCATCTCACGTCTAAAAATTATCGAAATCGGTCTTAACTTATCAAGCTCTCGGTGGCATCTTTTTCTCATAACAATGTGCGATTGCATCAAATAGAATGCTCAGTACATTTGATGTATAACTTTAACTGTGTATAACGTTTAAATTAATGTTTTTCTGGAAAAAAACAATAAGCCTTTTTTGTAGAGCGCAAACTTTTCTGTCGGAATATATTTTTTCAACGTTATAAGGTTTATTGCTTTGGAGATACAATATTTAATGCCAAATATCAAAATAGCCACTGTTAAATATATCGTAAAGATAACATGGTGGAAACACGGTTCAATTTGAAAATAAAGAACTTATTCCACAAAAAAAAATTTTTTTGGACAAAATCTGAAACTTTAGGGGGCGTCAGCAAAACAAAAGTCAACTTGAGTAACAACGGACAACCTAATATACATACATACATTTTTGTGAATATTTATAATATTGTACATACCAAAGTTCTCACATCGACGCCTGCTCTACGCAGCATTTCCGTACCGGGGGCACTGCATAATGAGAAGATCGGCTGCTTTATATTATGCTTCTTTATATAGTACAACATGGATTTTACTGGATGCATAATGTCGTTCTAGTTCAAATAAGGAAATATACAAATTATTAGCAAACATATGCACATGGTCCACGAAAAAAGTGTTTAACACTGATTTTGTGTTCTTATTTTATTTAAGTTTTTTTTTAACCCACGGCACATGTTTAAAATTCGCATTATAGTACGATACGATCTCACACAAAGCCAACTAACAACCGAAAAAGAGTGTGGCTCACCTTTTGAAAATCCTTTACTCCGATCCCGACGAACTTATGCACATAATCGTCATCCGAGCGCATACTGTTATTGGTCACAAAGAGCACTTGCTTGCCACCCGCCTTCAGTGCATTCACCGCTTCACCCGTTCTGGGCAGCGGTGAAGCAATCATCCACATAACACCATCACAATCACACATTACTACATCGAAGGAGTTGAAGAACTCCTTCTGCTCCTTAGCCGAGAGCTTCAGAATATGCGGTATTTTACGAGCAGACATACTTAATTATGCAATGGTCCACCACTCACGTCTGTCTTGGATAAAGTATATGTAAAGATTTCTTCTCACAATGCATTTATATACGAATAAAATCATACATAGATTTCTACGGTGTATTTATACTTTTATATAAAATAAATATATTTTATTGACAAAGGCTTATTAGCGATAAACATGACTAATAAACACTGCTCAACAAAAAAATGGCTTTTTTTTTGACACGATGGAAAACGAATTTAGTCGCATACGGGTATAATATGGCAAGCGATTATCTTATGAGTTGTCAACCGATAGATTTCTGTCAGTTTTCCGAAAAAAAAATTATTACAGATCAGAAATGCTAAGAGAGCTTTCTAATCAAGCTAGTAATGCCCACTTGAAAGACAGCTGAATAAGATCTATTTAGGTTTTTACAATTATACAGTTGTATAAAGAAAAACATTTCGTTGAGGGTATTGTGACAATTTAACTTTCAGGGAATGTAGTATTTTTTTTCCTAAGTGCTATATCAAACAAACAACTTTATATTTTTTTTTCACAATATTTTTTATTATTTTTTGCTTTGATATCTACTCTCGGGATAGTGGTAATAAACACGGTCATTTAATGTTATTTACACAATCTATTAGCACAACGCTGATAATACTGTTTACAATGTTAGCAAGAGATGTATTAATTCTACCGGTAAAATTATCCCCTGACAGTCGTTGGTGACAAGCATTTCAGCCTTAGGTGTTTACTTGAAGCTTTTCCACACCACACGCTTAGCTGATAGCAAGAGATATATGCAATTTACGCTCAGCTGTTTCTTGAATCTAGATTCAAATGAGTAAATGAGTAGAAAGCTTAGTTGTAGCTTTCTGCCGGCAATAACACAATGAGAAACACTTCATTCAGCTGATGTTTACTTAGCATGTTATCGATTACCGTTGACACGCCTCACCTGTCGTTAGTTTGCCGACATGTCGACGGCAGCGGTCGGGTGTTGGGTTGTACTGCGATCTCAGACCGCATTTGATAAGGTATCTTAGAGATAAAAAAAAAAATACTAACAACTTGGCGAACGTCTGATTAAGTTGGTTCGACATACAAATTCGAGGCAAAAAATTTAATCAAAACGACAATTTAAAATTCACTTTGCCAACAGAGCAGTAAGCGTACGGTATTTACACTCATTGAGTGCGTAACAACCGTTTATGAAAAGATCGCAGAGTAAAAACAGAAAACTTTCAAAAATTTATTGAAATAAAATTTGCAATTTGTGTAAAAGCAAAAAATTGGGAAAACAATGAACACTATACACGAAGTGCCAATCGGTGATCTCAATGGCAACGAAGACACGACTATTGCGAGTGTAGTGTCTACCACAAGTCTCTCTAATGCTAGCAGTATTTCCAGCACTAGCAACAGCACCAAAGTCACCATCAACTCCAGCAGTGACACGTCGGTGCCGCAGACAGCGAAATCACAGAACGACTCAACCACCACCACAACAACAACAGCGACAACAAACGGTGAGCCCAAAAGCGCTGCGAATAAGAACAACCAAAACGAAGCTGATATTCCCGTAGCCAGTACTAGCCAAAAGGATGCAACAACTACCACAACAACAACAGCGATCGTCAATGGTAATACGAAGAGTTTACTCAACGATCACAGTGAGGATCTGAAAATAATCGGGCATTTGAAGAATATCGAGAAGATCAATGAGAAGCGACGACTCTTTCTCAACAACACGATTAGCGAGTACACGATCGATGAGAAAACCGAAACGGAAACCAAGACACAAACGATTAATGGCGCCGAAACGGTACTTAGCGAGACGCGTATACACACACGCGAAGAGCAACAAAATGTTGGTGGCAACAAATTGGGTAGCAACAGTGCAACCGAGCTCAACGGTCATACAAAGGCGACAGCAGCAAACTTTTCAGCTACGAAATATGCAACACTACCGCGTTCGCCCGGTTCGCCGCCACCCAAACCGCCTATGTTGAGTCGTGCACGTAGCATTGGTATTGGTGATCAGCGCTCGTATTCCGCCACATCGGTGCCGACCACGCCAACCAAAGCAGCAGCAGCAGCAACGCTTGCACCGATTGCTACACCCACACCAACAACAATTTCAACACCCACATCACCTTTAACAGCCGCGGCTGCCTGGAGCCCCCACAACTCGCCAACAACAAAAGCCACAACTTTGATTACGAGCACTGTATTGCCGGAACCGATCAAAGTGGCCACCGTACAGCTGCGTGAAGAACCGGTGCCGACGTTGCGTCGCGTAGTAGAGCGACCGGTCTCACTATCACCGGAGGCACCCAAACAGATTTCAATAAATCACTATGAACGTCTGATTGAGGAACTTAAGTGCCCTGGGTGTGCCTATCCGATGAAGTCACCGATTTTATTATGCAAGACGGGTCACAGTATCTGTCAGCAGTGCACTCGCGTGCTCTTACTCTGTCCGCTGTGTAAGGTAAGTGGTTAAATATTTGCGCTTTTAATTTTCTAGTTTCTCACCGGAAATATTAAAACTTATTACAACACTAACAACGGATAATTTAATTATATAAGTTCATAGAGAGCCGGCTGTAACTTTCTCCTAATAGTTTTGTGGCAGAACGCTGAGTTGACATTCATTATAGGGATATAAATTCGTGTCAATTCCTATAAGGTGGACACGAATTGTGACGCTCAAGTTTTTATAGTGTAATCTAAATTTATGCGGATTTAATGCTTCAAAATTTAATTAATATTCCTCTTTTAAAACTTTTGATAGTGAAATTTGTTTTCTTGCACATTTTAGACAGCACAATTCGTAAATTTAAACTGTGTTCCTACACGTTCCATTTCCCACGTTTCCATTTGCTTTCGCCGGCTTTTCCCAGCAAGTTTTCAATATTACCGCACTTTTTGTTTGCTTTATCAGCATTAAAGGTGTCAATATGTATTTTATATACTTAAAATGTCGGTAAATATAATTATTTGATTTAGCTTGACGTCAATAGTTTTTTTGCCGTTTTGCCGATGAGCTGATATAATTTTGTTTTTATTTTTCCATTATATAATATATATATATATATGTATTCTTTAAATCAGTGACAAAATATAATTTATGTTAAAGAAGAAAGAACTTTAACTGCGGCTGCACCGAAGCCATAATACCCTTCAGAGGTGCTTTTCTTGTAGCATAAAATGGTACAAACAGATTTCTAACTTGATTTTGAACGATCTGTTTTATGGCAACTATATGCTATAGTGGTCGGATCTGCACAATTTATACGGAGATTTTAGCGTTACCTTGGACAATAATCTATGTCATATTTCGTGCAGATATCCTGTCAAATAAACAAGTTTTCCATACAAAAACTTGATTTTAAGCGAACAGTTTATATGGCAGCTACATCTTATAGTGGTTCGATATCGGTGGTTCCAACAAATGAGCAGCTTCTTGGGGGAAAAAGACATGTGCAAAATTTCAGATCGATATCTTAAAAACTGAGAGACTAGTTCACGTATATAGATACATACAGATGGACATGGCTAAATCGACTCAGCTCGTCACGCTGATCATTTTTGTATACATATATAGGTTATGTATATATTATAGGGTCTTCGGTTTCTCTTTCTGGACGTTACAAACTTCATGGCAAACTTAATATACCAAACAAACAAACAAAACAAACTTTTATATAGAGTTTTTGGTTTTGCTTTAAAAAATTAATATTTTCCAATTCCAATGTTTTTTTTATGCCGAAGTAATTATTGTTGCTATTGAGCTTATATAATATATTGATTCTGAATACAATTTCCTTAGATATGAGTGCAATATGTTATATGAACCCGACTGTCTACAAAGCGATCCTTATTGATGATAAGATATTCTAAATTTAATATTAATTTGAAAAATCCTTTATTATTTATGTCAGAAAATCCCGCCAGATGGTTCCCACAGTGTTTACAAATATTTAATGCATTAATTACGTCACATTAGCGAAGTTAAAATTTCAAAAGAGCGTTTTCCGAGTTAAAAAAAAATAATAATAATATATAAAGTGGTTTCTCTCTATATGTGCCTAATTTAATAATAAACTTGAAACTTGTTGTTTTTTGAACAAAATAGTTTGGAACAAAAATATTCTTGAAAAATTGACGGAAGTCCACGTATACAAAATTAAACTCTCTAGTATATATACGAGTTTAGTAAATACATATATATAAAAATGCTTGTCAATACTGCTCTTCTTTTGCATAACAATCTAATATCTTAACGGCACATAGAGAACGAAATATAGACTCTTCCGCACAATTAGCCGACAAAATTTACACATTATCGCGCCACATAAGTTAAGTTTGCGGCTTTTTTTACTGCAATCTTATCTTGGCACACTTTAATGCAGCAAAGAGTCGCGTAAAAAATTGAAGTTTTTTTTATCGTTTTCAATTTATTTCTCCGTTTAGATTTTATTTTGAGTTATCTAAAATTTGAAAGGAAATCGATGATAAAGGCAAGGTCGAAAGAATTACTGTACACCTACCATATAATATATCCATACACTAACTGATAGCACAACTTCAAAACACTTATCGCTGACGTAAAGAGACCCACTTGAAATTTTAGTTGTACTTGTCTACAAAACTTGTAACTCACTTATGCCGTCTACCTCTCTTCACAGGAACCCTTCACCAATATACGCTCGCTCACCGTCGAAGCGCTCTGCTCCAAGGCACATTTCCGTTGCTCGAATGCCTCGGGCGGCTGTACAGTGCGCCTGCAAATCGATCTGCTGAGCTGGCATGAGAAGCAATGCATCTACAAGCCGATGAAATGCTTTATGGGTCGTGTGTGGGGCGATTGCGAATGGGCGGGTCGCGAAGCGCACTGGAAGGATCATCTGGAGAAGGAGCATGCCGATAAAGTGTTCACCACAGAAACGACCGATATGATTTGGAATATGGGCGTGAAGCAGAAACCGCTTACCGGTTACTATGTCTTCATTGTGTTCGATGAGATGTTCAATTTTTATGAAGTGCATGATAAGGAGCGTATACTCTTCACCATGGCCTGCACATCAACCGTGAAGGAGAAGAAGCACAATTACGCCTTCGAGGTGACAATTGTGCATCAGGAGAATGAAGCCATTGCCATAACGCAAAAGTATCCGGTGCATAGTGAGTATGATAAGGACATATTGGCGGAGGGCACTTGCATTAGCATGACGCTAACGGATCTCGCTAAATTCATCGATGAGGATCGGGTAAGCAACTTGAAAATATATTTGTGTTTATTTTTAAAATTTTTTTTTTTGAGTCTATATTGATTTTAAAAATGTGCTTCCTTTTAGTTACTGCATTACCGCGTGCGCATTGTGGAGATAAAGACGCCGCGTAAAGTGCGGAATTCGTTGCGCAACAGTCCTCACACCGGTATACATCCGACCGATTTCCAGCAGACACAAATCGAAGGTGTTAATCTGAAGGGTGTGCCAGCAGAGGTGATTCTTACGCGTAAATTGGATGACATACCGTTTGTGGATAACGGTACTGCCGACACACCGCATAGCGTTGGCGCACAATCGGCTGCAGGCGTGAGTGAAACAGCAGGTGAGCGGGTAAAAGTTAAAAGCATTTACAAAGGAACATTTTCCAGTAATGAAAGCGGCTCCGAAAGCGATCCGGAATTCGAAGCATTTATAGCAAAGAAATGGGGCACACCACAATTACATTTTAATAGAAAATTTTTGAAAAACAATTCCAATGAGAGCAACACCACCGATGAGGCGGGCAGTTTGCATAGACTTGATCGGAGATTCGTGCCGGATGATAAAATTTCAGTAACCAGTACTAGTACGAGCTACAAGAAGCGTGTGACCAACTCGCTGCGTAAAAGTTTCCGTGGTTTTAAGACACCACAAATATTTAACAAGAAGACGGCTACCGATGTTAAAGACAGCAAGTAGTGTACAGTAGCAGTGATAGCAAATGTGTGAACACTCAAAATTAGATTTCTTTCAGAATTTTTACATGTCTGCGTAGATGTGTTACAAAACTCAAGGATTTGTATTGATGCCAATAATGGGTTTTGGTTTTTGTGGTTGTTTCTTAAACACTAATGCATGAGTAAAATAAGAAATTACAGCAAAAATCAGTATCCACATATCTTATGAGTACGTACAATATTAGTTCCAAATTTAATAATACCATACATATTTATGTATATATGTTCTATGTGTGTATTTAATACAATAAATAATTAAAATAACAGAGTTTATGTATTATTTTGGCTAAGTTAGTTTTTAATGAGACTTCTACGCGTTCAGGCTATTATAACGATAAAATTATAGTTAATTTTTTAATAGAGTTAGAATTCATTTGAATTATCATAATTGTACTTATGTTGAATACCGACCATGTGTGGATTTCTACGAATGCGTTCGCGTACTATTTTTAATTCAAAACAAGCGAGGAAATGGTCGTCTTCGTCCGCTTCTTTTTGTGTCATCAACTGTAGCTGTTTGGAAAACACAATAAAAAATGTAAACAAACACTCTCGAATATTAAATTTTTTTGAGAAGCTCATAAATTTCACTTGCGCTTTTCCCACACTTATGTAAACAATTACCGCAGTACGATTTTCTTTAGTTCCCCTCTCCATTGAAAATAAGTGAAACCAAACACTGCACTGATTGTTAAATATAAGTAGACGCTGTATATAAATTATAAAAAAACATAACAAGTCTGTTTTCTGCGGATTTGTCCTTGCTATATGCATTGTAAACTTTGTAACAGAATTTATGGCAAGACTAGGTACACTTGATCGCTTATTATATGCATAGAATTATATATATACATATATATGCATAAGAAATGATATGACTTATATTGTTAAATGTTTAATCTATATGTTCCAACAAATCGTTTTGAATTTCTGCTCAGGTAGCAGCTTTATCCTGGATATATTATTGTTTTTCCGGTTATCTGGAGACAGCTGTTTTGAAAATTATTCTCAATACTCTTATTCGTGCTGTGTTCCACTACTATACCATTTTGTTCCGCTTCAACAGCTGATAGTTTGCACGGTAATTGTTAAATTTGTATTTCCAAACAAAACGGCTTCGATAAATTTAAGGTATATAATTTATATTTTTAAGACAAATTAAATATTTTAACAGTTTCCAAATCGTCATTCATATTTTTCGTACATGCCTTAGCAATGGGCGTTACTGTATTGCTGCCATATCAGATACCAGAAGGCAAAACTGGCGCTCAGGCTATTGACTACCTCACCAAGCGGCTTTTGGCATTGGGCGCAATACACACCGGTCAATTCCTGGTCGATTGCGAAACATACATTTCCACACCACAACATGGTCCTGCCAAAACTGTACATGTACTCCACGATTCCGAATATCCCGCATCCACATTTTCCATATTAGACAACGGTGCTGGCAAACAAATACCATTAGTGGCAGACAACCTATTCGATTTACTCATGCTAAAAATGACTTCAGTCTATACATCTAAAAAGCAAACAAAGATTGAATCAAAAGGTGCACGCTTTGAATACGGTGATTTTCTTATCAAGTTAGGTTCAGTCACAATGATGGAAAACTTTAAGGGCATACTCATTGAGATCGAATACCGACCATGTGTAGTGCTTTCATATTGTTGGGAAATGATACGCGAAACATTGCAAGGTTTCCTTGGTATGCAAATCGCCAAGGAGTATCCAGCATATTTTTCACAACAAATAATGAATACGATGGGCCAACAGCAGATACATCCCAAACAAAACGAAGTGTACGAGCCAATTGATACGATTAATCAGTATTTGGAAAGTTTTACAAATTATCGCAAACAAAATGTGTTGCCTGTGGCAGGCGGTGCATCGGGTGGCGCGGCATCAGCGCAAAATGCAGCGGCCAATATGCAGGGTGGCAATCAACGCATGCGGCTTTAGTGCTAATAGTCGGCTTTGGGTTTGTGTTAATTTTAAGTAATGTATTTAAATTAATTAAGTTAAGCAATGATGTAATGTTGTATCAGAAAATAAAACAACAAAGTTTAAACTTTTTATAAATAAAATGTTGTTTATTTTCCACAAAATGCATGATGCCTGCCTTGATTTTTGTTTGTCTCATTTGCTGCGATGCAAATAATGATACAATAATTGTTTTGCCGATACTTTAGATACGATTGTGCTGTTTACATACACCCAAGTCTTCGTAAATTCCAAAAACACATTAAAAATAAAACACTTTCATATATAATTCTTCAATATTTGCAATATGTAGTACGAACTTTATTTTTATTTTTACTTGGTAAGTAATTTTGTATGAAATACATGTATGTATGTAGTATGCTTATATGCAACAGACATATGCATATTATTATACCATAGTTTATATATGTATATATAATTAAAGATACATGCTTGTACATATGCATTTAGGTATATGCAAATGTATAGTAATAACGTTTAATTAAAAAATATAATTATTAGTAAGTAAATATTATAGTATGCGATTTATCAATAGTTTGCAATAAAAAGGCTACGCGTAGCGCAGCGCTACAATTTGCTTTAATTTTTAATTTTTTTTGTTTTAGTTTACAATTGCAATAAACATTAGAAAAATTTAAGTAGATTATTTATCGTAGATAATTAAACGAAAATAAGTAGCCAATTTTTCTAGCCAAATTTTAATTTATTTAAAGTATGCATAAATTTCCTTATCACAATATAATCTAAAAAAAAAGAAGAAAACAAAGTTCCAAAACTGAAAAGTAGTAAAAAGTAATTACAATCCACATTGTTGTTGCGATAATTCACGCTTGCGCCAAACTTTTTGTTCACAAAATTTTGCATTTCTTCTGAGATATATTTATGAATTATGTATAATAGTGTTGATTTTTTTAATGTCATGTGATTTTCGTTATTTCGAAAGGCTATGTTACATACACTGAGAGAAAAGAATGCACATTTAATATTTTTTTCTCTACAGCAGTGTTTTTTTTTTGTTGAATTGGTTGTATATCTTCAGCATAAACTGTCTAAATTAAAATTGTTTCATTTATGGAGTTTCGCTTTTATACACATACATATGTATGTAAGAATATTACGCATTTTTTGCAAAACTTCTGCACACATAAATGAAATTTCAATTGCTAAATTGCGCGCAGATTTAGTTTTCGCATTTTTAAATTTATATTATGTATAAAAATGTTTTCTTAGTGAGCATAACAAAGAGCTTAAATGAAAACTTAAGTGAAATTATATTTTTTTTTAGGTTTGAAAAAGGTTTGTGACTTTTGCAATTAAAAAAAAATATTATAAGACATTTAAAATGTTTGTTGAAAATCATAAATTTGTGAAACGAAACATAATTTAAAAGTAATAAAAAATAAATTTAAAAAAAAATTATTAAACATAAAAAAATAATTATTTATATTATTTCACTCTAAAATTACACTTTTCAAACTAATTTAACAGCCTAAAAGTAGGCAGCAGCCAAAATATAACACTCTTTGTTATGCTCACGAAATACGCACGCATGCTAAAAATTTGTTTTGCTGCTTTATCGCCGTTCTTTAAATTTTATAAGTAATTTAGCTCTTTTTTTTATTAAAACTACAATTTGTGAGAAAACCTCTTTACACCACTGTTGCAAGTACAATACATATTTTATATTAAAATTGAGTAGCGAAATAATGCAAATTCTTTGCACGTGCTTTTAATTGTAATTTTTTTTTCGAATAACCAATTCTGTACTATAATAATTGTAAATTTGTAATTTTTTGTTACGCAATAAAATAGTATTGCCACGCTACCAAACAAAATACATATTTGTAGCTTTAAATATAGCTGAGCTAACTCTGTTGCCTAACGCTCTCGCGCTATTTGCTCTTTGTGACTTTGTGCGCATGCATTTTTCACTTCGGCTAAAATGTAGAATTCTTGACTTTCTGTTTTAGAAACCGCTGCTTTTGTTTCAATTTTTGGTGATAATTTTATTTATTTATTTTTTATTTTTTTTGCTTTTATATTATATATTCAAAATTGTTCGCCGCAATTAAATTTATGCATTTTCTTAATTTTTTGGCGTGCCAATCCAATTAATTAATTTAATTTTTTTTATTTGTCATTAAAAAAATTTTTTTTTGTGACTTGCTTAGTATTGCGCGTGTTTGCAAAATGCAAATCATCAAGTGATTTGTGTCACACATACATAGATATGTATGTATGTACATACATAGACGAGGAGAAAAATCTAAAACAAAAAATACTACATTTTTATTTCGCGATGCTCATTTCTTTTACGCGTTTTTTTATTATTGCGCAAATTACAAAATTTCAATTTTTTTTTTCATCAAATTTCTACTCATAATATTTGCAGTGTTTTCGTTCGTTTCTCTTTTTTTTTTCTCTACAAAAATTTTATATTAAAAAAAGTACAGCAATTATTTACTCAAACTTCAGCAAACGCACATACAATAAATTTGCGAGAATTCAAATCATAGCATGAAAACTTAAAATTACATACGGTGTCTCAGGTAAAAAAAAGCAGTTCACAAACATGCCTTAAATTAGTTATAGAAGAGTGATTGATTGACTCATGCCGGTCTGATGGATGTCTGTGAGTGTGTCTATGGGTCTATGCAGAGGAAGTGTTTCGCTCGCGGTCGCAACGTTTTTATCACGGTCTCTTGTGTGTGCTATTTCCATTCGCCTGTGTCTTATTCCAACAACTACAGCAAACATACTAGGTGGTTACATATAATTTTTGTACATCTCCCACAACATTCGTTCGAGAATAAAACTGGAAGGCGTCAAATATATTCAAATTGCTGTTGCTTTTTAGTTTGTCGAATTTGCAATTCCGTGTGTTGCTGCTCTCACTCTTCTACCTCGTCGTTGTTGCTTATAAACTTGTTGTTGTTGGTTTTTATGCAAACAATTTTGAGTTGTACAAAATAGTTGTTCAAATGTAATGATAAAAAAGTTGACACTTCTGGCTTTTTCTGCATTTCGTCTCATTTTTAACGGTCGGTGTCATTTGTTTTTGTTATTTTGTTGTTGTTTTTTTTTAGAGCTGTTGATAATAGTACTTTTTTCATTTTTCATTTTACTTTTTGTTGCTGTTGATAATGTTGTTGTGGTTTTTTATTTGTCAGTTGTTTTTGTAGAAAGAATGCAGTTATTTTGTGGTTAAAAAGTGCTTGTTGTTGTTGTGGTTTGTTTTTGTGTTTAAATTGTAATTAATTTGCTTGTTTTCTTTTTAGTCACGAATTGGAATAGTTTGTGGCTTAATATGGCCACCGTCTCCTTCGGAGACAAAACGTTTACGTCCTCTGCAAAGAAGGAGAAGATGAAGTAAAATTAATTATGAGCTATTGTTTTTGTAAATTTTTATAACTATATTTAATAGTAATTGTTGTTGTGTAGCAACTTTTATTAAATATTAAGCTTATAATTACAAATTAAATTAAGTAATATTATTATAAATATTTTTAACCTCGAGAAGTGTTTTAAAAAGCTGAAACCCTCTCAAATATATATGGTACATATAAGAATGATCAGCGTGACGAGCGTTTGTATATACGTGAATTAGTCCCCTTCAAGTTTTGAAATATCGATCAGAAATTTTGTGCCCAAAAAAGCTGCCGGAACCATTGGACCACTAAAGCATGTATTGTAGCTGCCATATGAACTGGTCGATCAAAATCAAGTTCTTGTATGGAAAACTTTTTTATTTGGCGATACATCTTTATGAAATTTGGGGCATAAGTTATTGTGCAAAGCAATGCTACAATCACCGAACAAATTGTTCAGATATGGCCACTATAGCAGGTAGCTACTATACAGACTAACCGATCTAAATCGAGTTCAAGTATAGAAACTTTTTATTGGTACAACCTTGAAATACACGTTTTTTCTTGTTTTTCAATTATTTTTAGGTTATAAATTAATATTTAGTATATCAAGTGAAGAGAATATGATATAAAATCTAAACCATCACCATAAACTTAGATAGGTAGAGTGGCTGTATTTGGACACACACTTTAAATTTTTTCACATTTCAAAATTTGTTTCCAATCTGAATTAAATTTTTTATTGAAGAAAAATTAAAAAGTGAAAGCAAATTAAATATGGCTTGAACTAATTTTTTAAAGTGAAATTTGTAAAAATTTATTTATAATGTTAAATATTTGTACATTATAGTTTAAATATTTTTATTAATTTTAAAGCAACATAACCCTAAATTGTGGCATACACACATATTTCTAGGCAAGCCAAACTCCGATTCGTTTAATGCCAAGGTGTGTAATGAAAACAAAAGTGAAAGTGAGAGTTAAATTTTCATTGATTTTATGGCCGCATTCACCGCATGCGCGCGTATTTTGCACTATAAAAGCCTAAAAGCGACCTCCACCGCCAACTGCTATTACTACTGCCCATCAATAGAGAACTCCTAATGGGCATGCCGACACATCCACCACACACAAGCAACTCGTGGCTCTCACAGCTGTCGTTGATGTTGCTCGCTGCTCCAAATCTTGTAGGGTTGCATGAATGAAAAGTGCGCCTGGATGTTTGTTTTGATTATTGCAGTGGTTGAAACGTGCAATGTGTGGGTTGGTGCAGCTTGCAACACACACAATACGTGCCGGAGCAATAGGTACCGGTTTCTCAGGACTCAGCTGAAAGCTTTCGGTGCGTTGACGTATTTACATCCCACATATAGATATGTAGGTAGTATTTACGGAGAGTTCTGAGTTTTAGCGAAGCTTTTTAGAGCTCTGCGACGGCATTGAGAAGTTCATTGTGTGCGGCAACATTGGGTCAATGAAGTTTTTTGACCGTTTCTTGGATGATGTAGGAACTTGTGTCTGTATGTTTGTGAGAATGCAGTCTGAATATTTATTAGTCGAATGTAGCATTCGATAGAAAAATCCAAGGCAGTACATTACGTAATGCGGTAATAAAAGTAGCTCTCTCCTGTAATGCAAAATGGAAACTGTCTGAAAAGTATAGAAATCAAAACGGTTAGCTGTGAGCTTCAAACAGTTTTTCGGATAATCAATTACATTACGCCTAAAAGTAGGCAATAGTGCACGAGAGCGAGAGGGGAAAGAACGTTGACAATTTTCCGCAGGCTGGGAGTTCTCTGCGTCCGAAAGCTTTGCAACAATTTTGTGCAAATTTTTTTGTTGAAAAATTCACTATAGTCATCACTGGGCCCCGGTTTTCACTCTGCGACCCTGGCAGGCAATGTTGACGTTTAAAGGCCAAAAAACACAGCTAAACCTTATATTGTCGCACTAAAATTCAATCGCTTTCGGTCGCAAACTACTAAGGACGCTTCTACCACACCAAAAATGTGCTGTTTTTTTTTAGAAAATGTAGAAGCACCTAACCCATTACTCATATTATACATATGTACTTCTGCGTGAGTTTGCAAACATAAATTAAAAAAAAAATTGTCGCTCTATCAACCAATACATATATAATACATACTCGTACATGGCTGATGGCCACCTAGACGGGCATGATTGCGTGTGCAACAGCCACGGAGACCACATCACTCGATCTCATCATATTTTGCAGCACATTTTACATCTCGAACACTTCTGAAGCCGCAGCTAGCGGCTAGTCGACTGTTCGGTCGTGAGTTCATTCACCCGCTGACCTTTTTTTTGCATTCCCTCATTTTCTCACTCACACCGCTGAGGCAGCAGTGACAGCAAAATGAACGCATGTTGGGCGGCAAAGCAACTGTAGAAAGAAGAGCGCAAAAACAGCTGCTGTACACCCGGCCAAAGCAGGCCGTGTCTATTTATCAGCGACTGCAAGCAAGTACGATCTCATGTCGTTTTCTGCCGCCTGCGCTTTTTGTGCCATTCTTTCATTTCGTTGCAACTCTAATATATTTTCGTATTGACTCTTTTTCACTTTTGGATTTTGCTTCTGTCGGCTGAAACAAGTTTTCGTGTCGTTTATTGTTGGTGTCGCTGCACGATAATTGCGCCCCATCGACGATTACAAGATCGCCTGATCGCTTTTTTGGTACCTTCGGGCGAACTTTTCGGTTTCTTGTTGCTGTAAAACCGCTTTGTCGCCGAATTTGTGCTGTACAATGACTAACCGGTAACGTAGTAGCAAGAGGAAAAGCATAGCGCAGCGACCCAAATCGATTGCAAGTTTTACCCTCCTATTTGCTGCACCAGTAAACACCGAAATATGCAGCACCGTAACTTATCACAGCACTGATTTATTGGAAACGCCAAAAGTTACGCCACAAAAGGTCTTCGAAAATGGGGAAAAATATATAAACGGGCACTTAAAAGCTTCGCTATGTATTTGCGGGGTTAAAGGAGACACACCCGTTGTTTTCGTGAGTCTTTCTTTTGTGGTAGCGATCAATGTAATCAATATTTTTGTAATTTTTTCAAAAAAGTAGGATACCAAAAAGCAAAGTTCACTGAAGCTTATTGGTTTACAAGAACAATGAAGCAGTTTTGCGTTTCTATAACACATATGGCCGAGGCTTATAACAAGTGTATGGAAAATTTAATTAAAAGTTGGTGCTTGAATTGGCTCAGGAGCTTATATATTTTGAAGGCGATAATATAGATTTGTATTAAAATGCGTTAAAATGTCAAATTTTGTCAGTCTGGGTCAAAAGTGATCAGATGTTATATATGCTAGCTATAAGAGATTGACTCGACAACGATAAAAGGCCAAATTGTAAACGAGAGAAATCTTATACCCAGATCAAAATTATTGTTGACTTGGTAAAAAATTATTGGTTGAATCGAGAATAAAGAGGAATGTAATAATACCAATATCTGTGGTTTTTTAAACAAGAAATTGGTTTTACTCCATCTTTACAATCTCCAAAATAATGTTTGATTAAAAATGAATTTCTGGACATTACAACAAATTTTAAGAACAAATGTTTAGGTATATTTCGAGCTTTCTGACAATTTGCATCTTGTGACGTATTTAATAATATATTGAACTCGTATGCTCTTCTACGCTCTGTATTCTCTTCTTCTTGTGTCAAAAAATCAAAATATTTTTCGTGTGCTCGCATTTTTAAATGTTTCAATAAATCTTTTGTTATTATTATTCTATATATTTTTTTGTGTAGGCGTATTCAGCGAACGAGATTTCATTGTCGTTATTTATAAATTTCCCCTCACACCTTCCGTTTTCGTTTTCGATCTGCTTACTGCAAGAACGTACATACGTGACACATTTTTGATAAAATTTATTTATAAACAAAAAAAAGGAAAACAATTTTATTGCAGCAGATAAAAATATCATAAAATGAGGTTATCACTCTGTATAACAATAACAGCAGGGAGGGGCGAACAAGGCGTATACTATTAAAAAACTTTATAAAATCTGTTAAGGAATAAGTAATTGATTTTGAAACTCCGATATTCGTTGATACAATCTTAGTCACTGGATAAAATGAAAAAAATATAAATAAATAATAAAAAAAAAACTAACAAAAAAAAATTAATAAATTAAAACTATAAAAATAAAAAATTAATATTAAATAAATTAAAAATATAAAAAAATATAAAAATACAAAAGATTAAAAAAAAAAAATTAAGAATTAAAAAAAAATTAAGAATAAAAAAATATTTAAGAATTAAAAAAAAATTAAAATTAAAAAAAAATAAAATTAAAAAAAATTACAACTTTTTTTAAAATAAAAATTAGTTTGGTCCTGACCGCAATTCCTTTTATCCGGTGCTATGCATTAGAACATGGTATATGTACATATACACATACATAGATATGTATGTATATTAGCTTTGCCACGAAGTTTGTAATATCCAAATATTTCCCGTAGGTTTTATTCCACCTATTGAAAATATTAAACATGTACTACTCTACTTTTTCCAAGCGCTTTAACAATTGTTCACATGGAACGAATCTAATAAATTAAATTTGAATATTCTATCCCAAATAATCAAAAAAAATTAAATATGAACGGTTAACGGTGTATGTGAGGTCATGGGAACTCTTTTTTACCTAAAGCTCCATTCACTACTAAACTTGCAAACAAACACTCGAGATGCCTGTAAAGCAGTAAGCGACCTTTGTGAATTGCCATGTGATCAATTTTCAAACAACCGCCGCGAAAATATCCAAATTTGAAGGGTCTCATATACTATTACATACATGCTAAATGCAAGTACGATATAACTAACACAACCCGCGCAACTTTACAGAATATCTGCCCTTCGTTAATTTAATTTGTATTAACAAACAGCTAACAGATTATACAAACATATGCAGGAGTATTTGTATTATTTTCCGATTTTTCACATGTAGTCGTAAACACACCTGCCACGATCGGCGATATAAAAAATAAGTTCGAAATGTCAACAATATTACAACATTTCACTCGGCAATGTGAACAACATTAAGTAATTTTATAATCAAAAGCAAATAAAAAATGTATAAATAAATGCAATATTAATAGCAAACATGCGTTGAAAATGACGATAAACGATAAACGCATAATAAATAAACAGAGTTGCAAGTTGCAACTGAAGTGCCAAAGAGCAATAGCCTGAATCAAGGCGAATTGCATTGGGCAATGCAAGCAAAGCAACAAAGGCACTTAACGCACACAAAACTACACATATAATAATATATATATATATATATATATGTATGTATATATTTCTATCGAGCATATGGCAAAAGTAGCGTAAAAGCAACGGAAAATGCACTCTCTTCTATAGCTCCAAACAGCGGTGGAGAGCTTTCAGCTGAAACTTTACATGTGCGCGTGTGGAGGCAATAAATAAATGAGACTGTGTCGACGACAACTGTACAATTGTAAAAAAAGTGGGAGTGGCACACCAACAACCACACAGTTTATGGCATCTAGCAGCCGCACCTCCACTGTCCACTCGACAGCTGCCAACTACAGTCACATTAAAAGCTTTGCTGCGCGTTCTCCAGCAACTTGCACACTGCTGCCGCTCACACACTTGCACTTTTCTCGAATCGAAATAAAAATACAGTAAATTGTGCATTTGAGCATTGTGCGGGGTGGGAGGTAGTGAAGGTTTGCATTTAAAGTGCGCTGGGCTACATGCCGGCGGTCCGTTGTTTGCTGCCAAGCGCTAGTCGCTGGAGGGTGTTGCATTCCGTACGAATCATACGAAAAGCTTGCGTAGCGATCTTGAACCACATGTAGGTTGTTGCACCTCATAAAAAGCTTTACGCACACACGAAACAAAATGCTACTGCATGATTTTGAATTTATGTGTGTTTTTATTGCTTGTCACATGGGCAACGTGGCAATGTTTGCAAGTTAGTGCTTTGGAATTGAAATTTCGTATTTGAAAAATTATTTGTTAAATAAAAATAACGAAAATAATTTAAAAACTAATATTTGTTTGATATTACTGCTTTTTAAAGGTTAGTAGGTAACAATTCTAATAAACATAACTTAAAAATTTTGTTTCTGACTCTTCCGATTTACACAGTGTTGTTATTAAATGTAGTATATCTTAAAATGTTCGCTATTCAAATATTAAAATTGAAAAAAAAAAACAATAATAATTTTCAAAAATAGGTTTCTACAAAGCTTTTATTTGAGTACTGTGCCAAAACTGCACAAAATTATTTACTGTATTTATATTGTACAAACAGTAAAACTTGCGAGAGGTCAATGGAGACAAACATTAGCATATAAATTGTAATAAATCAGACAACAATAAAACTTCTAGAATGATAAAAAAATAAAGTTATTGAAATTAATGGGAATATTTACATATATACCACTCACAGTCATATGAAAAAAAAAACTAAAAAGGTTTCGATTACTTTATAGAAAGATTAACGTGGAAGATAAGTAAAATTAGACTCAGAGCATGATTGCAGATTGTGTTTTTTTTTTGTTTGTCGAAGGTGTGGGGTATTTTTGGAAGTTTCTACGACCAGTATTTTCTCATGAAAAATTTTTCTTTTCTAGTTAATGATCTGCGAAGCCCTCTTCAGAGCTCTGCTATATTGCCAAAATATTGGCATGTTATATTTTTATAGTCTAGTAAAAATGAAAATGAAAAAATTAAACCCATTACTTTTTCCAATAGTTGGCATTAATAATCTGTATTTAAATAGCGATTATGAAATGATCTTCAAAATGCCAACAAATTATTGAACAAAACGGTGAATATTTGATATAAATCGGATAATTACTATGTTAAATAAAACCTCCAATTCAATGTAAAATTAATGAATTTATTTTTACTAGAACATTTATTATTTTTATTTGATGACACAAGCTATTTGGGCAGTGTTGTATGTCGCGACAAGAAGAAGCTTTCATTTCTGTAATAACTAACAAGAACAGTTTTCTTTTAATAACGATGGAGGTCTCAGGTCAAACTTTGGAGCTAATTTTTGACATCGAAAACTGGAAAACCTTCCCATGAAATCCATCGAAGAATCGAGTTAGACTTGTAAGTGAATTTCTTGTAATAACATAAAGACCTGTAAGTGCCCCATAAAACTCTTAAGTGAAACGAAAGTGAAAAAAAATATTTATTATTGAATAGATTTTAATTACCTTTATTTTTTATTGTCTTAATCTAATAAAAAAGGAAATTTTAAAGCAAGAGACAGCGGGCGACTGATTTAATACTGGTTATAAAAAAAGGGGATTAAATTTGCTATGGATGATTGATTATTGCCAATATATAAACAATTTTATACAATGTATGTAAATACATATATTTCAAATAGGTATACATACATACATACATACACGCACGTAAGAGATTGAATATACACCATATATTAGAGTCACACCAGGCAACTTTGACAATTGAGTGATAAACCGGCAAAACTGCGGGTAAACACAAGCCATAAACAAGAATTCTGCAGACACCTACCATATACATACATATAGGCGCATCGACTTGTTTGTTTTCAAAATTAAGCACGCACACACTTAAATACAACCGAATAATTCACTTATTCACATTATGTAGATGTACATATATACTACTATGTATTTGTTGGGACAACTTGTATGTATATCTAGAATTCCGCTGGCTTTCTGTACCGCGCCAGCTAAGGCGAAACCACCAGAGTCAGATAGCAAATGAAAGTCATAACAAAAATTGCGCAGCAGAAAATTCAATATATAAACGTGCTCGAAGCAGTATATTGCAAATAAACAAAAGCTATAGCGAGTTGGAAAACAAAATAAAAAATAAAGTATAAGTAAAAATTGTAAAATTGAAAATAAAAGGTAAGTGTAAAAGAAAATAAATATATTCGTAAAAAGAAAAAAATATATGTATAAGCGAAAAAAAATATATAAAAAAAGCAAAAGCTATAAATGTTCAAACAAGACGAACCAGTTGCGTCGTGACGAGTTGGAACAAATGGAGGCCAAACGAATGAACGAGCGACGAGAACGAGTCAACAATGATGGCAACAAATAGCCGGCGAAATATATGTAGGTATGTGTGCAGAAAAAGTACACAATGATTATGCAATCGCTGCGATAATAACAATGTGAAGAAATATATATTATTCAGTATATATTATACATACATATTTATATATACACACATGTACATATTTACTTCTTTTGCGCTATTTGGCTGCGCAAATGTCGAAGAAAATTAAAACTCCGCAAAAAGCAACAATCACTTCGGTTGTGTGAATTTCTAAATAGCAAAAATATTTTAAACTACTAGTTCTATTTATGCCAGTGAGCTAGACCACAACAAGTTATGCCTTGAGAGGCCTTATATAAGCCAGCTATAATTGCTTGAAAACACAATTAAAATAACATTTGTATGTACAAGTATGTATACAGAAGTATTCAGCATGCAGTGTGCGAAATAAAAAAAATGCTTAAAAGCAAAAAAGCCGGCCGGCGAATGCAACCGTATAATATTCATCCATGTAAACACGAATTTATTTACTTTCATTGCGCTAGTGTTTCTATTATTTTTTTTTTATACTTTTAAACAGGTGCATATATAATCTGATGTTTGTGAACTGAAGCGGCACGACATCAACAAACAAAGCGCTAATTTACATTTGCTCACTCTATGGCAAAAAATAAATAAAAATAATGACAAATTTAGAAATTAGTAAGTTGTAAACATGTGAACAAAAATGTTTCTGTATGAGTATTTGAATTTATGAGGGTTTTAAAACTATTAACTGACGATAAAAAAAAGACATTCAATTTATCTCGAAACAAAATGGAATTTGAGAACAGATTTGAGAATTTTTAAAACTTTTACCATATACATATAGTATGATTCTGAAGCTTTATTAAGCCTTTTAAAGTTATCTAAGGACATAAAAAATATAAATCACAATTTGGAGGAAAGTTGGTTAGAAAGTGCCTGTACTTTATATTCGACCGACCGAAGTCAGATACAAACCGCTGCGTAGCATATACCATCTGATCACATTTTTTTTTTTTTGTACAACATTTCTTTTATTAGTGTGCGTTAAGAGAAAAGATTTGCAAAATCGACACTTGACCACCTATCTGAATACCCTACATTCATCGAAACGGATCGCTGGTGACGAGCATATGACGTCGAAACTATCCACTAATCTAGCGAAAAGCACTCCAAAAATGAGACGAAAAACCCAAAATTCGCTAAAGGCACTGAGGCCATACCAACCAGCCGAAGCTCAGTAGCCGATTTTGAGGGCTATAGTAATGATTTGTATTAAAATATGTGGAAATGTAGTTTTTGTGAGTCCGGGTCAAATTTGATCATGTGGCATTTTTTGGTAAAAAATTAAAATTGGAAATGATATAAAGCTCACAACATATTTTTTTTTTGCTTTTTATGCACAAAATCTAAATAAAAAGTGAAAATGATAGGAGAAAATAAGGTGATTTTTAGTATTTATTCTTTAAAGTTTAATCAATTATAAAACCGTGTATATGAATGCGATACAAGATTTTGAATAGATTTGAGAGCTTATAATGGAACATAAGACAGTAAATATAATGTAATAGAGTGAAAATTATATATGTTACTTATGTATTATTATATATGTAATTTTAGTTATGTACCATATTACTCTTGAGTTTGATAAGCCAGCAAAATATTATGAAAATAATTCTAATAGTCTAGATAAATTTATTCCTGCAATAATTAGGAGGCTTAATTGAGGGAAAATATTTATTATATACAAACCCTTTGATTGATTATGTTTTTATGACATTTTCACATCAAAAAATGGTATTTATAGCCATATTATATAACTTAAATAAATGTCTATCAAAGCAAAGCCATAAAGAACTGGCTTAATAAAATTGAATCAAACTTTTTTCTAACACACTTAATTTCGCTCTTACATTAAAGAGATATGCGTTGGAAAAATTTCAAAATATAAACCTAATATATGGCATCCCACTGCTAGATTACAACTTCGTACAAAAATAGCAGTTGTATATGCTATTGCTTGCTCTTTTCCAGTATGTAGGTCAACAAATTTGTTGCTGAATACTTTTGTACACATTCACCCAGCCGAGAAAATATTAAATACGCCTACTCGAAACACATTATATAAGAAAAACAATAGTGTTTGAAGATTTTAGAAAGCATGAATATGGCTAATTTAATAAATAAAACATAATAAAACAGTTTATGTTTTAATTTCGAGACTTCGAGTTTCGCTTTTTCTAACTTAATGCTTGATATTTCCTACAGGGTGTGGGGATATAAAAACTATAAAAAAATATATGTAGCAAATATTGATAAGGAATTGAATAGTGAAATGGTAGCGCGGCCTACATTGTTATCACCTTTATATAACAGATGCTAAGGTACCCACTTTATCAGTTTATATGTAGACACGTTTGAGAGCCAGCAAGTCTAAATGTAGGCTAAAATTAGCAGTTATGGCAATGTAGGCAATTTTTTATAAGTGCCACAGAGCCACAGCTGAAACGCTTAGAGCCTACTACTTATTTATATTTAAATAGTAATCTACAACTAAATATAAAAATACTTGAATTTTGTTGATTTTGCAACTTACCTAGAGGGCATATTACTTAAAATCTTATCAGTTATAAAACCAGCACGATTGCAACGCTCTACAAAACGATCCAATATTATATATGCAAGTGGCACATCCAAAACAATGTCAGCCATGTCGTCAAAAACGCGCAGGAAACCCTGTGTCAAAGAAAAAGATAGATAGAAAATATTTTATGTTCGCAAAACTATTTATCTCTAACGTATAAATATGTATATTTTTTATATAATACTTTGATGCAAAAATCTTTAAAATGTCATGATTTTACGCACCTGCTCCATACCGGCTGGCAATACCAAGCATGCCTCATCCAGCGACTTGAGTAGCTCACACATGGCCTCCTCAGTGGTCTGGCTAAGGGATTCGAGTGTCATGACAATGGCTTCATACACCAATTCATGATGGAAATGTGGTACTTCGAGAGCGCGAAGACAACGATGTGCCTCTTGTATGTCGCGTGATGACAAATACTCCTTTAGTAGCAAAGTCATCTCCTTGGTGATGGTCTTGACTGGTCGCAATGGCCCACCCATGCCCCAGACATTGTCCAAATGTGCCCAACCCTGTTTCATGTGTAGTAGGGTGTCAGCACGGCGTATAGCAGCGGCAGCGTGTTGACTTTGTACATCGAGATCAGTCGGCTTTGTGACGAATTTGGGTGGGAGGCAGTCATCGGCGACGGCACGTGCAAGGAAATTGCCTACATACAAGTGTGAAACAATAATGTGAATGCAAAGAATTGCAACAAAATTGCAACACTGTGTAGACAAAAGCCAACATGACGCACTTGGTGTGACCACCTCTCTTTACTTACCTAGTATGGTAGGCGCGTCCGGAGTGTCCAATGTCAAATCTTGCAAATTTTCCAGTAAAATTTCAAAACCTTTTTCGATATCCTTGCCGGTTATGACGCGTCCATACAAATCGGATATCAATACCGATGTCATTTCACGCTGCGAATCCTTATGATCCATTGAGATCTCAACCACAACGCTTGTCACATATGGTCGCAGCGGACCGGTAAGTATCTCGTCAAAGCTCACAGCCACCTCATGGGTATCGCCGTGCTCATAATACTCCAATACAATTGGTTCAGCCAATTTAAAGAATTGTTCCGATGTCAGCTCCGGAATAACTTCACGCAATTCGATGTTCTTATCATTACATTCACTATCGTAATTGGGATCATTCTCATCTTCATACACTTCTTCAAGCGCTTCCGAACCCGGCAAGCCCCAAACACCTTTACCGCCGGCACCACCTTTCTTTGGCAAACCACGACCATGTCCGTTGCGTGAACGGCGACTATTCTTCCAGCGACGATGTGGCACAACATAACTGCCCGTGGTGCTATTGAGAGCCGCGGCAATTGCTACACTGGCAGCACCATTCGTTTCGCCACGACTATTTTGTCGCTGTATGAGACGTTTGGCTTTGCGTTTGATGCGATCATGACCATCGCCGACCGGTAACGGCTTCTTCATGAGCCCATTCAAGCTCTTCGCCGAATTAGATGAGCCATTTAGCTCCACAGCCTGCACTTCTTCGTTGAGCTCACGTTCGACGGAACTTTCACGTGAGTCCGCATTACCGTTTTGTTGGGCGGTTTCGACATCCATCTCGTTTAATATTCGATTACTAATGCTTTCTTCAATTCGCCTGAGTTCAGTACGTTAATTTAATTATACAGTGTATTTATTTACGTATTTTGTGTTTGATGAATATATGCAGTTATACTCCGATGTCACACAATTTCTACGGCAAACAATGTTCACTCACTCACTCAAGTATACAACACGCTTATGGATGGACTTGTACTTTTCAAGCAGGTGCTTAGAAAACAATTAATTTATAATAATAGTATGCGCTTAAAGGTGGAGTTTGCAAAGGCTGCAATGGTGTTAGTAACCTCACAACCTCCAAAACCTTTAGGGCTTCACAATTGGTGTATTAGGAATCCAGCGCTGTAGCTGAAATGAAAGAATGCGAAATTAAAAAAAAAAAATATTTCAATAAAAAATTTTTTTGAAAAAAGATAAAATTAAAGTTTAAATCAATTTGAGATCTTAAAATGCTCTATAACATCTGATCAAATTTAACCCAGACTGAGTTTAAAAACACACTCTCGTTTTTTTAATACAAATATTTGTTACAGCCTTCAACATTGGCTACTGCGCCAACACAAACTTGGCAACGCTTAATTCAATTTTCCATACACTTGTTATAAGCCTCGGCTGGGTTGGCTTTCATTGCCTTTAGTTTAATTTTGTATTTTTTTCCTGTTGCGGCTAATTTTTGAAGCGCCATTCGCTAGAATGTTGCACAGTCATATTTATGAACGCGCCGTCTCGTCACATCTCTCTTGCGACTGGGCCGAGTTCAAGTCAAATTTGATCAAATGGTATCGATATGTATATTCTCAATTTCAGAATCTCTGCAGGACTTGAAAATAATTCCTATAAGTGCCAAAAATAACAACATCTTAAAATTCTTAAAACTTAAAAATAAAATTACTAAATGTTTTTCTCAAATTAACTGCTTTATGACCTTAGAATGCAACAGTTCTTTCACATTACGACCTTAAATTGCTAAAAACCTGTCAACAATTGCATAGTGTAAAAAATACTTAATACGCTGATAAAGGTCAAACTTTAAATGCAAATATGTTTGCAAGTATACGCTAGAAAGCCGCGTTCAATGCACCGAGAACAAATCATGAAACCAGCCAACCAATCCGGACTATCAAATTATTTCCACAGTCATTTGATACACCGAACACGTCAAGCGAAGGCAATCTTGACTCACTAGATCTTCGCTTAGTATGCATTTATGTATATGTATATACACATATGCTGCTTAACTAAGTAAATATCACAACTGGGCGATAGTTGACGCAAAAACAACCATTCAAACATATATTGGCATGGCATGGCTTTTGAGTGCACCGACTGACTGGCTGCCAATTGCGAAAATAGTTTATGCACCAACATGCACTTAAAGCCAAAGTACTAGTTGAAGGTTTATTTTTATCTACATTCTATTTACATTTACACACATATCCATTTTAGTTATTTTTTATGAATGCTTTTATGCTTTTTCGAGTTTAAGGCCTTAGAAGTGCGTTGCAGTTGGCTCGCTTTCCATAAGAATGGTACATACATATATATGTATGTATGTATGCCGATTCTGTCTCACAAATCAAAGTATGTGTCAGTTATGTCGGTACATAAACAATTCTTTTATTGGTTTTGTCTGTCAAGTTTAGCATTATCATTATAATAAAGCAAAGACGTACGTAGTTAAATCCAAAACATATAAACAATATATAATTATTATAATTAAAAAAATAAATAAATAATAATGTAAATAACAAAATAAAAGTAAAACTAAATTAGAAAAAAAAAACAAGAAAAACGTTAAATTCGGCTGCAAATATAGATATGTACAATCATGTTTGCACATTCTTCGAGTACCCCCTATCAATAATGACGTTTACCTACGAATGCATGTTTGTTGTTGTGATTTAAATTGCGGCGCAATTAATTTAATCAAAGCGAAACTGTTCGTTAATGAACCGAACCGAACCGAAAATTTACAAGCTCTGGAATTTCTTATATACCTAAAATACGATGATGTTTGTTTGTTGCTGTTGTTGTAGTAGTAGCGGCAGAAAAGATTCCTGAAGTAATTTCGAGGAATGGTGCCGAGTTGACCGTCCGGGGGGGGTAAAAATCCGGCTCCGTTCCGGTTACTTAGATCCAACTGTCGAGGGAACGGTGATGTTGTTGTATTTTATTTCGATTACAAGTACATATGTGAATTTAATAAATTAATAGCCATTAAACCAATAAATATTATAAGGAATAAAGGGAGCTGGTACCACTTCAGTGGGTTCTTGTTCGGGATAAACTAGTCGAAACGATGTGGTAAAAAACAGGTAAAATGCTTATTGGGCCAGAAGTGTCGCAACTAACCAGGATTTACATACTTATGTACATATTTGGTCAATACGTAACACCTCCAAAAATTACTAAATAGATTGAAGACTATTTAAAATTTTGAATACACATGAATAATATATAAGATACTTAAATAAAAGTGTCTAGTTATTGCACAACCGACCTGACCTACCATAAATTCCGCAATTGCTTTTAAATTAGTTTTACGTATTCACACGCGAGCCCAACACTTGTAACTATTATAAACGCCAATCAAAACACATACAAGTGAAAATTTCTGCTCGAGCAGATGACAAGTGGAACTTGCGGATTCGGATAATTCTAAAAATATTGCGCAGTTTTCTGTAAATAGCACGAAAATAGTTAGAAAGGAAAGGTAAGAGAGAGGAGATAAGTTTCAGCTATAAATGTCAAAAAAGCTCTTAACTATGCTTATATATAAAATTATGTATGTATGTACTTGCATCCATACATCCATACAGACATATAAATTCGTATTTGCAATTACAGCGTCTATGTATACAGGAAAGGAACGAGAAGCTTGTGAAGAGCAGCTAGGCACACCCAGTATAATCTAACAAAGTCTTATGAAAACGAAAGTGAGGCTTTTTTTGCAAAAATATATACAAACATACATATGTATATAAATACATTGGGGCATAATATATGTATATGTAAATATGACAGGGCAGGTGCAGGAAGAAACATTGTAGTGACCGTGAAATTTGTGAGAAGCGTTTGCCGGCTAACTGATAGAGAGCAGCGAGCAGCTTTTACACGACAAATTAAAACGCAAAATATTTTTCGGAACGAACGCACCACCAAAAGCCAATAAAAGTAAAATACAAAAATTAAATAACACTGTAACGAAAGCAAAACATATCAACAACGAAATTTTCAAGGTTAAACCGGACAAACATAAAACCAGACAAGAGAGAAGGCACAAACTAAAAGGCACAGTGCAAACAAAGTGTATATGAACATAATATTGCATGTGTGTATGTATGTATATATTTTCATATATCAAACTGACTGAGCTGGAAGATGGAGTGCGACAGAATGCTTGGGGCTCGACTAAGGGTGGAAGGTAATCGAGAACATGTGGAGTAGGGAAAAGTGGGAATGAGCGGATATGCGCTCGAGTAAAACATGGTAATGGCAAATAGAAACCGGTTACAACAAAAATAACAATTGTTTTTGATCACACGTCAACAACAAAGTACTCTGGAGTGACTACCCTGTAGGAAAAAATTAGTAGGTATACACATGGCGTGTGCCAATCGTGTCTTAAAGCTGTATTAAAACAGATTTCAATATTTTATCAATAAACTTTTTTATTAATACGCGACGATTGTGACCCAATAAGTAGATGCATTATCAGTAAGATAATATTATATGCAAAATTTTTGCAAAACAAAATCATGTTACAGAAGTAACCAGTGTGGAACTGAATGCGTCTTCCTTCTGGGTATAAACTGCCTATGCATATCTACTTATGTTATAAATATGTATGTCTGTACTCATATATATTGACATACAAGTATATATGAGCGTATTGACATATACATATGTATATGTAATACATACATATCAAATTTTTGTCATATTCATAAATGTTTCATATATCGAATATGACACATATGTACATACATAAATGGGTACATAAAAATATCTTCCTATATGTATTGAAAATTCAAATATGTACTCCATATACGTACATATGTATGTACATTTGTAGACACCGAATTAGAATTAGCTTGTTACCTGCTTAAAAAAGCCACGAAAGGAGATGCAAAAAGAGAAAAAATAAATAAAGTATAAAGGAAGGCTGTAAATCTATCAAATTAAATTCAAAATTATGGCATTCCATCAAAAAAAAGTTAGAATAACAATTTCTCCAACAATCGAGTGTACGAAAAAACTCCGATTTATATCCATCGATAAATCAATTCTGTTATTTTCAAACCATTCTTCCAAACTTTTTAGTCTAAGTTTTCCCAATACTGAATCCCAGGTTTTATAAGCCATTTTGGCGAGCCGAAGTACCATGATAGGGTTTGATACATAAATTATGGAATTGCATTTAATACGCGTATTTTCAGAATATGATAATCGTTAAGATTATTTTCACTTGAATATAATTTAAATAACTTTTAAGTTACAGTCTTCTAAAGTGTAGCCGCTCAGGTCAATCAGCTCCCTTTGATTATATCTTAACTAGTTTTTCTCAAAAAACAATTTGCCAAAATTTTGAGTAAAATTCAATTTTTTTTTAAAACTACGCAATTTTGTCGTTCGTAGGACATTTATGGACAATATCTTCTGGTAGAGTTTTATTTTTAGGTTTCATCCACATAGTAGTCCGAAATCACTACAGTAGTGGAGAACATTATTTTTGCCACCGACGGTCTAAAAGTATTTAATTTTTTTGTTCAAAAATTTTGCTGCGTATTATATATTAATTATTTTAATGGTATATATATAAATATATATAAATATACCATTAAAATAATTGACAAACGTTTTTTAATTTTTCTGATTCCTAAAAGTCGCCAATTTTTAGGCTGTCCCACTAGGATGATAAATGCAAATGAATGCAAATCAGTCTTAACCTATAATTGTACCACATATTTTGACGTTATATTGCAAACTGCTAGTTCTCCTAGTTGTAAATTATGGCATGACGTGGAACAAGTTTTGAGTATCAAATTTGATGTTAATTTTGTATGGTGTTGGGGACCTGATTGACAGTTTTAGTGGCTAGAATATTAAAATTCAAATATTCTCATATTCTGTTGATATCACTCATAGTATTAAGCAACATAAATATTTAAATTTTGAGGTCATAAATATTCTTACATTACCTTCAAATATAATTTTTTGTACTAATAAGGCATTCTTTTGGTGTCACTGTATATACAAATGCTTTGAGGGTAACATACTTGTATGTATGTGCGTGCATTTCAGGAATCACTTAGGGGAGTATTTTGTATAAAAAAAACGAAATTTGAAGTATGTGCATGCAAGGATATGGGAACGCACAGCGCATGACCTTGAAAATTTGTATGCAACAACATACCATGTAGTATATAGTGGATATGGGCGTGTCAGTTATATATGTGCGGATGTATACTAATATATTCCAGCAATTTAAAGCACCACATACCTAAATACAACAGGATATTAGACGGCAAACGAGATTTTGTTGGAACATGAAACTGCGTCGCAAAATTAAACGCCAGGCATTCTGAGCAGATGTAATATAAAATAGCGGACTGTGCGTTTGAAAGCATAAAATGTTGGCGGGCAAAAGCTATTACATGCAGAAGCTATTATAGCGTGAATTGTCTCACTTTTAAGCATTTAATTCAAAATTAAATAATATATTTCCTTACATTTCTTTGGTCAAAACATTCAAAAGTGCGTCGCAAATAAGAGAATTTCGGCACTATATTTAATTATGTATGTGTTTGTTGAAATGAAAATAAACACGAATTGTGCGCCAAATGGATCGTTGCCAGCAAGAACGCACGCATATTTTTTACTCAAACGCCGGCAGTGGCTGTAGGTGTGGATTTGATATAGCAGGCGGAGACTAGACGCCACAAACATATTGTTGTTGGTGTGGATACTAGACAGCTAGCCGATGATGTTTTGTCGCTGCTATTACATATTCAAACTATATTACTTCACACGTATACATATGTATATATATATATATACATATATGTACATAATTTTTATTGTTGTAACCTTTCGGCCATCACAGTGTTACCTTTTAATATTATGCACTATTTGTTATGCTATGTTGTTCATAATTTTTATTGTTGTAACCTTTCGGCCATCACAGTGTTACCTTTTAATATTATGCACTATTTGTTATGCTATGTTGTTAGTAGATTCTTTGTGACAACATGTGAATATTATTATTATTCTTTTCGTTATCCGTTTCTACAAATTTTCTTCATATTCTAAGATAAAGTAGCCAACTGCAAAATATACTTAAAAACAATTTATTACATATTATATGCATACAAATAAACATTCATATCACACTTGATTTTGTTGGTGGCTATGCACTCTGCTCGGCGGTTTGACGCTGTCAACTTTATCACGTAGGCCACTAAAAAAAAAAGCAAACATGTGTAGTCGGAATAAAAAAAAAAAAAAACTAAAGGTGAACAACAACAGTAGCACCAGCGTGAATGAAAACACACTGTTTTTATTTCAAAATGCTTGTTGTTAAAAATTGTTTGTACAGGCCATAATTGTTGTTGCAATCGTGACCCAATTTCGTTTATTTGCAGATAACATCCCCTAATCTCGAATAAATTAAAGAATATTATGGATAAGAAACTTGTTTCTTTGCTTGTTCTATTGGTGGTTAATTGACATTTTGGCACTATTTTTCAAAATTCTAGAAAATATTACTTTTTTTCTTAAGCATTTAGTAATAAATAAATCGTTATATTATTTTTTTTTTTTTTGGAAAGTTAAATTTTTACACACCTATTTTAACAAACAGTCGAAGAAAAAATTAAAGCACCATAAAGCAAAATTTAGTATATGGTTCCTGTCAAAGTATTATAATTGAGTGTATACAATTAAACTAATTATGCATTCATAATTGTTGGAATTCTCGATAAACAACTTCAAGTATATGATTTTCATTTGAATAATTATGCATCTCATTAGTATGTTCTCATTAGAATGTTCTATTTAGCTATGAAAACTAATTGAAAGGCTAAAAAGGCTAAAAACACAACGTTAATGAACATTCGATAACAATAATAAAAGAATAAGTCTAATTATGCTACTACGTATCAAAACAAAAATCATTTCTACAATTTTTACTCGCTACTGTGGTCATATAATTACTTACTCTTAGTACATTAGAACTATTTATTATTTTTTTGAACTGCGCAATTTTACTTAAGGAGTGAACAGACCTTTCACTTTCATTAAGTTAACGGGTATATGTGGTTAAATCTTAGTATATCTTATTTAAAATAAGAGCTTATTTATTCAAACACATTTGTTACATATTTACAAACGTACATACATACATATGTATGCAAATATTTTTGAAAAGAACGACGACGACGACGACGACGACGACGAAAAACCCACTGGCCATTTGTGGCGAATATATATACATACATATGTATATATTCAAAATTTCTGTATATAACTGCAGTAAATGTAAACAACAAAAACATGTATATTAATTTCTTTTATTGTTTTGTTAGAATGTACAATAGATATATAAATTTTGCAAACGGAAATTGCTTTTTATTGCATTTTCACTCCTGACCAAGCAATTATATGAATATTGCAGAGACACCACAAACATCAACCTTAAATAATAAATTTTTAGAAAACCATTTTATTTTTCATAGTCGCAAATCAGAAGTTTTAATTTGCATTTTTATGCTTCAACATTTTTTGCTTTCGTCTGCTGCAATTGCATCGGTTCACAGGTTCAACTATATTGCTAATAACAGCAATATTTATAAATTGTTCATGGTATATATAAATATCTATTCATAAAACATTTTTATATATGGTATATTTGTGTATGTGCTTGTTTATTGCTTAGCACAACAACCGTGCAGACCGGCAATAACAACCGGCAAGGCAACGAATAACACAATGTTTTGTCGCCGTTCTCCAATTCCATTTGGTGGTGCGGCAGCAAAAACACTACAAGCACATTCTGGAAAATTCCATACATTTTCAGCATAGTAATGTATAATATTATGAAAAAAATGTTTGTAGTTACACATTTAAAAACAATAGAAATATTATGAAGGAAGTAAAATAATTCAAACGTATCTGGATATTTCCGTCAGAAATGAGTGTTTTCTTTATATTCATACACAGGAAGCCGAACTGGATGAGAATATATTACATCAGCTCGTCAGTGGCGGTATACAACATGTGTATCTATCCACATAATGGCTATTTATTTATGTACAAAAAGAACCAAGCTGCATCATATGCCGCAAGTCAACTATAGTCACGATGGCAAGTTTCTTTTGATAGCACATTCACGTTGTAAAAATTAGGTATCTATTTATGTACGTACATATATTCTAGAAAAATCCAATCACTAAATATTACGCCGTTTAAAATTAACTATGAATTGAATACGCAAGATTAAAATTAACTATGAATTGACACAATAAAATTAAACCGTAATGAATTTTGTATAGCAATGCCTACCTTCGTTTCCTTCGGTCGAAGATTTATTCCCCAATATTTATTGAGAAATTAGTTCTGTATATACTATTTTCCAATGTTCCCGCAGTATACCAAATGGTTGGCTACTGGCAATCGTTGCTATAATTATTGAATTTGGTTTGTTTTTCCAAAAGTGTAATCACTCTATACACATTTAAATAATGATTTTTGCCGATTTACTGCAATTTTTCTTACAAAGCAATCGCGCAAAGACACTTGAGTTCTCGTTTATATTTAGCAGTCTATTCAGTTATTCAGGTTTTTCCCCAATTGGATTTTCGCAAAGCATGCAATTGTATTTTTATGCTGAAGAATGTAATTTTTAAATGTCAGCGACAGACGAAAAATAATTTTTGGCAGAGACTTAAATGCTCGGTTTTGTATTTTTATAAGTTTTTTTCATGAAGTTTTTTTTAACAATCTTGTAAGTAAGCAAAGTTTATTTTTATAATTACTTTTTGACAAGTGAAGAGTGTGATGGGAGAAAAACAAATCGCGAAAAACAACACATACGCACTTTGGTGGAAATGCAATATAAAAAAAATGCCTTGTTGCCTTTTTCCAAATTTGTGACTTTCTAGCGAATTAGACACAAATTGGTTTCGCTATTGCCTTTGCACATCAAAAGCAAACACTTCGCTTTCTATTGCTGCACTAGTATTTTATTTAAAGTTACCCAATTATTATCAGCACAGTAATTACAAGAAAACTTTTTAGTTGACAATCCAAATGCAAGAAATTCACTCAGCTTTTAAGCGTTCAAATACTTAAAGAACTATTCAGCTTGTGGCCAATTAATCGTGTGTTCGCTCAAGAAATTGCGACAAAGCTGGTAACCGTCAAATGTGTTCCCCTCAATCATACGCTTGCAGTGTTGCATAAAATGTAGCATAGAAAAGTGTGCAATGGAATACTGTGTAAGTGGAAGGGGAACGAGATATTACAAATTTTGTAGCTTTAAAATGTTTCGTCGTTATTTTAATATTACAAAAAATATAAACAATATTATATTGTTTAATTTATAAAAAATAATACGTTCTCAATGAATAAATAAAAATACAGTTTGCGTATCTCCTCTTACACATTCAGATTATTTCCCCTCTTTATATTTATTTTTGTTATATTCGTTTCGTGATTATTCCATTTTTCGCTGCTCAAACGCCACTCTTTAACATCTTGTTCTCTCGGGTATTTCTCAACACACGGCTGCCATATAATTCGTGAAATCACCTAAAGTTATTTTCAAAATTGTTTATGACAATATCTGACTTATACCCAAGCGGGCTTAGTCTAAGCACACGTTTTATGTAACAACTACCGATTGCAAATGGGCTTAAGTCCCCGAAATAGCAGCCTTGTGGTCTGGTAAATTCCAGTAACGAAAATCCGGCTGTTGTGGAAATTTGTATGTCAATGCTGGTATCTCAATAAAATATCCAAAACATACTTATTAGCCAATATGTTTGAGGTCTATGCATTTTTTTAAACGCCCTAACGTTTCTTTATACACATCAATTTATTTCGCGAAAACTAAAAATAAATTAGTTTTAGGACATATAAATTAAAATTTTGCTCAAAGAGTTTTCATAAATTGTTGATTTTAACCATGAAATCACTAAATACTACATTTTCGTAGTTAGCGAACTGGCAACTCCTTCATTCATGCCCGTTTACTGCTAACTTTCGTTTGTTTTGATTTCGCTATTTTGTTTTTGTTTCCATTTGAAATTTAGTCAATTGTAAATTCTGCTTGTTGAATTTATATTCTAACATATATATATTCTTGAAATTATATTCTAACGGCATTAATGTAATTAAATTATTAGTAATCACCTGATGGATAACTGGTTTCGTACGAATCAAAGAATCAATCAATTATGCAGTATCTTTAATAATTCGTCCCCTTGCTTAATTAAGTATGTTTTATAGGCAGTTGCATCAATTACTAATATAATAAATAGTAGTGTTGGTATTATTGTATCAGTTGAACCCGTATTTTTTACTGTGTATGTACATATGTATATTATGTATTGTATATAATATGTATGTATGCATACTCCACAATTATGAAAATATCAGCTGGTTCGCGACCAATATTCATCTTTTGTATGTATGAATGTATATATGAACATACCATCTCATAGACATATATACATATGTATGTGTAAACAAAAACGTGGCTCCACCTCGCATGAGAGGTCATTTGGTCATCCTTGATTTTGGCCCTTTGGGGAGGGCGTTTTCATTACTAAGCTAATTGACCCTTGTTTTATTACCGAGTCTTAATTAGGTCGTTGACTGAAGCAAGCGAGTTTCAGAACGCTTAAAATCATAATATCATAATCATAAATCAGTATAAAACGTTTTAATCATACATATATATTTTATTCGCAAATATTAATTTAAAAACTAAAAATCAAATTATTTCCCCTTCCGAATATAGAACGTATTTTCGCTGCTAATTGCGTAGAGCTTCGCAAACCGGTAATTTGTAGTGTATTCCCCTTATTTACATTTTTATCGTATGTTTTGCTATTTCTGTTGTGATTTCGATATTCTGCTATACAAAGTTTCCCCCTTTCTCATTTGCTTTCAGTTATTTCTAAATACCCATACCCCACCTAAAGTAACGAAATCCAGAGAGCGAAAGAGTCTATTGGACAAAAAAAAATATTCTATTATTCGCTCTCATTTGAGTATCGTGCGTTCAGAGTGGCCGGTATAGCTTGATCATACTAAATTTATTACTAATGCGTATTTTTGAATTAAAAAATTTCCTCAGTATTTTCAGTAGTTTTGTACAGCAAACTTTTGTTTGTTTTCAAAATGTTTTTAGAGGCAGAAATCAGTGTATTTTCTTCTTTTTAAGAATAGTACTTTGCACTCTTGCTTTTGTTTTTGAAGTGACAGAGAACGTATATCATAGAGAAGGTTCATCAACAGTGGCAACCAGCATTGGCGTACGTGATATTTTATATAAATTTGAAGCGTGTGCTTTGGGTGCGAGCATGATTCGAATTCGAATATAATACGGCGACTACATATATTTATATACAATTATAGCAAGGTTGCAAATACAAATTATCTAATTCTTTTTATTAATTTATTGCGATTACCAATAGCTTTAGCAGCTTAAAGCTATTATAATTATCGAATATATTTTTTCAGTTGTTTTGTCATTGTATAGAAATACAAAATTGAAGCTTAATAATTAATTTACCGCGCAATATTTGGCTAATACTTTATTTTACAACCATTGAACCGTTGCTCGGTTCGTGTCTTGGGTAAGTGTTTGTGTCGAGGGTTTAGGAAACTATACATTGGCTTTTATGCGTTAAGGTTCAAATTCTTCTCTCCTTCTTTATCTCTTTGTTGTTGTTGTGGTTATTTAAATTCCACTTATGGGGAAATGTTGAACAGTAGATTTAGGAATAAAATTGATACTATGGAGTTGCTTGTATGATAGAGCGCAATTGCAGTCGTGTTGTGGTCGTTTGTTGTGGTCTGACTCCGAGAACAGTGTACGCAAGAAGAGAATTGATTAAAATGTATTTTATGAAGTTTTTTTTGCTCTGCTTTAAGCAAGTCTCCACTGATTTCTATCAAAAGCGTGGACTTCTATTAGCAGTTCAAGAGCTAACGGTAATGTTCTCTCAGGGGGGATTTTTGTTTGAGCTATGATTTCGCTGATCAATCATCAAAAATATTTGTAAGGAATACCAGGAATCAGTAGTGCTATTTTTCTACACACTGGCAAATCGTAATCTCTCCATTGTTTTTTTTTTTTTTTTAACTCTCTACTTTTCGAACCGGAAATTTGAATGATAATTTAATATAACTGTATTTGTGATTACGGTGTTTTGACTTAAAGACTGATATTTGTGACAGTTAGAAGATAATAAGGCATGGAAGCAATTAAAACTAATTACTATTTTGTTATTAAGGAAGTATAAATAACAACCATGAACTCGAACGATGCATTATCTGAAATGTTGAAAATATTTTTTGCCGCAGTAATACCTTTGCTTTTAACAGTAGCAGAGGCTTATTATCCTCCAGGTGGCCCAAATCGATTCGGGCCACCTCGTCCAGGTGGTCGGCCACCGGTGGCTGGAAGACCAGGTGGTCCACCTCCTTTTTCATTCCCACCACGTCCAGGTTTCCCTGGACCAGGACCTAGACCGCCAGTACCACGACCACCACCAGTGCTACCACCGCTACCACCGCTACCACCGCGACCACAACCACAGCCACAGCTGGGTAATCTGCGTCTCTGCACTTACACACAGTTGGCACAAGATAAGTGTCTCTACACGCTGGCGGCGGCTGCCAACGCATCCATAGACCTCAAGTTGCAATGCGTACAAGCTAGTTCCTTCGCCGCCTGCCTAAGTGCGATCCAAAGATCTGCGGCTCACTTGGTGGTGGCCGATGATCATGAGTACAGGGCAGCACGTGCCGCCTATTTAACAACGGTATTGTATGCACACGAAAACTTGACCGACTACTATGTGGCCGTGGCGCCTAGGAACATTACACTGGTCGATTTGGATGAGGCAACTATGTAAGTGTTATTCTGAATAAACTTCGTTTTAACAGGTCCTGACGTTTTTTCGTGCCCAACAGACAGGTCAACGTGTCGAATCCGCGGGCCTTGGATGCTGCCGCTTATTTCAATCTCCAACGTGGTCATGACATTTGCCAGCAGTCCGTTCTTGACAATGTTACCATACAAATTGTCAATACGGCGGAATACAATGCCACCGATGATGAGATTCTAATTTGCGCCAATCGCACCGTAGCCGAATGGAGTGATTACAGAACATGCAACTTCGAAACGAGCTTGGAGCGTGCAGTCTTCGCCGCAAAGCCTTTGGCGGCCAGTGCTGGCTTTAGGTGTCTGGTTCAAAGTACCTTCAATACAATTCTGAATAGTTTCGGTTCGGAAAACGCTACCTGGAATTTCTTTGCCGATTTCCAAAATACATCCGATGTTATCTTTAAGGTAAGTGCTATTGGGTTACTCATATGTTTGATGCAATTGGTGTATACTAGTATTATCAGTTCCAAGCGGGAGTTTCCGTTCCCGTTCGCGCTTGTATATTTTGTCTAGTATGTACATGTATGTATGTATATTTCGTGAACAAAAATCTCAAAAACATGCATTTGCCATTAATATGATAGCGAAGTCGAATAGGTCATCGAGCTCTTGCAATAGGCATTTATTATTCGCTAAACATTAGACATCTTGACAGATAACGGTTATTACATTTATACAGCTATGTTTAGAGGCAAAGGTCTAAGAGTAGTGCTCTTGTGTAAATTACATTTAGTTGTTTTTTGTTTTTGTATTTATTAAAATTTTTCTTAAGTGAGAACACTGCTACTGGAATATGGTAATCACGAGATGAACCTCGCAAAATACGTATCAACGAAGTCGAACTTGCGAACTCACCAAAAACTGCAATGAAAAAATATTATCGATATCTATGAATATCGCTAGAAATGTTGGTATTAGGTATTTTTGGTGGCCGGTTCCTTCATCACAATGGACGCTGATTTAATATTAACAAATCATAATAAGTCTTGAACGCATGATAAATGTGGACCCTCTTGCGCCCACATCAGCATACAATAGTCCTCGATTTGTTGACGCGAATTAGAAGCTTCTTTTTCATTGAGTTATACAATTTATAGGAAAAACAATTTTGCCTTAAAATAGTCAAACTTTAACCGTGAATATTTTTCAAACGCTTAGCTTTACGAAAAAATCGTTAAAGACCGTTGTGTAGAGCATTAAATGTAGATATTTTTTTAAAGCAGTTGAAAGCGAGTTTTGAAGTTTTCTATCTGACGTTACAATTAGAGCTCATACTTGTAGAGCCTTTCTTAGAGGTGTCTAAGAACGTATTTTTCTGAGTACCAAGCTATAAAAATATTCGTTTCTTTTGCCCTTTCTAATGTATATAGGCTTTAAAATTACTGAAAGTTCTATAAAGCTTTGACTAAGCAAAATCGAATTACATCTACTTTTGTTTCTCACATAACCCTCTCAGAAATCCTATCAAGTTATTTAACTTGGCAATAGTTAATCTATGGCAACAGTATATACCAAATTTTCCAAGTATTACAAAGTTCCTATATTTCTGTAGATTTTGATAGTAACTAAAGTTTCTGTTCGAACTTTGTAGGACTTTACTTATTTGCTTTTATTCAATGTTTCACCTCAACCTTTCGATTAACTATACTTGTATAAATATTTATGCAATTTTTAACTTAAACTGCGGGTTCTTCCCAGCGTTTTCAATTTCCTATTCTCAATTCTGGAGGAATCCCAAAAAAATATAAGATTTTTAAACTATTTAAATTATAATATAAGCTATAAGTTTACAGTTAGAAGTTAGGCCAAAGGGCTTCCTGAATGTATAAATATATCAATTGTTTCATCGACGAATTCAAAATCAAATTAAAATTTTTTCCACAGTATATTACACATGATAAGTTAGAAATTTTAAAAAATTTTATGAGCCTGTATTTATATTATATTTATAGTGAAAAGCGGTCCCAAAAGAATGTTTGGAGAATTTCCTTCATTTTTTAGGAAGCTTTATTATATTAACTGATGATCTGATACTTATCATATTTACATATATACTATATATTTTTTTCGAACTTACAGAATTACACAATTGGTTTTTCGCAAAGTCCCATCATCAGAAATGGCATCACTGAGCAAGTATTTAGCCAATTGCATTGCAATAACGTAACGGTGCACGATCCTAGCGAACTGGAATGAGTTAATGGAAGTCTTGAACATGCAAATATATACGCTCAATATATACCCCGACATATAAATTAAATACATGCATATACGAGTATCACAAATTGTTAAAGCGTTCAAATTTCTTCGATAAGTTTAATTGCTGGGGCCGCAATTTTTAAGGTTGGTCTGTATTTAAAATTTTAATATAACCCCTTAAAATGGTTTGCATACGGACATAAAAGCTTACCCACCCTGTATATTGTGGAATTGTGAAAGCGATCACGAAAGTTCCAAGCGTTTTATGTTGCAATATTGACCGAGACCAAAAGGGAAAAAAGTGTATATATTGGCGATTGAAAATCGTCAGGTATTATCTGTCATTTTATCTAGAATTTAGACCATTTACTATCTGATAAAATTTTACCCCGACTGACAAAGTAAAACTAAATGTTCACGTCAGACGGCTGTTATAATGCTCGGCTGGGACATTTGTGGAGTGCCCGATGTCGTTTCATCAATGTCGTTTTTGCAAAAGATTCTGGTCTTTTAGTACGAGTCTAGCATTGACTTGCTGCTTACCCAGAACATTAACTAAAATATGTTCAGTCCATTTATAAGAGAGGTTGAGCCAATCTAAAAAAATTATCGATTCGGTTTGCTCGCACACTTTAAATGGACCAGACCGAGTCAAATTTCGGCTGCGATAATTTTTTTTAAGCGGTTTTGCAATGTTCCCGATGTTGCAAGACTTTTAAGACATTTTCTTAATCAATCGTTGAGCTAAGAGCTACCATTTCGCAGGAATTTTATGAGATCCTAATTCGACCAAATTTTAAGAGTGTTTTTTAATAGTGTTTAATAGAAATTATTCGAGAGTATTTCCCGAAAAAAATTTTACAAACGTCCAGGTCGTTCACCACAGGTGGTTAAAATTTGTTGTGGCTTTCTCCTGTTGTCGATCAACAGACGATCTAATCCGCCATATTTTTATAATATATTAAAGAAAACCCTGGTCATTATCTGCAAGTGCATGATGTTATCAGATTTCTATAGCTATATTTTCCTAGAATATTTGTACTCTTTGACAATAATTTGTGGTTTAATCAGAAAATTTTCAGGAACACATACTGTATGGGAAAACCAAATAATAAATAGAAATAATAAAATATAATCGAACTGCAAAATAATGTACCATATATTGTATATATTTTTATAAGTCATAATTCATATTACATCTGCCGATTTAGTTTGACTTATGCTTATCAGCGTTTCTATTTATATGAAGCAGGTGTGTGTATGGGAGATTTTCCTTGAAAATTTATTCCGATTAAATTGCATAATATCAAGTAAATATATATGTTTATAACTATTTGTAAATAATTTCTACTAATGCATTAGAAATCATAAAATGTTGCTTTGGTAATTAGGAAGCGTTATAAAGTTCATTTGATGTAAAGAAGAGGCTCGTTCAAGCAATTGGAAAATATGTGAGCGACATAAAGATGTATACATACATATGTAGGTATGTAGATTCGAGCCACCCATCTTCCACCCATCGGCCCATGAAATCGGTACATATTGTATTTTCCAACAGGCGTAGATGTATTTATTCTATATCAGACTCTCCGATCTCCAATTGATATTTAAAGGTTGGTGGATAAGTTTCTGCTCTCACCAAGAAATAGCACTAATAGCTCCAAATATTTTTCTCAAGTTGGTTCATCTGTCGTGAGAACACATGCAAAGTTACAAATCATTCTGTCAATTAATTCTTTGTTTACAAGCAATTTGAAGTTGACGTGTCAGAGTATTTTTTTTATATGGAAAAATTTAATATCGCGGAGTAATTAGTTTATTTTGTTTTGAAAGCTTTAAAAGCAAAGGAAATTTATGAACAATTGTTAGAAGTGTATACGGAGTCCTCACCTTCAAAACGTTCACCGTTAAATTTTGGGCTGGTGAATTTAAATTTGGTCGTACTAGGCTTGAAGACGATCCACGCGAAGGACGATCCAGACAAATGAGTTCTTCATATTTTACATAGAGAACTACATATGAAAAAAGCTTTTTGGAAAGTTAGTGTCGAAAACAAGTTTCTCAGCATAATTTGGAACATTTTAAGCAGAATAAAACCGATTTCTTGCGCCGTTTTATAACTATGGATGAGACTTGGATCTACCACCATGATCCTAAATTGAAACAAGAACGTTTACGTTGGACTGAAGCTGGTTGTTCAGCGCCAAAGCAGGTGAAGTCACAACGATCAGCAAAGAAGGTTATGGCATCCGTTTTTTGGGATGCAAAAGTAGTTTTGTTGATTGATTATCTGCAGAAAGGCTCTGAAATCAGCACTGAATATTATTGTAGCCTTTTGGATCAGCTGGATGAAAAAATTCGTGAACAAAGGCCTGGCTTGCAACACAAAAAAAACCTGCTCACCAAGGTGTTTTAACATTGACAAACTTCAACGAATTTAAGTACGAAGAGCTTGAGCATCCACCGTATTCCCTAAATTTGGCACTTTGCGACTACTACCTCTTCAGAAACCTGAAACAATTACTTCGTAGAAAGCGGTTCTCATCGAAGGAAGAAGTTACACAGCCGAGATACAGCAGTAGATGGGTATTTGGCACAGCTTCCGGGAAGTCATTATAGGAATGGCGCAAAATTATTGGAGGATCATTGGAATAAGTGTATTGAAATAAGAGATTATATTGCATAAAAAAATTATTTTTTCATTGCGAGCGCAGAAACTTTTCAACCAACTTGTATACTGTCTTTATTAATAAGTTTAGTAAGTATCTAATGTTTAGTTTCACTTTCTTTACTTTTTTAAAATTTAAATAAACATATGGCCCCGTGTTCTAACTTTCCCCATTTTTAGTATTTATAACAGTAGTTAGATGTTCTAGTTTTTGTACTGATTTTTTTCACAAACGATTATTACTAATTGAGGCAAACTGCATTGCACTTCAAGATTAAAATATGCACATAAATTAGTTCTAATTATTACACAGAAGAGTCGAGCAACTTGTCACTGTCCCACATACAACAAATAAAAAAAATAGAAAAAATATATAATAAACAGAAAACAGCAAAGAATGCAAATGGAAAATATTTACAATAAAATGATGTTAATAGAATAAACAAATAATACAACAAACAGTTTTTTACAATAAACACAAATTGTTTTGTAATTTTATAGAGCGCTGAAGATACTGAAGAAAGCGCGCTGAAAGTTACAGGTGGCTAGTAATTTTATGTTAATTATGCTAAATATCTTGTTAAACAACTTATTTGACATTGCTTATTCTTTTGAATCTAAACAGTCGACGGTCTTTGAGTATAAATATATTTTTATATGTAACACAGGGTGGTCCAGATGACTTTTTAATTTTCAAGCAAAAAAAAGTTAAAGTGATTCCAAGAATTTTCGTTTCTTTAATAGATCCAGAGATACTGAGTTCTTGTTGATTCTAGCCTGAGACATAGAGTTTTTCACAAAAGTTCTTGGAAGTTGAAGCAGAGAACGTAGATTTATTCCATTATAATTGGTGTAATCCACTCATCGTGCTTTCTTCGATTAAGGTGGCTTTATTTCTAGAAGCAACATTTTCTCCGCAATATTCATAAAAAATGGGTCAATTTTAGTTTTTGATAAACAAGCTTGTGGATGTAGGGATATGAGTTTTCAGCTTTGGACTAAACGCACGCCAATACCTGCAAGTTCAGCTGTTGGTGAAAGTAAATCTAGTTAGAGAAGAAATGCTAAAGTCGGTAAATCTTTATAATTTCTCATTAGACAGCTGGAGTTCTTGAGAATAGTTGAGAAGTTTAATACGAATTTTCGCAATGAATGTGGTTTAAATGTGTTCAAGGGACGGTGGTTAGATTAAAGGGTTGATTCGGAGAGACCCAGGTGGAGAAATTGCTTAATCTGTCTCTTCGAACTTCAGTATCCTTTTTCTATTCAATGACGCTACATCTATTTAAGATATGTTGTGCCACATTGAGCTCAGCTTCGTATCGCACGATCGTTAGCCGTTTTCGATTATTAACTGCTCGCTATAATTGAGTTCTGTTGTCTTATCAAAAAGTTACATGTAAAAGCAATAATCAAGATTAATCTAGTTATTGTATAATCAAAACCTCTTTGTCTTGCATATAGCTGGCACAGCAAAGTGGTTTAAACGCTTGTAATTTGGCTCTATTTCATTATCTTAAGCTGTGTGATCTACACTAGTTGCTTGTTCGATTCGCTCCTCTCAAAAACTTGGCGCAACGAAAACAGCTTCTTCTTTGTTGATTTTGGTGTATGCCTAACAAACTGCCGTGGGTCTTGAAGTTTGTAACCCCTTTTCATGTCTGCTAGTTACACCTATCGATAGAACAGACTTTGGGTCTACCCTGTACAAAACTTCTCTAAACAGCTGTTAGCTTAATTCATTATGTATGACTTCAAAGCTGTTTAATTCAATTCTTTGTAAACTATTAATTTCATGTACCGATATGTAGATACATACATATATAATTCCCATACATATTTACTATACTACACATAGAGTACTCGTATAAGTATTAGCACGAATATAAGGAAACAAATGTACGCATATAATCCGCGTATTTTTGGGAAGTACCTCAACTCAGTGCCAAAACGTTTGCTGCATTCAGAGTGGATCAATGTGCTGTTGTATGTGTGAATATGTACATATATTATATTTGTAAATACATAGTATATATATTGTTTAAATGTCGTCGTGGTCCATTGTGTTCGGTATATATTTGCGAAAGCTGACGATACGGACATATTGTGGGTGGCGGTGTTCTAGAAAAGTTTTACAGTCATATAACGTGCGAAATTCCAAGAAGCATATCAAAACAAAAACAGAGTTAAGTACTTATGCGCGTTGTATATCCACATTTAAATTTATACATTAGGGTGGTTCTAAAATATATCTCTTAAGTGACAATTCAATGACAAACCCCAGCTCTATTTCCATGCTACAATGCACAAGACTCTTCCTACGACACATCTTAACTATATCTAATCCTTAACCATATTATTACCGACTGAGAGCGCAAGACTGAAAGAAAAAACTTTTTATTCGACTTTAGGAACCGCCCTAACCTTCGAATACATAGTATATGTAAAAAGCAGTAATCATCAGCCCCAGTCGGCTTTCAACTATCAAATCGGCGTCACTTTCAATTAGCTCACAATTCATGTGGTTATATTTTATCTGGCTGACTGATTCATGTCTAGGCATTCATATTGCTACTATTTATTTCCATGTATGGTGAGTTCATTTAGGTGGAACCAGTAATTTTAAATGAAAGACGACATAATGTGAGCTTTAAATTAAATGAAGAAAATTCTTCCATCAGGTGAGAAAACCTCAGCAAAATCAAGATACATTTTTGAGTTGTATGAAGAGTCGTAAGGTCCAAAACAAATAAATAATTTCATGTAGAAAACTGAGGAATATGGATGGCCGATTGCATGCCGGTCAGGTCTTTTCAAACGGATTATATACGGATATAGATTCGACCAAGAGCTGTCCCTCGCAGGTATTATTGAATTGTTTTACGTTGCTATAACAACAAAAGCAATTCAGAAATTGAGTTTAAATACTTTTCAACCAAGCAGCCTTTCTTTAACCTACAAATATCACTTATGTTTATTATATATATTTTGTCTTCCTTTTTCTAAATAGCTATTACAGGTCGCAAAAGAGTTCTGAGGTCTCTAATGCAACAATATTTATTTCAGTTCTTGATTAAAATTTTTGTGAGCCTATTTTCCTGTTCGATGAACTTTTATCAAAAGACAACTTTTTATCTAACGGAGATCGTTTTTGCCGATTAGGTTCAATTCATAATCGATTAAAATTTTACTTTGTTCTAAGCGGAAACGGACAGTTTTGTTTTAAAAATAGAAAAGGGTTTCAAGGTGTCGAATACGGTGAACTAGATGAGTAAGGGATGATAATTGTGAATTATTTTTTAAGGCATTTCTTTTATGGTCTCTATTTAACTACTTGACTCTCTTTATATTTTTTATTTTGATACGAAATTCAGACGTTTTGTTCATACCGAGACATTGACTTAAATTCATTTATACGTCAAGTTAAGAGCCGTTTCCACGACAGTCTGTTTTACGTAACCGGAAATTTTATCCAATTCATGTATCTCAACTCGCATTCCTTAAATCTATTTGGGGAATGTTTTCTGAGGCTACAAAAACAACAACATTAGAAGTTCAAGAACCCTAAAATGTCTCTTACTTTTTTGATGCTTTCTTCGTTAACAGAATCGGCTGATCACCTCCTAATACTTGTATATGATGTAAGTTGAAATTGAAATTGAACTTGTGACCCTCACTGAATCCTGCCTTTACAACATTTACACTTGAATGTACCAACCCGAGTCAAATGGAATAACTGTTATGAGAAGATGATAGAGATTTTTGTAAAAAAAAAGAACAGTACTGCCGCTTGAATTTCTCTTACTCAGCGATTCACAGCATCGGGTTGGGTCATTTGTTATGAGATTAGCGATGCCGGCCGGCGAAAAAGTAAAAAAAAGCATAACACAAACAAACAACAAATATTTCCATTCTCAATCTGTGTATTTATGTACAAAAACAATCAGAAGCACAGAGGCACATATAGAATATAATTAAAGCTAATTTGTAGAGGATCCTAAAAATAAATTAATTTGTATGCAGGTAGACACTTGTTATAATTTTTGCATAACGAAAATGGAAAAATAATAAAACTAAAAAAAAAAAGTTAAGTAAATAACTAGAAAAGATAGACAAAAAACCGGTTTAAGGCTACAAAAGGTGTACCTTCGAATAAGTTGAGTTAGACGAGAAATTGATAATGACATTCGTAGAGCAAAAACAATAATAAAAACAACAACAGAAAACACATATATTATATATACATACGTACATACATATATACGAGATGCAGGCGCTGTTCGGAAGAGGTAACTGCGAAAGACAAAGCATTTGGTAGAGAACATTGCACCGACACACGTCAGAACTTATCGGCGACGATGTCACGAACTACGTTGACCGCCTGCAGCTTTAAGTATAATAGCCAATTAAGCAAAAAAGAAAAAGAATAAGCGAAATCTAGAAACGAAATCGTATTAATTTTTATATATGTGCATACGTACGAATGCATTTACAGAAAGAAAACAAAAAAAAAAGAACAACATGTAATCAAATCTAAAGAGATGTGCAAACCAAATCATTGCAAATTGAAAAGCAACAACAAAAACATGAATAATAATAAAGCAAAGGAAATTATTTATCAATTGGTGAATCCCGAGCTGATGACCGCTCGGCTGGGCCACCAAGTTGCGCCGAAGCCAAGTAGCCGGTTTGCCTATAAAAAGAAACTGGCTGGTGTTGCATTCAGCAGTTGAGTATTTACTTCGACTGGCAGAGAACGAACGCGCTAACATGGGTTTTACAAAAGCTTTACACTTGGCTACGGCCATACTGGGCGTGGCTGCTCTAACGTTGGTGCAAGCTGACGAGCAAATTTGTAAGCTTAAATGATGGATTATTTATTTTATTCTGTAAATTATGTGCTATGAAAAAAAATCACATCTTGTGTAGATCGCATGTGCGTGCCGGAAAAGTATTATCAAGACTGTTTGGATCTGCTGAAGGATCCCTCCGAGGCTGGCATACTAATGCAGTGTGTAGCGGGACGTGATCGCATCGATTGCTTGGACAAAATCAATCAACGTAAGGCAGATGTGCTTGCCAGCGAGCCGGAGGATATGTATGTTGCCTATCACACGAAGAATCAGGATTATCGTGTGATCTCGGAAATACGCACCAAAGATGATAAAGACGGTGAGTAACAGTGAATAGTTAGAGCGCGATGCAAGATGCGAGAATTAGCAGAAATATTATGAAGTTTTGTTATGATGAGAAATGTATGCTTTCATTTCAGCCGAATTCCGTTATGAGGGCATTATTTTGGTGAAGAAAAATTCAAACATTAATAGTTTGAAGGAGTTGCGCGGCAAGAAATCGTGTCACACAGGTTTCGGACGTAATGTGGGCTATAAGGTGAGTTATTTACATATTATTTTGTGGTATAGTTTTTTATTTTATGGTTGGAAAAGCAAGTGAAAGTGAATTAAACGTTTAAATAATAAAGTGCAATTATAAAATGATTAATCCCGTGATCCTCACCGTGTTTAAGAAGAATTTCAGTGAATAAAGGACAATCCATGAGCCTTAGAAATCGCATGGACTGTTTAGAAAACCAAAAAAAAAGTTGATTTCTGTAATATACCCTTGTATAACTAAACAGGGTTTAGCCATGTCCCTCTGTCTGTCCTTCTGTATATATGCGAACTAATCGCTCGGGTTAAAGAAATCGATCTGAAATTTTGCACACGTCGTTTTCTCCACAATAGGCTGCTAATTTTTTGGGACTGCCGTTATCGGACCACTATAGCACATGCCTGCTAAACTCAGTAAGCATAAACAAGGTTAAGATCTTCATAAGATATCCGTGAAGGTAATATAACTTCGGTTTCTTATAAGTTAATTTATTTTCATTCCTTTTGATCTGAAGCGCGCGTTAAGAGAGCGAATCGATAACGGAAAATTGTGAATGCGGGAAAACTGAGCTTAAGTTAAAAGAAATAGAAAAGTTGAATTTGAAAATAATTCTCAGGAAAAGAGCTATAATAGTTGTGCATTAAAACGGACAGACATTTAAATAAAAAATTGTAAATTATGATGGCAACACTTCTAAAACTATTTTTAATTTTGAGGCTGCTAAACATCTCTAGCTTTAATTCTTTATGCATTGAACTATTGTATTAATTTATTTTTCAACGAATTTTATTAGGTTAAAATTTAAAACAGTTGGCAACCCTGCACAAACACTTTTAATTGACACTTAAATTGAATCACTGCAGTTCGAAATCTACATTACGCTTTTTTCTTATAACTTTATATGAATTAAAATTTTAGACAGGTGGCAACGCTCGCCAAAAATATTTTGGATATAGGATTGCATAAGGCTATTTATTAGATACCTATATCATAGCGTATTCTTATTCAATTAATTGTATTAATTGCACAATTTTAAACAGGTGGCAACACTTAAATTTTTTTAAATGAAAATCTCTCTATACCTCTTTTGTAGTTTTTCTTTATCTTAAAATTTAAATATATAACTTTTTTTAACAGGTGGTAACCCTTTGCCTCCTAACTATCTTTTTGTTTCGAATCACCCGATTTCTAACAGCACCATTAAACAGATTAAAGAAATTTTTTTGTATAAAATGATTAGTGATAGAAATGCGTGAAAATTCGTCAATAAATTCTCTCACGTAATCCCCTCACATAGTACAATATTTACTAAAGTACATCATTACATATATACCAGTACATATCTATTTCTTCCTCTCAAAAAACTTGCGTGTCTATAATTTGATATAAAGCACAGAAATATTCCATAGCCTCATTAATCTAGCTAAACTGCAACGCCTATTCAAATTAGTCAAGCCAACTAAGCTTAGCGTAAGTAATTCGAGTAATCAGTGAAGATTAGAATCGTTAAGCTACTTAAGGTTAAATTACCGGTTCGTGCAAAGAATAAATTTCCTAAGAAAAAATACTAGTTTGTATAATTCTAATTAACTAATATAAAGAAACGAGTTAGTTTTGAGGCTAGTTTAGAGTATACATAAACATATGATTGGGTCGCACACTCACTACTCTTGATGTTCTTACGCTTGAATGACAAAACTCACGTTTTCTTTTAGATCCCCATCACTAAGTTGAAGAACACACAGATACTTAAGGTTTCTTTGGATCCCGAACTGAGCGCCACCGATCGCGAGCTGAAGGCTTTATCAGAATTCTTCTCACAATCTTGTCTGGTTGGCACCTACTCACCATATCCGGACACTGATCGTCTACTAAGTAAGTTATAATCACTAGACGTTAGATCTGCTTTGCATTAGTGTTTTCACCATCCATTTTCCTCCTTCCACAGAGAAGAAATACTCCAGCTTGTGTGCGCTCTGCGAGAAACCCGAGCAATGCAATTATCCCGACAAATTCTCCGGTTATGATGGCGCAATCCGTTGCTTAGACAAGGGCAAGGGTGAGGTGGCCTTCACGAAGGTGCAATACATCAAGAAATACTTTGGCGTAAGTTTTAAAAACTTAATCCGAAATTATTAAATAAAACTTTCATTTACTTGATTTCCACACAGCTGACACCCGGCTCCACACCTGAAGGCGATCCCTCCGAGTTCGAGTATTTGTGTGAAGATGGCAGTCGTCGTCCAGTCACTGGCCCAGCTTGCTCGTGGGCTCAACGTCCATGGACCGGTTATATCTCGAACGCTGATTCGGTAAATGGCGAAGAGAAATTGCATAATCTACAAAATCGCCTTGAGAAATTCTTTGAGAATGGTTTGCATGCCGAAAACAAGATTGCCGCACAACATTTGCTCATCAACGAGAATGCCGTGTACCACAGCAAACCGGAGGCAGTCGAACCAAAAGTCTATCTCGAGCGTGCCGGTTATAAGGATGTGATCGAACGTGATGGCAGCGCCATCAGAAAGATGCGACTCTGTGTGCGTACACCCATTGAGATGGCCAAGTGCGATTCAATGCGCCGTGCTGCCTACTCACGTGATATTCGTCCTGAATTGGAGTGTGTGGTGGACCAAGATTGTTTGAATGCCGTTGAGAATAAAAATGCCGATTTGGTTGTGGTGTCAGGCAACCAATACGCGGATGCGCGTCAAGAAAAACTCAAGCCGGTCGTATATGAAAGCTACGGGCCCGACAATGTCTATGTTGCTATTGTAGAGCCGAGCGTTAGCAAGGATTTGCAGAAGCTGCCAATGTAAGTTAACTTACACGAAATTACGACTGAATTTTATAGAATATACATTCCATATATACCTTCTCCCTGTAGCAACTATGATGCGCAAAATAAACGCGCCAGTTTAGCGGCTAATTTCCTGAACAAACGTCGCAACATTAATCCCTGTCAGAATTCACCGTCCACTGAGAAGAATCTCATGATCGTACACTCAAGCGAATTGGAACAGCATAAGGATAAACAGCTGGTGTGCCCCAGTTTGGAAGTTAAAGCCGTAACCGAGTATCATACATGTAACTTGGAGGCTAACTTACCGTCGGCTGTCTTCATACGCAAGAGCACGACTCCTGTTGAGCAGGAGACTATCAAGCAATTGTTCGTTTCGATTTCCTCTAAGTTTGGTAAAGAGGGCAAGTTGTCCGATGTTTTTGCTCTCTTCGCTCCATTCGTAAAGGACGTCAAGAATGTGTTGTTCGATGTGAGTTTAACCTCTTAGCTCTATTCTAAGTCTATTGTTAATTTTGTATATAATAAATTACTATTTTATTTCATTGCAGGACGATGCCACTGAATTCGTAACTGAGCTGAAGAATCCCAACCTCAATGAGCAAATCTATAATGAGCTCGCATGTGATAAACAATCGATTTCAAAAAATCTCTAAAAATGCATGGCTAGATACATACATACACGTCCCTGTAATCATATTTATAAGCTCTCATAATTACTAAAATAAAAGTTATAATTGAATATGAAAAATAATGCTTTGAAGTGCAAGGATATTTTACCCTCTCATATTCCATAATCAAAAAGATTCGTAGCAGTCTTGTAAAGCTTTCAACATAAGCCTTCGAGCTTTTTCAAAATACACAGAGATAGTTCCAATCTTCTGATAAGAGGCGACTTGTAAAACATCCGTAGAAGATGGTCAACCAGAAGTCACAATCAAAAACGCGTTTTTGTTATTAGGTAATTCCATGCTCATTTTCTCCATCATGAAACTTATAAGTCCCGGCAGAGTTCTCTTTAATCTGCACCACTATTGCATATATCTGCCATTCAAATTGACCGATAAAAATCTTTTCATACCCTTTTGTGATATAAGAAATGCACGCATTATAGCCTCGGTGAAGCCGAAGAGCTATCAAAATTGGTGTATAGGATTACGTATATTTTTACGACACTTTATGTTAATTGGACAATTTTTCGAAAAATCGTTGAAAATATTTCGATATTCTGATATCGAGAATGAAAATATTTGCGTGACATAAAGTCTTTTTGGAAAGTTGTGACACCTTAGATAATTTGCCTCGTGTTATGCATCGAAACTCAAATACTTCCTTCGGCGAGCACTATATTAGTTACGGATGTGTTTGAAAAATTTCATGAGCTCGAATGTATTTTGTTAAGATGATAAAACAATGTATAAAATATATTTTTTCAGCGATTCTGTTAATAATAATCTCATAAGAAAATTAATAGATTTTTAAAAAAATTTTCTAAGATTTTATTTGTAATATTTTCACTTTTTTTCTAACTTTCTGTTGATCTGTTATAAGCGATTATAGCTTTGAATATAGTATTGTGAAACAAATATATATATATATATATATCACATTAAAACGCTTAACTCATTTAATAGCTAATTAGCAGCAAATGTCTTTAAATATTTTATAACAAGTTTTTTTTTTTTTTTTTAATTATGAAGAAATAAGCAAATATTCGTAAGCTTCTCCATATTATCGGAAAATACTTATAAATGTATGGAAACAGCTAAATATATATTTAAACAGCTTAATTTATTTTAAACACGAACGCATCTATATAATATACAAACATATGGCTAAATCCAAATTGCTAATTATTGATTGTTCACAAATTTTCTTTATATCGATTTTTTCGTATGAAAATGCATTTGAAAAATTCGTACGACTATGATTTCTACAAAATACACATAATATTTGTATGTACATATACATATTACTTATTTATGTTTTTACGGACTATATTGTGTGCAAAGTTTTTTATATTTTAATTTTTTTAAATCCGACAGAAAACAGAATAATTTTTTCTTCAACTGTTTGGAATTATGCAAAATTGTCTGCTTTCCTTAACATAAGTATACTGACAAAAATATGCAAAAATCCAAATATTCAGATTCGACAATGCCTAAATAGTATAAAAGTTGTTTGTATTAGAATAAATCAACATTTTATGGAAAACAACCTAACTTAAAAAATAAATTTACTTTTACCACTTTTAGTACATCCCTTTTTTGGGATTTGAGATGTTGTAAACTTTTGTGCTCGACCCTTTAAGAAACGAAAACAATCTGCTAAAAACATTTTGACTATTTGCTAACTAGGTTACAGAGAAAATTTTTGCAAACTGGCAAAGGCTACTAAAAAAATTGTGTACTTCTTTAATTCACATAAGATATATATTTTATTTGAATAACAGATAAGGATTTTGTTTTTTTGGAGAATATATTAAGCGTTTAGTAGTCAGAGATGGAGTATTAAAAATTTTTAAAAGGAAAAGTACGAGGGCTGCTATATAGCTGGCTGGCCTAGGCAACACTAAGTGTTGCCAGGTGCAATCTGACATTTCCATTGGAAAATACGATCGCGGTGCTTAAAAAGACGTTTATAAGATCGTCACACGACGAATCATGGATCTATGCGTATGAGTCCGAAACAAAACAGCAATCGACCGAAAAAAAAAACAAAAAAAAAACATTTTCGTTGAAAAATATTCGTATTTTCATTATTAGGCCAGAAATATATATAGCAGCCCTCGTATACGTTTTACTCCAAAAATTAATTCCGTGGACTTGAGTGATCAGAAATATTAATATGAGTCTACTATACGATTTTGAGGGTTATCAAAAGCAAGACACTGCTAATGGTAGTGTCTTAACAAATAAATATTTTTGACTTATTTGGTCTCTAGAAAGATGAGGTATTACATCCGCTAATTTTAAGGGGTTATATGCGGTTCGTCGAGCAAAAAACGCCCTATTTTCAAAATTTTTTTTTTCTTATAACAAATGGAATATTTTGTTCAAACTTTTTATTATTACCAAGATATATATTTGATAAAGATTTTGTAAAATTTTTAAGGGAAAATATTCAAAATTCGGTCATTACGACGTCATTTCCGGGAGTCTCTCGGAAAAAAGGGGCTTCCGCGTTGACAGCAGAACTTCCGACAGAATCATCAAAAGCAAAAAGAAAAAAAGGCAATGAAAATTGTTTTTTTAGTTTTTAAAGCCGTGAAACCCATGTAACCCCTTGAAAACCAAATTGAAATATAGAACATTTTATTCGAAACTATCTAACCGGCAAGCCATTACCATATAATTCAACGCTTGTTGTTGGCTTCAAATATGTAAGACCTCATCTTAGTTATAAGTTAATCTTAAATATATAATATATAAACATATTTATTAACATTTAGAAGCCATACATTTCTGAAAATTCTTATAAATAATATTTTTTTCTCGAACTTTCATATAAAATTCGTTGTCGAAGAAAATACTTAAATGCGAGTAAATAAAACGTGAAATTGATTAAATGTTGTTTATTTTATTTTATCCAATTATGGTTTATCTAAAACAATATAATTAACATAAAAAATGTTTTGCGTACGAAACTAAAACAAAGGTACATTAGTTATACTAAATAAACAATTACAAATTAAATTCTCAGCTTGTGTAAAAAAGGAAAATCATTTATAAAATCGTCGCATTGAATGAAAAATCTCTGTCATATAACAATGGATCGCAGAAATGCGTTTAAAGCTGCAGCATTTGTCATCACGCTATATATATTTTTATTTTATATTTTCTTTTTTGCTTTACTGCAGCGTCTAAACTGTCAATATTGAATTAGTGTTAAACTAGCAAAATACATTTCTGAGACTAGTCGGTGTCGTCCTGCTGTCGCTGGCATGAACACTTTGGATACTGATCGGATTCCTCCTCCGAGTAGTCTTCATCGTGCGTGTGCGTCACCGTTTGCGGCGTTGGCGGACGTGTATGTGGCACTGTGGAGTTGGTTGAACCGGCTGAATTCATGGACTGTAAGTGAGAGGATGGCTTAGTTAATTGTTTTTAAAAAATAAGCAGGTTCAAAGTATTTCATTGGCGATAATATGAAAAATGTATAACAATTTCAGTGAATTGATATTTGTAAAGAGGTGGCAACACAGCCTATAAATATTTTCAATTGTAAGTTTTTTTTAAGCTCTTAACTTTTACACCAATATAATAGCGTTTTTTATACACAGTACGCTTTTTTACTCATACATTTTAAAAAGATGGCAGCACTTTTCAAAAAAAAATTATACAGAAATACTTCTAACGCCTGTTTAGTTCGATGCCCACAATGTAATAAAAAATAACTATTTAGCAATTTAATTGTATACAATTTTTAAAGAGATGGCAACCTTTTCAAAAATATTTACTTGTAAGCTTTGTTAAAGCTCTTAAGTTTGATACCCATATTGTAATAATTTTATTATATCTATTTCAATGTATTAACATTTTTAATCAGTTGGCAACTCTTATTAAAAAATATTTTTAACTTAAAGCTTTTCTAAACAGCTGGCAACTTTCTCGCTTTTTTGTTCTAAGTATTTCGATTTTACACCAAAGAATCTAAAAATATTAATCAAATCGTTTCAGCCCTTACGATAGTAGCGTCGAAAGTGATATGAGCGTTACGGTTTTTCGTTGCGTAACACGTTGCAAAAATTTCATGTCAATAAAAAATAGCTAACCTTAATTTCCTCGGTCAATTTTTCGATTTCCTCTTCTTTGCCCTCGGCGCGCTCAATGTTCGCTATGGCCTCCTGCGCTTTCTCGGTAGGCGTTGAAATCGTACTTAACACACCATCGACGCTTTCGTTCTTGCTGCGCGAGCGCTGTATTGATGGGGTCTCCATTTGGAAACGTTGCTCGTGTGTCACCGTAGATTCGTGCGGCAGCAGCATAGCCGGTGCACGGAACATATACGAGAAGGGATAATAGTACAGGTTGAGGAAGGTTGCCGCATATAAATCGGCATAACGGGATACTTGACTGGAGAAGAATGTCTGCCGTGAACCGGAGCGGAAGAGCGAACCCATCATGCCGTAGGCCATGTCCATTTTATGTGTGACATCACGTATGCTGGAGCGCAATTTTGAGATATCTGGTTTCTCTTTGGCGCTCGAGTCCAAATTTCTAACGCGTAAATATAACGGTTATTTATATGGACGTACATTTTTGTATGAAATATGATTTACTCACTTATACATATCACCGAGCATCACATCCAAATGCTGCAACTCTGCAAAATACTGACACTTGTCCGTCCACACATGCAGCTCCTGCACGAGTTCGGGCACAATCAGGAATGTACGCCAACCACGTATCTTTTTCGATTTCAATATATCACCGAATATGTGATCACCAACGTAGAGCACATCTTTGCCTTTGGCATTGATGAAATTGGTGAAGACCTCACATGAACCACCCGAGTATACTTTACCCGGCTGTAGGGGTCCCATGTGTGTACCGATCTTCAAAGCGCCCGTCTTTGTATCGACTTGTCGGAGTATGGTACCTTCGCCGAAGAACAGTGGCTTCGCTGCATCCACCACAATCACATCAAAGTAGGTCTTCCAGTTGCGGTGTGGCTCATCGGGTCTCGCGCCATGTTTGAAATCGAACAAATACGACATCAATATGTCGGTGTATTTGTATTCGCTGTTGGTGAGCAAAAATACCTTGGCGCCGGATTCGCGTATACGTGACAGCACCATCGGCAGGCGTGGATCCTTCTTGACGTAGTAATCCAAGTTCTACAGAGTTTTGAAGGAAATTGTGAATTTACGAATAGAAATGCTTTTGTAAAAAAGTGTTGAAATACCTCAATTGTCTTTTGTTTAAGATTGCCTTTTATGTGTACGAAGTCGATGGCACGTCGCACATCTTGGAAAATTGACTTGAAGGACATGAAGAGCTCGCCCGCCTTGACACCAGTTTTTTCGCTAAAAGAGGAGAGAAAATGAGAGGGAAAACTGTTTAATTTTTTGGTTTGCGATATATGTATATAGAAGAGGAAGCATTTTTCGCGTTTTAACAGCGTAAAGGCAGCCAGTTGGAAAAGTGCCATATTTCGTCGTTAAACTTTTGAACTTAAACAGTTCATAGTTTTCAAGCTGGCGTAGATTTACGATTGTCACCTGCAGTTCAAAGCACTTTCTCTTATATATTTTAGAGTGCTTTCTCATACTTTTTACACATGACGGTAATTAGCTAATTGACTAAATTAAGTGGTAGTTGGAAAGAAGAATGGAAATGTAATAGTTTATAAACTTGACTGAAACTCTTACATTAATTTGACATTCTTTGTATATTTAAAGAAAACATTGTATATGTATATTTCTGAATGTAATAGTCCATAAACTCGAGTTTAAGAATTTTTGATATTGATTTTACATTTTTTGTATATTTTTCAGAATTAAAAAAAAAAAGTTGTGTGAATCGGAAGGTATAAAACTCCTAAACTTAAGTTGAAGAATCTGATGCTTAAATTTATTTTATACTCTCGCAAAGTCAAATGGTATACTCGTTTGAGATTTCTTTGTGGATTGGCTGATATTTTCGGTAGAAGGTCAACTATAGGCACTGGGGTCCACATATTTAGTACTTAGGGGCTTGAACAGTTTTGGTTCGATTTAGACAATTTTTGTCACAAGGTGGCATACTTTAAACGTATTATTCACGCAAAGTTTTACCCCGATATAATCATTATTGCTTGATATGCATAGTCGAAAGTGAAAGAATCAGATGGAATTGGAAATGGTGTTATATGGGAAATAGACGTGGTTGTAGTCCGATTTCACCCATTTGCGCACTATAACATAGAAATATGAAAATAACGTTATCTACCGAATTTTGTTGAAATTGGTTAAGCAGATCTCGAGATATGGGTTTTCACCTAAAGGTGGCCTGTGCCACGCCCACTGTCTAATTTTGAACGCGGTTCCTATGAAGTCATCTTATACCATCCCAGGGATAAAATTTAATGTCTCTGGCGTGTTTAGTGCTTGATTTATCGCGCTTTTAGTAGTTTTTAACAGTTCCGTTGTATGGGGAGTGGGCGGAGTTGCCACCCGATTTCAACTATTTTCATCGTCAATAGAAGTGCTAAAAACATTTGCTTCTAGTGAATTTTGTTATTATAGCATTAGCGGTTTAAAAGATATGCGCATTAAACCTATTAGAGGCGGGACCACTCCCACTTTTTAAGAAAAAAGTTTTAACTGCAGATGCCCCTCCCTAATGTGATCCTGTGTACCAAATAACAGTCTTGTATCTTATTGCGGAGCTTAGTGTGGGCGTGGCAGTGGTCCGATTACGCCCATCTGCAATACCAACCGTCTCACGGTACCATGAAACATGTCTACCAAGTTTCATAAAGATATCTCAATTTTTACTCAAGTTAGAGCTTGCACGGACGGACGGACAGACGGACAGACGGACGGACAGACGGACGGACGGACAGACAGTCACCCGGATTTCAACTCGTCTCTTCATCCTGATCATTTATATATATATAACCCTATATCTAACTCGATTAGTTTTAGGTGATACAAACAACCGTTAGGTGAACAAAACTATTATACTCTGTAGCAACAGGTTGCGAGAGTATAAAAAAAAAAAATTGTATATGTAGAGTTTAAGAGCTTGAGTTTAAGCCACTTACTTAATTTCGCATTTTTAAAAGTATTTGCATAGAGTTTGTATGAACCAGAAGGTATCAGTTACTTAACACGAGTTTAAGAGTTTGGGTCAAAAAAAATTTTTTTTTTGTATTGTATAGGATATATGATATCGCAAGTCTTTTTTGCATGACAGAGTTGCAGCTAATGCTTAAGGTATATATTGTTCGTCTAAATAATGGGAGACTGTCGAGATATCTATCAATACTTTGTTCGATGTGCTGCGGACAAAATCATAGAAATAATCAGATGCTAGATTATAATCTTACTCACAGTTTAGTGATTTATTTATTAGAAATGTACAGTTGTAAGTACATGATAATTGCAATAAATTTATTTAGTTTTACAACGTCGCAATTCATTAATAAAAGTTGTTTTGCCACTTTGAATTTATTGAGCAGTAAACATATTTTACTGCCACCGTCAAGTAGTTAGTAATTATTGAGGTAAATGCAGTTAGAATATACGTACATACATATGTATGTATATAGTATGACTATAAAAGCCTAGCTCTCGAAATTATAAAGGAAAAAATTTGAAATTTTTATTGTATTTAAAAAACTAAACTTTCGCTTTCGAAATTTCAAAATCTAAACAACCAATTATGTTAAAAAAAAGTATATCTTCAAAAAACTCACCTTATATACTCCGAACTGTTGGTGAAGAAATCAACCAGGCATGCCAACAAATAGGTTTCGGGCAGATTGAACAAAGTATTCAACACATAGACACGCTTTTCGTCCAGTTTCAGAAATTTGTTGGGATATAATTCATATACCTGATGGCTAAACGTTGATGAAATGGTAGGAAGAAGACAATAAATAATACATATGGTTTATAGTGTATTGAGGGGTTTCTATGGTAATTACTTACTGTTTAAGAAATTCGAAGCCACGCACACACACCAGTATATTGCCGTAGGCGTCCACTTTCAGGAGATTACCATAGAGTGTGTCAAACCACAGGCCACGCACCGGAAATGAGGGATCATATTCGAATTGTAAAATCTCTTTGGGATAACCGTCATTGACAAGGCACTCTTTAGCCAAATCGAAGCCGAGTTGTTCGTACTGTGGCGATTTGTATTCTAAAAAAATAGAACGATTCAAACTTTATTAGTAAAAAGAATTTAAGAGTAGCTTCTTTATGAGAAAAGGACAGGTGCAAAAGTTTATTAGTAATAATAAAAGTAATGTTTTTGACAGGATAGTACCTAGTTCAGCATATATTAGGCAGATAATACCTAATTGGGTATCCGAAAGCTACAGTGTTAGGCTTTTTACTTCTCGGTACTTTTCAGAAGGATTGAAGAAATCGTTAAAGCGCTGTAGCCCTTATGAACTTCGAATAGATTATCAGTTAGCAGAATGACGGAGAGCTCTCCTCAATATTATAAAAAAAAGTGTTTACAATTCCTAGAATAGCTTTCTCCCATATTATGAAAATATCTTCAGGGTTTCTGGGATGGCTTTATTTTATATAAGGATCGCTCTCTGAATCTATTTCGTGAGCGCTACCTGACTCTAAACTTGATTTTTACAAACCACTTTATGTGATAATAAAATGAGTTGTTTAGATACAGTAGGACGGCCTTCTTTTGAGTTAACCATTTTTAAGGTGAAAGAGAAGACTTTTTTCAATTTGTTCCACTTTGGATTATTGGTGTAATATGATCTAAGTCATCATAGGTGATTAAAATCTAAATCCCAATTCGTTATACCGTGTTTTCTTTTCAATAATAAACTAGTTGAGCCCTCCTATTCTTGAGAACATTATAAATACACACATAAGTTTGGAGATAAGGTTGAAAAGTCGAATCCAAACACTTTTGTTAATATCTTAGTAATTTCCTTTACAATAATTCGACTTATTTCCGCTTGAGCAAGACGTACAATATGCATGCAATTAAGAACTAATTAGTAGCGGAGACACTTACCCGCCAAAGTGTAGTCCATATCGAAGCCATAGAATTTAATATTCTCCAAATGCAGCGATCTGTTCACGAATATTCTGCAAATAAAAGCGCATAAAGAGAGCGAAAATTAGTGATGTATTTTTATAATAAATGATAAGCTGTCTTTTAATTAAGTTGTGGTCATTTTTTGCAATTAACTGTGCATTCACAATTTCCCGCACTCACAATGGATTCAATTAACACGCTTAATAGGGAGAGATCCGTCGCGTCAAATTGCTTTTATTTTTAGCCTACGAGTGTGTGTTTGCAAAATTAACAAAATAATTTTGGGCACTTTGGGAGACGGACCATATGTGTGGCATAAGAGCAAAAAAACACGAGCGTATGCGTGATGAAAAAAGTGTAAAAATAAATGAAATTGATGGTGAGGCTCAAATTCATACGGCCCACTGGTCCACTCGTGTTTCTCATCATAAAATAAAATAATTTATTAACAAAGTATATTCGCATGTACACTCTGTGGCGGCTCAAATGCGTGAATGACCAACTTTTATTTGGGTAAAAATATTGAGAGATACGCACTCTTCCACTTGAGTAGACACTATCAGAGTCTGAGCAGCTTCATGCGAAGAGCTTAGTACACCAGTAATTCGCGATTTATAAATATCTAGGTAAATTTCCCTTTTTATAATCTAAAATAAAAAATCGGAGAGTTTTTAGAATATAAAATCATCACCCAAAATATGTATGTATATAAGCCGATTAGAGGCAGCTTAAAACTAGTAAAAGTACAATAAAAAAGAGTAGACGCTCGATGAGATATTCAACGAAGGTACATAGGTATGTACTTGTATGTAGTGCAATAAATTCAAAAGTGGTCTAACTCGAAATCACAAATTTTGAAAAAATATGCAAAAGAGTAAATTTTTACTTATTTTATGTTTTAAGTTTATATTATAAAAGAGAAAATAAAACAAATTTAGGTTATTACAAAAATATAATATTTTTAAAATAAAGTTTGCTTAAAGAGCTCATTCTGGATCCTTTTGGAACAGCAAATCTAAGTCTTTCTCATTTTTACTAAGGCCATAATAAACTAAAAGTATAAAATTAATTATTATTACACTCTGTTCTAGTAGACAGCAGTCACGTAGAGTCACTTGCAATACAATTTTAATAGACAGTTACGTTTACGACTTTTTAATTACAAATATTTGACGATGTCTGGTATTTGTATTGCTTATTGTACACATTTATTTATTACAACGTTTCGTCTATAAATGTAGAGAATGTATGTATATATGCGCATATACCTGTGGTTGTAGAATTTTTAGTTTCATCTTGGGATGGATCAAGGCCTCGGTAGCACCGCATCAACTTAAAACTGCATACTCGCAAGATTGAGACATTGTTCTATAAGTAATTTCCTCCCACTTCGACAAAGAGAGAACTCTATAAATTGTAAACAATTTCTTAAAAGTTAATGGGAAGAAGCCTGCAGAGAAGCTACATCTAATAAAAAAAATATAATGTTAATCTGGTTCGATAACCACGTTCTATATAACAATATTGCTACCCCCTTCGAACTATCAATACAGGTATACTTGTAATGAGACCAATGCCGCAAGGGCGTTGAAAGTCATTCCTGGCGTCTTCTTTATCTCTAAATCAAACGGTCAATTCAAATCAACCGAAAATTTATATTAATGCCTTACTGCATGAAACCCGATAGAACCGTTGAAAGGTGCACCTTGCTGAGATTGAAGCGTACTTTAGATTCCCTACGATTTACCATGGACTAGAAGTACCTTGCGACTGCACAGCTGTCCAGTAGTGAACTACCAGAAACCAACAGAGCTCCTACTCGTTCCCATTCCGCAGTTATTGAGACTGAGGTGCCTGACCAAGCAAGCTCATCAGCCTTACAGTTTCCTGCAATACCGCTAGGGCCAGGCACCAAAACCAGTATAATCGTAAACTAAGTCGATGCGAGAGATAGAAGTCTAGACACCCTTTCACTAGTCTTAAGCGCACAGTCAGCGAACTCAAGGTTGGAGTGGGAAAAATTATAAATTTTTTTTATGTGTTTTCTACTGATTTGTTAGGATTTCTTCGAAAAACGCAATAAACTAATAGCTACGTACTGGTTTTAATGACCAGGTTCTTTAACTTCCTCACTAAGAATATTCCTTTAAGGTTTTGTTGTACTTTTTCATCACATTTTTTATAAAAGTAGATGCAATAGCTTGATCCTCCAGAACTAGTCGAGATAGTGTGAGAAGCTATAGACTTTTAACTACTATCTGCGCGCCGAAATGTAGGCAATTAATTTGCGAAGAGAAAACTGTATGGAACACATACTATATACAATATTTTTGTGGGGGTGGACTATTTTACTTTGTCTAATCCTTATTTCTTTTCAATTAAGGGAAATCGTTGGGTGAAAAGTAATTATCTCTTACTCGTATATTTTGCTGCAAAAAGCTTTGACTTAATACAAAATGTTTTCGGCAGTAGCAAGTGGCTTATTTGCGGATGTATCCTCTGCTTATAAATATTTTTGGACTGCGCAAAAGAAAGCTACATCACACACACAACTAAAGAGAATCATGGCGCAAGCAAGTGCCCCATTATGTCCTTATTTTTATTATTGTTGTTGTCGCTTACGGATGACTGAATATTTTAAAAATATAAACAATTTTGAGTTTGGTCTACGTCGAGTTTTGCAAAAACAACACATTTACCGTACAAATGCAAATCCCAGCCATGGAAATTATATTTAGAAGTTCGTGTGTGTGACTAAAACGGTGAAACCGAATTGACATGGTTGCTGTTCCATGCGTGTGACGCGTGTCTATTTCAATATTTCAATATTTGGTATTTGCAATCAATATTTTGCACAATATTTATAGATGAGAGACACGCAGCAGGGTGTGAGGTGCCTTTAAAGTTGATTAAAACTATTAATAAGGGAATAACAACAAAGCATAAGCACGTGTATATGTATGCACGAGTATGTATGCATGTAAGTGCATGTATTGTTTTTGAGTTCCATATATAGAATTGCAAATGTGATGGGGTTATCAGCTAGCGTTATCTATTATTAAATAAGATGCATATGAAATGTGTTGCAACACTATTAACAACAACAACAAGAACAAGAACAACATGCTAACATACATTCATATTTATGTAATAATTTGTAACTTAACTAGTATTCGCCACAACCAACAATTTTCAATTTTCTTCGAGCTTTACTCAATTAATTAGTTCTACAAAAGTTAGGCGAAGGCAATTTTCCAAAATATTGCCCTATTAAAAAATCATCAATTATTATTAAATGAAATGTGCCACCTGCAACACACATATTTGCCACATAACACGAAAAACCTGCGCGAAACTATCTAGGCAAAAGGCGAAGCAAAAAACTACAAATAATTTAAATAAAAACAAAGCAAAAAATAAAAAATAGACAAATAAAAAAAAACTTTAACTTCGGCTTTAAAAAAGCTGTAATACTGTAGTAGCACCCACAAAAAGGTTAGAGAACTTTTCAAATGCCGTTTAGTTAAGGTGTTGCCACCAACGCCACCATTTTAATGGACAGTTGGGTGGTTGCCTCTAGCGCCTTGTTAGAGTGGCCACTGATTTGTTGCTGGCAGCGCGCCAAATATTGATTCTCGAGCCAAGTTGCAAAGCTTTTAAATTTTGGCAGCCAACTCACTTTCATGAAACCATGAATATCCTGCTGATGCCGAGCGTTTGAAAGTGTCAGGTATTTTTATTTGGAAGCTTACCGAAAAAGGGTTTGCCTTTGAGACAGTGCTGAGGAAAGCGAAAATTTTGCAAGAATGTGAAAATTATGGTGGTTTTTTGGTTTTTGCATATGCAAAGTAAATTGCTTGCACATTTATGTATTTTATATTAAAGTGTGCACTGGTGTAGCGCTTGTTATAAATTGATTGAAATTGAGCGCTATTAGTACACAGTAGAATATACATAGGGTATATATTTAATATAGATAGGTATCACGTGGTTTAGAAAGGTAAGAATAAGACTAGGTTTTAGAGGTAGTGGACAGCTTTTCCTGCACGTAAGATTAGTTACGTAACCGCAATCAAATAATAATATAATAAGATAGAAATAATTAAAAACTTTGTTCGATTCGTAATAAATCTGTTCGAAGAGTAAAATTTTCAATGCTATCAAAAAGTTTTCATTTTAAACTTATTATTATCCCACTGTGTAACTTCGTTTTTTGCTAATAATTGGTCCGTGGCGTCATCTATCATTTAAATTTTTCGTATATGAGCTATTTTGGACCATGAATCTGTTAAAAAGTTTGCCCTCATGTTATCTGGAAAAAATTGTTATTGGAAAAAAACGTCATACAGATGCAACTCTGAAAATTATTAAATTATATAGCGACACTAGTGCCACATTTTTTACAATGGTTTAAACCTTTATAAATTAATCCAAATTGCAATTTTTTACTTGAAATGTTATAAATTATAATTAAAAATAAACACAGAAGAGCCATCAGACCCTTATAATACATTTTTTTGCTGAAAATTTATGTTTTAAGATTACCTCTGTTACTCTCTTTTAAAATTATTTTAAAATAATCTTATTTTGACTGCAGTTCATATACTTTCAAAGCAATTAAAAAAAAAGAAATTATCATATTTAATTTAGCCATTTTTAAAAGTTATATATCAAATCCCAAACATTTTTCTGAAAGTACATTGAAATGTTAGAAATTATGACACAATAAACAGCAATTCCCAAATTTTAGAAACAATGAAAATAATAATATTTTTAAAAAATGTGTTCAAAAATTTCTTCAAAATAATATTTGAAATATAAAAAATTGGCAATTTTAGAACCTCACCTTCATCTTTCACCTGCTTCATTAAATATTAATTGAAATTTAAACTCCAATCGAAGGTAACACACTAACCACAATCAGACGTACAAATTGCCAAACTTTAACTAGCGATTCCGAAAAAAATATTGGAAATTTTCCTATTATCTTGTGGAGAAATCACCGCAACACCATCATAACATAGCTATCAACTGTCAGTGTTAAGCTCGAGCTTTCACCAACACTAACATACCAAAGTGTGCCAGTAGTTAAGTTTTCATTTAGTCCTGGCACACACTTTCGTTCGTCGGTCCATTTCAAATTCTTTCATTAAATCGAGCGGCAGCAGCATGTGCGTTTGATGGCAACTCCAACATGATTTTACATACCGAATAGCTAATAAGTGACAGGCAGTTGCGTGACGTACGCATATGCTAGTTAGTAACACTCGTTCTCTCGCAAAAATGCGTAACTACATTTTTGTAAGTTTTGAATTTGAATTTGAATTATTTTTAGTACTTGATTTTAAGGGTTGGATTGAACATATTTTACCAATGGATGTGCCTCAATATATGGTAGCAGTCAATTATTCGTAAACTAGTTCCCTCGATACTGGTTCTGAGGTATGTTAGTATGGGCCAAAATTGTAATTAGCAATGATATTAGCTAATTATATGGTTATAACGCTAAACCTTGGACTCCGAAGCAATAATAAAATTAGTCATATAAGAGGTGTTGACAGTCGAACCACTTTCAAAAATATCGAGCCGAGAATGAAACACTGTCTATATTCTAAAATCACCATATGTTTCCTATTCCACTCACTTCAACTGTCTATTAGCACTCTCAGATTGGAAATGATTTTCCCAAAAAAATCTGGTAAATTTAATAGTAAGAGAATAAATCGAAAATGAACACGTTTTGAAATCGTTTGTAGATTGGTAGTAAATATAACGCTATGTTAAAGTTAATATTTTGAAGAAATTAAATAAGGTATATGGTGACCCCTTTTGTTGCTTATTCGGACAATTATAAGTTGCCATAGTGATAATCATGCAAGATAGTGTTAATTTTTTTCTTGCCTTAAGGATTTATCTCTGCAAATGGTTCACAGGTCTTAGGCTGACTTAACAGTTATTTTCTCGAAAAATAAACTTTTTTTTGTAAAGCACCTTTTTATAGACCCGATAAATCATATGAATATATATTATGTACTTAATCGTATAAGCATGATAGTTTTGAGCCAACATGTGTGCACCATTGGAAGCTTATTTTAAGGCGGCCCGACTGGAACCAGCTTATTGCTAATATCATTCGTGCGCTCAACTGCGTAACAAAGCTACCAGCAATTGTAACACATTTAAACTACATTTATATATATATTTGTGTGATTTTATGTGTATATATGTATGAGGATATCTCCGAAAATCTGTGCACCTATTGTGATACTTAATTCAAATCCACTGCCCATTAGGGGGAGCAATGCGTGTTGCATATGACAGCATGACAACAAATGATATGCTGCCATTTGCTATAGGGGCCCAAAAAACGCATCTTAGTAAGGTTTAAGTGGTGATGTCGACTATTGTAAATAAAAATAATGCTTTGAGAAGTGTAATTTCAGCTTTGTTTGTTAGAAGAGAACCTTTAATTTTTTAAAATCGGGACCAAAATTTATGTATGTTATCTTTATCTACAGTACAGTGGACTTAGCGTTTGAGACTTACAAAATCAGTTGTAAAAGTCTTCTTCCCACATTTAAGCACCACCCTAATGCGTTTATAGCTTATTGTTCTCCTGATCCTTTGCTGTTTGCTCTACTGGCAGTTGCATTACTCGCTCTCTACATCTTTCTTTCTTTACTCTGAAATCAACTCATCTCCACAACCCCGTTTGGCGCGTTTAGCGCTGTGTGTTGTTGTTTATGCCATTACTTTCTATCGTCTGGCACAAAGTGTTTTTTCGCCAAAAAAAAAAGGAAAATGTAAATATACAAAATAACGGTAAAATCATAAAATGCTATTAATTTGAATTTCCCCCGTTTTCCGACCTGCCTCACATTTCACACGCACATATTCCCTACAAGTATATGTAAGTATGTTTGTTGCTAAGCGCCTGTGGGTATAATGCGTCGCTGGAGAACGGAATATATTTATATGCCATTAGCGGTGGCTTTTATGCGATTTAATAATGGGAATTGAATATTTGAACAACCGCTAAAGCAGTCAAATATTATTATTTAATTATGCTACTCGTATAATTTTGTCATTCGAAAATTTTAATCTTCCTCAGCAGGTGGTGGCGTAAATATGTATTTGTCAACATATAAATGTATATAATGAAAGAAAACTTGAAAATTTAACAATTTGACTCTTTAAAAACTTCAATTTTTAGGTAAATAAACAACATAACTGTAAAATTATAAAAGTGTTAAAAAATGCCCATAAATATTTGAATTTGTGTGAATTTTTTTGAATGGAGGTTAAACCAAGTGACAAGTAAAGTTTAAGAGAAACCGTTATGCTGTTTTGATACCAAAGCTTTCTGCATTTTGAAGCAAGCGACAGTAAAATATTTTTATATTTGTATAAGGGCTGTCCTTTCGACGATCTATCAACCATGTTTCGATATGAAAGTGGTAAGTTGCAACCGGTTGGTTAAAGATAAGCGATTAGGTATTGTAGGTGCGGATTTTCCACACAGAAGAAAGGTTTCAAAGCGCCACAAAAAAAAAAAAAAAAAAATTACAAGGTGTTTTTCACACTTTGTAAAAAATTTCTGGAAAGTTGATCGTGCTTTTGATACTCGTTTACAAAACTTCAAACTTTCGTTTCTTTAGAGGTTTATTAATTATTTCTTTAGAGCTTTAATTTGAGAATTTAATTATTGTAAAATTGTAAGATTTTTTTTTTTTTGAAAGATACACAGATTTGCTCATATTTTGTGAGAAAACTCGAAACTTTCGTTAAGATAAAAGCTTAAACAAGTATGTGAGATATGATGACAATTCGTTTACGAGCAAAGTACTTGTACAATATATGCTTCGAAAAACTAAATATGGCTTTCCAACATAATGATCGATCGGCTAGTTAGTCTATGTCCGATAACAAATATTTGATAGAATATTTCTCTTGATTATGCTGGACTTTTGTACATTCGAATGATCAACCTATTGCTGAATACTTCAGAATTCTAACCTCACTTTCTTTTGTGCAGTGCTTTTAATTGATTGAATTTTTGAATGCAAGCTTTTAGGGTAAGTCTACTTACTGAGGAATAAAATTTCAAAAAATATGTTTCAAATTTACAGTTAAATTACGAATACCGAAAATATACGCACAAAAGTGGTATGTAAATTAGCGTATCCAATAGTTGCTGCCACAGTGAAATGCCAAAAATTATTAACAACGCAATTTAGTTGAAACTACAAAATATGACAAAATTAATTGAGCGCAAATTGAAACTTTTGAAATACAAAATCATCTCTAATTGATGTAAATAATTTGTAAAAGTTATGTACCAAAATGGAAAACTTATATAAAAGTATACAAAAATAAGCACATAAATTTGTAGAAATAACAAATAAATTAAAATGTAAACCACTATATGCGACGTGACAAACGCCGAATATACCAATGACAGCCAAATGAGTGGAACGCGTCATTGCTTGCGTAGAAAATGTGCCGTCATCGTTGTGTATAATATAGTTTTTTAGGGAGATCCTTATATGTTAGTTAGGCGATATCAGATACATTTTATATATCCATTTAGAGATACTTATTTAGTCGGTGGGCATCTCTGGTTACTTGTAACAGCTTATTTTTCTCTCTGCGGTCTACCTAAGATAACACTTGGAAGTCTTCAAAATTCTATAATTTCCACATAAAATGCTTAGCTTTTTTAAAAATTATTCTTGAAAAGATGATCCTTGTTCAGCTGTTCGGCAATTAAATTGAAACTAATTTAGTGGTATTAAATGCAGTTTAAACTCTGATCCTGTAAGCCACACTTAAAATCTTCGCCAATTTAACACCATATTCATATCAGCATGTCCGTCCGTTTGGCTGCATATACGCCAACCTATCCCTCAGTTTATGAGATATCAATCTAAAATTTGGCAGGCGCCCGTTTTCGCTCCAAGAAGCTGCTGATTTATCGACATCGCCGATATCAGACTACTATGGCATATAGCTGTCATACAAACTTAACAATAAAAATCGTATCTTTGTTTGGAACATTTAAAAAAATATACTTGAACACACGAAAATAGGCGCATAAAAAACTAAAAATATCCACACTAAAAAACCTCAATGATATTTCCGACCAATGGCAGGTTTAAAAAGAACAACACAAATTCGGTGTATTGTAATAACTTTTCAATTAAAGGTGCTGACAAACTTTTCGCTTAGGCAAAAACGCTTGTCTAAAAACACAATTATTCAATTGGCAAATGCGGATGGCATTTTGTGAATTTTAAAAGCCAAAAGAAGACAATGAAAAGGGAAATGTTCTAAATTGTTAAGCTGGCAATAAAATAAATGACAATCCACTCTTGTCATCAGCAAAAATTGTCGGCAATTCAGCCGTACGTTGCGCTAATTGCCGCCAACAGCTGCAGTTGCCAAACTTTTTCAGCGCTGCTGGTGATGTGACGCTGCTTGAAAACAAATAAAAAACCAGAAAATTTAAATTTATAACATTTTTGTGTTATGTGAACTTCACAGACATAAAATAAGAGCGCTACGAAATCACTTAGAAGCACGAAAGCCACGCGCCCCCCAAATGGCGCTCACCTGCCTTATTTATGTGGCAAATAGATTTTATATTATTTAAATTCATTTAATTTTTTTCGGCAATGCCATATGCATACATGTAGTGCATATTTGGCGCTTGTTAAAAATACCTTAAATTTTATGTGCTTCAATTTGAGCATTTAATGGTTTCCACGTTATTGCCTCGGAGAGCGCTAGTAGATATAGTATAATAATATTATATCTGTTAGCATTAAAATCCACATATAATTGCAACGAGTTAATTTAATAATTTCACATTTAGTTTGAAAATAAATTTGAATATTTTGTTGGCAATTCATGATCAAGGTGAGTCAGTTGTTTTTGGCCTTAGTCCAAGGCTAGATGAAATTTGCAACGTTTTCAAAAAAATTTTACAGCCAATTATTGCAATTTTGTTTATTTAAGAATACACTTTTAATTGCATTGTGCAAACATATGTGTGATGAATGCTTTAAGTCATACGAAATGTGTTCGAAAATATTTTGAATTCAAAAATACCCATGCCACATGCATCTAAATTTAAGAAATATTAAGCATATTTGACAGTTAATTACAGTTATGTGCTTGTACTGTGACAGTTTCATATTTGTAATTTATTTAGCTAAAAATAATGACAAGTTTATTAGTTTTTTTCCATTCGTGAAAACTGCGAAAGTGGCGAAACGAACAAGCAACTGGCATATTTAATACATTTAATACAGATGTGATTGAAAATAAATTATACTGCTACATAGATAAACTCTGGTAGTGAATTCAGCTGGATAGCTGTTGCTGTCACTTGAAGATGTAAATTTTTTTGACAAGAGAGCAGAGCTTGAACATAGTTAGCCGAGTAATAGCGAATGAAATACGACTATTGTCTGTTTCATAAACATTACGACGTTTGACGACGTGTAAAGTTATTTCTGAGCTTTTTCAAATGCCTAAAGTTGTTAGAATGTGTGGGTAGAGATATCAGTAACTTAGAAGGCGATGTTTCTTTGAAATAAAAGGAAGACACAGGTAAGGTTGGAGATGAAAAGAAACTCATTGTTAAAGCGATTCGATTTGACAGATCTGCTGATTCGATATGACAAATCTGCTGATTCGCATGCAACCCGGGAGAGGTCAACGAAGACCTCTTTCCAGCGACTACTCTCTTGAGGTATTGAGAACAGAAAAAGGCTTTTGCTCCGGCTTAGATTCGGAGTATACAGCGGATGTGTAAGCGCTTCGAAGCTGTTATTTTCTTTGTAGTTCCAAATCCTAATCACAAGTAATAATCTCTTAAAAATGAACAATCGATACCAATTTTTGTTATCAAAAATCTTCGAAAAGAATCGCTTAAATCAATGAGAAATAAGACTTTAACATCAGCAACGGAACACTGCGATAGCATTGCTTGTTATTTAAGCCTTCAATCAAACTCAATCGGCTGTGACCTTGTGCGAATCCTTGCGGCAGACACGAGTGTACGCCAAAACACCTGCATGAAGAAACACAACCACACAGCAGCCGCATTAATCAGTACAAAAAAAAAAATAATTAAAACTTATTCAAACGAGCTGCAAGCAGCGATGTTGTAGGTCAGACACCGCAAACAATAATAGACATTATTGTCCAGACATTGTTTACAATGAACGCCAGCTGAAACACACACACATACATGCAGGTAATACAAAACCATTTTGGCGGCGGTCAAATGTATGGCTTTCAATACCGAAGGCACTTAACAGCCACGACATGTGAGCGTGTCATTTGTTTTCAGTCATTGTCTCTGCCACGCACTCACATATGAACACATAGGCGGACATGCAACCTCCCCTCGATTTCCAACCCGCACACAAATCGATTGAACTTACTCATTCTGCGCTGCCGGCGGCGTCCGAAGTACAAAGCAGTCATCATCGAAACTCGAAGCCTGCGTTACATCGTCTAACGGCGTGGATGTGTCAATGCCTGCGCTGACAGTTGATTGCGGCGCAGCGGCGGTCAATGCTGTTAGCAGGCGGCTGCTGTTGGCCCTGGCAACAGCCTGCAGACCGACGTCATTTTCATCACTGTCTGAAGCTGAGCTGTGGCAACTGTGGCTGCTGCTGCGGTTGCTGCTGTGGTCGATATTGTGCTGTTGTTGTTGCTGTTGTGGATGGTAGCAGTGCTGCTGCTGCTGGAGGCTACAGTGCCCTTCATCATCGTCCGTCACATCCTCATCATCATCATCGCTCAAATGCAGCGGTGGCGCTACTGGCAGCGGCAACTGAAGCGATGGTCTCATATGAAGGCTGCAGGCGAGTGTTGTATGCAGGTGTGTGTGCGCAATGGCTGGTGCGCTTTTATGACTTGGTATGCTTGCTTGTAGCCTCGTTGTCAATTCGACATTCTTGCCGTCATTGCATGTCGCTCTGCTTGCTGTTGGTGTTATTGTAGTTTTTGTTGCTGCTGTTTTTGTGGTTGTTGTTGCAATGTCTACGCTTGCATTTGCGGCACAATCAAGGCTTTGTCTTCGCCCATAACAAGGACATTGTGCGTGAGTCTCCTCCGGCATTGGGCAAATATTGGCGGTTGGCAAATCTTTGTATGCGGCGTACGTTGTGACGTATGAGCAACGTTGGGCCTCGTTTCGCACATTCATTTTGTCGCAATCAGTCGCGCGTTCGCGTTCACGCTGGCGGGTGGCGCGTAAATTGCACTTTCAATTGACGTTTATTAGCGTAATTTTGATTTTGTAATTTCTTTTATTTTTTTCACCTTTTTTCAGCCACAATTTCATTAATTGGCGCGCGAAAGTTCAGCGTTGCATTAATTAAGGCTTTAATTGTTTGCAGTGATTTAATTGCTTTAATGTGTTTTATTGTTTTTATTGTAAGCGTGTACAAATATGTGTATTTGTGCGTTGGTTAATGGCGATTAATTTGCAAGTTTGGTTTGATCTCTACTGGAGGCAGGCATTTCTATGCAATAGTATTAAGTATTCTAGGAATTTATTGCCGGTGAAAGCAAATGCGAAGCTATTTAATTTTAATCCTTTAAATTTAATCCCTAAATAACATTTGTATTTGTTAAGAAGAGTCACTTGAGCATGAATTTGAAATGAAATTAGACTTTTTTTATTTCACCAGAAATTTTTGCAGTTTATTATAATTATTGCTATTAAAAATGGTTTCTGGCTACTATCGTGAAAACTTTATCAAAAATCGTAGTAGGTTTTTAGTAGTTTTTTTTATATTAAAAATTAATTTTATAGCAATATTATAAAAGGTTTAACCGATTTTAATGAAATTTCAAGGAAGCTGCTGAAGATATCCAGAAAGCATTCCAAAGTTATAATTATAAACCTGACCATACATTTTTTATACTCTTGCTACATGCAGCAACAGGGTATCTGTTAAAACTGTATTGCGTTTCTTGAAGATGACAAATTAAACAGTTTGAATATTTTAACATAGTTCATTCGATAACTATCGATAAAACTACAACTTGTTGTCTTGTTAGCTTACTACGTTGACAATTAGGAGCAAGGAGACGAGCTAAAAAGTATGAATAAAGAGTAATGTTACACAGATTTATCGACATTTTACACTAACAGCATTTGCAATTCTCAAAGGGTTTATTAAATGGTTTAAACATATTGTCTTGGTATGTACTAAATATTTTTGTTTAATCGTAATTCAATTATGCTTTCATGTAACATACATATTAATGCCTACATATAGGTGAAAAAACAGCAGTTACTTTTATAGCCGTAGTCATGGTGGCATGCGTTGAAAACATTGTATACCAAAGTTGCTGACTTACTACGTACTTTTGCAAGTTTATCGTTGCCAACAGGGTGGGGTGTGGGTGTGGGAGGCCACAGTATTGGGCGTTTGTGGACTAACTTTAATATTTATGCTTGTAGTCATATCACTGCAATTTAGATAACACACTTTGTTGTTGCCTGCAATGCGTAGCGACGGCCAGTTGACACTTGGGGATTGCTATTTGAGGGGGAGCGCAAGGGGGCGCTCGATATGAGGTCCAAAGCTAATGAAGTCAAATGCAAATTTCATTTTAGAGCCACACATCCGACACACCACAACTAATTTGTTTATGAGACTAGTAAATATGTAAAGAACATACATATGTGTATGACCCATAACATAGCATATACGTACGTGCAATGGCAGCACTGGGCGCTCAAATGTCAATATCTCTACATATTTGTTTCTGTGTGTGCTCATTCATAAGCATATTAGCTTTTAGCTGTCCAGTATTATGCGGCGTATATGGTCTGTCATAGCTGTCAGTTAAATAAATGTCCGTTGATATATTTACATTAACATATATGTATGTGCGGTGTGCGTGTGTGTTAAATGCGCATATTTATTTATTTATACAAATAAAACGTCATTTTATGGCTTGGCCTACAAATGTTGCGAATTTGCTTATTTATTTTAAATTTATTACGTTTCTGTTTTGAAATGTACTTCCACACGTAATAGCACATTTATTATGTAAATACGCCACTTGCTTAATTATCTGTTTGAGCTTCGATAAAGTTAACTTTTATGGGTGTTAGCTTTTGTGTGGTCGTGGATGAGGCCCGAAAAATCGATTTTTTAATATATCCAAATCATGATGTATCGAAAATTTTTTTAGCACGAAAAATTTGAAATATTTTCTTTCATAAATATTACTAAAAATATTGCAAACTAATAACAACCAATATGACAGTATTTTATTCTTGTAATGTCAAAATTAAATTTTGAAAACTGCTTGTTTTGTAACTCAGACAGTTCTTCAAAAATTTGGTTGATTCTGAAGAAAGTGTGATAACACTGGATATTATTGTTAGAAAAAATTTAGAAAATATAACACGAATTATTGTACTTTTTGAAAAAAATACAAACACGCAATTTATATAATAGTTTAAAATAATTTCAACATTTTACAAGTGTGGGGAATTCTAATACAGCTTAAGTTGACTCAAGGTATGGGTAAAAACTTAAATTTTTTGCCTCAATTTTATTTTAAAGGGGCCCACCTAGTGTGGAATTAAAAAGTTATTTTTTCATGTTTTGTTAGGGTATGCCTTAAAAAAAAACATACTAAAATTTAAAATCGATACCTGAAATAGTTTTTGAGTTACAGCCTTCAAAAGTGGGACCGATCAGCTCAATCACCATAACCAGTTAAAAATCAAGTTTTGGGTAAAATTCAACTTTTTTTTTTAAAACGTCGCCATTTTGCCAATTTTCGATTTTTTCCCGACAGTAAGCCATTGTACGAACAATTTCTTCTAGTGAGATTTTCAACCACGAAGAAGGCCGCAATCACTGCAACAGAGCCTTCGAAGATCGTGTGTAATTTGAAAAATATTTAATTTTTTTCTTGGATAATGTTTCTGTGTTTTCTTAAAATCTGTATAAATATATTATCTCTAAAGCTTTAAAACAATTGAAGCAGCAGTTTTTTTGAATTCCCAAAAATCATATTATTTATGCTGTCCTACTAGGTGTGCCCCCTAAAGCCTTGTATTTTTTCATTTAAGACTAATTATAATATTTTAGCTCACAAAATAGATATACTTGTACGAATGTATATAAAATCACAAAATAAAAGCAAATAGCTTTTCAGTGGTACAATACAGAGCATTTGCAGGACTTAAACTCAAAGCTATGCGATTCTAAAATCAATTTGTTAAACTGAAACTGAATGCGACTATGGCTAGTGAGAAAAGTCATACAAATTGAAATCTACCGATAAGCAAATCGAATTGTAACAGTTTTTGTAGAAACAACAGCTCAGAAGCTCAGCAGGAATTGGCGAAAGCTGTGAAAAAGACCAATAAGCTTACAAAGAAACGCGGCGGCGAACTCATAAAGGCAAGCAAAATCACTTAGTACACGCTTTTTGTTGTGATTACAACTATTGTTGTTGCCTGTCGCAACAATTGCATTTTATGACAGAATGTTTGAACAGCAGCTATCGGCACCAACCATCAGCAACAGCAACACAATGTCACAACGAAATGACAGTTTGTTTTCCAATCGAGAATATCGATTTCAAGTGCGCATAAATACACATACCTACAAACAAATATACATGGATATGTGGGTAGTTGTGTGTGAGAGCATACAAATTGTGCAAAATTTTACTATGTCAGTAAAGTAAGCGGCAAAATGTGCAATAAACGAAAGCTTTAAAATTTATTTGTGTGCACATATACATATGCATACATATAATATGTACATACATATATGTATATTATGTGTGTATGTATGTGGGTTAATTTTATATTTATATAGCTGGCGCTTAAGTAAAACATGCATTTTTATTTCAGCTTTTTATCTTAGATAGACTGTCGGTATACACACATATGGTATATGCTGCCGTCTCTACAGGCTTTTACATACATACATATATGTATATACTTATGTACTATATGCAATACATATAAGCGTATATGTGAGCATGTGCGTAACTGATAAATTGTATGGTCGTCAATGAGGACATTATACAGGCAGTAGGTATTATATCAAATTGCGGTTTGGGTGATGAACTTTATTTTTAGAAAATTGTTTTAATATCTTTAACTAAGCAGATTTTGAAGCAACCTTTTCGAATAATGAACATTTATGCTATCAAACGAAGTCTGGAGACAGGCATAAAAGAGTTGACTGGAAGATGAAATTTTCAAATAAAATTAAATATATTAACAAAAAAGTCATCTATAAAAAAAAAAAAACAAGAAGTAACGTTAACTTCGGTTACCCTTCACAAATATAAAAGATTATTTGCAATAACTTGATTTTCATCGGTCAGTTTGTATGGCAGCTATATGCTATAGTGATGCTATTTGAACATTTTCTAAGGAGGTTGCACGAAATTTCTTGATAATATCTCTTCAGATCAAAAAGCTTTCCATACAAGCATTTGAATCCCATTGTTCAGTTTGTAAGGCAGCTATATGCTATAGTGAACCGATATCGGCGGTTCCGCCAAATGAACAGCTACTTGTAGAGAAAAGGACGTGTGCAAAATTTCAGATCGATATCTCAAAAACTAAGGGGCTAGTTTGCGTATAAACAGACGGGCATGACCAAACCGGTCTTTGACTTTTCTGGGAGTTACAAATTTCGTGGCAAACTTAATATGCCCTGTTCCAGATATAAAAATTGTCAAATGTTTCGACAAATAGTGGTCTCTGTTACAGAATAATTTTATAAGATTCCTACTATATGTTTTTTGTTGTTGGTTTGAGAATATACCTATGTCATGATTCTTTTATCTCATACGCTAAATTTAGCTGCAATATTGAGATGGCCTTTGTGAGATATTTTCATCCAATAACTTCAATAAGAGCACTGAAGAAAGTTATAAAAAATTGGCTTCAAAAAGTAATCGAAGATTGAGAAAAATTTTCAGCTCTCCGTTTTGACTACGAAGATGCGATCATCGTAATGGACCAGTGAAGTATTATTTATGCCACTAAAACAACTTTAAATGTATTTTTAATTCAAAAACAAGTGCTGTTTGTCCAATCTATCTCTGGTTAGAGGAGAAGACTGTGTTCATGAACTATTAAGGAGCACATCTAGTATGAAATTAAAAAAAAAATCACTGTTTTTACATATTTTGATTGATAAAATCATATTTTTTTCAGCATATTTTTACGATCTGTTTCTAGTTTTGGTGCACATATATGAAAAATTAATGAGCTGGTTTATAAAAAGAGATCTTTACTGCAAGAAACGCTTAACTCAATATTACGATATATATTAGAAAAGTTCTCTGGAAATCGATTTATATAAAACAAAAACTTATTTTCAGGAAATGGCTTATACTAAAAAAGTCACTATAGCAACCAGCCACCCTTGTAAGTAAATCATCAAGAGTGTCGACCAGCTTATAATAAAATTATCATTATAATGTTACGACTTGTACACAATAAAATCAAGGCGTTGAAGTTTAATGCCAATTATCGATTTTATTGGACTATATATTAAACAAATAGTATCTGTCACAGATATATATGTACATACATGTGTACAGATACACTTGTACGTATGTACATGCTTGAACTACCGTCACTCAAACGTTTTGTTAGCGCGAAGTAGATTTCTACTAAAGCTTTATTTTTTTTTTTTTGCCTCTGCTCACTGGAGATTAACACTATCAGATGTCGTTGGCAGTTACTGCCATAAAAATTAAGACATACACATACATACATACACAGAAACACATATATGTATATATATATCTCCGTTATTTCTATCATTCTTGCATTTAACTGAGTTGGCTTGTCGCCGCCGGCGAATGCAAAAGCCAAATTGACAAACAAACAACTATTTTTGTTGTTATTGTATTTAGCTGCTACTGTCATGCCTAGAACGGGTGTTGTAACTGTAATTGTCATCACTTGCGGCTGTATTCGGAACAGACTAATGAATGTCAAGGTTCCACTTTTTCGCTATCGCTACTTCTGCCCCTCCGGGCTACTCCCGCATTTGTATAGATGAAGCAAGCGCGGAAAGTTAGCGACAAAGAGTAAAAAAAAAAAAACAATTGAATAGGAATAGTTAACTGGATCACCATTGTTAGTGGGCCAAGTTTGCGAGTGATTGCCACCAAAGGGGCGTGTTGTTGCAAATGTGTTTCAGTTGCAGAGAAATGTCTTCACAGTAGCAGCTGTTGGTGCCAAAAAAAGTGTACAAATGCACTTGACTGGCATTAAAAATGAGATAAATGAAAATAAATGATTTTTTTCTCTCTTTTATAGCCGAATAGCCTATTGTTTATCATTTTGTATAACCTCATTATGGTTTCTGGACTTAATACTAAGTACACAGCTGGTTGAAAGGACAATGTTGTGGCTAAGTATTGTAGTCGGCATAAAAATATTGCTTAATGTTTTGTGTTTACAAAAGGGAGTTAACGTTCCACCTGCTTGCGACAAGCCAATGATAATGATAAATAAGACAATGGTTACAATAACAAAGCCTACAACATTTCGGTTGCGTTCAGAAGCAGATGAATATCTGTTATTTTTGCTTCAAGAATAGTATTCAACAAAGAATTGAAGTTTGAAATGAAGTGTCATTGGCTCATTAACTGTATAGTACCTGTCACAGCTTGTTATAGTCTCGGCTAAAAAAAAAACGGGAGTTTCTTAAACAAAATCATTTAAATTAAATTAATTATTTTAGTACGGTCTGAAAAAAGGAAAACTGCAGATATTTAGGAAAGAAAAAAAAAAGTTTGACTAGTGTTACCACCTGCTTAAATTTTGTATTAAATTAAATTGACGAAATAAATTACATATGTATTACAAAAATGCTATAAAAATGAATAATTTTGAAAAAGCTTACACTAGAAAATATTTTTTTGCAACAAGGGTTGCCACCTGCTTCGACATTTTATTTGAATAAAATTGAAAATTAATAAGTTTCTGCAATATCCAAAACAAGTAAGTAGGCTGCAGAAAGTTTACAGATTTTTAAATATTTTTCACAGAGTTGCCACAAGTTTAAAAATTGATTTCAATTGAAATTGTGATATAAATAATTTGTAGCAATATGAGTATCAAACTAATCAGGTTTAAAAAATATTTATGTTAAAGACGTTAGTAGGATTGCCGTCTGTCTATAACTAAAAAAAACGCGTTTCACTTCGCTGCAACTTAAATTTATTTGGGCAGCACATTTTTTAATTTTCAAGAATTCTTGGAATTTTTGCTTCCTCGTTTTGAAACTCCTCTCTGATTATTATTTTTTTTTCAGCAAATAATTAAATTTTCTAAAACGACAAATTCAATTTTATTTTATTACTCTAAATTAGCAATTAAAATATCGTGTTTTTTATTTGATAGCTTGTGATTTCTTTGAATAACCGTCTTAATCGTAACCTGCAGGCAGTTTTTGAATCCATGGAGTTCGAATAAACAGTCTATTAGTCAAACAAAAATAAAAAAATCTATGATAATCGCGCATTAGCTTGATTTATGACGTCAACAGTTAACAGTGCTTATATATGCTGCTTCTTTCTACTGCAAGTCACTGCATTGAGTAAATGGTGCTCATACGCCACGTATTGCCAAAGACATCAAGATATATGAACTGAGAGTATTTTTTTCATTCATGATTTTGTTATTGTACATATGTACAAACATACATGCATAATAAATAACAGTTTAAGATTTATAACAAATTGTGGTTATATTTGAAAAAATTTAGCAAAAGGAAGCTTAAAGTGCAAAAGTTGCTGTAGGTTCAAGTTGTGAGCAAGACACCAGAGATTACAAGCACAAATATTTATGTATTAGAAAGCAAGTTCAAAGTGTTTGTTCTAATAAAGAATCGCTAGTAAATATTTTTTCGAACAATATTGACTTATTACGCCTGCGTGTGAGTTACTTAACTACATACATACATAAATACATACAAACATGTTGGAAAGAATTTTTTGTTTTATTCTTTAAAGCCGACTATACGACAGAACAGCTAAGTATTTGTATGTCTGTGTATTCTCTATGAAAAAGTTTGCTAACTCACTTACTTGGTTCGAGTCAGTGGCAATCTAAAATAAATTTACTTATAGATTAAGTGGTTCAATATTGATTTTCGTTATGTGAAAATTGTGTAGAGTAGCTGTTTATGTGTCCATATGCAAATAAATCTATACAAATACACAGAAACAACATTGAAGACAACCTGAATATAGAATTGTTTCGGAATTCGATATTTCACTTTCTGATTTTTATCAGCCGTGGTGTATTAATAAGAAAGCTAAAAAAAAGCTGCCATAGAAATCATTCTAACAATAACCTTAATAATAAAAGGACCTTAACGCAAAATGTCGGCCTTGATGGATGACGATAAATCGTTGAAGGAAAATCAATAAACGAGGAAAATTCGAACCAAAAGCGTTTAAAACCAACGAGAGGAGGCTTAAGCACACATACACATATATAAATAGCTGTAGAAAGGTTATGTAATTAAATTCAGCAGCACGAAATACATTAAACATTTTTTTTTTTAATCGCACACAACATAACACTACACTTCACTGTCAAAACATTTTCGAGTTTAAGTTTTTATTCATATTTTTAAAATTTTTTTTAGTAAATTTTTTACAATTATAATATACATTTATTTTAGAAATTTTGTTTCTTAAATTTTTTAATAACACTTTACCACGTTTTAAACTTTCACTTTACACTAGTTAAACGCAAATCTCACTTATCGCTCTGTTACCGTTACGTTGTACGTCTGTTTGTCACTTCGCCTCGCGACAGACTAACCCACCCGATTACTGTGCTGAGGCGCTAATCTTAAACAAAAATTTGTTCTAAGCCATTCATTTAAAAATTTTCGAATAATTTGCATTGACAGCCGCTGGTGTGAGCGCCGCTTAAAATCACTTAAATTGAGACCGTGGCAGCTATAAGTACAGCGACTACTTGATAAACACGCAAAGTGCTGCAAAAGCATTCTTGTTATTGTGTCGCAAATAAAGTGGTTTTATTAATTTGCACACAAATAAAAAAAAAACTACTAAGGTAGTCGAAGGATACGTCGCGGAAATAGTTTGTTTAGTTATGTGTGGCAGCTATAGTTTTTCGATCTGAACAATTTCTTCGGAGAATATTGTGTTGTCTTGTGTAATAATCTATGCCAAATTTCATGAAGATACCTTGTTAAATAAAAATATTTTCTATACAAGAACTTGTGTTGGATCGGGCACTTGGTATGTGAGCTATATGCTATAGCGGTGCGATATCGGCGATTCTGAGAAATGAGCAGTTTCATGGGGAGCAAAGACGTGTGCAAAATTTCAGATCGATATCTCATGAACTGAGGGAGTAGTTCGCGCATATGCAGACGGACATGACTAAAGGGACTCAGCTCGTCACTCTGATCATATCATTTATATAGTATATATGTATATATATTTATAAGGCGATCCGAAGATCCGATTACTTCTAGGTGTTACAAACTTCATGGTAAACTTAATATACACTGTTCAGGGTATAAATGTAATGAAGAGGTGAAACTAATTATGATGGTTTAAATCGACTTAAGCTTTTTTAACACATTTTCATGACAACCTCAGAACTGCTTTACGAACAGGAAAGTTAATCGAAATTGAAATAACGCACGAAAAAAAATCAATTTATGCCTTTTATACGAAATTTTTTTGAGAATTACGGGACATTGTAATTTAAATTACAACAAAAACATACTTAGTTGAAAAGTTGTTTCTTGACGTGTAGGCTTCAAACAAAAAATTGCTGATGTAGTTGCAAGGCGCTTTTCTGTAGGACTCAAGTGATTTGTGCTGTGGAAGCATGCGAAATGAAAACAAATATATATCGATATGTATGCATATATAAATATGTATGTATGTAGATGTGGCATGTCTGTCACTTTAATAAATGTCTATTTATCAATAAATGTGGGCGGCATGAAGCGTGTTCGAATATACTTGTAATGCTATATTTAAATTTTTTTGCAATTTAACGAAGATATAGTGAAACCTGGATGCATGGCTTTAAAGAAAAAACAATAATTTCTGTTCAGTTCGACTAAGCTTTATCTGATAATTAGGCCAGCCGAACTAAGCCAAAACCTGACGGCAGGTGACCGAAATAGCACATAATAAATGTTAAATATATTTAAGCAGTAATCATGTTGCTCCAGTTTATTTCCAAAAATTAAAACAATGACATTAAGTTGAGAAAAAATTAAATTCATAATCTCATAATCATAATTTATAGAGTCACTTTCTTATATCCGCGTTGTTAAAAATAGCATGAGACAAAATTTCTTATCGAAGCACCAGACGCATGAAGCTGAAACGGTCAAACGCATGAATGAAAAAAAAATTTTTTTTTTCGAGCAAGTCATTAGTGTTGTAGCAGCGCCGCTTGTGGGTTATCAGCGCTGTGGATGCCCGCTAACTAGCGGGGTTGGAAACAGTAAGATGTTGTTGTAATGGACAACATAATGCCAACGCGTATGTTCGTTGTTGTTGTTCATTTATTTTTTGTACTTTTTATTAATAATATTTCAGCGCGCACATTTTGGCACACAAATTCTTGCCCATTTTGGCAGAACGTGCGTGATTTTAAATAAATCGAAAAAAATTAAATTAAAATTGTCGCCACCCGACGAGTGTGGCTGGGTACGCGATTAGACTACAAAAATCTCGTTAAATCTCTAAATTAGTATGAATTTTGGCGATTAATAAGCTAATTGAGTATGTGTGTGTGTGTGTGTGTGCGTTTGAGTTGGCGTACGTATGCAGCCACCAGTATGGATAGTTTGGGAGCGCACGCGTTGAACTAGCAATGGTAATAACTGGTGAAATAAATACAAATAAATATGGGTATACGTGAGAGAAATATCAAATATATCAGGCTGACTGAAAATTGTTTCTATGAGTGCTACTATAATTGAAAATTGAGTGTGACGCAGGTTTGATATTTTGAAAAAAAAAAACAACAGATGTCAAAATAAAATAAGCCAGCAGTGTACTCAGTGTACGTTCAAAAGAAGGAATTATGTTTGAAAACAACAATTAAATACACAAAATAATTGAGAAAATCATAAAATGGCGTTAATCGAGATATGTGACTCTCTATGGATATCAAAGAAACGATTGTAACATATCCGAACAATGTGGTTTGTAATGAGAAGGGTGGAAAAATCGTAAGACTGTGGCTACGAATGGCTTTCACGTCCATCGTTTTCCCCGCATTTGTACCGTCGATTATTTCTGCAAAAAAAATTATTGCTTGAAAGAAAGAAATTCAGTGACAATGGCGAGGTTTTCATCGAGACCAAGTCCTAGTTTTAAATATTAGAAGACCAATCGTACTATAAAAATGGTATTAAGAAGATGGAAGATCACTGAAATCGATGTATCGCCCGCAATGACGATAATAAAATCGATAATTGCAAAAACAGAAAATCGTATTCCCTTGTACTTATACTACTATAGCCGATAACCGATCCGTTGAGCAGTTGGGCTTGAATCAAAATTGGGTAAAGAAAAAAAAAAAACTGAACTACTAAGCTAACTCCACATTTTCTACTATAATTTTCTATTTTTTTCAATCGAAACAATTGTAGATTACCGAAACTGCAATTTAGATCCATATTGTTTATGAAAGTTGTTACTCATTTATACTGTTATTGTATATTTTACCTAATTGCTTGTCATAAATTTCAAAGGAACATAAAGTTTTCTTGGAAAAGCAATTTTGCGAGTTGTTTTGTGTTCTATTTTCTTGTGCGCTAAGAAAATTGAAAATTTTCTAAAAATCGGGAAGATATTGGTTTCACCCCATTTTGCAAAAATCGAGTTCTCAACAGATCTCGACGTTTTGAGGGTCGAGGAAGCTTCCCCGAACATTTCTACGATGATGTCCGTATGTCTGTATGTATGTGTGGATGTATGTGTGTGTGTGTGGATGTATGTGACCCTCTTATAACTTTTAAACGGCTCAACCGATTTGAATAAACTAAACGGCATTCCAAAGGGTTTCATTGCACTTGAATTTCGTGTGAGCTTGGACCCAATCGGACCAGTAGATTTTGAGAAATCTCAATTTCTTCCAAACGACTTGACCGATCGACACCAAAAACTAATCAGTTCTAAACCTTGAAAAAACACATCGTTTGCCGCAAACCGGGTCGAAATCGGTTGATTTACTTGCGAGATATCGAAAACGAAAAATTTCGAAGAGCTCAAAAGCAGTGAAAAAAGCGAAATTTGAACGTTAGCGTATGAAATTAGCGGGAAGTTGCAGGGATGGCCCTTGAGGCCAACCGTTTTCCACATTTTTTTGTTATACGAGTATATAGGAGTATATAGTTACTAAATAGGTCTGATATTCACCAACTTTTATATTTTTCTTTAACCAGCTGTATTTTTACATACCTGCAAATAAAAAAATGCAAATTGTTAGAAAAATTATTGTACATAATTATTTATCACTAACTATACATAATTAGGAAGGAACATATAAAATTCTAAGGAGTGAAAAAAAGTGAGACGGTTCGAAAAATCGACTTTTTTATTTCATAAATTGATGGTGTATATATTAAAAAAATTTAAATAAAAATTTGGACATCTTCTATTATTACAAGTAGAGAGCTCTGCTTCAGGGCATTAAGGCACTAGTTTTTAAGACGCGGCTCTTTGCAAAACGACGTTTTTTTAACATACGTACATACAGTTAGAACATTTTTTATCAATCGTTATAAAAATTTACAGGGGCTTTCTTCATAGCATTGCGCTCTTAAACGAATTTAAAAAAAATTATTATCATTATTTAATTATTATTTCACAGGAGCTTGGCTTATAGCAGGGGTATAAGAAAAAAAGGTATAGAAAATCTCTATCTTGATTGGATGGCAGCTATATGCTATAGTGATACGATATCGGCCACAAATGCACAGCTTCTTGCGGTAAAAAAGACGTGCCCAAAATTTCAGATCGATATCTCAAAAACTGCGGTAATAGTTTACGTATATACAGAGGGACAGAGTGACAGAAAGGCTATATTGACTCGGCTCGTCACGCTGATCATTTATATACATACATTGTTTATGGGGTCTCCGACGTTTCCCTATGGGTATTAAAAATTTCGTAGCAAACTTAATATACCCACTTCAAGTTATGAAAAACTGTCCCAACTCAATTTTCCTCTTTAACTACTTTGATTAAATTTACCAAAGTCATCTCTGATCTTATAAAACAGAGTTCCAGTTAATATAATTTTATATATTTGTATTGTTCTAAACATAAACCCGCCAAACATTTACTCTTTTTAATTACTTCGCCTATTAATTCATTTTAATTTTCAATTATATTTTAAATACACAATTTTTGAAGTAATGCTAAACCTTAAAAAATTCCATTTAATGATTCTTTTATTTATTTCAGTAATTAATGTGTCGATTTATATTCACCACCACTGTAGTATATTTTCTTCTAAGTGTCATTATTATTTCGACCTATGATGCTTGCTCTGCGAAAGCTTCAAGTGTATAATTTTGTAATTGAAATACATGTGGTAAGTACCATACGTCTAGCATAGATCACTTATACACACACAGACACAGATGTATATGTATATTGTATACAAAATAGGTTTATCTTTATGATCTGATTTATTAGCGCGTTTCTGGGTAATTTATATTTTATTGCCGCATTCGCGCACTGTGCCGCTGTATAGTATAAATATATATCTACTATATGTGATATATGTGGCTGCGAAATACAAAGACTTGATTTAGATTTAATTTACATGCCGAAATTATTTGTTGTGGACAGTGGCTCATCAAGGCGGCAACAATAAATTGAGCTATTTGCTGCCTGTTGAAAGGTACACGTGCGCGTGTATATGTGAGCATGTATGTGTTTGTTGTTGACAGTGGATGACAGCCGGTGGCGGCCCATGACATTGAATAGATGCGCTAATGAATTCCCACCAAGATAAATGCCGCGGTTGTTGACAAAGAAAGGCCCATTGCATGTTAGTACATATGCATGTGTGTGTGTATGTGTAGATATTTCATGTGCTGTGATAATTTTAATGCGCTAGCAATTAAATAATTGCTTGGCTAATTCTGACAACTTTAACCCTTAGTTGGCTGGTTGGTGCATAAACAAATCGCAATATTTTGAATTTTGGAAACTGCGAAATAGAATTTTTGCATTTTTATCACTCAAAAAATTGAAATGAGAAATTTATAATCTGAGATTATCTGTCCCTTAGTGTCGTTAGTCGGTTTGCAACCGAGTCCAACAAGAAATTAATATAAAAAATAAACTAAAAATTTTCAAATTTTCACTATTTTAAAAATTTTGGTTTTGTTGAATTTAATAAATTTAATCTCCGAATGCTAAATTCGAAAACTGTACAGTATTTTAAGAAGCGTATTGTATTGAATTTATCAAATTCCAAAAATAAAATTAAATCTATTTAATGAGCTGTCACTGAATATTCTTCACTGTCATTCAAAAATTTTATGTCTTTAAACCCGTTTACTACTCTGTAGGGTATTATGTCTTTGTTCATAAAACATTTTTGTTTGTAAAGCAGTCGGTTAAGAGTTATATCCACTCATTTTTTTCAAAGGTTTTCGATAATATTTTCGATTTTTTAAGTCACTCTGAAGTGTACATTTTTTCACAAAATTAACAAAAAAAAAAAAAAATACTGTCTTTTGGGAAACCGCCATTTTGTCAGAAATTTAAATTTTGCCAATTTTGGATTTGGGATGATTGTAAGCAGAAAAATCTTCAGCACCGCTAGACACCTTTTTTGGAAGGTACTCCTGCAGATTGGCTACGGGATCAAGAAAATTAAAATTTTCCAAAATAAATCGCCGATGAGTGCATAAAATACTGCGTATGTCTATATTAGTTATTTATTTCCTCTTTTATATTTTCAAGTGAATATAATTTCTTAATAAGAAGGTTGCCGTTTATATTTTGGGATTTGGCAACCATAGTGTGCAATCTGGCAACTCACAAATTTATTGTAAAGTTTGACATTTTTGATGTTATGCAAACAGAGAACGTTTTGACATACGAGCGCTATTTGTGTTGTTTACAGTCACTTAAAATATTCATGCCGGCCAAAAAATGGAACTAAATCGTGAATATTTTCGTGCGATTATTTTTTACAACTTTCGACCTAGGTAACACAGCAACAGAGCATCGATGTCAATTTTTGGCGATGGATCTCGTAACAAAACGTATATTAATTAAATTACCTCAACACTGATAGAGAACGATTGCAAAACGCTGCTTCATAAAAGAACGGAACTGTCAAACTTTCATTGTAATTGTAAGCAAAGTCTTCCGCACTTCTTTTTCATGAGTCCATGAAATAATGTATTTTTCTGTGAAACCCACGCCAAAAAAACTAAGGGAACGAAATTGTCGTATTTTCTGTTTCTGTCATTTCTTTAGTATAGTTCATTAGCAAATGAGAACAAAATTGTTAGATTTCCAAGATTCCGCCCACTAATGGACCTGTTCGTGATTAAAAGTAATTTCTTCAAATCTGCAAATATCTTTTGCGTGCGTGGTATAAGAACGACGTCACTTTGAAACTATTAATTGATAATGTTTTATCGTCCATAAATAACGCTATTGCATAGTTTGAGGCGGTCTAGGTGGAATATCAAGTAAAGCTTGCCTCCCGCCACCTAGAGTATATGTTTATTTATTCATTTTTTACGGTAGTATTTTCCTTCTCTTTACTACTAAAATATATTTCTAATATTAAAGATATCGGTTCATAAGTGCAAAAAAGTAGAAAATCTTGACTGTAGCGCCCTCTACCGATTTCAATGATAAACTTAGATTGTACCGGTACACTCCTAATAGACACGCCTGGAAGAATTGTAGGTACACTCGTATATATTATATAAAGTTATGCCTTCGGAACTTTTTCCCATTTTTGTTCCTCCAACTTGTCTTTATCTTTTCTTATATGTTGAATGTTCTCTCTTCTATACACTCTATACAAAATCTTCTACTTCAGCGGTTCCGTTCGACGTCTGTCCCTCCCTAATTTAATTTATTTATTTCGTTTTCAGCCAAACTATATTTGCAGTTATGTTGACAGTTATGTCAATTACCCTTTGACAGTTGTGCAACTAATTTGATTACTTTCCAAATGTATACATACATATGAGTTGCAAATCATTGTGGTTGAGTAGAGTTGAGCAGAAATCGGAATTTATTTAATTGCATTCAAAAGCGACGACAGTGTATATGTTTATATACATATGTATATTCATATATGAGTAAGAGGAGCTATGAGTGGGTGAAATTAGTTTGCGTTGATGGATGTATGGAATGTGTAATAAATATGATATTTAATTTTTTTTTTGAAATTTCAGGAGAAAATATTTTGTATTTGAGCGTTTATGTACGACATATTTTATGTGAACCTGTGTGAGTATATACAACGTTATTTTGATAAAAATTTAAATCAATTTGGCACAAAATTCTTTCAAGAATAAGTAAATACCTATGCGAGTTGCAATACTGTATTAAATATGCAATAATTTAATAAAATTTAATTTGAGACTGCCGTGCTATTGGTAAATGCATTTTAGAGCAAGAAAAAGCGTTAACATTCGGCCTCGTTTGACCGAAGCTATAATACCCTACACAAATGATAAAACAAAACAAATATATATTATATATAAGAACTTGATTTTGATCGATAAGTTTGTATGGCAGCTATATGCTATAGTGATCTCATATCGTCGGTTCCGACAAATGAGTAGTTTCTTAAGGAAAAAAGGACTTGTGCAAAATTTCAGACCGACTTCTGAAAAACTAAGAGACTAGTTTGGGTATATACAGACTGACAGATATACAGACGACATGGTGAAATCGACTCAGCTCTTTATGCTGATCATTTATATTTATTTTTTATAGGAGTCTCCGACGTATCCTTCTGTGCATTAAAAACTTCGTAGCAAACCTTATATACCCTGTTCAGGGCATAAAAATAATATTGTATGTATGTATGTTTATGCATAATTTAATAGAGCAACTTATTTGGAATATTTGTAAAACATCTCTGGCATCCATGGTATGCAAAGTGGCAGCATGATAAATCAAATATTTCAAATAAATGTTTTCTTCATAGACATTTTAAGGCTTCAACTACGGAATATGAGAGAAAGACAGAAAGCAGGAGAGAGATTGGGCTGGACTTAGGTTGAAATAAAATGTAGCATTTAGACTAAAAGCCAGAGCATTTAAATGCATATTTATATTAAATTAAATTGATAAGTTTAATAGAGATTAATATGAGATATAAAAGCCTTGTAGTTGCTTTTAAGAGAGGGCAATTATGACTTATTGTATATACGTATGAATAAATTTATAATATAATATATATTGATATATACTATTTATAAGAAGTAGAAGATTTTGCGGAAATCTATAATATATGTTTCATCTGTTTTTCAATACATTAAGTATTCAATTTTGTGATTGGAATTTATGATCAGCAAGGGTGTGCACTATTAGTTTACAGTCGCTACGAGATTTGAGAGAACAAAATTGTAAAGAGATGGAAACATATTCATTGAAATACCCAAAAATCTACGTTTGAGAAAAAATATATTTATTCACCTTGAATTCCGAAAAATTTCTCAATTCATATATAATATTATTCTTAAAGCTTCTTCATCTCATCCAACTTTCTCACTTTAAATGACTAGTGTATCCTGTTTTAAAACAAAATGCATCAACTTCATTATCGCTCAAAAGAAAGAGTTGCAAAGTCAAAGCAGAGTTCACCGCAAATGAGGCTAATGTAATTTTCATTTTCCAACTTGGAAAATCTGATTATACACAAAGAATTTTCATGTAAAACATTTTCATTGAAATTTCTCACAAATTGAGAATACTGGAATTTTTCCGCAGGTACAGTGTGGTAGGCGGGTTATAACAATTGTTGTGTGTGTATAAATATGCAGCATCGCTGCCGGGAACGCTTGGAGATATATAAGCAACTTCGCGCCCAACAAAAAATGTTTCGTGATTTAAGAACTAGTACTTTTGTGATTAGTCGGTCACTACTTCGCACAGTGGTATAGTTAATGCTTTTTATGTGATTATTTGTTTAATTGTGATGAAGTTGGTATCGAATTTTTGATATTTCAATGAAGTCAATATATTTTTGGTTTCTTTTCTGATGCTATACTTTCTGCTTGTCCTGTTTTTAGGGTCAATGAATTCAGATCCTCACGCATCAGCTTCTGTATCACTGCGAGTACCTTCGGCCCTAGTGTAGAACGGAGGAGATCTACTGAACTACTTGTCCTTAACAAAGTTCATCTTGCCGTGGTAACATCCAAGCAATTTCTTCTAAATTGTCCAGCTTTTGCAAGGCTGACGTTGAAACATGTCGTCAGTTATACCTTCGGCGAACCAGCACATATAGTCGAAACTGGCATTAGCCGCTTCAAAAAAATTGTGATAGGCTCAAAGCGTTTTGTCCATTTATGAGGGTCTTCATGATCAATTATATAAGAGTTTTTGGTACTACAAAGAACCAGCGTTCTAATCTGTGCAAGTGAGATCCTTGTTATATTCGACCTCTTAACCTAACCTACACTTTATAGTAAAAAATATGAGGTATCTTACCACCCTGTTTTAAGTATGAGTCCACATCCTTACCGATTTGACTTCGATTATCAAACTTTTGCTTGTCTTACTCTCTTTGCACTTCTCTCCCCTAAGACCGATTTTTACTAGATTTAGCAACACTTTTGATTAATGACAAGCTTTTCTAATGTTCTTTATTCCATTCATTATTGTTAACTAGCCGCATCTGTACTAGTTTGAAACTAGTTGTCATATTTTCAACCCAAACGGCCAAGAGACTTACAGAAACGTTGTCACATACGCCAAACCAAAGAGAGGGCGGCAAAATATGCAGTATCAGGACAATGAATGTCAGTAGTGACGTGAAATTTTCGAAAATGTGTGTATGCGTAATTTTTCATTTGCGTTGTAAATATTTTGCATTGTATTCACAAGTGAATATGTACTTTTCGCACACACTGCACTGCAAGCAGAAATGGTTAGTATAATTGTGACAACGGTGTTGGCGGGTTGGCTGAACATACTGAAGAAATGTCGCACTGGTAAAGCAATTAAAGCAATAAGAAGCAAGCGGTGGAAGGATCCAGCTATATACATATGTACTGTATATGGTACATGCATAAATATCGCCATAAAGATCTGCATGTAATTACAGTTGTGTGTCACTTGCAACGTTTCACACAAATATATAACATATGATGAAAGTAAGGCAAGTCGAGATCCTGCGCTGTGCGAAGCTTTAATTTCAACCAAAAACACCTCTTTACTACCGCACAGAGTTGTACCTCTGCACTACATACAAAAATAACAAGATGTATTAAAGCCAGCGTCCGCTTGGGCGACTTTTATGCGACGGTGTTGCATGCCACAACGCTGCAATGTTTGCGTGTCGGGCATTGTATGCCACAAGCAGGTGTCATCCTTCATTTTCATGCATTCCTGAGCTGTAAATTTTCCGGAAAATTTTTGAGTGGCCCTCCTCATATGTGCCGTAATTGATTGCGAATTCTTTGTACTCACGACGAGGCGCAACACGCTAAGAGAAAATGTGCAACCCCATAAGAAGTGCGACTTGAAAAAGTTTATATTTCTTTTTCGTATTCAAGAAACGTAAAAGCGAGTATGCCGCACGTACTCAGGTGCAATTAAAAGCGCGCGAAGATAATTGAAAGAGTATGCCGTAAAAATGAGAAATTAAAAATAAATTAGCAAAGGCGAATTTGTGAAATTGCTTCGGAATACTAAGGGGTTCTTAGTTTTTGATCATACCAAGTTTGTTATAGTTCGAGAGATTGTTTTTTAAGGTTGAAAACTGAACTCCGTATGAAAGAGAGGGTGCATGTGTGAGAAAGAAGGATGAGGTGTATGAGGAAAAAGGAAGTGTTTAAGAATAAGAATGGGCCTGTCTGTGAGAAAGAGAGAAATATGTATTCGGAAAGCTGGTTGTTGGTGAATGGAGTTTTCGCTCTCTTTTTTTTTAGTCATTTTCGGACACCAAAAGTCAAAGAGTACTTTATAGAAGAACACACCCTAGATCACTTCTCGAATTAAGTATTTATTGAACGGTGTTGGATAAAAGTTGAGTTTCTTATCCAAATATTGATAATTCATCAAAGGGTTCACACGCGTCCATATCGATAGACTATAACCAGTAGCATTGTCAGCTGACTTTTCTTCAAATTACGCTAAAAAACAGTTGCTAGAGCCATGCATGTTGGTCCTGATGCTTGGTATAATATTTTTTTATTTAATCGGTTAGACATTGTTGCAGCATATTGTTAATAGATCACTGACTTAATCTCCTATTGATCACGAAAAATTATTTTTTTTCCAATTTGAAAAAGTCGGAGTATACTTATGGTAACATTTCATCCATTTGACTTTAGAAAAATATAGACAAAGATGAAAAATAATAAATTAACTTTGATTCGCCTAGCTTTAGAGAGTAGCGAAGCGAACATGCTACACCAGCTGTTTACGAAAATTAATAGTTTCAGCTGATATTTAAATATTTTTTGGTTCCAGGTTTCCGAAGGCAGTCTGGGAATCTAGAATCTACAGAAACTCTAAATCTAAAAGAAGCCCGTCATTTTTGAATTGCAGAACTTAGACTTCAATTACTTAGTTACTGCTTGACAATCTAGGGAACTCATTGATATGCGAATATCAGGCTATTTTAAATTTATGAACACAGAAAGAGGTTGCTGACCACCCAACGCCCTTTATACTATTTTTTGCTATGCAAATATAAATAATACTCCAACTGAGCTGCGACGGAGCAGTCTATTTTTGTTGAATATGGCTATATGTGCTACATATTGACACAATAATGCATAAGTATAGTGATTTTCAAGATCCTCACGTCCGGAAACCATTCTTCTTCAAAGGCAATACAAACATACATTTGGCATATACATACAAACAAAGAAATGCGCAATTTGGCATGCAAGACCACAACCACATTTCCATATTTAAAGTCGATTCTGTAAGCCAAAAGCGCGGTCGGTCGCGCAGATTGTCAGCTTACCGCGGCAAAAGCATTTTCCGCTACTTTCTTTTATATATTATATTATATTTTGATATTTTAATGCCATCCGGAAGGATAAATACTTTTATATTTGCGCCGACTTCGCGTTCTGCGACAAATTTGTATGCAAACAAAGGTCCAAGCTTCGGCAGCCAAATAGCGCAGAAAGTAAGTGCACAAAGGAAAAGAGCGCAAGCGTGGGGGTGAGACAAGCATAAAAACCGGTAGTTTAGCGCGGCAGAGTATACCAGAGACGTGCGCTGCCGCAGACGTGACATGCGGTGGCGCAACCGGCAAAAGCAAACTGTGCTCGAGGAAAAATAAATGGCGCAAATGAACGGAAATGACAGAAAATCCGCAAAAATGTTTGCACACCTACAGTGTGTTGCATTTTTATTTGGAGAAATCACAATACGACGTTGTGAGTGGAAATTGTTACAGGGCAGTCGGAGCCGGTGTGGGTGATTCTGTGGAATTATAGTTTGTTGCATAGTGTGTAGGTATTGTATGAAATTTTCTTTAATGTTCAAGGTTTTCATACAATAATGCAATATGTTGCAAGAGTATTGGGAGAAAAAGTTACTATCTAAGTGAATATCAAGGTAGAATTTAGAAAGGATTTGGCAGTGTTCAGTGCGCACTGGTTATCACTGTCTCAGTTTTTTGCGCACCAATAATGTAGACGCATAAAAGAAATGGTTGTTTATACGGTATTACAAACGCTCATAATATTGACACATTTGTCATTTTCTCAAAATGCTGAAATTTTTGTACAGTGAGTACAAAATACGATCAAAATTTCTCACTAAAAACAGTTGTGTCGCCATAAAGTCATACAACTAGGTTTTTCAGGCAAATAAACCCCACTCTTTTTGTAGACTGTAATCTTAAAACACAAAATGCTCGACTAACTCGAGTTTAAGGTTTTGAGTTCAAGATTAAAAGTTACTTTCAAGAGAGAAGAGAACATCATTTGTGTAATAAATTCCACTTTTTGAAGAGTTTTCACTGTCCAACACCAGCACGGTCGACAAACACGATTTTAAGGTTTTGTGTTTAAAAACAAAAAGCATTTTCAAGACTTAACTTAAACTTTTCAAATACCCATTTTTTATATGCATGCTAAGCTTTTGCATAACAAACTCGATTCTGTGAACTCAATGTTAAACACCAAAGTGAATCGACAAACTCGAGTTTATGGCGATGTGTGAAAGTAGCTACTGTTTGGCCCATACAGACTTCTAAACATAATAAATCAACTTAAACTACCAGAAAAGAGACTGAAAACTAGTAAATGCAATCACACTTATATTTATTGAAATGTTGGGAAACCCGACAAAATCCTCTTCAAATCATTTTATTAGTTTCAAAGCTTAAATTCTTTGACTTGAAACATTCAACGTATGCTTCTACTATGTTTACTTAATTTTCAAAAATTACTTAAATGCAAATTTTGTCTATAAGAAAATTTTCGAGAAAGTCAAATGATTATTTTTATGTACAGCAGTGAGTGAAATTTCTTGCCCACAACTTGTGCATTAGGTAATAACGGAAGAAGTACATACAAATGTTGCAACAAAACAACGAAGACCGAAAATACATAGAAGAAAATACAATTAAAATTGAAATGCAAATAATTTTTGGTTGGATTCGTAAGCTTTCAATTCATATTGCCTTATTGTGATTTTTAATTGAATTATTGCGCAATGTTTGTTTTATTATTAAATATTGTGGAAAATAATTTCTCATATTGCATAACAATAGAGTACAGATAATAAAATACAATTAAAGGTAAACAGGAAGTTAATAGGCCAATGACAAAGTTCAGAATGAGAGGAGTTTAATTTAGATATTATGCGAATATTTATTTTGTGAAACTACACGTTAAGGAAGCCTGCAATATTTAGCTTCATTATTGATATGCATGCTTTTTTAATATATTATATATGTACTTGTGGCTCATAAGTATGTTCCAGCTCCTTGATATAGCAAGGCAATTAAAACTTGCCTATTTCAAATTGGGGTTTTTGGATATTCAATTTTCTCATCAAAATAGACGATAGTGGAGCGCCAAGACCAAATAACGTTTCCTAAGTTGTGTTGTTTGGCGAGTTGTCTTGGATTAAACTTCATTTGAAGTGATTTATGGCCTACTCAAAGCTGTAATACCTCAATACTAACGAAATATATGCATGCAACTATCATTTCTCAAAGTTATAGGCACCTACGTTTCTTCAAACATCAGAAGATCCAAATATGTTTTAGGCATTAGTTAGATATAATATTTTTAAGCAGCTTAAACGAATACCTTTTATAGTATTCATAACGTCAAAGAATTCTTATGGTTCCAATAAATCAAACAAAATTTACTAGTTATCATTATTAAATTTTTAATAAAGAGCACAGCTATCAAAAATCTCAAGGCAGCAACAAAAACTACAAAATGAAATTATATTATAAGTGATTGAAAATTACTTTAAATAGTAAAGGCACAGATGATAAAATCGTCTATTTATTCGGTTGATTGCTTTACTGGCTATCTATACCGCTCCCTGGCTTAAGATAATACCGAAGTCTTTTGGCGTATTGTGCAACCGATAGCTTACTGCGTCATTTGCGGAGATTCAAGTACTCGTACCATTGATATTTATTATCGGCACTTTTGCTCATATCAGATATAGATTAGAAGCGAGTGCATATTTCTTTTCTATTCTACGGTTTTAATTTTCAAAATTGATAGTGAATATATTACGTCTATACATATTATATAAATATGGTATATATACATTTCTATAAAGGAAGTTAAAAAATCTTTTGAAAAAGTAAATGAAAAAAAAAAACTCTCCTAAATATTTATGATAGAGGTTTTACAAATCTTTTAGAAGCTTTCTATGTTCGAATTGGGCATATGCGATTTTATGAGTTCACTGGGAGATTTCACTGTTAACTTCTTTTAATATTTAAAGGTATTTTCTGTTTAGGTGCGCGGATTTCTGTCTTTAAAATAAATTTTCTCGGAGTCGCAGGTTGCCAGCTCTTCTTGGCTGTCAAATTTAAACTTAACTTTTTTTTTGAAATTGAAGCTACCTTGTGGTAAAAAGTCAAAGGCCTATCAAACTCCCCAGGTAAACACATAGTTAATTCAATTTCATTCGAGCGCGTGCCTATGAAACACAAGTGTTTTGACGATTTAATAGCGACAGCGATAACTCGATTAATAAAACCGTATATACAAGTATTATACGTTCATTAGAAGCTTATGCAGACGCTTATGTGGCATTATCATTTAACTTAAGAAAACGTAAAAAAAAAAATTGTGAAAAAAGAAATCAAAATCAATTGCTATTTAAGTACCTTTGTAGACCCTGAACTTGAGGCTGTCAAAGTGATAGTATAAATAAAAACTTTTCCCGATTAGGCGTCGCAGTGATAAGCTCACAGAAATAAAAATGTTTATAAAGTCGGATGTGGAAGCTCGTTAATATTTTATGCAGTGGCAATGTAATTAAAATTGACTTGCATTTTTAACTGTGAAGTTAATAGCACTTATTACTCAGGTTGTGTGATAAGAGCGCTAGTGAGAGTGGGGGATATGTAGGTACAGGAGAGAAAAGCGAGATAAAGAGAATGACTACTTGGCTTTTGAATAACGTTGCGTTTCCACTTTTACCTAAGTACACTTAGTACTTTAATTAGCATCGCTCCACCTGAGGCTGTCGCAAAGCGCTCTTCTTTATTAGTGAAACGGCATAACTCATTAATTTTTCTCCAATCGCTTTGCAGCTGGGACTACTTTACGAATTCATTTCGCAAACAAATCCTTAAGTGCACACGAAATTCGTTAGAGAGTTGCTGATAATAAGTATTGCTGGGCAGCAAGTGTGTGAAATATTTACGAAAAGTAAGTATCTTGAGTAAGGTATGTAAGAATGTAGCGAAGGTGGGAGCGTCGGTATTCTTTTGTGGGTCATTTGGTAAAAACTTGTAGCTTTGCGGAATTTGACAGCCAAAATAAATAAATGAGTTTCATTAAAATGGCATTCAACGCAACAAAACACAAGTTAACCGGAAGCTGAAGTGAATAAATTGTGTGTATTTTGGAAGAGAAATTAGTTAGCGGAAATTAATGAATTTTTAAGATTTACCGTTATTAAAAAGGTAAAATTTGTTATATTTGATAAATGTTTATTGCTGGATTTTTTTATTGAAGAATATTTGAATGGAAAGTGGATATAATGAATGAGTAATATAAAAGAATATTATCTAATAAAAATTAAGCTTAAACAGAGTATATTAAGTTTGCCACGAAGTTGGTAACACACAGAAGGAAGCGTTGGAGACCCTGATCTAAATCCAGCCAAGTATCTTTTTATAGCCTTTTGTGCTATAAAAAATACATCTCTGAAGGGAACTGTCGAAGTTAACGATGTTTCTTGTCTATATCTGGCATTAATATATTGAGAGGAAATAACATTGATTATCAATAGTATAAAGTGAGATATATACATATTATGGTGTATCTCTAATTGACTAGAAAGCATTTAAGTAGCCTTCGAGATTTGCAGTTTTCGCTAAAACTCGACTAATTTGGTTTCGGTCTGTTTTCCTACAAATAACAAAAATGATATACATACATAAGTATACTCGTATGTGCTCACATAATGAAATTATTGATATATGCGGCATATTTCACACAAAACACATACATAAACAGTTGGCGAAAATTGCATCCGTTCGAATGGCCTAGAGAGAATTTCACAAAATTTGCGTAAATTGCTTGCCATATTACCGAACATATGTTCGCACACGTCAGCTGTTTCGCACGTCACTGTGCAGTAAATCATTTTCTAGGACAGGTGTGAAAACTGTGGCATTGGCACAACTCAAAAATTAAATGCGATTCATTAGCAGTTTGATGAATGAACTTTTGAACACTTCAGAATCTATTAGCGACGAAAATTGTTTTGTAAGCGTAAGAGACACTTCAAAGACCTTTTATAGAAATTTAATAATTGGTTTAAAACAAATGCAATAAATAAAAGTCATGAGAGTTGCCTCCTGTTTCAAAATTTTACGACAGTTAGATTTATAAACAATTTTACTTATTATAAAATGGGTAACGATAAAGTAAATTGACTGGTTGACCGCTTATAATATATTCGAGAATAGTAGCCAATATTTGAAGTGTTTATTGCCTTTTGTGTAATTTAATAATATTTTTAAATCAAATATAATGACGTTTGTAGTGTTGCCACCTGTTTAGAAAAAATAATACAATACAGTTGATCCGATAAACCATGTATTACAAAATAAATATCAAACTAAAGTGATTTAAAAATAATTACAGTTCCTAGCATTTTCAGGAGGTTGCCACCTGTTCAATTATTATTCCATTTTTATTAAATTAATGCTACAAAATAAAAGAAAATTTACCACATGGTAATTAAATTAAATTTAAGAAGGATTTCTTTTCAATATACTCTTTGAAAAAGGTTACCAGCAAGAAGAAAATTTAGTGTATATTAAATTTGATAAGAATATAAAGTCAATACATCAGTTTTAGTGTCTAAATGAAATATCAAATAAATTCTAGAATATAATAAACGATATAAAAATAAACTGCCACTTAGAATGAAAAAAATAGATCTCTAAGGACCATAGTAGGAGAATTCCTGGCGGAGAAATGTACTTTATATTTCGATATTCTCTATATTGTATAATTTTTAAAGTATAAAACAAAAGATTGGTCCATATAAATAACTCTAAATTGATACAAGTTTCGCGAAGTCATCGAAGAGTTGCAATATTTCGCACCTTATGCGATAGAATATTAAAGACGATAGCAACGAATAGGTTAAAGAAACAGTACTTGAAATTCATTGTGTTGGCAACAGAGAGATAGCAGAAGATCTCAACATCTCTCATGGTTCGACTCAACGATTATGATTAATATTATATTTTGGGTATGAAGCAAGTCAATTTAGATTTGTGAAAAAGAGATGAATGCCCCGGGTCAAATTTGAGCTTAAGTGTATGCCAAGTCTAGTGAGTCAAGGAAACAAGCGAACTATAGAAGGTTAGAAAATATTCAATCTCTCAGAATCACTCTACAGGAGAGTATTATAGAGATTTTGAAATTTTGTTCTGGTAAGATCTAATGTACTATATAAATATCAATGTAAATATTTTCATTGCAAAAGAAAAAAAAAACTACAATAACTGGCAAAGTTTTATTTTTCTTCATTTAATCGAAATATTACAACTGCTTACTAAATAGCACACTATTTCATTAATTTGCGAAATACTGTTGCACTGTTGCATCACACTGATTGTAGCTGATCATATGTATGTATGTAGTATATAAATGTAAATATTATCACCAGCACAATTTCACGAAAACAATTAAGAAATTAAGTTTTTGGAGTAATTAAATTTTTTTTAAACTAATTTTTCGTGCTATTCTCATACTTATTGCATCATCTGATATACTAACGTTGTTTTTTTTCCCACGCCCACTTGACTCACCTGTGATCCAGATCACGCTTATAGCCATGATAAGGCGCTTCGCTTTGTGAGCCATTGTGCTGCGCCAGCTCCTGTTGGCCGGGAACGGAGAGTGTGACTGGGGTTTTGCTCGACGCTTGCCCACCAGCGCTGCCACCATTCACATTTTTACCGTTAGCCAGCGTAGTTGTTTGAGACGCACTACCATTTAGGCCAGCAGTGGTCAATGAGGACATTCTTGTGAGCGATGTTGCTGTTGTTGTCGTTGTAGGCAGGGGATTTTGAATCTCAAAGACGTCTTGAGACAAATCGGGCATAATCTTTTTACTAACTAAATAACGTTTTTGCAGGTTACGTTGTTTTTGTTTTATTGTTAATTTTTCCCGTACACTATCGCTACTAAATTTAGCAGCAATTAAGGTGGAAATTGTTGTGACGTATCGCCGACAAGCGATAAACGGTATGGCAATAAAGCGACTAATTTTAAATGTATTTATTTACACACACACACACACACCCGGACACAATTTTATGGACGAAGTGTTGTAGTTTGGGTGTATGACTGAATGGATTTACTTGTTTGTTTGTAAATATCAGATATATATTTATATATTGTATATATATATATATATATGTATGTATATTTGTATGCACTGCAAAACACGCCGTTAGCCACCGCTGTATATATTTTTTATTCGTTTGCCGTATGTAAATCGATGCGTCCGTCTCTGTGGATAGGTGTTGAGTAACTGGAATTACTTGGAGTATAAACTTGGCGATTTCAAGAGTGGAAGCAAATGCTTTTACGCTTATTAAATTGAGCGTGAAAAATATGTAAATATATGTATGTATGCATATATATATATATGTGTGTGTGTGCCCTTATCAATGAGGTGCGCTACTTATCAAGTGGCTAAAAAAAATAAAAAGCAATAACGAACATATGGGAACACAGCGAATAATAGCGGGCTACAGTGACTAGTATGACGTCCAGCGCTCCCCACCCCTCACGATTCCCGGTTGCAAATATAAAGGTATGTATGTTTGCATGTCGGTGCATTTAAAACAAGCAACTAACAATGGGTTGTGTGCGATCATCTTTTTTACGTGCCTTCACTCATGCTCACTTTTCTTGCCACTCTCTCTCTCTCTCTAGCAGTGTTGCCATGTACTTGTAAAATATTTTATTGACTTCTTGATTTTCTATACTTTGAATAGGGTAAATTAAGTTTGCCACGAAGATAATATCCTAAATGAAACGTCGTAGACCCTGTAAAGTAGCTCAGTCGATTTACTTATATCCGTCCGTCTGTACATACGTTAAGTAGTCCCTCAGTTTTTGAGATATCGATCTGAAATTTCGTACACGTTCTTTTCTCCCCAAGGAGCTGCAAAATAGTCGGAACTAACGATACGGATCACTTTAGCATATAGTTGCTATACAAACTGTACGATCAAAATCATGCGCTTGTTCGAAAAACTGTTTTATGATATGAGATATTTTCACGAAATTTGGCATGTATTATTGCCCAAGATAACGCTACAATCTCTGAAGAAATTTTTCAGATCGGGACACTGTAGCATATAGCTGCCATAAGAACTGACCGATCAAAATCAAGTTCTTGTATGGAAAGTTTTTATTTGTGAAGAGTATTAGGAAAAAAAATGTAAATTAATTAAATTTATTTGTTCAAATTCTAGTCAGAAGACCTTTTTAATATTTTTAGTTACTTCCGCTGTTTGCATCATTTCATCAAATATTAATTCAACTATTCGTTAATAGTTTCCTAAATTCTATACCGGTCAAATGAACACTAGTGGACTTCCGAAAGGTGCTGTTAGAGCCGACATCTATCAATAAAACACAAAAAAGAGGCCTTATCGAATTTTTCGAGATAGTTGAACACTCTAAAGGTATCAGAGGATCGTGTTAAATACATTTTTTACAAACATTTGAGTAGGGGAAATTTCTGTATAAGATGAGCGCCTCGCCAGCTCACGATCGTTAAATTGCCTGAGCTAGGCTTCGAATTGCTTATACATTCATATGTTCATATGATAATGGCTTAGTCATATATGAAGCTTGGAACATATCGACACATTTTTTAAAATATTGCGATACTCAGATCTATGGGATAAATTCAGTCAGTGTGTTAATTTTTTTTTTTTTAAGATGTTAGTATCAAATTTCTTAACTAGAATTGAGCTATATCATCCATGAGACCATTATATATGTTAAATTTTCAGAAAATGTAAATAAATAAATTTTGTGGCGAAATTAACGAGATGTTTTTATTGAATATAGCAGAAAAGTTAGGAAGAACTTACAGATAACGCAAATATATTTTATTCAAAGCAAATCTTATATAGTACTGAGGGCAAAATAGCAAAAAAATCTAAAATGTAACAATTTGGATATATTTTGACGTAAAATGGCAACACTGCGCTCTCTAGCTGAAGCTACTTGCGCTATCTCACGATTTTATTGTTTAACAACAAAAAAAAAAGAAATACAAAAAACTTTATGCGTTTTTATTTCTGAACTTGTTCACGTTGCATATTTTTTGTCCATGAGTTACTTGCAATTCTGCGTTGTTGTTATTGAGAATATTATTTTAAAATTGTTAAAAAAAAAAAAATAGTCAGTTATTGCCTTCAGGTTATTCTTAAATATTGACATTTAAAAATAAATTGTTATTCGGCGGGGGTTAGTGTGTAAAATTTGCAATGACTTGCGTTAGAATAAATTTGTTGTGGAATTTTGCACTTTTGCTTTCATTAGCAAACTAATGCTTTTATCTAGCAGCTTTTTGCTTCATGAACTTTTGCCGTATTGCTCGCTGCGCTGTTTATTTTATTATTATGCGTATCGGCACGCCACTTTATGCGCTGTTTTATGTACTTTTATGTGGCTATATGTCCATATGTATGTCTGTATGAATATTTTTACTTTATTTGCCCATCAGCAACATTCTCAACAAAAGCAAAAACAGAAACGGAAAGATATAGAAAAGAATAAAATATTGCTTCCGCAGCAAAAATAGAGCGCACATAAGCACACATACACATGCATACATACATATGTATGTTTTAGAACAAAAACTAATTTTTTTAAAACTACACGTTTTACACATTGATTTTTGCAATTATGCTTTACCGAGTTTTATTAAAAATGTATTATATTATTATATAATTATTTAAATTTGTTTGTGTAATTATTTACATTTTTCATTAACAAAATCTTTACATATATAATTTTTTTGTTTTTATAAATATTCACGCAGTCAACATGGAACAGAAACAATGTTTTTCGCAAAGCTCACTGCTTCAGTTTTATAGCGCCCATATACTGAAATCTACAATTCCGTACGGGGTAAATAGCACAACTGATCGTACAGAAAGAAGCAGCTCGGCTGCTTAATAATTATTTCTACATGTAGGCAACGAGTAACCAGCAATCATCTAGCGATCTTACAACAACAATTGTGTGTGCTTTAATATCTTGCTCAAAGCAATGTCTGAGAGCGAATATGCCGGTTGTGGAAACTTTTGATGTAGCCAAAGAGAAAGAGCATACAGTACGCACAGTAGAACAAGAGTGATGAAAAGTTGAAGAAATTTGTATACCATATTAAAATTATATAAAAATAAATTCAACGGAGAGAGTTTTAGTAGAAATTTTTTTTAGGTTTCATCTACGGAGTAGGCCGGAATCAATGCAGCAGTGGAGAACATTTTTTTTAGTGTCATCGGAGATCAGGTATAACTAAAAGCATATTTAATTTTTTCTTCAAAAACTTAACTTATTATTCTTTAAAAATGTATAAACATTCCCTTAAGGTTTTAAAGAATCTTGATATACTAGTTAATTTTTAAATTCCCAACAACTGCCGGTTTAAGGCTATCACACTAGATGTGCATCTTAGAGAATCGTTAATTGCAGAATGTTTTCAATTAAATCTTGCTAGAAATTCTGCCAGATTCCTAATACATTCGTCCAAACACTAGTGACAGTTATTATTTCGAAAACCTTCTTACAACAATTTGACATATACCTTTGGAATATTGTGTACTAAGCTTTTAGCAACAACCCAGAAGATTAAGTTACTAAAAAAAACCTCAGACAGAAGAAAGAGTACATTAGGCACTTACTCACACTTAGGCACGGTATTCATAACGTTAGAGAAACCAGCTATGTAAGTTCTCGCTCGATATCAAAGATATTGTGTCTGTTTTCTATTCATAAAAAACTTTGCAAAGTTCCCCAATACCGCAAAAGCTTTAAAGCTTAATTCGCATCAATCAAATGCAGTATTAAAAAAAAAAGATTTCGTTCACTGATTGAATCTACTTTTATTTTAAAAATTTTGTAAAGTGATCAAATAAAGATAATTACGGGAAAAGCAAGCAAAACTTTAAAAGCACTTTTATAAAACATAATCACTCAAAAAGTTTCAGGACATTTTCATTGCTGACACAAATAATTGCAGATACTTTTCGCTAAGTACCAGATATTTACCAAAGATACCTTTAAAAATTAGCTAAATATTACACGTCACAGGTTTTGCCTATATCTTGTATGCAAATGTGCCACAGTGCAGCGGTCACCAACTTGCTTTCGTTATTCAAAGAGTGGTGGTGATATGTTGGGTGCAAACTTGGTACTGCAAAGACTCTTCAAATATAACTTCACATTCATGGGAAGTTGGCACCCAAGACATTTTCTAACGACGTCACTACGTTCAGAGAGTCACAGAGTCTATGACGGTTGACTTTTGTGTTGTTGTTGTTTGGGAGGAGGGTGTGTTCATGTCGGTACATATATACATAGGTATGTACATATGAGAGTAAAAAAGCAAAATTTTTAAGAAAATTGAAAACTGAAAAGCGTGAAGCAATTTTTTGGTAACTTTTTATTCTTATCAGTATTTTTTTGACAAGAAGTACGCTTCTAATTAGTTCTCACGAAATCGTGCCCAATTTCGTAAACCGAAAAAATGAATCTCCCTGTATACGAGGAATATGCAAGTAGAATGTGTGTACGTGTACAATATATCTGCGTACAAAATTCTCAAAAATGGACCAAAACTCCATATCATTAACTGGAAGCTGAATATTAAATATACATATGTATATGTATAAGTATAGATGATAATGCTTACATAAACTTCAAAGTCAATTTTGGGGATTTCCCGAATAATTTTAAAAACGATTTTTTTTTTAATATAAATTATCTATTTATTTTATAATATACTTATACTTGTAACTAGTGTGTGCCTAATTAGCACAATTAGTATCAAATAATGTCTCGGTTTAGTCCCTATAAAATTATACCAAAATAGTCACACAACTTTTCTTTTTGAAAGCTTTATTTGTATTTTATTTATGTACTATTTATGTATTTATTGTCAATTTCTTTTTTTTGATTTTCTGTTTAATTGCTGTTCATTTGAAGCGTTTAATTTGGTTGAAGTTTAGCAGTTTAACTGACAGCTGTCAAGTGTAGTTAGGTGCTTAGTGAAGAGAAAGTAACGAAATTTGACAAATAGAACTTGAGTGTGCTTTCAGCCATTTTTGCTTAACTATTTACCTATTAGCATATTTCAATGCTCAAATGGTTGTCAAGTGTCGCTAATAAAGTTTTGTGTAGTGGTATAGCAATAAATATAAAAAAAAAAATGAAATTAAAAAAATTAAAAGCATTACTATTTTAAAATTAAGTAAAATATAATATTTTCAACAAAAAATATGCTGTAAAAAGAATATACAAAATTTACCAAATCAAAGTTTGTGTGACACTGATTTTACAAATAATTAATTGAATTTAATTTCTTATTTTTTTCATTAAACTAATTAACTACTGAAATTTTTTCAAAATTTTTCCAAAAATCATAAATTTTTTTTTGTTATTTAACAATTGATTAACAACTGACAAATTTTTTTAATGATAATTTGTTTTTGTTTTTTGTCAAAATTCAAAAATTAAAAAAAATACTATACTTTAACTCATAAAAATTTTAACGAAAATAACTTTTTTTTTCAAAAGCATAACAATTTGTTAGACAATATTTTTCTTAGTCATAAAAAGTTTTAAGAAAATACTATTTTTCAAAAATTACTCATAACTATTTTTTTCCAAAATCATAATTTCGAAAGAAATTAAAAAAGTACCATAAAAATTTTGTATACATTTTTTTATATCTAAAATCATAAAAATACCTCAGAATTTATTTTTCAAAACTTTTCTTCGTGTCAGAAAATATTTTATTCAAACATAACAATTTCGATAATTTATATTTTTATAAAGATATAAAAAACTATAATAAAATAAGAAAAAAATAATTTATTTTTTACCAATTTTTACGAAATTTTTTTTCCAAAATCATAATTTCAAAAAAAATTTTTATTAATGCATAAAAATTTTTGGGAGATTTTTTTTTTTCAAAAATCAAGACGATTTATACGTAAGAAAAAGTATATTTTTTTTTAAATCATAAGCATTTTTATAAAAATATGTGTTTTTTTTAATTTTAAGAAAATATTTTTTTCAAAATCCTAATAATTTCGAAGAAAATCCTTTTTTAATTCAATTTAAAAATTTTAAGAATTTGTTTTTTTCTATAATAATAAAAATTCTTGAGATAAAAAAAATGCATATGTATGTAAACCCTCAGTTCGTTTAAATATTGATACAATGTGTACCATTATTAATGTTATTAATGTATTACTTATAACTATTTCTCACAATGCTGGCTTAGGTACCTAAAATAAATATCCATATATCGAGTTTTGTATGAATGACATACTTTTCTAGTATTTAAATACTCAACCATGCATTTGCCACAATGTACGTATAGATACCTGCATACACTCGCGTATATATAACATACATACACATAAACACACATATGCATACATATACATACATATACATATACTATTTATGTAAATTCATCCCACTTAAACAGCTTTTAATTCAACAAATCATTGTCGCCTAAAAAACTGCGTGGCCGAACGGTCGCTTTCCCAAATATGACAAGTGTTTTTGAAGTTTATGGTATATACCCTCTCTGCAAGAGTGAATGAAAAAAAAAAAACAAACGTTAACTGCGACAGTAATAGCCTTCACAGGTGTATTTTCTGTAGATTCTTATTTCGATTTTGATCGGTCGGTTTGAATGGCGGCTATGTCTATGCATGCTATAGTGGTCCGAACTGTACAACATGTTTGAAGTTTGTAGCGATGCTTTGGATAATAATATTACTCAACATCACGTACAGCTATTTTTGTCATTTTAGTAATTGGTGGTGGTTTGACCCCTTGACTACAATACAAAAAATTCGACGTGTTAGGAAATTTTACCAAAAAGTACACGTGCATAATTTCAGGTCGATATATTTTAAACACTTATACTATGACTAAACGACGTCTCCAACGTTAACTGATGAAAGTTTCCCTGGGATTGTTGATTTCGGTTGTTTTGTGGACCGAAGTTAAAGTGTAGTCTTTCCTTACGCTCAAACCGTAAAAGGAAACTTGAATAGCTACCAAAAATAGTTAGTAGAAATTGTGGTTTCATAATAAATAAAAAAAAGGTTAAAAATTAAGTCGACAAAAAATAATTTCGATGGGAGAGAGTTATTTTTAAATCCTACTTATATAACTATAAACAAATATATCATAAGTAATCTGACAAATTAAGTATACCCATTTTACGCGACTTAAAATTCACGGGTATTATTCATGTTATGACATTTGTTCTGCTTTCATTCGAACGTGAGCGAAACGCTTTCTCCGATTGACGATACGCATTACAACACGAGCTGTCAAAATACTCGATAGATAGTACTTATCCACTATGCATGCACTTAAACATATGTATTTACTACACATGTATCCACTAATAATACAAAGTGTATGAAAATATTGCTATAATATTTAATTGTAAATATTTTTATGCAAACAAAATTTTTGTTTGCTAGTCAATCAGTAGTCACTCCAAATGCTTTTTGCGATAAGCCTAGCTGATAACACTAGCCGTACAATAACAAAAATGTGTATATGAAAAGAAAAATAATAAAATTGCAGTAAATTATATTGTCTTAAAATTCTTTCATAGTGCTTACATACGAGTGAACTTTGCGATTATATTATATAAAAAAACTAATGCGAATATATTTATGTGCTGACAGTTTTGCGTATGCGACCAAGCAAATACGCGCTTTGAAAACGTAAATAAAAGATTTATAATAAAATCACAGCATTTGTTTAGCACGTGTTTTGTCGGGCGTCGAATTATTGTCTCCATATGCAAAATATTCAAGCATGGGCGTTGCGTTCGCGTTTAGAAAAATCGCTGTGTGGGTGGAATTTTTAGACGCAACACTTTAGTGGCGCTACTTGTTTACCGTTCGTACTATAAATACCTACAACAAGAGTGCTTGTTTATAAATTTTCCACTGTGATGTCTTATCAAAGTAGTTTTATTTTTAATTTGTCGAAAAAGAAAGTAACGTTTAACACCTCTTTATACCCAAAACAGGGTATATTAAGTTTGCTATGAAGTTTGTAACACCCAGCAGGAAGCGTCAAAGATTCTATAAAATATATACATAAATGATCAGCGTGAGAAGCTGAGTCGATTAAGTCATGCTCCTCTTTGTCTGTAAAATTACGAATTAGTTCTTTAGTTTTTGAGATATCTGCTTATTTGTCGCAACACTATAGCGTATATAAATCAAGTGTTTGTATGGAAAGCTTTTCATTTGACGAGATATCTTCACGAAATTTGGCATGGATTATTCTTTAAGGGAATAATGCAATCTTCGAAGAAATTGTATAGATCGGATGACTATAGCACATAGCTGCCATATTAACTGAACGATCGGAATAAAGTGCTTGCATGAAAAACTTCTTCATTTGACGTGATATTTTTACAAAATTTCGCGTGAATTATTGTCTAAGACAATGGCACAATTTCCGAAGAATGCTGCCATACAAAATGATCGTTGAAAATCAAGTTCTTGTAGGAATCCTTTGTATTTGTGAAGTGTATGATAACTTCGGTGCAAACGCAGTTGTTTTTTAAAATCAAAATTGTTGAGGCTTTAAATATCCGAATTAATTTAGTATAATAATAGTTTTAGATTATCAAAATTTATTCCAATGAGTGAGGTACTCCGATGGTGCTCGGAAACTATCTATCACACGTATTCGCTTGAAATGTAAACTTTAGGTTTAAAGTAATATTAGCTAGTACTACGTGAGATTTTTTGGTGTTTATTACAACTTTTTTTAAATACAATTTACTTCTCATTATTTCGGTAAAAAATTTAAAATTTATTTTACAAATCTAACATTTTGAGAACATACGTAGCCAGTGATAGATTAATATCTTGGATATAGTGATTTCGTAGATTGGCCCAGTAGACAAATTTTGGTATCAAAATGTCAAGCATTTTTTTTACTCATTAAATAATAAAAAATAAAGACTGAAAGTTAGAAATTTGATTACTATGATGATAAATTTGTAATGTCAGGCCTTTGGTGAGAGCTCCTGACTGGCCCACACTCTTAACTAACCTATAGTGTGGTAAGTAAGTTGGTATATATAACGGGAATATCAAAAACTGAAGTCCATATCATATTTGCTTATCTAAAACATAAATTAAGTCGATACTTCATTTTCAATTCGATTTCAGTAAAACTACATCAGCCTTTGGCGGCAGAAAATTAGGCAAAATTTGACGGAAATAGACATACTTTAAGATAAAGAATAAAATAGCTGTTTTGATTTAGTTGAGGTTAAACAAAAATTTAAATTGTAAACCCTGGAGTTAAACGGTCTGTTCTGAGAATGTACAGTTAGTTTCCACTTACTATTAAGGGGCGGTAAGATGTAGAGTAGGCACATAATGCTATGGAATTGTTTGCGTACGCATATCAGTCGCTCTGGTGAGCAGACAAATATATATATAAATATATATATAATTTTTCGCTTAGCGTGAAAATGACTGATATCGGTCCTTACCATCGCTAAAACGCCACACACCAACTGAAATAATTTCTTCCGCTACTGATGACTTCATACCGTACTTATACATATGTAGGTCAGAAGACGAAATATCTAAATGAAACTTAGTATACACGTTTCGTTCAAAATAATAAAATTCGTTTCGAAAGATTTGCGAAGTCGATCGATTTTTTCCACCGCCACCCCCTCGTGAGTCCATTAAAAATGCATTGAGAATGATGATAATAAAAATACAATTAATTTTTACGTGGGTGCCGGTAAAATATTTGGGCAATAACAACACATCAAGTTGTTGTTATTGAAATGTTTTTATATTAATATAAAATTCATAATTTAGGCAACGTGATGCGCAAAAAATCACAAACAAGTACAGAAATAGACGAGCGCATCTAAATATGTACTACATACGTAAGTCCATCAGAGCAAAAAAACAAAAAAAAAATTCAAACGAAAGTCATTGACAGAGTGATGATCGCGAGGTGTCAGCGCCAATGTGCGTATCAAAGCTATTGATAGAAAATGTGATAAGCATAGTTTTGACGGTCAAACAACCCAACACCTCCATGGAGCATAATATGGATCGGGTGGTTGCGAGTAGAATTAATGGTAATCCTTCGGGTGACTCGAGTGTAGCGAGTGGCGTCAAGCCAGCCAAGCGTTGAGTAAAAAATACTGGCTAATGACGGCGATCTACAAGTATGCTGTGTATTTTTTTGGTACCAGTGGTACTGGGCTTCCAGTCCTCTCTCCCACACTAAACCAACAGAATTTGCAATTGAAATTTCTAATTTACTAACAACAAGAAGTGGGGAGAAAATATATTTTACATGCGACTCCATTCACCATGATGTTGACTGAATAACAATTACCACACTTGGCAGTGTCCCTTTCTCCCCTTCAATGCATGCTAATCAATTTGGCAGCATTCGCTCGACGCTCTTGATAAGATGCAGTGACTTCTGATTTTTTATTCGCCCATGTGTATTTTCAATTTTATTTTCGAGTTGTATAAATTCGAGTTGTTATTGTTGGCATTGTGTTTTGCTACGAAAGCAATGACAATGGCATTGGATGGGGTGTGGCGTGGTGTGTTGGAGGTTGGGGTTTATGAGGTCAGCGCACCTCATTGGCATTTGTTTACAGAGTCATTATATAGTCAGCGACTTTGTTTTGCTTAAACAATCAAAAAATAACAAGAATAAAAAATAAAAAACAATAGAAAATGAAATCAAAAACAATTGAAAGATAGCGGTGTGTTTAAAGATTATGTTTGCTACTTTTTGCTGGCACTGTTCTTAAAATTGATTTTATATGAAATTTTCAAAAACAAAACTATGAGAGAAATTTTTTTCGAAAACTCACTAAAAACATATGTTTTATTTCTACATACCCATATATACATATATATATTGTATATTACGTATTTACTCATGCTTATATTTATTTACTATTTACAAAAGTATATACAACAATAATATTAAAAAATCGTCCAAAATAAAGGAAAAGGTATCTCAGAAGAATTCTTTATGATCAGCTACTCTCAGTACTCCGCTCCCTTATATACAGAAGTATATAGTATAAGTGTAGTACTCACAAAAGTACAATGAGCGAAATAATTTATGCTCAAGCATTACATAGATAGAGTATGTAGAAGAGTGCTCGCTAAAAAAAGTTCAAATAAGTTCATTATTTGTTGCTAATGGAAGTATCAACAATTGACAGAAAAAAATTCCACTACGTATACATTACTTGTATACATTATATAATATTTAAGGTGTCAATAGAACTCAGTACCGCTGATTATCACTTTATTTCGTACATTCTTTTGAGACTTGAAAGCAGAAAAAGGCCGGTGGTGGTTAGAAACAGAGATAACGATAGATGTGGAACCAAGGAAATCGGATTCATTCACGTTTTAAATCTTTAGTCTAGGTACCTATGGATTTAGTGGCGATCTCCCATAGAAACTAATTTAGATAATGTGTAATACGTAATACCCTCTCCTAAGTTCACAAATATGGTAAGAGCTACTGGAAAGTTACCAACAATGAAGCTGTTGATATTATTAATAATTGTTGTTGAATTATCAAAAATATCTACATATGTATGTATATACATACCTATATCTAGTATAAGTGTAAGCATTGATTTGGAAGAAATGTGCGTCAAGGGAGCTATTTTTAGACGCGAGTAATCTATACTGTTAAAATTTCCGGCGATAAGTAATTATTTTTAAAAAGGTGTTTTTGTGTAAATACAATTAAATCGTTCTTTATTAAAGAGAAAAACAAAACCAAAATTTGTCAACATATTTTTAAGTCGCTCACTAATGAGACTTTTTCACATTTCGACTAATTAGGATCCACTAGTACTAAAACCTAACCTAACCTAGAATGTTGATTGTAAGTGCCTATGTATATTTAAGACTGGAAATCAAAAACTAAAGTTCAATTTATCTTTGGTGTTTCAGAAAATAAATTATTATTCGATACTTTACACTTGATTTGTTATCGGAGAGTCTCATAAGACCCAGACTGACACAAATCACATTTTCACGTATTCTAAACAACAAGCATGCAAATTTTCTATACATTTGTCATTAGCTGGGGCGGTCTTCAATGCCTTCAGCGAATTTTGTTTTTTTGTTTGGTTTCGGCTCATTTTTATAGCGACATTCGCTAGAATGTTGCACAGTCTCGACGTCATATCGAAAATATGTGCCACTTTATCATTTCTCGACTGGGCAGATCATAGTCTTAAGAAGACACTTGTAATCGAAAAGCTGTCCGAAGAGACCTTATAGCTATTTTTCGAACCATCTCAATTCTTTGTACAAATATTGTAGTTTACAGAACACGTCGATATGAATGAAACTTTGGCATTAAATTCTGTTGTCTGTCCGCTTAGTACAGAAAATATCTCTACTATACTCTGCCGTGAACTAATAGACATATATTATATATAGGACCATAAAAAGAGTGATCGAGCACTATAAAAATAATTTATCTCAGGAATTCTCTTAAAAGACCTGGCCGAGGAGAGGAATTTAAAACTAGGTTTCAAACATATAGTCTTATATTTCAGACCACCATATATTTCAGATACTATTATAAAATATTGATTTTGTCGTTGAATAGTTCCCAGAATTCAAAGAATTATTAGTCCCGATAATTAATTGGATTGAACCAAAAAAGCGTCGGTTAGGCCTATTTTATATTTCATATGCATAAACCGGGACTTAAAATGTTTTACTTATAAGTAGGAACCTTACTTGTTCGAACCTTACCTCTGAGAATCTTACTCGTTAGTTTGGATCAAAATTAAACTTACCTATTACTGGCTTTGCGGTAGTATTTCTTTTCCGTTGACCGTGGCGTCATAAGGTCAACAGCGTTGTCAATTTCATCCGCCATTGGCTGTAAAATGAAGGAAAGGTATTTTTTATTGGAAACAATTTATTTAATATGGAATTTGGTATTCAAAATTAGCAAAAGTAACTACAAATATTTTAAAATAAGGTTGAAAAAGATACGGACAAATTAAAGTGACTTCTGAGTCACCACGAAAAGAGACTGGAGGTAGCCAATATTGAGGTTAGAAAAAGATGTAATAAAAAACTAAAATGAACCGAAATCATAAAACTGGAACAACGAACGCAATCAAGCTGCCGCATATGACCCAAAGCCAGACTAGATAAGGACCCAAATGCGAAGGAGGCTGGGCAACAGTGCACCCACAATGCAAGCAATCATACTTCTATGTCACGCTGCGGATGGCAAATACTGTTGTATTCGTAATTCGTAGTTTCCTTTGTTTCCTTTGGTCGCTTTGAATATTGCCTTGCTGAGATTGCTAGTTGGTGGCAAACAAAGCGACACTGCAAGTTCCAAATTGGAACTTCCAATGAAGCCAACAGCGTGCAGCGCAGTGTGATGGAGTGCACTGTGCGCAATGTGCAACATGCGGGACGTGGCATACAAGTATATACAGAGCTCGTGTTGCGAGTTATTTTAAAATGTTCGTATAAATGTATGTATGTATGTATGTCAATGGGAGTGGTAACGTGACACAATGAGGACGCATATAAACTAACTGTGCCAGTTGGAGTATGAAATTGAAATTTTCAGTTATATTTTTAAGTTAACTGTCGCTGGTGGAATTGTTTTAGTTTTCGTATGCGAAATTTGTTACAGAAAAATATGAGTTTTATTTTGGACGAGCTTTTCCTCTAATTTATTATCGCCTCCATTGTTATTAGTGGCTATTCATTTCAAAAGTTAAAATAGTGATACAGGAGTACGCATTCCGGAAACATCGTCGAACCAATGCTTAACGCTAAATTTGCCGACTCCACTGAATCAGACTTATTGATCATAGCAGAGAGGGTTGCCTATTAGTAGTTGATGTAGCAGCTGAGGGTTTTTCTGTTTTGTGAAGCTTAGAGAAAACCTTGCCTTCCAGCAGCGTCTGGGAGTGTCAGTTGATTTCATGAGCTGTGTTAGTTATATATTGTTGATGAACAGTTGCGGTTATTTTTTACAAGAAAGCAGTTGTTTTAATGGAAGAAGTCTGGAAAGTAGGGATACTAGAGATTATCGACTAGGCGGATCGTAAACGTAAAGCGATTCTCTCAACAGATTACATGGCAGACGATTTCAAACCTCGTGGAAGAATAGTGTAGAAGAGGTTGTCCACCCTATGGGTATGGAAATTGACTCGGCGATGTCAGGAAAAGTGAGTTTTGGATCAGCGTTTGATGGATCCGTTATTTGTTCAAAAGAGTTTGGAAAATGGAAATGCGGGACTGGCGTTTTTGAAAAAAATTATTTTTTTTGGATAAAGATCTTAAAAATTAATCTCTTAGTCTCCGAGTAATATTTTAACTACTATAGCAACGTAATTAATGATGATTGGACGCATTAGTGGTGAGATTATTATATTATATAAACAATTGAATTTTACGATTTATGAGATTTTTTGAGACATCGTTTTTAAGTTTTGCATACATCTTTTTCCCAAAAATCTGCTCAGTTGCCGAAATCACCGTTATCGGACCGCTGTGGCAAATAGCTGCCATATATACTGAACTATTTTCTATTGTAATACTGCTATTGTTGAAGCGACAGAAACTGTCTGTACACCAGAGAAGGTCAATAGACATAAAGTAAAAGCACACCTTCTTATACGCACTGATTTCTTGGAACAAATGCGCTTATTCTGCGAAAATTTCAGAAAACAAAGTTTGTACTTAAACAGTCATTGACTTTGTCAACTGACCTCGTGGACTTTAAATTGCAACGTAGCTTTTTAGAACTTTAGCTAACTTTTTCTCTTACTTCACAATAAAATTTAAATTGCATGAATACATTAACCAACATTAAAAAGCAATAAGAATAAAGTGAAAGGAAAACAAAAGGAATAGAGAAATTTTAAAAATATTTTCTAACGAGCCAAAAGCAGAAAAAACAAGGAAAGCAACAACACTACAAAGTAGAATGGCCCAACTAAATCGCCAAAAAGTGAATACTTACCAATGTAGCTGCATTGACGGTCGACGATTGCTCGAAACTAGACATTTTCGTTTTGTACGCTTGGAGTCGCTGAAAACTACCGGTGGCTGCTGCAATGGATCGCGCCTGACGGAGTGCTGCAGTTAATGACTTTCTTATAGACACTTTGCTTGTTGCGCTCAAAGCTTGCACACTGCGCTTGTTGTCTTTTTATATTATTGTTGTTGTTGTTTGTGTGTAAAAATGCGCTTATCAGCAAATCTTGAGAAATGTTTATCAATAAGCTCTTTTCTTGTTCGCTTTTATTTGCAATTTGCAAAGTTTCGGCGTGTCTGCAATTTTAATGAGCTGGTAAATTGTGTGGAACTAAAATTTTGCGAATTCTGCGCAAACCCAAAAGCAGAGGAGAGTAGAATATATAAATTGCAGTCAATTAAAAAATTTAGTTTGGACAGTTGCAGAACATTTACGGTCTAAAAAGTGTGGTTGTGTATTTTGTTGTGTGTGAATGTGTACAAAAATAAGCTCCTCTGCACCGTTAGACAGCAAAAGCAGCTTGAGTAAACTTGTTTGTTTTTGATTTTGTAAGCAATATATATTTACATGTGTATTGCTATTTACATTTGTGTTATTGCAGCGTAAACTTGAAAGCTATGCACTTCAAATGCAACTTTTTAGCGTTCAGCCTGAATGTATGCTAACAATTTTGTAGGCAAGTATGGCACAGGGTGTTGATTGCTGTTTGGTTATTAAGCAGTTAATTTCTATATGTTTTTAATGGCTCAGATGCATATAGTAGTTATACATAAGTATATACATATGCATACATATGTGGTAGAGTGTGTATGTGAATTTTACTTATTTTTACAAATTATGCAAAATTGGTTAAAAAAGCTTCACTTTTTTTATTTTAAATACAAAAAATCATACATATTAAAACATCTTACTTCAAATAGTTAGACCTAAAAAAATAAATATAAGGAATTTCAATTAACGAGCGTGGATATTAGGGTGGTGTTTAAAACTCACAAACAATAAAAATTTAAAAAAAATTTAAATATACACAATAATCAATGCTACTATGATCAAAAATATGTGTTATAAATTTTATACCTTTCTTGTGGGTTTAAACTTTTCACCCAATTTTTAAATATAATATGTATCTACATATGTGTCTGTGGCCATAGTCGCATAGAATAATATGAAGAGCTTAACAGAGCGACGACCGGTAGAGCTAAGCAGATTCGTTCAGATAGATTTGAGATTTGATATTGGAAAATCAAGGAACTTCAGGTTTTAGTCGATATTATAGCAAAGCCCCTTAAATACACTAGTACAAAAATTGCATTTTCCACGGAAATTGGAATGGGATAGAGGTTTGGATTCAGAATAATCTATCGGAAGAGAGTAGTGATTTACAAAGTGGATAGACTCAAATAATAATTTACTATGTAGAAATTTAATCAAATACCACTCTGTACAAAATTCACTGGAGACTTACATACATGTATGTACATATGACTACAACACAAATAATATAAGTTTTTAAATATATATGTAAATGAAATATCAATTTACTTTCTTACTTAATAAGTGTTTTATAAATAGAAAGTTATATGGTATATTATGGCTAATTTTCTGTAATTTCTAGCACTATGCGCGCATATGTACATACACATATACGTTATATTATATATATATATTGATGGAATAATTTCCTGCCACTTCCAGCGATTACGAAAACACAAAAACACCTTAATGAAGCAATCCATAGATAAATTCAGGCACATGTAAGTAGCACATACGCCACTGCGCACATGTTTGTATATACAATATGTACATACATTTGTATGACTTCACTAAACAAACTAAATTAACATATTCAACTACAATACATACATAAGTACATGTTTGTATGGACAAGCACATAATCAGCTAAATTAGAATACTAAAATTAGAAATTGTGGAAAAGCGTGGAAAAACCCCGGAGAAGAACTGAAGGTGAGCCCAAAAATAAGAGGATACTACGCGCTACACAAACACGCTGAAATCACAGCAATAAAATTTGATACAAACAAAGAAGGAAGACGTGGACAGCATGGATATTTTCATATCTTCCAAGCGCTCGCACACAAAGAGGCACATATGATGCTTAGATACATACATACATAGATATGTATCTTCGCGAAAAATTGAGGATGGGGGGTCATTATGTGCGCAGCAGTTGAGCAACGGCGTAGCAGGTTGCGTCAAAATATGGAAAACTCAAAATTATTCAGACGCATAAATGTCAAATGGAAAAATTACGAAACTTTTTTTCACGGTGATAAGGTTTATAAATACGATTTACGAAGTAAATATGTGCTATCTATATTAGTACGTACTAGGTTTGTAAGTGCATATGTATGTAATGTGTTAGTGGCTTGTGTACGATGTGATTAGCGTTTATGGTTGTGTACCTTTCTTGTGTAAGCAGTTGTGGCGGCAGAAAGGCGTTGCGCTTTCTTAGTTAAATGCCGCAGCGAGCAAAAAAGCCGCATAAATCAGTTGGAACAATTTTTCTTGTTAACGCTTTTTGTGGGCGACCTTAATTTCCGCACGCAATTGAATGATGACGCACAGATTTTTGTAGACCAAGTTGATTTCTTTCGATATGAACACACTTCCAGAGCGGCGTGGACGCGGTGCGTTGCACAACTTGCGTAATTTCTGCGCTTTCTCACACACAAAAAACTGAACAAATTTACGGCTGAAAATTTTCACTGGAGCAAACGTTCGCCGCCACACTTTCCTTGAACACCCGCACAACTCTTTAACAAAATTCGCGCAAATTTAAGTTCTTTTCCTCTTTTTAATTATGCTCACAATTATTTATGCACAGAAAGCGTTTTAGAAAGCACAGAAATGTAGTTAAAACAATTTGCAATTTGTTGGCAAATGCAATATTCCTACCACTCAGCGATTTATCCAATTGATTCTTTGGCTTTTCACTTGTGTTCTTTGCGTTTGCACAATTTGACATTTGCGGCGCAGTCGCAGTAATCAGACGTCAGAACTCAGCTGTTTTTTGTTGTTCGTGAAAGAAATGTAGCGAAAAGTGCATGATGCGAATTGAAATGAAATTGTGATAATAACAAAAATTCAAAAGGCAAAAACAAAACAAAAGTAGCTACGCCAGCCGGCTGTACAAGCAAACACAAAACAAAAACACAAGCCGCATTACAAGTAAAACAATAACAACACAAATCAGTGTGTCAGAACTTGTTTGTAAACAAAATACTTATGTCACGAAAGCTTCAAGCGAAGTATGCACCCGGTAGGAAAAGGAAACATGTGTTAACCTTTTTAGTGATATAAATCATTTACATACATATATGTAAATCGGATATAAATATGGTATATATGTATATAAATTTTCATACGCTTAAATTGGTACAAATTATTTAATATTAATCATTCTTGTAATAATTTTTAATAAGATTTCCGATAAAATCAGAACTCAGTCGAACGGGGTTAGAGGTGAGTTATCTCTACATGTTTTTTGCTATAAGAAATGAGGAGTCAAATATCGTCGGAAGAAACCGATTTTATCTGTCCAAGTTTACTTATCTGAAGTCGAAAATTCAGTAAGTTGCGGCTACAATTGTACATCGCTTGCAGAATAAGGGAAGCCTAATGAAATGAAATCAAGAACGAACATTAGCTTCGGTTGCATCGAAGCTATAATACCCTTTGCAAATATAAAAGTTTCCAAACAAGAACTTAATTTTGATCGTTGAAATTGTATGTATGACAGCTTTATGCTATAGTGGTCCGTGATTGGTGGTTCCGCTAAATTAGTAGCTTCTTGGAAAGAAAATGGCGGATGTAGAATTTTAAATCGATATCACAAAAACTGAGGGACTAGTTTGCTAGACGGACAGACGGACATGGCTACATCTAGTCAGTTCGTTAAGCCGATCATTTATATCTGCTATATATTTTATGAGGCCTCCGACGTTTCATTACTTATTGTAGCCTATGTAGGGTATAATTAGTTTGCCATGAAGGTGAGATAACCCTTTAAGCATAGAGCTTTAGTGAAAGATATGCCTGATTTAATAAGAGTTCTGCTGAGAGATATGAGCAAAGCTTGTAATTATTTAAATAAAATCCTGGTTCTATTTCTTCAAATTTCCAAAATTTTCAAAAATATTTAAACTATATTGGAGCCCAAACTATAACTTATGGTAACTTTCGTGTGGCTTCTGAACTAACTTTGATAAGAAATATTTTCAAATTTCTCAGTTTTTAAATTAGGTCTTCGAAACTATGTATGTTTGAGAAACAAATTCAATATTAAAATGTATAGATGAGCACTCCCGTCATTTGTATACCCAAGTTCAGCATGTGATTTAAGGACTTAAGGAATATGCCAATTGGACTTAACGTACGAAGTGGGAAACTCTAATACGAGTTATTTATTTTAAGCGTACAAGGTAAAGCTTTTACTTTTACCGTTCCACTACAATCGGGTCTACGTAGCCGGAACGGACGCGGATTCTACAATCAACAGGTCTTACTTTTACAATGTTACCGAAATGTGTTTACAAAACAGCCATCATTTCATATAACAATAATATTTAACTCAAGAAGTTTTAGTCACTTACATAGGTGTTAAGTTTGCTTCAGGTCAAATAATCATTTCATCTACACATATTAACTAACTTTATATTTGGGCCATATGTGGAATTTTTTGATAATGCTGATATCAGATCCATTATATATTTACATAAATACATATTCTAGACAATGGTCGGAATCGAAGTTGCGACTCCTTCATGTTTTCATCTGACTCCGGACAACTTTTAGTTTCGCTTTAATTTCAGCTCTGTTCAACACTTTATTCGGATCAGTCTGTTATCCGAAAATATACAATTTTGGTCCTGAAGTGGAACGTATTCCATGTCTTATCACTCGTTTTTTCGGTTTGAGATTTTCTGCGACATTTTAGGTACGAACTCCTTAATGCTATTTAGAGTTTTACTCCGACCGGTTCTCTCCTTTATGAGTAGCTTCACATAAAAATAAACCACCACTTATGCTCCACCTGTCTAGCTATATTTAGTTTCAAACTTATTATTAAATTTCTGGGTAATTTATCTTAATTGACAGCTTCAATTTCATGAAACGCTCTGAAAAATGCTTTTAACGCATTCGACTACCACTTAAAAGCCCACTTAAATGAATTACCACATTCCGTGGCTGTGTGAACCGTAAGAATTCACGTAGAAAATAAAATTAAAACATAAATAAGAAGCTATAAAACACTTAATTTTATGACACCGGAGACCGGAGTCGGAGTGACTGCTTCCCATGGCGGGGAGGCGGGGAGCAGGCGTGTCGCGCACTTAAGACGCCCCATTTAAATCAACGCTTAACAGCAATTTGTCCAACTGAACTGCCTTAGTTTTTTTTTTGTTGTCGCCATTTGTTATTGTTGTTGTTATACTTGTTAGCGTATACGCAATTTACCTGTAATTAAAGTATTTATTGCGCTACTTAAGTATTTTCAGAAGCGGAGCTAAGGAAGTTTCAACTCCAAATTGAAGAAGAGATGCGGAGTGTGAGAGTGATGGAGGAAGAAGAATTTTATACAAGAAACTAAAAATAGCAACGCTGCGCGTATAAAGTTGCAATTTAAGTTTTTTGTTTGCCTCTTTTGTTCATAATTTTTAACTTTTTAATTGCTTTCGTGTACAGTTAGCAAATAATTTCTTGGGTTTTGATTTCTTTTGCATCGGTTTTCTCTTGGCCTCTGCTAGCCAAAGTTGAACTTCTATAAAAGCAGCAGAGAGGCTCAAGATGCTACTGCGCCCACGCCCACCTAGCCTAAGTAACAGCAGTAACAACAACAACAAAAAGTATAATAGCAGCAACAATAATGAAATTATAACAACAACTACAATAAAAATGTAAAAAGTGTAAATTCAACATTAATAACAGTACATTTACAACAACAACAAAAATTACAAACACCACAAAAAATTGCAATAACGTTGAAATCACAACAATAATATAATTACAACAACAACATGGAAAGCACAACAACAATAATAACAACAACAGCAACATTTTTACACATCAATTGCAACAACAACAAAAATTACAAAAACTACAACAACATTGCAACAATGATGAAATACATTCAACCACAAATAATTACAACAAAAACGACATTGGAATTACAACAACAGCAATAACATATGCAGTTACACAAAAATTGCAACAACATTACAACAATGATAAAATTACAATACTTTAACCACAAATAATTAAAACAACTACAATAACGAAATTACAACAACAACAATTATAATAACAACAACATTAATGCAACAATAGTGGCAGTAGCAGTACTTCGTTAAAAACTTTTGACTTGCAACATTATTTTTCGACCGCCTCTTCGGCTGTCGGCGTCCAGCGCGATTTCAATACAACAAGCAAACGCTATGGTATATATGTATGTACAATGTATGTAGGTATGTATATCTTATGTATATAAATCTGTTTACATTAAATTGTCTAAAATCAAATTAATATCCGCAATCGTCTTGACAAGCAGACAGACACGACTATGCTGCCATAAATTGCATACACACATACACATCCACACATGCACATCCATTGTGCTTCAATTTGTATGAACACTGGCCCAACATATCCATAAATAAATGCTAATAATACATATCAACATACTTATATAACTGCTACATAATCGGATTGCTGCTGCTCGTTAAGCATTGTAGTTTATATTAGCCCAAACATTTATTCAAAGCCGCAAAGGTGTGTCCGCCTAATACCTTTAATAAATACAACGTGTCTAACTACCTACATACATACAGATAAACATAGAATTCACCGATTTAATTTTGATTTCACATTTAGACAGACTGTGGAGGCTTTTCGAATAAATACGCGCACAAGCCCCTTTTGTAGTTGCTGGGAAAATATTGTGGGCAACAACGAAATGCCACGAGAATTTTGCAAAATTTCCATTGTTAAGCACAGGTGGGGTTCATAGTGTTGTCTAATGCCAATGTCAGTGCTTTAATAGAGACTTACAGGGCGAGCAAGAATGTCTGACACGCCCAATGCTGATTTGACTTAAGTTTTTTTAAAGTGTTTGAAATATAAGTAGGTATATAAATACAGATGAACTACATGCATACATATCTACATACTCGTACATATATAAGCTGATGCTATCTACTTGTATAACCCTTACCATTGAGGCATTCTTTATCACTTAAACGTTCTGTAGAGTTGGAAAAAGGGCCGAGGCGTATTTCTCAAATACCAAAAAAATCAAAAGATTTTTAACAAAGCACGCGAAAACTCATAAAAGATTTCAACTGGTCATAGCTTGGAAGTATTAAAAGAATTACTGTTTATTGAACACAACGTAATTAAGTTTTGGAGCGAAAGCTTGTCATCAACCCATTCCATTTCATATGCTGATTGGAGGAACTGTAGAGCAACCAAAAATGATAGAGACAAGATTGCAACACACTACGACATAGAAGAAGAAGAAATGTCAAACTTTCACAGTAATTATAAACAAGAGCATCCCCTATTGTCTTCCATGACGTCATGCACATTTCTGCAAAAAGTTATTTAGCTACAATGTTGCAAACGTCATGAGAAACGGACTTGAAACGACAAAGACTCTTAGACTGTACTGGCTTACGAGACCAAAGCTGCTCATTATTAGATGTCAACTCCAAATAACAAGAAGATATTTCTTAAGAATATAAAATTATTTCTTAACAGAGCATATCCAAAAGAGAACATATTTGGACTGACCGTCGAACCTAAGTAGTGTGGACGGTTCCTCACCTCCGCCGACTTAGGCTACAACTAAAGTATAAACATAGCATTTTGAAAAATCTTTCAATAGATTCAGTTCTTTAAAATGACACTTCTGTTTTACAGGTATAAAACCCAGGATTATACTTATCTAAAGTTTAAATTCTCAGTGGGTGCTTACCAGTCAACTTGGGTCCGAAAATATTTTATAATATTTTTCGAATTGGGCCTTCAGCGAGTTATTACACTTCCTTGTCCACATTTGGATTTGTATTGTTCCCTTAAATGTCTAAAAATCGGCTGGTCCATAAGACAGAAATCTAATACGAACAGATTCCTTCTTCAACTCAATGGTTTCATAAACGCTTCAGATTTCGGTTTGATGGAATCCGGTACGGCTAATTGACTTCAAGTTCTTCGTCATTTACGACGAAACATTGGGAACCGTAGAAGATATCACTTCTGAACCGGCTGAAGGCGGACATTCGCTAAAGTTATGTTCCAGCATCTCATTATCCTCCACGCCTGCTTTGTATTCCGTTGAATTTGTTTTACGATATTTTTGAAGCTGGGATCTTAAAGAATGGTGCCCTGTGCGCACGCTTACAATGATACTTAGGTCCCTCTTACCTAAGAGTAGAGGTTTTCTGGTCATTCCACCATCAACACTACCCCAAAACGCTAGCTTTATGGTATGCCCTGTGTTGTTGTTAGACTAGAGTTGTTCCTCCAAAGTTCATTGCTTCAAGCAACTCTTAAAGAAGCTGAATGGTTTAGGGCAGCTTAGAAGAAAGGATATCTCTGAGTGGGTCAACTCATCTGACTTTTCGTTTTCTTCTATTTCTATATGATTGGGTACACAACTGATTTTTACCGAGTTTTTTACTGAGAGTCCAATTAGCAGGGCGACTTAGGCACTACGGATAGTTTTAACCTTTTATAACAGAGGTCAGCTATGGCGTAGTTAGATTTATCCTTGATAGTTAAGGTTCATACCACATATTTAAGAGGTAAAATTCAGTAGTAAAGAGTAGTGATTAGTAGTATATATTTTCGCGCGTCGCTCCGCAAGGTAAAATCCACCTTTTTATCGAGAAATACTATGTACGAAATTACGCTGTTTCCAAAAGAGGTCGAAGGAGTGGAATGCAGCAGCTTAAGTAAATGTGAATGCCCTTTTATATAATTAAATCAAGCCTGTCTGAGGATTAATGTCGAACTCAGGAGAAAAAGCACGTGACATGACAGCCTCATTAGTATATGACACCGTTTGGAACATGAACACAGCGAAAATCGGCGAAAAAAATTCGAATGTTATCGTCATTAATCATGTATTGTTAAAACAAGCAATTAATCTCCATTATAACTGCATGTCAATAAATTTAAGCGCTCAACTTGTGTGATTCACTTATCAGAGCGATTAAGAGATAGAGGGGGCGCTCCGACAGTGTTGATGGTATGCATGGAACGATGGCTGCATAGAGCAATGCGAAGATGAATGATTGTGCATGTGTGAAGGCATGCGTGCAACAATAATTCGAGTGACACAAAGGGCGCTCGTCGTAAAATGAATTACTGCAGTGTGGCATGCAACGCGCGCACCACACGCAGCCTGCTGCCTACTTGCAGTTAATCAGCGATTGTCAGTTCAATTCTGAAAAATTTCGCATAAAAGCTGCAATTAATTTAAGCATTCAACGGCGTTTCGTGCTTTTCAGAGCGCCACGGGCAACAATAAACTGGAAAATCATTAGCCCCCGGATTTGGACGTCGCAGTCCGTTCGACGTGGCTAGCATGCGGCCCACAGGCAGTCACAGCTGGTTGAGGTCTTAATCAAAGTCATAAAGTGCGTACGCATTAACCGCAGCGTGAAATATGCCGCGCGGCCGCAGCCTTCGCCACAAATACAGTCGCCGCGTTACAGCGGCAGGCGCGTCGAAATTGAGTTGTGAACATGCGCTTGAGTTGTGGCGCGCGTGGAAACAATTCCGGCTTACATAAGCGCGTTTTTGCTGAATCCATACATACAAACAGCTCTCTGTAAAAAATCCATACATACAAACAGCCCTCCACGGCTACCTGCATGCATATGCAACAATTTCGGTGGAAAACTTTTGTGCGCTTCTAGCGTGTGTCATGTGGCAAATTATCGTTGGGTACGCACGCCACGTCACGTAACGCCACCAGAAAGTGCGCATATCGAAAATTTCATAATTTTATGCCATAATTGAAATACTTGTATATGCCGGCGGCTATACGAAGGTGACCAACAGTTCGGTTCAGTAATTCGTGCCACTTTAACCACTAGGTATTTGTTGTAATTGTTGGTTGTGCCGAGCGCTGTACTGCCTACTTACATAATTGCATATATTGCCTCCGGTGAGGAAACATTTAAATTTATTATTATTAATTGTTTTAAAAATGTTGAGAAACTTTGGAAGCTTCCTTTTAATATTAAAGCGAAAGCGCATTGCTGAATGTATGTAAAGTCTTTAATACTTTTTATGCCAAGGAATAAGCGATATTATTGCGCAAAATGATGGTGTAGCATCTTTAATGCTCATGGCTTAGATAATTTGGGCAAAATCGTAATTATATGAAAAAATTTATTTTTAACAAAGACAGCTTTTCGTAAAGGTCCCGCAAGACGCTGTTACAAAATAAACACAACAAAATAGTCATCACTCAATTGCTTTATCCTGTTGTTTGCTGCCTTGTGATTGTTTCATGTTTCCGCAACTCTACTTTTCACTCCGAAGAACGCGGCTTGAGTTGTTCGAGAGCATAAAAAACAAATTCTATCGAGAAGAATTGTAGTTTGTGTAGGTTTACGCTAGTGGAAAATTGTGATTCCTTAAGGTCCGGGTCGAATTTAAGATGGTAGTTATATAGTAATATTGAAAATTTTTAACTGATGATAATATGATCAGAACAAAAATATTGTGAAATTGGTTGTGTCTTATAATCTGTAAACTTTCTGGAACTACCCACTATGGGAAAATGCTGCTGATGCCAAACAAAATTTCGCTAAGTATTATGCGGAAACTTCGCCCGAAAACCATTAGATAATGATTTCCTAAATTCCGCAAAACACATATGAGAACCTTAAATGCGAGACTAGATGCAGCGGACGTCCACAAAACGCTATTACGGACAAAAATATCTGATACCCTAAATATAGCTGAGGAATGTGTTGCAAATATTGTTCATGCGGAACATGTGTTTGGACCTTTGCAATAGTCTTAGTAAACCCGAATTTATAGGTCGATATCGAACAATCGATGATACGAAGTCCAGTCTGTCTGACAAAAGAAAATTCTTCAAGAGAGACTATTATATGGGAACTTTTCAAGAATGAAATCTTAAAAACACGGTACCAACTGGAGAAGAACAAAGTTTTGAGCTGGTCCCTTGTGACTTTTTCCTTTTCTCAGTCTTCAAGAGAATGCTTGTTGGAAAGAAATTTATCGCCCTTTTGAAATCAAATAGAATGTTAAAAAAGTCACCTATATACACGGGTCCATACTAAGTTTTAATTAGACTATTCGAACAATTGTATTTGAGGAATCTCCTCTAATGGCTGTGTTCTTTCTTCACTCGTTCTTTTAAAGCTGGGACCTTATCTCTTCTCAATGAAGTACATTTTTGAAGCCTCTATTCAGATATTCATTCTAGAATTGGTTCCAGAAATATATCCTATTTCTATATTTTATTCTCTAATCGCGTGGAAATCAATCGTTCTTTAATACATCACAAACCTACGTGATTTTAACGACCTAGCATTATAAAAAGTCTTTTTCTTTTTTCTTCGTTCAAAATTTTTCTTTTTACACTTTTCTATGCCAGTTTTTCATCTTACAATATATCAGTTGAATATTTGTAAAGTTTTACTATCGCATTCTTTGTGTACTTTTTGTTTTTATTACATACCCTACTCCATTTCATCTCACCATCTCTATCTCACTCTATATCATCACTACCTATCCTGAAACGCTTTCACTATGGCACTATGGCATTATCTTTGATTATATTTCTATTATGTATCCTTCTCCAGTTTAACCTAATCTAGCTTATTTCTGTCTTTTATAATTTTCAAAGTGCATTTGCTGTGAAGCCTCTACACTGGATAAACTGTTCCAAGAAAGCAACCTCATTGCACACGCCAAAACACACGCCGCCGAGTGCATCAATTTATTTAAGCATACTTTTGTGCGCGCAGCGTTGTAAATATTTATACGCCATTTCCTCACCAGTTTTTTGAGTGCAACCATAATAATGTTCTAACTTTATTCTAACTTTGTGCTACTCTGTGCAACCGAGCAACATTTTATGAGTATGTTAACAGATAGAAAGCGATGAGCAAGCACAACAACAACATAAATAGCTGTGCAGAAATGTGGCAATAATGGTGTGTGTGTGTTGCGCGCTTTGCTGCAAAGTTGAAGACAGTTAACGCACCACGTCGACGCTTGGTCCTGGGAGAGCATGTGAGCGCGCGTCTAAGAGCATAAACATAAACAACACTTGCACAAATAGGCGCCAGCGGCTTCGAAACGGCATAGCGGTGCATAGCGATCTAAGCAAAAGAATATGCTCGTAGATAAACTCGTGCAAAAAAAAGCAAAGCAAGGAGTCACGAAGCGTGCGTGGCTTGCGGTGCATATTATTGTGTAACTGCATGCCTGTGTGGGTGTATATGTGAAGGTATATATGCACGTAAAGATATTGGAAAACGGAGGCGCAACAATGCTAACTGAAAAAAGAGCAAAATAAGTAAAAATAATAAAAAAATTAGAAAAAAAAGTTACGTATACGCAGTAGCAGCCGCATTGCACCGCTTTCCGCTTGAATGCCGACGGGATTGCTCCACCAGCGCGACTGGGGTTTATGCGCAGCATTTTGGTAATAGACTGAATGGCATTCGAATGCACTAACGGTAAATGCGTTTGCTGACGGGGAAGTGGAGAGAAGACAGTTGCCTTACGTTGCGTTTGTGCACGCGCTCTTTCGTGCGGAAATTGTGTGTGCATGAGTCAAAGTAAATCAATAATGGAGTGCAGAAAAAAATAGAGAGTACAACAATAAGAAAAAAAGTGCAGCGGTAAAAAACGATAAATAGTGTACTACATCATCACAGCAAGTGCTGAAACTCGATGCTAAGTAAAGGAAATTGAAAGCTGCTGCTTTGCTTTGTTTTGCCGCGCTCAGCGGCAGTCATTTCCTTTGTTGCGTGTAAGCCAACTAAAATGCTTCTCAAAACTTTGTTACTCTGAGTTATTTCGGACAAAATTTTTTACGCGCCTGCCGAAATTGAAATCACGATTTTTTGCTATCGAAGTAGAGGGTTGAACATTTTTTTGAGAATGGTTGCCGGCTATTTTAAAATTTCTGTAAATAAAAAAAAATTTAAGGATTTAAAATCATAATACGAAAGTGTAGCCACTTCTTTGCATAATTAAATATTTTAAAATTTCTGTATGTAAATTAAAACATTAGAAAAAGTTGAAAATTTATTTTAAAAACGTTGCCACTTGTTTAAGAAATTTAATATTAAAAAGCTTTAAAATTTTTTAAAATTAAAAATAAAAAAAAATTATAAAACGTTGCCACTGTTTTGGAAATTTTATTGTAGTTTCTAACAATTTAAAAACTTTTAAGTGTTAATAAAAATATTTAAGAAAGTTAAAAATTTTTTGGAAAGCATTGTCACTTGTTTAAGAATTTTAATTTTAAAAGACTTTAAAAATTGTAAAGTTGCTGCATGTAAATAAAAAAAATTAAAAATGCTCAAAATATATTTAGAAAACGTTGCCACTGTTTTGGAAGTTTTTGTTTTTGTTTAAACATTTCTAAATGTTATTAAAAAAAATTAAGAAAGTTAAAAATATATTTTGAAAGCATTGCCACTTGTAAATAAAATTTTAATTAAATACATAAATATAAGATTTTAAGAATGCCCCTTTGTAAAAAGTTAATGCAGTCTTGAATTTTAAAAAATCGTTTTTTTTTTGTTTAAAGTATACTTTTAGGATCCAAACATTATTGAATTGGTAAAATAGTGAAAAACTTCCTGACCAAATTGCCGTAGCGTCGAAGCACTCGGCTCAGCCAGCTGAAAACGTAAAATTTTAAACTCGTTTTTCTCGAAACTACACTTTTGAGCGAGGGCGAGAATGGATCCTCGTGCCTTTTACACGTATCTATTTGAAAGTTAACAGCAGTTTCACAGTAACATTAACTACTGAATTGCTCGCTGATATTTTGTTATTACTGCAATATTTTTTTTACAAACAATTTCATTTGTTTCTTTACAAAACCGTAAATTTCGTCTTAAACTTAAAACATATGAACTTGACTTGCAAGTCTTATTCATATCAAGAACCCGTTAAATTTTGTTCTAACACGTGTTCTGTACTGGCGCTTTTGAAACCCGCTTCCCAAGATTGGTCGATCTGTCGCCATTTTGTATAGAAATCTCAATATATGTATGTGTGTACAATTTTTTTCGCATAGAAGTGAGCTCTAGACTGATTTAACCATTTAAATTTCTTTTATTTAATAAATTAACAATTCTTTGAAAATTTTAATTCAATAAATTTGATAAAATAAATGAATTACTATAATGTGGGATCAAACAGGAAAGAATGGATTCACAAAATTTGTATTATCTTAGTGAAATTTATGGTTTTATGATATTTATTAAAAATGTTAATAAGTATTTACAAGTTGGAAAGATGTCAACATGAAAACAAATTGTATTTACTAATAGTTATAAAATTCCATATACTTTTGGCTAGTGTTATATTTTTAAGAAATATATATAAATATATATAATAATATATATAATATTTGAAGCAATGAGTTTTAATAAAAAAAAAATATCTAAAGTCTATAGAGTCTTAAGTTTTATGTTTCTTTGTTTCATTTTTTTTCTTGCAAAATAATCTAAAAAGTCATTTTATTGTTTATTTTTAGTAACATTTACCATATGCGGCTTCGGTCAATATTTTACTTTAATTGCGTAAAATGCATTAATTAAGCTACATTTTTGATTTATTTCATGTTTTTTTTTACCAATAACAAATATTTGTGGCCGCAGTAATTAAAGCCTTTACAATAATTAAATGACACCTCGGTGCACCGAAACTTTATATCATGGCCACTGCGCAAACATGCACACAAATACAATACATAAATAGTATAAGTATGTAAGTGTATGTGTGTATATGCATATGTGTGTGTGTGCGTTTGCAAAGTGCAAACTTATAATTTCGGCCACACCTTCGTTTGAAGTCGCTTGTTTCTGTACAAAAATCCAATTAAATCGCACAGCTTGCGCGCTTTTGGACAGACATCCTTATGCATGTTTGTGTGTTACCATAGAATGCAGCAAAAGGCCAATTGCCGCCACTCGCTCGTTCTTAAATGGCAGGCCAATCGTTTGAGCTTTTGAATCTCTTACATAATTTTTGCAATTACAATTAGTTTGAGCTGATATTCTAGAGCGACAATTGCTCGACAATGATTCGGTAATTAACGGCTAATATCCGATTTAACGACGCTAATCCGCATAAATGGGCAGTATTAGCGGTATTTATTTTGCAATTAAAATTTAGTCGCTAAGATGCGGATTTATTTTGAACTATTTTGAATATTCGAAATATTAAAATACCTGGACAATTTGTTTTCTGGATGGCTATAGTAAGAATTAAGAGTTCGACAGAAGATCTTAATAGTTCAAAAGTACAGTGACCTGCCTGATCGGGGCAAAAATGGGATATTTTGATAGGTTACCACTTCCTTAAGACCCAGAGGAATTGTTCTGAACGTATGGTTCTTTCATCGAAATAAGAAAGCAAGTCTTCTTAAGGTTTTTTCTAAAATTAGCACGCTCGACTAAATGGTATAGTGCAATGTTCTAAAACTGTTCAAACAATCGTAAGATCTGATTCCTTCGACCAATTAACGATTTTGAATCATGGCCGTAATTTGTTTTACTTTATTCATTGTAAATTTGTGAATGGAAAGACTAATTTTAATTCAATATTCATCTCATTTCAGCATTTCTATGTTTTTTTTAGACCTCAAGGAACCAAAATGTTTTTGCTTATAATGTTATCGACGATTTATTATTAGATATATAGAGCTGTATAGTTGTTTTTTATATATAAAATTTTTAAACTGTAAAATCATTTCAGTCACACAAAAACATTATCGAAATCCAAACTAGAATACGTCACCTTATCTCCATTATTCTACATCAGTGATAGAAATTAACAATATAATAATAGTATTTTTTATTAAAAATGTAGTTAATTTAACCGAGAAAGAGTTTAAAATTATTATAATTCCACTTTAATTTTGTTTTATTTACTATATTTTCGTTACTCATTTTCTTTATCAAAATATGAGTGTTCATTAAAAAAAGATATTATTTACATATCCACTTTATTTTCGCATCCAATAAAATCCGTAAAAATATACATAATGAGGCATACCTATATTATATATAGCGGTTCTATAAAAAGAACCGTGTTTCATTGCTTGCTGTCTTGTTGTTGTTCATACTCGAGAACGTCACTCAAAACACACAGCGAATACTCAACTGTACGCACTGAACAGCTCAAGAGCGCAGTTGAGCACAATATATTGTGCCTCCCATATGGTCTAGTGGCTAGGATATCTGGCTTTCACCCAGAAGGCCCGGGTTCGATTCCCGGTATGGGAAAATATTTTTTACTTGATATTTCAAATTATACCAATGTTCATTAAATTAAAGCCATGTACCAATATGCTTATATTAGAACTAGAACTTCTAGTTCTTAAAATTAGGCTTTCAATATTAAACATTTTGATGAAAATGTTTTACCATGTAAAGCTTATGCTACATGTATCACGAATATAAAAGGTAAAAGATAAATAATATTGTATATATTTATGAATTTAAAAGCAATAAGTACTAGAATTGAAAAAATGTTAAATGTAAAATAATCAATAAAAATATAGAAATGTATTTTATAATAAAATAAATCTTTAAATATGTCTCTGCATAAATGTTGGAACTTGTTTTGAAACTACTTGTCTTTAGGTTATTTTTTAAGAATTTTTAACTTTAAAACATATAATAGATATTGGTTAAGACGCTAATTAAAAACGGCGTTACCAACTATCCCATATGGTCTAGTGGCTAGGATATCTGGCTTTCACCCAGAAGGCCCGGGTTCGATTCCCGGTATGGGAAAGTATATTTTTTTAAGTCAGTTTGTTGTTAATGTTTGCTTAGAAAAAACCTTAAAATTTGATTTAAAAATAATATATAATGTATTTAGATAACAAGAAAATAAAATAAAAGTCAAATCTTGTCACAAAATTTTGTAATAACCGATAATATGGTACTATCGATACATTTTTTAACGTCCAATTTTTCTAATTTCTTCTATCTTTTCAATTTTCCTGACATAATTTGCAGTTTGTGTTTGAAAACCGGTATTTTTCTGTCAAAATAAAAAAATATTAGAAAAATTAGTTGTGCCAGGTTAAAGATAACCTCCCATATGGTCTAGTGGCTAGGATATCTGGCTTTCACCCAGAAGGCCCGGGTTCGATTCCCGGTATGGGAAAATAATTATTTTTGTAAATTATGCACCCTTATTAATATAGAATTTATATGGTACATATATTCATGTATATAAATATATTGAACTTATTTACGAGAGTATATTTTTAAAATATGCCTAATTCAATACAGTTTGTAGTCTAATTATGAAAAGAAATGTAAGATCTGTGCAATAATTCAGAAGTGTGCTATATATTAATTTTAGTTAATGAAAATCTAATACAGCTTCTGTCACATTTTGTAGTTTATGTTTGATAGAATTGAAAACAGGCAACATTGTAAGTGTTTACATACGGATATTAGTTAATTTACACTATACATCAACATAGCATTTAGATAAGTAAGTATTTAAAATTAGTGTTGCCAACTATCCCATATGGTCTAGTGGCTAGGATATCTGGCTTTCACCCAGAAGGCCCGGGTTCGATTCCCGGTATGGGAAGATATTTTTTTGAGGGTTTTACTGTATGTTCTAATATTAAATTCCATCAAAAATGAACTGGTCAGAAAACTGGAAAACCTTTTACCTTAGAATTAAGTTGTATAAGATTGTCTTAACGAACGAAGATTAAAATCCTGAGTTAGTTTAGTCTGTTCAGTCAATACCTTCTGCACTGTATAGTTTTCAGTGTTATATTTCTCTATTCTGATTTATTAAGCTAAATGCCAAAAGACAGTGTAAATTTATCGCGCATAAATTAAACGCCCATTGACTAAAAACGGATTTTTTTTTTACATTTGTAGACCGAAATATATGTATATTTTATACATATGTGAATGCAATGAAGTAATTAAGTCAGTTGCTGCCTCGCAATGCAATTAAAATACAATTTTATTCAAGAAATTCCCAACTAAATTTAGTTAAGGTGCGAGTCCAAAACAATAATTACGATGAAGTCCACAGCAAATCAACCATAAAAAGTGCAAGCGATACAAATCGCAGTTCGATGGACACGCTGGGAAGGCATTCCGTCCACACCGTCTGAACGGTGTCTTGTTGTGTGCGCATGCCTGCCTGCCCGTTTGTCTGCTGGTCAAGTGTGTCAAACGCCTATTCGATGCCCGCTTAATTTAAGGCGAAAATCAAAAGTGCAGACGTAATTGCGTGTCGTTGGTAACGCTCGACTAGTAACATACACGACATTTGAGTGCGTGCGTTTGCTTTTGTTTACCTAATCCATTTATACAACAAAACTGCGTCGATCGGTTTTTTTCGCAGTGACTCACTTCGTCGTTTGTGTCATATTTAATTTGCTCACTTTTTGCTTCGTAGGCAGGCGGCTTGGCACATAATCCATCTTTGGTGCGGTTAGATAACTCTTGAAGTCGTTGGCTTTGCGCATGCGCGCCAATCAAATTTGGCGTGGTGCGTTGAGTTGCCCACCGATATGAGTGGTGTGCAGACAGCAAATGATTTGACGGCTATGTGATACGTTATGTCATAAAAATTGATATGTTTGCATACACATCCATTTATAATTATTGATATTTTATGATTTAGTAATTAAATTGGTACTTTGGTAATGGCTGTGCAATTATTCGTGGGATTGCCATTAAACCGCAGTAAACCTGATAGTGTTGCTTTAATTGAGATTTCAGACTTTAACAATAAAAACTCTCCATCAAAAATTTGTTTGTAATGTTAATATTGCAAAGTAATGCATAGGCGTTCATTAATATTTTCAAAGTGAGTAATTAAATATGTATTTAAAATATATGAGTAAGCTAGAATGGATCTCAACCCTTCTATCCGACAATATATAGCTATTATTGCTGTGTGGAACATCAGTTAGAACTTTTTTTGTGTTGGCAGACAAACGTTGAATGTCATTCTTCATTATTTTGACCGCTGTCAAGATCCTAAAGTATGGAGATAAATTATTAGATTAGGTTAGAAAGCAATAATACTTAATTTCATTTGTCTCATGATTGCTTTTATGAATAGAGTTGGCACTATTAATCGACATTTTTTGTGGTCGATAATTTTTACGATAAACGATTAGAATAAACCGATTATTTTGTTTCGATTTATAACAAAATATGTTCTGGTGAAAGTATGCTTACGATGAAACGGGAGTAATCTGATGGTATCGATATTTTTGGCCTATTTTTGTTTTGGCTATTGACATTCCTGATATATCTTTTATAGACAATCTCATCCATCTTGAAGTTAGTACATACTTGTACGACGATACAATATCAGTCTTAAAATTGATCGTACAATCATTCAACAAATGAAAGGTACTTTTGTTTGAGTACTTACTAAGAAGTGATACCTTCCCACAAAGAAGGAAAGTAACATTTCATAGACTCCAGCTCGAAAGTATTCAGTAGGTAGCAAGTGAAAAGGGGCTTAGCTTCAATTGTCACCAACTTGAGAAATGAGAAGTAATACGCCTTAAGTTAGAAAGTACTCATGAAATCAAATAACATTATTTAAGGGTTGCCACATGTATGCAATTATTAGTTAGCAATTAACACGGAAATTTAATATGATTTTTTAATATTTGTATATAAAGAAGGAAATATATTTAAGTAAAATTTAATTGAAATATGTTATTTTACAAAGTTGCCACCTGACTTCGAATAAACAAATTTATTGAAATAAATTATATATAAATTCATACTATATTTTGATTCAAAATTTAAAACCCTTGAAATATAATATAAATTTGAATAGCGCTACCACCCTTTTAGAACTTTCGAATTGGATTATGTAAAACTTTACAAAAAAATGCGATACAGATATCAAAGTTGTATTAATTAAGAAAATCTAATAATATTATATACTTATGATGTTGTATGACGTTGCCACCTGTCTAAAGGTAAAGAAATATGTATCATATTGATATTAAAGGCTTGTATTTTAGTCAATACATATCCCTACTCTAAGATTTAATTCAGGTATGTTATTTTACAGCGTTGCCATCTGACTTCGAATAAAATTGTGTGACCCTGCCACCTATCAAAAATTAATTATATTTCTTGAGAATATCTGTCACCTGTCTAAAATTAATTTAATCTCTTAAAATTATCTTATAACAAAAATAGGATTGCATGACGTTGCCACCGTTCAAAAATGAAAAAACGAAATTATATATGTAACTAATAACGTCTAATGCTCTTTAGTTTACTTTTCTCAAATGCTTCAATTTCGTTAACTAGATATTTTACATTTAATTCGTACCAGAACGAAGGTGCGGATATAACCAGTAAAAAAATAAAAGTTTCCAGGACATATACATATCTGTATAAATATATATACAATAATATGTACATGCGTTTGTACCCGTAATAAAAACGAATCATTTAATGAACCTGCCACACTTCCATAATTACAGTGCTAAAAATTGGTTGCTTAAATATCTAAGGCTTCCCAAACGTGCCTTCCTATTCTCGCAGACTCCGTTACACATGTGAAAGGATATTTCGTGCGGCGCAACGAAAGCAAAAAAAAAAAAATAGAAAAAGCAAATATTAACAATAGTAACAAAACATTTATGAAGCCAAGTGATGTGTGAAAATAAAACAAAACGAACAAAATGAAGTAACAAGCATATCCTGGTAGCGAAGGAAGCCAAACGAGAACAAGCGAGCAGATACATATGTAGACGAATACTCATATGATATTACAATCACACATACATATGCAAGAAGCCGAAACAAAAAACTCAGACAAAAAACAAAAACTCATTAACCCAGGACCCGCCGATGCTACGGTCGCCGTGGCAGCCTCGCGTACGAAAAACCTCGCATGAAATTCGCATTTTCATTTCACTTTTGGCTCTTTGGCCTCATTTAACCTTCTTCTCATGCACTCTCCATTCCAGTTTGGCTTTTATTGAATATCTTTTTTCTGTTTGTTTTCTCCTTCTGCTTTGCCTATCAGCTCCCTTTCTGGTTGCGTAGCTGTTGCGGTCGTTTGCTCTTTCACTTAAGATACAATAACCGAAACATTATGTATTTTATGCAATGCAACTCTGGAAACAACGCTAACAACAACATCAACAACAATAATTGTAACAAAAATACAGTTAAGTAAACAGTTAAAAGAAGGAAAATATTTTTATTTAAAAATTTTATACGCCACTAAGTTTCGAAAGCGCCAAGTGCGAAGCGAACCGTAATATTAGTGCAAAGGGCGAGAGTTCATGCTGCGGCGCATATTGAAAGGCTCAGATGTTGTTATGTGTATGTGTGTGTGTGGAATGGTGGCTGTGGTGCCTTGGGTTGAATATAAAAATAAAAGCATACATTATTTGCATTTACCTTTATGGTATAACGCAGAGTCATCCTTTGACGACGGTCAAAGTTTAAATACGGATACTGAACCTTCTTAGTCCCATTTATTTAAATGATATTTGAGAAGATTTTTGTACGGAAATGAATACTTGCATTTACCTATTAGAATTTAGTAGATACGCTCGTTATTAATTATAACATTGTGGTGGATATCAGACTTTTAAGCATCGAAATGATTTTGAAGTAAGAAGCGTTGTAGCTTTGCCACCTAATTATAAAAAATTAAATAAATATAATAAATAATTGAGCCTCAACTCACATCGAAATTCGTGCATTATCGGTACGCCTGAAGATTTGAAGTAAAAAACGTTTTAATGGCGTTGCCACTTAATTATGACAAAAAAAATAAAATGTGTAATTGAATCTTTTAAACATCGAAATGAGTGCATTTTAGGTGAGTCTGTAGTTCTGAATTAAGAAATATTTTGTATATTTTAATTATTAAAATTTTAATAAATGTAATTGAGTCTCTATAACTTTGAAACGTATACCTTATAGCCACCCTTGAAGGCTTAAAGTAAACAATTTTATTTAAAGTTGCCACTTAATTCTCAATAATTATGTATTATACAATATATAATGAAGCATCTTAAACATAGAAAACAAGATATTTTAAATTCTTTTGAAGTCTTGGATTACGAGATATATTTTTAAAGTTGCCACCTAATTATAACATAATGATATAAAATTATATAGTATTAAATATATATATAAATATATTCTGAAAAATCACTCAAATATTTTTTTGATTTACATTTTTCAGAGTTGCCACTTATAAATTTTATAAACGTAAATTTAAAAAACAAAAATTGTCAAATACTTTATGTATGCATGCCTAAGCGTTTTGCAATGAAAACCAAACCACAAATTTTATATTCACAGATTATAGTTTCTGCGTTTTTTATAACATATAATATTAAATGCAATCTTCAATAAGGTTTGAGCTCTTCTAAGTTGTATACTACAATACAATAAATATTTTGTGAGTGCTTTGCTAACCAAGTGACGGTTGTTGTTCGATTCGCCCATCGTAAAAATTTGAGCTACCTTAATGTCTATAATTATGTGAAAAATACTTTTAAATATAATATATATATAAATATGCATTTGAGCCGTAGGAATTTTTTCGCATTCAATTTTTTTCCAGACATTTCAATATTTAACATGAAATTTGAGCGCAAAACCACTTCTCTGAATTTATGAACGGTTGAAGGGTGCATTAGAGCATAAATAGTGATACAAGGGTGTGGAGCAGTGGATTGCAGCACGGGTAGTTCGGACTTCGATTTGTCCATATTTGTATGTGTGTGTGTGTGTGTAAAAAATCCGTGATTGCACGCTTTAGTTACTTCTTATTATTTTTGCTTTTGTAAATATGTATGATAGATTTACATACATCCATCTAGACATGAAATGTGAACAGTTTTCCGAGAAAGCGAGAACAAAGCAATTGCATTTGATAAAAAGAACGTTCAACCGTCATTGCCGACGTATTTAAAACTCAACAATGCAATGAATTCCATAAAAATGGATGATGTTTGTGTGTGAATCTTTAAATCGGGGAGAATAGAAGGCGTTCGATGATCCAGAAGTCCTGAAAGTATTTAAAATTGAAATTGAATATTGATTGCAGATTTTTTATTTATGCTGTCGGAAGTGTTAAGGCCAAAAAGAGAAATCAAGTATGTTGATCCGCTTCTCTCTGGACTTATCCAAAAAAATTCTATTTTTGCTTTAAGCGGTAGAGACAGAGAAGAGGTTCCAGATAAATTGAAGAATATGAATACCATATATCCGACAACGTTTAGTCTAGATAGGTCCGACTTTCAAGGGCTGACGATTTTGAAGGGCTAAAACACTGCACGGGGTAAAATTAGTTTGTTGTCGTTGGTACAATCGCATTTTCAATATTAAGAAGACTTGTTTGAATCTAGTTGTGGGATCTCCTTATAGTAAAATAATGCGAGTAGTTTTTACTCAAACTACCTTTTCGTTAAATTCTAATAATCACATATACATACTTACAAAAATGTGGAACATAGTACTCAGGTGGCAAGAGTAAGAGGTAGAGAGAGATTACAGAGGGTCTTCGTATGCACCCTCTTTAATATACCGACGGGAAATTTAGACATTGTTTTGGTAGCCATTGTAATGGGACTACTATTGTATGTCATGGTTTTCGGTAACCACTCAAATATGAAAAGGGTTATACCGCGTTATATACAGCTTTAGTTATACAGCGTTTAGTTAAGTTGACTTGGGATTAAAATGAGGGCTTACAAACGAAAAATAATATTTTTAAATACATTTTTCTTGTAAAGGTTTTCATAGAAGTTAATATTTTTTATAGAGTTGCCACTTAATTATTAAAAGAAATATATTTTTCAATATAATATAATATGCCCACTTTCTTGATAGTTATTCATTTGCTTTTCTGAAGTGAGTAAAATTTTATGGAGTTGCCACCTCTTTTAAAATTTTTGTTAATGAATTAAATGTAATAATACATAGTCAATTAATTCTTTTTTTTTAAGTATAGTAAAAACAGACAAAGTTGCCACTTTTTTTCAAAAAAATTTTACTCATTAAAAATTTATAATATACTATTGCACGTCAATATTATGATAATAAATATGTTCAGAATAAAATATTATAAGATGTAAATACCATTATCTATTAATAGGGTTGCCAATTTTTTATTATTAGATTGACTTAAATGTAATTATATAAAATAGCTGCGAAAATTATTTGTGAGAAATGAGATTTAATATATTTTGAGTCGATTATATGCGTTGAAGTTGTGTAAATTACAACAAACACCACCTAATTAATGCTGTCAACATGGGAAAGTATATTTTGGTATGAGCACAAGTTATTTTAACAACTTATATGAACAAATACATATAAACATGTATTGTATATATATATACTCCATAAATAACTGTCTTCTTACACACATATTTACATGCATACATCTTAGCAGTTCAACACCCGCCCTCTCTTCTCACTTAATCTTTCTCCACGCCATTCAGGCTTAAATAAGTGGAAAGAAAATGAAATGCGATTGCCGCTCGCGGTTGCAGTGACATATTAATATTTATATTGAAGTGTGTGCATGTGTGAGTGTGTGTATGTGTGCGTTGTAGGTGCACAAAAACACAATGCCTCAACTGGAATGACTTTGCTGTGGTTTGGTGCTGAAAAATCTCATTAAATTGCAGAAGTGTATAAATGAAATTACTTTCATTCCTCGCTGATTCGCTAAGCGAATAAATTGGTTATGCAATACATACTTTTACAACTGCAAATATATTTTTCGTACTGTACTATTAAATTCAAACATCCACATTTGTCATGCGAAGAATTACATATGTATGTATGTACTTATTTATGCGTGTTTATTTAGTATTTCTTACGCTTATGAAATGCGTAAATCTCACATTTGCAGTGACAAATAATTGTTTGAGCGTCTTAAAGTATTTGAATAGTCAATATACAAGTATATCTGTATTTATATGACTCAGGGTGGTTCGTTTTTTTTACAAAATTTTTTTTTCAAAATTAAAATTTTTAAGCTCAAGTCAAGTACTTTTGGTTTCAAACAATCATAGTAAAATTTTTTACCATATAAATTATTTTTTGAATAAACATTTGGCTGCAATTTCGCTCAGATATTCAAACCAAGGGTCAGCGCGAACTCCTCGTGAGCACAAGTGCGTTAAGATATCTTACAAGATTTGAACTTACAATATTACACGCTATATACTTCAATATCAGCACAAATTTTAAATTTTTCTAAAATTTTCCGACCAGTAAAGTCACATAAGAAATTTGTCTAAAAAAAGTAAGTTTCATTCACGGAGTATGAGTTTTATTTTGAGTGAAAGTATAAAAAACTGTGTATCTATATAGCTAAAAATATTAATTTTTTTTATTAAAAATTCATAAAATTGAAAAATTATGTATCAAAAATTTGTTTCTAGAAAAATAAGCACGCCCCTAATGCATGCATATCCTTAAGCCCAAATTTATATAATTTTATATTATTACACGATTGTGCTTTCGGCATTTATGACATTTATCGCTGACAAATGTAATTTTACGCAACTACACACACGTACCCGTATGTACAGTTGCACGTTACACACACAGGGAATTTATTTACTAGGGTACTCACTTACGCACAGCATTTGACTTATCCATGGCTTCAGTAGTCGTAAAATGCAGATATTTATTTATGTTTACAATACAGTTATATGCGTTTTTATTGTTGCTGCTTGTTTTGCTTTCATGTTTACTCAATATTCGTACTTGTACTTGGAAATTGGGTTGCCAAAGTGAGCAGTAAATTTTTGCTTAGATAAAAGAAAATCATGTCGAGTTACAATATAACGGTAATATATGCATGTGAGAAATATTTATTGTTTGTGTATGCTAGCTTTTAAGTTGCTGTGAGTCTGATTGTGCTCTTATAGACTGACAGTGCGTATGAGTTACTATTTTGGGTAATAAATTTTATTAGCATTTAAATTGAGTTACCTTGAAGCATGTTTACATTGTCAATACTTTATTTTTCAAAATTTGATTGATAAGGGTATACAATTTATTGCTCCAATTAACTTGTTAGAATATGCTGACTGTTTTACTACAGAAATAAATTGCTTGATTTATACATGAAACTAACTTTTATTTCATAAAATCTAGACTACTAAAAATATTATGATTTTTAACTAGGAGGTTTTTTTTAGTTGATTAGCTACAACAGTTTTACTGCTTCATAAAATTGAATGAAAAATATATTTTGAGCTTTTTGATGCTGCAGTTCACTTTAAGGTTTTACGGCTTCAAAAACATTTTTTATTATCTTATTTAATTCTAAATTACCTCTAGAATATTGTCTTCAATTCTTAAGTTCATCCGAGTAATAATTTTGTAGATACAGCTTTAAAAAGTTATGCGCTCGAGGTCAGCTCACTTTACTTTTAAATGTGCTTTTCTCGAAACTGTGTTTTCAATGTCGATTGTCAAGATTTCTCGCTACTACTACTACTCAACTGATCTTAATACAATTTTACACAGATCTTCGAGATATAATTTACAAGGTCTTTAATTTTTTTTCAATTACAACCACTTAAGAAACAAAAATTTCGAGAAATGTTCACTAAAATTTTGACTTTTTTGCTTTTGAGCTGTAAATTTTCGTTCGTACTAAAAAATATTCAAATATAATTATATGAAAACTTTTTATAAGTATGTTCATACAAACAAAGCATACATTTAAATCTGTGCATATATACTCATATACCTATCTACATACTTATGTATATCTTAATTTCACCTTCGCTCGTTGTGCCCACTTGACCCAATTTCTCCGCTGCCATTTACTGCAATGTAATGACATTTAGTTTTCTCCGCTGCGCTACTATATATACATATATATATTTATAATATGTTATTGCCATTGCTTCCCTTTGCGCTCATTACGCTAAACATAATAAATCAATTATGCGTGGCGTTCTCTTAAAAGGTTCCTACAACAAATATAAGTGCGAGAACCCTCACCCGCAGCTCTGACTAAAGCATCCACCACTGACTTTACTCTTTGAGTGCGTGTTTGCGTTACGAATGTGTCAATGATGTTTTAAAATGTCATTTGGCCCCAAACCTCTACGCTGTTGCCTTGTAAGTATGGAGCCTGTGAGAGAGTGAGACTGAAGTGACAGCAGAAGCTGGTTATAAGCGCAATTCCCTCGTATCTCATTTATAAAATTGAAATTAGCACTTTGTGGACTTAAGGGCGTGAGCAATTGAAGTCAGCTAATGGCTGTCACCCACAAGTGCCTACTTATATGAAATAAGTGTGTATGAAAGCTTAATAGATTTGTATTGCCTTTGGAATGATTATGAACTACTGCCAAAGAATTCTGTAGAAATCAGATCTAAGGAGAGCACTGCACAAGAAGCTGTAAACGTGACTGTTGTTGAGTATGTTGAGCTCGGCTAATCAACAGGTCTTAGCAAGATATAAAATTCTGTAAAATTGTATTTCAATGATCTCTAGATTCGACCAGATCTGATGCTTAGTCTTCCAAGCAAAGTAGGCTGTCATAAAGGTAGCAGTAGGTCTCGAAGCGTAGAAACTCTGCCATCCATTAGCTGAAACGCTTGCCTTGGAAGCTCAATACTTTTTCTATTCCCTTCAATTCTACTATGGCCCGAAGCTGATTGACACGAATGGCAAGACACCAGAATGAGATAGTTCGATGACATTGATAGTGAAGCTTTTCACCTTCAGTTCGTACGCGCATTCTAAAGCTTCTTAAATTGAATTAAATATCCAAAGTGTCAGGCAAAATCGATTGCAAAGTGAAGTGCATTACAATGTTGCAGCGACTAGACATATTAATTTTAAACTAATTGCAAAGAAAAATCGCATAAATTGTGCAGAACTGTTACGCACATAACCGTTTTGAGCCGAAAATATGCAATGCCTCGCAATTAGCTAAATTGCAATCAACTAAAGCGCTGTGGACGGACCCAACCCTAAAACCCATTCCATTACACATACATATTTGCCGTTAAATGGTCGGGCGGAAAACGCTTCGCCACGAATGGTGCGGCACGCATGGCCTGCCCGACAAAAGCCGCCAACCAAGAGCACTGACGATGCTAGCAGCTTTCCGAAATCGGAGCCTGACGACGCGGCGACCAAACGTTTGGACCACCAGTGTAACAATCAGGCCTTAAAGGTGAGTTTGTGGGAGGTGGATGGGAAGCTGGTAAGCACGTATGCGGCCAATTTTATATGGAGATTAACGGGGCGATCAAGTAAGCCATGGAGCGAAGGAGTGACACTCCAACCGGTTTACCTTCACTTTTGCGGCATGCAATTGTTAATGCCTTTAACCGGTGTTGTTGTCGCAGCAGTTGTTGTGTCGTGTTAACAACGCGTATTTGCTCTAATTTATGCCCAAGCTGCCAATGGTTCAATGCGTTAATGGCAAACGTAGGCAGTTAGCCAGTTAGGCCGGGCAATCGAGGCTGCTGCTGCTGCTGCTGATGGCTGTGATGATGCCAATGGCGTGGTGCGAGTGGCAAACGCGGTCGCAATTATTACGATTGCCGTTTAGGCATTTTGCTTGCGCTTACTGCTCTTGTTGTTACATTTATGGCCAGCAGCAGTTGTGCCGACAGTGTATTGTGGCGCGCGCTCATAGCCAAGGCAACGCGCTTACGCACCGATGCACGCACTCCTAACCTCCTTTTAGGTGCAACCGGAGAAGTGCATAACGCAGGCTTTTGTTGCCACAGCCGCCGAAAAGTGCTTTTATGCGAAATGCGTTGCGTCTATAAGTGTAAATGTGTATTAGTGCTGTTGGCAGCAATTGCAATTGTTGATTTGCCCTAATTCGATTGCACGCTTTCGGCGCTTTGCAGTGGCTTTGCTCTGTGCGTTTTTGCTGAATGAAATGTGAGGCGCTCGTTAGATGCTTCCGCAAGAAATTAGAGAGTAATGAATGAAAGTGAAAACCACTGGATTGCTGTCATCGGATGCTAGTTGTATAAGCTACCGATTCGATACATATTTATTGGTAGATGTCGAGGTTTAGGGTTGTGGTTTGAGTTTAAGTTTTGTCTCGATTTTAGTAGTTTCACTTCTTTCTAGACAAGTTGGCGCAAGGAATGTATGCAATACGTTTTTTCGATTACAGTCAAAGCCATCTTAGAGATCGCATGGTACTACTTTATTTGATGATTCGAAGGGATGTCCTCGTTGTCTAAAAAACATATAGCTAGGTCCGTGCTCATCTAATGACGGTCGCCATATATGTATATTCACAAGTCAATAAGTATGCTATTTTGTGCTTTGAGCTTTAGAAGCGCATCAGCTTTTAAGAATAAAACCATAATATTTCGAGGGTCCAGGTATCTGTTAGTGATATTGATATTATGACTGAATATTTACTACAACCCACGTAGACTCGGTTTCAGTTGACAACTAAACTTCAATACCATGTTTAGCTTTTTAAGTTCGAAGCTACCGATTGGACAAATATAAAATCCTAGACGAGGAATATTCATAAATATTACGAAAGGGATTTTTTGCAAAGATTTCGAGTTTTTGAGTGTAGAGTACGCTATTTGTTGCGTAACTAAGAGCGGAATCTCAGATCAAGAAAGTATGTCCATCAAAATTGTATATGAAAGCTTGCAGAGAACCGTGCTTAGGTTCCAAGGTGAGATTATCTCTTTCTCTGGAATTCCAGTGTTAGTTTTTCTGACATACTTCAAATATTAATCTTTTTTAACAGCATAGCGATCCTTAAACTAAAACAATGTTTTTAGACGTACCAAATTTAACTAAAAGGTCAGATAGTCAGAACATCGATACCATATTTTCAAAATTCGAATTTAAAGGGGTATCTTAAAGAAAGGAAACAACCATCAAGTTTTATATGTACAGATTTCTGTGTAATTACAGAACCTCATGAATCGCGTCGAATAATGTGGCAACCCTGTCACAACTGGCGGCGTCTAAGCTTTGTAAGAAATTCGAAGATCCACATATAATTTTATTTGAAGATATATTTAGGTAAGTAATGTGTTTCTTTAACTTGATCTCTCGAACCCTGCCTGATTATGCACTAATCACTGGAGATCTGTTGTATGTTAAACATCGGAGTTACTGATTTTAACGACCTCTGCTATTTTGAATTAAATTTAGAAATAATTGAAAAACCCCGCAGTTTTTGAGTTTTCTTGGGGATTCAGCTTAACACTGATTTGTTATTAGGATATTGGCATTTCAGGTCTTAAACATTCCGGATAGGCTTTGATACTCGAAATGTTATTTTTATAAGTCAAAATAAAATCGACCACCCTAGTGCATATGTTGACTCTGCCTTCCAATGCTATGCAAGACATTTTTTTATTGTTGTCGTCGAACAAAAACTGTTGCCAGGCAGCATTCATTGATTCGCCGATGACAACAAAATTCAAATACATACAAACATACACACATACATATATATGTGCATTTCTCATCTGCTTATAACAGTTTTGCCGTTGTTTACGTTTGACTATTTTCTTAGTTACTTGCTGGTTGACTGGCTCGCAGTCTAACTTGTCATCATCGAGATGGCAAACTGGGAAATGAGCGCAGTCTAGCTTAGGCCTGTAGCCTCACTTGTCTCTTGGTAACAAAGCTGCCGCCGCTCGGCTATGACAAACCAATGGATTTTGCAACTACTGTTACATATTTATATGTGTGCATCTATGTAATGCAATTTGGCTTTTGAAATGATTTCACAAAAGGAGCTCACTACTTGTACTTCCATGCATATACGTATGTACCATAGAGTTATATATGTATATACTTTTACTTGTCTACCTGTTTGTCTGCAGTCTTTAATTCGATACATTGAAATCGATCATTGTTGATGACGGCATTAATTTGATTTGGTTATGACAAATGACAAGTTGTAGAATTCGGTCGAAAACAATGTCAGCGGCCGGGAAGCGGAAGCCATTGCTAATGGCAAACAGCGAAAAGTCGTACAAATTGTAAACAAATAATATTAATTTTATTGATATGGAATATATGAAATATCTTCACTAAAACATATGTACCTATCATTCGACTTATTTCGTTTAGTGAAGTGAAGCTATCATAAATGTTTTATTCTAAAAACTCATTACATATATATTATATGGCTTAAAACTCATGGTCTAATACGGATTAGGCCTTGACAGAATGTGGTTGAAAGAACTTCTGGTAGGTAGTCAATAACTTAAAGATTCGATATTAAGAAACAGTCGTATGAAAAAAATTTATTTTACGACTACTGAAGACCTTTAATGCAAAAGAAGCATCATCCTAAACTCAGCGGAAAGATAACTCCAATCTTTTATAATCACAAGTTTTCATAGAACCAACAATAGCGTAGAATAAATGCACACTTACAGAATTTTCTTTGAAAATCGGTGGGTCATTATAAAAATTTTAAATTTCCTTGATCACTCAGCCGATCTCCTGGAGGACTTCAGAAAGAAGGCGTCTGGTGGTGAAGAAGAATATTCTGCTTACAAATATCTCAAATCCAAAAATAATATTATAATAGATGAATACAGGAAATGATCGAAGGGCTAGTCAAAATTTCGATATATGACAAAATGGCGGCTTTCCAAAAAAAAAATTGATTTTTATGAAAAAATGTATCATACATGGCGGCTTAAAAATCAATATTATTATCAAAGATCTTATTTTTTGGATGACTACCTGACACTCTGAAATTCGCATACACTTTGATTAAATTCTTAAATACTTGGATTGCCAGGTCGCCGAACTTAGCGCTAGCTGTCGTTTCTCTGTTCACCTACCTTCAAGAGAGGCTTGGTAGGGAAGGACTTACTGGAGGAGCGGGGTGGTGAGCGTTTTTACAAGATGGATCAAAGCTTGCGGGTAGGGTTGATGGAGGAGTACACTGATGGAACTTTCGATCAGCTGCAGTTTTAGACTTCCAAGCGAAGGTGGCTGTCATAAAGGGAGCAGTAGACCGACTGCTCCGGAGCGCAGCCTTCTTCAGAGTGATGACTATCCACTCCGATAGTAGGGTAGCGATATTAGCCGTAAGTGCGCTGACTGTTAAAACTAAGCTAATAAATTCTTATAATCTCTAATAATAAGTAATGTAATGTATGTACGATTATATTTTCGATGTATGTACGATTATAACTTCAAACTTTCGGAGATTATTCTGTGGCGTCATCGCCACAAACCAATTTTGTGGAGATCATCCAAGATCGCTTGCTATAAAATGCGATAAGTTCAAGGTTTATTCGAAGATTTAAAAAAATTTCGAGATATATGGACGTAAAGGTATTTACCAACACTGTCAAAAACTTAGTTGTCAAAACTGACATTTATGCTTGGTTGCTTGTAATTTGAAAACCAATACAAAAATGAAAGATTTCGAATTTTTTTTAGTAAAAATCTTATTTTATATCTAAAATTTGCAGTTTGCGTCTAAGTTATGCCCTTGTATGTCTACATTATGGATGAGTTTTTGGGTGCCATTCTTGACAAGTTCTAATAATCTGAAGAAATGCGAGCGCAGTTGACTATGACTGTTTGACAGTCATTGACAGGTGCCATTTTTGACAAGTTCTAACAATCTGAAGAAATGTGAGCGAAGTTGACTAATACTATTCGGCAACGCTACAATCTCCGAGCAAACTTTTCAAATCGGACTACTATAGCATAAAGCGGCCATACAAATTGAATGATCAAAATTAAGTTTTTGTATGAAAGACACCATTTCTAATTTGTGAAGACATTTAGTTTCGGTGCAGCCGAAGTTAACATGTTTTCTTGTTATAATTGCTTTTACTTCACATATGCTTAAAATTCGACTTCTCTATTTCAGTAGTAGTTGCCAGTGCATATTGCTTTATACTTCCACACATATATAGCTTCAAATTTTGATTTTCAGCGAATAGCTTTATCAACCTAACATGAAATTAATATCAGAATTGTTTCTGTTATTGTTTCAGAATTCCAAATAATCGGTTTAATAACTCAAGTTCCAGTTGTTTACTAATTTACAAACATATTTGCTACCAAAACCTACAATGTGGTCTGCTCACCGGCCCTTGGCCTCCGGTTGCCTTTGAAATGCCCACTCATCATTTGAATTGTCTAACTTTATTAGAAGTCAAAAGCTTTTTATTTTCCATTTGTGCATTTCGGCCCTTCCGTGGAACTATAAATCCAGATGTATATATGTGTGTATGTATGTATGTATTTTATGCAATATTTGTAGATACAAGCACCGAAAATATGAAATTGATAAGGCGCAACGAGCCCACTCTGGTGCTTTCTGCAGTTGATAACTTGCCAATTTAGTCCTATGGGCTAAGTACTCGGTGCTTATAAAATATCATATTTTGTTGTTGCACTCATGTGCATATATCTACTATATATTGCTTATACTATATCTATATATATATATATATATATATATATATAAAGTAAATATGCGGCGCAGAGGGCGGCATTTGCATTTGCCTGGCACTAACGACCGACTTGTGTTGCATTTGTTGTTGTTTGCTATTGTTGCTGTTATTATTGCAGCACTTAACTGGTCTTTGGCCCACTTGAAGTCGGTGTGCACAAGCGTAGCGAGGTTTGTGTCGCCGTCTGTTTTACATATGAACTGCGTTGAACCCGTTGACTCGTTGGCGGTCAACGGGCATTCAACGACTGACACACAGACAGACAGACCGACATTTAGAAGAGATAGAAATCACATAGTCGGCTGGTTGGTCGAGAAGTCAGCCAACAGGTCGGACGGCGCTACAAATGCCTGTTGGACGGTGTAAACCTGTGCCTGCGCCTAGACCTAGGCGCATGGGAGAGGCTTTATTGGGCATATTGCCAACCGTTACTTTTTACACATTTTTCCCCACAACATATATGTTCGGCTGTGTATTTGCCGTAATGTATGATCCTACATGTCTAATATCGTTAGTATGTATTTTTATTTATTTAAACGGCGCTCTATCTACTCATTTCGTGAAATGCATTGCAATTTTATTCCTTTGTGGTGGTAAGGAAAGTGCATGCAATCGTTAGTTGTTGTTAATAGCGGTGTGTTGTTGTGGTTTTTTATTATACCCAATGCATGTGATTTCATGTTAATAATGTAGAGATATGCTTTTGAGGCAAGAAATAAATGACAACAAGTTTAGGCTGGCTCTACTTTGTACGATAATAGGCAGAAGACACTAGGTGGTACGGAGAATTTGAGATCCATATGTTTGAAAATCTTAATTTCGAAGGTCGCAGAATAAGGTGGACTCTGCACTTTAGCGGTTCTAAAGTAGATCGTGGTCTACGATCGAGCGTGTTCTCTGAGTAATTTTAGATATCTCAACCGTGCCATTTCCATAGTTTCCAAGTATATGTTTTTTTCCCCTAAAAACTTTAGGGCGCTTTACTGAATGACGACGAGAAATAATGCCTATGGGAGTCGGGTCTGCGTGATCAGACCGGTCCCGTATTTTTATTCCGCCAAAGACTGGAAACTCGGCGGTATTTCTTAATACTGTTTGGGAAATGTTTTTTTTTTTTTTGGAGCACTACAAGCGATAATATCAAGAACCTTTTCTAAGTACGGTATGCAAAATTTTATTAAGCTTGGTAATCTCTCGCTACTGTGTTCCTGGTCACAAGAATGTACAATACATGGAGACTACAAATGAACTGGTCTACTGATTTTGGAATAACAACGGAGAATCTTTCACAGGGTCTTAGGCATAGTTAAATCTCTTTTAATCTAAGGAATCACTCGACCAAAAATAATATTAAGGTCGCAGAAGTAAGGCAAAGAGCCTAGAAAACTCTAGAGCACAGAAATAGTAAGTAACCTATATAGTAAGTAACCTATAAACTTATTGCTATTGAAACAGTTGCTCTTAAACCATTATAGCTGTTATTAAAAGTTCTCTCTTCAATATTCTTCCATAATAAGTTTATTTAACTTGCCGTTTTGGAGTTGTCAAGCTGGAAATAAGGAGCCTTAAGAAATTAGAAGGTCACCAATCCAGTTTCCTCCGTCTAACTTATGTGCTGTTGAATAACAATTTCATCGTATAACGGCTTCTGCTGCTCATAAGTGCTCATTCTAGAAGTAAATTGTGGTCTGAAGGTTAGTCTATTAGTCATTGTACTCTTTGTGTCAGCAATTTGTTGCAAAAAAGAAAATTTAAGTACGTCAAGTATGCTTGTCCCAATACATCCAAAATACCAAATTTTCTAAGTTTTGCTTATTAAGCCATAGAAGTGTTCATTAACGGCAGATCCTGTTAAGCTCACGTTGTATATACTTTAGACTTAGAAGGTTTGAACGAGTTATCTCGGACGCATATCTTTGAAGCGATATGGTATAATAATTTGAATTATTCAAAGGTGCAAACAGTTAGGTCAATAACTTCATGGATTTAGACTTATGTGTGTGAACTAACTACACATAATCATGCGAAATCTAATCATTGGGTATAAAAGCATGTATAACAAAGGAAGCTCTACTTACTTCTTATTATTTTCCTTTGCTTTGGCATTTTATTATTTTAATGCACCCGGGATTCACACATACTTATGTACACTTATGTAACAACAAAGCCTGGCAATGCATCATTCGTGCTCGCACGCAAACACCGCAAGCTTCTGTTTACACAGTCATATCCTGATCTCGTTCTGTCGGCGACTGTGCGCCACCGCAAATCGAATTTTGCCGTCTGCTATGCGGTTGCCTACTTTCCGTTAACTCACACATGTACGGCTGTATGTGTGTATGCGTGTGTTGACTGCATTTATTCCCAGCGCTACCTTTTGCACTTCGACTGCAACTCCGTTGAAAACGCCTTAAGTGTTTTCCAATGTTTGCGCTCCAGTGCGGCCTTTGAAAATCCCTCATATCCTGCCGCTCCTTTCGTGCCGCGCCGCTACCATCAGTATCCTGCTGTTGACCTCTTCCGTTCTGCCGTTGTGTTAGCAATTCAGTTAAGTTGAAAAACTGGCAGCACAGCAATTGCTTGCGCTATCCGCAAATCGAGCCCTGCCGCCCTCTAATGAGGTCAATCATGGAGGAATTTGTTCGTTTGTGGAGTTCAGCATTAGTTTGCGGTTGCGTTTGGTTGGCTGCAATTTAATGAAGTCGAACGGGTGGGGTAATGCGATAAAAGCGCATTGTGGCATAGAGATTTTGTATTTACATTACATCAATAATTATTGCGCCAAGAGGCGGCCGATAGCGGTGCTTAGTTTTGGATGCAATTTGATGAATTTTGATAAGATTGCGGGCATGTGATGAAGACTTAAAAGTGGGCTCATGATTCATGCATTTCTCTTCGAAGTTGTAATATAACTGCTTTGGATGATGAGACTACTTTACAGCTTCTTCAGATTTCTGTGCAGGGTTCTTTCAGAACTCGTAAAGAGCCTGCGATATCAGTGGATTATGATGATGAGTATTAATGCATCGTTATGATTAAAATCTCTAATCATTCGGTTATGACAGATGTCGGATCCATTTTCCTTGACTATGTAACTCATTGCTTTCGTCAGGTCTTCGTACGATTATTTTGGGTAACAGAGTAAGAATATTTAAGCACTCAACTTCACAGTGGTGAGTGGGTTAGAAGGATACCTATACCTATATTTCCTACCATGTGGTCTAAAAGTTTCATGCTTTGCTAGATAGCTCATAGAAGATAAAATAATAATTAGCTTATAGTTCCATGTTTGATATGTAAGGAAACGGTATCTCTGGTTTACATTATTCAGGGATATTTTTTATTCCTTTCAGATTTTCAAGAATGAAAAGATATTTTTTATTCTTTTCGGATTTTCAAGAATGAAAAGATAGTTTTTATTCAAAATATTTTCAAATACGATAATGAATACAGTAATGGAAATCGAATGTGATGTATCTTTCCCAAGAGTAAATGACCAGTTATTATATCTGTAAATTTGTATATACTTTCCTTTAACCTGCTCCATGTTTAGCTTAAGATAAGGATGGCCAGACAATGACGTTCGTATCTATTCTCAATGAACTTAGCGTTAAACTCATCAGCTGATTGAAGGTGTCCACAAAAGCTTTTCCCAATTACATTCACACACATGTCACAATGTTGTTGTTTTTATGAATCTCGTTTGTAAGAATCTTCTTTTTATAATAGATGTCTATATTGTTGTGTGTGTAAATTGCGGTTTGCTTATCGTTAGACTTCATTGTGTCCAATTGATTTCGACCTAACCTAGCAGCGTGGCTGCATCGAGTATTCCATCGGCTTCCCAGCGGTTTGAAGACTAATGAAAGCTCTTGTGTAAGCTCGAATGGGTGTTTGCGTGTTTGCATATATATGTGTGAGTCCAAAAATTATGGAAAAGTAATTGTGTTTGACATACAATGGCGTCTCGCTCGTTTGTCGCATCGGTTATGATTGTTCTTTTTTCAGGTTTCATGTCATTCAGTTTACATATGTATCTACAATACTATGTATATATGCCCGTACATCTGTATGTATTACGCTGAAAACGTCGCACAGCTATTCGAATTCAGCGACAGTCATTAATCTTTTTTTGTGGTCCTTTGTTGTGTGAATGGCTCCGGGCTTGTGGCACTCGCTGATGAGTTTTCATGCAAGCATGTATGACACCACGGGTTATTGGAGCATCAGTGATGTTTCTATTATCCACCATTGTATGCCATTTAAGTGGAACAGCACGCATAGCCAATGTAGCGTGCGTCTCTGTGGTTCATCTGTGGATTTGGTGGCACATTTTGGCTGCTGCTCCAGTTTCACAGTTACAATATGCAATTTGTAACAGTACATTAGCGGATTTTGAGAATTCAAGGGAAAGTAATAAAAGCTTTAGTGATTGTAGAATGAATTGCTAGAAATGCAATAATCGAAAGCCCATAGGCAGGAAAGCTTACAGACCAATCAGACAATTAGCAGTTTGCGCCGATTGAGAAGCTGCCTAAGTATCCGAGAACGATCCAGAGAACTACGAGTATATCAACAGCTCGAGAGGACATATGTATATGAAAATGAGAGGGAATATATTCCAGAATCTATTCTCACGATACTTGAAAGAGATAAGCTTCGGAACGAACAAAAAAGCGATGAGTTTTTCACGGTTGTTGCCAAAATAAAGTATTCTTTGGTCGAAGAAAACTTCACTTCTTTTACAACTAAATTGTTCCAGAAAGTACTTTCGATTTCAGTGAGATCTTTTTTTTTGTAATTTTTGGTTTGAGTTAAGGTTTTTGTAGTTTGTGTAGTTGTAAGGTCCGCCTTAAAAATTCTCGAAGTTTAGCGTTCGAAGTTCTACAAAAAAGTAATTTTTTCACATAGAATATTCACAGTCAATTTATGTTATTTGTAGGAGAGCAACTGTTTTTCCATATCCCAAATTGTTGGTTCTATACATATTAGCATGCTATAAATATTTTACTGCTGATCATTTCTGTCACTCAACTGTCGTAACAAGTGTTTTGAAATCAAGGACACGGTGCCGAATGTAATTTACTCAACTGCTGGCAATGAGTGCACGTGTGCGTTTTAGAAGGGGTCGAATAGAACAAACACACTGATTGTTGTTGTTCTTACTAAACAGAAAGAGCTCGATTTCATTTAAAGTGACCTCAACTTCAAAATTGCAATGGCAATTCAAGTGTCAGTTCTGAGTAACTCAATTGAATGGTTTTCATGTACATGTATCTGTATGTATGATGTGTGTGTTAGTTAACTGCTACCCAAATCACTTTTCATGCCAAGTGCATAAATAAATACAGTTTGAGTATGTGAAGGTATGTGAAATATCATTTCTATGTTTTCAATATTGCTAGTGTCAATCAAGGCATTTTGGCCATAACCACAAATTATTCATACTTGTATTACAATAAAGATTAATTTGGATATTTTATGTTGAAACATTGATGGAAGTTATTAATGTTTATATCTGAACTCGTTGATATCCAGATATATTGTCTGCTGAAAAATACTTTTTATCTATTTTAGGAGGAGAGGAGTTGGATATATGAAGGGGTTCAAACAGGGTCACGTTGAAAATTTCTCCCGCTTCGATTGTACAAGTATTCCTGAAAACGTGGCGTCGCAGAGACTACTCCTTGTAGCGCTCACATACCGACGAGGAATATGTAGATGGGGAGAAGTCACTGGAGAAGATGCGCAGCGAGGTTTTTCACAGATGTGTCGAAGCTATAAGGAAAGGATGGAGGTAGACCTTACTTCTCCAAAATGCAGCTACTTTCAGAGAGTTGAGCATTCACTCCGACTCATACTTAGTAGACACTCAACTGCAGTGTGTCCCATACTTACTTTATTCTTTCGAGGGTACTTACGGTCTAACATAACTCTAGTTAATTATAGCTGTACTGATAAGACACTATTGACTTTCCAAATCGTGACTATCCAGATACAAAAAATGAAGCCTCAAAGCTCGCTGCATCCCGACATTCGGATATATGCTTTGGTAAGGTAAAGAAATACAACCCAAGATACAGGAACCTCGTCCAAATTTTGTGTTGAAAAATAGGACGATTTCATCGCTTTAGCCCCAAAATATTTTATAACCCACATTTATTGTAAGAGTCTCATTCAAACAGCGACTGGGGATTGGCTTCGTTAGTATGTATATTTCACTAATTTGCAGAAACTCCTATTAACTTTGCTTCTTTGTCCATTAGTAGATAGACATAGACCTCGTAATCTTATATGTATTTCTGTTAGACCATCCCTGCTGGAAAACCCACACTTAAAATCTACCTTATCTCACCACACCACTACAATAGCTAGTATGAACTCACCAAACATTACTTTGTCATACTTAAACTCACCTTTTGTTACTCATTTTACCTTATCTGATTTATCTCAGCTCATTTCACCTGTCGTTTGGTTTTTATCGACGAATCACGAATAATGATTGATAATGTTATAATGATTTACTTGACAGCTCCGAATGAGATTTCTGATTCGAAATTATTATTTGTACTAGTTTTATAACTTGTAGGAGAATAAAACACTCCAAAAATCGTTTATGAGGCCAAAGATGTTTTTTTGGTTTACCATAAATATTGGTCGGTTAGGGTTACGTAGACCCGTCTATTATGGAAATAAAACTTCAAATTTCCTATCGTAGTTAGCTTCAATATCTAGTTTTCTAGCTCCACTTCTAATATTCGCAAATCTCCATTAAATCAAATAATTTTTATATACGGCTGATTTCGAAAGAGATTCTTCTACAAAAGAATTAACTATGAATTAATGCTTAGCGTATAAATAAACCATAATTTTCTCGTTTGTCGTGCGGTATGCCAAGAATATTTTCGCTAATGAGTAAGTAATTTGCCAAAAATTAGAATTTTGTCAGAGGGAAATAGTCAAGAAGATTTATTTTATTTCGCTAATTTGAGCAAAAAGTTTCTGTCATTGCTTGCTGCTGCGCTCTCCAACCACAGAAATTGCTCCAGTCAACCAATAATTTATGAGTAATTACTGTTGCAATTCAAAGCTTTTCCAACTTCAGCTAACAAGTACTTGGACTTAAGGTGAACTCATCCTCAATTGCGTGCGCCATTTGAGTCAGAGTGTCCTTTTACAGCTTCGCCACCCGATGGCCCGTCGTCAACCCAACCCAACCCATTCCACAGCCATCAACTAAAATTCAGCGTTAATGTCCTTGCCAGTGCGGCGTACCATTGCTCGTGATTATGTGCGCATTTCGTGTCCTTTTTTCCGGTTTGTTGTTCTTATTTTTGAATAATTTAATGAAAACTTTAAAATTTTCCTTTTTTCCCCAACTGAAATAAAAGCACAAACAGCGCGAGTATGCTCGGAGCAGCGAGCAACAGCGTGAGGGATTCGAGGAGTTGAAAAGGAAGCAAAAGAGTGAAATGTAAATAAGCAAATCAGCGAAACAATGCCACTGAGTGCTATCGGGAAATATGGGTTGGTGTTAGTCAGCATGCCATTGGAGCGTCATCCGAGCGCAGAACAGAGCAATAAGGATGATTAACTTGCCAACCATTGAAGCGCAATTTCCCAAGGACGTACGATGTGTTGAAGTGAGGATATAGGAATTGCTGGTGATGGCTACAAAATAATGATTAGAGGGTGTGGGTGAGGTAATTTTGTCGTACGAGTTAATGGGGAGCGCTAAATTTTTCGATGCGTTTCCAGCAGCAGCTCTTTTGGTTTTTTATTGTTTTTGCTTCCTTCCTTCTTAACCTTTTGTAAATAGTTCACGAAGAAACATTTTTCCATATCCTTGATTTGTTTAATGGCATCTCACCACCGCACGCAGAGAAATTTTTAGATAGCTCTATGTATATGTATATAATATTGTCCGTATGGAAAGTTTGCTTATTTTTATGACTCACTTGCTTTAGAGTGGCATCATTGTCACTCTCTAGCGTAAAAACTATGAGAAAATGCTTTTATGATGCACGGAAACGTGCGACACTTAAAGTCGTTGAAGTATTCACCAATAAAACGAGAAGTTGCATGTATAAATGGTAATAAATTGCTGTTGCGCCATAGAAAGTCTTCAAGCAGGCCATTTGTATGCCTTAATGTATTTTTATAACGAATTTCTATAGTGAACTGCTGCCCACAACGGTAAATTTTCCTGTATATCTGTCACGTAGTTTAACTACGGCATTTAAAGTCTGAATTACTCCATTTTCGAGGTATTGGGTGAGTGACTTTGCTAAATTAGTGGTAATGCGCCTAATTGTAGGCAACGTTTTACTTTCCTATTTTTTATGCGGGATTACAAAGTAATCTACTCACAGAAAGGTACAATCAAGGTACTGAAAAAAATTAGAAAAAGCACAAGCGAGTTGAAATTGCTTGAAATTATTTTTTGCGATTTTTTCTTAACTAAAACGTAGCTTACAACAACTATTTCCGCACTTGCGTCCCTAAATTTGTAAATTAAAACTTATTCAAATATTTTTTGTTGTCTTTAATCTGCAATCCTGAGCCCCAAGTACCAATTGCAAATATTTGAATTACCATATTTTAACATAACTCAAATGTTTTAAGCTTGTTGTTCTAGTTCTGATAATACTGTTGATTGTTTACTTGCGTCTTATGCGTTTCGTACAGACTTATTTAGCCGCAGGTGGAAAATAAGGCTAGCGTTGGTAGACAGTTATGCCAGTTACGCACGGTATAGACATACGTATATTTAATATGACAGTATATTTGACTTACGAGGAAGAACCTTAATATTAGGCGACGATACCAGATTTGAGTGAAATATTCGAGATTTTGAATTCTAAGTAAAAAATTTATTTGCCCCCCCTTTTCGAAACTATTCTCCCAAACGAAAATATATGTCTTCGAATTTCGAAATTGAACTTATTGAAGACATCGTTGTTAAATACAGTATGTAAGTTCATTGCAAAATAAAAATATTCGTACCATCCATTTTTTCTCTAATTTCAATGAAGTATAATATTATACTTCCCGTCAAGCTATACGACACTTGCTATAAGTGGTCAAAATGGGGTCTGCACTCTTAAAATCTAAAATTTGTATTTTTGTTTCGAATATTCGACTTCGAAACATAGAGAAATTACTTTTTTATTTAGAACTCTCGAAAAATATTGTTTTTTTTTTAATAAAGAGCCGAGTGTGTTAGCAAATGAAAACAGTCTAGTTTATAAATTTCTATAAATAAAATTCGTAGTTATTACTAGAAGATTATCTCAACATACACAAAGCAATAATTTTCTTGAACTCAAATTCAAAATTAGTGACCCAGCTATTAATATAGTCAACCCAGACAATAGTAGCAGCAATTCCCCAAATCATCTTTTTTCTATAACCTGAAGAGAGTATATTTAGTTTGCCACGATGTTTGCAATATCCTAAAGGAAACGTCAGAGACCCTAGAAGTATACATATAAATGATCAGCGTGATGAGCGAAGTCGATTAAGCCATGCCCGTCTGTTTGTCCGTCTGTATATATACGTAGTTTTTAAGATATCAGTCTGAAATTTTGTACACGTCATTTTCTCACCAAGAAGCTGCTCATTTGCCGGAACAGCTGATATCGGACCACTATAGCATATAGCTGCCATACAAACTGAACGATCAAAATGAAGTTTTTGTAAGTAATCTTTAGTATTTGTGAAAGTTGCAACTGCGGTTAATGTTTTTTCTCATTATATTTTATTTAAATTAATTAATTTTGTTGGAATAATTAAATTTTAACTTATTAATTAAAATTTTATTAATTAATTAAAATTTTATTCAAAATTATTAATTCGATTAAATTAACGAAAAATTAGCGAATATACCATAAATTGCTAAATGTAACTAATTAATAAATTTTTTATAAGTTAATAAACTTAATCTAATCAAATAATTAGTTGAGTTGAAAATAGTTAAAGAATTTTAATTCTGACTAATTAATTAATTTTAAACTTTAATTTTTTAAAAATTAATTTTAAACTTTATTTTATTATTTTTAATTTTAAACTTTAATTTTTTAAAAATTAATTAATTAAATTAAAAATTAAATATAAAAAATTAATTAATTAAAAATTAAATTAATTAAAATTAAATTAAAAATTAAATAAGTTAAGTTAAGTGCTGTCAAATCGGAAGTGTATCTCAAAATTATTTAGTGTAATGTTTTTTTGCCACTACAATAACAAAACCATGTCGTTGGCAATCTCACGTCAGCAGAACTGCGCCTTGTAGAGCTGGTTACTTGTATGATGTGCGCTCTGCTTGAGTTATGGTTTCAGTCGATAGCTCAGCGCGTTACAATGGTTTCTGTTAATCTGTCGTGCTCCACTTTTCTTGCTTCGCATGACCACAAATTAGCAATATATTAGTTATCATTTAACGACCTTTTTCACCTTTCTTTTTGTAGCCTAAGTACCTAAGTATATATGTATGTTTTCCAACGGCAAAAATGTTGAAATTTATATCAAAACTATTGAAAATCAAACCAAATTATATAAGAACGAACCACCAATAACAAAAGCTTAACCGCCTCTATCTCTATGTCCCTTGCTGTAATACCGAGCCTACCCAATTTGCAGAAAATTTCCATTCTCGAAGCTTACAATGGCACCACTTGAGTGTTTAGATCCCACTGAAGTACACCAATTACAAATATAATATATGCAATGTGTGTGTGTATGTGTGTGTAGTGTATTTTCATCAAATATCCAATTTGCAGTTTGACACTTATTGGTGCATTGCATTCAGCAGCGCTGCGGTTCACCGCTCACCCGTTCGCCCATTCGCTTGCCGCGCACCGTTTCGACGACAAACTTTTACGAAATTGTCACAGAAAAACACGCGCACACACACGAACATACACATGTAACTGCATGAATAAATACATAAATTCTTGTCTGCGTGTTTACCTGCACGCCGCAACGTGGCTCGTGGTCCCACCTAAAAAAGTTTGAAGTTTCAAAATATAATAAATTTTATATTGTGCCGCTCCAAAGTAGCGGCGGCACTTAACGAACCCGGCGACTAACAGCAAACAAAGTCAAACATAGCGATAAACCGACGATGCCAAGTGCGACCGCCGATTTGTGGGCTCAACAGCGCAACGAGCGGTGAGGCGCGTGTCAGGCCCGTCCAAATTTTAGGCCTACAAGTGAAGCGTGTGCGTGGTTTTTGTCAGATTTTGCATACAATGCGATCGTATATGTGTGTGTGTGCGCAAAAATTGTAGCAAAAAGACGAAAAAAAGTTCGACAGTGAGCAGCTGCCAGCAAAGTTTAGAAGTTAAAGCGTGCAAAAAGGCAGGATAAGGCAGCTGCTGAAAGGCGCGGAATTGATGGAGGTTGTGCGAATTTGCAATGCACTTTGCCTACGATGTTGTTGTTGTTGTAATTGCAATTCCTTTTTTTCGTTTTGTTCTCTTCTGCTGCCTTCTGTTGTGGCTGTTTGAAAAAACTTGTGTCACAATTTGATATCAAAAAGTTTACGTAGCAAACAAGCATATTTGGGCGGTGGAAAAATTTTGAAATTGGCTGCATTTACATACAAAGATATTTACATATATATTAATGTATAGATTATTAAAGTGGTTATGCTGGTTAAATGGTGCTTAATTCGCTCTATTTCGAAAGAGCAGCTGTGAAATCGGAAATATTAATACATTATCATGTATTTCGCGCAATTGTGTGATTTTCAAATATTGAATAATTTGCTTGAGAATCGAAGAATCTAGAAATCCATCAGCCTCTTGAATGTAACTTAAGGCTTGCAGGTTTGTCTCCTAATGAGGAGCAAAAGTAAGTTGTACATCGCAAGTTAGAGAAAAGCTAGTAAATGTACCAAAAAGATAACTGAAGCAATGAATCTCCACATTATTTTCCCTTTACCCACTATCATGCGAAGTCGAAATTGATTCGTTTGGTAAAACTTTAAAAAGATGATAGCAAGACGACAAAAATATTATAATGATGATATGAAGCTTCTTTATTTATTACTGAGCCGGAAAAAATGTCTCAACAAATTCATCAGCCATGCAGGGGCATCTTAAAACTTTTCGAGCAATGTGGAGCAAAAGAAAACTGGTCGAAATATCTAGTAAGTAATTTTAACAATAATTTCGAAAGATGCTTGATGTTATTATCCCTTTTGTGGTTCTTATGCGGAGCACAATTTGTTGTAGCTTTAAAGCTAAAGTCGATAGCCATATAACAAACATAATGCTATCAGTGTATTAAGATTCTAACTTACTTACTGACCAAAAGATTATTTCATTTGTCATCCATTAGATTTTTAGAAGCAACTTAATGTTTGCAGAAGCCTCTTAATGTGAATAAAAAAGTACTAGGAAAAACTTAGCTAACTGTCTCTATGAGATGTTTCATACACTATTTTTCTATGGGATTTTATCTTATTATCCCTTTTCCGCCTCTCGCCCTTATCCAAAATCGGTAGTTTTGGTGTACGCTTAAAGCTAAGAATGTTCGTCATATAACGAAAACATATATAACCTTCAAATAAGGTATTTAAATGAAACTATTGTAAATTAACAAAATTAGTATTTGGTTTTTGACACTATGTATTATAAACATTTGTAAGTTTAGCTCAACCAAGGATGGTCTAAAGACCGCGTTATAAATGAAGGAGAAATGAGTATTTAGCATGCGCTTGAAATTACTTTTAGTAAGTTGTTCGCACAGATTATGGAGTAGAAGATCTTGATTGGAGTCCGAAGACGCTTAATAAAACTATTTTTCCGGAACGATAACTTCCAAGTCTCTCTATAGGGTACCCTGCTCAAATTTTTTGGAGAAACCTAGTACTACGATTGGACTAAAAGGTAACTACATTATTGGAGGAATGAAATACTGCTTATATTTCGGGAATCGTGGTGCTAGACTTATATTGCAAGTAATACATGTTTCAGACAATACCTAAAATTCATCAGCTGGAACAACTTCCACAAAGTACCTAGCACAACTCTTGCGAAATTGGCTTCTGGACGTCCACAGGCATTTTCTCAAACCTGAATCGTGGTAGATGTGGGTACATATGTTTTTGTGTTCATAGAAAAACTTCGAGGAAGTTGGCATCCTTTTAGTAAATATTTTGTTCGGTTGAGATTGATCCTCAATATTTGCATTGCGATTTGCGGGAGTTAGATATATAAAGTTTCGCTTAACTTTCTGAGTTTGTCAGTATAATTCCTAAAAATATTCTTACTCAGAAACCTTTATTTAACAAAACCGGACAAAAGATAAGAATAATCAGTCGAATTGGTAATGTCGTTCTGAAGAAATTATCTATTACACCGATGAACTTATGAACAGGCTACTAGACTACTGACTCCGTCTATATGAATTAATTTCTGAAGCTTGACAACTAAGATTATAGTGATAATTATAAGAAAAACTGTCTAATCTAAATGTCTAAATTCGAATCTCTAAGCAAGTTTTAGAAATATATTTCTTCATTTTTTAGCAAAGGGCTACCATTGACAATTTGGTCAATAATTTTTTTCAATCTAGTCAAATAGTGATACATAAATATTTCAAAATATAGTTCTCAATTTAAAAATAATTAAAACTATTTAGAGACGTTTGTGAATGTATAACTTGAATGAAACAGTTTAATAGTTTCTTGTAAAGTAAATAAAACGAAAAAAATTAGTAATATTCTGACTGGGACTGATAGAAAAATGCTCAGGAAGACTTTAAGACCTTATTATTGCCTTTAACGTACGAATTAACTGGCGTAGAAGGCTATTTCTCTGAAGAAGACTAGATTCACTAAAGAATCAATAATAGAGAACCAGAATATTTACAAATATCAGTGGTATCTAAATATCTTGCTTCGAACATTTTCAGAACCTGGGAAAGAGTAGTGGGAATTATTTTGCATATACTTTACTTTGTTGAGCTGTGGCACTCAGAATTTTTAAGCCTAAACAAGCCGAAAAAAAATTTACCTTGTTATCCAACACATTTAGAGTGAAATATAAGGCCATGCAAAAAAAAAAAAAATGAAAAAACTGCAATATAAAGATTTACAAAAAAAAATACATAAAGAAAAACTTAAAGTCCACTAAATGTGACGCTTAAGTCCAAGCCGCCACCCCAACTTGCCAATGGAAAAGTGTTTGTTGAAAAATCGTGCAGCGATGGCGGCAGCCGTTAAGCTGGCTTTTGCATTGTGGCCGCTGGAAATATAAGTACAATTGTTGTTTTTGTTGTTGTCGATTTTTTTCGGCTCTGCTGCTCTTATTAACTTTGCCGCGGCAAATGTTGCTGCCCGTTGTTGCAGATTTGTAGCGCGACGCAGCTTACGCGTTGCTTTGAATTTTGCACCGGAAAACTAAAAGAAAAAAAATAACTGAAAACAATAAAAACCCGTTTGGCTGCCACAGATACAGTTTCCAATATTTTAGATGTTGTTATACTATAATATGTTTATTGTTGTTGTTGCGCAGCTAAGGCGACGACGGCTGCTGTTGCTGCCACAACTTTATGGCCCAAGCGTATAAATAAACGCAAAGAATACGAAATTGAAACAGTTTTTAGTGCGTTTTTGAAAACGTTTGATCACCGCAAATCGTTTGCCGAAGTGCCCAAGTGTTGCCAACAAGCAAAAGTTAAGCCACAACTCGCCCGTCAAAAGTTGTCAGTGTATTTTTTCGTAATTTAATTACACGTTCGTAAAGCAGCACAGCAGTTTCGTAAACAAAATATATAAAATGGCTTTCAAGGTATGCAAGTGAAAGTGTGGTTTTTTGTTGTTGTTTAATATTAGCATAAAAAGACTTTTAAAGAAGACTTGGAAGGATATATAATTTTTTTTTTTTTGAATATATTGAAGTTGTGCCTAAAAAAGGACACGCTAAGGTTTGAGCAACTCATATGAAAGTGTTTTTGGAATATTGTTTGTTTTCTGTTATATTTTTATGTTTTTTTTGGCTATAAGCGCCTTACAAGTGCTTTGTTGGGTTCAAGGCTCGGTTCTGGTGCTTTTTTTTTACCGAATGTGCTCAATATTTAATATTTGTTGCTGGATTTTCAGCAAAACTTTTGAGTTTTTTCACAGTTTCATACATTTTCTATTGTATTCCGGCTCAAGGCTCTGTAGTGGAGAATTCAAAACTCAAGTTTTCATTTTTATGCATAAATTTTTCATGACTACAAGTATAACGGTGTGATGAAGTCTATAAATCTACTTAAAATCCAACGAATGGTAAGAAAAGTAAATGCTTAACATTACTTTAGGTTATGTTAGGTTAGGTTAGATGGCTAATGCGGATTACATGTAGATTGATAAATACAGTCCTATGTGAAGCTAGATGAAAACTCTTGTAGTTGGATATTAACCATCGACAAAGCATCTTGAACCTATCACAGAACTTTTTTAGGTTCTTTATTTCTATTTCCGCTATTTTAGCTGGATGTCTAAAATTGTGAGAGTCGAGGTATTTTAGACTTAATATTCGTCCCTTATTAAATTTGCAAATATATTTTATCGCTTCCGTTCCTCTTTGACGTGGACAATAGATCCCTTTCTATAACTGCAAACAAATCTCCATATACTATAATTACTCACAGAAGAATAAATCTATTTTCAACGGATTTATTTTATTGATCTTCGTTTCATCTGTTTATTATATATATTATCTTGTCATAGACGTTTTTGAGAGATTTATCACATTTTCGTTATGCTTCTTTTAGAGCCGCGAGTTTATCAACTAAATATACCTAATTTACATATTTTACATTTTCCTCCCAACGGATGAAAATCATTATCGAAGACAACTGAACTTTTCAGAACGCTATAGAACTTGGGTTAGAATAGAATCATTTCTATTCTTCGGAGATAGGGTTAAATCGAGAACAAAAAATGTCTTACGTTGTAAAAGGCTTGAAAAAATATTGCAAAATTTTACGAATACTAGTCGGGGATTTTAAAAGTGTATTGTAATTTTGTAAAATATTTTTTACTGTCTATAATTTACTTGACGGTTCTTAACGCTTGAATTTCAAAGATTTTTTAAAACGTATCACCAAAGTTAGTATGATTGTACTTTGAATAAAACCCACATATTTACAACAAAAATATCATCCTGCTTTCTTCGATAGGTAGAATGTTGATACAATTTTTTTGGTATACGTTAAAATTTTGATCAACAAACAAAGTAAAAATCCAAAAAAAAAAAACTTTTATTAATCTTTTAAAAATCGCCGGTCCCACTTATTAGTAAATTCGTGTATTTAAGTATGACAACTTTAAGGGCTTGTTTAAGTTTGTGCTTTTTGGGTCGTTTTTTCACTTAATTATTTTTCTCCTGCCGAAATTTAGTTTAGTACTCATCGTTCTTTCATTGGAACACATACTCGCGTCAACTACTTCACAGAAATTTATCATTGCTCAGTAGCTTAAATTTTACAATTTGAATTTTTCGTATGTTAACCTATGTATTTCTTTAGGAACAATTTGTCAGAAAATGCCATATTTGTGTCCTCACTACAATATATATTCTTGTTTATCTTAAAACTATTAATTGGACAGTAGATTGCTCTGCTTAAGAGACCAGCATCTTTAAAGCTATAAATTAAATTTATTTTTTTGTTACTTAAAATATTAAAAGAACGTAAATCGACGCTTTAGTGCCAAAATTAAGAAAACGTCTCAATTGAGTTAATGTATTTTATATGAATCGCTGCGTAACATCGCAACCACCTTACAAAGCATTATTGGATTATTTCATATCACACATATTTTATAAAAAAAAAATAATGTCTTCGCATGAAAAATACTTACTTAAATTTCAGTCTCTTCTTTTTCATTCTCAAAGTTTTGTGCTCACCATTCATCTTTACTTTCTCTTCCTTATACACATGGAATATTTTAAATTCTTTAATTCTTATGCACTCCTTTTGCTACAAAGTGCATTTTTCAGAAAAAGTATGCGTTTGTGGAAATGTAAGGATACGAGCAGAATATAATAAGTGGCGGAAAAGTTGTTCGCAAAGTTAAAAATACACTACGACACACACATTTCTATAATTATATAAAAATATATATTCTTATAAGACTATACGGATTTGCTTTATATAAAATACATTTCACGGGCTTAAACTGGCGATTCGAGCGCGAATGGGAATTCGCTAAAATTTTGGCGAAGCGTAAATCAAAATTTCACACTCACTTTCTGAAGTCATAGCTAAAGTTGAAAACATATTAGAACAAAAGCAAGGTTGCCATAGGAATTCAACTAAATTACAAATTATAAATAAAACAAAAGATTCCTTACAAAAACTTTGATCGGTAAGTTTGTTTGTTGTATGGCAGACGGACGGACAGACGGACAGGGTTAAATCGACTCAGCTCGTCATGCTGATCATTTACATATGTATATACTTTATAGGGTCTCTGACATTTCTTTTCCGGTGTTACAAACATCGTGGCAAACTTAATATCTCTTAATATAATAAGTTTTTTGAATTCGACCTAAATAAGAAAAGTAAAAAAATTAAAATAAATTTTAGTAAAAAAGAATATATATGTATAAATTTATAATTTTAGTAAATAATACTTTTTATCTATTAAAAAAAGTTAATTTAATAAAAAAATGTGCTTAATTTGTGTATTAATAGTGCCCTTAAAAAGTTTTTTTTTTATTTCGAAATACTTTTTTATGGATACTTTTTCAACTACTTCGAGTAAAAGTTTTTGATATTGCATCGCTCAAACGAGTTAAATTTTCTTGAAATAGTAGTTTACAAAGCCTGCCTATATCAAAATATATTCCCATATATACTCATAACATACATCCATAACTCTTTTGATAAAGTCAATGCGGCAGGCTAAAAATTTTCCATTGAAGATTTTAAATCAAAAAGCCAAGAAAAGTGTACTTCAAACGAGAAAAACTTTGCAACGAACTGCAAACGAACACACATACATTTATACAAGTGTGTGGTTGTTTATGTTGTTGCCCTTGCTTCGTTATAAATCCTTTAACAGTTTCTGAAGTCAGCGAACGCGCTTCCCTGCAGTTGTTTTCTTCAATCCGTGTGTTGTTGTTTTCGTAAAAGTTTTCACACATTTTTTTCCACTCTTTCTCCGCTCACTCACTCGCCGGCTGTTTGGCGAAAGTTTATTTTGAGATGTTTACTCGCAAGTTCAGCCATTTTCTGTGTCGTAATCGCGGCATCTTTCCGTATTTCATTCTGAGTAAATTCTGCTTGCTTCTTTCTCCCTTTGTTTACCATCGCAGTGCTTTAAGTCAATGCAAGCGCAGTTATCTCTTTTTCTTCTGCGTCACGGGCTTAAGTCAATTCATGTACCAGTTAATCGCATGTTGAATATTTTTAGCTGCAACGAAGCAGCTGCGCTCGTGAGTGATTTTCTAATTAAAGAATCTTACTACTGTCACTTAGAGATCCCTTAGAGGGGAATAAGTTTAGTAGTGCAACTTCTTAAATAATTTTGTTAGGGCTCGTATTGTTAGTTTTCAGATCTATTTTTTTTTTTAACTAACCGGTAGAGCTCTTGGATACTTTTTAATAAAAGAGTGAAATGCTTGCCACCTGTTTGAATATTTTAGGTGAAAAAAACTGATAAGTTATGAAAATATATCATTAAGGGTATCAAATTGACGTTAACTAAAGTGACTTAAGGAATCGTATAACCGATCATATTTTTGTACACGATTGTCACCTGCTATTTTTTTAAATTTAATTGTAATATTAAAATAAAAGAAATATATAAAAATTGTTTAAGTTTAATAAGTTTAAGAAAGATTTTGTCTTATATATTTTTTGTAGCGTTGCCAACATAATAACAATAAATAAACTAGATGAGAAGAGCGAATTGCTAGTTACAATATAGATATAAGACTAAAGCAAATTTAGAAAGCTTATAGCTAAAAAATATTTTGGCAGGGTTGCCGCCTATTTATTTTTTATTTATAATTGAAATATTAACATAATTAAAATGTATCCAAACAGGACAAGTTTAAGAAAAACTCTGTCACAAATATTTTTATGAAGCGTTGCCATCTATTTGAAAATAATAATAATCAATAAATTATATATAAAAAAAAATAATAATTATGGTAGATACAATATCAACCTAAAACGATTTAAGAAAATTTATAACATACAGTATTTCTGTGCAAGGCTGCCACCTTATTAATTTTTTTTATATAATTGAAATATTGACATAATTGAAACGAGGTATAAACGAGGGTCAACCTATACAGGTTTTATTTTAAATACAATATTTTAAATACTTCGTAAAGTAAAATATTTTTAAGCGTTGCCATCTATTTAAAAATAATAATAATGAATAAATTAGATGAGAAAAACGAATTACTACATATAATATAAATATCGAACTATAAAGATTTAAGAAAGCTGAAAAAATACTTGTGCAAGGTTGCCACTTATCTATTTTTTATTATGAATTGAAATATTTACATAATAAATATATAGACAAACAAAACAAGTTTAAGAAAAATTCTGTCACAAATACTTTTGTGAATCGTTGCCATATATTTGAAAATAATAATAATCATTAAATCAGATGAAAGCAGCAAATTAGTATATACATTTAAGATATCAAACTGAAACGTTTTAAGAAATATTATAGGTGAAAAATATATTTGAACAGGGTTGCCATCTATATGAAACATTTAGCTTGAATACGTTTTCAACCAAAATGTTATTTATTACAATTAAAACAAAGTATCAAATATTTTTACACATACAATAGAACATACGCAAATGCATACGGGCATATAATAATATATGCTAGTACTGACTTACCTTTATTGTCACTCTGCAAGAATGAGTGTAGCGAATAAATAAACACACCAACAAATTCAGTAAATTTTTGCAGCAACAAAAAAAAAAATGTCAAACCGGTGCAGTGTTGTAGTGTTGTCGAGATGTTAGTGTTTATAGTTGTGTGCGAAACGTTGACACTTTAATGCAAATACACACACTGATACATACTAAATGATGCACTAGTTCAGTTTTGTGTGCATATTTTGCATACACTCATAGCTTTGGATTGCTTCACTTGAAAAATTTTACTCGTTTAAAATTGGCATACATTATTTTGATGTGAATTTTGCTTATACAAAATTGTGCGATTTCAACAATATTTATTCTTTTCAAAAATTCAGATTTCGGTTATGAATAAATTGTGTATTGGTGACTTCGGTAAATCTTTTATTCATATTTTTTAAGTATGAATGCTTTCACTTCTTGTTTAGGAATTCAATTATGTCTAAAATCTGTTGGCTATGCTTAAACATACAGTGCTGAGATAATTTATAGTAATTGACAATAATAAATCTTAAACTAAATTTTTTTGTAATATATAAAATAAATAATAACTCACAAAAATAACAAAAATTTCAAGCATAAAATAATTTTATTTGCCACATAACATTCTTAATAATCTGAGCTGCAACACAGTTTAACTTTTGTGTCGGTAATGATGTTTAAGAACATAAAAGAGCTTAGTCTTCAAATGGAAACATAAGTTAATTGTAATGATGGCATTTTTTTGGTTATGATCAGTATACTATTGTTGTAATGCCGATTACATGGTGTTCCAAATAGTGATTTTGTTTAACCCCCAATAAAAAATATCAGTTTGCCACGATCTTCAAGCTGGTTCATGCTTCCTTAAGGCCTTAAATATATAGCATATCAGTGGTTGGTATCTTCTACTGCCGTCAAAAAATTATTGGATCAGACCACCGTTTTATAGAAATCGGTTAAGAAATACATTAAAAATTGTCCTGTGATGCCACCACTACAAAATCTGCATCAATTATCATCATCTGAGAATACATTCACTTCTTCACCTTCAGCAATGTTCTCTCCCATTTTCATATGGTATAGTTTCGCTTGTTACGATTGCCTCCAGAAATATTATTTGACAAAAAAAAAAGAACTTCAGAACTAAGTGGTATATTTGTAAAATAAGATAAACAACTATCAATTTTCTTAAGTAATGATTTCGGGTGAGAAAGAACTTTCATTCAAATCGAAAAATATATAGAAGTAGCATCGTCACCGACACATCGGTAGTAAAGATTTTGAATTTCTATAATAACTGGTATTTGGTTTTCGTACTATGGCTTGGTGGAGATTGTGACCTTATTGAAGCCAAAACTGAGAGATTTAAAACTTTAAGTGCGTTTCAGAATAGCAAATAGTTTATAGAATGGAACCACTTTTTCTCAAATAAATCAGTAATTAATCAGCATCCTCAATCATAAAACAAATAAATTATATATAAATTGGTAAAAGCCGCTAGTGTATGGACCTCTCTGCTCCCCAAAGACCTAAGAAGCACAATTTAAATTTTCAATTAAGTTTAAGTTACGAAGTTATTTTGATAGGCAGGGCGTATGAGTAACCTTAATCGTCGTGAAGGACAATTATTATATGGAAAAGAAATAAATATAATATGTATAAGTGTACATATTTGCAAGTATATATTATGGTGGACCTGAAACAATTAAGTGTTAAAATTAACCTATATACAGAAACAAATGTACCTGCAATGCAAGATTTTTGGCTTAATTTTAAATTTATTTGAGTAAGTATTCAAAGTTTTCCATATAAATAACAGCGAGATTAAATTCAGCGTTTAAATTCGATATTAGTTTTTGTTTTTGGCTGTCTGTATTTATCGGTATATATGTTAACTAGTCGCTCAGTTTTTGAGATATCAATCTGAAACTGTGAACTCATCTATTTGTCACCAAGAAGCTGCTCTTTTCTCGAAACCGACGATATCGAACCAATATAGCATATAGCTGTATTTTCGGTACAACTGAAGTTAATGATTTTTCTTTATTATTTCCATATTTCAATTAAATCTTGTAAAAACCACCCTAACGTGCATAAATGCTTATATTATTATATGTAATCGTATTTTTGGCATATGAAATGCATATCACCTCAGCGCACCGCTTCTGATAACTTTTTCGCATTTTCACTCAAATGATTTTTCACACGAATATCAACTTTAGCGCAACCCGAAACTCAAATGGAGACTTCTTTGTATTGAAACTTTGCTGCTGGCTAGTATCAGCACTTGAGTATCGCAATTTCCTGGAAAAACATGCAACTAATAACGAACCGCCGAATTCTTGTGCAGTTAATGTTGATCTAGATGCACACATAGCAAGCTACTCGCACTTAAAATTCAACAATTAACTGTTATTTTCATGAAAAATCCAGTGGTAATGAAGTCGTTGTGGAAACAAGGCTGTACATGGTGGCAACGCAACATTATCGGTTTTCCGATTTTTCGCAATGTTAATTAAAACTTTAAACATTATACACTTGCGCATGCGTGTGTTGGTGTATGGAATGCCGTAAAGCCAGTGTGTGTGGGTGTGCAGCAGCGCCGCGGTAGTGAAAAAGTTTACCCATTACGACGCAGACACAAAAGACGCGCCAGAAAGTTGAACTTCATGCGCGGCTGCTCAGGCGAGAGAGTGTGTGTAGTTTATGTGCTGCGCCACTGCTCGTAACTGTAACTGTCTGTACGGCTGTAAAGCAGGTGCTGTTTGCAACAATTAATATCGCCTTTAATTACTTGCGCGGAGTATATTACTCGCTGTGCGCCTCAAAATATGCCTCGTAAATTAATTTGTCTTCATTTTTGGTTTTAATTGCGTTTTTATCAGTTGGTTTGTGTTATCTGTTGCAGGTTATTTTCGTTATTGCCGCATTGGTTGCCTGCGCGCATGCCAGACCCGGCGGCCCAGCGGCCTATTCCATCTCCGCGCCCAGCGTGGACCACGCTTCCGTGGGCAGCTCACAAGAGCACACCGTCAAGGGTCACTACGGACAATCCTCGCAGTCGGAGTACTCCAGCGCCGTACAAACTGCGCATTCGCAATCGCACGTGCAACGCTCGAGCATTAGCAATGACGCCGGTCTTGCGCCACATGGTGGTAAGTAATAGGGGATTGTGGGGCGGAGGGTTCGAAAAAAGTTGTGTATTTAAGAATAGTATTTAATATAAAAAATGTTTTATTTCGCACCAACTCACACCACTTTAACTGAATTTACAACACATTTCGCACTCACACATTCTTTTGCACTCTCGTATGCTTCTTCTGCACTCTTGCACATATGTACTCTTGCTTTCGCACTGCTATTACAAATCTGCTTACATAAAAAAACGCTATTGCAAACAATAAGGTCATGTCATCGCTGCCGCTGCGCCCATCGCTCATGCTTATGCCGCGCCGACCGCTTACGCCGCACATGCGTACACCGCCCCGGCAGCCACCATTAGTCATGGTTACGCGGCACCCGCACTGGCTCTGGCGCATTCTGCACCTGCTCTCGCGCATGGCATCACCTACGCTGCGCCGGCTGCGAGCTATCACGCTCCTGCTTACAGCTATCCAGCACCGGCTTATAGCTATCAATCCCCAGCTATACAGTATGCCACTGCACCCGCCGCATATGGACATTACGCCGCTGCCACTGCACCCGCCGCCTATGGACATTACGCCGCCGCTCCTGCCGCACTCTCGCATAGTTATGTCGCTGCCGCACCCGCTGCTACTTTGAAATACGCTTCGGCATCTGCTTATGGTATGTAGAAGCGCTCCTACGCTTTGTGCGTAATCTGAAGAAAATACTACTAATTGCATTGAAGTAGATGTTTTGCGATTGTATATATTTTTAATTTAACAGGGTGTGTCAGATTACTAAAAACCCTAAAAAGGAAAATGAAATTTGGTTAACTCCATATTTATTTCTACAACTGGTGTTGGTTTATATAGTATATATAATATATCCTAAATCTGATATAAGTGAAGCTAAACCTCTTCGATGCAACAATGTGCGTTTCAAAATATAATATTTCAGTAATTTTTATTATAACTAAGTATAAAATTCTTTGCCGCGATATTTTATTCTATGAACAACCAGTCAACGTAGGTTAAATTGGTCCGCTTTATATCTCTAGAAGCCATTTTGCAAGTAAGTCTTCAAAATACGCAGCTGTATATTTTTAGAAGACATTTTGGGCGACAAATTTAAGGTTAAAAACTTTTATTCAATATTCTTTGAAATAATTGACTCGCCGATAAAAAATATTCTAGCTCAAATTTTGTACTTTCTTGCGATCTACCTATTCTAGCGCTAAACTTCAAACATCTCCAAAGAAACCTGTGATTTTAAGTCCGAACAATTGCAACAAATATGTGTTACGCAACAACATTCCGTCACACTTGTAGTATGCAGTATGTACTTTAGTAAAGTCCGAACCGATTTAAATTTCTTTTTGGATTATTTCGTGTAATATTCGGGTAGTTTTCAAAGTTTTGAGAGCACGAGGGTTGCCACCTTTTTTAAAATATTGAACTAAAAATAATAATTCGATAATTCAACATTGGAAAAGTCAAGCTGATGAAATGGTATTTACATTTAAAACAATAATTTTTAAATAAAGTTGCCATCTGTTTAATAAATTCTTTTTGAGATGAGATAAATAAATATTAAGTCTGATAAAGGAAGTTTATAATTAAAAAAAAATCAAGTAGTGTTGCCACCTGTTTATAAAATAAATGTTTGTATTTTTCGAATTTTTTAAATTTGTGAAATAAGAATTTTTTTTGTACCAATATACTTTTAAATTTGCAAACAATGCTGCTCATTGCTCTCGCTTTAAACACTCACAATTTTCAAAAAAATGTTCTACAGTTAAGCACGATTGAATAGTGTTGTTGGACAGCAGTTTGAATATTATCAATTTTTCAAAGATTGTAGAATACTTTTTTTAAGTTTTCAATTCATTTTGCAAGGTTTCTGCACTGAGCCCTATATGCTATATCATACTTATTATACATATATTTATATACCATATTTTATAGTAATGCATTTGTTTGTACTTATATATATGCAAGTGGGTGTATAAATAGCTTTTACTTTTACTAATGAGCAATTTAACTTTATATTCTGCCAACTTTTGCACTGCCAAGATTTTACTGTTGAAATGAACTTTTTAATTGTTTGTGTATATATTTAATACGCATGTGTGTGTGGGTTTGTATGTACATATGTGTGGAACAAATATTTTGAGTATTTATAGACGCGACTGTGCTTCTTCATAGAAGTATATTTAAATATAAATATTGCATATAAATATGCATGGACAAATCTTTTTATACAATTGTATCTATATACATATATTAGGGTGAGCTAAAATAAATTTCATATTATTAAATTGAATCTATATACAGTGAAAAAAATATCTCTGCAAGGCAGTAATTTTAGCTTACTTTTAAAAGAAGCGAATCGAACTTTTGAATTGAAAAACCCTGAGGTAAATTATTTAAGAACTTGTATGCTCTACTAGAATACGTATTGTAAAAAATTTTGTCCTAAACGGTTTATATGATATGGTATTTTCAATGAAAGCAGGTTGTTTTTGCCTCGGAAGGATATTTTGCTCTGTAGTTAGGTGTCTTTTAATCCATAAATTCGAAATTATTATTTATATTGGCTCCTCCTAATATGAGTATGAATTATATACATATATACATAAAGTAATTATTTCAAGGTTTCAATATCCAAGCAGGGGTATCTATTATATAACAATATTTTTAGACAATAAAAATTTTTATAATTCCTTATATTCATACTCAATAACTCACCATACCATCATCTGATTAATCAGTTATAATCATTTAGCTTATATGTTAACAATGATTCAAAGAGCTCTGTCAACAGATTCACTCATCGCTGGTATACAAAAGTACTTGTACGTAAAAGCCTGTTAGTAGGCTATAGGTTAACTCCAACGGCGTAGGCATAGGAACCGTCAACCGCATTAACTTCTTATGACATTTTCTTAAAAAAAAAATCAACACAACACATACAAACATTTTTGTTTTTGTTGGCCACCACCCATAAAAATACTTGTACACCTTTACGGTTTACAATTCTTTTGCGGTAACACCAAGTTACATATTGACTGCCACATTTAATCAGCTTAAAAGCTTTATGCAGTCAGGTGAAGTGCTGTTGAACTTTGTAATGAAGCGTGAATAAAAACGAAACACTTTAAAATATATTAACGACTATAGAATGTGTATAGATAACATAGTGAAGACGAGCATTAAAAATGTACAAACATACATTTAGGCGCTGAAGCTCTTTGTTGTGGTAAAGACGCTAGAAAACGTGTGTTGTTTATGAAACTAAGTTTTGTTTGTGTAACTCAAATGGGAAATTGTGTCATATTCACAAAGAAATTTATCACATTTTATATTAACCTTATATATACACAAGTCCAAAACAAATATTTATACCCTAAACAGGGTATATTAAGTTTAGCACGAAGTTTGTTACACCGAAAAGAAAGCGTCAGAGACCCTGTACATATAAATGATCAGCGTGATGAGCTGAGTTGATTTGATCATGTTCGTCTGTATATACTCGAACTAGTCGCTCAGTATTTGATATATCTATCTGAATTTTTGCATATGTCCTTTCTTTCCCAAGAAGTTGCTATTTTGTCAAAACCGCCGATATCGGTTGGTATGGAAAACTTTTTAATATCACAAGATATCTTCACGAAATTTGGCATAGAATATTATTCCAAATAACGCTACAATCTTTGAATGAACTTTGCAGATCAAACCCAAATTCCTGTATGGAAAATTTTCTATTTGTGAAGGGCATTTTAGCTTCGGTTCAGCCGGTGACTTGATACTAGTTATTATATGTAGTCTATCATTTGGCCGAAATTAAAGAACAAAGTTGTCTTTTAAGACGTAACATTTTCGCTATAAAAGTTTAAAAGCTTAACTCCTCGTTGACAGTTTGAAATAGCGAAACTTTTTAATGGCATTGCGTAGTGAAACATCACTAGACAATAGATTTTGCGATAGTTCGAAATCGAGAATTCCTTAATAATCTATAATTTTCGAACATCAACAAAAAGCTTTTACAAAGGTTATTACAGAAAGCGCTCATGAACTTGCAGATAATTATCGAAGAGTTGAAAATAATGATCATAAAATCATAATTTATGTGAGCCTGGGTTTTTGACTTTTAGTGAGAAGCGAACATAAACTATTGGAGCTACTCCTCTTTGATTGAGTGAAAGCGTGATATGCATAAGGAATAAATGCTCATTTTAGACCTAAATTACGACTGCCTTTTTCTCTCTACCATACTATATTTTCATTCATATTTTTACAGTAAATGTACTGTCAAAATAATTTCTTTGAAATTCTCGAACTAAGAGCATATTTTTCTTTGCTTTTCCAATCAAATGCAGACCAATCAGTCACGTACTCAATAAGTCAGTTTTTAATTTACTTTTGCCAAAGAGGAAACTTGCCACACACAGCACATGCGGGCATATGTATGTAGTGGTGTGTCGCTTTATAAATAATTTCCTTGCACTTCCTATATGCTTTGCCAGGGACAGAGAGAGAGAGAGAGAGAGACGTACATACACACACTCAAGAAAACTTTTAAACAACTTGCAAGGCGACTTATTTTAAACTATTAGGCTACAATGTTTCCACTGCTTGCGTATCGTTTCTGCTCTATTACACCAGTCTGCTCCTAGTCCCCTTGCCTCCCCTCTTACTCATCATTCCTAGCATTTCAAGCGCTATAAACGCCCGATTGACGAACTGGACGTTTGTCAATTCAATTTATTTATTCGTCACACAGTTTCGGACACATATTGGACAGCTGTGAAATACTATCGTTATATGCGGCATAGCTCACAACAACACGGAGGAGCAGCACTCGCGTGAGCTTGGGGTGTGACGACAGCAAACTGTGCGGCTTGCAGCAACAAAAATAATCAATCATTATTAATTTTTTGTCTATTCGCCGCTTTTGGCGTTTTCGGCAACTGTCGCGCTACTGCCGTTATGTCGCCAACATATAAAACTGTGCTCGCTGTTTGTTGTCGCTCTCTCATGCACCGCGACCAAGTCCATGGCAGACTACTGATTGATGCCTCTTCCGGCGCGCATCGCCTGCCGCTGGCAGTTTTGTTAGCAAATTTCGTTAAGCTGTCAGTCTTCTGCCTGTCCAACCGAGCGGCTATCGTTGCAGTCACTGGCGCGCAACGCAACACACATATGTATATATATATACATACAGGGGTGTGCAATTTGTTGGAATTTTTTCCCACAGTTTTTGTTCGGACCCTAGGGGACTTGGCTTAGTTGTTTGGCGCTTGTGTTCTTCTTCGCTAACATATTCTTCCCGTTGTTGTTGCATGTTTGTTTCGCATTTTGTAGGAAACTTTTAACTTCCTGCTTTTTACTTGCGGCTTCCGTTGTTTATTTTGTGTTATTTTATTTATTTTTGTTTTTATACCTTGAACAGATTGCCACGAAGGAAAATTCGGATACCCTATAAAGTATATATATTATTGATCAGCGGTATGAGTATATTTAGCCATGTCCGTCGTTCCATCTGTCCGTCTGTATATATGCGAACTAACCCCTCAGTTTTTGAGATATCGATCTGAAATTTTGCATATGTCCTTTTCTCATTAAGACGCTGGTCATTTGTCGGAACTGCTGATATTGAATTACTATAGCATATGGCTGCCATATAAACTCAACGATCGCAATCAACTGCTTGCATCGAAAACTTTTTCATTTGACGAGATATTTTCATGAAATTTGGCTTGGATTATTGTCTAAGGCAAACATGCAATTTTTCAGATCGGAACACTATAGCATATAGTTGGCATATAGACAGACTCAAAATCAAAACTCATTTTTGCTATAAAAAAAGCACCTGTAAGGGGTATTATAGCTTCAGTACTCTATTTACTTATATATATTTATGTCAACCGTTACAACCTTAAACACTCTAGCGAAGGCAAATTTTTCTCTGGAGCGCAATTTGCAAGTTGTTGCGCCCAAAGCTTGCTTACAAAAGCTTTAGGGCGACCAGAATGGCAATTTGTTTGAAGGTAAATTAAATTTTTCATTATTATCCCTTTGAATATTTAATAAACAAATTTGCGGTGTACATAAATTATTTATTTAGGTCAAATGCGGCCGGTTGCATCTAGTCAACTCCAAATATGTTCAATTATGTATTCAGCCTAAAACTGTGCTTTAAAAATTGAGTAAATTTAATTTTCAAAAGATAATTGGGAGAGAACAGAATAATAAAGTCAAAAGGGGCTTAAAAAAAATAAGTTGAGGGAGCTAGATAATGAATATGTCGTACAGCTAAATAATAACTAAGTTCACCGCCTAGAACCAAAAAATATGTTACCAAAAGATATACAGATATTTGCAGCTGGTAATATTTGGCTTTGGAGCTAAGAACCTACTATGGGTTTATAAATATATTAGTGCGTGTTTTTCAAAATTTTTAACGTTTATTAAAAAAAACGTGTTCAATAGTATTATTCAAAGTATTACCTATCTGAATATATAACATTTACTCATCTTTCTGGCAATTTGCGGATTCCATCCCAAAGGAAATGGTAATTTTTGGTTTTTGTGAAGTCACAATAGCGAATTTTTACTTTGCCACTATTGTAAATGCCATTTTTGGGGTTCTGCTGTTAAGGGCAATAGCTAATGAGCAAACTCATGCTATCAATAATGCCTCAAAACTGCAGACCAGGTGTTAAGGTGTTCAATATGTTAAAGTATGTACAATATGTACAATCAAAAACTTTCTTATTCTAATTTTTACGTGAATGTGATTCTGTAAATTCATATTCGAATGATATGGCCACATTGATGTGATTTGTACATCTTTGAAACTTAAAATGAAGCTTGTTATTGCGTCAATAAAATACATAAAGCGTCAGAAACTGTACTTTAGTCTAACAAAATGACTTGTGGGGTCGACTCTTTTGTCTTAGTTCTAAATATGTCTAAATTTTCAGAAATTTGTCATTGTTGTCATAAAGTTCGTACCGCCAGTACTGCTAGGGAGGGTAATACTTCTCAGTTACATGATTAGTCTGTTGACCACTTAGACAAAGCAGCCGAGTTTATGAGGACATAATAAAGTTTGTCACGAAGTTTGTAGCACCCAGGAAGAAATGTCGGTGACAGCCTATCGATATCGGACAACTTAATGATATAGCTGATATATAAACTGATCCATCAAAATCAAGTTATTTTATGGTACAATTGTTCATTTTTGTTTTTTTTTTTGACCTGATAGCGTTACCATGATACCCTACAATTTTACCGGGTTAACGTTTTTGCTGGTTTTCGAAAAACGCATAACTAATCAATTTATATTACTTATATCAATATTCACTCATATAATTAGAAACTAAAAACTTTGCTCGATTGAAGGTTAATATTATACTTAAATGTAAAAAGGGACTACTTGGAAAGTACTTCAGAAGTTTTGGGTTAAAAATAAATTCTAAAAGGGCCCTTTGTGGCTTCTTGTGCTATTTTTTTCACAATTATATATAAAAATAAGTCCCAAATGAATATATGTATACTCGTATTTCAATTGCAATATTCCTAAAAAAGTCAATAATTTGTTGTTGGCAATGCCACCCGCAGTAAGCGAGCCCCAGCTCTTTTAATTTCCAGTTCAAAGTCAAGACAAATTCTTAGTCAACATTTTAAGCACATCATTAATTTTTCACAAATAATAAATTCTAACTCTATCAGATAAAAGAGCTGAAGAGTCTTAAGCCACAAAAAAAATCACCCACACATATACATATATACTTGTATGAGCAGCCTCCCGGATTGACATCGAAACTACATTATTACATAATATATGACATACATTTTTCAAGCATTCAGAGAACGAACCACAAGCAAGCGCCTACGGAATGCATGAGCACAAAAAAACATGTGTGTATGTGAGCATATATGTGTGTATGTTTGTGAGCATGTTTGTCATAAATTCAATTGCGACGAGTATTCACCACTTGGCTTTGCATTGCATTGATTTATGGCTTTCTCACTATGAACATAATGTGCCGTTATCCCTTTTGTGCGCATAAAAACAACAGGACACACTGACACACACACACAAATATGTGTGTATATATGCAGCAGCGTATAAGTGAATCCAAGTGAAATCTGATCTGCATTATCGCTTGCATTATTCTGCTTTCTGCGCTTGCTCTTCTCATCTGGCATTTCTCATTTAATTTCTACGCGGAAAGACATTGCAGGTGCCAGCAGCACTAAGAAATTCCATTTCGCCGAGTGCTAGCTGAAATCCCATAAGCATGTGTGTGTGTGTGTGTGTGTGCGTGCAAAGTCTTTAGCACTCGCACTTGACTCGCCTGACATCTTTGTCTCTTTACGAATGCGAGTCCATGCTTCAGGTTACACATTTAGCGAATGCTGTAAATTCTATTCGGCCGTCTTTGTGCTAAGTGATGCGAGGCATGTAGACACACTCGTGTGTACCGGTGTTTTCTTACAATGCGTGAATAAATGCATTTTATTGTGAGTGTGGTGGTGTGGTGATGGTGCACACGCGGCTCGAAAGTTTCGGGGTGTGAAAACTCTTTCTCTCCCATTTGGAATTTCAAATTACTTGGCAATTCTGTGCGTGGAAATTTCCGGTTATAACACGTACTTTTTGTTTAGTGACGCAGTTTAGCTGCAATTAGGAGCAAAACAATAAGCTCTAATTGTTGAGAATTTTATATTCGAAGAATTACAAAAACAATTTTATAAGTCAATTAATGTTTTACAAAAAGCTCAGCTTGCTAAGCTTCTGTATATATAATCTTCTTCCTGTTCACGTTTATCATGCACTTTGACCCGAATTGCAAAATATGAAAGATTATGTGCTTAGCAGAATTCAGTGGCAGCCTCCTTCTTCACCTACTATCACCAGGAGTGAAGGAAATGGAATAAGAAGAAGAAGACGGCGATATGGTATTCGGTCTCTTCGACTTAATAACTCAACACTAAAGTTGACAGTTAAAGTGCAACGTGTGACGTAGGAGCTAGATCTTCAGCTTATAGTACTATCTCATAAGATATTGAGCCTCGTTTCTATAATTTCATGCTAGAAAGTGTTAGCGGAACCTCCTTACTGGCTGTCGAAATCGTAATATTAGCATTAGGCTAACCGTGATGAGATCTTCTTAAAACAACATACAATATTAATTCGTCGAGAGATTATTTTTCTTCTGGATTGCATATCCAGCTCAGAGAGTCACCTGTTAGTAGAAGCGCTACGACGTTGGACTTCAAGATTAATATTGTTATTGGGTTGGGTAATTGTCTACAACTTCAAAGCTGTGACTGTCGGCAGCGACTGTAAATGCTATATGCTGTAATGCTATATTTACGCTAACTAATATCATTGGAACATGCGGGATACATGTTTGAGACGGTTGTCTTTCCATAACCTAGATTGGAAGCGGGTCCCTTAATCCTATCCTCGGTAATTCAACTGCTTAATTAAGATCACCGTGAACACATCCGCAGGGATCCGTATTTGTATTACTCCCCTAGATAATCTATTAGATATATACGGAAGATAGTATTATGTCTTAAAAGTTGTAGGCTAACTCTCGTGTTAAAAAAAAATTGACGTGTTGTGCAAAAAATCTTTTTAAATTGGACCACAAACCGGATAATTCGCAAAATACCATAGGTACCGATGACAGTTAGGTTCACGTAACCAGAACGAACCCGATTTTTATATGGCCAAAGACTGTCAACTAGGCATTCCTCTAAATTATTTCAATAACTGCTGTGGACACGATGCTTTAATGTTTTTAAGTTGATTGATACTGAATGTCGGGCTGCGTCGCTCGAAGAATTATGTTCCTACGACACCAGCAATTTAGAAACAGAAAACGAATGCCAATTTAACTAAATTCGTAAAGCCCCAAAGACTGGCCGAAAATTTTAAGTGGCTTAAGCATAATACAAATACACTACACAACAACAACACCGCATCATATTTAAACGGTTTACGATGCTTCGGTAGCGAAGATGAGCTATTAGCCGAGCGCCACATGACAAGTTGGTGGCTATCAGGTAAGAAGGTGTTCGACGAAGAGAAGAGGTGTGCTGGGGCTTAAGCGGAGATGGGGCGAAATAATGTCGACTTTAATTATTGCAACAAGCCATTATCGCTGCAATAATAAAGCAGCAGCGAAGCGACTGCAGGGTATACACATGTTGGTGATGCTCGGAGCTTAAAAGCTTTGTGGTCTGGGGATTTTGTTGTCGTCAAACTATATACTGTTTCGTGGAAACATTTGTGTTTAATTAACAATTTGTGAGTGCCGGCATAATTAACTACCGCATATTTGTTGATTAATAAGCCGCGGTGTATTTAGTTATGTGTTGCAAACTGAAAAGCTTTACTCTCGCGTGTTTTTATTTTCAAAGTTACACGTAGCTCAGTGTGCAGCAACTTGTTTCAGTTAATCATTAGCACGAAAGTTCGTAAATGAGCTTTTAATTAGAAAATACATAGTGGGATAGAAGCATAAGTTCTTAATAGAAAAACAAATAGAAACGAATAGTTATGGATGAAAATCTCTGTTAAACGTGAAATTTTAGATAGCTAGGAGACTACTAGAAAGTTTAGAGTGATTCTACGTTGTAGCGAATTGTCAATCCGTCACTTTTGACGTAAAAAAAATGTATACACATTCATTAAGAGAAATTTGATTTCAAAATGAGTATTGGAATGCGTATTGGAATACTCAACATAAATGAACTGCATGGTTAAAGAGATGAAGCAAGCGCTGTAGAGTACTCCAAGTGAATAATAAGTTCACTTACCCATTGTGTGCTACTTTGGTCGATGCAGAGCAAAAATATTTCCTGCTTTGTGTTTTTAAGTCAAATAATCATGATTACTTACAAGTGTGCTTACAAGTAAAAAAAAAAAATCAAGTATGAATTTGAAGTATACTTTCGGGCGGAATTTTAATAAAGTATTAGGTATATAGTAAAAAGAAATCCATTATTTTTGCATTAAATTGAATGCTTTAACTATTATTTTTCGTATCCAGCCTTATTCAAATGGTTCCAAACGGTTTTCGTGCAATGTTTAGATCCTGTACAATCGTAATTGATGTTTGAACTTGGCGATTTCCAATATTTGATAGATTTTTTCGAAAATGGGTCTTCCAGAGCGTGTTGCATCTTTGACATCGAAATTACCGGAACGGTAATCGTATGTATATATATCAAATTTTTCCTGACTTACAAAAAATATTACATTTGCCAGTACTTTAATACAAACCTCTATTGTTGCCCTCAAAATAGGCTCTCGAGCCAAAATTGTAAGTATTCCACTGCTTAATCCAATTTTCTATACACTTATTATTAGTCTCGGTTGGGTGACCTTAAAAGCCTTTAGCGAATTGGCTTCGGTTTTTCAGTTTCGGGAGCAGAGAAAAGTCACAGGAAGCCAAATTTGGCGGATACTGCGGTTGAGCGATAACTCTTGGCCAAAAAGTCAGTGACAGTCATGCTGGAATGCAGTTATCGTGGTGAAAAATCTATAAATTTTTTGTTCACAAATCCGGTAATTACAACGAATTGCTTGATGTGAACGCCTGAAAATGGTCAAAATTATTGAGTCGTTCTACAAAAGATACTGAGATAGTCTACTGTCTCTCTGATGCCAACCTGACGATTTTCAAGCACTGTTTCTGTGAATGGATGACTCGCATGCGACAATTTTTTATGACCTTGCAGCCTTATCCCAAAGATTTGTGTGATTCAAATACTTGTGTCCGTGATAAAGTAGACTCCACAAAAATTGTGGGACAATTTCAATGCCCACGTAGCCATGATTGCATTGGAAACATACAATTTCAAGCAAACTGTTTGTTCAATTTTTTTTTTCATGGTAAAAATCTGTAGAGAAACTTTTCACGTCGTAAACAAACAGCTGCCCAACTCATACTCAAGGACATATGGAGATTAAACTTCACACGAACATTAAAGAACTTTATACATTCTAAGAAGAACAAAATTTTCGATTCGGTTTGCGTGTGCAGTTTAAATGGGCAAGTCAAATGAACGAATCAAATTTGATCAGATGGTATTTCATTATAACTGTAGTTGTTATGTTGTTAGCGGGTGATCAATGGTTAAGTGAAGGAAAATATTTAATAATTTGAGAAGTATATGCGCCTAGAAGCATACTTTAACGTATATGTTATGTATATAAAACTGTTACTTTGTTGTAATTATATAAATAGCTAATTTTTGCCACTATAATATATATATTTATGATATGATATTTTTCTTTTCTCTTTTCTTCTGCTGTTCATGCTTGAATACATAACTAAAGTAGCACCTGCACTCCTTGGACACGCTAGCTTAGCTCATGGTTTACCACTCGCTGCACCAGCCTTGGCACCACTCGCTGTTAAGTAAGTATATGCGAATAATGTAGAGCGTAAAAGCGAAAAGAAAACTGCAAATAAACTAAAATAGTTGCAAGTTATATTAAATAACGCTTGCTAAGCAGTGTTTACTACCGAAGGGTCACGTTGTGAGCTAATTACTCAAAATTTATTTGCAACGCAATTTTTTCTTACACTTTTAATAAAAATTTTCACACATTCGCTTCGCAGGACACTCGCCGCACCCGCTTTAGTGCATACCGCCGTCGCTGGACATGGCGTGCATTACGGTTACTAAGCAGAAACACAGTTAAGCAAACGGAGCGTAGGAGTGAGTGAGAGAGCAGCAGTAATGGGTGGAGACGGAAGCGCTGAAAACGAAGCGACAGTACGCCAACGTCGTGACACTAAATAACAAAAACAAAAATAAAAAAATTAACATAAAAACTAAAATAAAAATAAAAAATTTAAAAATAAAATTAAAGCCAAGCAGTAAATAAGAAAAGAAGAAAATAAAATATTACACAATTATGTAGGAGAACAGCAGGAAATTACAACAAGCACACAAACACAATAAAGCAAATTCATCTGCATGCATGTACAACAACGACACCGACAACAACAACAACAGCAGCAAACACCACAACAATGAATAACAATTAAGACAACACAAACACCAATAAAACACGCATGAATGGCAAACACGAAAAAACAAACAAAAGCGGCAAAAAACGCGAGCAAAAGCAAGCAGCAAAATGGCACTAGAAGCGGAAGCGTTGGTAAAAACAAGCGGGGGCTGAGGTGTAAAAAATAGACACGAAAAAGCGCATGCATAATTTGTAAATAACTTTCGTTATATATTTTGCGTGTAAAAATGTGGCAATAACAACAATAAACTATGTTGCAACAATAACATAAAGCAGCAACAAACAACAACATACACCTACAATACAACCGCAAGCAGTGCACGCGGATGTGGTTGTCAATATAGGCGCTGCACAACAGTGTAAGCCACAACGCCTAAAAGTATGCAACACAATTTACCACGCGAGCGGAAAATTACAAAAGCCGACCGCATAACAACATTGCACACAAATAAATGCATGTATGTGCGTGAACTGTGTTCACTAGTTGTCGCACACCGCTGCCTCTGCCTGCTTTGCCGATTTTGACTATTCGATTGCCTTCCGCCGTAATTTGCATTTAATTCGTGTGCTCGTTTTTGGCACGAAATTCCTTGCAACAATGTAGTTTTGTGCAACAACGCCTCAATATTTACCAATACACTAGTATATATAATAAATATCAATATTCGTATGTGTGTTGGTGTGTGTGTCTTGCGCCAAAGCCTCCGAACATCACGCCAATTCATTCATTGTTATTCTCTCCATTTATGTTTTACTCTATTTGTATAAGTTGTTTTTATCGCGGTTAAATTTTACTTTTTCATTTGATGTTTTATGTTTGTCAAATAATAATACATAAATACATAATTCACTTTCTCTACACAATGCGCATTTCACCTTTGTTTGCGATTTCATTTTGTATATTATTTTCGTATATTGTACGATTTTTTATGAAATGCTTAAATAAAGAAAATGTTAATACTGTGGAATAAGTCAAGATTTATTGGGTTTCACTTTTCAAGGTTTTCTGCTGAGAATTTCTATTAACGGAATGGTGGGTAAAGACGATTTTTGTTTATGTGAATTCGAAAAAAATTTATAGGTTATGTACCGTTGTGAAGAAGGCATATCATCTGATTAAATTTGACTTGGACTGAGGAAAAAAATGCATTTTCACGCATTTTAATATAAAATTTTTTTATCGCCTTTAAAATGGGCTCCTGAGCCACTACAAGTACCCCAAAGTTTAATCCAATTTGTTATAAGTCTCGGCTGGGATGACTTTCAGTAGCTTCAGCTATTTTAGAAAAATATAGCGCGCGTAGTTTAAATTGATCAGTCCGAGTAAAATTTGATGATACTTCAAATATTCTCTGAAAAATAGTAAACAGCTTAATAATGATTCTGATTACTACTTGGTATTGTAGTTAAAAACAACATGTCTCGCTATATTATCAAGAAACAGCAATATACTCGAAACTGTTTTCAAGTAAGATTCATTTTATTAGATAGCTAAACAGCTAACTATACCTTTGAGTAGATATAGACGAATAATACGAATCATTCAATTCACACGATCAACGCGATTGAATGAAATTGCATAATGGAATACTTCAAATAATCTGAGAGTAGCAATCACTAAAAAGCTCGATAAAAGCTCCAAAAGAGTTGATCTCTTGAATAACATTTGAGAACTCAAAATGGTGTATAAGGCAATATCTTTAAAGTTTAACATTGTGAGAAAGTATTTCTTAAAAATGTACGTATATAAAAATATAATTGTACATACATACACTGCATATAAGTATGTATATATATATACTGTGTATATATACTATATTGAAGGGGACAAAATAAATATTGATGAATAGATAAATACTTTTCAAAAAAAAAATGAAAATCCACCTTTCCCTTTGGCCACACCTCGTATATGGGTCTATTCCATAGAAAGACTTTTAGTGAGTTTTTCAAAGTTAAAGTCGAAACGACCTTGCTGGTTGCTTCAGTGTTAGAACTTGATAACAGGTACCTTAGCTTTAGGTCTGGTATATTGCTTAAATTTCCGTCGAATGTCCAAACATAGAAGTGATTTGAAATTTTATTTCGATTAGGCCTTGGCCATGACGAATCCCTTAAATATTAAAATGTGAGTTAAATTTCCAGAGCGCTAGAGCTTTTACAAATTTGGGTAAAGCCTTTTAAAATCGAGCGAGCTTTTACTATACGAAAAGTAAGTACTCTATAATTATCAAACTGAAGCGAAGTCAGCTTACAAAGTTTAGATGATAAAGTGAGAAAAAAAATACCTGTCTTCCACTTAGGCATCCTCAAATCCTTATGAGAAAGTGTTAGGTCTATTAATCTCGCTGAGCATGTCCAGTATAAAGATAGTCCTTGAAGCTCTTAATTCTGGTTTGGAAACACATAAACTGAGTTCACGTATAAGCTCAAACTCTAACAGTTCTGGCTTCATGGATAATGCCAAGAGGTCGTCCGATGAATATTAAGTCTACATAAGAAATACTAAAATTTGAGAAGAAATGCGATTTCTTAACATAGTTACCTTTTAGCACGATACACTTAACCCAGCGATTCAACATCTTTAACCCGACTGAAAAATACTTGTACAATTGCTGAAGGTTTGTTTCTTTCTGTATGGCGAGTGACTTTTTCAAGTTCGGAAACAAAACTACGATTCGATAGAAATATTGCCAGTGGTCCTTTATGAAAATATACTAGACGTTAGTTAAATTATTTTGCGATAGCGGCGCCATCGACCAGTGAGGCTAAATATTTATCTATTTCTACATAGAATATACAGAAGTTGAACTTATAGTAACCTGAAGTGAATATTTTGTTCACAAAAGTATAAACGGAGAAGACATTGCTTTGGGAGTCATGTCGGATAACTGTTATTACTATCACACCTAACCTTGCTTTCGATGACTTTATCGATATACATCTACATCATAACAAATAATCAAAAAGTCTATTGTCTATAAAAATCAATGCTCAAATAAAATATTTCTTCAGTGGGGGTTTCTATATGCAAGCGCTGTTGTGATTATTAGCCGTACTGTTGAATTTCTTTTGTTATACATTTTCCATCGCTTGCTTTAGTGTTGATGCAACTTTTTTATCCGGAGCATTGGGTTTACAAGCAATACTTATTGGAATTTTTATACCCTGAATAGGGTATATTAAGTTTAGCACGATGTTGTCAATACTCAGAAGAAAATGTCGCAGATCATACACAGTATATATGTGTATAAATGATCAGCGTGAGTCAATTAGGCTATGTTCATATGTCTATCTATCCGTCCATCTGTACATACGTGAACTAGTCTCTCAGTTTTTGAGATATATGCTAGATCTGATATTTTGCACACGTGCTTTGCTTCATAAGTACCTGGTCATTTGTCGGCATCGCCGAAATTGGACCACTATAGCTTATAGCTGCCGGATCAAGTACAAGTCCTTGTATGGAAAAGTTTTTTGTTTGACAAGATATCTTGACGAAATTCGAGATGGATTATTGTTTAAAGCAACGCAATAAAATACAAAGAAATTGTTCAAATCGGACAACTATAGCATATAGCTGCCATACAAAATGATTGATCAAAATCAAGATGAAGATCTTTTTCTACCCTTTAATGTTTTAAGAAATGCACCTGTGAAGGACATTATAGCTTCGGTGTTACTGGAGTTAACGTTTTGCTTGTCGGTTGTACAAATATTTCATATACATATATCTATATAAATGTTTGTATGTTACCACATCATGTAAATGTGCCAGTTCAAACACAAGCAGTATAATGCAATTGTCCAGCGGTGACATATTCCTATATATATCTTAAGTCTTTTGAAAATGCTTGTGCAACAACATACACGTGTTTTTGTATTTCGTGGAATTTCAGCAGCAAATATTATTGTTGGTTGGTATATATCTTATCTTATACTGTTGTGGACATAGATGTAGCTGAATATATATATATATATATATTTATATATATGTGCAATATGTGTGTATGTGTGTATGAACGTATGTGTATATTAGAATCCCATTGTCTGCACGTGCCTTTGGGACTTTTATATTTTCACAATTTTCATTTGATTTCTGTACAGCTCATGACTTTACATGGAGCTTTGCTGGTGTGTCCTTTAATTCTATTAACAATTTCTATTTGATTGTGCTATATAGCATTGTTTATATGTATGTACATATCTTCATTGTCTTATTTGTATATTTAAGTACACATGACTCTTGCTTATGGGCTTATAGGCAGCAAATATATTTCTGATTGGTAAATATGTGTTTGTTTAAGGCCTTTTAAACATCTTAATATGCCAATAAACTTCTATCTATTTCTAAGAACTTGTTTATTGACTGTAGTTTTCAATATTATTAGCTCCAACTGATATTATTCGATTATATTTGCTTTGTGTGTGCCTTAGCATAAAGCTAAGGTAGGAGCTACTACTATTATTAAAAGCGGAAAGTTTAGAATGAGACGTCTTGAACTAATGATCTATTTTACCATAATTGTAAATACACAAAATTTTCAGCATTTCCCAACAGATATAACCAAATTATAACCAAAATACAGAAACCCTTTCAGAATTGGTAGTATTCATTTAATACCGTTTTTTCTTCTCCTGTAAACTTAAGCAGAGTGTTGTTACGTTATTTGTATTTTATGTGACAATGCATTATCGAAGAACTAATCTCCAAGGCATCCTAGGCGCATACTGGGCATCAATCGAGAACTCTGTTTGATATGGAACTGTGATTGATTTAACATAAATAAACGGCGAATTTTGACGGTTATAAATATGCGTTGGTCTCACTGCACATTAAAAGGACACCCTGTATGTTACTATCAGAGTAAAAAAGGTCCCGAAAATCGTTAAAATTTAATCGGTAGCTGACACAAATTTGGAACACCAAAGCCTCCCGCAGTTCTTAATATATCGATGAAATGAAATGAAACTTTGCACACTTCCAATTTTCTCCAAGAAGTTTTACATTTGTCGGAACCGCTGATGTCGGACCACAATTGCATATAGCTGCCGTACAAACTGATCGAATAAACTCAAGTCGTTGTATGAAAGTATTTTTTATTTGACAAGATATCTTCACGAAATTCGGCATGGATTATTATTCAAGGCAGCGCTATAATTTTCGAACAAATTATTTAGATTGGAGCACTATAGCATGTAGCTGACATACAAATTGACCAACCTAAATCTAGATAAAGATAATTATATACCCTTTCATACTAAAAAAAATGCAGCTGTGTAGCGTATTATAGCCTCGGTGTAACCAAAGTTTATGTTATTTCTAGCTTTTCTAGAGATTTTGGATTAGGCGCATAATTTTGGCTTTTTTGAACTAGTATGAAACTAGTTGTGACTATTTCACCACATAAAGACTACTAAAAGCTTTTATACAAGAGAAGACAATCGACTGACTAATTGGACTTGAGTTTTAAACTAGTGAAAAAGTAGTTTCTAACTAGTTCCATTCACAGCAGACAGCAGCTTACTCCTCCCTACAGCTACACTACAGCAAAAACTATCTATTTCGACTTATTTATTTGTTATTCAGCAAAGGAATACCTTGCTGCATATAAATCGAATATTTTGCACTTCAATTCTGGCACTGCACTGCACGCTAAGGTAACAAAGCGAATCTATCAGGTATGCTGCTCGTGAGGAACTTGCCGTATCTTTTTACATTGTCAATCAGCTGTACACGCCAAGTACACGCCAGTTATCCACCGGCACTTTAATATGCTTTTGTGTCAGATATGAGTAGCTTACAAGTAATTCTATAAATATTTTTCCACACATAATTATACAACAACAATACAAATACTACAACAAAATTTGTAATCACATAGCTTTCGGAGAAGTGCAAGTAAATTTGTCATAAAACCTTTAAACTGCATTGTGTGTGTTATTGCAGTAATTGTGTTTATTTTTTGTGCAAGACATTGTAAGCGGCTTGATCAGGATGCCTGTAACTCATCAGCTCTCTCATACATACAATACATACTAAGCTACATAACAGTTACAATATAAATTGAGCACACGCACATTTTCCCTTCTTAACTTCTATACATGCGCTTCCATAGTTCTGTGGGTGTGTGTGTGCGATTATAAATCCAGCCAACGGTACTATGCAACGCACTAAGCATGATAGATGACAATGCTGTTGATTATGTTGGAGTCGTAACCGATGCCAGCAATGATGCAGGCAATTCCACGTCAACTATGCCGTTTCACAATTTATACTACCAAAGTGATACCCCCTGTAGCACTGTACTTTTCACTTTGCTACAGAAATCCACCCACAAACGCATATATATTTCTGCACAATTTTGCTATTTCAACTTATTACTGTCAGCTCATCGTTATTAGTTCTCGGTTGTCAGCAAGCAAACAGCTGCTTTCGTGCTGCTCTTTGGTTTTGCTTTACTTCCTCTTCGTATTTGTTAATAGAGATTTTACAAGAAGTGATATGAAAGCTTGACAGTTGCCTTGATATGCTATTTGTAAAATAGCTTTGGGAAAATTTTTGAAAATTACTGAAATACATAATTTTCTTATTAACGCTAAGGCGATATGCTCAACAAACAGAAGAAGTAAAAATTAGAGTTTCTTATATTTTATATTCTCACTATCTCCCACATTCTTATATTTTATATTCACTTTGCGTCGTAAACTCGAGTTTATGGCACGGTTTGGAGTTTAACCTTAAATATTGCACATAAATATAAAAAAATTGTATATAACACGTCTTAAAAAACATTTTAATTTTATGTTTTTAGGTTTTTACATGACATGTTGACAAAATACGTTGTGCTTATTCATTCTGAGTCTTATTCACGAGTTTTTGGTTCGTCTTCTTGTTTGCCCTTAGATATTATTCAAATCAACGTAGTTTAACTAAAAAAAATTGTTCATTTTACACACGTTTAACTTAACTTTTATTTGTTGTTATAGAATTATAACCTAAATTTTATTTAAATATGGCTTCCGGTTCAATTTCGCTACTTTTGAATGTTTCCGGCTGCTTTTATAAGTTTTGAAATGGCAATTTGCGGTATTCCCAAAGATTCTGCCAGCTCTTATCGTGCTTGGATGTTTTTCGTCTTCGAAACACAAATCGCAACTTTTAAATCGTGCAAACCACTTTTGGCAACTCGCTCAGCTAGAGCATGTTCATCATAAACTTTCACAAAAATATCATGACTTTTGGCTGAGATTTTGTTCAGATTAAAGTAATGAAGAAACACTCTCCACAAAATACTCTTCAAGCACAAAGTTCAAATTATTTAAGTGAAAAAAAGTGTTGTTGTTTTCGCTTCAAACTAAACAGTGGCTTTCCAACGCATCTACGGAATGTTAGAACAATGGAATAATAACCAAGTTACGCCATCTCTTGGCAAAAGGTACGAATATAGTTATAAACTATACATATACATATAGTGTACTTAAATTTATAAAAAAAAACTAAAAGAAAGCTTGCTTCTCTTTCATTGATTCATCGCAAAATTATTTGTATGTATATATTTGATTTATATATTCTTGCATGTGGGTATATATTATTTGTGTACCCTGAACAGAGTACATTAAGTTTGTCACGAAGTTCATAACATTCAGAAGGCAACGTCGCGGACCCTATAAAGTATTTATTGTATTATATATAAATGATCAGCTGAGTCGATTTAACCATGTCGTCTGTCTGTCCATCTGTCTATATATAGGCGAACTAGTTCCTCATTTTTCTCTCAATTTTTGAGATATTCATTTGAAATTTCTCCTTAAGAAACTGTTTATTTGTTGGTACCACCGATATCACCGCATTATATAATATCATGCGCTAGCTGCCATACAAACTAACCGATCAAAACCAAATTTTTGTATGGAATCTTTTGTATTTGTGAAGGGTATAATAGGTTCGGTGCAACTGAAGTAGATGTTTTTAATTGTTAAATGTTCATTTAAGTACTACTTCAAAATGCATGTTGTCTTTTAAACTTGTCATTGTTTCGCTTTTTCGATTAATCAAAATTATTTTAAGCTCTTCTCAGTTCACTTGCGGTTCTGCGAAGATTTCCTTTTATGACTAAACGCTTTTTAATTGCAAATTCGCGTCGATTGCATCATGTACTTTTATAGCTTACATTAAAGCGCGTAAAAACTTGTTCATATTTTTTTTTATAAGAATGATGATAAGAGAAAAACCTGTTTCGATTCACAACACCCAGCTTAAATTTAAGATCTTCTTAACATAGTCGCACAACAAGAAGGAAGTATTTTTGGAGACAAAAACAGAGTGCATATCTAAAAACTTTGCGGGTATAAACACGTGTAAAGTTGCGGTGCTAGAGTCTTACATACAGCTGTTGTGCATAGAAATAAGATCGGTTAGAATAGGATAAGAAGGCAGAAGAGTTTTTGGCCTGAACGAGAGGCAACACTGAACCAACACTTCGTACAGGTGGTATCTTCATGAAAGCACCAGAAAAAATCCCGATCCTAATCCAAGATATTTTAAATTCTAAAATTGAGCTATGAGTTTTTGATTTAATCATTTTCAAGGATCTAAAATTTGTTTTAAGTTGGGCAAGAGTATTATAAGTTTTAATTATTTTTTAAAAATAATCACTAAAAACTGCCCTCTGCCATTTTACATTTTGTATCTGACTCATAGTACTTACCTTCGTCCCTGAGTAAACGACTCTTCAATTCTTATAAAGGTTCTTGAAGTACCTTTAAAGTACATAATTTGATCGAATAAAGTGAGGAGTCAGTATCGATGATTATTTATTTAGATATAGAGCCGTCTTAATACTTATTTACATTAATTATGACATTAACCACAATTTAATGCCCCTGACTTTATCTCTTATGTAAGTAGAGATATGAATGTTTCGCTCGAACTGATAAGTGTTCTTGCTTACAACGAAAAGCAATGACATTGACGTTGTACGACATGTTGACTAACAGGAACACACCCACCAAATATATGTGTAAACAGCCTTTTGTGTGAGGGTCGATTGATAAGTTAGTGAGTTAAGGTTTTGTGTTTTATGGTTAAAGATTTTGGAATATCATATGTAAGTGTTTTTATTCTCTTTAAAGAATAGAGTGATTGAATTAATTATGGCGACTATATTCGATTATAATTTCTGACAACTGGGAACTGACCTGTTCTATAGAATATAAAAAAAGTGTCGTAGATACCTTCTAGAAGAGTACCTTTTCGAGATATGTAGTGTGTATGTTCGTACTAAATTTGCATTGAATCTATCCAGTAGTCTATGATTAAACTCGACCTGATTTGCGGACACTTTTGAAAACAACCCACGATCTTTCGTCTCTATTGCACTTCGACAATGAAGAAAACCACTTTGTAGTGTGGCAAATAAATATCATCTATTGCTTAGATAGTTTATTGTAAGTGTGATCTATCTCTTTTTGACACACACTTACTTTCTCCGGACTTCCATTTTCATATGATGGTTTCTGTCGATGGTTTCTGGTATGTAAATACGGTTAGCAGGGTGCTTGCACTACACAGGATTTCAGTACGATCCGCATTTTGACCAACATCAAAATATTTTTTCTTATAGGAAAGCCTCGAGAGTTTTTTTGTCATTAATAAACTTCTCGAAAACATTTATTAGATCGGCCGGCTCTAACTTAGTAGGTTTCTCCACAATACAAAACGGGGCCTCCAATTATCCATTATAGAGTGAGAGAGAAATATTAAAAGTGTCAGACAGAGAGAGAGAGAGAAAGAGAGAGAAAAATAGAGTAATAGAGAAGGTCAATATTGAACATTTTGCACATTTTATCTCAGCAGATAATTGAAAAGTTGTCACACTGAAACTCACTGCTTTTCGGAACAACCCCCGTATATGCAGACCCTTAAGTTTATTTACTTGCAAATTGTTATATATGTACTTTATAACCCAAATACATACATATGTATATGATATATGATCTCTAAATGCTGAGGGCAACTACTCAATCACCTCAAATATTCGCAAAGTGTTGAAATCAGTTGAGAAACTTCGGTCGAAGCGCTGCCACTGGCGCACGCATTTCCTTGATTGGTTTTCTAAAGCCGCACAGAGTTCAAACGTTTAACCAATTATTTTCGAAAAGTCAATAACGAGCGATGGCCAATGCGGTGGCATGCATCTGCAACATCATACATCCGTGTCGCAATGAAATTTCCGGTACTTTCGTTCTACTTCAATGGATTGTGACGGGCATTGCAGCGATTGTAAAGGTGGTGCGCCCCGTCTGGTTGCTATGTATGTAAGCGCGTTTACAGTTATAGGCAATTTATTAATTAATTTAACTCTGACAGTTGGCGTACGCACGCATATACCGTTAAGAGATGAGGATTACAATACCACATGGATGTACATGGCGAATGATGACGGCGATACGGAATTGGCTTATCTGCTAGAGCCGCCACCAGAGGTCGAGCGCAATATGCCGATGTTCATACAATTCGAATATTATAATAGGTAAGCGTCCAATTTCGTGATTAAAATCGGCAATTATTGTCTCCACCACACATCCGCAGTGACCCAACTCCCTTCATCAGCAATTTCTCTATCGAACCCTACGAAGAAGCAACGCTACAAGAGCGTCACGAGATCGATGAGTGGGACGAGCTGTTGGCCGAATTTAAACCCGAACTGGATACAAAGATGTTAGTGCACGGTTGGAAGTCGAGCACGCAGAGCCGTTCGATACAGTCGATACGCCAGGCCTATACGAAGCGTGGTATGGTCAATGTGTTTGCTATAAATTGGCGCGATCAGGCGGATAGCATTTATTATCTGAAGCCGGCGCGTTATGCTATACATGTGGGACGCGCCGTATCGCGGCTTATTGATTCGCTGGTGGAGAAACGCCATGCCGATCCGCAGCGCATACATTTGATTGGGCACAGCTTGGGCGCGCACATTATGGGCTATGCCGGTTCGTATTCCAGACATCGGGTCGGTCGTATCACAGGTAAGTTTTTTACCACTTATTCGCGGCTCTATTATAAAAATGTGACGATATTGCAGGTCTTGATCCTGCACGCCCGGCTTTTGAGAACTGCATTGGCCCTGAGAATCATTTGGATGCCACCGATGCGCAGTTTGTTGATGTGATTCATAGCTGTGCCGGCGTTTTGGGTTTCCAGAAACCGATTGGTACCGTTGATTTCTATCCGAATGGTGGACGTGCACCACAACCGGGTTGCAGCGAGTTGGCAAAGATTTTTAGTTAGTAGAATGTGGGCTTTTGGAATTTTTTTTTAAAGTTATTTTGAAATAGTTGTACGGAAACTTATTTATTATGGAACCGGATTCTAGGTCATTCAGTTGAAGTTTTTCCATCATAATAGAAATCCATATAACTCGTTTAAAAATTTACACATTTTCGAAACTGAAAATATGACAGACTGTCTGACTGAGCTTGGAACAATTTCTACATGAAATATCTACATCCTTGCTGGTTTCTTTACCGAGTTTATATTTTGATTACTAGTTTTGATTCGACTCCAAATGTCTAATATATTTCATGTTATACGCTAGTAGTGTTGTCATAGTTGAACAAGGGTCAACCGCTATTTGGAAAAACTATTTGATAGTGGGTGGTATTCAGGGCATTTAAATTTATAGTAAAAATATAGAACAATTTTTTATTTTTTTTTTAGTTAGGAAACGATATGTTTCTATCTCTAGTTAAAGTCTTTTTTTCATTTTGTCTTTTCAGCTGGCTGCAGTCACGGTCGATCTCATGAATACTTCGCCGAATCTATTAATAGTGAAAAGGGGTTCCATGCCAATGCCTGTAATTCCCTAGAAGACTTGAAAGCAAAAAATTGCGGGGGTGAACGCATACTTATGGGCGATCCAGTTCCATTGCATGCACATGGCATATACTTTTTGAAAACAGCTGACAAGCCCAGCTTCGCTCTAGGAGTAAGGGGCTGAGAAGCTTTTTGATAATGTGAAACACGATAATATAATTAGTTATGAAAAAAGTTTTGTATTGAGGATAAATAACTTTTATGCATTGAAAATAAAAACGAATTTGCAATTTTATTGACCTAATGTTGTGGAAAATTAGCAAAATTAGATTAGGAAAACAATTTTTGAAAATATTATATTAAAAAAACAACTTTTATGGAACTGAATATTAACAAATTTATAACCAAATCCTACTTGGGGCATAACTCGACAAGTACATGTTTTTTTTTTTTGTTTTTTTTTAAGTCGAAATAATATTTCTCAACAAATCATTCTCATCAATGATTTGTGAATTAATATCAAGACATATGCCAAAAATATGTTGAGAACTATATTGAAAGATTGTTCCATCATTATTTATACCTCGAACTACAAACTGAAGTTGCGGAGGTAAAAGTTTGCTGCAAAAACATAAAAAAAAATTATATAAAATAGTGAAATTGAGTTTTTCTCACAAGCGGTCTTAAGGCATATCTAGATTCTGCTTGTCAATATAGTCGTATTCCACTGCTGGAGTAATATGTATTATTTTTTGTTCAAGTAAACCTTGCCTGATTTCCATAGAAAAAATTACGATACATATTCATATGTTTTTTATTAGAGGATTTGGTTCAACAGTCAGTGTGTATCTAATCGAACAATTTGAAAAAAATTTCACTACCTGCATAAATTAAATAAAGAAGAGAACTTAAATTTAGATGACTGTTGCTATAAATACAAAATAAATGATACGAAAAGGCACTCAATTTCATATATTTTTTTAGCTCGCAAAGTATACCAAGAGCAGTTGAACTACACTGTAGCCCTCGTGCGCTTGCTGAGATTTAATTTTCCACTAAAAAGCCAAAAAAAAAATCGAGGAACATGTTTGCAGGAAAGTCGCCATTTCATCTCATCTCATCTCGCTAAGTGTACACCGCGTTACACTCTCAGTCCACGAGCCGCAAGAGAACTTAAAAGTTGTATCGCAAATTGCCGCTGGAGAACTTCACGTGCGACACTTTGTCCGATGGCGAGTACTGCACGCCCAAAAGCTTTTCAGTGGTGCTAGTGACACTGCCACTACCGACAGTCGGTGGAATGGGCGAAGTGCTCAGACCGTTATTGGCGGCATAAGTAGCGGCTGTGGGCGCAGTGGCGTACTGACGTTCAGCCAATTGTTGTTGACGTTGCATGTAGTTGGCATAGTCGGTGCTGGTGTAGATCGGGCTAGTTTGGTGATTGGCGCCTGCGTTAAAGGCAGCTGCGGTGGGGCGATGTTCGTTGTAGAGCTGACGCAACAACTGCTGTTGGTAATCCTGTTGGCTCACGTATTGCTGTTGCTGTTGTTGCTGCTGCTGTTGTAATTGTTGTTGCTGTTGCAATTGCTGTTGCTGCTGTTGTTGTTGGTAGGCAAGATAGGCGGCTTGCAGCTGATCGACTTGCTGCGGCTGCGCGGTCTTCTGCGATGCCGTCGAATATTGTTGCTGCTGTTGCTGCGCCTGCAACAGTTGCTCTTGCAGTTGTTGTTGCTGTTGGATTTGCTGCAGCGTCTGAGCATAATGATCCTGTGCGACCTGTTGACCGGCGTATGTGGGCGTAGCCTGTGTGGTATATTGCTGGGCGTAGGGGTAAGATTGCTGGGCATATTGCAGCGCTTGTTGTTGGTATGGCGACTGGGCTTCAGCTGCCTGGGAGTACTGAAAAGAGAGTGATCGAGAGCAATTAGTTGAGTGTGTAAACTTTTTTTTCGCGCGAGAAGTTTTTTACGTAATTGTCCACTTCGGATGTATGCATCTCTGGTTTTGGTAATGGATACTGAATTGTTATGACTGCGGAGCGTTTTTCTATTTTCTTAGAAACGTATGATTTTTTACACAGATTTTTTAAGCGGGTTTTTATTTGTATTTAACATTTATTGAACAAAACATATATAGAATGAAAAAGCAAAGATAAGTTTTCACCTTTGTCGCTGTGACATTTAAATATTTCTCAGGTTTTTTTTGTTCAGTTCTGCAGTTGTGACAGTGTAAATTTCCTATTTGCTAGTATAAGCGTGCTATTAACGGGTTACTTAAAAAAGATAAACGTAAAGGTATATTAAATTTACATAAGATATATATGTATATTAGGGTGGAGCGAAAAAAATTTTTTTTTTGCTTATCCTGAGGGTAAAATCTGTAGATTATTTAAAAAGAAAATTTTTTGACGAAAAAAAATTAACATCTAGAGGCTCAGTTTTAAAATAAATTTGCGAGTTAAAATTTTTATTTCGCAAAAAAATTTTGATAAGTTTTCTAAAAGTTGTGGAGCGTTCTCTTTCTGGCAATTAAAAGTTATCAACTTAAAAAGATTTTTTGTGGCCTCTTAACGTTAACAAAAAAAATTTTAAAATATTATTTTTTTATAATCTACAGATTTTACCCTCGGATAAGCAAAAACAATTTTTTTTCGTTCCACCCTAATGTATACGCTTTAACATACACTAAATATTTCTCCATTATTTTATTATAGAAGTACCTAGCAGAACCCATTTTCGTATAAGGGCGTAGCCTTGCCCTCTAAATGGTTAAATGCACATATGTTTTAAGCCGCTGAAGCTAGCTCAACCAAACTTTCAGAGAGGAAGTCTTTTTAGTAAAAAAAACAAAAACCGTTATCTTTAAAGCTAAAATTAAAAATAATAGTTTTTATTGCCGTAAAAAAAAGTGTTTATTTAATTTTTATTTAGTACCGTTTTAAAAAAATTAAAAAAATCACATAAGTATTTTGCATAAAAATTTCAAATAAGTATTAAAAAAGGAGATAATAAACAGTGTGCTTTAGAAAAATAATAAAAAAATAGATATGTTTTGAAGCAATAATAAAAGATATTTTTTTTTTCTCCAAAAAAAATTTTTTTTTAATTTTTAATTAAAAAAGTTTAATTTATTTTCTGTATTTGTATAATAAAAAGTCATAAATTTAATTCCAACTACTTAAAAAAAATTTGTTTTTTTAATTTTAAGGAATTTTCCATTACGCTAATTTAATTAAACATGTCTCACCAATTATATCAAAAATCAGTCAAACGCTTTCATATTAACACATTTACAGTAACAAATTGCATAAAAAGCAATGAATATCTATGCACACAACACTCTGATGCTATGCAAATGAATAAAATTAATTTTCACTGGAATTAAACAATTTCATGGCAATTAAATTGAGATCAAAGATAAACGAGAATATTTACATTTTCGAGCGAACACCAAAAAACAGCAAACAACATTAACAAATTGCTTATCTACGAGGCAAGCACATATGTGTTTGTTTATTTGTATGTGTGTGTGTGTGGTTTCATATTATGCAAATGTGTTGAGGACGACTGTAGTTCGATGTGCAAGCGATGCTTCGAACTGTTGCATGACACTAGCAATGGCAAACAAAGGCTTCCCGATAGCAATTAAACTCTGTCAAAGCGATTAAGAGATGACGGTTCACATAGAGTTAGAAGCTCATAGAAAATCAAATGAAAAAATAATTGAAAATAATTTGCAAAATTTGTGAACTCAAAAACCCATAAATAAATATTTCAAAATATCATTTGGATTGAGACAGCCGAAGCGCGCTCATGGAAACGATTTAGAAACGGACCTCATACATTTAAAATACTACAAAATGAAAATAGAAAGACCGTTGCGTCTGCCTAGCAGCCTCGCAATGCTCGCGATGTGCTGTTGTGTGTCTCAACTATTAACAGCGGCAGCAGCGCCACAGGTAAGCACCTAATACCGCTACACAAACAACTAATAAGCCACTATTTTGCACTTCTGGGTGAGATGTTACAGAAAGGCGGTGCTGTACGCAATATAGGCATGGGCGAAGCTATGATACAACGCAGCGATATTAGTGAGAAGGATGCGTATTATCGGCGCAAGCGCTCGCTTACCAGCGATGAGCTGCCCGCCGATGTAATGGCAAAAGGACCGCATACATCTTTCACCAAACTCATGCGTAATATTAATGCGCCCTGTGTTGGTGGCGGCACCGGCGGTGGTACGGGTGGCGCTGGAAATGGCGGTGATGGTGAAGATATTGTGGATGAGGCACGTCGGCGTATCGCGCGTATGAGGGCGCGTAAAGCAGCCGCTGGCAAGAAGAGCACCAACAGCAAATCTAAGAAGAAAAGTGGACGACGTCGGCGGCAGGTGGAAGCTGCCGATCTTGAAGGTTTGGGTGAGAGTGAGCAAGCGGCGGTTAGAGATGAATTTCGCGCCCACATGCAGCAATTCACCGAGAAAATGAATCGTGCGTATGAGCACATTGCTTCCTCAGTGATGGATATGATGAAGCGTATGGAGGAAAACTTCTATGCTGAAGATGATGGGTCGTAAGGTGTTATCGTGAATATTATATTTTGGTTGTGGGTGTGATTAAGCTGTTCTGTCTTTTAGAAAATTATTTAAATATTATAGAAATAAATGTACTTACATATTGTATTATTGTTATAAAGCATTAGTTAAAAATGTCTTTAAAGCACTACTTCTCTATCATTAGCCCACCTTTACTCTTTACTTTGAGGATATTACGCCACTTTTTTAACTTAAGTAAGCTTAGATGCCGATTATATGTATCCCCATGAGCGAGAAATGCAATAAAATTTAAGCTCTTCAAAGATGCTTTTTTAGTTTCTAACTAATGCTGTTGGAATTCTCACCACGTTTATGGAATAAATGTCGTATATGCTACAAGTAGTAGCTCATAACCTCAAAGTTTTACCGAAACATCTAGAAAAGTATTGTCCCATGTTAAATATGATATAAGCTGTCATTTTGTTTGCGTAAATTAAAAAAGGTTACACCGTTTGGGTTTCCTTTGACTTCCGTCAAGATAAAATTTTAGAAACTTTATTTCTAAGAAAGGCTCCTTTGAATACTCAGATGAAGGTTAAATTTTCGAAAGAACCACTTGACAAATTAAATATAAGTTTGTCGATTTATCTAGCGAAGTACCAACTAGGTCTACATATTTACATTTATCATTGAGAACAGGGAAAATAGTTCATACTGTTAAAAGAGGCAATAACCATTTAAGAATTGATATTTTTTATATTTTTCGTACGATCTCACAGTGAAGGCCACAAGCAAGGTAGCTGCTTTAATTAGCAGACCTGGTAGAGTCCACAATATACAAAATTTTGCCTGGGCAGTACTTTGATGGATTTTTATTCCGGGCAAAAGCTTCTCTTCCCGATAACAACTTATTCTAGATGACTTCAAGTTTTCATATATGATAAAGTTTGAAGTGGTGAACTAGGTAGTATATATCATGATAATAGTGAGTATTGAACCGTAAAGACTAGAAATACACAGGATAGACCAAGTTCATAATGCTACCAAACTTAACTTAATCCAAATTATAAAAAAATTTGCTCAGAAATTTCACTTTGCATTTCTCCAGATATGACTGATTTTTAATGTCTTTACTCTTCAAGTACAAGTACAAACTTACAAGTACCACTCAGGAATGTTAAAAAACGAACTCAACGCCACCTAGCTACTTAACCATGCCGTCTGCAATAAAATTTGAGTAAACTCATTTATCGCGCATCAACTGAGAGTCGATTCAGTTTCCATCTATTCGCTTGTATCCTGTCACAATTAATTTATATGTCACGTGGCACTTGGCAGAATCTATGTGACGTGACTATCAAACCTATGCATGTGTCTCTCTCGTCTATCTAACCTTAATTACTGCGATTGGTATGCGTTTTATCGCTTTAGATCTACTACATTCAACTTATATGTTCGGCACTAATTTGCACCAATTAAAATACTTCAAAAAACAACACATTTCCGTGTTAAACGGCAACAATAATCAAACCGCGTATTTATCGGTAGCTTTAAAATGCCTTCATTAGAATTCCATGCCGTGGAATATTTAATTGAAATTGAGCTCGTACAGCAGGCAGAGCGTCATTTAGCACGAGTATACGCTCACATAGCAACTTCCTAACGAGGACAATATCGCTGGGGGCGTTGCGGCATCGAAACCAACACACAGACATATAAATATTTGCAAAATAAAATAATTGGAAGCGAAAATGAGACGTAAACAATTAAATTCACTACGCATTTCCTTTGTCGTTTTAACTTTTCTTCTGTGCTTCAAAGCGAGAGTGGGAGCTTTAATGCTCGGTGGCGCCGAGCTGAAGCAGCAAACGCAATCGCAGCCGGTGAGTGGTCCATTGCCAAGGCGAAATAGAGACTTGCGCTCAAAATAAAAATAAAAAAACCATTAAATAGTTTAAATTCATGAAAGAACTCCAGTAAAAGTATTTCATTTCAGTTTTTGGCGCGTAGTGTGCGCCAACAACAACCGCAAGCCGGTCGCCAACACGATGCGCGCCGCTCGCAGCCTTTTAACGCCTTATTAACTTCAGTTGGACAGTTAGCCGATTCACCACTTCGCCATGGCGCGCATTTAGCGCTGACAGCTAGCAAAACAGGTAGCCACAAGCGTTTGGCGCGCGCAGCGGATGATGGTGGTATGAGCTTCGGTGATATCTTTCAGTCAATAATTCAGTTTGTGTTGAATAGCATTGACGCTTTTATGAAGCTTTTCTCACCAAATGATGGCGACAAGTAGTAAGCGGGTAATGCTTAGGCGTAAGAGTTTCGTAAGGAAGAAATTACAGACAATTAACTATTTCAGCTGATTTGCAGATATTTTAATGCTTTTAATGGATGATATTTAAATTTTAATAAATAATTGTTTTGTGTAGTATTGGAATTTTTATTGCACAATGTTTTATTTAAAATATTCGAAGTCCATCAAAAAATCCCTTTAATCGAGTTCAAAGTTATCTATCATGAAAAAAAATTTTAGAATCCCGAAACATCGGGATTTTTTTTTTAAACAATAAACAAGTCCAAATCGGAATTTCAAAGGTACTGTTTCGGGCTTCCGAAATTTTCAGATTCAGTATTATACCCTGAACAGGGTATATTAAGTTTGCCACGAAGATTGTAATACCCAAAAGAAAAGTTCGAGATCCTATTAAGTTTATATACTATGTACAAATGATCAACATGATGAACTGAGTCGATTTAGCCATGTCCGTTTGTTCGTCGGTACACAGGCACTAGTCCCTCGGTTTTTGAGATATCGACCAGAAATTTTGCACACGTCCTTTTCTCATCAAAAAGAATTAATATCGGCCAAATATAGAAAATAGGTAGCTATCATACAAACTGACCGATCCAAGTTTGGTTCTTATATGAAAAACTTTTTTTTTTTTTTTGAAAATATATGTATCCCCCCGGAATTGGTCGTAGATTATAATCCAAGGCATCACTACATTTTCCGAAGAAATTGTTCAGATCGCACAACTACTAGTTTGGCATATAGCTGCCATATAAAATTAGCGATCAAAAAAATATCCTTTTTATACCCTTTTTTACTTTTAAAAATGCACCTGTAAAGGGTATATAGGTGTTTTTTGTTATTCAACTTAAAAAATTGGAAACTTCTAATGATTTTGGGGGATACCGGAGAAAAATAAAAGTTTGACATGAGCTGGTTGTGGACTCCATATACAAGCATTGATAAATAAAACGCAAAATTTATATAATAATGGCAATCAATAATTAATTAAATATCCGTATGAATAACGGAATTGCTTGTACAATACATTTCCTACTCCTACTCTACTCTCATTTGCCCACAGTCAAGGTAACGATAATCGAACACGCAATATCAAAATGAAGCGGAAATAGAAATGCCTGTAATTAAATAGCTATAAGTACTTAATTATATTGCGCCGAGAATGGTCTCGCGCTGAAATTGATTATTATTATATTCAATAATAAATGCAAAGAGATAATATGTGATTCGTTTTGTTTTGCGATATTCTATCAGCTTCCCTTGGGGCATGGTTTAATTATAAATATGGTTTTCGTTTTTAAAAAAATTCTTAATTGCATAAGCAAATTAAATACACTGTCGCAATAAACTCTACTAACGTATTAAGTTAATTCTGAGCAGCGGCTTAATTGACTGCTTAAATTAACTAAATAGAGTGCGGAAAAGTTAATTAGCTTGTGCAATTTATATAAAAAATTAATTAAATATATATATATATATATTTATATATTATTTTGCAAAATTGAGAATATCAATTAAATTTTAGATGTATGTATATTTATTGTTCTTTACTGCTGAGCCTGTAAAATATTAAATTTGAATGAAGAAACTGCTTTTTGGAACACATATTTTTGAATAATAATAATGGGAAATTTTTTTGAATAATCAGCTTATATAATAATTTTGAACTGTGTAACAGGCTTCACTATTTTTAGTTAAATTTTATTTTTATTCATAATTTCAAAACCATTTTATTAGAAATAAGTTTTGAGCTTTTCTCAAGCGGGCTTCTCGTTCGTTTCGCATTTGAAGAGAAAAAATAGTTTTATAGCATTTCAAAAATATTTGCCTGTTAAAATGTCCAATTGGTATTTAATTTTTTGTATATGAAATTAGATATATAATAATAATAACAATATACAGTTTTATTAAGTCTAATAATATCAAAAAAGAATTTCAAAAATGCTTTTTAAACAAAAAACAAAAACATTAAATAGGATAAAAAAATGAAAATGAAATTGAGATAATGTTATTTTTTATAATTATTTTTCAATAACTTTTCGAATTAATTTTTTTTTTCCAAAAACAAAAACCAAATTTTTAGTTATCAACAATTTTTCGAAAAAAAGTCGAATTAAGTTTTTTTCAAAATGAAATTTTTTTGCAATTAGAAAATCGAAGTCATTTTTTGATACCAGACTTCTTGTTTTGTAAATCAATATGTTTTCGATAAAAACGAAATAACGCTTTGTTTCATAACTTGATTTTTTACAATTATAATTTAGCAATATTTTTTCGAAAAAAAGCTTGTATACTCATAATGTTTTGTTTGAAATCTTAATTTTTTGAAACTAATTTTCAATAATTTTTCGAAAAAAACTTTAATTAATTTTTTTCAAAACAAATCGAATGAATCGATGCTTTGTTACAAAACTTTAAGTTTTTGTGAAAGCTATCAATATATTTTTGAAAAAAAAACGAATTAATTATTTTCAAACAAAGTTCTTTTCTCTTTGAAATAATTATCAATAATAAATAATATTAAAAAAAAAAATAAACCAAATTAACATTTCAATATTTGACTAAAACCGGTGAATGCTATTGCCTCGTTCAAACTTTCTCCTAGAACTTTCAAAATTAATTATCGTATTTCCGTGTCGATTTTTTCATTAATTTTAAAGTATGCACAATACTATACAGATTATAAGTGGCTTTATTCACAAATTCATTTACATTATGAGGGTACAGTAGTCCTTTTTTCATAAATCATATAAATTTTCAAAATCATCCAAACAGTGATTGTAACCCCTGACCCGTGTCCGCTCTTTCTCTCGATCTTTTTCTACAAAACACAGTCCCTTTCTTCTCCACCCATTTGATTCATAACTATCCTAAACCCTAAAATAATTATTACCTGCAAGTGGGATTTTTCCTCCGCTATCAATTTAATGAGAGATATCATCAATATTCATTTAATTGCCACAAATCATCACTAATCTTCAATTACACGAATTGCCTGTCAACTGCACACGAAGAGAGCTTGCCTGCAAAAATAAACTATAACATACCACACAGTCGCGTTTGCTAAATTGAATCAGACGGACAGAGGATGCAAAAGCTCATATTTTTAATACACAGTGTTGCATTTTGCTGCTTGCACACTTTACCGTTGCCAGAACCACAGGTTGTTCACACTTTTTTCGCTACTAAGCTCAAAATAAATTTAAATGAACACCATTATTTTTATTGCATTACGAAAAGGACTTCCAAACCGGCGCCCTCATGTTGGCGGGTCAAATGAAAGAGGTTTTAGATAACGGCGCCGCCGCACACGATCAAAAGCAATTCGAATTTATGGGCATCAAGGTAAGCAATGATATGGTATTCGGCTTTGGCGATGCGTTGAAAATGCCGGGACGTAGGCGCAGACTTGAAGTCGACCCACAGCCAACGGAAGCAGATAATTCTATAAGCAATGATGCGGATTATTCATTCCATACTGAGTACATTGATTGTGTGCCATACATCGAAAATGAGGAACGTAAAAAACGTGCCGCTTTTCGACACAGTTCTTCGCAGAGTAGTTCATCGTACTCATCATCAGATTCATCGTTCTCGTCTCTCGCTTCGTCGAGTGAATCGGAAGAACGTTAGGGCACGATGACGCGATGAAAAAGAACTTAAGCTCGAATTTTTCAATAAAATATGTTTTTTCTTTTTATCAGAAAACTGTTTTGATCTCTGGTACTCAGCGTTACTTTTGTACAGCGACTAAACTGTTTTGGAGATAGATGTTTGGTTGTCGATGATTTGAGTGTAAGAAGATAGAAATTATATTCAGAGTAAACAGGTTTTAGATATTTAAGTAAAACTCGTACAACAGTAAAAGAAGTCTTGAAAATATGTTTAACATAAATTTAAATCCTCGGTTTTTTAGTCTCTGAATGCACCAACATTAAGTGGCAAGTAAGAGCCTAGAGTCCTTTTTTGGCGCAATCTTGACGTTTAGTTTCAGCTTTGTGCGTTGAGAAGGGTTTAATTAGAGAATGTTTCATATAAACTCTGTGTAGAGTCTGTGGAGAACTGGGGTTATACCACTGGGATATGTATGATGAAAGCAAACTTATGAAGATTTGCCGATATGGTGAGTAATGCAGTCGGAGAACACACTCCTTTTGCTAAAGAGACTCTAAAAAGACCCTAGGAAAAACCATACTTCCAAAAAATTAAGTTCAGAATTGCCTATATAACCTTACACTGGCTTAAAATACAACCTTTCCGTAACTCTATGTTTTACGAAAAACATGTCCAACTTGTACTGAGCTCAGATGGTGCATCAAGGAATGCTCAAATTTCTTAAACACTGACACAACAATAGCTATCTGAGATGCCTATGAAAATCCAGATACCGAAAGCCCTTCAGCGATTTCGATTTATGTAAAGAGTATTCCACTAATTTAATCAACGTGCTGCGGGCAACTTTACTAGACACTAAAAACCCACGACCTTGGTCAAAATCGGCGCCAAATACAGTTTCAAAGAATGTCTCTTCAAACAAAACTACCGTTATTATAACAAATTTTTTACACACACAGCTTATTTGCTGTTGATTACAAAACTTCTAAATCCTTACTTAAAGCACCGTAATCGCGATGTGAACAACCGTTACAAATCGGATTAGTCGTTACAAAGACCAAACACGCTAACACTCACCTGTGCTTGAGAATATTGCTGGGGTGGCGCATACTGTTGTTGTTGTGGTTGCGCAAATTGTTGTTGCTGCAGCAGGGGCTGTGACAGCGGCTGGGCGAATGGCTGTAGCTGTTGTGCAACAGGCGATGCCTGTTGACGTTGTTGTTGTTGTTGCTGTTGGCCACCAAACACGCGCGAGAAGCTCTGCTGCAGCGCCGGTGTCTTCAGGGTGAATGAATTCGAATTAGAATCGGTGTGGTAGGACAATTGCGCCGACGATGCATGCAACAGGCAGGCGACCACTAAACCGAGCATTGCCACCTGGGTGGCTGTGTGCGAACAATTACCACGAGCCATAGCTAATGAATCCTTTTTTCTTTTGGTGGTTAGTGCTTGTACGCTCTGCGTCTTATTTGCGTTCGGTTAATTTTTGTTTCGTTAGCTCGTTGCTTGCGGTATACAACGACAATGTGCACGCGTTTAATACGACAACTGATTGGCGCTGGCACTTTTGCGGTTTTTGGTTTTATATCAACTTAATTTTAGCCCGTTAAGCGCTTGCTTTTGTTGCAATGTGCACTTGCTGCCGAACAGTGTGAACGAATGGCTAGCTAAGTAAGTCGTTAAGTCGCTAAGTCGCTAAGTCGTCGCGTGCTAATGTGCGCGGAATGAGCAAGAAGCCGAAAATGAATGTCTCAACGCGCAAGCGGGGCTTATTAGTGTGCAGAGTGGGCTTATCGCGTCTGCCCTGCGTTGAATATCGAATGTGTTTACTTTTATTTTTTTATCGATTGTCTTTTAATCCGATTGTGGAGGGTTATTACCAATAAGCACAATTGTATATGTTAAGCGGATTAATATCGCTTTTTGGAAAAGTATTGCGTTAGGTCGATTTACATTTTATTTTGTTGTTGTTGTTGAAATTTTCGTACATATAGTTGGTAATGAAATATGCATAGACGAGTCGGTAGTATATGAAGTTTTATTCCTTGTATTTGTTTCCTGCTAAATATCAAATAATATTTAGTAGTTACTTACTCTCTCGGTTTTTTATTATCTTTTACTCTTGCAAAAGAAATTTATGTGCGATTAAAGTATTGAACATTGTGGAACAAGTATTAATCGATCTTCAACAAAAAGCATTCACAAAGGTTAGGTTAGGTTCGTTAGCTAAAACCCGCACAGCTTAAGACAAATATCTTCTGAAGCTAGAAAACTCTTGTACTTTGATCTCATATATCGGAAAAGTGCATTGATTCACATAAATATATAATAAACTTATTGTGGGTTTCCGCTGCCTTCTGGCTATTGGAATGATGATACGTTAGGCGAGTATGAACACATCTACACAAGAACTCATCAAATTGCGGCGAGCGATTGCCGAAAAAACCCCGGAATTGGCGATAAGGACACAAAGCAATAATTTTCGATAATGACAATACTCGGTCTCGCAAGACAAGACTGGCTGCAAACTATTTGGAAAACAGCGGCTGGCAAGTTTCGCCTTACCAGCCTAGGCTTTGCCCCTTCTATCACTATACGGTTCATTGCAGAATTGGATATCAAAAATTAGCTTGAATAATTTTCTTTTATGTTGACATTCACAACTTCCAGAAAGTTGAGAAAATGTTATACCTTCAGATGGGCAATATCATATCAGTAGGTCGATTTGCTCGTTGATTGAATCATAAGTAATGCATTTTATTTTTGAAATATATTAATGTCTGCTAAAGTATTGATCAGTATTGATCGCACTACATAACTTGTTAGGTCTCAAATGTTCACATAAGTTCACTAACGACTTGCGATTACTGCTAAAACTAAATATTTTGTATTTCTTTCTTCAACTATTTCATTATGAATTCCAACTTCCACTTTCATCGATAAAACTACCTAAGTAACTTTTTTTATCATTATTAAACATGAGACAGAAGTGAAAAGCATAGGTGGGCTTCGCATACTGAGTACACTATCCAATATTACTACAGTTTTCTCTATTATATAAGGTTAATATTTGCCTGAACCTTGGAATTTTGAAAATGGTCTTGCATTTATGACCTTTCTACAGACTTGTTTACTTTTGTTTTTAAATACTCGATTTGGTGATTTTTTTAAATTGACTAAAATTTACATTAGAGGTGGTCGGTCTTTAAGGTAACTAGTGGACGAACCCTTATTCCATCTTTGTTTATATATAATATTTCACACGTTTAGTGTAATCTAATAGCATTGACCGACTAAAGTGCAAGCAATATTAATCCGCACTCACTCTAAATAAATTATTAAACGCAAATATATTTTGAGAATTTGAGCTATATCTCATGAGTTTAGATTGGCAATGCTGAAATGCTACTTGATTAGCTGCCAAAGTATAATTTACGGCGAGCTAACGTCAAAATTTCCAGAATGCCTACATTTTGTCAACTAATATTTTTAACATAATTATGATATATATTCTAATCAAATCATTTGGTTTTAGCCAACAAAAAAGCTGTCAACATATATTTTTCTCCCATCCATTTTGAGCTTCTCCCAACTCAGTTGATAAAAGTAGCTACGTTTGAGTGCTAGCTGTTAGACATAAAAATATTATTTGAAATTACGTTGCTTAATCAAAATAAAATTAGATTCCCAACACTTTACTTTCTCCTCGAATTTCCAGCTTTTGCCAGATAAAGGCAAAAACACCTCAGATCTCATAATGTTGAATATTCAGGTGAAAAAGCCGCAATAGAAATAAAGCGCTTATGCGGATTTGTGATAGATTTAGGGCGTTTTGTCGATAGCTGATATTCAACTGCAGTTATTTTACGTCTGGCTTCACAAAGGGCTGTACATAACAGTCACTTGCCATGCTGAGAGATCAGTCAACTAACCTAACCTAAAACACAATCTGATTGCAATTCCGATACTAATATTCCAAGATTCTTCTCTTTTTCAACGCAAGCATTCTATGAAAGTGTAAAAGAAATTTTTCAAGAAAAAAAAAAGCTTTAGACCATATCGTTCCTTTCTCTTCTTATTGATGAATAACTCAGAGTGTTTTGGTTATAAAACTCAATCTCAACTCTTCCGAGTGAACAGTTCGCTTTTAGAGCTTTTCTGAATAAGAGTTCTGTCTACACATAGCAATTGTTTATTAATTTTTGTTATTACTAAACGCCCTGCCCTAGTAATTTAGCCATTTCGCCTACAAGTACATACCGATGCGTTGTGAATTAGCGCTCGAGTGAAAAATATAGCATTGTTTCATTTTCCTTTCAATCGCTGCAACTATTACGCTATAAAAGCTTTAATGACTTCCAGTATTAACCGTCGACGCTGCGCCTGCGTAAATTTGCTTAGCGCGGCTTTTGGTAACTTCGAGAGCTATGCGCGGCGTGTAGCATGCCAGTCACGTGCGCATTTAAACCAATAAATCGCACATACAGATGCACGCCTTGGCTGTCCGTCTGCCGCTTGCAAAAGCCACACACATACCGCTGACCCCGCGCAGCGTTTACAGCTACTGTTACTTGATATTGCTGTTGTTGTTTTTGCTGCTGCTTTTCGGCTGCTACGTGCGCCGCTTTGCCGAAAATCGGCTACGCCGTTTTGGAATTCAGTGGCCGTGGTCAGTTTGCTTGTGAACTTATGTCACACTCCTACCAAAAATCAACGCCAAACTCAAAGCTTTATCAACAAAAACACAAAAAATAACAACAAAAAGAATACATAATAACAACAACAAAAGGGTGCAAATACAGCGCGTATGTCGCCACTAAATCCGCCACAATTGACTTTACGTGCATTGTTGCTTGGCGTTTATTTGCCTTTTATACGCTTATTTAATGTTCTTGCACACACAAATACATATGAACACTTACACATATACATATATACAAGCAGTGTAACTGCCTTTCGTTAATGGCGTTGCCGCGTGCGCTTTTTGCGCCGCTTTATTGTTATTTTGTTCACTGCTCATTTGTGCTTATTTGTACTGTTATTTTTCATGCACATACACGCAATTACACACATACACATATATACATATATTTTATATATATACGCATATTTCAGTATAGCACGTTTATTGGCTGGGAGGAGGAAGTGTCACTAGCGAAATATACAGCAAATTGGATTTCTTTCGTCTGTCCGTTTGTCTGGCTGCGTGCTCGTAACGCACGCAATCAGTTTCACCGCTTCTGGTTTGTGTGTGAGTGCTTGTGCGCGTGTCTTTTGTTTGCATTTAATTACACTTGATTTGCATTTTTTCGGTTGCCAATACATTTCCGCGCTGCATAGCGGAGCGATTTTCAAATTCCTCTTGCGTTGTTTGCATTTTTAATGCGATTTGCCGCTCGCCACTTTTCAGCGGACACTTTGCCAGCGCCATTTATTTTGCCATTTTTCTGCAATTTTTCGCTACTTAAAAATCGCATATAAAATAAAAAGTAAAAACGCAACAACAAAAACAATGACAAGTTAATCTTGGCATTCTTAATGCGCCATTTGGCCTCGAACCGTGGATTTGCAGTTCGTCATTGCGTTGTCAAGTTAACACCGTTCAACAATTGTCTGCAAATAAGAGTAATTTATTTGTTTTCTTTTCATGCGCCTGTCTTAAAAATAATAAATAACATTTTGCAGCTTTACAAAAATGTACCAAATAGCGTCAATTTAGCAGAGATTTTTTTGGTAAGCAAATTTTGAGTGAGGTCTTAGACTCTAGCACAACAAAACAGAAGTCTTAAATGTGACTTAAAAGACAAAATTAAAATTAGAAAAAGCGTACGCTTTTATACACTAAATAAAAATTTAAATAATGTCAAAATTTACTTACAAAAATAATATATAAATTTTCGTTTTTTTCGTGTAATTTTACCATACCTTGTTCAAGTTAAGGGTGTGGTCAAACAACGTTTGTTATATTTGTCACGAAGTTTGTAACACTTAGAAGAGTCTATATAAAACGCGAACTAGTCCCTCAGTGTTTGTGATATCGTTCTGAAGTTTTGCACACGTGCCTTTCTCTCCAAGAAGCTGCTCATTTATCATAACCGCCGATATCGGAACTCTATAGCATATAGTTAGAAGAAGAAAATATCGTGTCATAATTTTGCCATAACTGCCGTCAAAAATTGCCGTCTCACACATTTCAAAAAATGCTTTGTGTATTTAGATTTCAAAAAATTATGTCATATACTACTAACTTCAAAAGGTATCTCCTAAATATCAACATACATTATACTGATATACATATTATGGTATATGCATGCCGTTCATAAGTTTTTAACCTTTATGTTGGATTTTCATTAGGTCAAGATCAATGACGGTCGTAGTCAAGTAATTTTATAAGAATTTTAAAAAATAATAATATGTTTGTTCTACGATAAGTTTGACATGTTACCACAGTTGAAACCGACAACTTTTTAATATCTGAATAATTTTTCTCAGTGCAGTTAAAATAGATATAAACATATTGTCTTTTTTTTTCAAAATTGCGATAATACATTTCATGTCTCAGCATATTAATTGGATTTTGTTCCCCTTGATTTGAAAATTTTAAAATATTTAGGACATACGAACTTTCCAGATGAAGACTAAAAGAAGTTTAATTTAACTTAACCTAAATATATTTTAAGGGTTGGAACACAAAAGACTATATGTTGAACTACTTTACTGTAAGATATTTCGGAAACTATCACAAGAATATTCGGCAAATATTTCTTACACTGTCAAATGATCGTCGGCATGGCAAATATTTGTTTCTAGGAGCAGCTAGTTTTGTATACGAAATCTCTATTTATCACATATGAATGCAGAACTTTCTTTCCAGGTCATAAATTATAGAAAATTAAGACTAATTACAAAAAAATGTCTAATTCATATAACGATCATCATTTATTAACCGCTCTTATTTTATTTGTCTTTAGGTAATCTCTAAAACGTTGCTCTACAGTTGGTATAGTCCAAAGATACTTTTATTCTTTACATTTCTTTCCTTTAAGTGTGTTGCTTGATTAAATTGATTTTAACATAACCGCAAATTAAGGTACTATGCAACCAAAGATTCCCACAGGATAAATTGAACAATATCAATAGCAGTTTTTGTAGCGAGAAATCCTACACAAAGATATGCTAATAATTTAGACCGAAATACGAAGTGATTAGTGCCATACCAAGCAATATTGCCAGCTAGCGTTTGTTTAAGTCAATTAAGATGAACTCACACAGGATGTGCTGCAACTTCATTTCCATATTTATTATTTCGGAAATACTTTAAGCACTGGCCTGGCAATAGGTGCGAGTGTGACTTCATCTGTCCCACATTATGCAAAATTGTGACCGCATAAATTTCATCTAACACGAATCCACTTGCATATGCTTACAAGAAACAGACTTTGTGGCTGCCAAGTAATTGCCATTTTGGCTGGCTTCCAAGCGAGATTGCAGCGCCAAGTACTCAAAATCTAAACCACATATTTATCAGTGACAACATGACCGCAATCTACCGGTTTATATATATTTATAACCAAATATGAGTTTGTATGCGTATGTATGCGCAAATATTGGCTCGAATACGCATCGCCAGCATAATGAGTGGGAGATGCGTGTATTTTTCCCTTTTTTTTGCTGATTGAGGTGTTAAAAATTGCTTTTATGCGTATGTCAATAAATTACGCGTGACAATCACGTTAATCACTTGTTCACTTACAAAAGACATTCTCAACATGGCTTGCCAAAAGATTGTTGTTCAAGATAGAGTAAAAATTAATTGTATGTTAACTATTTAAATGTTGAGTAAAAATACTTATTTTGTGCCAATTTAATGCTTGGTCTCAATTATAAATAAAACTTTTAGTGTTGCCACCTGTCGGAAATTGTTGAGCAAAAAATGTATGTGTGGAATAAATTTATATCAAACCCTACAAGTTTAAGAAAATCTAGACTTAACTAAAATTTTCAGAGTAGAGCATAATAAATAATAAATTTAATTTAAGAAAATTATTAAGATAGATAAATGAATAATGGATGTCGACCAAAGAGTATTAATATAGCTTAATGTGAATTTTTTTAGGAGGGCTGCCACTCGTTAATAATTTTTATGTAATTTCGAATTCAAATAATAAAAGAATTTTATTAACTGTAGAACTTTAAGAAAGTCTAAAATTGAAAATAATTGCGAACGGTTCAAAAGATTTTTATAAAAAAATTATATATTAAATTAATTAATTTAAGATGAATTTGAACTAAAGAGTATTAAGAACGTTTGAGCTAAACATTTTTTTGAACTAGAGAATATTAACAACGCTTGAGGTAGAACCGGCAGGTTGCTACCTGCTAATAATTTTTAATCAATACAAATAAAATAGAGAATTCTTATCCACTTATTTAAATTAATAGAGTCAAATTTTAAGAATAATTTATGAGGAGAGCTGCCATCGGTTTAAAATTAAAATTAAATTTTTGGAAAATATTTATAAACCATTGAAATAGAGGTTTCAATTAAAAAGAATTTTAACCAAAACACACACCAGTGTCAAGCTCTGTGGAACACCTTAGTATCTTTTATATTACCTCACTTTTATGAAAATTCTATATTTGCTTTCATGTTTAAAATATAATAAATAAAATTTCGTGCAAGTTCATAAAATTTATGTAAATATCGAAAAGTTAAACCAAAGTCATGATGGCCTCATAGTTTTATCGAAGCGCTATTAGCACAAAAATAAGACTTAAATGGAGAAGTAGCCATGAGCAAAGAAGGAAGGGAATATGTGAAGAAAATGATAAGAAATATTGTTGGATTTCACTAATAAATGTTGTCATGTCAACAATATTTCTTTTTATAGCGCAGCATAAAATAATTCTGGCGATTTAAACCATTAACCCCATAGTCGCCGATTTAGTTGCTCATAAAACAGATTTTTAATATTTTTATGAGTGAAAAATACGTTTAAAAAGATTTTTTATGCTTTGTAAAAAACGAGTAGTTTGCTATCTTTTAGGCAGAAAGAAGCTGAAACCCGCGCCCAACCGTCTGCCTTTCTGCGTTATGTGCTTTTTTCTCTTTATTTCGTAGCAATTCATCAAACAAAGTTGCTGGCATTTCACTGTCAATAAGAATTTCCAAGTAAAAAATATCTCTGCAATCACATATTGATCACTCATACGCCCTGTTGTACACGATGTTGTGCATTTAACAATATATACTTATTTACACTTTTACGCAAACAAATACGGCACACAACGACGGAAATTCGCAATTGGTTGCATACAACCGTAAACGAACTTAATTAGCACGTTTTTAGCTCATTAAGGCAAAAAAGTACCACTTAATGCATGCGAAATGTAAAAGTAAACTGTTCAAGTGACAATGTTGTGCGGGATAATTGATTTTGCATTGAAATTGTGTGTCATGTAAACGTGAATATGCGTGGTAGGTCTTTACTGCATATACAAAACAAATATTGGTACACATTCAGGTTAAATTAAGTCTTAATTATGTCGTGTTGCATTCAGAACTGTGTTCCAGATTTTGCATGTTGAATTTTTGCGTAAATATATTAATTAATATGTAATAATTTCTTTTTAAAATTAATGTTTAATCACTTCAATAGCGCTCTTTTTGGCTAGTTGTCATTATGATCCTAAATGTAGGCAACATTTCATAGCTATAAGCTATAATATATATTTAGCCAGGTCACATACCTAACCTAACTACTAGAAAAGAATTAAACTTATCAAAAATAATGATAGAAAAAAAATAAAATAATAGCGTAATTCTAGTCGAAAATTTTTAAAATTTTTTCGTATGATAATATTTTCGCAGTATTCTAGTAAAACATAAAAAATATGTATAGTCGCTAGTGAAAATATTAAGGAGAATGAGTGTGAATTGTTAAAACGAATGCCAGCTCATCTATAGCACTCTTACTCCATTTAAATATTTAAAATCTGTTCCAGTGATTCAGTTGCAAGCGAAAGACTTTAAGGGACATAGCGTGTATGAAATTTAAAAACAAGTCGGTTGTTTTGAAAATTACGATATGTTATAACTTCAAAAATTAAATACTGAAATTTTAAAATGATATCAGAAATAATTTTTGAGTTACAGCCTTCCAAAGAGTAGCCGCTTAGTTGCACCAGTTTACACTTAAAGATATGTAAACGCGGTTTTCCGTAAATTGCATTATTTAAATATGCTTGACTGATTATTCGAACATAGTTGGTCCGAACACTATAAAATTTCCTCCTAACAGTTTTCTGATCTGAACAAAAATCAAGTTTTGGATGATCAACATATTGGGTAAAATTCAATTGTTTTTTTCACGTCAAAAATTTGTAAAATTTTGCATTTTTGTCAGCCGTTGGTCACTGTGTGGACAATAACTTTTATCAAAGATTTTTTTAGGTCTTATCCATGGAGAAGGCCGATATCACTGTAGCAGTGGTATAACGGTTTTTTTAGCACCGTCAGAGATCACGAGTTACTATTTTATCTTAAATATGTATAAATGAACCCTTAGAATTAAAAATCGTCTCTTTTCTTAAATTTCGAAGATATCATTTAATTTACTTTATGATAGCTTTTTTCCAGTTCGTTCCATTAGAAGAGTTTCCCGTTCTTATGAAGGAAAACTTTACTCATTATTACTCTTATGTATTATAATTTCGAATTGAGTAATAGAATTACTTCACTGTGGGGAACTCATAAGGGCTGCATGCTATAAAATCACCAACAACAGTTGCTGTGTATATTAAAGTCAACAAGATTACTATAAATGGAAATATTATCATCTATGCTGCTGTTACAAATATGTCAACCTGCTGTACCAGTGCCAACGTGCTCATTTGGAAAATGGAAATTCATTATTTTCGGCCGAACAAGCGGGTTGCTGTAGGACATTTTGAAGTAATTTTAGACACGGAGCTTTGGTATCAATTCATAATCAAGTTTTGGAACTAGATTAGGTGATGTTCAACAAGCGATTTCTTATGAGTATTTAATAAAAAATTATATTTTCGAAAAGAGCGAATAAGATAGGATTGTCAGGCTTTAAATTAAAAATGCTTTGTAATAAGTAGAAGATAAATATAATTATCATTTTTCTTTATTATAAGCTATAATTTTAAAGAAAAAATGTTTGCATTCAAGTGTTAGTTATAGATTATTTAGACCAGAGAGAGAGGGAGAGAGAGAGAGAGAGATAGTGATAGAGCGAGTGAAAGAGAGTTAGTAAGTACTAACCATTGTTAGCCAAGTATTAGCTCATCATTACAAGTTAAACCGTTTCGAAAAGAAATTTAAACCGATATTTTATTTCAAACTGCAACAATTTAGTCGACCAGACCAGTCTCGATCTTTCTTTTCTTTAGCAAAATTTTCGCTAATATCTGCGAGTAAAAAATTCGAAGAACTACCCCAACTACCAGTTATTGCAAATCAAATCAATCAATAATGCGTTGAAAACAGCTGAAACTGTGGAGTGAAAGCAATCTACCTGTTGATTGATTAAACTCGCTCATTGCCAGAATTTTGCAACCGCTAAAAGAATCATCCTCACCGATTACACACCTGTGTCATTTAAGTATATAGAATGTGTAACGGTACTTTGCGTTTTTTCGTTTACTTTGCCGCCATCAGTTTTATGGCTTTTATTATGTGCAAAAAGAGTGAAAAGTGTAAATTCACACCTGCTGAAGCCAACACACGCACACACAGCGACAAAGCAAAATTTCCATGGAAAAAAGGCGAAGAGTGCAAACAAATTGGCGTAAACAAATTTGCACAGAGCTGGTGCAGTAAACTTTATAAGCGAAAATACATAAATAAAGGCACAAACAAAAACAAAAACAAAAACGACTACGGCAACAACAATAATAATAACAATTTCACGTGTAAATATTATCAGGAGCAGCATAGTGCAACGGTGTGCGTGTGGGTTGCAGGAGTGTGTATGTCTACGCGTATTCTAGAAATGCAGGTACGCATACATATATGGTATGTATATATTTAATAGCACGTATTCTAATATCAGTATATCTTCTACTCTTCTAGCCTTCCACAGCAAATATGGTGATTCTAAGTTTTTGAAATTTACAATCCTTGGTATCTGAAATCTTTTTTCAACAACAAGTTACAAAAGGTTTACAATTGTCTGGCGAACTCTGTATTATTTATTTTCCAACAAAAATAAATCCAAGTGAGGGTGCCATCTATTTGGTTAATCAAAATTAAAAATATTAAAGATTCTTTGAAAAATTTTAATTTTTATAGTGAAAACCATTTCCAGAATATCAAGTAGTGTTGCCAACTTTATAAAAAATAAAAAGTAATAAACAAAAAATTTAAGATATCTATTTGTGAATAATAAAATATAATTCTAACTTTTGTATGAGATTTTTAATATAGTAAAATTTCAGACTTTGTAGCCAACTATATCAGATATACGATTTTTTTCTTAATGCAAGTAATTTTCAATATTTGATAGTGAATATCAACAAAAAATACTTACAAATGTGTTCATTTATTTAGGGTTGCAAATTTTGCAACTTTTTAAATTTCCTAAGTTATCTATGATATACTTGTACAATCGCTAGTGCCACTCTAAGAGTTCAATTGAACTAATTACAATTTTTAACAATTTATTTTCACATTTTGTCTGAAGAAAGCGTCTGAAGCGTCTGAAGAAGCTTACAGCTGCAGCCGCCAACCAACGAGGAGCATACGAAAGAACTCCAGCAGTACAAGCGGCTCAATCCAATTTTAAGCTTGATCCGCCAATAGCGGCAGCCAAGAGAAAACGCCGAGGACAAAGGGTGTGATACCCGCTAACTCGTTTGCTGATGTTGTCCGGAACGGCAATATCAGTGGTGTGCTGGATGAGAGAGATCCCGAAGAAAAAGTTTCCAGAGCCTAATAAAAGTGGGTGCATGCTGCGCTGACATAGCGTCGCGTACAGTTGCCAGTTGGTGCTAGGGCCAAAACAAAATGATTGCGTGAAACGACGAGAGATCGGTCCAACTCTATAAAGCCGTAAGAATATATAATATATGGCATTTTTATTACTATTACACAAAATATGACTAAAAATTGTTAAAAAAAACTAAAAAATCCTCAGAACAGAGTTGCCGCTATGAATTAAAATTAATAATTTTTTTAACCAATACATCTCTTATATTCACAGCCAAAAAAAAAATAAACTCACACAAATACTTACGCGTTGCAAATACGCTGCGACTCATGAATTAAGCCATCGGCAAATTGCTGCAATAAAACTCAACATTTTCATAGTTTACGTAAATTTTCATGCTTTTCGCATGTTTTTATTTATTTTTATTCATTTTTCTCTTGGGTTGCACATATGTATGTATGCATGTAAGTATTTTTATTAAAGATTTCATTATAAGTATACTCTGATGTATGTATTTTACGAGTAGTTTCAAGTGTGGTATACAGTTACCAGTATACATATGTATGTATGTACTTATGTAAAGGATTTTTGTAAGCGGTGCAGTCGACTGCTGACGATTTATGCGCTGTGGCTTCAACAAGTTTTATAGTTTTTTGATTATTCTTTCGTCTCACATTTTGCTTTGCGCTTCAATAGCGGCGCTCAATGGTACTTAGAGAGCTTCAAGCTATTTGCTTGCTGTAACAATGTTGTAATATATTAGTACGTTTTGTTTGTATTGTTGTAATTATGTACTTTGATTTGTATGGTATGCAATAAAGTGGTTATGTAAGTATGTATTTATGCCTTTTATTTGAGCATTTCCTTGTTTGTAAGTATGTATAAATATGTTGTTGTATTTGTGTAGTAAGTTTCAACTATTTAAGTTGTAAGTGGTGAAATGTTTTTTAAATTTTATTTGTTCTTTATTGCGATTATTTGCTGTTGTAGTTTAAATATTTTTGCTTTATTTGAATTCGAGTAAATATTTGCAGTTTTGTTTTTAATTGTCTGCATTAATTTGATATTTATTTTGTATATTTCAACTTTGATTATTAAAAAGACTTGCTTAGTACTTGAAATATTATTCGTGTTTGAAGCTCAAAAGATGTTTATTTGGTTAAAAGTGTTTCTAAAAAATCTCGTGAATATGAATGAAACAAAAAAATTTTAACTGACTTCAACTATCTTGGCTTTTTTGTATTATTTTCGTGTTAAAAAGTAACAATGTAATAATGAATTTGAAATTTCGAAAAATAATTTGACTAATAAGTTAAGAAAAGAAGCGAAAATAAAACAGTAAAGTATACCAAAAGGGAATAAAAGCAATAAAATATGCGTGGGATAGAGGAGACTAAGCAAGTACAGAATATTTGCAGTCTTTAATCAGTTGTAAAATTTAATGGTTTTGAAGAAACAAAATTGAAAAGATGGCAACCCTACTCGAGTATGATTTTCAACTATAGGCGTAAACATTTGGTATCGCAAAGGACCAAACCCGGTCTATATGTGGCTCACTAGCCGACAATACTAACCTATGCTAATTTTTTCTTGTAATTTTATATCGAACAATATTTTTATTTGGAACTTGACAGAATTTCCACACACTTTCGTTGCAGTAAAGCGATTTTCCAAATGTTCTTAGAAAATTTCATAATATTTGTACAGCCTGCAATCACTTCTTGTTATACCAGCCGTTTAAGTTTGAGGGTTTCCACTTTCTTGCCCTTTTACATTTTTATTACATTATGCCTAGAGCAAAGAGTCAGAAAACTAATAGAAATACAATAAGCCTGATTAAAGGTAAGCCTTTAACGCTTTAACTTTTTAAACAGCGAAATAGCTCAACCGGCAAAATATAAATTTTGAGTTTAGCATTTATTTGTTAAAAAAAAGTCAAAAAAATGAAAGGACCAACTGTTTTTTATAAAAATAAAAATAATTAAAATTTTGTTAAATATGAAAATAAGATTTTAATGAAAAAATATATTAAAAATGTTAATTGAAAACTAAATTTTTTTTCTTTCAAGTTCTAGATTTTTTAAAAAATTATTTTTTATACTTATAAATTACTGTTATTTAGTTTTGTTAAAACATGCTTAAAGCAAACGTGTAAGTTTATGTAGTTTTTCTGCTTATGCTATTTTTTGTATTTATGTATAAATTGTGGTATATGTAATTGTTAGTGTAACTGTATATAAATTTAACATGCAGTCAGAAATATTTGTGAAATATTAAGTCACAACAATATTTTTACAATACAATTTACAAAAAAACTAAAATATGTTCATAACTAGTGGTATTCATTTTAGTTTTATTTTAAGTATATATGTTATAATAGTTTTATTTGTATTTCGTATAGGTAGTTTCACACAAATCAACATGGACTATTTTACAGTGTTGATAATTATATATGCAGCGCTTTAGAAATCTTTAGTTTTCTTTATATATTTTTTTTTAATTTTTTTATCGAAAATTTTAGCTGCTAAAAGCTTGGCACATGCTTGCTGCTGCTCTTACAAAACGCCCCGCCCACTTCCAGCACACACACACTTGCATATCTATTATAGTATGCTTATGCATGCGCTCTTTTTAAATGCTAATCCAGGTTAAAAAATTGTTTTAACTTTTTTAAAATTACAGTTTTAAGTACTTTTCAACATACAAAATTTTCATTTATAAATACAATAAATACGCTTGTTAAACAATATTTCAATAATATTGATTAGTTTTTTTTTTATAAATTTTTTGTTTAACGCTAAACACTGTAGTTGTACATATATAAATATTATTTGTTGTTTTTATTTATTTTGTGCTTTCACATTAACAATGACAAAAAACGCAACAATTATTTGTATTTATTATTAATTAACAGCTTAATTAAGTTAATTAGTAAATTTAATTTGATTTCACATTTCATGTTTTGGTATGTTTGTTATACATTTAAAAGTTAAGTAAAAAAAAATACGCATTAAAATGCCTCCTCCAAGCTATTGACGTAGAAAACAATTAAAAAAAGTTCACTTCAATAATATTGACACACGCACAAGAGTGGTGAATTTTTGTTGTTAATATATAATTAAAAACAATTCAACTCAGTATATTTATTTTCAAAAGTGTTTTCAAACGTTATGATACTAGCCGCCTTCGATTCGCTTACTTCTCCGCTCGCTTAGTCGAACTATACTCTCTCATTTCAAAAAAGTGAGAAGTTAAATTCAATACATGAGAGCTTGTACTTTATTTTCAACAGTATCTAATTGTTTGATTATGTCAATTTATGAGATTTATACCAGTTGTTTGTTCGATAAGCTACTTCGGGTTTTAGGCTTAGGCGAATCAAAGGCTGCTTTTAAAAAATAACTTTCAATTGCAAGATAAGATTCTGACTCAGTTTCTTTACCAACGAAGGTGTCTCCAAGCTCAAGCAACCTTATACAAAAGTATTATAAAAATATTTATTATTTTTAACGCACATATCATAATTAGCTATCATACTAACAAATGCTTATATAAAATACAAAGTTACGTAACCTTGCATGCCTTATTCTCTTTGAAATACGCATACATATCAGCTTTATTCCGATAGCTCTAGTATACTCAAACTATGGCTCCTTCCAGGAACCCACACTTTTCTTCAAAGGATTTCATTTTATAAGACATCATTTTCGAGTTTTACACGCTTTTCTAAAAACCATTTAGGTATTTTTAACTCTTCTCTCTCTCGCCTTACTGAGAGTTTTACCATTATATTCATCACTTTATGTGACCACTAGTCCATATAAACTATGCCTTATTATATTTCTTAAAAAATATTAGAATGCTTAAGCAATCTTTCTTAACAAATTTTCTTGTTTGAGTTCATCAACTTAACGGAGATAGTTTAAAACGCGTACTTCATTGAACCGAAGTTTCGTGAAAATCTTCATCTGGCAAACTTGATATCTGGTGCTCATATGAATGCCCAGTATCAATTAAAAATCTCAACAAACTCAACAGCGTTCTTCTTTCCCTTATTATTTTCCTTTCGCTATTCTTTCTTTTATTTTGAAAAGTAGTGCTTAGATTTTGTCCTTTTTCTGTTTGAGTAGTATGCCTACATGAGCTGTTTAGACTCTCTTTTAAACCATAGATTTCTTAAGAGCCAAACTTTCTAGCTTACGGATATTCTCATTACTCATGAAAATATCAATGTCAGAACTTTTGAAACGAGACTTAAAACAATTCCAGCTATTTTCCTCAGAACTGTCTCCTTGACCAGAAATTAACCTCAACCAATCGTTCAAATGTTTTCGAATATGAAACTGTAAGGCGATCGCAGTTGAAGCAATTCATTCTCAAGCATATCTGAGAGTCTTGGTTAGGTATGCTCCGTCTTTTACTCCAGATATCAATCCTTCTTGTCAAAAGAGTGTTCAATTTCACATATAACAATCAAACTAACATATTCGTAACGAAATTCCAACAGTATTGTGCATAGTGAATCCTCGTCCTTAAGAAAACTCCATGTCGTACTTCGTTTTAGAATGCTTAAGCCCATTCTGTATATTCATCACATTTGAAATGTATACTTAACATTACTTACCACATACTAGGATCTGTCTACATTAATAAAAACTTACTCTTAACTACTGTTATAAAACTGCTCTGTCAGGACTTCCATACCAATACCTACTATTTAAGGGTTTCTGTATTTATTCGTATTAAAAGCTAGCCTTCTACTTCAAACATATCTTCGTTGCTTAAATTAACCCAATTAGGCACCTCGTTCAATAAAGCATGCACAATTTAGATCGTGGCACCTAAACTCGAGTCTTACCGCACTCACCTCTTCACAGTTCGGCGAATATATTCTCCCTGAAGTCCAGCTCTGGATGCGCCGAATGCGATGAACCATGACTGTAGTCGCGAGACTTCATGGAACTGCGCGCCGAGGAAGAGAAACTGGACGTACGTCCACTACTACGGCGCATACGTCCCTCCACCACTGACATCTTAGACAGCGGCTGCGTTGGATCAAGCTCACCAAATGCGCCCGCAATGAGATCGCTGCCATTTAATGAGTTGAAGCTGTCACGCTTCGAAGTGCGATGTGAATTTGAGCCTTGACTGTGATGCGACGATTTGCGGCTTAGACGACGCGAGTACTGATACTGGTAGGCGGAAGTGGGTGTGTTGGCTGCCGGGCCGCCGCCGCTACTTGCATATGGCACCGAATTGGCAGCGCCCGGCGTATATTTGTCGAAGAAATCGGACGGCACTTCCTCGTCAACATCTATGCCACTCTCACCTTCATCGTCACGTGACAGCCGATGCACTGCCATACCGTCATCACCATTGAACGTTGACGCAACGCTGTAACCACCATCATTCGTGCTGCCGCCACTACTAATACCACCGCTAGACTGCAACGGATCACTGCAGAGTAAAGAGTTCGGTATGCTGTCCTTAGCCGTTGCTGTAGACGGTGTCGGCGTCACCTGTGAGGACACATCATAACTATACGGATCGAGTTTTGATTTTGGCGAGCGCTGATAAATCTTTTCGATATCGGGCAGCTTGCGTCGTTCACCCACCGTCATGCGTACCGTCTCACCGTGCTTTTCACGCTCAATCATTTCTTGTATGTCCATGCTACGTTCACGTTCCAACATATCGATTATCTCCATGTCGCGTTCCAACGTACTGGCTGTGTCCATATGTGAGAAACTGCTGCAATCGCTAAATGATAAATCCTTGTTGCGTAATAACGGTTGACCGCTGAGGCTCCACTTTTTATGTTGCATATAGCTGACGCCATTTTGTCCGCCGCTTGGCACAATCATGCCACTCATTATTGAGGAGTCTTCACCGTCGCCAAAATTGCTTGCACCACCATCATCCTCCAGCAGACTACTAGCGCCATTGCAGTAGGTCGAAGAGGTCATATTCGAGCAGGAGTTATCCAATGAGCCAAGCGTCAATTTACGCTCAGCAACACTACCACCGCCACCGCCGCCACCGGCAACACTCTCGCGTCGACTGCCGCTACTCACGCTGCCGCTCTTCACTGCATGTTGTGCCTGTAATTGCCCAGCACCGCCAATGCCTGCCAACGTTGTCTTATTTCCTTTGCCACCATCCGATATTATCTTAATCTTCACATCATTCTTCTTCACACGCACATCCTTTGCCAGCGGAGTCGACTTGCCGTAAGCATGCTGACCAATCGCCGCACCACCGTTGGCGCTGTCCTTGCCAGTCTGTCGACAATTGTTGTGATGCTGTTGCTGCTGTTGTTGAAACTTGGCAGCCCGATTGAGCTCGTGACGTGTCACCAGCGCGGTACCGGTAATGTTGCTACCCCCATTCAAGAATTCTTCGCCATTCACGAGTATCGATGTAGCTTGCGTAGCGTTTGTGTTGTCGTCCTTTTCAATGGAATCCTCTCGTGAGCTGGGCGTGTTGCCACTGCCGCTGCCGCCGCAACTGCGCGATTTATGGAAACGTTTCGTCGAAAGACGAAAATAGCCACGTATGCGTTCCTGCTCATCTCTGTTCATAGAGGGTGTGCGGCGTGCGGGGGAAGAAGAGCAAAAAAAGCAAATAATTGTAAATAAATACAAAGTATATGTCCTGATATGGCGATACAATGTTGCCTTTTCTAGCGAAATACAACAAGCGCATCAAAACTGGGATTTAATTAAAATAAACCGTCTACTTGGATCAGTGAAAATCCTTATGGCTGATGGCTGATTGTGCGACTTCAGTCAAGCAGGTCGTAATTAGTAATTCAATGTCCTTGTTTTAACGACGACTATGCAAAATTGCAAAATGAGCATGCTTCGCGCAAAACAAACGTTCTCGCCGAGATTACGCAAGATTAATTAAAAGTGTCCAAAAATAAATAGAACTACTGACACAAATTCTAAGTGATACCAAATAATACTGTACATATGCGGAAGAGTAGAATGTACAACTCGCATATCCTTGGCAACATAATGGTGTTGGAAATTATAGCCTTTAACTTCAACTAGAAAACACGGCTTGTGGTGTGTTCAGAATAAAAAAGAAACGGTTCGAAAAATATAAACCATTGAAAAATGTACTGCTTTATCCATGGACTTCAATGCTTTTTAGTTTCCACAACTTTTATCTTGTATGTTAGAAGTCAAAATTTGCTTCAACAGCTCACCTTCGTACTACGTAGATAGGATAAGGACGCACGGATTTCGAAAAGATCAGAACTGTTGATCATCAAAATAATCGAGAACATCACTCTAGACTCTCAGAGATCAAACGAATTTATCAGTAGGTAATATGTTTTATCTACAAATATTTCTTAATTAAGCATTTTAAATGTAACCCAGCTTACTTCTATAAACTAGTTCAGTGGCTTATCGGGTAGACTTTCATAAATAATCCAAAGTTATGCCTCCTTCACTTACAGTATTCGCTGACTATAATTCGATTGTATGTGGGTTCGCCAGATACTTCCGTCCTGATTTTAATATGAAATCGTTTTATATTCTACAACTAAATACCTCTGGTCGCCTTCAGTAGCCTTACTGAACTAGATCTGACTTCACCTCGGTGTAACCTTACCAAAACAAAAATGTTTTTTTGTGATAGTCGCAACTTTCATTTTTTCAAACCTGACTAATCTTTGGACTTAAAGCCTAAAACAAACCTTCCCATCAATTTTAGATAGTGGCAGAAAGAGAGGGAAAGAAAGTACTTATATCCAGTTTTTCTGGCATTTCTCACTAAGAAACAAATCTTACCGAAATTTAATTGAACATGTTTCGCTTAACTTGTCCTATCTGGACATATTCCCTTTCCAAAGAGAATTTAAATATACATAAGTGAATGGGTTGCAGAAAATTGTTTATCCAGACTGCCAAACTCCATGGTCAAAACAAATTTTATCTGGTGAAGGTGAACAGAGCATTTTTTACAGATACTTTTATAATTATACCTTTTTAGATACTTTAGTAAATACAATTTTCTCAGAGCAGCGACCGCCAAAGAACTCCTGTGAACATTACTTCTTTTTATCAAAAGTGCTAAGCTTCCAAATTTATACCTCGAGAGCTAAAAATTAAATATTTCTCAAAAGCTTTTTTATAACTTTTTCACCCTTTGTTACACATTTAAAGTACCATATGCGAGCTTACTAAGGATCTGAAACAGCTTTTCATTAAGCGCCATCAAACATTCGTCGAAATACATTTCAGTTCTAGAATAATATTAAAACTAATTACAAAATGACGTATCAAAGTCAAATAGATTCATCCCAAAGCTTTATGTAACTTCTTCAAGTTTTTATAATGATTCCCAGGATCGCGGCTAACAAATCCCATACACCACAATATCATCAATTTACCTACAAATTAGTCATATTGGCTTATGCTCCCTTATATATAATATATACATACATATGTACACATAATTAAATTAGCTAAAGTGGCATCAAAGGTTCAACAAGTTGCTTGCCTTTTATTTATTCTTCACTTTCGTTCTCTTCTATTGCCTTCAATTCGGTGAATATTTTTTATGACAGTGTGATCTGAGTCGGGTCACTGAGTCAAGTCTCATTGTTGATTTTGCGCGCTTTCTTATAGCAATTGTTGTTGTTTTGTGGCTCTGCTTCTTAAACAAAGCAAACGCTCACCACAGTATCGGCGGTATAACGGTGTTTTTGCACTTAAGCTCAGTATAAATGGCAAGGCAAACAAAATGAGTGATTATATTGTGACATTGTGTGCAAAGGGATAGAGACAGACAGAGAGAGAGAGAGAGAGAGATGGAGAGAGCGAGAGAGAGAATTGTTAAGAATTGGGAATATTGATAGATATTGAGTATGAATTTCCCCGAGGGAATTTCAATTGAACGGAAAATAAGAATACAATTTGCATTTTGGAAATTTCAGGTGAAATTGAAAATTTATTTCCTATGAATTAAATGTCAAGAACAAGACTTCAGGGAAACAATGGATCATCTCTTGTACACTTGTCTCGCATTGGTAAGGCCATGCTTCAAGCATGCCACGGTATGAGACACTGGATATGGAGGTATCGATTGTGAAGCCACAGAGTCTATTGCAATTCGCGTCAAGCGCAGGCAACCTAAATGATGACTACTTCTCTTGGACTTCGTAACGGAGCTTCATTTGGTATCGCAAAGCACCAAAACTGGTGTATGCGTGGCTCATTAGCCTACCAGACTAACCGAATCTAACTTAACCGCGGGGGCTACAATAGACGACTATACAAAATGCACAATGCCTGTATAAATATTATTAAAAAATCATATTTAACTATAAATATACAACAGCATATACGAGGACTTCGGTACTACCAATAGAGCTCTTAAAAAACATCAAAGTTCTACATTCTGCAATACGCAATACTGGACGTCAGAAATTAGGACATGTACGAAAATACTGCATAAGGATTCAAGACATTCTCAATTTCTTCGAGAAAAATTAATCAGCGGAAGTCATGTTATTATTAGAGATATTTACAAACTCTACAACTAGTTTCATATATGTATAACCGAAAGTCGGTAGCAAAATCCGAAAGAGTAAGCGAAAGTCAATAAAATGCTGTTGGAAAAACTGTAGATCTAAAAACATAAGAAAATAACACTTTTTCTCAAAAAAAGTGCAGTTAAATTGCAAGATGACGGAGAGCACAGAGAGAGCGAAGAACAAATAAAACCCTTAGCCTTGAAGCACTGCGAAGCCCTCTTAATTAACGCCAAATATGTGCTTAAAATAATATTATGACGATATATGTGGTCTCTCTCTCCTGTTCCTGATATTCAATTACATTTCCTATGAGAAAAATATGAGATTAGGATTTCGAAATGTTTTGGTTAAGGGCTATTTTATACCAAAATAAGAATAAATAAAACTCCGTCCCACTGTAGGCATAGTCAAAACATCGATTATATCAAAAAAAAAAATAAAATAAAATCATTGCACAAAAAAGCACAGCCCATCGAAGTACTTTAAGTATGGTTCCAAGCTGTTAGACACACTTCTATGTCTCTCCTATGAAAGTCCCTAGACTAAAGGTTTCTAAGATAACAAAAAACTTTAAACTTACTTATGATTTACATACTCAGGAAGAAATAAATAGTTGCAAACAAGCCAAATAGTTGCCATAATACGAACGTGTGGATGTTTGATCTCCTAACACACCTCGGTGCTGTCTTAGTTTAGCAGCACACATAACATAAAGTTAAATAGTCAGCAATAAAATCAAAGCCATTGGTCTTCCCATCCAAGCAGCTATTTACATAATTAATTTCACTAAGTATATGTAGTTAGCTGGTCATGTGAGCTCATAAATACTATAACGCCACGCACAGACTTGCATACGAGCAAAATAGCACACTCATTTCTATTAAGCCATACCCCACACCTTTCCCATACAACCATTCTTACCTGGGTAGTATCTGCGAAGCATAAATGCAAGGAAAAATGACGGTGGGCAGAAAAGCAATCCACACAAACATCAAATAGGTGAAGTCGAAATGCTTCTGATTCTCATAGGTCTCCTCCATGGACAGACGTGCGAAGCGTAGAATCATTAGCGGACACAGGCAAAGTATCTGAGTGGCGGCCATGCTGCCGAAGTTGCGTTGCTTCCGTTTCTCTCGATAGACATCCAACTCGGCGCTATACAAGTCATATGAGCGGGTCTTCGTTGTCGCGGACCCAGTTGTCGAATGCACGGATGAGGTGTTGTGACCCAAACCAGCGCCACCTCCGGCACTGACACCGCCATTTGTGTGTGTGGTGAGCGCTGAGCCGATACCAGAGGTGGAAGTGATTGTGGCGCCCACGCTGCCACCCACCGAAGAGGCTGATGAGTTGCTGCGAATGAGAGGTAAAGAAGGCGATGAGTACTTAGTTACAACTAATATGTCTAAGTGTGGTTGTGTGTTTCTCTGTGTCTCATCCCTAGCTACGCATATATCGTCCGGCTACTAATAATGATATTAAATTTAGTTGGTGGTCTATGCGTAAGCAACAACGCCCTTCAGATACAGTTACAAACATACTTTGAGGCTTCTGGTTGCGCAATTGTGTAAGTGAAGTCGCCTGTTAATTCACTGTTGCGTTGTCCAGGTGAGACGACAGGCAAATTGTGTAGGAGACCTGATGATATCCAATGGTGCGTAAAATATTTATAATGTCATTAGTTGTTGTTGTCTTGCTTAGTTACCGCTATGAACGAGCATAATGAATGATGATTAGTTGGGGCGTACAATGTCTTGGACTAAATCACGGCGCATATGCTGCCCTGACTGATGACATTACTGGGGAGAAGTTTACGACACTTTATTATATTTGTATGGTGGCTTAGCAGGTGATGAAGCTAAACTAGTAGAATAGAAGAATTATGACTTGCCAGAAGTAAATCGTAAAACATTAATTACAATTTTGGAAATATTGAAACACTTCGTGGATAATTCATTACTTTAAGCAGCTGGGTTATTTAAGTTCTCTTTTTTTTTAGAATGCTCTTTTTGAGCATTTTTGACAAATTGTTTAATCTACTTAATTATATTGTTTTTTTTTTAGTTTTCGTCATTATAAAAGTAAACTAATAAATCATTACTTATTTGTTTCAAGAAGTAATGTGGTAGTAATAAAATGGGAGGTGAGCACTTTTTATCCACTGAACATGGTATATTATTAGAATAAAAACAGTTAGAAAAATAAATTTTCTATTTTTATTTCTTCTACAATACTTGTAGATCAGTCGGAGCTTTTAGTTTTTGGGTCCAGTAAAAATAACAAGCATCGTAGCCGTATCGAGAAAACTAGTCAGGCAGGCTAGAAACAGGTTCTATGAAATGAAATATTAACCATTTGGGTAGCTTTTTCGTAGACCAGTACTATAAAACTGTACCACTTTGTTTGTATAAATGCTGCGGTCGTTATATTAGACAACACATAAGTGAAGCTTCATCAATTTACTTAATAAGTGAGTGGATCCCATGTATTCGGCAGAAAATTTCAGTAATGAATCAGCTAAGAACCGACCGAACTAGAGTTATAAAGAACCCAGACAGATTAACGATGTAAAATGGTCGGCTTCCAAACAACCTGGACTTTTTACTCGAAAGCCTTGTAACGTCCTAATTGTATCCAGAAAATCTTTAGTCACATACAAGTTTCAATTGATACGGAAATTAAATCGAAAGCTCATTGGCTTCAGTACCATAGGGAAGCAAAAGAGCCCTTAAAATTTAGCCAAGCTTGAGCTACAGGTAGTTTTACCAACATTTTTATGGACATAGTGCAGAAGACGCCGTTATGTTCAAGACAGAGAGCGCTCTGTCGTTGTCCTTATATCACTTTTTTGTTCTATTAGACGGCCGTTTTGCGTCACAACTACCTAAATACAATGATTTCAACAAGATAGTTCAACATGTCATGTCTTTAACAAATTTGGTCGCCCAATTTGCATGTCTTTCTTACGTATATAATGTCATTAACTGCTCCTTAACTCATAACTTTGTGAGCATACTTTAGAAGCAGAGCTTTTAACACAAATTTCGAGAGAACTTTCAAAATAGAAATAAATTCCATTGAAAAGAAAATATATTCACTGAGAACCTTATGATACAGAAACGTGGTATGTTGTCGCAATTCCCTTTCGCGTAGGTATATTTTCAAAAACAGCTATTTATACTCAATTGTGCTATTCAACTTTATTCGAAGCCACAAAGTGACAACTGACATTATTCTTTCACTGCTTCAATTGTACTTCTTCGTTGCCTTTTACTGTAAGAAGATTACTTCCACACTTCTGCATTTATTTTATAATTATTTTTGCTATTTTTAGAGCTCTCATTGAGTCAAAGCAACAAAACAACAATTACAAACAACTGCAAACGTAATTACGCAATTCACTTTCTATTATAACTGCATTTGTAACGCATGAAGTGAAGAGAAAAGCGCAAACAGGCAGCTATAGAATCAGAAAGTTAAGCACACTCGAGGTGAGCCCTTGGCTTTGCTCGGATTATCTTGGTTTTCGTAACGCTGTGGTGCATCATTAACCGTTATAATGAATCGTCATAGCTATTTTTACTGGCAGATGTATTTCCTCGCTTTCGTCACGCGAAGTTGGCGCAAGTGAGAGGTTTCAATGAAGTTTGTGTACTATTAAAGATTGACACTAATAGGTGTCGCTCTTCGGTGAACGATTGTACCGTTTGCAAGTCTATTTCTGTTCTGCAGATTAACCAACTTACTTTCAGTTGCTTTATATTTTCAAAACCTTTGCGTAATGACAAGAATCAGGGCTAAAATGGAGAAAATGATCTGAAGAAACTGTATACAGTTTGAGTATAAGATTATCAAAACTGTCGACTTAAAAATTATAATAGAATTTGAGTTCATATTCGAAAACCTGATATTTATTAAGATTTATAAGTTTCATACAACAAAGATTGAACTTGCGAATAGGTATAGTAGTTACTGAATCTACACATAAATGGTTAGTCTATAGTTAATGAAGATTATAAAAGTATGATGTATATGTATATGCAAATAGAGCAGAATGTTGTAAGAGAGTGGCAAAAGAACACTCCAACATTACGTTGTCTATTTTTTACTCGAATTTCATATCATGTAATACATACCGTTGGCGATTTCGCATATCCGCGCGATGCTCAAACATCATAACGGCAAACGGACCGTCAGGTGGTCGCAGTTCCTGGGAAGTTCTTATGTAAAGATAAGCCAGCAGAACGGAGGGTGCACAGTACCTGCAAAAATTGCGATAAATTAACAAAAAGTAAAAACATGCCAGAGCAAATAAAGTAACAAAAGCAAAGCAAACAACGGTGCAGACTTGGAAAGGAAGCATTATTTGTGGTAAATAGAAAATGGCGCTTACAAGCACGCACACTCTCGGTTTTATACTCAACTTCAGTGGCACGCTAGCGCTACAAAATATGGTGAACATTTCGTTTGCATTTCAAAATCCAAATATAAATCTTTGTCTAAATGTACATTAAGCGATCAGCAATGACTGCTTAAATTTAAAAAGCTAAGACCACTTTGATAGATGGGCCAAAAGCCAAGTGTAGCCAAGCGTTGAGCTGGCATGGGCTGCCGCTGCCTTTGCTTTGAGTCCAGCACGCTCTATTGTTGTTCTTGTGTTAAGTAAGAATAATGGTTTTAGGAATCGTGCTCGCACAATTTGCATTTTAATATTATATTGACAAATTTTTATTGTTTAATGCCTGGTGCTTAAACTTAATAAACATGAATTGTAGCGAAACAAATTTTTTTTCTAATTTATCGCTATAAGTGTTTGTAAATATTATATTATGGAATACAAATATTGGAACAATAGTTTTCTATTTCTTGTAAGATTGCTGGAGATGTGTGAATACTTCCGGTTTAGTGTTATAGATTGCTAACTGAGTACTTTGACTGGGTAAAACAAAAAACATACACTTCTAGTTTTAAATTTTATGGAAAGGCTATACTAAAGCTCCCCTTTGTCTATAAATTGTCATTTAAAAAACAATAATAATTTATAATTTAGCGCTACTTACATTAGTAGAAAGAGCCCACGCATATATTCGTGCATATCATCCATTAAGTTGACCACACATAGGCCGATGCCATTCAGCTCTGGCACATAATCCTGGAAATGTAAATGAAAATTTGTTTGAGTTAAAAAATTTTTGGAGAAAAATAATTATACACATATAAAGATACTCGTTTATACCATACATATAAACATGTGAATATTTTGATGCCCGATCTTTAGTTAAGAGATGGTAATGGTGATCTTGCCGCACAAAATTGTCATATTAGGAGTGCTGATAATCCACAAGCCGTTGGTGAGACACCGTTGCATCCTACAAAAGTCAATGTTTGGTGTGCTCTATGGGCAGAGGCAATCATTGGTCCATATATCTTCAAAAATAAAGTCAGCTATGGTGTACAGTCAATGGAGAACGCTATAGAGCCAGGATTAACGACTATTTCGTCCCTGAACTGGAGGATGTTGATGGGTACGACCATTGGTTTCAGCAAGACGGCGCTACATGACATACAGCCAACGAAACAATAAATCTATTTAAGGAAACATTTGGTGAGCGCATTGTCTTGCGTCGTGTGCCTTTGACGTGGGCTCCAAGATCGTGCGATATAACAGCGCCGGACTATTTTTTGTGGAGTTAGGTAAATTCGATAAGCTCGAGGCGATTCATGCTTTGGGAGAGAATATTCCGCGCGTTATTGCTGAGAAACGGTCCCAATCGCTGGCAAAAGTGGTTGAAAATTGGGTCCCTGGGCTGGAATTTATTCAAGGCAGCCGCGGCGATCACTTGCACGAAATCATTTTTAAAACTTGTCATGTCACATGTCAAACCATTATCTTTATATGATGCTAATTTCTTGGCCATAAAATAACTATATTCATTTTTTTTTCTGCCTTAAAGTATTCTATACAGTTATGTGTAAATAATAAGTATGCTAAGTAACCTCTCATTCCAAACATATATAATTATGTTTAATTCGTCAGCAAGCTAGAAACAAGCTTTGCAGATCTTACGCTTTCAAAAGTCACTCAGCTAAAGAGCCTAAAAGCTGAAAAAAGAGCTGAGTTACAAGGTTTCTGCAGGAAATTGAAACCCAAGCGGCACAAGTTAAGTGCCAAAGCAGAGAACATAGCTTGAGATCAACATACATATATTTTATTAAATTTTTGTACTCTCTTGTACCTCTTTTTCTACATTTACAGTTCTTCTAAGTATAAGTAGCTACAAATATTATCTCTTTTTGAGACTCTCGACTAATCTTTCGAAGTCAACCAAAAAATTATGGAAGTATATGACTCAGTAATAGTACACTTTCATTAGAAGAATTAGAAATGTTTTCAAGTTTTTGTACTTAAAATATATGAAATAACCGGAGGGGTATAATTTATGTGAGTGCACCAAGCGCTGATTTTTTTCTCAAGCAACTTCTGCAATTCACTGATAAACAGAAATGGTTTGATGTTAGCCGTTGCCGACTTAATTCGACCGTCCTCTCTTAGCGGCAACGATAACCCTCTAATTATAACACCTATATTTCCACAAATAAAACTAACACTATTAGATATTTTTTAGTCAATAATTATTCCCAATGCAATCAAATAAGTTGTAAAAGGTCATATCTGCGGACCTAAAGCGAAAGAGGCCTTTCATTTAATATGAGAGTTGAAGACTAAGGAGTAAGAATGCTTAATGCTCAGTCTTGAATAAGATGGTCAAAAATCAACAAAACAGTTTTTTACTAAACTTTGCTTACCATAGTTCGCTCATTTTCATTTCAGATTTTAATTTTTTATACACATTACAATCATACTAGAATTTGACAGAGATAAACAGGATATATGGAACCAATATACAATTAAGATAACATTTCACACCAGTTCATCATTTCAGACTGCTTCTAGTTTTAATCACTTCTTAAAAAAGCACTTGAGAAACATTTTTTATTAGTTTGTGTCTTTGTAAATCACATTGGAGAGCTTCAGAGCTGAGTAAATATGTTTAGGGATTTGATTAGAAAATTAATATTTATTCAAAAGAGAACAGTAATCTATATACTTAGTTAACACCAAAGAAGCACCAGCTGCCAAGCTTACGCTCAACATAAATAATAACAAAAAAGTTTAGTATACTTATTGATGCGATTGAATAACATGTAATAGTCACCCAATGAAATATATATTTGTATATGTATGTATATACATTATGTCAATATATCCTTCTGGTCTATGAGTATGTACACGATTACCGACACAAGAACACTCTTAACGATTTTCCAAAGAATCTAATCAAATATTTACACTCCCACTGTAATTTCGCTCCAATTTACTTAACCGCGATACCCGAGTTTAAAGCGAAGCGTTTTGGGGTCGGCGTGGCTGCGAATTCAAGTGGAGCATTGAATCAAAGTTGAACCGTTGACACCGAAAAAGACATGTGTAGACAAGTTGTTGAGTCGTTGGTGTTGGGCACCGACACACCCCCCACCAAGCTTACATATCTACAAGAGCATACTTATGGCAGTATACATCACAGACATCTCGAAATTGCCACTGGAAGTGCTCGCAATTCGAGTTCGGTCGCCAACTTTGACAGCGTTACGCCCGTTTATTTGATTGTTGGATCGCGTGAATCATTTGAAATTGCTGTGCCATAAAAGCTCAGCCCTTACTCATCGAGTACAAGAGACAAACATTCGGAAAACGACTTGTACTACATATGTACATATGTATGTATGTACGATTATGTACGTGTGCATACTTAAACACTTTAAATATATGTACGACGTTTACTTGTATGTCACTTTGATTGCCACGAGCAATTTTATATAAAAATCGAAAACCCGTAAATTGACTTGGGAATTACACTTTTTACAAGCAGATTGTTGGCAATAAGTAGGTTGGACAAGAAATCAAATAAACATTATGCAATTAAATTGATTCGCCTAGATACAGATTTATAACGTTATGTATATGTATACTTGTATGGGATTAGTTGGTAGTTTCAAAAGACAATAAATATTAAATAAATTTTGGACGAATATTAAAGTTTTTAATAAGCTTGCCCCCATTGAACTTTGGCATGTAATGCATGTTAAATAAAAATATTTTTTTTAGGAGAGGGAATAGACTTTAAAGAGTTGATTGCAAGAAAGAGACAATAAGTAAATGTAAATAATTATAACGTCTTGTAAAAATATGGGTCCGCGATTGTCGTGGGGACAGCTACTATTTCCTATTCATATGTATTTATTATTTTAATTTATTAGAGAATTTTCGATACTTCAGGATACGTATGAAAACACTCCGTAACGATTTTCGATCCAAATCGCGTTTCGCAATGCCTTGTTTAGAAGTGCCTTGGAAAATAAGCCATGCCAAATTTTGTGAAGAAATCTTGTCAAATGACAAAGTTTTCAATACAAGCACTTGATTTCGATCGGTCAATTTGTATGGACACTTTATGCAATAGTGATCCGATATCAAGGATGCAAATAAACGGCTTCTTAGGGCAAATAAGATGTGTGCAATATCTTAGATCGACATTTCAGAAACTGAGGGACTAGACATGGCTAAATGGACTCTCGTCCCGTTGATCATTTATGCCTGCATATATTTTACAGGGTGTTTTTTTAGCTGTTATAAACTCCATGGCAAACTTAATATTCTTTTACCTTGTTCAGGGTATACTTAACAGCCATTGCGAGGTGGCTTAAAATGTGTAAAATCCATGATTTGGCAGGAAACATTTAGACCCACACTTAAAGCAATAATCACCTGAGAAACAAATCTCAATCAATTATTTATATTTTTTGTTTTAGGTAGATTTAAATCTAGAGAGTATTTTTTGAGACAAAGAGTTTGTACTACCATGGTCAGATCAAAAACAGTACCCGGATCGCAATCGTACAATTATTTCCCAGCTTTTAACATACGAGTCAATTTGAGACAAAGAGCGCCTACAATAAGTGTTGGTTTGACTGCCAAGTTATTAATAACGGCAAGATAGTGAGTGGTGAAGCTTAACTTTTTCGAAATGTTGCCAAGCGTCTGCTTATAAGCCAACGAGTGTTGGGTATGTTGTCGGGTATCGAAAAATATATATTTTTAAATTTGATGCAGATATTCGGGAATTTCATTTTGATTTGATGATCCCAATCGTCAATTGGGAAATCCCAGAAGAAAGACATTTAAAATTACCGTTGGTCTTCAAATTGTGTTGGGCTTGACGTGGCCATGGTTATTGCCTAAAACACTCTTGAGGAGACTAAGCCTAGGACTTATGTAACTCAAACCAAAATGAACATCATAACCTTTTCTGTGTCATGTTTAAGCGTCAAATTAAATAACATTTAATATCAATGACACGGCATAATAAATTTATAAAAACGTGCATACTTAATTAGGATCTGTTTGTTTACATAAGATATGTTTCTTACATATAACCGCCAGCCAATTAACATTTGCGCCGAAAAGAATTTTCCCCACACCAAATGACGAATGGCCACCGAAGCAATTGATGTTCATTTTGACAAGTGATTCAATTGATTTTAGTTTATATTCGTAAAGCAAAAATACAGTATACGCACACAGCACAACAACGACCTGAAGAGACCTACATTTCTTCGACGTTTAACGGACATATTCGTAGTACCAAATGACAAATTACAACATAGCGTAATGGGAAAGGGAAGAGGCAAAATGCAAAATGAATTTTTAATATTGGCTGCACACGTGCCCAGTTGGAACTTTGGATATTTATTATGCAGAGAGGCATATGTAATTACGTGGCTACACACTCTTGCAATAAGCAAATGAGCGACTTAATATTGCTTATAGCCTTGTAGGAAATGCGTATCCTAAACAAAGTATTGACACCAAGGTAATCACGCTCAGTAATAAAAGAGTAATTTTTTAAGAGAATGATACTACTTTTACTATTTTTTAGTAAAAAGTTTCGATCTAACAAGTTTTAAAATAAATTTGAAAAGATATCTTGATAATTTATTTAAGACAATAATTTAGTACACAATAAAAATGGCAGAATCGTGAATGTAAGTTCTACGGATCATTCTGAACAACTCTGCCTAAGAGAATATGGGTCTAAAACTGGTTTCAAGTCAGCGAAGTTTTAAGTGCAGTTTTTTTCGGGATTATAAAAATTGCTCCGAATATCCGAATGAAATTTTTTACATACCGGTTTTACTCCAAGAAGCTGCTCATTTGTGGGAATCGTCGAAATCGGCTTACTATAGCGTATAGCTGCCACACATACTGACCGATGAAACTTAAATCCTTGTATAGAAAACATTTTTATTTTGCAAGGTATTTTCACGCAATTTGACATGAATTATTGTCAAAGACAATGGTACGATCATTGAACATATTGTCGGACTACTATATCGTATAGTTGTCATACAAAATTACCCATAAAAATCAGAACAAATATCTTTTATAGTCTTATTTATTATTTGTACTGTACCGACATTTTATAAGGTACTGATCAATTTTTAGCATTTTCGTCAACAACCTTAATCGCATGAGATTCTTTATAACTATATTCGGTAAGGTATGGATCCATTTTAACCATTTTAAACCAATTACTTCAAGCTATTAATTTTATTTAACTATTTTTGATCAACTATCTTAAACATACAGGATTATTTGTACCGATTATTTATCGAGAGACAGATTATAAACACCTTCATCAAAATTATATTTGAAATATAGAATTCAGAAACGAATTTTAACTTTTTTTGACTTCAATAAAAAATTCGTACAAATTTTCCAGCAGGTTCATTATCTATTTTGACGTCATACATGTGTTAAAGTATAATGCCGTCAATTGAGTGTTGATGATAGTAGCGAGTACAAGTAAATAGGGTAAGAAAACGTTTTGTACTATGGTTTATGTAGCAATCGAAAACTGCTATTTGACATATCGATTATTAGCGAAAGACAAAACGAAAGTGGGTAAAAGTGTGAGGCATGAGAAATTATAAACAAATTGGTAGACCTGTATGTACATACTATATATAAATATGTGTGGGTGCCATAAAGTTTACTTTTAATTTTGACCATACCTTTCATGTACATAGGTATACATATATACATATATCTATATACATGCAAGTATGTATATGCTCATACTTATTGGTAATTTCTTAATTTTATTACCCTACCGATAACTGCTTGCATGTATGATTGAAGATTTGTAAAATGTTTGCTTTAGAGCTTAAGGAATGTGCACCTACGTGAATTTAGATTATTTGCATATAACTGTAAATAGTGAAATTACACAAGCTTTAGAAGGTGTGGGTGACCACAAAAGCTCATTTCACTTTAATTATTCAAGTAATGCGTGTGGCATGTGATTACTGTGAATATGCGAAGCCCATAAATAGATTATATGGAATATTTCGGTATCTGCTACGGTAAATAAATAATGTTAATATTGATATAAGTGCTTATGTATGATTGCTTAATCATTACATTCTAATGTAGTACAAATAAATGCGAGTTTGAACAAAAAAAAGTTTAATTGAATTAGAGATGAGTTTGTAAATAAGCTTGTGTTCTCAAGATGTATTCTAGAGATGTTCAAAAAGAAGATTTCACTTTGAAGTCAATTAATGAAGATATTTATAATACTCGTATCATTCGTTCAAGTATTTGGAATTATTGTCAAATTTGCACAACGACATTGTGTAACGCAACAAAATTCCGTCACGTGCATTGGGCTCAGAACACAACTACTGTAAAAACTAAAGATAATTCTATATCTTTTTCGAAATTTCCTAATAACTAGATAAAAAAAAATAATTAAAGGTTGCCACCTGTTAAAAATTATTTTTATGATATACAGGAACATTACATTATCAAAAACAACTTTTTAGTAATCGACAGTGGAAAATAACTTTTTTATGAGGTTGCCATCTGTTTAATAATTTTTATCTATTTTAACTGCACATGTATTAAAAAAGTTTATGGAATATTAGAATTGAAAATGTTTTAAAAGGTTGAATATATAATTTTGGGTGGCCACCTCTTTAATAATATTCGTAATATAAATTTCATGAAATAAAGGAGTTATAACAACATCTGTATTAAAGGAAGTTTACATAAGGTTAGAATTAAACATTTTCTGAGAAAAGTTGCCAGAAGTTTAAAATTTTATTTTATGACATTAATACAATTAATGAAATGTCGCAATGTCAATATCAGCATCAATGTAAGAAATTTTAAATAAGATCACAAATTAAAAAGAAAATATTTTTATAAGGGTTGTCAGTTGCTTAGAAATATTTAAAAATAAATTGGTTAAATGAATTATATTGTATATATGTATATAATGAATATATGTACATATATAATGGAAAAAAAAATAGGTTTAAGAAAATTTTCTAGCGAAATAATTTTTAAGAAGGGTTTCCATTATAAATACATAATTTAAATTATATATACAAAATTTGTGCGATATAAAAAATATTGAAGAAAGCAAGTTTTAGATCGCGCTTGAGTTAATTACAAACCAGTCATATCGTTTTTAAAATCTCGAAATTAAGTCATAATTAGTCATTAATAACTTATACCTATTTTCAGTATTTAAAATATTCTATAATGAAATGTTCCTAATAATGATCGTTCTTTTTATTAAAGTCAATGCGTACGACAAACCTGAGGAAGTTTCACTTTTATCGCGTAGACAATTTATACTTCAGTTTGGTGTTATTCAACTTTAGACCGAAGAGAATTTATGTTATGGAAATCAACCTATATTTAATGGTATTCTTAAAGCACGTCGCCTGACCTTTATAACTTTCCCCTACATTGTGTTTTGCGATGCTACTGCTATCCCAGTTCTCGGAAATTTTTTAAATTATATATAGTAAAATCTTTATTGAGAAAGTAGTTGTTTACAGTCAGTTACTGTGAAAGCTCTGAAGGCTGTAGTATTGTATATATAGTATAATGAGCAACTTCAATTAATAACCGGAATAAAAGAGATTACCGCGTTTGCACTGTGTCATGTATTTTACAGATTCTTACGCCGATTACGTAAAGTCATTAAACTTATGGACAGCAAAAACGAACTCAGTCCTTTGCGAAGACTGTTGTCTTTCCTTATACTTTTTCTGCGGAACTTTGATAAATATTTTGTAGCCAGGGCATTGCATAAAGATACACACGCATGGCTACCCAAGTAGCCAGAATGTATGATCTCGAGTAAAGCTTATGAGAATGTGTGGTTAAAGCTTTTTACACTCTAAGCATATAGGTATATTAACTTTGCCACGATGTTTGTAACACCCAGAAGAAAACGTTTGGGACACTAAAAAATATATATCTACATAATCAGCATGACGAGCTGAGTCGATGTAGTCATGTCCTTCTGTCTGTATATACGTGAACCAATCCCTCAGTTTTAGAGATATCGATCTGAAATTTTGTACACGCCCTTTTCTCTTTAAGAAGCTGCTCATTTGTCGGCACCGCTGATATCGAACCACTATAGCATATAGCTGCCATACAAACTGGCCGATCAAAGTCAAGTTCTTGTAAGGAGTCGTTAGCATTTTTAAAGGGTATTGTAGATTCGCTACAACCGCAGTTAACGTTTTTTCTTGTTTCTCACAGTTTTTTAGCAGTCGTGCGTGGAAGGCAACGTGTTTTGTTGACATTTCCGCGAAAACGACGCTTAATTTGTATTTTTATGAATGTTTACACTGCCTTCGAATAAGAAAATTCATGTGAATTCGCGGAGGTGCTGGCGCATCAGTTGAAAAGAAGCTGCAAACGCTGCAAATATTTCGCTACGACGATCTACGGGGTTGCCAGCTTCTAGCTCGTGCCCTTACATGTGCAATGAAATTCAGCAAAAATCAGAATTAATTTGTTGTTGTTTTACAGAGAATAAAAACATGTGAAATAATTGGTGAAATTTTACATTGAAACGCTCACAAGCTCTGACTTTTGCCCTTCATCTACATACCTGCATACATATTATATATAATATTATTATTTTAGATGTGTATGTATGCGTTCATGCGGTTTTGTAATTAAAAGTGAAAGTTTTGCATTTCTCAAAAGTGCCGTCAAGCTTATAAGAACCTTTTCAAATTTTTATTGCCAAAGATTTGCTAAGGAATTTAAGATTTTAAGTATTTAGGCAACAGCTTGTGTGCTTATACCTGACAAATTTGGATTTCTGAAGAGTATAGAGACCAGGCGGCTAATAAAATTCTTACGGTGAAAAACTTGCTGATTTTACTATCACAATTTCGTCCTTGAATGTTGTTTACTCTTCGGTGGTTAAGAAATAAGGAGAAAAAAATGCGCGTTTAAGTAAAGGTTGCATATTGGGCATTTATATGAAGCTGGGTCATGAATTTAGAAAATTTTATTTGAAGTACCTTTTAAGCCACTTAATTACTCTATTTTTACAAGAAATAGTTCGCCAAAGCAAAAACTTAACCATTTACTTTGATAGCCAACTGGAAGTCACATTTTCTCTTATGGAGCCCACCTTTAGGGATTTAAAGTTTACAAGGAAGAAGAAGTCTTAGTATCTTGCATAGAGTTTCAGTAAGTTCAGGTTTTAGAGAGCTATATTTGAATTGCGCTAACCTATCTAAGCCTAACCTAACTTAATATAATCCAATCTATATTTATGAATCAAGAAAGCACACTAGAAATTAAAAGCCAAGATATATTATTTTTCTTGCCGAACCAGGTTCTGTGAATGTCTTTGTTATCCGCTGTTAACACGTTTTCAATAAGTAAATTTTTGACACTTTGAAGCCTTGCGAAAAAACTTCAAAAGCTTCAACATATTTTAAAAAATCAAAATTACACTTACACCCTCAATAAATGTTAACAATCATTACATTTAACCCAACTATTTGACCCAACAATTAATAACGTTTTGGGGCATTTATCGTGATTGATATATGAGTATGTGCCCTTTAGCCTAGGCATATCTCAATCACACTTTTTTTGGCGCAACGTCAAAAAAGGGTTCAGCGATGCCGGCACGTTAGACCTTTCGAACACTTTTGCATAATTTTGACAGCGAAAATAAATACTTTCGCCGAAATGTGTTCGACTCGGCAAAGCGGCAAAAACGCATAAATAATCATTTTACTTTACATTAAACGCAGCTCACGCGAAAAAGCAGCTGACACAACACAAAAGACAGACGGTGTATTTTTTGCTCACCAAGTGTCAGATGTGATGGACGGGCATGGGTTAACCCAGCAGAGGAAAGAATCAAGTTGAAACAACAGACCGTGGCGGCGCTATACATTAGTGATATCGGTATGATAGATCTTTTTAAACAGCTTTCTCTTTCCCTGCATGAATTTCAAAATGATAGCGCAGGTGTTGTCAGTGGTAGTCAAAGCGTTATTAGAGAAGACGAAGGCTCAGAAAACAAATAGTTTGTCAAGCTCGTTCAATTCTCTAGCTTTGACTTAGCGCTTGTTACTATAACCCGTCAAATAGTATTTGGATCAAAGAAGAACCTCCGGAGACTAAATATTTGAAAGAAGTACAACTACTATAAGAAAAAGTTTAGACCGAATGACTAGAGCTTAAAAGAGACGGCATTGGATTAGAAAGAGCTCTATTGCAAAATAAATTTGTATGCAAAAAGCTCTTAATTTTCAATCAGTTAGAGTTCTGTCGGGTTAAAGTGTTAACTTCAGACACGTTTGGACACCCATACACTTGAATTACGCTTTCTGAGGCGTGAGATAATCACGATAACCATCACGTCGCAAAGGAATATTTCTGACTAAGACGAATCGGAAGGCACGTACGCATGTAAGTTTGTATATTCGACTTTCCGGAGGCTGTGTTGTTATTTCCCGTTATTGTGTTAGTTTCACAGTTATTCACTAGAGAAGGATAACTTGCACATTGCGCGCTGGTTATTCATAAACACACGCACTCATTCGCGACATGAACTTGTGACCTGAGCCGGTTGTTAATATAATGTATAGCTGTCAAAGCGAAGAGAAGCGGTAGCCAGAATTCGCATAAAAGCAAACTGGAACGTGTGCGGGAGTTTAAGTGGCATAATAGGTGCACGCGTAAGCGGCGTCTTGAAGGAGGTGCCTTAATTCCACTTCATAAAAGCGCTTTAACCTTTTTAGAGCGTGCCTTGTAAAGCGTTTAAAATTCCGGTCCTGGAGAAATAACAAAAAGTAACAATGTGGTGTACGGCAGAGAAAGAGCTTAATCAGCTGGTATTAGAGGTGGTGCACCAAGGAAGTGGCGAAACACGGCATTCAGTGATTATTAGACACGCTGCTTAACAATGGGCGAAGTGGCTGATAAAGAGATTCGTCTTACAAGGAAAATGCCACGAGTTTGCAAAGCAGCTGGCAGACACACACCCTCAAACACTCTTACAAAGTGGAAACGCAAATATTTACAAGTTCGCTTTTCTCGAAATATAAACAGTCTGCGTAGCTAAAGAAGACACAAATGGCTTAGGTATGGCTCTGCAGGAAATTAATTTAATTTCGCTATTAAATTTAATTAATTGTTCACAGCTGCTGATAAATTTTGATGCTAGGGAAGTTAACAATAACACGCGAATTTAATATACACTTATGAATATTTTTAAGCTTTCAAACTAATTTTTTTATATGGGTTTGGAAGCTTCCTGTTCCGAGAAAGATTATTTCTAATTTTGTTTGTCTTTTGAACGGCGCACTGAACATATTATGAAAGTATGTAACATATATACATATGATTGGCACTCACATCTAGGCCATCTGCTTAGTTGAGCTCCCTTCTTTCTATTGTGGTGTGTGTCATGAATTTGTTCGACAAAAAGAGGACACCACAAATCTTATTACCACTTCTATAACCTATGAATATTTAATGTTAGTGACGATTTAGGCAAATACCTTCCGTAATATAATAATAACCACCCTTTATTCCACTTTTCAGTAAGGAAATATTATAAATTGCTCATTTACTATTGAGTATCATAAGATAAGATAAGATTTTCTGAAAAATACAATATTAAAATTTTTTTTGGTCAAAAATAGTTAGTTTATATCCCATGGAGGCGAGATGTTACTACAACAAAATAGTACTACGTGATTTAAAATGTGAAGAAATAGGTGTTGATCATTAACATCTTAAAATTATGAAGACCATAAATTCTTACTACATATTTTCTTACGAAGGAAACTAATTTTGAATTTGAAATGAAATTTCTTTGCGTTTATTGATAGATTGCTACGAAATTATATAAAGAAGCTAAATCTTTATAGAGGGTTGCCACCTGTTCAAAAAGTTTAACTAAAAATTCGGAAATATTATGAGATATAAGGACATATCAGAAAAGTTGACACCTCTTTAAAAAATGTATTTAAAAAAATTTACTCGATAAATGAGTTGTTAGAGTACATAAAATATATTTTTTCCGAAAATAAATTTTCGAAACTTGCCAAATTTAATTCAATAAAATTTCACTAATATATTAAAACTTGATTAAAAAGAATTTGAAAACATTCTGCAATTTAAGTTCTTCATCGGAATCAAATTTTGCGATACTCCTAAGGAAAACTTTCTTTTGTTGTGAGTAAACATTTTCAGTCATTTCAATACAACCAATGACGAATAGCAAAAAAGAGGTAGTCTTTCAAAAATATCTCATCTTTCTTAACATTTAAAAAGCTAGAAAATGTCTCAGTAAAATTTGTATGAAACTCTTTGAGTTTCCATGGCTTCGTCTGGCCAATTTGTATTCTTCTATGAATTGTCTACCCAGAAATTTAAAATTAAATTAACAACAAAAATATTCGCCTTAATAAAAGACATTTTCCCTAATATTTAAATGAAATAAAGGTAAATGTATGAAAAAGATTATCGAAAAGTCTTTCAAGTGCCAAATTAAAAATGTAACCTTTACTACAAATTCCAATAAAGATACAAATCTCGTCTGCCCATTATTCAACTCTACCTGCTGATGACAGCATCTCTGCCACTAGGCAACATAAAGGGCAATTAAAAGCTTAACCAGAGTAATTAAAAGAAAAACCATAAAATGACTCAACCTCGATGGGAGAGAGTACACAGCAGGCAGATGGATCGTTATTGAAACAAAAGTGCCGGAAAAGTGAGTGTGACAGGGTGAGCGCCGGCAGATGAGCAGTTCAAATACAGAAGTCAGACATTTGTTTAAGCAATAGAACCGAAACAGTTGTACGGTTAATAACGGTGACATGCGAGTACACACATAAATGACAGGCAATGACAGCAATCTGTCGGGCAACTCGTTGAACACATAAACTGTAATTAAGTACATAAAGTAGTAACAATGTGTGCTCTATGCAACTCTGCGGCGAGATTTGAACTTATTATTGCATTTGATGATAGAAATGTGTGTTTTATGGCAGGTTTTTTTTATTGCTTATTTGGTTACTGCAGATCATTTTAACAGCTGCATATTGTTGTGGTGTTAATGATGAAGGGAATTGAAGTCGGTGTTTTTGAGAATGATTTTATGCATGTGCATATATAGAATTTTACTGAGATTAAGTGAATACAAGGTAGTTTCGGATCGTTTCTATGGGAAGAAGCCTATGGAATTTAGTTAATACTTTTGAAAGTTAGATATAATCTTCAAATTTTAGAACTGTCGCAAAACAGTTTCTTTAAATGAAGAGGTGTAGTATTTTGGCAATATTTTGGATACACAGGACAGGATTCTGCAGTCATAAAATACTATTTTTTGATGAAGACATTCGACTGATACGAAAATATACTATATGAAAAAAACTGATATCAAAAAAAACTGATATCAAAGTTTGCTAAATTCTGTTCAATGAATCCAATGGATGTTCCAAAGAAACTTTGGGGAATATCCAAAAAAAAAAAAACATCCAGACAACCCTAAAACGAATTCAATCGATATAACTGATGCTCCGAAGATATCAAAAGAATGAGTTAAGAGTTTTTGTCACTAATAAAAATTTGGGTATGCGAAAGCACTGTAAAAAGTGAGAATCGCGAGCAATTGTTGAAGCTGACAAAGAATGAAATGTAGATGCTTAATTTCACTCCGGATTTCAATCAATTATTTTCGCAGTAGACAGCACGTGATAACCTCAATCATTAGTAGTATGAAGAAACTTAAAAGTCAGCTGGCTGTTATGGCGTCTTTATACCGCGAGCGCATAAAATAGTTTTATTTGACAATTTACTATAAAAATTATTTCATAGCATTGTTGAAACTTTGAAAGGGCGAAGACGTGGCAAAACGAATCCATTTAAAAAATAAGAAGAAGACAGTGCTATTTAACGAAGATAATGGCGTATTCTTTGGATCTGACCCCAACACGTTACTCCTGCTTTCAAAGACTTTAAAATAATGCTCGAGAAACTTAACGAATGAAAAGCTAATTACAAAGTCTGAGGACAGCTTAAAACAGCAGACTAATAATAAATCAGAATATGGTATCGAAAAGTTGGAAAATCACCTTATTTGGTGTATCACTCTTTCTAAGAACTATGTTAAACAATAAATTTAAATTTTAGCTAAACAATTTTTCTTTCTTTCCTAACCGATATACAACTTTAAGCACCTGTGGAAAAATACTTATATTTCCCTATAATTTGCGTTGTCACTGGAAATACTATATGGGAATGAGAGCGTGCTTTTTGTTATCATCTTTTTGTATGTTTACATTACCTACGCTTTATTTTGCTATGCTACCTATTTACTACTACGCATTGTACTTCGAAAGGTTAAATCAGCCTTTTAATTTCAATCAAGCAAAAACGTGAGCTTGGTGGGGGTTTCAATTTGATACTCACTAGTATTTGCGCATCACAATTTTTTTTGTTGTAGAAGACAATATCGTTATAAACGCAATATCATTGCTGAAAACTACAATGGCAGCAAAAACTACAACTAGCAGCTAAGCCGGCACAAAGGTCTTAAAGTAAGTCTTACACACCTACAGACATATACCTAAATACATGTATAAGTATGTATATATAAAAAAACAGCAGTCGAGCAACTTAAACCGTACTTAAGGCGCTTTCTATTATACCAAGCACGTCACCTCACCTTATTCACTGTAAAGCACTACACCTGCCACACCCACAATGAGTTAAAATGCTACATCATCCTTTCTTCCATGATTTCACTTGCTTACACACACCCACCGATGGAGTTTACTTTATCAAATATTGTTACTGACTTTTTACAGATTTCGATTATTTTCTCTTTTCGCTGAGGTACTTAAATAAATATTGTTGTGACATAATATATTGTCCTGTAGGATTTAAGCTGCTGCTGCATACATAAGAGCTCTCAAATAGCTGCATACATTTGTATTCAAGTCTTCTACAAGAGATCTTAAGGGAATAAGAACAGAGAAAAAAGGTAATAAAAACATTGTCATTGTTCATTTCCAGTTTTTGTTTTACTTCTTTAGAGTTTTTACAATTTTATCTTCTGAATTTTAATGTTATTTGTGTGTGGATTTTACCAAATTTTTTTACTAGCGCCAAACTTACATAATACTTGTATATAATAGAACTCAAATGATTTAACAATGTATATTCGGGGTGTGTAGATTTATCAATTCTGTATACATTCGATTATCGATATTTTGTTTTTGTTATAATCGGACACTTATGATTATCATGTGCTTGCATTAAACGCCAAAATAGATATTGGCGACTTTTCAAAAAAATTCAAATTTCATATTTTCCTCTGAACACACCTCGTTATAGTGCCAGAACATCTAACAAGCCTCCTTCAGTGGAAAGAAACAGATACTATGATACAAAATTTACAGTTTACTAAACTGAAAGATGCTTGTGAGATGTTTGCACTCCATTTCTGATCTGCTCTTGGACATTAGGTAGCCTTTAAATGGATGGATCCACGGCCCACATTGAACCAGGAATGAATAGTATGAAAGGCTTTTTCATTTCAGAAATGTTGTGGAATGTTTTCAGTTGCCTGCAAAAAGTCAACCAATACATAAAAGTTTATTTTCGAATGTAGCCGAATATTCAAAAATGGCTCCGTGTGCTGCTCAGTCGCAGTGTTGATCTCCAACAATTTCGTAGTGCAAAAACTTGGCTTAGCATTTTGGACATGGTGTTTTATCTACGAGAGCTAAGAATCAATAAGATCTTAAACGCCTTCATTAGTTTTCCGTTAGTATTACTATTAAACTTAAACTTGAGTTGATTCGAGAAAATATACATATTTGTATATAAATATATCTAGGCATTATCTTGATAATTAAATACCATGTTTTTTGCAGCTGCTCACGTGTGAAAGCGAACTCTCTTCTGCTGAGTCTGGAGTATTAAAATAGCCGGTATAAATTTGTAGTTTAACACACCAATCTAACTTTTAGTAGCTTTTCTCTAAGTTAAACTCTCGTACTCCTCGTACTGGTTTGTTTCTGAGCACTTTAATTATCTGCGGTGCTCCGCAAAACTATTTCTGTGTTGCATATTTTAGGATCCACAATATAGCTGGAAGTCATAGATGTGTTCCCTATAAGTGTAGCTGAACTTTCTCTTATCTCACTAAATCGTTTCGCAACCCAGATTTCCAATGCAAAGAAACACTTCAAATTACTTTAAAACTGATTAAATTTAATTGCTTGGAGTAAAAGTTTCGGCTAAACTTATTTTGATATATTAATTACTATCCAAGCCAAGTCTCAGAATAGAAATAGCAGCGTAACAAGTTTAATTGCTCTGTCCAACTATTTAATTACAAAGTTCTATGGGCCTCATATTACAACTGATTGTAGTATTATTCATAGTACCACTAGCGGGGGGTTGTGTGAGGCAAGGCAAGGTATAAATAAGTAATCAGAATAATATTTTAGCGGTGTTGTTGCTTTTCTATCGCTTTGAACTTCTATTTGTATTAGAATGTTGGCTTACTCGGTTGAACGTTTAAACTATATTGCTAAACAGAGTGGTGTATAATACTTCAAGCTGAAAAACAGTTCGAAAAGTCATCGAAAAACAATAAAAAAACAAATGTAAAATTTATCGCTAAAATATAAACGATTTTTTTTTTTCAATATATCCCGCGTATTTCAATTATTTATGTTATAATCTATATATTTCTCAAAATCGAAACTGATCACTTATTAGTTCAAAACAGGAAAAATGCTAACTTCGGTTGCACCGAAGCTATAATGACCTTCACAAAACTTTACAGATTTCAATCGTTCATTTTGTATTGCAGCTATATGATATATTGATCTAATCTGAACCATTTCTGCGAAGAATACATTGTTGCCTTAAAGAATAACTCACGCCTAATTTCGTAAAGATATCTCGTCAAATAAAAAAGTTTCCTATACAAGCACTTGATTCCGATTGTTCCGTTTGTATGGCAGCTATATGCTATAGTGGTCCGATATCAGCCATTCCGATAAATGAGCAGCTTCTTAGTGATAAAAGGACAGGTGCAAAATTTCAGATCGCTAACTTAAAAACTGAGGGACTAGTTTGTATATATGCAGACAGACGGACATGACTAAAAAGGTCTTCGACGTTTCCTTCTGGGTGTTACAAACTTCGTCGCAAACTTAATATACCCTAATCAAAAAGTCTTACAGAAATAACACCATAGTGAATAGGGATAACCTTATTTGTTAGTTCTATCATAAGATGCTGTAAAGACTACCAAAAAGCTACCATTTAAGTGCAGGAAACAAGTCCTTTATTTACCGGAATATATTTTTAGAAAATACTACAATAGCTTTAAACAATGCTTCTGAAATTTTATTTTTGTAATAATACGATTTTTTTGGCAACTTTTTACCGATTTATAAAAAATAAGGGTAGTAATATCTTCAACTTACAATATTTATTGCAAATCTTTGGTACTTTCACACCATGCTTTAAACTCGAGTTTAAAAATTTTAGTTTATTTTTAGCTATCAGTATTGTCATCAGAATGTTTAATAGACTTTGAGTTTAATTTTTTATTTTTGTATTAAAATTCTGAAGAACTCTTAAAATTGTCGACAGCTTGACCAAATTTTGTACAGTTGGTCAATAATTTTCTATTGAGCTGTAATATTTTGTTGTTGTGTAGAATTTAAACTTCATACAGCATAGAAAAGATGTGGCACAAAGCACGATAAAGGAAAATATATATATTAAACTCAGTTCCTGAATAGAGTTCATGCTAAAAACCAAAATGTTAAATAAACTCAAGTTTGTACATTTTTTTTATTTAAATGCGGAAACATTTTTAAAGTTGGAGTTTATGTAAAAGCGAAAACAATAAAAATATAAGTCCGCATTTAATTTTATCGAAACAGCGATTCCATTTTTCAAGACCTTTTTGACATGTGGTGATCAAAGCTATAATCGCATCTAATTTCCGTAATTTTTTTAATTTACTCCGCTGCAGCTGTGGCAGTTGTGTTTGCTGAAAATTAAAAACCACTAACTAGCAACTGAAATTGCATAGTTACGCACAAATATCTTGGATACCAGGTATCGTGGTGCGAATTGAATATGATGAAAATCAGTTGAAAACATAACACAAACTAATTAGTGGAAAATGCGTTGACATTCACTTAGTTACGCGCACACATATGCATATAACACTACATGACAAATGTTTTTACAGTGACACCGGTGAAATATAAAACTCACCCGCTAGCTAACAAAATGCAAAAGTTTTTGGCGAGCGTAGTTGAAAAGTTTCCCCGCACCACTGATTTTATTTAAAACTGGTCGTATATTACTGGTATATAATATAATATTTACATATATCTATGTATCATAGGTAATATTATGTGTACAATTATAAGCACAAGCATGTCACTGTATACTCGTGTCCATTTCAGTGCGCAAACATGTTGCCAAAGCAACCCATAAACCGTTACAAGTCTGCTCGTGCAATTATACTTCTAGTTGAATGTCAAGTGTGCACCGGAGCGTATGAGTGATGTGTGCGTACAAAGGTTTGATATGTGCCTACATGGCACACGCATTTATGTCACGCTGTTACGTCACATTAGTGTTGGTGTTGTGCACAAATTCAGTCATTCTTTGGACACATTTCTTTTGAACACACACTATAATGTTGCCACACTTTTGGACAATGCGATTTATACAGATTTGGTCATGCATGATTATGCTTGTATTTTTTGTTTTTCTTTTTTTTTTTTGCAACTTTTTGTGATTTTTTCTATTTGTTTGAGTTTTTTTTTATTTGTTCGTTTGTCTGGTACATGACAGGCTTAGACACTTAAGTAAATACAATTTAGTTAAATTCTTTTGAATGCGTTTTTAGCTTATGTTCCACAAATAGTTTTATGCTATATTATTTTTAGGCAAGTTCTAACCTCAAATTTAATATAACATGCTTTAAATTAATGGCAGTTTTTACTTCATCATAAATGTTAGTAAAAATGTGTTCTTTATGAATTTTTTTTTTTAAGTGGTTTTGATATTATGCAAATTAATTTGGTTGAACATTTTAATGTAATATAACCCAACCTCCTCCTCCAGCAGTTTAAAGCGCCAATATTTATTCTTATATGAATTTTATAATTTTTAAAATATTTTGAATTAACTAAAATGGAATCGCTTGTGAAAACAGCCTTTTTGTGCTTCACCTCACACCCTGCTTACTTTTTCCCTTCAATGTGCCCAGAGATTCAACATACATACATACATATTCGTTGTTTATAGTTCAGACAATTTTACACTCCATGCTTTACTCATGTCCTGTCATTATGAACATTGCCAATTGCATTTTAAATCACTGTGCTTTCATTCTTTGTCATGACACCCTTCACTGTGTACAAAAAAATTATGTTTCTGACATTTGCATGACTGTCAGTCATACAATTTCCAAATGAACTACTCCGAATTTCGGCGGTCAACTGGAAGACCGGACATTTGTATCAATGTCAGTTGATTGGAGTTAACATTTTAATATGCAAAGGATATGCTAGGGATTTGGTAGAAGGCTTATTATATATTTGAGTATGTGTGCGAATAGCGAAGTTAACTGGATTGTGTATGGTGGGCCAATGAATTATGAATATTTTTGTTAATATAAATAAGCTGTTCAGAAATTAGGGTCGAAATATTTCCACTTTCTATATATGATTTGTATGCTGGCTGCGTATTTTTTGATCGAATTTTGATGACTTTTGGATTAGAAGTATATATTTTTATACATTGAACAGCGTATAATAAGTTTGCCACGAAGTTTGCAATACCTAGAAGGAAACATCGCAGACCCTTTAAAATATAACTATAAATAATCAACATGACTATCTGAGTCGAATTAGTCATGTCATTCTGTCCGTGTATACGCGAACTAGTCCCTCAGTTTTTAAGATATTGAACTGAAATTTTGAACACGTATCTTTCTCTACAAGAAGCTGCTCATTTGTCGGATTGGCCGATATCGGACCACTATAGCATATAGCTGCCATACCAACTGAACAATCGGATTCAAGTGCTTGTATAGGAAACTTTCTCCTTTGACGAGATATCTTTACGAAATTTGGCATGGGTCTTACCAAAGAGAATAATGCAATTTCCGAAGAAATTGTTCAGATCTGATCACTATCGCACATAGCTCGCATACAAACTGAACGAACGTTTTTTCTTGTTTGAGGGTCTTTTCGGTGGGTACTTGGGAGTATTTATTACATTATAAATAATATAAAAAAATTTAAAACATATTAAAATTTCACACAAAATCGCTGAAAATAAAATTTTCATTTATTATGACCATTTGCCTTAAATTTAAACGCTATAAAAAATCGACACTAAAATCATGCGAAAAAGTAGCAACGGAAATAGCAGCTCAACTGTTTATCTTTGAAGAGCCCGGCAGTTGAATTCGCAACAACAATAAAAAGAAAAACACAAAAAAGTAAAATAAAAAAGACACTTGAGCACAACTTTTGCAGCCCTTCGGAAAATATTTTTGCCCTCGCAGTCAAAAGTTATGGCGTTGTTGGCAATAAAGCTGACGGCTTAGCGCCAAAAGCGTTCGCGCCGAGCGCTAAATATGGCATACATATACGCTTATATATTCACGAAAAAGTATTATATACAACCACATATACATACTTAGCCACTTATGTAAGGGTCAGCGTTGTGCAGTTGGTACTTGGCGTAAGTCGCAGATAAACGCAAACCCAACCCACGCCGAGAATGTAAAATGGAGGGAGTAAAGAGTGAACTCCGGAAATGGCTGCAGCATCAAAGGCATAAAGCAATAAAGATTTTGTGTCTAGTTTATGCCGTGCAGTCAGTCACGTCCTTTACACAACACATTTCCCTTAGTTTCCGGTCGAAACGAGTGTCTTCGTGCACAGGAAGTTTCTTTGTGATTTTTTTTTTGTGCATTAGTATTTCGCTTATTGGGTGTAAATAAACACTTAACAGGTTCTCAGGTTATTAAACTTTAACTCTTAACTGCTAAACAAGTGGGGTGGGAATATTAGAATTTTTCAATAATCTACCGTTGCCAGGCTTCAAAACGGCGAAACTACTTATCCAATGGTGCCAGCTTGAATTGAGTTCAAGCGGTGTGTTAGTATCGTTTATTTTTGAAAAACTTTTATAAAAATTTAACACTACTCTATTACAACTTCGCGATCTAAAGTTAAATCGCCGAAAAAACCGCACTTGACCGAATAAAAACCGAGTCAATTCTGGTAATGGTTGGAATCGGCTGTTGTGCTGCCATTTTCACACGTTGAATTGCAAAAGGTTTTAATTTCGTTTTCGAAAATTAATTAGGGCAAAGATTCATTTAATATTCAGAAATGTGTTCATCTCTTCATCAGTCTTTCTTTACGATGACTGATATGTGTTAAAGTTGATATAATGATCTTATTTCGTAAATTTCTAGACAGATTTGGAAATCATTCCATCGTACTTTTCATTCTCATTTTCTATAAAATCGCCCATGAAATAAATCAGAAAAGGAAATCTTAGATGTTGCAAGCTTATACGTCCTTACACTATACACTATCTCTGCATCAGATGTATAATATATACCATTGCAAAGCACTGTGAAAGTTATTTTGTAAAAATTGGCGAGGTCGGCTCATATCCTCTGGATAGGTTATATTAGGTTTGCTACCCTTTAAAGTATATGTTTAATGATTTAGCCATGTCCGTCTGTCTGTATATACGTGAACTAATCCCTCAGTTTTTGAGATATTGATCTGCAACATATTTCGGCAACGTCCTTTTCTCCTAAAGGAAAATCTGTAACCGGACCACTATTGTATATAGCTGCCATACAAACTGAACGATCGGTATCAAGTGCTTGTATGGAAAATTTTCTCATTTGACGAGATATCTTCACGAAATTTGTCATGGGTTTTACCTAAGGGAATAATGCAATCTCCGAAGAAATTGTTTAGATCAGATCACTATCGCATATAACTTGCCTACAAACTGAATAATAGGACTCAAGTTCTTGTAAGGAATCTTTTGTATTTGTAAAAGGTATTATAGCTTCGGTGTAGCCGAAGTTAACGTTGTTTTATGACTCTACTAACTAAGACCTCTTAATATTAAGACTAAATTCTAACGTCTCAAGTGTGCATTTTATTTTTATTGTTTTACTCGAAATTACCACTGTCTTACTTTTCTTTAAAAAGTTTCTCCAAAATTTCGAAAAATTGTACCTCCTTTTAATTCTACAAACTTATGCTAATTTCAGTGATGTTCTTCCTCTATCACAGGTCACTTCTGCGACTCACTATACAAAGTTTTCGCCGTCAGCGTCAGCGCGCAATGTTTTCATCATTCCTTCTGCGTAATTCATTAACTCATTATTATTTGTGTCGTTCAAAATGTCAACTTTAGTTGCCATAATTCCTCTTCAATGAACTCGTTCAATCCAAATGCAATGTGACGTACGCCGCCATAAACTAACCGCACACAAACAAACATGTACAATACTCGTATGTAAATGAATTATTGCGTAGCTACAGTTGCAAGGCAGAAGAGGGGGAGGAGAGGCACCACGCCTCTATGAGATTAAATGAACAGCTGTTGCGCGCTCAAGAGCCAAATAAACACAGTACGACGTTCAGTGTGTGAGCTCTCGAGAGGACAGGCTCATAAACAAAAACAATGCACGAACCAAACGAAAACACATAAGTTCACAATATGAACAACAACAACAACAATTACAATGCAAATAACAACCACTTGTGGGAGTCATAGAAATCCATTGAGCCAATAAGCTCGAATTGCGACACGTACGCTTCCGAATAAGTGTGTGTGTGTATGTTGATAGTAGTAGTAGTATGTTTGTATGTCTGCAGAGAAAATGAAAGCGTGTAAAGTGAGCCCAGGCGCTTCTCTGTTGCGCACGATTTGTGTCATAATTCACTTGTTTTCCCACTTTGAGACCCTCAGTAACATTCAATGAAACCGAAAGAGTCGTACCGTTGGAAAAACACAACATAAACAGCAAGAACCACAATAACAACAATTGCAAGCGAATTCAATAGAGACTGTTTGGCTGGTAAGCGCCTGCTTGACTGCTTATAGGCAGAGCTGTCAGTCCGCTTATGAATCAATAGTTACTCATATTTACAAGTTATATCCATACATACCATACATACATTCGCACATATAAATATATATATATATACATACTTAAGTTTGTCACGAGGTTTCTAACACCTAGAAAGAAATTTTGGAAATCCTAATAAGCATATATATATGTAAATAATAGGCATGGCGAGAGTCCTTTTGCCGCCAAGAAGCTACTCATTTCTTGGAACGGTCAATATGGCATCACTATAGCTTAAGCTGCCATACAAACTGCACGATTCAAAATCAAATTCTTGTAAGGAATATTATGAATTTGTGAAGGGCTATTATAGCTTCGGGGCAACCGAAGTCAACGTTTTTCCATGCTTTTATTATTATAAATGCTACCTAACAAAAACATATATGCATACACATACATATATAGAATATGTGCTTCACAATTTCTGCTTGATTTCACATAAAAATTTTATAATAATTAATCACTCAATATACATACATACATAACATATGTATAAATGTTTTCGTATCAAAATTTCTTTGCTCTCAATCTTCAGCATCAGCATTTCCACATATGCACTTACATGCAAGTATGTGTGTTTGTGTGTGTAACGCTAATTTTGTTTGCGTGTGTATTCAGCGATGCATGGTATCGCATTAAATCAGATTATTTACAACTGATCGCGCATGTAACTGTTGTTTTTATTCATTTAAATTAATTCTATTCAAGAGTCATTCATCTGCTCTCATATGCTTTATATTTCGTTGTGTTTCTTCTTTGTTTCTAATTGCCAACTATATGCGTCTTTATTGTTCACTAAATAATATAAATAGATATATGTATGCATATATGAATATATATATATATATATATATGTACAAGGTCGAATAATTCATTAAAGCCTATTAACTTTTTCTTCATCTCGTGCTTAATTGGGGAAAATTGGTCAAAGTCATTGGACGTGTCTTGGAAAATTCCTCAGCTTCAGCTGTCTCTGGTTATCAAGCGTGAACATTATAATTGGCGCATTTATTGCGATGCTCACCACCAATGGGAGGCAATTCATTGATATAAATAAAGTGCAAATATCATTGGCATTCGGTCTTTAAGTACTTTGTACTTTTTGTGCTTTAATATAAAGCGAAGCCAATATGAATTTGCAATAATAAACAGTAATTATTATTAATAATGGTAAAATAATGTGTACTTATGTAAAGTAATGCATAAATCATATTATAATTGATAAATTTAAACAAAATTCTTGTAGTATAAGTTTTAAATATATTTTACTATATTCTAACACCGAATAAAAGCAAAGAAATCAGTAATTAATTCTTTAAGGCTCTAAAGTTAATTTGTAGGAAAAAGGCACGTTTTTGAGAATTTTCAAGACGAGACAGTTAAAATATTTATATCAAAACCATTTGTAAACTAAAGCATGATATTCGAGAAATGTTTTGTAAAATTTTCATGTAAAAGTTAAGACAATAAAAAATAGAAAAAAAATTACTTACAAAAGCTTGATATTTCAGTTAGTATGACAGTTAATAATATAGTTGCCCAATAAAGAATTTATTCAGATATTATATTATTGGCTTAGAAAATAAAAACAGTAGGATTGGATTATGAAAAATGAAGAGGTCTAGGTTAATTGGTGTTTCTCAGGTAACGTGTCTATGGCTTAATAAAATTATTCTACGTTCAATCTGTTGTTACCTTTAAAATTTTCTGTGGTTTTTGAAAAGGATAAGAAATTAAAAATTCTTAATGATGAATATCTTTTTTATTTTAAATATTAAGTTATTCCAAAAAATTTATATAGGTATATGAGCAGAGGATGCTCATATGTATAAAAGGTTGCAAAAGAAAGTTTGAAAATTGTGATATTTGAATTTTTATAATTTAAGGATATTGAAAAAATTTAATTTTTGTTTTTAATTTTTTATTCTTTTTTTTAAGTTATTAATTCCAATAAAATAAACATTCAGATGTATCTTTGTTATTTTCTTTTTATACATAAAAATTATAACAGTTGCGTTGAAATGATAAAACATCGACTTTAATCCCAAAAAAAGGCACTATCACCATTTATGTGGCATCAGCAAGCCGCTTAATAGAACACTGTTTCTAGTTTGTGCAGTTCCAATAAATTATGACCTAATGACTTCATCAAACATCAACTTGATTTATGCAAATGAAACGCAAACAGAGTGACCACTTTATTAACACACTGACATAAATTCACATTGACACAGCTTGATGGGTAGCGGCGCTTAGAAATCTCAAAAATAGCACATAATGTAGAAAGCAGTGAGCAAAAAATGTAGAAATATGGTCTATAAAATAAAGAAAAATGACGCCTGAAACTATACAACGCAAAACCGATAGTAAATAACATAGAGACAAAAATTTTTATGTATTTAAGGCGATGGCAACACTATTTGAAAGGAATTCTCATGTATTTAAATAAAAAGAATAGGTTCCAGCTGATGAGCATGCTACTATGCGTGGACTGACGTGATACAGATTTAGGTAAAAAGTCATTAAAAGTGAAACGTGACTAACAATTATATTTTTTTTCTGATAAAATACTTTTTCATCTTCTGCTCTCGTACTAAGCGCTTAAATCATAAAAGTTATTAACTGTATCCCAATAATTTACGACTCCAAAGCAAGAAATTATGGAAGTCAAATCTGGAGAGCTGGGTGGTCAGTCAATGTCACCATTTTTTGAACAAGAACTGTTGGAGTTCCGAACTTTAGAAGAAATGGACAGTCAGTCGGCAATATTTTTTGTGTTAATTACACTGGATTTCTAAGGAATATATTTAATAAAACCTACTAATTGAGTATAAAATAAACAAAATTATAATGTTAACTAAAAGAAGACAACGAAAGCAATCGATTTCTCATTCTCTCATGGATGAATTTTTGGGCTCAAGCGCCTATATGTATGCTCTAATAAATTACTTAAACGTTGGATATTTATTATGCCATGAATTAAAAAAAAAACCTTGGAAACTCTACAAATACAAATATATCTATAAAAGACTCAGCTCGTCGACTTAGCCATGTCCGTATGGCTGTCCATCTTATGCATGAGAATGCGCTAACTAATTCGATCTGAAATTTTGACACTTCCTTTTATCCCCAAAAACCTGCTCATTTGTCAGAACTGCGGATATCGGACCATCATAAAATATAGCTGTCATTCATAAAGATCTTTTTATACCATTTTATGCTATAAAAAAGGCACATGTAATGGTTATTATAGGTAGCTTCGGTGCAGCCGAAATTAACATGTTTTCTTGTTTTTATTTCAGTTCTGCAAAAAGCTATAAAGGTGTATATGAGCAACATATTCATATACATATAACATTTCTCTGAAACTATGCGCGCTTTAATTACAATAATGGTAGCTAGCTCAAAGCTTTTGTTTTCGGAAAGGAAACTGTATTTGAAGTTCTTGAACAGCTCTTATTTCAAAAATAATTGTTATTTTTTATTAATTTACCTCTGCTGTATTTAATAAAAGCTCTAAAGGTAAGCTCAATTAGTTAGAATCCCAAATAATAACCGAATTGAAAGTGCTTTATATAATATTTATATAATTTATATATATATTAACAACTCTTCTACTATACTTCACAATATCAACTATAGTGCTCGCCATCTGCAAGTTAGTGAACGTGCACTTACAAATGATTTTTTTTTTTTTGGTGCGGTGCGAGAAACTAGTTTTCAAGTACACTCGTTCGAAAGCACAAACATTTATTTTCAGCTAATATACTTTATTTTATGTCTATGAATGCTCATGTATACATGTACCTATGCATTTATCCTTTATATAATAACCAACTAGGTATTGAAGGAGCTTTAGTGACGGTTCAGCTATTGCCTGTCAAGTAAAGCCGAAATTGACAGCAATAATTGTCAGATTTCTGAGAAGGTGTGAGAACACTATTCGAAATAACAATGAAGAATAATTGAAAATAACAATAACACAACACAGCAAGAACATATATAAACTGTTACTATTTTAAACTACAGGCAACAATTACAACAGCAAAAACTATAATATACTTTCACCTCGATTTTGCAACGGAGAACAATAATATCAACTAACAGGAATTCGTTGGAAATACTTGTACAAATACAAATGAAATTGCTGCCTGTGGAATACTGCAGGCAATCACAAGCTCGATATACAGCTGTTATAAATCTGCTGACGAAATGTGAGCATGTTGGTTTTGTTATATTTTAAATTAGCTTTAATTGGGAAATATTTTATATTTAGGTTATATGGACACCAGTAATAGTTTCCAATGAAAATCACATGCAGTATTCATATTGCTTCATCCTACATCCAAATTTTAACATTAACTTATTGACTTTTGGCTTTGCTTAGGCAGAAAAAAATAAATTTAGTTCGCAATTAACTTATTGCGTGTCACCATAGATGTAAAACTTAGAAATACTCAATTTTTTTGTGAAAGTTTTAAAGCCACACCAAGCTCTACATTTATTTAAATATATAACCCAAAAACAACTGCTCGATTAACTTTTAATTCTAAGATTCTAAAACCAAACAACCATTGAATAAAAGCTTTTGCTTTGAAGTCGGTCTTCTTTTCAGTAATAAAGTAAAAGTCGTACACATCAAGATCCTCCAATTCAGGCCCGAAAATTTTATTCATCATAGCTTTGTGGTATTTCCTATTGACTGCAGCATTATGGCCGGTTTTATTTTTGAATAAATTTGGACCAATGATTCCCTCTGCCCATACATCACACCCAAACAGTCACTTTTTGAGGATCGAACGGCGTCTTAACAACGGCTTGTGGATTATCTTACCCATTTAACCAAAAGAGAGCTTCACGGGCTAAGTCGATTTTCAGTTAGCATTTAGAAGTTTATATATGAAAAATTTTATCGAAATAACAGAAGTTAAATCCATTCACTTAAATCAACCTTTTTTCAAAAATTTTAAATTTGAACTTAAGTCTTTATTCCATTTATCATGACGAGCACTAAAGCATATATATTAAATCGGAAAAAGTAATAATGCCATATTTCACTTACCCCCAATTCAACATAAATCGTGTAGATGGGATATGGCAACGCAATCACCATGCCGGTAAGCCAAGTCGCGCAGCAGCACACAAAGGCCGGCAGGCGGCCCTGCAGTGGATCGCTCAGCCAACGCATGCGATCCCAGGCGATGAGAATATGCGATATTATGGCAACATGCAGTGGAATGTCCTGTGGTGAGCATAAAGAAGAGAAATTGAAATCGAAATACAAATACAAATATAAAGGCAGTTGTATAATATAGTTTGGTAAATATATATATGGCAAAAGTGTTGTTGTGTACTAAGTTTTAAAAAGCGCAACTTCAATGAGAGTTTGTTTGTTTTTTCAGTTTCATTTCCAGCTAAGTTGACATTTATTCTTTTTAATACTGAATTTATAAACTGACACTGAAAACTTTATAATTAACTTTGTTTGATATTGCCGCTTGCTTATTAGAGCTTTTAAGCTAATGTTAGTGGTTTCAAAGCAATATTTACTTTTAAGTATAAATATATATTTGTATTAATTCAGATATATTTTTATTTTATTTATTCTTCTTTCTTTAGTCTATTAAAACACTCGCCTATTTGCCGATGTCACTGAACTTGTTTCGTGTAACTTCCACAAGGCAATTGACTGCAGGCCGCAAACTTTTCCATATCTGCCGCAAATGACACTTTCGCGTAGTTTTAATAGCGAAAGTTTTGCGCCGCAAAAATATAGGTGTGTTTGTATGTGTACTAATATGTATGTATATTTGTGTGCCTGTGTATGCTAATGGTAATCGTAATCGCGGTGAAACCACAGTTAGATCTTTTCCGTAAACCGAGTTGGATATTGTCAGCAGTGTTGCAGATAGTTATTCAAAAGTATTACATAACATACTTTTAGCTACTAATCACTGAATTATCGTTGCATATTATATGGTAATTAACCCTTGCATTTCCCACAGGACATTTGTGTTCATGTGAGTGTTTCGATATCAAATAATTAACGCGCTTAAAAAAATTTGTTTATTTCTGAGGTGAATTGTGGCGAACAATTTTTCCATAACGAGATTTATTTTACGAAATGAACTAAAAAATGGAAATTAATTTTGGTTATGGTAAGTTTTATAGCTGACACTCGTTATGAGTATGAAATTTTTAAAACGAAAAATAAATAATTAATAAAGAGAGGAAATCTTGTAGTTGAGTTAAAATCTACTTATCTATTTTATATATAATATTACTAGTTCACGTGGTTGGCTCAAGCTTTCAGATCCAAGTTGTTTTAGCTATGAGCCCACAAAACAGTTTAGAAGTTAGTCTTGAGCTGATTGCACCACGTCGACTTCCAAACAACGTTGACCATTTGAATTCGTTACGATTTTCAAGCTAAGCAATTGAGATTAGACCGGTTAATATCCCCACAACTAGGGAAAGGCGAACATTAGAGTGGGTGAAAAACACCTTACACCTTTGGATTTAGACGAACTTTTGGAATACACAAGTACTAGTTAAATATATCTGCCAGTATATATATATATATAAATATAATATATGTTCACAAAAGTTTTTTTCCCCCTTTAAGGACTTCCGATTCTTAATAACTTTTTTCAACGGTTATAGTCATAAAATATCTCATAACAAGAAAAAACGTTATCATCGACTATACCGAAACTATAATACCACTCACAGGTGAATTTTTATAGTATAAAAAGATCATGATTTTGATCGTACAGTTTGTATGGCAGTTATATGATTTAGACCAAATTTCAGATCTACATCTCAAAAGTAACTCAGTTCGTCACGCTGATCAGTTATACATATACTTTTTAGGGCCTGTTCAGCTTAGAAAAACTGGTAATTCACGTTGTTCTAACAACCATTAATATGTATTTTTTTGTCACCAAAAAGCTATATTTTAAGAGATGGATAGTTTGAAAGAAAACCGCTGCAATGATGATGGCAATTTGGGCTATAGATTTACGGACCTACGAAGGCGAAATTCTTACCCACATAATTTAAGATAAAAAATTAGATAAGCATGAATATTGCATGTAAATATCAGGATAATGCTGGAATGAATAAAAATGTGTCTCTTAAATCTTGTGGTGAAGCGCTGACGTTTGTTTTTTTTCATTTTTTTTTCATACAACTTAATTTTTTTATCGTTATGGCAGTTGAAAAAACAAAGATAGATTGTACATAATTTTTTATTATCCTGGAGTGCTTGTATCTACTAATATATATATATATATATATATGCATCAAATATATATATATAACAACGCCCGGCAAGTAGATTTTTGGTGTGATTTTAGGGACAAAACACGTGTGCCCAACTATTGAGAGAAATACTGCTGAATTGACAATGCGTGGCAAGATAAGAATCCGTTCTAAATTACATAGATGCTAGTCATTTTCATGAACGGTAATTAGTTATTCTTTCAGATGCATTTATCGAATCTAGAAGAAACTTAGAGGGTAATGGAAAAACTTTCTAGATTTAAGCGATAATCTCAAAGATGATTCTCAAATAAATATTCTTTAATAGATTAATTTACAAATGACTGGTCAAATTTAAACCTAATCGACATCTACAAGTAAGGCGTAAGCGCTTGAAATAAGTAACATATATATACATATACATATATATACATATATACTTATATTTAATTGCTTCCTATATCTAAGGTAACTGAGTTCTTAAACATTCTTCTCTTTTCTTGCTGTTTGTTTTCAAAGAAAAAATTTCTATTTATAATAGAACAAATTCGATAATGCTTGAAACTTTTTACGCATAGCTAATTAGCTTAAAGCACATTTAATACCAGCTATTGTATTAAATAGAGCTATATTTAGAAAGTGAGCAGAAAGATACTTGAAAATACGGATATAAAAGAGCAAAGAACGCTAAGCCATACGCTTTTGCTGCCTTTGGTCTAATGCTATCATCGCCCTCAAACGCATTAAATACTTTTGAGACCATTCGCATTAACTAAAAATAAATGACAGCAATATTGCGTGACAATGATTGCAAATAATTGTGTAATCCGGTCAATATCCGGTGATTATGTTCTGTTTAAGGAAATTGAGAAGCGCCAAAATTTTATCAAGTTTCTTGTCATTGACACAACAAGAGAGAACCTAAGTCAAAGTGTACAACAAAAAAACGCAATATTCACCAGGGCAAGGCAAGGTGAACAACAACACGAAACAAAAAAATAATACCCATAACTTTGGCAATTTAATATTTGAAGAGGGTGGCAAAAGAATTTTCATTTCTTAAAGCTGTTGAAACTAAAATAAAACGAAGCAAAAGCTAACTGCTGTAGTTAGCATGTGTCACTGGCATCGGGAGTAATGAGCTACGACGGCGAGTCAAAGTACAATATTTATATTTGTGTATGTGTGTGTGAGTGTAAAGACAACAGCTGTTGCTCACTCATACGCTTACACAGCAGCAAAATGCGTTTAAGTTAATTTAATTTATGTCTTCCAGTTTTTGTTGTTGCTCCCTATTGTCTGTCCTATCTATTACCAGCACTTTGACTTTGTAGCGCGAAACGCGTTGAAAATGAAAGCAATTATCGCTAATGAATGTTATCGATAAATGTGCAGAATATACCCACAAGCGCGTCATCGCAACCACAGCTGAGAAAGACAAAGCGAGAAAACTAGAGTGAGAGTGAAGGCGCTGAAGGTAGTGAAAGTGAAACCTCTACATAAATTTTATGTTTCCACTTTCAAAGCTTTTGTGCCTCCCAGCACGTGTCAAAAATGCCATTTCCAGGATGATGAGAGTATGAAGGAATGACAAGGCAGCTAAAATGTGTTGAAAAATTAACTGCTATTGTCTCGCAGGTCTCGCATATAATATATGTATGTGTGTAAATGTCAGTGTGGTTAAACTGCGGACAGTGCCGCCAACCGGCTAAATGCCCATCATGCTGAGTTGCGGCCATTGAGTGTAGTGCTCACATGAAATAACAATGTGAATTAAATTTTATTTCCACAACAACAGTTTTATAGATATAACGACAATTACAAGTGACAGCGGCCGACGTCCACTTAGCCGCACCGACCTCAATGGTGCTTGTGGGTGTGGGCATATACTCCTATTGATTTATATACAAGTATGTATGTTTATGTATGTGTGTATATGTATGCAAGAAAAAAAATGTAGAGTTGTGTGTCACACGCACATAAATGGCAAATACTCGTAGCTGTCAGATGCATATTGCTTTTCAGACGTACCCGTGCTACACTGCGTATACGTAACTTACTTCTATTACCTTTTCACTTTCGTAGCCGCACTGAAATAATTTTTTTTTTTTTTAGCAAAGGTGTGCAAAATATTATAGAAATGTTGTTATTTACTTCAAATTCGATTTTCGCACAATTTGTAAACTGTTTGTTCGCTTAAATTTATTTGATTAGGCATTCTCAGGAAATATTAAATTAGAGCGTAGTTGTTTTCTTGTGTCTGGAAATTTTCTAGTGAATCAATGCATAATTTTGTAAAAGCTAATTGTACTGTATTGTATCTGAATTGAATTGGACTTTTAATAAATTTAGTTCGACTACGACCTAGCATATATGTATAGGTATTGAATTTAGCACATATTTTGCTTTTGAAATCGAAAGGGTCTAAGGCTAAATGTTGCCGTAAGTAAATATTATGAAAAATAATTTGAAAACCTTCAATGAAGTTGCCATATTTTTATGTACAAAATATCTTTTAAAATATTATATAATTATATGAAGCATTTTTAAAGTACTTTAAAACTATTACTAACCGAATCTTGTAACAAATTGCCACAAATGAATTTTAACCTGACGCATTCCATATGAATATATAGATATACATAGCAGTTATGTAAATATTTGAATAAGTGATAAATTTGGAAATTTTTGGAGAAAGAGCTTGCAATAAAATTAATTTTAAATTGCTGTGACTACATTTCTTGTAACGATATAGAAGTCTTAGAGTTTAGTAAAGTTCAAGGGCTCAACTTTACGAATATGAAATTTTTTTTGTTAAAATGTGTTATTATGTTGAAATTTAATAAAAAACATGTTAATTAAATGACAACCCAAAATACAAATGAAGTCTGGTGTCACTGCTTGACGACATGTTCTAGACAGTAGAGGTTTAGATTCACAATCGCAGAACTCAACATCTTATTCAAAATTCATCAATACTAGTCGTGATTTTCCAACCACAAATGTAGTTAGAGCCAAGTAATGGACAGTACAAGTATATTGGTATGGTGGCCAATAACGAGAAATAAATACGGTAAGGCGTATGGAAAGTACACGAAGAGGAGCTACTACCATATATACATCAGTGAAGTCAAGTCAGGCACTAAACGTCATTTAACATTTACTGCCAAAAGACTTGTTCTGTATGCAACTGGCAGCGCAATCAGCTCTTAGTCTGAGGGAATCCTCCTTTAGTCGTCTGTAATAAGAGGAATTTTTTTTAAATCCCTAAAGTCTCGTAGACTCATCGAAGCTTTTCTAAAAATCACTGCACTTTACAACAATTTTTCATTGATAATCTTGCGAAGGATAATCTGACAACTTAATCTGATACTTAATTATAATATAATATATAATATAATATAATATCTTAATCTCTAATTATCTGATAATTGATGCCTTATATTCTATCTAAACGCGAACAATATGATCTCGTTGTTTCATGAATTATATTAGAGTATATTTTTTTTAACATAAATATTTATTTCAACTTAAATATAAATTATACAATACATAACCCAAAACTTCTGCAGAATTATTTCAATATATTGCTTTCTATGACAAAACTACTTATTCATTTTCATTCTTCATTTTATCTATAGTCAACTAACAATCTAACATCTCTAACCTCATCAACACTTCAACATAAAAATTTTCCACCACTTCTCTTCTCGCACTCACCTGCAGCATTGGCAGAAAGAAGCACAAAAATTGTCCGAATATCCAATTCTGTATGAGCATCACCATCAATGTGATGGGCAACACCAGCGCACACTGCACCAAATGGCACAACGCCAAATTAACGATGAATGCGTGCGTCACATCCTTGTAGAGGCGATGGTACATCGCATACGCGATAATGCTGACATTCATGGCAATACCGGCCAACGCCAGCAACGCATACTGGATGAGGAACAGCCAATAGACGGACTTAATGCTCGCTTTCAGTATGGGCCCGTTAAGGCGGTCCATCGTTTCGGTGTCATTGAAATCGCCCGACAGGAAGTGAGCAATCACCATCAAATACTTCTCTGGTATGTCTTTCAATTTCAATTCTATTTGTTGTTGCTGTTGATGCCGATGGTTCGAGCTAATGGCCGCTGCCATGTGATAGTCCAGTGCATCGCCATCTGCCTCCTCTTCGCTCAGATCGTTGGCGATGTGATAGGCGTAGGGAGAGGAACGCATTTTTATTGATTTCTATTGCTATTTTTGTTGTTTCTTAAGTGATTTAATGTTCAATTGTAGCAACGGCTGTAGGTTGCCGATGACTGCTTAAGTACGCAGAAGAGTTTTAGTGGAATTTAACGAGACATCGAAACATCTATGTATGTAACTGCAAGGAAGAAAAAAAAGTGATTTGATCAGCGTGAAATTGGAAGTTTTTATGTGAAATAAGTTGAATTATTAGGAAATAAATTATTAACATTTTATACTTTTATAAATAATGTGTATATGTTTATACTTGTATGCAACACTACTTAATATAAAACCTCTTCCAGAAGTAGCGGAAATACAATACATTATCGATAAGCAACATGTTTCCATATTGGCAACCCTAACTATATATATTTCCACAATAAAATTTTGTTTAGCGATAAACAAACCCTTTTTTTGGTTGAATTGGTACGTTAATAAATAAAATTGCCGCATTTTAGGGGATGATAATTCACAAGCCATTGCTGAGTCGCCGTTACATTCTACAACAGTCAGTGGTGTGCTCTATCTGCAGAGGGAACTATTTTACTATATTTCTTTAAAAATTGAGCCGTTCATGATGTTACAGTCAACGGGGAACGCTATAAAGCTATGATTAATGACTTTTTCGTGTCTGAATTGAAGGATGTTGATGTGGACGACCTGTGGTTCCAACAAGTCGGCGCTACATACCATACAGCCTACAAAACAATAATTTTATTGAAGGAAACTTTTGGTGAGCGCATTATTTCACGTCGTAGGCCTGTGGCGTGGCCTCCGAGACCGTGCGATTTAACACCGTTGGACTATTTTTTATGTGGTTATGTTAAGTCGCTTGTCTACACAGATAAGAGCAAGACGATTGACGCCTTTTAAGAAGAATATTTAGGGCGCTATATCTGACATACTGACATATGCAAAAAGTGGTCGAAAATAGCTCTCTTGCTAGAACTTATTCGTGCCGGTACCGGTGGTCACTTGTTCGAAATAATTTTTAAAAAATAATGGCAAACTCTCATTTTTATAATAAAGCTGAATACTTGGACATAACAGTATATTACTTGCGTTATATTTCTTCTTGAAAATCACATGTTTTAAATAACACCATAGAGGCTTGGTTAAATCGACTCAGGTCGTCACGCTGATCATTTAAATAGATATTTTCTAGATTTTACGAAATTTGTGGAAAATTAGTTTTATCCAAATCAATGTATAAAAATAAAAGCAACAACACTGAAAGCTCTACTATAGTACGAAAAAATACGACTTCAAGGAAAAGTCTATTTTCAACTCAGTCTATTAATATAATTCACAAATACTCATTAGTATTTCAAATAGCACTTCGGCTAATGCCATACGCACCTTGTAATACCTCCGGACTTACTAAGAAAAACTGTATATTATTGAAAAGCTAAATTGCTCCCAATATGCACTCGAGAGCATGGCGATATTTATAGCTGCTAGAGAAGAAACCACACACAACAACTTTAGAAGAAAGAATTGCTGCAACAACTACAAAAGGGAATTGCAGCAACAATGCACGGTTGGTTTTCTTTATAAACTCTATGTTTACCCACTTCGCTCAATTTATGGCCAATTGAGGTACACAATCGAAGGGGAGCGACCTGAGAGCAGCTAAAAAATGTTTTTTCCAGAATTTCGAATGCAATTCTCAAGTGACTTGTAGAAACGGCATTTTCGCGCGCACTTGCCGCAGACAGTAGACAGTAACGCTGGTAGCGCCAATCAGCTACTGCAGCAGCAAAAACAACAGCAACCAAGCCATTTCCGTTTCCTTTCAGTTGAGTTGAAAGTTTATGCTATAAGGTGGTTCGTGGGCCCGCGCCGGTAGCTGATTTCTTTATTTTCGCTGAAACAGCAAGCGGAAGTGAGCATTTTCACAGCGCAGCACAAAAAGTTGCCAATAGTTTGCGCCTTCGAAGGCTGCATAGAGAGCGACACAAATAAAAAACGATGCAAATAACGCAGATTTTGCCTTGTTGCTGTTGTTGCTGGCACGTTGCGCTGGAATTATAGTGAAGAAGCTTTTACATACCCACCTGCTTATATGTGTGCGTGTGGGTGTGTGGGCAGCGGCAATGGCGGCAAATGTGGCACGTGGAATTTTTCCCAACAACCTTTCCACATTTTTTCCGTTTGTCTTGCCACACACAAATGCTCGCTAAGGAGCAATTTTTTGTATCGGCTTGCGGCTATTCAACCAGTGAATAGCAGTGGTTTTTCTTGCTAGCTCTCGTGTGTCCGTGTATATATATGTGTGTGTGTGTTGCACTTTTCATTTTGCAGCAAAAAGCGGCAACTTCCGTTCAATTTATTACCCTTAATTTGTTGCCTGTTATTGACTGCTTGCGGAGGGTACTACAAACAGCCCTCAGCTGCCCACAAGTACACACACATACACACACACACATGCATTAAAGCTGACATATTTGTGTCTCGCTACGTGTTTCTTTATTGGACTTGTGCAGCAGGTTGCATGCAGCATGTTTCATATGAGTATGTTGTGTTTGTTGGCGATGACCTGTCAGCGGCGGCGAGTGCAACGACCTGCATATATTGTTGCCACAAAACCGCACAGCTTGCCAACGGCAGCTCCAACAAAGACGAGGAAAATCGCAAAAAACAACAACTACTCAAAAAAAAAAAACAAGAACGACAGCTACTACGTCATATGGAGCTGACTCTTAGTAGAAATGGGTCTGCCAAGTTTTCTTCTGCCACAGCCATTACTGCCACAAGCCGAGTGAGTGAGTGTGTGGGCGTGCAAGGAGTAGTGGAGGAGGAGCACATTACTTGCCGCCTGCCAGCACACATGCCACAACGAATTTGGTCGAGCACGTGATGTGCCTCTTGACAGCCGTTGTTCTGGAACACTTACTCACTTATGTGCATGCATGCTGATGGTGGTACAGGGTGACATAATTTGGTAAGCAAAAAATTTATTTATTTATTTATATTTTATCAATAGCTGGTTATTTAGCATAATTAAAGAAAGATCTGTGTACATATAGTTTTAAGTGTCAACCAAAGAAATTTGTACTCCATTGGAATTAGAACCGAAACTGTCATTATTATCCATATCGAAGCAGAAAGTTAAATGTTTTTAAACCTGGTTCCGCTGGTGGTACAGCCTTGATCAAGAATATTCGAGAACAGTTTGAGTATGTTAATTGGCCTAGCTCTGGTCCTAAAGCGAAGCCGATGTAGTTAGTAGATTCCATTTTCGAACTCTCTGTACAAAATCTGCTCTTGGTTACCGTAACGATAAAGCTCAACTGCGAAAAATGTTCTGGAATACGAATAAATGTACAAATACAAAATTTCTATTCTGCGTGCAATTTAAAAACTTACTATTCTTATTGGTCATAAATATACTTGAAGCTATATTACTGCTTGCCTCGTGTCAAAAGATTTCGGATAAAAGATTTTGTAATAGAAAGACATTTTAACACCGCTTGTTCAAATTTTTCAAAAGAAAGTTTAGCGAAAGCTTTCGAAAAGCTTTTTTATGTTTCGGTAACTTATGTACATTTTGTATTACAAATTTATTTTTATGAAGGTTTTTTAAGCAGAAAGTTTAGCGAAAGCTTTAGAAAAATTTTATAAATATAAAAGAAAGAAAAAAAGATTAATTTTTGGATATGACGTAATACAAATTTATTTTTATGAACGTTTTTAAGCATTCTTTAGCAGAAAAATTAGCAAAAGCTCTCGAAAAAAACTTTGTGTATATAAAATATATTTTTAATTTAAGTAATTTCTAGTCGTATCCTTTCGAAAGCTTTCGCTAAGCTTTAAAAGCTTTCACTAAAGCTTTCAAATCTATTTTAAAAACTCACTGTATTTTTTTTTTGTTGCAGAAAAGCTGACCCATTGTCACTCGCAAGTAACAATTATGTCCTAACCGTACCGCATAACCCTTTATAGCCCTCTATACCGTTATATGAGTTTGCTATAGACTTTTTGTACCGCAAATTACCCATGTACTTGCTAACAATGTTCTGCAAGTTTTTAAGTTCACTTATTTATTCTTACTATATTTCAATTTTTCTTGTTGTTGTGCCTTTTTATTGTAATTTCTCCACACATCCTGTGGGTTTTTCGCCCATTTGAAATGCGCTTTGTGTGGCAGAGCACTTCTATGCAACGTCAACGTCACACGTCACTCTGGCACATATACGTCTCGTTTGTGCGCTCATTTAGATCGCAAGCACACACACACATGCATATATGTTTGTGTGTGGAGTGTTTCATAGCATAAATTCACATAAAGCACTCGGTTAGCTTGTTAGCCAATTCTGCTTCTCTTTGTGCGACATGCACTGCAGCTGGGTTACAAAAAAATAATATATATATATATATATAATATGTGTGTGTGTGTGTCTGCCATATTCAGCCAAGCGCCTGGAACATATGCAACGCTTTGCTATCACTTGAGTTTATTATAGTGGAAATGATTTATTTGCAGTGATTTTTATGAATGTTCCGGCGTATATGTGTTTGTGCGTCTGTTTGTGTGTGTGCATGTGTGTCCAATGCAATTTGCACGCAGCTGCAGTCGAGCGATAACGGCAAATGCGCAACGCCAGCAGTAATGTTGTAATAACTGAGACAGATGCAACAACTTGCAATGTGCAACATGCAACACGCACACACATTCGTTTACATGCATTCCGAGCAGCTTTACAGCAACGCCGGTAATAAAATAGACGCCAGAAAGACGAAAGCGTATGCCATGATAGCAGCAGCATTAGCAGCAGATGTGGCTACTTTGTTTGACATACGGTGCGTCATGCTTGAGTGGCGTTCAATAGTTTAAAATTATTTTCCATTATTCTCATCACTCTCAACTTTGAAATGTGCAGATTTTCAACACCAAAGTAACATTAACATTAATAAATATGCGTGTGTGTGTATGTGTGTCTGCCTTGAAGCCTGCACTTATGCTTATATTCAACTTAGTTGCATAAAGTTTGCTGCTTCCACTCATTTTAGTAAAAGTAGAGAATGTTAGCTAAACCAAAACAAAAACAATATTGTGTTTAAGTTTCATCACGTGCTTTCTTGTATGTATGTATGTATGTGTATGTATGCAGCTTATTTAAGGCATACATGAGTTTTTGTTGTCAGTTGTTTAATGGAAGTTGCATAAATTTATGATGCATACAAATTTATTTTAATAGAAAAGTTAATACTTATCTACAAAATGAAAGTCAGAGTTGCCATATTTTAACTAGTAATTCTCTACAGATTTAAAAGAAGACGAATTCCAAAGTTTTTTTTTAGTGAATAAGGTAATTAATAGAATACCAGAAATTATGCTAGACAACTCTCGATGAAAAATCTCCCAACGCAATTATTTTTAGCTTCTTTAAGGGGTTAAATGGGTTTCGTCAAGCAAAAAACGTCCTTTTTTCAATTATTTTTTTTATCATATAAAAAATGAAATATTTTATTCAAACTTTTTATTATTCCAAAAATACATATTTGACAAAGATTTTGTGAAATTTTCATGGGAAAATATTTAAAATTTAGTCGTTACGACGTCATTTCCGGCAGTCTCTCGGAAAGCAGCAGAACTTCTGACAGGATCATCATAAGTAAAAAAAAAAGCAAGGTGTTTGAACGAAGGCCTTTAACTAGATATTGGACGCAGAAAAAACAAATAAAGTGAAAATTGTATTTTTGGCAGACGTTTAGAATAAAACGCAAATATTATTAACGTTTTTTTGCTAAAAGATCGGTTAAGTAGTTAGCGAGAAATCCGGACAACCGACTTTGAAAACACAGTTTCGAGAAATTCGCGTTTAAAATTTTAAATGACCATATAGCTGACCTCGAGCGCGCTAATTTTCAAAACTGTACCTCCAAAACTATTACTGGGATCAACTTGAGAATTTAGAAAAATAAACTGCATTTTTCAAACTTCCTTGAGTTGTTATATACTGCTAACAAAGCTGTTAGATGCACCTATGTTATAAGCGGATATTTCTAAGGTATTTTCAGGACACGGACATGGAATTAAGAAATATTTACAGCTATAAAGTAACGAGAAATCTATCTAAACTTTCTTGACGCAATTCCATGAGTATATTTTATGGAAAATATATATAATTAAGTTATGTTAGAGTGTTATGCATAGATCATTAGAGTGTTATGCAGAGATCATATCCAACATAACCTCAATATAAGTGTCTTCATTATTATTCATGTTTAATTGGGAGAAGTAACTTGACGAACAATGTAGTCAGTGACGGCTCCCCTGTGCTTTGGGTGTCAAAAAACAAAAATACAAGTAATTATTACTGACTATTTTTTTGATAACATTATACACAGAAAAATTTCAATTCAATTAATTTAAATAATAGTTTTTTATAGGTTGTAAATTTTGAAAGCGTGGCAACCCACATCAACAATATTTTCAACCATAAGCATTTTTAAAGCTACACAGTTCGTTACCCATAATGTACTAATTTCTTTGACTTATCAACTTTTTAGATTTAAAATTACAATCATGCTGGCGACCCTCCCTAAAAATTATTTTCAACTATTTGATTTATCTACTGCATTTTAACACTTTTGCTTTCAAGCATTCAAGTATTGCATTGAAAAGCTCACAAAACTTGTAGATGTAAATTTTAGCAGCCCTCATTTTGGTGACTCACGGTATACTGCGATCGTGACGTGATTTCGTTGCGTAACACTATTTCGTTGCCATCAAAAAAACGAAAGTTATATAAATTCATTACTTTTAAGCAAATTATGAAAGTCTATAAATAAGAAGAAAACTGAAATGAAATTTAAACTCTTATCCATGTTTTGAGCAAAAAAAAAATTCCATCACTTGAGTAAAGCTTGATTCACCAAAATACTATGCCTGGTGCTTCATTATTAACATGCGGCTATATGTCTACATATTTAATGCGATTTCGTGTGGCCTTACATGCATTTATACTCTAATGCTTATGTAAAAGTGTGTTTTACTTAAAAAAATAATTTGTAAAAACAACATATATATTACACATTTAAGCTCTTTTTACGAAAACATATGAATATGTTGGAGTATTTAATTATTTGTTTGCACAGCGTTAAGTTCTGTATGAATATTGTGTATGTGTGTGTGTAAGTATGTGTGTTTGCTCCAAACACTCAACATTGTATGAGCAATCAACCGCTATCTCCACACTTTCACCAATCTAACGGCCTAACATGCAATTAGCATTGTTCTTCTTACAAACATACATAGATATGTACTTACATATGGTACATACATACTTACATGCATACTTTTATTTCTACTTAGTTATATTGTGTTGTTTTCAACTCAAGTATGCGGTTTATTATTTTTGCAATTATTTTAAAATTGCCCACCACTCAGCAAGCATGTAATTATTTATATAATATGTGTTGTTAAAATTATCAAATGCATTTGGAGAGCACTCATGTACGAGTGTGTTGCTTGTAATTGTTTTGAGATAAAAATACAATTCATCAACTACATAGTTATGTACAGAATCAGCGAATATATATGGGTTTTCAGAATCAGGCTAATTGAAGGCACAGCTCGAGCAAGTGAATTATTCATTGGACGATGTAAATACATATGTATTAATAAAAAAATTAAAAATACTAAATGTACCACTAAGAAAGTGCAATATTTAGGAAAACATTGTAGAAATAATGTTGCTTCTGTTGTTCTGCCGCAGTGATTATGCTCTCCATAGATGAAACATAAAAAAATATATCTCTAGAAAATATAGTACGTACACTAACCTAAGTTAAAAAAAAATCAATAATTGACTAATTAATAAAAACTCAAAGTTTTGGTAGCTTTTGATCTCCAAAAATTTGGATCTGCTACACCATTGTATGCAAAGCCCTTTACTAAACATTAAAAGAGAAAAAAACAAATTGATAGTGATCGAATCTTTTGTCTTTTGAGTAATCACTAATGCAATTTTGAGAAAAATTGAGGTTTTGAAAAAAAGCGTTTTCAAACAAACGAATAATGCTGATTGAACTGAGCAGCTGCACTAACTGTTTAAAATATCGATAATTTTTAGTTTTTTAATTAACGTAAATTGTTTATCGGTTTATTGTACAACCACAGAGATGGGATTGTTATGGAGTTTTTAACCAATTTCTTAAAATTTTAGTGCCAAACTGCAAGATGTCTGAGAAAGCATGTTGCCACTAAAATGTCGTATATATTAACCAATATATTCGGTCATAGTATAGAAAAGAGGAGTAAATATCTTAAAATAAGGTATATGGGAGCTAGTGGTAGCTCTGCACCCGATTTCATTTATTTATGGCGCTAAACCACTATGTGATCAAAAAACTTTAAATTCAGTAAAATATCTCACATATATTGATTTATACGGCATAAAGTCAAGCAGAGCAACCCTTTTACTACAGACAAGCTTCACACTAACATAAAAAAAATTACCAATCTAAAAATAAAGAAAAATTATCGACTCGATTTGCGCTCCTAGTTTACCAGTGGACCAATCCAGGTCAAATTTGATCAGACAGTATGTAAGTCAGGGAAGCACTGACCCTTTTTTAAACTGTTTTGAACACTAGATCACATTATGAGCGCGAAAACTACGGCGTTTTTAAAAAGTTGATTTCCTTTCATTAAGATATTTTACAATTTGCTGATATTTTTTATATAAAGTTATCGATACGTTCAGTCTTGTTTATTTTCGGTGTGTAGGGGCTTGAGAAAGTTTTGTTCGATTTCGACTACTTTTCGTCATTGCTTTAGCCCGATGTCTTAATTTAAAAACATTTAAAATAGTATTCTATTGCAAGTGGGTATGGTTGTTGAATGATTTCGCTCTTATTAAGACTGAGACGTAATTTCCATCACTACAATTAAATATTACTAATATCTTCGTCATGTCTGAAAAGTATAATGAGTTGACTACTTAAGGTACTATCTCGAAGCTTATATGAAATCCAGTCCATCAATCTGAGCCACACAATATCGGTTGTTTAAATGTGAAATACTATCTAGGCAATACTTTCGCATTTTAATAAAATTCAAGACAAGCTATCAAAGCTTCTTAGCCAATTTATAGTAAAAGCTTAACACTGAGAAATTCTATAATACCATTACGATCACTCATACAAGAAGCATACAACAACAATTACTTTTAAATATGATTTTTTTTTTGTATATTTGAGTATTATTTTGCACAGTTACGTACACACAAACATCTAATGTCGTCAGTTGAACAACACTTGGTCTGTCACTTTATATCCTTCAGCTATTCTCGTGTTGGCAATACAACACAATTCAATTTGATTATGTTACCTGACGCAGCTTGAGATCCATTTATGTTATATTGCATTTAGTTTTCTTCGTTTTGTTTCATTTTTGCTATCATCTCTGCTTTTATTTTATTATTCTCGTACTCGCTAGCGCTCAATAACTTCAAATATATGTAAATATATATATTTATAATATATCTGTATAACTGTGTACAAAGCTGTCAGCATGTGCATACAGTTACGCTAGTCGATTGCACTCGTAAACAAAATGGTGCGACAATAAGGAAATCTTTGTTGGCATTGCCATTAGCGACGCTTTTCAGTTTGACACTCAATTGCCAGGGTTAGCAATTCGTTTAGAGCTGGAAAAATATATTGGTAAAACTATAAGCACACACATATATCGTATATACTCGTATATAGTATACATTTTTATATCAATACAAACAGTTAGATGCTCGCACTCCGGCATCAAATGTCAATTGAGTATGGTGAATATGGATACGCGATCGCATTCACTATGCATGAAATTTAAAGCGGAACTACTACTATATATACAAGTATACCATATTTGTATGCAGAAAATATCATGGGAGTAATATCGATTTTAACTACCATACATACATATATGTATGTCTGTAAGTGCTTGTATAAATTCCTTGATACTAAAATAAGATTATACTCTTTTGTAAAAGTGGTTGTAAAGTCAAGATATGGCGACATTAGAGGTCTGCATTATCGTATGTGCGAACATAAAATCGTCTGAACATGTTAAACATATATGTAAACATATATGTATCTGCGAATACCATATATGCACTAATATGATATGGCTTAATTTTGCTGAACGGTTTGATATAAAAGTCTTTTGTTTTAAGGTCTCATTGCCAATTAGATGTTGAAATTGAGACAATAAAAATTCTATGTGGTTGTTGTTGTTTATATAGTATTATATCTAAGTGCATAAATTTTTAAAGTAATTACTAAACCGGAAAATAGCGCTAGATAGGCCACACTCTGTGAAAGTTTCCAGGCTACATTATGAGGAAGTCTCTTGATTGACATTTGCAAGGATGCAGAAATTCCGTTCGAAATTAACATGAAGAAGGCCGGTACTGCGCGTATTAGTCGAAGCCAAAATCGCCTGAGAGAGCGCAAAGACCACAGCTCTGAATTGTAAGTAAAGACGCAACTTTATAGAAGCCCATAACCTAAGGTAAATAAAATATATTTCTATTATGTTTAAGTAAATTCCGCCTTGTAATGATTTAATATTATTCCTAATAGAAAGGAGTGGAAGAAAGATAATGCAGTTGTTCTAAAAGGAGAGGAGCATTCGGAGTTTAAGATTAACAAAAACAAAATATTAAAAACAACACACACACCATACAGTAGTTTTATTATAATTCATCAATCTTTACATAAAATTGCAGCCTATTTTATCCTCCCTTGCCGCTGCTCTCGACCAAACTATTTTTGCCAACTTTGTTTTGAAATAAAATGCTACACAAATAACCGAATTAGGACATTAAGATGCATGCCTAAGATACTCATAAAGCAATTTCTTTTTATTCCACTATAACAACAACTACTAGTATAAAGACAAATTTAGGTTAATATTTTCACATTACAAATAAAAGCCAAGCCATCAATCTGTCGCAACATTCCATACAACTAAACTATGGACCTCAATTTCTGTGTACTACAACGGTAAATATGTAAAAAGCAAATATTAATGTTCGGCACATTAGTTCTTATTACCCACAGAGTAGAAGCAAATAGCGCCGCAAAGCTTGGTCTAAACTTTATTTTTTTTTTCTACTATTTTTTTTGTGCTTTTTGTTTATATCTTATTCTGTACACATAGTGTATTTATAATTTTATTTGTTTTCCTTTTTATGAGCCACAAATGGGAAGAGAACAGAAAATTCCAGACAAATGAGCATTAATAAATAACTGACACCTTGCACGTAGACAACTCAAATGTGTCCTTTTATGTGAATAACTACTAGATTACATAAAAATATATTATATGTGATACATATGTAGGTAGTTAAGTTAGTTTCTTTTCACTCATGACCTATAAAAAATGCTGGATGATGATTTAATTGGTCTATTTGACCGTGTTTATGGTTCATAATGGTACTTGTCACCTAACTCAAAGAGAAAGCACCGCCAATAAACTTAGTAGTGAATATATCAATCAATCAATTAAGAAAAAATAAAATTAGTTATATTATAGTGCACCCGATTTCTTCATTAAGATCTCCAAATAGCTCAGTAATGGTACAAAAAAAAACATCTCCATTAAGATCAAACAAAACATGTGGATAAATTTGAACTTTTCTGGGCTGCCTTTCTAAAGCACAAGTAATCATTATGACGATTATAGAATATCCTTGGTATCCACAACTAATTAAAGAACCCCTCTTAAGGCTTTCAGGAATATACTATAGACGTCAATTGAAATGAACTTATAAAACTATAACAGATTTTTTTAAGTTCTTCTTTAAATACATTTGTAGTCTACATAATATCTAAATAGAGTCCCATGAAAATACGAGCTTCTTTTGGCTCAAAGTAACATAACCTAAATTGGGTAGTTTAATGCGGGCAGCTCACATTAACTGCTCTATTTGCTTCTTGATTGATGATTTATTCAACAGCAGTTCCTTAATAGTTATGCCATTAGCAGTGAGCACAGTTATTGCTCATAATACACGCTTCTGTCATGCCATTGTGTGAGCGAACGGTTATGTTAGTGGACATATAATTAAAATGTTTTCATGACTTTTGTGCGTTCATTGATATCAGCAATTATTTTCGGTAGTTGTATGGGTATGTAACATAAATCCTTAAATTAATATGAAAAACTCACAGCTAATCCATATCGAAAAGGGAAATTGTGTCAAGTGATATAAAGAGTACAAAGTACAATAGTTAAGTCAAGCGCATTAAATTTCGATTAGTTTTCAATAATTACCGAAGATACCAAAAGCATGGGAAAATTTGAAGTTTTAACTATGGACCCTCATAAACATACTTAGCCTGAAAGCTGCGTTTTTTTCTGACTTTCTTTCGAAGACGCATTTTGTTTAATGAATAAATAAAAACAAGAAAACCCGTTAACTTCGGTGGCACCGAAGCTATAATGACCTTTACAAATACAAAAGATTCCTTACAAGAACTTGATTCCGGTTAGTTTGTATGGCAACTATATGCTATAGTGATCCGATCTAAACAATTTCTTTGGAGATTGCATTATTGCCTTATATAATATCTCATGAAAAATTTCAAAAGGACATCCCGTCAAATGAAAGAGTTTTCCATACAAGCACTTAATGCCGATCAGCTAGTTTGTATGGCGATTCACTTTGAAAACTTTGAAATTCCCTTGTTCCCTTAGCCGATCTCCAGAAGAACCTTCGAAAAAACGTATCTGGCGGTGAGAAAGATTTTTCTGCTTAAAATTAGCCAAAATCCAAAAACCAAAAAAAAAAAAATTATTATTATTATTAATAATTGCAGGTAATGTTTGAAGGACTAATAAAAACTTTTATATTGACAAAATGACGGTTTCTCAACAAAACGTAATTTTTTGTGAGGAAATTTACATTTCATAATACTTAACAAATATATCAAAAAAGGTTGTGTAAAAGTTTCAATCGGTTTAACCGTTTCTGAGAAATTTTCTCACAGACTCTTAAAACACAGTTTCGAAAAAAATGCGTTTAAAGTTTTAGGAACCGATTACACTAAGTTAAAAAACTCTTACAAATACGCTCATATTACTGAGACTTTTTACCAGATCAATTTCAAAATTTCGATATATAAAAAGTAAAATTGATTCGTTGAAATTCACAAGTTAGTATAATCCGCTAACTTTATCAAATAACAAGCTTTCGCTTTTATTTAACAACAACATATAAATGAATCAATGCACCAAGAAAAACTTCCCTTACTTCGAAAAATATTTATCTAAATTACATTCATTCTTGATGCTTTCTTAATGCAAGTATTAATGCGCACACATTGCTCATACGCAGTGTAGTACCTGCACAACTTGACCTGCATCCTGCTGCTTCTGCTGTGTCAGCTGACGCGATAAAGCATGCATTCCGTTTCATTTGCGTGCAATTTAAGCATATTTCCACAAGCGAATAATTACCAACACACATAAAACACATTCACACAAAGAAAACCAAACAATTTATTTAAAAGGTCATTAAAAATAAAATTCCGTTTAAATTTATAAATACGTATGGCGCATAAGTATGTGTTAACACACACTTATATGTATTTATATGTGTTTTCCATGGACTACATTATCTACCGTATTATCTAGAATAATAAACATGGTTAATTGTCATGCAATGCATTTGAGTAGTTGACTTGCAGTTGCAATTCCGCATGCCATAAAGACTTATCTCCCTTGAAATTAACGCAATAAGTGCACGTAGATAGTGAAATATTTAAATTTTCATTTGGTTGAGTGGCACGTGAGGTGGGTTGGAAAATGCTCGCGCTGCATTCCATGACGCCAGTGCACGAATGCCCTGTGAGTGGTGTAAGAATGTGGCAAGCAGGAATGCATGAAGTAAGCGTGTTGGTAGAATTTTTTTTTTTTTGTATTTAATATATTGAACTCTACATAATAAATCTGTATAAAATATTATATATGTATGTGTATAGATTAATAATAAGAAAGTTGCTGAATAAAAAAATATTAATTATATTTATTTACTGAAGACATAATTATACCCTAGAGAGTTTTTGAGGTCATAGTAATTACAAATTTAGGTTCGCTGTAAAATTTTGTAACCGGTTAAGACTTATCAAAAGAACAGTATGTTGCACAAAGTAATTAAATATGATTTTGTACACAACAAAACAAAATAATTTATAAGATAAAAATGTTAACATTTTAATATAAATAACAGTTAGAAAAAATTTTTTTTTCAGTGGTTGCCACCTGGAATAAAAAAAAGCAGATGTATTTCAGAATGATTTTGTATTTCAGTTCAGAAATAGTTTAACATATCAAGGCTTTTAACTCGATAGGACTCAAACAACTTTTATAACTACAAATTTATTTTAAGTGGTTGCCACCTTATATTTATTTGGAAATAAAAAAAATTACAAATATCATTTACACACTTCTAGTACAATAATTTGTTTAATAATAAGACTTTAAATCTACACAAAGGCATGTATTAAATAATTATTGCAGCGGTTGTCACGTTGCCAGATGTGTTTATAGTTTGTGTTGTGGCTTGGTTATGTAAATAACATGAATATTTATTGCAATAAAACTAACAAATTAAATATATTCAAATATGCTTAAATATCAGAAATAAAATTGTATGACGTTGCCACCAGACTTTATACCTAATTTTTACAAATTCTCAATAAACAGAAAATTTACAAAAGGAGCTTGCTGATAAAAGTTTAAATATATATGCAGGTGTGTACAAATTGCCATATATTTTTATAATTTGTACTTTTATTTAGTGTAAAATGAGCGACAATTGTGAATAGGGAGAACAACTTACAATTGTTACCACATAAATTGAAAAATATTACACAAATAGTTAGATGAAAATTCGCTGTTGAATTGATAGTGCTTTTGATGTAAGAAATTGTGCGTTAAGAAATTTTAATTCTGAATGGAAAATTTTTATTAAAATATTCACGCGACAAAAAGGCAGTGTAATCATATATTTTATTATTATAACGGAGAAGAAAAAAACAAGTTTTAAAATTTTTAGATGCTCTTTAGTTTTGACATCCCAAAGTCTACCCTAATTTGCGGTTAAATAGGGTAAAATATCTAGAAAGCAAAGTTATCAACAGAACTTTTTGTTATTTGGCTACCACTTAACCTGGCGAAAAGTTTTATAAAGAGACACATTCAAGAAAAAGAAGAAGAGAAAACTCTCGAGGTGCTAATGTGAAAAGATAGATCCGCAAACTAACAAAAACTTTTCAACCATATTTACAGTTAATTTTATAACAGTTCGACAATGAAGTTGAGTTCTGAAAAGATATTTTTATAGTTGTAGTTGTTGTTGTATATTCGCACAAACAAATAAAAACTTTTAACCTTTGGACCACCTGTTGACCCATTTCAAGTATGACGTCTGCTTAAGGCAGGTCACAGCCACAAACACAAACGCACGTTTACACTTAAGTGGCTGTGCTAGTTTAACCGCTACATATATTCTTGCAGAACATAAACAAAAACAGCAGGCATCAAATAAACAACCTTCCTTTCAGCGACCATATAGCTGGTTAACCTTGAATATTTTATGGCATTATATATACCAATGGGTGCATATATGTATACAGATGTATATGCATCTACTTCGTTGTTATAAATTTCTTGCGTACATAAATAAATCCTAGCAAACTGTATTCTATGCTGCTTGCAAATTATTAATTAATATAGACAGTTTCAGCCCTAATCTTCAGCTTATGACTCTCGGAGCGGCATAACGGTAATTAAATATGAAAAGCTGTGCCATATACTCACATATAATATAATATGTATGTGCAGCAGTGAATTCATTAATAGTTTCTGAAGTATTATGTTAAATGAACTCCTCTTATTTTTTTAGTATATTCACACATATGTACAAATATGCATGCATGTGCTTAATTAATATACTATGTCACCATTCAATCATTTGAGCGTAAAATTTTCTACATCAGTATATGCTTTTCCATATATACATATACATTAAGGTGTCCGTTATTTGTCAAGTTGATATTTTTTTTTTGCAAACATCCCCTGAAGTTTCATTTTTTGCCCTGAAAATTTTATTAGCTCTTTATTTACAATATCATTTATGCCTAAATCATTTTACTTTTCTCAAATATTTTGCGATTTTTAGATCTGCATAAAATTTCTTATCTCCAAAACAAATAAACCAACGACTTTGAAGTTATTTTAACAATATTCTAATACTAAATTTTCCGCTTTAAAAAAAGATCTTTGTAATTTTTTCCATAAAACCATTATATGCATTATACACAGCTATCGTTATATGTCAAATTTACTGAGCTTTCAAACAAGTGCCTTATAAAATCTGTGTTGCTCATACGACATGGTGTACTGTATATGAGTATAAACGCTTAGTATATTTGATGTATAACTGCGGATAACTATTAAAAGGTAATTTTATGAAAAAAAACATTAAGACCTCTTGGTAGAGCGCCAAATTTTAATTAGAAAACACTTTTCCAAAGTTCCAACACATTCCAAAAAAAAAATAAAGTTAAGGCACGTTTAAAATTAAAAATAAAGAACTTGTTTACGTTGGAACCTTGTTTTTCGCATAAAAAGTTAAACTTCACTGGGCGTTTGCAAAAAACTAAAATGGACAAATAAAGGACACTCTAATATACATAGACAAACATACATATACAAAGTTCAAAGTCCCGTTTTGGTCTTTAATTACCCACAACATTTCTATTTTATTTCTTTTGATTGAATTTCGTTGTTTGTTGCTGTTTTTTGTTTAAACTCGTTTTTGTTTTGCTGCCACTAAATTAATTAACTAATTTACCTACTTGTACACGCTTCTGCCGCACGGATGTAAACAAACTTGAACCTGAACATGAACTTGACTTCCTTACATTGTTTAGTGGATATGTAAACAGCTAGCCGTTAGTGGCAAGGTAAGCGCTCGTTAGCTTATTTATTACACCTTTAACACGCTAACTATTTTATTATATTTTAGTGAACGTTAAATAAACAGGCATGTAAATCATTTTTATAGGTGTGTAAATGACCACTGTGGCTTATATACATAAACATTTATTTACAGTTGCGAGCAGAATTTAAGCACAACATTTTTTTATAGTGCTGAGCAAAGTCTTGGCACTTAACTTATTTATGTGCAGTCCCCAGCAGAATTTTGCGATATACACTACACAGTGGTGAGTAAAATTTTTACACTCAAATAGTAAATAAAATTTTTGCACCAAAATATTTGCTTGCACTGGTGCGCAGAAATTTGGCACTCAAGTATTTTGCTTACAGTGGGGAGCAAAAGTTTAGTGACAGTAATGAGCAATATTTTTGCATTCAACTTTTTTCTACTAGTGGCAAGTAAAATTTTGGCACTCATATATTTTCTAGCAGTGGTGAGCACAATATTGGCACTCAAATATTTTCAAACATTAACGAGCACAATTTTGGCACTCATGCATGATATTTATTTACTTATAGTGGTGAGTAGAATTTTTACACTCAAGTCCCTGCTTACAGCGGCGAATAAAACCATATACGCCCAAGTTAGTGTAGGAAAAATATCAAATATTTTAATATGTATGTTTAAGAACTTTTTTTTTCAATATTACAAATTAATATAATTAGTTTTCTTATTTTTTCTCTCATATGTTTCGTGAGTAAGGGAGATTTTTATTTCAAATGAACTCAAATCAGCTAAGAATTACAATAATATAAACTTTTTATCAAAGTAAAATTAACATTACCATATACGAGTATACGTACATGTGTACATATAACAATGAAACAGACATCTTTAGAAGCAAAATAACAAAAACATTCTTTTCTGAATATTTACACACGTTTGTTTACTTAGAAAATTACAGATAAATGAAATTTGCCTAATCAGCGCACAATAAACCGCACATATGCAAATAAATTGGATTCCAGCGGCACCACACAAAATAAAATGCTAAACTTCAGCATCGATAAAATCTTAATAATAAATTAAGTGCCATATTGCTGATCTGGCATAAATTCGAGAATATTTTCGTGCTTGTGTGTGTGTGATTTTCGACACACGTGCGCAAATGTGCATACATTATCCGGTCTCTCGTTATGAAAATATTCTAGGCAATCACTTCTTTTTAGCATTTTTAGAGTTCAAGAACCCGCAGCACCTGTAAATAAATATGAAATGTCTGTATTTTGTTTACAAATATATATTTTGTGGCGAGCTATTCGTGTGTATTTATCAGTTTAAGCTCGACACACATACACATACTATATATGTTTATATATAAGTATATATATTATGCCGCTGTCCTTCAATCGGCTGTTTTTATGATTTCTTATGCAACACATTTGTGTACATAAAATCAGCATCACGCATGCATATATAAAAGGAAACATGTTTGTATGTAATTACTATGCAAAAATATGTGCTATACATATGTATCTACTTGCGCGCACAGATGTATACGTACAGACAGACCTTGCAGAATTATAAATGGCTAGCGTACCATCACATTATTCACTTTATATTAATATGCGCATATTTTTCAACAAGTTTTTTATATCCTGCTTACGGGCGTAGAAGTAACACAAACAGTATAAAAATTATAATATGGTGCTACAGTGCGTATGAGTGATTTTTTTAAGCAGAGCTGGTACATGTGCTTATTATTATTGAGAGCATACACCATAAATATTATTTATGTACCCTGGTAGTATAGAAAGTATTTTAGATAGCTGCTTTAAAAAGAATTTGGTTCGTTCAAAATAAGATCTCTATCCTAATATGTTCACAGCACATGAGTAGAATACTTTTCTGCCTTAATTAGATTTCATGCGTGAAAATATTAGCAGAATTTCCAATACAAAACAGGAAACATATTTAACTTACACAGCACCAAAGCTATAACACCCTTTAAATGATGCATTTCTTATATAATAAAAGGATATAAAAAGATATTTATCCTGATATATTTATATCGGTCAGTTTTGAAGGCATCTATATGCTATAGTGGTCCGATTTGAGGAATATATTCGCAAATTGTAGCGTGGCCTTGGCTCTATGCCAATTACGTGAAGATATCTCGTCAAATGAAAAAGCTTTCCAACAAGGACTTGATTTTGATCGATCACTTTGTATGGCAGGTATATGACATAGTGATCCGATCTAAACAATTTTTACGGAGATTCTAGTATTGTCTTAAAAAATAACTCATTTAAAATTTCGTAAAGCTTTCCATACAAGCCATTTAATTCAATCGATCAGTTTGTATGGCTGTTATATGCTATACTGGTCCGATATCAGTGGTTCCAACAAATGGGTGGCTTTTTGGTAAGAAAAGGACGAGTGCAAAATTTCAGATCGATTTCTCAAAACCTAAGGGACTAGTTCGTGTATATACAGACGGACATGACTAAGTCGACTTAGCTCGTCACACTATAGGGTCTCCGATGTTTCTTTCCGGATTTGATAAACAGTGTATGTTCAGAGTATAATAATTATCTATACGGAACAAATTGCACTTCATATTATATATTGCTGAAGTAAAAAGTTACTCATACGCCCTGTGCACTACCCCATGAAAGTTTTAATATTAAAGAAGTAGTAATTGTAGTTATTGCAAAACAGTTGAAAATTTTTAAATAACTTATATTACAGAAATTTTTGTCCAAGTTAGAGCTTTAGTTGTTAAATCCCGTTAAAAAATTATTGATTTGTTAAAACTTTAGAAATCATCAAATTTTAATGAAATGAAAGCTTTAAATGCTGTGTTTGGAAAATAGATAAAATTAATTAATAATAAGAATATAATGCAATATGAGAAAAATATATATTATATACATAAATGCAAATCAAACGTATAAACACATGTTTCTACATACCTTTTTATTTATTATATTTATTACATTTAACTCTTATTTGCCCACGTACTTCTATATATAACTCACTCCATATATAAATATTTGATACATAACATGATTAAAAAAAAATTACCCTGGGGCACAATAAAGCCAAATTAACTAACAAGCAAACTAACAAGCTACTATCTGGCTCTTATAAACACATACATTCTTATATATACACATATTAGCTATTAGCTAACCAACTATAACAGTGAACTAAAGTGCGGCCATTGGGGTCGGGGTTATTCATGCAAATGCTACAACAATGTAGTCTGCACAACAATTGCGTACTCATTTTCCACATTTCTGTTGATTACGTTTAATGTCACTCTTAACGCTTTACTTTTCATTTGTGACAGTTGTGCTGTGCCATTTAATTGCGGCGTTGAATATTAGAAAAATGCATCAACCAGTTTGTGTTGACCTTTTAATTGTCACTATTATAATAATTGTAGATTTTTACAAATTGCCAATCAACTGAAAGTGGGTTCTATAATGACATAGTGGCACAAGAAATAAAGTAGCACTTCTTGATCAAGACAATTGAAAATGGATAAACAAGTGAGCAAACTTCGTCGATCTAAACTTTTTTGCTGAAGTTCGGGAATGGACATTTAAAGAGATCCCTTATCTAACTGTATAGGTTAGGTAGGTATACGAAACAGTTTCACAGTAAAGTCTAACTTTTATTGAAAAAGTAATACAATGATTATAAGGCTCAAAAATTACTCAACCTTAATACAGAATACGAACTTTAGCTCACAAACATATACCGCAAGCTCCAGAACTGACTGTGAAACATGGGCTACCACCACGGACTGTGCAAAGGGTTAGATGTTAATCAAACTAATTTTTACGTAAAATATTTGATGGTATACTCAGATGTGTTAAAGATAAGCGCAAAAGCAAACACTTAGTTGCAGGGTCAAACAGGAATAACAAAAATACTTTGAACTTTTATCACATACGATTTGCAACAGAAAACCAGCAACTGAATAACTCACGCCCTTCTCCGAAAATTAAAACTCGCGTCAAAAATTTATGGAATGTTAGCTCAACCAAAGCAGGCTTACGAAATTAATTGATGACTAATAACGTATTTAAAAAAACATTTATTTAAAAACATAGGAAAAAATATATTGGAATTCATAACGTCTCTCCTGTTACGAAGCCCATGCTGCCTCCTTGGAAGACATTGATTTTCCTATAACAAGATTCCAAAACTATTCATTTATTAGTTTTCAAGTGGTCTATTATTCGAGGAGTAGCAATATAATTTGAAAATGTAACAAACTTGATTAATATAAACTTTTAGTTTTGTTATCGAATTGCCAGCTATCGTAAGTTGTAAAACCAGAAATATTACAAAATTTATGCAAACTTATTTATGTCATTTATAAAAAAACTGTTGGAAAGTATTTCCATAAATTTTTTGACAGAGTTGCCACCTATAGAAATCAACATATTAATTATATGAAAATATAATTTAAGAATGTAACGAACGAAAATATTTTAGTACTTTTAGTAGAGTTGCCACCTACCGAAAAATGTAAAATCACAAACATCAGGAAAAATGTATACGGCTGTCATTAATCTAGTCCGTCGAAAAATATTTCGAAAACTTTTTGAATAATGTATCCATCTTTTGTAAACATGTAAATTAAGCAAAGCATTAAGTATTTTAAATTATAAAACATATGTAGATGTAATAAACTTAATAAATACAAAACTTTGCTATTTTTGTGAGTGTTGCCACCTACCTAAAGATATAAAACTAGAAGCATTACAAAACTTTACATCAATTAGGAAAGTCTGTTGGAAAGTATTTTAACAATATTTTAATGGAGTTGCCATCTTTCGAAAAAAGACGAAGTCAATCAAAATATTTCAAATCCTTCGGCAAACACACAGCATTTTAGAAAATAAAACGGAAGGTATTCAAAAAGCATTTAATTTACAGATAGTTTGGATTAGAGTTGCCAACTTTTAGGTCAACCCAGACCTAAAGAGTCAAAATTATCACAATATGAAAATTTTAATTTATTAAAAAATTTAAATTTTTAGTTTTTTCGCTTATTTATTATGTTAACGGTAACAAATTGCTAATGTTGCCCAGTTTATTGGCTGCATGACACTACACGCTTGACTTGTCGCTGACATATCAAATTAAATTAACGAAAATAATTTACCGTTTTCCAACACTAACAGTGACAACATGTCGAGCCAGATGATGTTTGCTACTAAACGCTTGTATATAGACACACATATATATACATACTATAAGCGTATGGTCAACAGCGACCGCAAGCTATTACACGGATGTTCTTGCCATTGGAAATCCGTTAAGCGGTAGTGACTTCATTAATGTGTTAGACTAACACATATAATATGTATGTATATGTAAATGAATATATGAGTGTGTGGGGCTATGTGCGAACCGAGTAGCTTGTGCAAATAAATGACTAGCCATCATGGACCGTGTTTGTAGGTAATAATGATGATGGCATACATAGGTTTTAATGGAAGCAGCGACGCTTTGCCTAACGGATTAATCACTTCGTGCAAAACATCGGTCGCCTTTGATTCAAATTTGTTGCTTATGTGAGTGCTGTGAGCATTTAATGAGTAATTAATTTGATACCCTAAATAAATGGTTATACGCGGTATAGGTTGCTGATACAATGCTTAATTATTCGCAGTTTGCAGCGATGTTTCTGTCAATATATTCACTCGTATATACCATATTTTATTAATTGCCACTGTTTGGGTAATTATTTGTTGGCGAGTTCTATTTTGCGGTTCGAAGCAGACAAATTCAATTTTAACGTTAGTTTTTGACGGGTTTTTCGGTGATTCATTAAGGGAATTCGGTTATTTTTTAGCTAAATGATGAAAATAGCTCCATTAATACACATTTCTTTATTTATTTACATTTGAAAATGTACTTTTTCTGTTCATAAAGTTCGAGAATGGTTATGCTGATGTGCTTCAAATTAAGGATGAGTATTTAAAATGGATATTAATTATATTCGATAATATTTTTATTTGAATATGATTTTTGAAGTACCTACTATGAGCGTGGTACTGCCCACATTTAGCTGAAAACCCATAGCTCGGCATCTACTGCACCAAATCCGGTAATAACATTATCCTGACATTCTTTTATTACGTTGCGAAAATGGACGAAATCGGACAAAAACCATGCCTGCTTCCCATATAACAAAAATTTAAATTATAACTGTTCACGTGCTCATATACCGAAAATATCGGTCAATGTGTGTGATATATAATTGAAATTCCGAGAGAATCGTCTCCTGGTATGTTGGTATGTAAAAATGAGTTGAATCGGATCAGTACGTCTCTTAGAACCCATATATCAAGTAGAAAATTGTTCGAACTTCCGGCTGACTTTATATCGCATATATCAGACAATATGTGAGTATCTTAAAAAATTGATAGAGCGTTATTTACTAATAACAGTGTATCTTTGTACCTAATATGGATAAAATCGGGGGAAAATTTGACCTAGACCTCATATAACTAATTTCAGGGTTTTCTAAAATCTAATTGACTTTACTCCTTATATATATATGTGATGGTATGTGTGGTACCTTAATGAAACTCGAAAAGCCTCTTTTTCTGTTATAAATCTGAAGTAATGCCAAAACTAGCTAAAATCGGGTCAATATCCCCCCACATATATCCAATATAAGAGTTTTAAACTGCTGATTGGCTCTATATCATATATATCGGTCAATATGTAAGATATCTTAACGAAATAAGCTGAATGGATAATATTGGTTATATTATAGTTTAATGCCGAAAATATGTTTATTGGTCCACGAACTACGCGAACTCCCATATATGTACAACATATAATGATTTCGTTGTTTGTTGAGTTATAGGTATATATGTTTTTATAAAATTGTTTGAAAATATGTTCTCGCGTATACCATAATAATGTCAAAAGTTTGTGTAATCAGAAAGAGACCTTTCTCTGTCCCTATACAGGGTATTAGTGATTTCCGACTTTCCACTTTAAACCGTTTAGGTTATTCAAAATGTGTGATATTTGAATTGAAATGGAAACATCATGGAAAAATACATCAAATCAATATATTAAATTAGCCAATTCGATTCAGTTTAAGTCAAGTAATGTTTTATTTGAGGTTGCTTTTTATATCATTTATAGCTGCTGAAGGTATTCTCCAGGCTTTGATCTTGGCTTTGATACTTGCTAACGATATATTCATTCATATTTTAAGAATACACTGTAAAATATTTTAAGAAAAAAAAATTTTCCGAGTTACACGCGATATACCACGGTGCTAAAAAACTCTATTTAGAAGATATTGTCCATACAAAGACCTACTTTCAAAAAAGTAAATTGTAAAATGGCTTTTCAAATGTTTGTATGTTATGTGTATACTAATATCGAAATATGTAATAAATTTACTTATTTTAATCACAAAACCTCGGTGCATTCGCACAACAAAGCTTCCCATGCGCAATCAACCAACCGTTGCCACCAAAAACTTTTTTTGAATTCACTTACTTATTTAAAATCTGCCACAAATGGAACGCACAATTCACACAAATTCCAAACAATGTTTTCCAATTAAATCGTTCAACAACAACCTTTGCATTGAGACCTTCACCACAAACAATGAAAACACTCGTATATGATGTATGCTTTTAAGTGTGTAAGTGTGCAAGTGGTAAATCATCACCGCAACGAACGCAAATGTGTTTGCGCAGATGAACGAACCCAAATAACAGTAAACAAAGCGCTGCGAAATCTGAAATAAAACTACTCAAACAACAACAACACCAACAAACAAGCGACTAAGTAGGCAGGCGAATAATAGAAAAGTTGAACCACTTGGCATACTTTTAGGCGGCCCAGCGCGTTGCACACAAGGTTCAGCCAAGCACATCGGTTGACAAAAACACACACACACACAAACACAAACGCATGCAAATAAACACTACGCCTAACAACATATGCTAAATTACAACAAATATGCAGTTACGTGAGTGTATACACATATGTGTGTCTAACCAAAATACGTGTAGTGTGCCTCATGCCACCCGCCGCACTTGCAACGCTTTGAATTGGCTCCACACTTTGTCGTTAGGGCAAAAAAGTTCAAGGATGCGCTGTGAATCACCACTGACAAACTATGCCTGCAGCCCAATAATGCAATCAAGGCAACAAGTTCAACAGTGTACACGCACATATATATATATATATATATACATATATATATTTTTACATATTGTGTGTAAGCAAGCATGCATCTGTGTTTGCAATTGTGTGCGTGTGGCAAAGTACGCGTTGAATGGAACTAACGAATTTTGTCATTAAACCAAATGCTCATATCCACACTTTGCCGCCTGGCAGCAGTTGATGTTGCCGGCTCTTGTTGTTGCTGTTGTTGTTGCCTTTGATGTTGCTGCTGATGTTGATGATGGCATTACAGACTTGTTGTCACATTCTGTTGCATGTACGTATGTGTGTGCGTTGCCATACCTTTTACTAGGTTTCTAGGTGTGTGTCTTGTAAATCACTATATCTTTTGTTTAAACACAGACACATCTGGAATGAAACCGCAACTGAAAACATAAACCTCGCACACACACACACACGCACATGTGGTTTGGTTGTATGTAGTTGTCACAACTTTTCAAATCTGTGCTGTGTCAACGAAGGTGAACAAAGCTTTTGTCTTTGCTAATTACGATTGACCGCCTCTAATGTAAACATAAATTGGAGGCAGCTTTTGTTTTAGAAAATATATTTTTGTTTTATTTTCACTTTGTGGCAAGAGGTCCACGAAGTGGCAAAACCAAAAGAATATTATAAATATTTAGATTTTAATAAAGGTCTTTGTGCATGTGATAGCTATATGCTATTCTCAGTCTATCTTTCTTGGAAATTTCATAAGTTTTTGAGTGCTGAGGCCATGGTGAAATATAGTTCTACTACTTTGACCTTTTACCATGGCTACTTGCCTAAAATTAAATACTTAGGTTTAAAGTTATAAATGTTTTTCGAAATACAAAAACAGTGTGCATGTTTTACAGTTTTTCTTAATTATAATACTAATAAAAATAAATGCAATATTTTTCGAAGAGCTGGCTTTAGTGATATGCATCTGGCATTGCATAAGTGCGATCTCGTTACGCTATTACATATATGATGTTACAAAAGACTAGATTTCATACTAAAAAAACTTCTCAGACAGTTTTGTGTTTGCTTGACTCAGTGTGCTTGAAACAGGGGCACACTATTATCTGGAAAATATTATCTCTAAATTTTAATAATATATCTCATAAAAAATATAAAATATTTATGTATAAAAGCTAGGTCCATATATTTCATTCGGCGGACTTCAGTTATCAACCGATTTCGGGCGTGGTTATCATCTGATTTCAGCCATTTTCACATTTCCACTATGTATGAATTAATGCTAGAGAGACTATAACCTATTAGAGGGCAGTGTCACGACACCTTCTTATGGCGCCAAGTAACAAGTGTGCCAAATTTCATCGCTATATTTTAATTTATACACAAATCATCGCTTGCAGCGACGGACGGATGGACAGACAATCGCCCGGAATTCAACGCGCCTTATTATCCTGATTATTTATACATATATACATAACTCCATATCTCTCTCGATTAGTTTTAGGTATTACAAACAATCGTTAGGTAAACAAAACATTTATACTCTGTAGTAACATGTTGCGAATGTATAAAAAACATTACTAACCTAACTTAACTTTACAATTAACATAACCTTACCTAATCTAATGAATTACAAATATTTCTCTTTTACACAACGTAATCTCATCATAATCTCTTTCAGCAATATATTTTATCCGTTTAAGTTGACTTTAGCTTAAATCGAATTCATACCTTACAACTAACTTTTTTCTACTACTTAACAAAAGAAAAAGGATTGACTTGAAACATTGAAAGCATCCTTTCAAAGCTGTGTCATATTTTCAATTTTTCATCCCCTTCTTCGCAATATCTATAAATAACTCAAGCACACTTTACTTAACAGCATATTGGAGCCACTTTCAGCTAGAGATAATGTCCACTTAACGCCATAGCACCACTCTTCCGCCAGTATAGGTGTTTCAAGCACTCAACTAAATCATGTAATTGCACTTCATATCAACGCCGTACAACAACAAGTCTACAGATAGCTACTTCAAAACATATGTACGTACTTATGTTATATGTGTGTGGTGGGCACATAGCAAACAGATGTTATGAAAAGTTGCTATATAAAAATAAGCAGAGGAAGGAGGGAAACGATATAAGTCACCTTATTTCACAACGATTTATTTTTGCCTCATTTATTTATTTATTTATTTTTTCTTCTATCTCACTATAAAATATAAATAGTACTCCATTTCAACAACATTGTTAAAGCTGCAACATAAGTTCTCTCAATTTCTATAGCCACTTGAATAATAACCGACAAACTTTCTTGAAGAAGAAAAATGAACAATAGCGTGAGCGGAATGCCAGTCAATGATGGAATGTAATTGTATAAGTGATTGGAATTTAGTAGCGAGTAATCCACAAATGCAATGATTCGAGGTGTTGTCGAAGCAGAGAAGGCGATAAAAAGACGATTTGGAACAAGCACTGCAGCACACACACACGTACACATACCAATAAGGTATTATATTGAAAGCGAATTATTTTCTTATAAAGCTATATTTGCAGCAACATCTAGTCATCTTCAAACAAGTGGCCATATATGTACATATGTATGTATGTTTGTGAGTGTGTGGTATGCTCCGTTCATAGTCACTTGTAGCGACGGTGATGAACGAGCGCTTAACGCAACGATGCCTAATAGTGAATATATCATTGTGATTTGATTGGAAAACTTTTTCGTACACCTACTTACATACATATGTATGCAAGAGGCTAGAGAGGAAATCGAAAAGTTATTGTGCAACATCAATTCCACAGCTGGAAAAGCGGCCAACTGACGGTGTGTGTGTATGTGTACTAGAAAAAATAGCAGAGTAATGTAAGAAATATTGCGGAAGGTAATCATGCAAATTTCGTAGACAAAATGGCCGCTTGTGTGCAGAACATGTTCTTTGGCATGTTGAGCGATTTAACTTTGTTACTCTGGGGCGCTGTCCAAAGGCGAATTGCCACAAGCACATAACAAATAATAAAAGAATATATTTAGGTAGCATTTGGTTTCACAAGAGTTTGTAAGCGCTACTAGATATAAACACCCCAGGGCTTCTTGAATATATATGAAATATTAAGAGAATTACAACAGATGTACTACAAGTATACCGCTCGTCAAACTTTTCTTAAGAAATAAAATACTTGTTTTTTTAAGTTTGAAAAATCATAAAAATTTTTATAAAAAATATTTCATAGTTGGCGCTGCAGCTAAAATTTTGTGAAAGCTAATTTCGCTGCTTCAAAATATACTCGACAGTTGGCTTTAGACTTCAAATATTCTGAAAAATCGTATTTTTTGCCCGTTTGGCTTACCTACCACGAAAAAGTCCAAAAAAAAATTTAGACGGAAGATGGCGCTGGTTCTTCATATGACCTTTTGCTTTAAACTCCTCCCGAAAAACATTTTTTTACAACATTTCAGAAAGTAAAGTTCAAAAGGATTTAGTACAATCGCATTAAAATAACTACAATAGGTAACATAAGTACTTGTATTATAGACGTGAATGCTTGATCTGGGAAGCTGTTTATCTATCTTTTGAATTTGCTTTTTGTTGAGTTTTTGAGTGTAAATCAAGCTGGCATATAAAGATTAAACTGTTTTACCGAAAGAATATCGATAAGATTCTACTGTAAAAATCCGAATCTTTAATTTTGCTTAAATGTTTATTTTAGCAATTATACACTTTTTTGAAAAATATTTGAGATAAGAGTCTTATTACTTTTTCTTTGTATACTAATCATACTAAAGCTCTGGAGCCCGGTTTCTTCAACGAAACTTTTATTAACATTTGTGATGGAATAAAAAAGTTGATATTTACTGGCCAGCTAGTCCTTCAGATTTGGCACGCCATGGGTTCATTTGGTAGGATTATTTGTATTGCAAATGTATATCCGTCCAAAAATCTCAGACAATTGATGAACCGAACCTGTAATATCCTTCACAAATAGAAAAGTTTTCATGCAATACAATTAATTGATTTTGATCGGTCAGTTTGTATGGCAGTTATATGCAATTATAGTCCAATCTAAACAATTTATTCGGAATTTGTACCGTTGCCTTGGACAATAATTAACGCCAAATTTCGTGTAGATATCTTATCAAATAAAAAACTTTTCTATACAAGAAATTTATTTTGTTCGTTCAGTTTGTATGACAGCTATATGCTATAGTACTTCGATATCGACGATTCCGACAAATGTGCAGCTTCTTGAGGAGAAAAGAACATATGCAAAATTTCAGATTGTTATCTCAAAAATTAAGAGACTAGTTCGCCAATAGAGTAATGTCGTCACGCTAATCATTTATTTATATATACAGTTTATGTGGTTTCCGACGTTTCATTCTGGGTGTGACAAACTTCGTAACAAATTTAATATACTCTGTTCAGGGTATAATTAATGGTTTGTATTTCCTGACCAGACAATTTAATTAACATATAAACTAAAATCAGAAATACCTTAATAAAATCACAAAGGTTATGCGACAATTCGATTATTCGAAAACCAAGCACAAAAACAAATTATGCTTCTATTTAAAATTTATGAAGAAGTTAAATTAAATTAAAACCTCCGTTAAAAGCTTTCGCTTACATAAAAAAAGCGCTGCATGAAGCGTTAATTAAAACTCGACAGATTTCCCATTAAAGTTCATTATACTAAAAAAATTATTAATGCGAAAAATGTAACGGTAATGTATAAAAAGTGTTCGGTTTATGATTACAAAGTTGCTCGAGCAACGCGCAATACCGTTACACACACAATCATCGAATGTAGCATACATAACAATACTCACTAACACAGGATAAGCCTTTTGTAGATGTGTATTTAAGCGGAATTTCAACGAGTACTTTTTCAAATACTAGAAATATATACAGAAGTAATATATGTTATTATATGTGGCATGAGGTATGTGGCACAAAGGCTCGTCAGCGCAGTAACGCAATAGCCTTGTGTGTTATCCAATGAACTAACTATATATATACATATACTAGTACTGTATATACTATAACTAGGCAAATTAATGTGCACATACATGTATGTGTGTCTGTGTGTTTTTGCATGAAGTACTCGTATTTATAGACCGAAATGGGTGCGCCACGCTAATTAATATCTCCAACATTTCAACCTTCTCCACACGCACACATAATTACTCAAACGTGTTGCTATGTCTTGCGTGGGGGTATGTGTTGGGAAAATACTTTTCATCCTTTGTTGAGACGCTCATATGTTTAAATATGCTTAACGTATTAATTATATAAGTGAAATGTCTCATTTTAATGCTTGCGTAGACGCAAAATATTTGCCTGTCATTCTACCATTAATACTTGTCATTGATATTTGCGTATGTTACAAACATACACAACATATAGAAATATATTAATAAATAATAATTACTAGTGGTAATTATTAAATAACGTGCTTCACACTACTATAACGGTTCTTTAAACGTTTTTTAATGCGCTGAATTTTATGCTACACACTTTTCTTTCTTTAAAAGTTCTGTTTGATGTTATAGTAGACGCAAAAAATTACATAATATTATAAAGATTGTAATTAGTGCAGAAACATTTTGTTTACAAAATTTTATATAACAGCGCATCTATTATTTATTTGAAAACTCGTGGCGTTCCTACTTGTATAACATGCATTATATATTTTAAAGGGTTTTATCGACTTGGATATTTAAAAAAATTAACTTTTTTTTGAATGCATATCGAATATATGGTATGTATATAAATTTGAGAATATTCTCCGACAATTTTAAGTTGATCTGGAAAAGAGTTTCGTAGATATGAACGTATTTGTAAGAATTTTTTAACTAAGTGTAAGCCGGTGAATAAAATTTTTTCAATCAGCTGGATCGAACGGCTTGAAGTTTTCACATAAGATTATTTGATATAAATGATATATGTGATCGAAGGAATAAGATTAGATAAGACAATAATTTCGATTTTTTCAACCCCTGTGAAGTATACATTTTTCCACAAAAATTGATTTTTATTTTTACCAAATCTTCCTTACAGCCCGAGACCTTTTTTCGTAGGTCCTCCTGTAGACAAAGGAATCCAAAAATTTTTTAAACATCACCTATTACACAGGTCAAAAAAAATTTTTTCGCGCATCGGCTTTACTTAATATATTCTGGTTATATAAGCAAAGATACATGGAAAATGACGATTATAAAGGTAGAGCACGGGAGTTAGTGTAGCTTGCAAGGCTCATGATGTACGACAGTATGTGTTTGCACATTGCAGAGAAAAAGTATGATTTAAGTAAAAATGTAAAGACTTGCGAAGAGCAATGAAGATTGAAGTTTGAAGTAACCAGATAATCGTCACTCAGACTGTCAGTTTAGCATTGTTACTCTACTCAATGGTAAAAATTAATTTTAGCCTGATCTGACATGGTTTCCTAGGGCTGGTAATTACGACGCGCCGATACACCATTATCGGATGTAGATGCTTATGTTACATTCTCATTTAGTTAAATATAAAAATATTATGGAAGCTTATTCGAAAGAAAAAGGATAACGCTTCATCAAAATAGCGTTACCACGGCCAGTATACTAAAAGCATGATGGAGGACTATATTTGGGGTTTAACAAGAGCAACTTATACGGAACATGATATGAAAAGTAAAACTATACAATTTTAAACATTTGAAGTCTGTTGTAAGAATGAATCACAAATGGATGATCGTTATCTTTTAATAATTTATTTACATGTAAAATTTTTGCGTATTTTAATTAAGTTGAATTTTTGCATTTTTTATACATACAAGTAAAAGCAAATTCAGAACTATTTATTATTCTTATTATGAGGTATAAAAGCAAAAATTAAGTAGACGGTGTTATAAAAGTACATGAAATTCTGAAAATTTAGATTATTTTATTCATTTAATTAATAAAATGCTTCTTCAAAAATAGTTCACAAAGAAACGCCTCTTTTCTAACTTGCAAGTGGATATAACCCCTAAGCAAGGCTTAGCACATAGCGGGATATTGAGAAGCAACACAGCTAAGTAAGTAGAAGTTAACGAACGGTAATGCCTGAAAATGTCTACTTCTTTGTTTTCCTGAGGCTAAGAAGACATTCCTCATACATAATGTTTTGGTCAAATTTTGCTAAACGAATCAATAAAACAACTTATTTATATAAGTACGTAACCTAGACTTTGCCACTTCAGGTTTCCTCACATTTTCTCTGGCTTTCAATTTTTTTGTTTGACTGGCGACAAAACTCAAACAAAGCGAGTATGGTACGCGTTGAATGAAAACAAGCAGAGAATATTTAAGGAAATAAATAGAATAATTTCGTGCAAAACCATATAATTACTATTTGTTTCGCTACATAATATCAGTATCGACTTTTTTTCGTGATAGACTACTCATTATATACTAGATATAATTCATTCACCTTTATCGTATGAATGTAATATTGACTCTATAAACTCATAGTTGTTGTTGTTGTTGTTGTAGCGGCAGAATTCTGCCGAGTTGACAGTCCTTGGCCGGATAAAAATCCGGGTCCGTTTCAGTTACTCCGACTGTCATGGAAACGGGTCATAGTCATATCGAATGCTTATTTAGACCAAATGTGGTTGCTGAGAAACTCAAATAATGAATTCCCAACAAAGCTGTAAGTTTTTAATTTATTTCTCAACCTGGAATAGAATAACCCCTTGTCAAAACCAAAAATCTAAAAATAATACAAAATATATATTTTAAATAAAATGCCAAAAATAATATTTTTAAAAGCTTTTCTTTTATCTAAAAAATTTCGATAACCTATAGTTTGGACATATTTTTGAACTAAATAAAATAAAAAATTAACATTTTAGCGATTAGAAGATAAAGACTTTAAAACAGCCTGGTTTCAAATACCCGAAATAATAATATTAATTATTCTGCTTGATTTTATACCGCATATAGTTTATAGGTAAATTGTGGTAAGATATTTTAATGCAATTAAGAAAACAAAACTTTTTGTTTATTTAATTTGGTGCACAAAAATCACACTAATTGCAAAAGTACCTAATGAAACCACTTCGACTGCACCCCCCAACGCATACCTTTCGCACTTTTTCTATTGCTATTTTTTAGCAATAACTTGTATTGCCCTTAACAAGGTCACACGGTTGCTACGACATGACTTCGCATTTGAAAACGATACAACAGCGCTTGCCCCCTTTATTTGACCAACTTATCAGCAGTAGTGCAAATATTTTCTTATACTCGCGCATTGGGTAAACGTTGTAAATATTGTTATAGTCGTTATTGCGAAAATATATAAATTAATTTGCCGATAAATGATAACACTTGTCAGCATTTAGGAAAAAGCAATCACTTACACAGCTGTTACAATTCCACGTATACCAACACAAAGGTTACCAGCAGGTAAGCATATATTTAGGCGCTAACGCTGATGCAATAATGCCAAACAATAAATTTATTTAAGTAGTTTCACTCATAAATTTCAACACGTGCGAGTTATTGAGTATAATAAATATTGCTGCCTTTTTTACAGCTTTTTTCAACTTCTTTTTTTAACACTGAAATTTATCCTTATCAGCGCGGGTGTCAGTTAGAATAGAACAAAGCGAGCGAAAAGTTAGTTAGTTCTACCGGTATAATTGCCTCAAATTAAAAATATATGCAAAACGTGCACTCGTTCTAACTAAAGTGTGCAAACAGTACCACTTAGTTCACACACACCCAGCATATCCGCCTAAATGTATGCATTACAAGGTGTTTGCATTCACACACAGTTATGCACTTACATGTGTGATTCAAAGATTTAAAATATTTATATACACTTTTTAGTGCACTTGTTACCCTAAACACACACACACATATATATATACATATAATATTAGAGTGAATCAAAAAAAAAAATAAGGTTTTTTTTCGCTCCGTACTCTGAAAAATTGGTTGATAAACAGCTCTAAGAAAGGCTTTCCTAGTATGAGCTCTTAATTGTTACATTCGTTTTTATTTTAACCCACCCTAATATATATACTCTCACAGCTAGTATTTCAAAGTGCAACTTACTTCTTCACTACCACCAACAATGTAACTATAGTTAGAGCACATACAAGTATATGTAGCTGCACAGCTCAGTTTACTACGGTCACGTGCTCTCCCTAGGCGCACCGTTGTTGCAACAAATAATCGAGGTTAGCCTGCAGCACTAGCTGTAGGCATGCAGCTCGTATTCCTAGCGGCCCACTTTCAGGCCGATAACTGCAATACTAATTGTGTTAAAAATCATGCGAGGCTTGCAGCAAACCCAACGCAACGGTTCAACACTGACATTTAATATGCGAAACAGGTGCACTAGTTCCGACTGTCACAACTTGTCTGCCTTACAGCGCCGCAGTGTTTATGTACTCACTAGTTTCAATTTGACTTTTGGCTCCTAAATGTAGGCTATGCCGAGTAGAGCAATTGTCAGGTCACATGTAAGGGGCCGGCAATTTCAAATGTTTGAATCACACGATTTTTTAAATATTTTTTTTTGGTTTTTTTGGTAAATACAATTAAGTAGGCGTGTATATACAGACGATTTGTGGGCGACAGCTGAATGTAGAACGGAATTTTTTAAACACACGGTAAAGCTACGTTATATGTGGGTGCGCTTAGAGCAAAACTTTTAAATTGATATATTTTTCCATTTATATATGTATATATAACACTGTGATTTAAATTACACTTGCAGTAGTGTTTTATATATAATTATATCAATTTAAATTGAAAAGTTGTATTGACAAACACTTTAAAACCAAATTTTTATAATCATTACTATAACAACTTCATGCTAATTTTCATGTTTTCACTAAATGTTTTGTTAATTTTTTGCTTATTTAACTTTTCTTAATAATTTTTTTATTTTTCAATTCTTTTTTTTATTTCTTCAAAATATTTTTTTATAAAAAAATTTTTTTTTTATTAAATTAATTAATTTTTCTTTAATTTCTTTATATTTACTTTAATAATTCCATAAGCAAACACAAAAATTGTTTTTATTTACCGATCTCAAATATTTTCAATTATTCTGCATACACCAACAAACTCTCAACCACACATTATTGTATTTTTGTTTTTCAAATTAACTGTTATCCACAATATCCGTTTCCTTTGCTCGGTTTTGTTAAGCCAGCGTACGTCTAACGACTATCGCATCCCGACATAAACTAAAATTTCTAGTGTTGCATGCAACATATAAAAATCATTTCGCTGAGCTTTTAATAGCCGCCTTTAAATAGTTTTGCTACAGCTGGTCACCTTAGCAGAGCTTAAAGCTTAGCATTTAAGAGTAATATACATTGCATATCTTAAGGCGTTGGAGCGAACTCATTGTTTTTGTTTACGAATTGCTAGCGCAAAGCAGTTGACCAAAAACAAAAGCAAGCAAAGAGCCAAATAAAATAGAATAAAACAGCCAATATAATCTATTTTGGTATGACACGCCGAACAGCGTCGGCTAAATGTATGGTAACAAACACATGTTGCTTCAACACGCAATCGGCCATAGCCTGAACTTTTTTGGCATTGTGGTAGGCAACGGCGACAAGTGCTCTGCGTTGTAACTGTGAAAATTTGAAACTTTACTAACACTGTTTTATTTGAAGGCGATTATTTGTTTTTATTTCAATTTTTTGTCTTAAATATGATAAATGATTTAATTCTTCTGTGTCTTTTCTTTCTTTTTATGAATAAATAGATAGAATAGAATTGAATTGAAAATAAGAATTCTACCTAATTTAAATTTTATAATAAGCAAATCTTCCTTAGCTATAAGGAAAATCCTACAAATATAATATAAAGGCTTGTAGATTTGATTTTGCCGAGATTTTACTATCCATAAAAGGTCTACTTAAAGAGATCCATCAAACTTTATTCATTTACATATACAAGCAAATTCAGTCCGAAGAACGGTCGGCAAACGAGAATAGTGCTTTTTGCGGTCTATACATGTACCATACATATAAGAGATGCAGCTGTGTCATATTTAGGCAAACAAGGATTTTTAACAGCTTAACTTGGCTAGTTCGAAGTAAAATAGTAACTCAACATTTTCGACCAAGTCGCCTATGCTTAAAAATAGTGTTTAACGATTTTTCGTACGAAAACCGATTGAGTTGAAGTTACGAGGTGTTTGCATATATATGTATACCAGGTAGCTAAAAAACATATATTTGATTTTATGGACATAGCTGACGTTTTAAAGATAGATAAAGGAAAGTGTTGGGCATATGGTTCAACAATATGTAAGGCGTGTCAATGGAGTGCTGAGTGAGCTCACAATTGACCAACGCATAGTGTCACAAATCAATGAAAACAATGGCTTAACCGAATGGATTTGACTTTAAATTGCTTCTGCGTTCAGCACATTCTCCAAATCTGTTCTTGTTCTCAGTTCTCAGGAAAATAACCCCTGGAAAGAAATTGCCAAGAGTGAAGTCTGTTTTGCAGCAAATACCATTCTCACTACCAAATAGTGTTAATAATAATTTGACCCGGACTGAACAAAAAACTCATTTCCACATATTTTAATTAAAATATTTATTATTACCTTCAAAATAGGCTACTAAGCCTATAAAAGATGCCAACGCCTAGTTCAGTTTTTTTCACGTTTGCTATAAGCCTCGACTGGGATGGCCTTCAGAGCCTTCAGCGAATTTCGATTTTTTCATTTCGGATATTTTTATAGCGCCATTCATTGGGATGTTGGACAATTTCGACGTCATATTCATAAACCTATGTCACTTATCATCACGTTGTCGAGCATCTCTTTTGTGACCTTTACTCGACCTCGTTGTTGCAAATGATTCAGGTATTTTTGTATGTGTCTCTCATTGATAATTTCATTGCTAAACAATAACTAAATTGTGTTGAGTCAAGTGATAAGAGATTTTGAGATCCAACACGACGATTTTCAAACACTGTTTCTATAACTTTTTTGATGTTATCGTCACTAATAAAGTATAAACGACTCGCATGCAACCAGCTTTCGATGACTTTAGGACTTTTACTGAGTTCTTTGAGCCATTGAAATATTTGTGTACGTGATAAAGCAGACTCCTCAAATAATTTTTGCAATATTTTCAATGATTCCGTAACCGTGATTCCATAAGAAATTTAAAATTGCAGCAAACGCATACAATTGAAGATCAAACTTCACACGAACATAAAAGAGTTGTACCAATCCAAGAAACAATTTATGATGGATTCGGTAAACAGTACGATTCAAATTTGATCTTGAGTGTATGTCGGATTGCCTTATTGCTTATTGGATTGTCTTCTGACAATTTGTAGTCAAGCCAATCTACATACACTACATACAAGGTACAATATATATGTATACTTTCCTTCCTCATTGCTGATTAAGAGAATTCCGATATATATACAAATTATACTTTTTGAGCGGGTTGTAGTAAAAACAAATAAAACTTCATTCGCATCACGCAAAAGCAAGCGAAAACTATAATTTTTATAAGTACAAATTTCTTTTAAAATAAATGTGTGTGTATGTTTAAAGCTTATATAGCGAGGTGCTAAACGTATATTTAACACTGATTAAATTTCATGAGAATTTTTCGTTTATTTTTTTTTGTTGTATTGCAATGAATTTATTGCAGTCTATTATGAGATATTACAATCGAATATGTATTCATGCTAATATGCAAATACGCACGTATGTATGTAGTTGAATATATATATATACATATATATATATATCTAGGCTTATACTTAATAATATAATATATAATATGTGATTATAATTCTAATTGAGCAGTGTCAGATTGAGCTGGCTGAATATCAAGTCATCGCCGATTTTTTCCGTTTGTATGAACGCAGTCGAGGTAATAATTACTGTTACTGATTGTTGAATAATCACTGGTGCAAAATATTTATTGTATATTGGGCGTTCCGGATTGTTTGAACTACAAGTACAAGAAGAACAAGTACATTACTATTGTTTTAGGCAGAGCAAGCCGACAATTACTTACGGACAACAAATGATTTCCTCGTATACCGTATAGCCGCAGTGACCCACATCTCTGGCTAGTAGACCTTTTCTAGTCATCGTAGCCTCTAAATGCGGGCATTGCTTCTCCACCAAACAGGTGCCATCATAACTGTTTGTAACGCACTCATCGCCCTCTGGTGAAATAAAAACATTTTTTTTTATTAAAAATTTACGATTTTTTTTAGAGATGATTGCTTTTCTTGAAACTCTGTTATCACTTTTCACTAATACAATCAACCGCACTTTCTACTCACCATACAACACCACTTCTGGCGGCTTTGCCTGGGTTAGGCAGAAAATGGACACTAGTAAGAAAACCGACAGGTAGCAAATTTTTTTCAACATGTTTACCATTATTTTATATAGGCACTAATAACAAAACTTTATTTAAAAGTTTTTAACTTTTACTGTTACGTTTAGCGGTCTTAAACGAGCAACGAACCAAAGCTTACGGCAGTAGCGAGACAAGTGAAACAAATCTTCGCGTACGGAGCATGTTGGCTTCTGCGGCGGCTAACGTTGTGGGAGCAAATATACTTAAGGGAGTGTGTAGATAAGAGTATTCATCTGAAACCGGTTTTTTAAGAAATAGACAAGCTGCGCTCTTTGTTATTCTTTAAACTTAACCGAGAATTTCCTATAGAGTTGCCAGTTCTGTTAGAAATGTTGGTCTTTGTTAGCTAGATTATATGATACTTATCGAACAGAGATCTTCATATGCCTTGTGAACATCCATACTAGAAATTTATGGTAGAGCCACCTCCAAATAGCTAATGGGTTTGAGGTTATTCAAAAGCGGAAGTTTTATCTGTCGAGGAACTTTAAGAAAATTCGTTACTGATGTACGGTTGATAATCGGTATCGAATGTAGGATCTTTCCAACACTGAGATCGAGATCAGAGTCAAGGCATGTAGGTATGTTATTTAAGTCATATACCGCCTCTAAGCTCCATAAAATATTTTTCTGATAATAGCTCATCGAAGACCCAAAAGGAAGTTGAGGTCACAATAAAATTATAAAAAGTACCTAGTAACGAACGAACCATGGTTTTGTGGGTAAGAACCCAAATCTAGACACCAGCCACTATTTCTTACGTTCCACTTTGAGCAAGAACACAGACGTTTTCCTGTCTTTTTGGTATTAATAGTTGGTAGAATGGATAGTATGGTATGAAAGAGTTTTTGCAAAAACTATTTTTAAAAACCGTTGGAAGTATATAACTGATCAGAACATAATTCACCAAAACAATGTGACATTGAAGTATTTGGATCTAAAAAAATTGTAAATTTATATACAAACCGCATTAGAGTTCTGATCCGACAAACTAGGATCAATATTGTCGTGAAGAGACGAAACGTTTGACACACTAAAATCGCATGTTTCGCAGTTGGTTCCACCGCACTGAACAAAGTGCTGAGGAGGAATAGGTTAAAACACCAAGCCTCGAGAATAAAAATATTTCAAAGAAATACTAACACCGTTTTCCGCCAACAATATTCACTTACAGACAAGATTAAAAAAGAAATTGTAGCACTTTGGCAGCACACTTGTAACTCTCATTCTTTTGTGTTTGTTTTGAGCAAAACCAATTATTAAATTTTTTGTAATATTTGTTTCAGCTCCCTATGAGGGCATGATAAACCAAAGTCTAAGCACCGCGACGAAACATACCTTAATTCGTACATACGATCCATAAGATATACTGAGAGAAGGCAAGAGACTTGTAGCAAACAAATATGAATTTTGCGCTCCTGATTATTTATTTTTTCTCATCTTAATTATGATTCATCATAAAATCCCCAAAGTCGTTAGCTTACAGCTGATGGATGATGAAAGAATCTCGGGGAAATCCGGCCAAATTTTAGTATTATCGTTTATTTCAAAGAAATGGCAGCAAAAATGAGATAGTGATAAGCTACTATTATAATTTTTAGCGGAATTGCTTTACTGTGGCTTGAACTACTTAAAACATGTTTTCAATTACTTTTCAGAGAATTGATAACAAAGTTATTTTTTTACCGCCATACATAAATAATATCTGACGTAAATTAACCTTTACTGGATATTATTTCACATGGCTTGATTTTAATTTTTGTTTGTTTAAATCATTTCAAGGCGTTGTTGCCAATTTTTCTCGAGGATACATTGATTGATCGAAATAAATTTTCAACGGCACCAATAAAGACCGCCTTGGGTCACATTCAATTCCCATTTCAGCTTTTGTATGAATGTGTATCTTGGTTTACCAATAAAAGAACAGATGATATAATTATACTGGATATGAGGTCTAGAGATTGTTCACAGATTCATCCGAAAAATATGTTCTCTTAATGTCATGACTTGCCTAAGAAATTGATCTATATACATCTGCTCAAATTGACCCAAAGTGACAAAAAAAACTACATTTTTTCAAATTAAAAAAAAAAAACTTTCCTATCGCCTTCAAAATAGGCTCTTGAGACAATACAAACATTCCAACGATTAATCAAATTGTCAATACGCTTGTTATAAGCATCAGCCTATACGTCGTGTTTGAAAAATATTCTGGTCTAACAATGATACGCTTCATACCGAAACATTAACTAAAATGTGCTGAGTCGATCCATTAAATATGTTGAGAACCTCTGCTATCTCTCTGATGCCAACATGGACACTATCAAGCACTTTTTCTTTACATTTTCGATGTTATCGTCATAAACAGAGGTGAGAATGGACCATAAGCAGTTTAGATGGACCAGTTCGGGTCAAATTTGATCAGATAAACTAGCCGGAAAAGTTAGATGCTCTTATGTTCCATACTAAGTATAAACCTCAACATTTTACCAAGGTGCCAACATGTGTATCTTGGTAATATGATTAAGGTAAGTTTTTAAGTTATCGATTGCATCACGAACGGTTGGATGTATATCGGAAACAATTCGTCTCGTCATCCTGTTTGTTTTAATAGATGTATATAATTTTACAACTATAACGCTTAGTTTTAGTATTATAACTAAACTATTGTATTTGTAAGGCAACTTTTTCCGGGAGTAAAAAATATTTATTCAAAACTGAATTTGGTGTTTCTTTATTAAAATGTTTTCTTCGGACCGATATATTATAATATAAATTCATGCATTACTTAATTTAATTTTTGTCTCCTTAACTAGTTTAGAAAATGTATGGCAATATGGTGGTTTCGTATTTTAGAGTTATCACTTCCGAGAAGGTAAAGCGTAAAATATCGTCAAATCTATCCACTGGGCCAAACGATGCTCTCGATCCAGTCCAAAAAGGAAGACACGCGGCTGTAAAGACCAGGTGTGGAACTGCCACAGGTAAATCCAGCCGAAATAACAGCAACTACACGATATTTGTTTAAAGCCTCGTCGACAACCAAATTCAGCGGACCGCCTGAGTCACCCTGGCAGGCATCCTTTATTAAGCCAGGGTCATGCGCGCACATCTGACTAGCGATGATACCTTCCCTATTGCGACGTGTCAACCCGCTGTCCACGTAACTTTCATTACATTTCGAGTTGTCGACGATCGTTTGACGCGCTTTCAATAAAACATCCGATTTTTCACGCGCTACAAGGAAGAAGAAAGCAAATTTTTAACAAGAAGATATACTAACTATAACATAGAAACTTACTGTTTCTATTCATGACACCCCAGCCGGTGACATAGAGCACAGATTTGGCTGGCGGATCATCCGGATCGGTGTAGAGGCATGTCGGGAATACATTGTAACTGTAAATAACTTCGTCCTCTAATTCCAGCAAGCCCACATCGTTATAAACAGAGGCGCTCGTATAGTCCGGATGTATGTGAGTTTTCTGCGGGAGAACATACATTATATGTTTTTATGTTTAAGTATAAAATCATAGACATATGTTACCTTAATTTTGATTTCAACAGCTCCCTTCATTTGTTCGGTGTCAGTGAAATTCACCACACCCATTCGCACCATAACCGGTATTTGTTGTGTGACTAGACAATGGGCCGCAGTTAAAACAAAGCGCTTTGCAATCAAAGTACCGCCGCAATTGTACTCCACAACATCATCTGTATTAGTCAGTCCAATAGCTACCATATGTGGATATTCACCTAATTCTACGGGTGTACCGCCTAGAATGTGTGGTGTAAGCAGCGGCTGCAATTGTCCATCGATTTCAATGCAAGCTACCAGGTTGGAAAGAGTGAGGTTAAAATCGCTTTTTAGTTTATATTTTATATATAAATATATGTATGTATGTTGTTGAACTCACCTTTTACAGCTGGACGATCATCGGATCGTGTTTTTATGGTTGTGGTGGGAGTAGAAAGAGAGCTGCAGTAGTTAAAAATTATAAATGCCGCTAATATAGATTTATTACATATTGAATGCATATACTTACGGACAACAGATTATTTCATCGAATACAGTGAATCCACAACGTTGTATATCACGTCTTTTCAGGCCCAGCTGAGACATGGTATACGGCAGATCCGTACATTTGCTTGCCTCAGTGCAAATGCCTTTAAAAATTCTAATTTGACATTGATCACCAACTAAAACGAGAATAAAATCTGTGTTAGATACCCGCGTTATATAAATACATAAGCATTTCATCAGACCAAGATACTCATACGATATCAGAAAAATGTTTTGAAAAGTATTCCATGCCAAATTGTGTGAAGATATCTTATTATAAAAAAGATTTCCATACATGGCTTTGATTGATTTGTGTGAAAATTTTCAGATCAATATCAGACGGCCCGACGAAGATAGTTGAATTGGATCAGCTCATCACGCTGATCATTTATATACTATATACAAACTTCGTCGCAAACTTAATATACCCTGTTCAAGGTATAATAAACAAGCAAGTAGGTCTAGGCTAAGTAAGATATTGAGTATAGTTCTACATATCTGCAAAAATTGTGCAGTAAGCAAAGACTAGGTTTGATGGTACCGATCATTAAACATAGATTTAAAGACCTGAATAGAAGTAAAATTTATAATTACGTGATGTAAGAACCATACCGAATTTCTAAGAAACTAACTACTTTTAAAATTAAGTGATGCCAGAATCAGCAAATGCAAGTGCGTACCAATAACACTGCACATATTTTTTAAGAGGCTTTTTAAAGTGAAAGCACGAGTTTCATAATGACACTATTATATTTTCAAAAACCTACTTGAAACTCAGCGTAGAGTACTACAGAGATATGTTTTTAGTTAGACGAAAACTTAGAGGATAGGTAATGGCAATTTGGAGGTCTAGACAGTCCACACCACAGTCGATATTTGGAGCGCAATTCAGGATTCAGGGGTCATTGGCCACTGTTTGTTTATAAAGAGCTTATCTGTCGTCTAACCACCTCTGTTATTGAAACAGAGCTCAAAATTCGTCCTTTTGGCTCTCTCTGATATATTACAGAGGATCTCAGCATCTCTTATGGATCGACTCAATACATTTTGGTGAATGAATGGCAGAAATTTCATGCATTTTTCACCACGACAATGCGACGTTATATTCTAACAAGATTGTGACTGACTCTTCGGCCAAACATGAAACTAGAGTCATCGCTCAGTCATCATATTCGCTCGATTTGGCTCCCAGTGACTTTTTTCTCTTTTCGAAACTAAAACATACATTGAAGCCATTAAAAGTCATCCCAGCCGAGTTGTATAACAAGTGTATGGAAAATTGGATTAAGCTTTGACAGGCTTGTATTTGCTCAGGAGCTTATTTTAAAGGCGATAATAAATATTTGTATTAAAATACCTGAAAAAGTAGCTTTTTGTCACTTTGGTTCATTTTTGATCCATAGTATATTAATATATATCTACATACTCGTATGTACAACAATTATTCTAATATCGACTACTTACCCTGCATTTGAGCTGTGGTCATTCCAAGCAGAGCGGCGAGCACGCTACCCAGCAGCAGTAGCAGCAGCATATTGTAATGTTCACTTGGTTGTAATTTAGAATATTTGAAATAAAATTTCCGATATTTATTCGATTATAAATAAAATCAGTTTACGTGCACAGTATTCCTACTGAACGAACTTTAAGTGTTGGGTGCAGTTTTATCACTCAAAATGGTTGGAAGTATGTACATATGATAGAAGCTACACGCGACACAGGTGGTATTAAGTCATTGAACCGTGAATGAATCTGCAATTAAATTTGTATACATGTAAAGATATTTGTAGCTACTTGTGTCCGACACCGGTTTTATAAGCAAATAAATATTAACTTTTATACGTGTGACCTTGTGCGCTGCGTCAGATTGCGGAACAACACCTTGACATTGACATTAAGCGATTGGTGCAGCCGAAGATGAAGTGGAGCTTGAGCTGTGCTTGTTGTATGAATATTTTCATAAGCAATAATTATATTTATTTAGTTTGGTTTTTATGATTTAAATTTTTAAATTTTTTGTTGTGTTTTAATTTAATTTGGGCTCGTTTAATTTAATTTTATTTAACTTAATTTAATTTGATTTTATTTTATATCATTTTAATTTATTTTATTTTATTTTATTTTATTTTAAACATTTCATAAACAACCAACACCGTCTCTCATGAATCTTTGTCAGAAGTTTAACATATAATATGGTACATGCTCTTATAGCTTTTCTTTTAAAAGTTCAAAACTCTTTAGACCGGTGTCCGTGTGAAAGTTTAGTAAAATTTACCAATATATATGCGACTAATAAAATATAATGCTATTATATATGCCTACGGTGTTCTAATGTGACCGTTAGAAATCGTACTAAAATATTTGTATAAATTTTTGAAATTTTGCTATGCCGATTTCACTGACCGCTATACTATATTAGGCTAGGTAGGTAATGATATAGGTTAGGTAGGATGCTATTGCATACGTCAAGTGATAAAAACGAATTTTCAAAAACCCTAAGATTTTACAATTCAAAGGAACATCCCATGAAATGTCGACGCTAGCAATAGGTTTGTTCCATATAAACAACTTCCGTAGATTTGAATAGAGTGCAAAGGAATGAAGAATAAAAAAAAAACATGAACATCGTTACGCCAAAACTATTATACCCTTTACAGGTGCATTTCATATAAGCTGAAAGGGTACAAAAAGATCTTAATCATGATTTGGGTCTTACAGTTTGTATTGCAGCTATATGCTATAGTTGTCCGAACTAAACAATTTATTTGGAAATTGCAGCGTTGCCTTGGCAATAATCTATGACGAATTTCGTTAAGATATCATGTCAAATAAATACTTTTTCCACACAAGGACTTGATTTTAATCGATCAAATTGTATATCCTATAGTAGTCTGATATCGGCGATTCCGACAAACGAGCAGCTTCTTGGGGAGGAAAAAGAGAACGTGCGCGAAATTTCAGATTGATATCTTAAAAACTGTATATACAGACAAACAGACCGATTGGCGGACAGTTGGGAATGGCTAATCGACTCAGCTCGTCCCACTGATCTATATACAAGTATGTTTTATAGAGTATCAGACATTTACTTCTGATTTTTACAAACTTCGTAGCAAAAGTAATATACTCTATTCAGGTTATATAAATAATAACTTAAGTGTTTTTCCTTTCATAGTGCTACTTATATGTAAACTGACGTAGGCGGACTACTATTTAATTTGACAAACAAAAGAAAGAGATATTGACCAAAATAGTTCATTAGTATACTGGTAGCTCTGAACGCATTAGATATACCACATTATTCTTGCTTAATTTTAAAATAATCAGCGGGAAAAATTATTTCTCCACACTTTTCATTACTACACTCATTTATAGCGAAAAAACTGCTGGCAATTCTCTTATCAACTCTTCAAAAACTAGCATTTCATGACAATGAAAGCCGTAAATGATATTTTTAACAAAACATTAAAAAAAAATATTGTTTAATGGACTTTTTGTCAATAATATATAATTGCTTTCATTAGCATAAATAATTACCAATTTTATGTTTTTATACCCTTCCGTTTGCCACGAAGTTTATAACACCCGAAAGGAAACGTGGCAGACCCTATAAAGTATATAAGTACTTAGTCTCAACATAAATTTTGTTGCAAAGTTTACAATACATACAGCGGAGACAAATTCGCAGAAAAAAGTGCTTTTATTTATATTTGTATATAGTGTCTACTCATAAATAATAATTAGTTCTGTGCTTAGCAATGGAGTGGGGAGCTGAAGAAAATCATATTGCGGTGATTGTGAAATAAGCGCAAGCGAAATTTATGAGCTTTGAAAAAAACTTAATATTTCGATAATGTTTGTTTACCGAACTATCGTTTTTCCGAGAAAGGGCGCGTCATTCGCACCAATTCGGCCATAAAAACTGTTCGCGAACGCATTCGATGACAGAAACGTATTTCAAGGGAAATGTATTTATTGACGTTATCAATGGCAAGACATATTCGAGATGATCTCGACATGAAAGGTTACCGTCGGTCAATTTATAAACAAAACATGTTATTCCAAGGGTTCAACATATTCACCATCCAGATTTGGTGAGAGTCTCCTGTAAAGGCGTTACACTTCTGTGAAAAAGAAGTTCAAACTGGGGCAAAAGTGAACCAGCAGGATACTTTAGAAGGCACGGTGAAATGGTTAAGCAATACTCTCTTCGATGGAGAGCAAGATTCTGCTCCAGTATGCAAGGCAAAAACCACCCAGCAGTGGCTTAAAAGCAATATTCCTAGTTTCATAGCTGCAGATGATTGACCAAGTGGAAGCCCAAATTGGAATCCATTGGACTACAGTTTTTGGTCAGAATTGGAGAACATGGCTTGTGGAATAGTTCTCAGATATTTGGAAAGTCTTCAAAAATATTTGTTTAGAGCAGCGTCGTCAATACCAATAGAAACAGTGCGTGCTACTATTGATGTATGATCGAATCGTTTAAGACTTGTGTGAAAGTAAAAGGTGAACATTTCGAATAAAGTTTTGATTTTCACTCAGTTAATATATGCATTATTAAATAAAAATAATTTTATTTGAAAATGTATTATAGTTACATTTTTAAAACGACCAGAACTTGTTACAGAACTTATGGCCGGACTAACTATGTACTTGTATATAAATGAGCAGCGTGTCGAGCTGAGTCGATTTAGACATCACTGTCTGTCCATCTGTCTGTGTATACGCGAACTAATCCCTCAGTTCTAGTAATATTAATCTGCATTTTGGAAACCCGCTTTATTCCCAAAGAAGTTGCACATTTGTTGGAACCGTCGATATCGGATCACTATAGGATATAGCTGCCATACAAACTGATCAATCAAAATCAAGTTTATGTGTGTCCCTTTTTATTTAACAAGATGTCTTCTTCTTAGCTGCCAGTCAAACTGAACGGTTCAGATAGCCGCAAACATTTTTTTTTGTTTTTCGTTTTGAATGTGATAAGTACTTTTGGGGTTTTTAAAACATTTCAAATTATGAAAACAAAAAATTTGAAAACAAAAATTTTGTTGTCAAATTAGGACGTAATTATTTTTTATGTATTTATTGTAAGTATAACAATTATACTATATATTAAAAATTAACAGTTACTCATACATTACACATTCATATATTCTTCGATAGCTATTATATATATAATTCCGCAAACAAAAAGTTTGTGCCTTTTTTGACTGTCTTGCCGTTGACATATACGGATAAAGTTCATACCGTTGGAAAGGAGAAGACGAGCAGAAGTGCACAACGTTATTTAAAGTGTACGTCAACGGGAACATAGGTAAGAATGCGTTGACGGATATTTAGCGTCTACAACAACTACAAGCGCGGTGACGCGTTTTCATTGGTCAATGTTATTTCGCGTCACACTTAACACAGTCGTATACCGAAGTACATTTCGTCGCTGTTAAGTTGCAAATACAGATATCGGATAATTGTGTATCGTTTATGGCGAATTTGTCGTTGCGATTTCTTTTCACTCTTAAATGTGTTTGGGCTTCATGTGTTGCAACACTGAATTCTGTTATAATTACATTTTTAACGCACATTAATATCCATGTATGGTTTGTAAAAAAAAAAAAATGTTACATGTACGTCACTTGGTTTGCCTACACCTACCATAATGCCAGAATTTGCTGATTCTTATTTTTATTTTTGATCCTTTTGACGATGAATATTTATTTAACAATAACTGCGATCAATTGAAGGATCAACGCGATAAATTGCGTTAGAATGTTGAACTTCTACAGAAGAAGGTGCTGTTCTACGAAATTGCTGATTCCTAAGCTGATAACTTTTCGATATTTCATTCAAACAAGACATCAATATTTTATACTAATAATTATATTTTGGCATCCTTTCGCAGTTGCATACGTGACCACAAATGACGACAAATTCAAATTGGCCGATTTCAGTCGATTATTCATTCAAGGAAGACTTAAGCCAAAACCAGAAACAGAATAAATAATTTTGCACGAGAATGAATTATAAATTTTAATTATTTTTAAATTTATTTATGCAAATTGTTAACTACAACTTTCTATAGATTTTGTTCACATATTGTTCAAATTCTTCAATAAAATTTAATTACTATTAACACTGTTAATAAATTGTATTTTGTAATGGTCAAATTTCGAACACTGGCGACTCTAGTAAAAATAACTTCGCTGTGTAGATTTTACCTTTCATAAAGGGGCCCAAAAGTTCTTTTCGCATTACACGCAAATACATATGTTTAGTAAGTACATATATATCGATAGATTAGTAGCGCATATATTTACATACATATATATGTTATATATAATCTTATTGGTTCGTTTGGTGTCAGTCTTATCACTTTGCCATTGGAATCAATATATATATGTATGGTTGCACTATATGACGCTATTTCTGTTTCGTTATTATTGTTTTTTGCGCTTTATTGTGTTTCCTTACTTTTATTGTTTAAGACAGTGATTTCTGCTGTGTTTCTGTGTTTATACACTCTTTTGATGCGTTTTTCGCGCGTACTCAACAGTTACTCATCCGGTTTGTGATTGTTTTTTTTCTGTTTATTTTCAATTTATATGTACTTTGTATAACAAAAGTATGCAAAATTTGAACGAACTGTTTCCACCGAACTGATTTGGTCGCGTGTTAAAATATATATTTTTTATTTTTTATATTAGTTATAATTAGAGTTTTTGAGATTCTTCCAAACAGTATTCTAGTTCCACTTTTAATATGCGGTGAAATGATGTTCAGCAACATGCCACAGCTAAGCGAGCACTGCCTTGCGGGCTGCGTTGCATCAAACTCATGAGCTCTCAACGCGCTCCACTTGAAAGCGTAGTAGATGGCGAAAGCAAATCGTAGTATAACAAGTAAAGAAGGGCTAAGTTTGGATGTAACCGAATAGTTCATACTCTTGCAAACTGCAAGGGTCAAAGCCGGCTAAGGGAGCGAAAGCAAGTTTGAGCACGATTTTATCCACTTTAGGCACAAAGATACCCTTTTATTAGAAAAACACGCTCGCTCAGTTGCATTAACATAAATCACACATTGGCCGATATATGCGATATTAAGTCAATTGGAAGTTCCACATTCTTTATATTCGGTATATGGGGGCTAAGGGGGTATTAACCCAATTCAACCCGTTTTTGACACAAGGGTATATTATTATTATTAAAGAAACAATTTCTCCGAGTTTCAATAATATATCTCACAGATTTACCTATATTTTTGGCAAAAATACTCTAGCGAAGTATAAGATTTGGTGTTAAAAAAATGGCACAAATCTTCTCCAATCGGTGCGCTAATGAACACTGGTTATGTCAACTGTGAACTTGTTGCTGGAGAGCCAAGCTTCTGATTTTACGTCACTTTGAGAGGCGCGCTCACATATTCCGAGTATGTAACGCAGCCATAAATAAATATATATATGTCAATATGTTCACCAGATAAGCCCGGCTTGGCAGTGCCAGCAGACTTAAATTAATTTGTTAAGTTAGGTGAAGAGCGTCGAAAATAGATAAAGTGGAGAGAGTGAATTTGGAAGTATGACAGCATTTAAGCAACTTGGCAGATGCTAGAAGCTTTGAAAGTATCAGCTTTTCTTTTTGCATATACCAAAAACATATACGCTTATCTTTAAATTTCTCAGTACCAGAAGACGTTAATAAAACGTTTCAAAGAGTATTCTTATATTAAACCTATGTTGATTTTATCGACTTTTTAAATATAAATCGGTTCGCATGGTATCTATATAGATTTAAAAATCAATTTTTTTTTTTAATTTTAAGCCAGAATTTTTTAAAGAGATGCCACACGTTAGAAAAATGAACTTTACTCTAATATGTAAATATAGAATAGAGGGTATTTAAAAAATATATTTAAGAGCACTTAAGACAATATTTTTATTAATTTAAATACCTGTATTTAATCAAATATGGGTGCCAAAGCGTGGTATTTAAATAGGTATGGCACAATTATTCCGATATTAACTTACCAACTTTAATGACACCATAATTAAAATTAAAAAAAAAATACCGCTTTGCTTTCATATTATTTACAAAAATATATGTGAGCTCACAATCAACTGCAGTTTATGCTTCCAGACCACTATAACGTCTTTCAAGTAATGGTAGCTGCCATGAAAGCAACAGTCGATTCACTGGAAACCATAACGATAGGCGATGAGTTTTCAAAGTAGACTGGTCAGAGCTCCGTTGTCCTCTTGTGACTTGGCTCTTCATATGAACTCGATGAGCGCTGAACAACACAAGAGATGCTTCCGAAGCAGAAAGAACGCCTGCCGCCCTTTAAACTGAAATTGTCAAACATAATTGTCTGAACACTCCCTCCTCAGCTCTTCAAATTTGCTAGAAATTGCATCAAAACACAGTACATCGTTTCCTTCGTCGTGGGGTCAGGTCCAAAACTTAATCTAACCTGCACATTTTTTGATATATCAAATCGAAAAATTAGGCGCAAGAAATCTCGTATACTCTGGATTTCAAGCGTATTTTCCCATACTGTTAAAAAGCACACAAATTTTAGAGCGCAGTAATAAAATCATTAAAGCTTCAACGATATAAATTAACTGTATTATTTTAATGTATTGAATATATATTATATATAATTATAAAATAATTTGCATTTAATTATTTGGAAATTGAATGAGTGTATTTCTACTGGACCCTCTATAAATTCCTTGTTTTTTTCGGTCTATTGCTGCTTCAAATCTTCTATGATTCCTCATTTTAAAATGTCAATTATTGAATGAATTTCGACTTTCCATGATTGTATCATGTGTCCTCTCATTTGGAGGTCTAACTCGTAACGGCTTGTCATTAAAAATAAAATGCTCACGGTTGCTTTCTAATTGACCATTACCGGCGAATATACCAGGATTTTGACTAATTACACCATTTAGTCTACCTTTATCATTTTTAAATTTTTTATTTTCATCGATAACAGGGTTACCATGTGTATGTATATTGGCTTGTGAATTCGGTATGGTATTTGCATTAAAAATGCCGTTATTATTCCCAACTATATCCGGAACAGAATTTCTCTTCCATTCCCCAATACTACTTACACTTCCAGTTTGACTAGGGCTGCCATTGAAAATAGAATTAAATCTTTCATTTTCATCGATAATAGGGTTACCATTTATCTTTTGGATTTCTTGTACATTCCACACTGGATTTCCGCTGAAAAAATCATTATTATTTCCATTTACACCCGAAACAGTATTTCCCTTCCTTTCCTCTTTATTATTACCATTACTGACCTGTTCAAGATTACCGCCCAAGATAGCATTGCCTTTAGCATTAAAATTTTCAGCAGGATCTTGATTGATTACACCATTTGGTCTCCCCATATCATCGCCAATCGGGAGAGGGTTACCATTGAATATAGCATTAAATCTTTCATTTTCATCGATAACAGGGTTACCATTTACGTTTTGATTTTCCTGTACATGGGCTACTGGATTTGCATTGAAAAAAACGGTATCTTTTCCTCTTACTAACGGAACAGGGTTTCTTTTCCTTTCATCTCGACTATTTACATCTTTGACCTGTACAGGGTTATCACCGAATATAGCTTTAAATCTTTTATTTTCATCGATAGCAATGTTACTGTTAAACTTTTGGTTCTCCTGTATATTCGGCAATGTATCTGCCCTGATGAATCCGTTATTATTTACGACCGGAAAAGGATTCCCCTTCTTTTCATCTTGACTGTTATCATTTCCGACCTGTATAGGGTTATCACCGAATATAGCTTTAAATCTTTTATTTTCATCGATAGCAATGTTGCCATTAAAATTTTGGTTCTCCTGTACATTCGGCAATGTATCTGCCCTGATGAATCCGTTATTATTTACTACCGGAAAAGGATTCCCCTTCTTTTCATCTCGACTGTTATCATTTCCGACCTGTATAGGGTTATCACCGAATATAGCTTTAAATCTTTTATTTTCATCGATAGCAATGTTGCCATTAAAATTTTGGTTGTCCTGTACATTCGGCACTGTATCCGCTATGATAAATCTGTTATTATTTTCATTTACTACCGGGAAATGAATCCGCTTTTTTTCATCTTGACTATTATCATTTCCGACCTGTATAGGGTTATCACCGAATATAGCTTTAAATCTTTTATTTTCATCGATAGCAATGTTACTGTTAAACTTTTGGTTCTCCTGTACATTCGGCACTGTATCTGCCCTGATGAATCCGTTATTATTTACTACCGGAAAAGGATTCCCCTTCTTTTCATCTTGACTGTTATCATTTCCGACCTGTATAGGGTTATCACCGAATATACTTTTTCCTCTTCCATTTATATTGATAACAGGGTTGTCCTGTACATTCGGCACTGTATTTGTCATGATGAATCCGGTATTATTTTCCTTTACTTTAGGAAATGGATTCCCCTCCTTTTCATCTTGACTATTATCATTTCCGACCTGTATAGGGTTATCACCGAATATAGCTTTAAATCTTTTATTTTCATCGATAGCAATGTTGCCATTAAAATTTTGGTTCTCCTGTACATTCGGCAATGTATCTGCCCTGATGAATCCGTTATTATTTACTACCGGAAAAGGATTTCCCTTCTTTTCATCTTGACTGTTATCATTTCCGACCTGTATAGGGTTATCACCGAATATTGCTTTAAATCTTTTATTTTCATCGATAGCAATGTTACTGTTAAACTTTTGGTTCTCCTGTACATACGGCACTGTATCTGCCCTGATGAATCCGTTATTATTTTCATTTACTTCCGGAAATGGATTCCCCTTCTTTTCATCTTGACTATTATCATTTCCGAACTGTATAGGGTTATCACCGAATATAACTTCAAATCTTTTATTTTCATCGACAACAGGGTTGCCATTTAAATTTTGTTTGTTTTTTATATTTGGTACTGAATTTCCATTGAAGAAAATGTTGTTATTTCTATTTAAAACCGGAGCAGAGTCGCCACTCCATTCCCCCACATTATTGCCAATTCCAGCTGGACCAAAGTTGCCATTGAATAAAACTTTTAATATCTCCTCTTCATCTTGTATGTGTTCTTGAAAAATGTTGCCATTTTGATTAAAATTCATAGGTGTACTTGTAATGCTGGGAATAGAACTATCACTAATCACACCGGCTGGTGGCGGCCGGTTTTCAAACTCAGGCTGTTTGGATAGATCTATAAAAGCGTTGGAAAGTTTAGATGGAGTTTGCACTGGTGTTGGCCACTTTCTGCAAATATTTTGTTAAAGTGATAAACATTTATAAAACGAGAATGTTTAAAATATACTAAATTAATCTTACGGACAACATATTATCTCCTCTTTAACCTCAAAGCCACAGCGGCCGACTTGATATCTATCGAAGGTCAGTGCTTGCATTTTGGCTTGCAAGTCAGTACACTTGCTAGCTGCCAAACAAGTTCCATCGTAGCCAGCAAAATCACAAAAGTCTCCAACTAGATTTTTATCAGTAATGATTATTTAATTCGTTTAATAAAAAGTATTGTATATAAATATTGCAGCATATTTACCGTAAAGTATTTGAGCAGTACTGAGCCTGCATAGAGCAAAGAGAATAATTATCTGGCCGACCTCACTGAGTTTATAAAGGTTAGGCATTTTGTTCGCCGGCATAGTGCCTATATATACTAAATTTAAATCGGTATAAGTACACATATATGCAAATTATATTATATAGGAATATAGTTTAAACGTCACGGCTGACTTAAAGGCTGATTAGGAGATATGAAATTTATTCCGAATGCCCGCAAAAATGTGCTCATGGTTATCGATTAATTTTACTAATTATAACGCTATAATGGCTGAAATAGAATATTCCCACTGAAAAGAGTTCACGGCATTTAATTATAGGACCAGTCGTACTGTCCAAAATCTTACACGTCCATATGTCTCTTGAACCAAAGTTTAATTTAGGCAGAGTTTGGTGGGCATCTAAGTAACTCTTTGCCAAATTGTGAAAAATAGAGACCAACTGCACACACCAGTACGCAATTTTGAATATTTATTTTATTAAAAATTTCTTTTATTATTAATCCGCTTTTCGGGATGATTTTCTAAAAAAAGTTTTTTTAGAAATAAAAATCACTACACTATAAAAATTGTAGTATATGGTAAAAAAAAATATTGAGTTCTGATGAGTCTTTTCAAAAGCTATTGTTTGAAATTTTTTTACTTGGTTGGTAATCCAATTCAAAAATAAGTTGAAAATTGCTTTTTCCACGAAGCCTAGTGCCTATTGTAATGACATAGTTGACCTTAGATATGCTCATTTTAATTTACCAGCAATTAGGCTGTATGAATGAGCTAAAAACTGGCTCTACTCGGGAAAAACTGGCGCACCCTATTACAACACATCACACCTGAGAATACCACACTAAAACATCACCACACAGGACAACACAACACATGGTTCCCGCATCTTCTTCACCTCACATCGAAACAGAAGCGATCTTGCGCACTACATGTTGTTCGATTATACATATCGATGCGAAACCATCAACCGAATGAGAATCAGACAACACATCTTTTCGCTTATCATCGGACCTTTTTATCTATAATCATTTTAATTTTAACATTGATATCTTTTTTATAAAAATAAAGTATCGTTTAATGCGTAACCGAGATCAATCGCATTTTCACATGCATATAATATTTAAAGCGAGTGTAAGTGAACTATCGACAATTAGAATTCAGTGGTGGATGTTTCCTACCAAATTCGGCATTCGACGCACGATTCAGTCAAATAACTCTCACCTCAAAATTAAAATCAAAACTTCCGTGCACTTTTTAGTATTTGTTATCTACCACTTGGTTTCACAATGACTGCCCGATCATTTCTGTGTGCCTCTCGTGGAGTATGCGTTTTGTAGCGAATGTACTCAGGGTTCGTTATACATTAAGCTGATAAGACATACACATATACATGCATATGGGCGAATTCGCAGGAAATTTGATATGAGAAGGGATTTTTTGTTATAATGATTTTTTAATATTCATACACACTCGTACAAATGTATGTACTGATAATACTCCATTTTCGTATGCATCTTTTTTTATTCTCGCAGTTTGGCGCCAATTGGAAATACCAAGCGAAACCACTTCATTTTCCACCTGATTTTTTAAAGAAATGGTGGACTTCCCTTTCTTATGCTTCCACCAGGTGGCACTGCATCGAACACCCGCAAAGCTGGAGTGATTTCGTCAGTGGCATACGAGCCATGACAGAGCCAAAACGGAGATATTTTGTCTTGTCCTCGTTTACCACTAGAACTCTTCGCTTATTTTATTTGTCTAGCCGGAAGAAAAAAGAACTAAAGGCGTGAACTAATATTAATATCAGTTTTTTCCAAGATTTAACGCATGGTGAATATCTGGTCAAGGCTAGATTAACGAGGTCTAAAGCCACACTGATAAAGTTCAATCAGTTTGTTGACAGTGAGTTTTAATCTCTTACACAGGGCATTTGATAAGACCTCATCTGCGATATTCAGGAGTTTTGTGGATTGAGCAGAGCACACTTAGGTTCCAATCGTCGGGCATGCTTTCGTCCGATGATATTTTGGAAAAAATCTGATACATGTACGCTGTCAATTTTTGTCTATTTATTTGAATAGCTCGGCCGGCAGATCATCGGCTCCTGTCGCTTTGCTTTGCCTACATTAGACCGTACTGATATGAACCAGAAATTTCAGATAAAATGTATTATTGAGCATATTTTATAGCTGTATATTACGAGTGCTTGAATTACATGCCTTCTAAAAACACTGTCTTTCGAAAATATCTAAAGTAACTCAAACTCCCTTGAGTACTTAAAACATGTCGGTGGCAATTGATTTGTTGAGAGAACTTTCGCGGTCAGAATGTTATTTAAGTTTAATTTTTTATTCCGAAAACACTTAAAATAGTTGTAGTTATTTTTAATTTCAAGTAGTTAACGATATATATTTAAAATATTCATCCGGCCATACAATGGCTTCAACGAAATCCAAAAACTTTGACACCCTGGTATACACACCGGGCACAGTTTGGCCACACGTTGAACCAAATGAAGTGATGCCGACGACTCTGTAGTTATTATATGCTGCATTTTCACTCAGAAGTAAAGGGCCACCGGAGTCACCAAGACAAGAATCCTTTCCAGGCGCAAGGGCACAGAGTTGTGTGTCCGCAATGCCATGGTTCATGTATCGTCCAATATATTGTGCATAACTTTGAATACATTTTGAAAGCGGTGTTTTTTTCAATTGCACTGCTAATAAATGTTCTGAAAGGGCTATATCAATATAGTAAAAATTGATATAAATATTATAAATTGCATTAAAGTGAAATCATAATTTTAAGGTGCTTATAACATACATTTATTCTCGGTCATTCCCCACCCAGCCGTGGTGAGTTCAATGTCATCAGGTAGCTCTGTTCGATCGGTATGCAAACATGTCGGATACACTGTTAGACCGCGTTTGACCTCTTTAGCCAATTCAATCACAGCGATGTCGTAATAATTTGATAAGCTTGAATATTTCTCATGGTCAATCGTTCTCTGTCGACGAAATATAATTCGCAGAAAATAAACAAAATAAGTAAAGAAGTTCTAATATTTTATACTCTTACAACTTGAAAAAAACAAAGACAGCAAAATATTTATAGGTGTTGGTAGAACTTTATATTGAACAAGTAAGGAAGGACTAAGTTCGGATGTAACCGAACATTTCATACTCTTGCAACGTGCGTTAAGCATTACGGCTATGGGAGATAGGGTTAGTATTGACCTGATTTTATCTATTGTATTTTTGGCTTTACGACATATTATTAACAGTAATAGGTGCTCTCTGAATTTCATTAAGGTACCTCACTTACCATCACTATTATATTAGGAGTAAAGTCAGTCGAATGTTTCAAAATCCTAAATTTCAGTTGTATAGGAGTTAGGACAAGTTTTCACCCAATTAGAAAATTACACAGTTCGGAAATTTCATACAAAATATGGTCGGAATAGTGTTTTAACTTTGTCAACTGTGACAAGATTAACTGAAAAATTATAGAATTGCGTTGGAGACGCCAAAACACTAGTCGTCCAAAATCAAATCGTTCAAATAACAATATCGAAGCAATGCGTGCGAGTGTCGGTGACAATCCAGGAACCACAATTCGGCGTCGTGGACAAGAATTGCAAATTTCAAGAAGCTCTCTACAGCGTATACAAGTACTCACTAAATGATTCAATAAAAAAATTACAATCAAAAGACTAAAAATTGTGTTTTCTATTTAATTTTAATCTTGCGTTAATTTTAAGGCACCCTTTATTAGGTATATAGGGGCTAAAGAAAGTTATAATCCGGTTCTATCCATTTATGACATACAAGTATAATCTTATCATGAAAAGACTTTTTTCGAATTTTAATAATGTACGTATTTCACAGATTGACCCTCATTTTCGATAAAAAGTTCTCAATAGGAACTGGGGTCCACATATTGGATAGCTGAGGGCTTGAACAGTTGTAGGCCGATATATTGATTGGTTCTTGATTTGTATACTGGAAAGTGAAAGAATCAGATGAAGTTTAAAATAGTATTATATGAGAAGTAGGCGTGTAGCCCATTTTCGCACTGTAATGTAGGAAAGGTCAGGGTAATGTTACCTGCTGTATTTTGTTGAAATTGATCTGGTTTTAATGGTAACTATATGCCATATTGGTCCAATATCAGCGGTTCTGGCAATAAGTAGCTTCTTTAATAGAAAAAAACATGTGCAAAATTTCAGATATCTCTAAAACTCAGGCACTAGTTCGCGTATATACAGACAGACGGTCCGATAGACAGACGGATATGGTTAAATTAACTCAGCTCGTCACACTCATCATTTCTATTTGATTTTATAGGGTCTCCGACATTTCCTTCTGGGCGTTACAAACTTTGTATAAAAACAAAATACTGCAATATGGATAACAAGCGAAGTAGGTTTGAAACAAAAGTTTAAGTTGCGCAACACGACATTGTTCCAGTTTTTGATCTTACTATTATGTCTAAATAAGTTACATTTCAAAACTTTAGATGTGCATATCACTCACCTTAATATCTATATCTTGCCGATAGCGCGCTTCTCTAGAATCATATAAATTTGCTATACCCAAAGTTACTTTTATAGCTTTGACCGCATGTTGTACGACACAATGCGCTGCTGTTAACACGAAACGCTCATGGATCAAAGTACCACCACAAACAAAATCCGGCTGGTCATAAACAATGTAAGCCATAAATGGATATTCCTTGGCGGACACTTTGTGACCACCGAAAATATGTTCCTCTTGATATGGTTCTAATTCGCTTTCAATAGCTCGGCAGGCTAAAAAATATTTTCGTTTTATTTGTTATTGATTTTGCTTATCGCGGACACTTCTTTCTTCAATACTCACCACGAACAGCGGGTCGTTCAATATTGCTGCGATTAAAATTGAATGCTCAATTACAAATTCAAATGATACAAAACTCTTTCTTGACAAATACTTAAATACTTACGGACAGCAAATTATGTATTCATGATCGCAAAGTGTCACATCCGTATCATTTAAACCCATGTCCACCAAGGTAACGGCTAAATGTCTGCACTGTAACTTTGCCTTGCAGATGCCATTGTAGTGTCTCGTCTTACAAGGGGTATGAGCTTAAGTATATATTAGAGAAAATGAGCACAAGTCTGCAGTTCAACTAGAAAGTACAATTACCGTTCACATTAACTGGCAAGGGAATATTGCCAATCCCCACCACCTTTCCAGTTGCGCTTAAAGGCACTTGGGCCGTCTCTTCGCTCGAATCTTCAACAGCCCTACTTTCACCGTTATTGCCGGCATTATTTGGCACATCGTTATTTTCAATGGGTATTTCTTGCATTCTCTGTCCTACCTTTGCAGTTAACACATGGTTTTCATTGCCACTTGTTAGGTAGTTATTAATAGTTGCATTTCTGGCCCCATTAAATATAAAATATATTATCTCGTTTTCATCCACACGCGGAACCCTTGAAACATTTTTATGAAGTATGCTGTCGTGTAAGTCAGCATTTGAAAGGCCGGTATAGCGAAGTAAAATATATAAGTATTTTAATGGCATAAAAACGACTCACTTACGGACAACAAATTATTTCTTCCGTCACCGAAAAACCACAATGACCAATTTGCTCTCGCTTCAAACCCAAGGTTTGCGCCACGACAGGTAAATTCAAACATTTTGTTACTCTCAAGCACGTCCCGTTATAGTCCGAAAAATCACAGAAATCACCCTCTAAAATTAATTCACCTTTATATTTGCCTTGAATTGCTCACCGAATTGTACTCATACTCACCGTCGTACTGTTTCGCAGCGCTGAAAGCGCACAGCATGAGAAACACAAACAACCGAGTGTTTTGTTTCAGCTTATTTGTGAGTATTCTGCCCATTTTGCTTGAAATAAAGATTCTTCCCAGTTTCGTTGAGATATTTCACTAATTATACCCTGAACAGAGTATATTAAGTTTGTCAAGAAGTTTGTAACACCCAGAAGGAAGCGTCGGAGACCCTATAAAATATATACTTATATAAATGATCAGCATGACAACATAAGCCGATTTAGCCATGTCCGCCTGTCTGTCCGTCCGTCTGTCCGTCAGTCTGTATATATACGAACTAGTGCCTTAATTTTTGAGATCTGAAATTTTTTACATGTGCTTTTTTCCAAAGCATTTGTCGGAACTGATATCGCACCATTATAGCATCAGCTGCGATACAAACTGATCGATCAAAATCAAGTTCTTGTTTGTAATCTTGTGAAACGTATTTTAACTTCAGCGCAACCGCAGTGAACGTTGTTGCTTATTTTCCTTACTCTTTAATTATCCCGTTAGCGTCCGTTCTACCATCCGTTCAACACTAATGTTATTTACAAAGACCCAGCATTCCTGTGTCTGCAATTTGAGCGTTTGGAAAACAATATTCAAATTCACTATAATTATGTACTTGTGATCGTCGTTTCGTTCACTAAATAACTGAAACGTTCAGCGTTGAATTTTTGGGTAAAAGGTTAGAAAAATATCGCTGCTGATAATAACATGTGTGCATTGCAAGAAACCATATAAATCTAAAATTAATTGCAATAAAAAGAAATTCGGGGGTTTTGTTTCAAGTCCGAGCTCTCTGCATCTCTTTCTCACTGCCTGCAGCGCCGAGAGACGCTACAGAATTCATCGTAAACTATAGCTTTTGGTTCGCATTGAACGATATGAAAGAAGTTTGTGGCTGCACAGCGAGTGCCTCAGATACGGTTTCACAAGAAATACACAATCCGGCTTTCAGAAGTTTCCCCGTAAACTACTATACCGCAATGAAATTCTTTCAGGCATTCAGTATGACTTATTATTAGGCAATTGTTTGAAACTCTGGCGCAACTATAAAAATGAACCGTCTCAACGTGAATCATATCACTGATCAGCTTAATTGTGACCATTTTTGCAGAACAGGAAATTTCCTATAAGACTATATATAAGCTTTGCAATTTAAAAGTCAAGCTTCAACTGTTACTGTCTTTTATAAAGTTAAGTTTACGACTTAATACTACTAACTTAATTTATGCATTTTCCATTTGGCATTTTACTGAATTTTTATTTTTAATTTTGGTAACATGCTTATGTTCAAAAATAAATATTTTTTTTTTAGGTAAGGTTTGCTCTTAATATAATTAAGGTGTAAACTATCCTACCTTTTAAGTTGAATCAAACTGGACACAGTGTTCAAAATTTTACTAAAATCGGTTCAGTAGTTTAAGTGATAACCCCGGAGAAAACGTGATACATAATTTGTTTACTGTTACAAAATGTTACTACAGAGTATATTAGTTTTGTTCACCTTACCTAAAAGTAATCGAGTTCATTATAGGGTTATGTAGATATACATAAATGATCAGAATGACGAGACAAGTTGAAATCCGGGTGACTGTCTGTCCGTCTGTGTAAGCTGCAACTTGAGTGATCGTAATGAAACTGTGTACACGTTTTCCTTGGCTAAAAAGTAAGGACGAGTACGTAGATGGGCGTAATCACAACGCTAAGCAAAGTATTATGCACGTAGTCTGATTTCGCCTATTTTTAAACTGTAACAGAATAACGTCAAGTAAATATTAAGTACTATATCTATCGTGTTTTTACTAAGTATGTGTCGTGAAATGCTAGAAGGATATGTTGAAATATATATTTTAAATCCATTAGTGGGCGTGGCGTCCCACAACATTTTAAAAAAATTAATAAACCATAAATGTTCCACTTAACTTTTGCAGTATTATTATTTATATATATTATTAGGACTTACAAGTATTTTTACTAGACTTATCTCCAAAACTGAACTCACGATATTTTTCGGCACGCCCCCAGCCGGTTACAACCAGTTCGGTGTTGTTGAATAATTCTGACGCGTCTGTGTGCAAAAAGGCGGGATATATATTTTTATCATAATTGACATTTTCAGCCAAGTCAATCAAACCGATATCATCGTATTTCATCAAAGATGAGTAATTTTCATGTATATGAATAACCTGTTAAAATTTTATATACAAAATATTAATCAAGTGTCCAGATGCATTATAAACAATATTAACCATATACGGGAACCTTCTTTGTACTTTGCTGTCGTATATAATCCAATGCGTTATTAAACGACTCTCCAATTTTTCGGAAGCTAAAATTTCGAGTTGTTTTTTAATTTATGTCGATATTTCTACATCAATTTACTTTTCATTACACCCACCCCGTTCGGCTGGCCGATTAGAAGTACGAACCAATATCTCCTTTTGGCTAAAATTAAAGTCTTTTGGACATAACAGTCATAGTACAATTAAAAAAAGAAAGCACTTACGGACAGCAAATAATTTCCTCGTTTACTAAAAAACCGCAACGTTTCACATCTGTCCTTTCTACATGAGAACAATTCTATATGAGAAGTTGGAGTTTCTTATACAAATTGCATGGTAATGTTGTGTAACATATGCATCATTCTAGCTCCAAATTTCCACAACACCGATGAAACAAAGTAATTATCAAAATTATAAAGCAACTCAATTCGGTGGGAATTTTAATCGGAATTTTCGTTTGAAAAAATATTTAATCATATGTCTACATTAATGTTGTCGCCATCAAAATATTCCCCATTTCATATTATATATTTATACCAGCACTTTTTTTTTATCGTCGAAACACTGCACAAACTCGATTTTTGGAATAGCGTATAGCTCTTTGAGCGATTTTCATCTACACGTATCTTGTAAAACAACAGACCTTTATTTTTATATTCTTGAAACATGTTGCTACACAGTATAATAGGTTTGTTCACCTAAAGTATCACCCAAAAATAATCGAGTTAGATACAAGGTTATATATGTAAGTATATAGAAATGATCAATACCAAAACGAGATGAAATCCGGATGCCTGTCTGTCGGTCTGTCCGTCTATTTGTCCAAGATGTTTTTAAAAAAATGGGCGTGGCCCCACACTGTAAAAGGTTTAATGTACATATCTTCCAAACCATTCAAGTCAAATAACCAAATTCACTCAAGACAAATCCCTTAAGCACCCCTATCGACACTGTAAAAATGTATGAAATCTGATCTGATATAAAGATTTTGGAACTTCCTGGCTGACTTTATATCGCATATATCGGCCAATATGTGAGTCATCTCAATAGACGTGTTTTTCTAATAACGTTGCAATGTACGCTTAAAATAGATTAAATCGTGTGAAAACTTGCCCTAGCCCCATATAACTAATATCAAAAATACAGAAAACGTCTTTGTCTGTGAAAAAATATGTAGTAATTCCAAAAACAGATAAAATCGTGTCATTTCTAATAATATCTCCTATATCTTTATATCGCATATATTGCTCTATGTGTATGATATCTTAGCATACAGGTAATAATTGTTAATGGCCAGTCAAAATTTTGATTTTTGACCAAATGGCGGCTTTGCAGAAATAAGTGGATTTTTGCGAAAAAATCTACACTTCAGAGTGGCTTAAAATATCGAAATTATTAGCAAAACTTGTATTTCTTTGATCATTACCTGACAAGTATATCTAAGAAGATCATGTGAAAAAGTCGATCAGTCCAGCCGTTCCGAAGATGTTTTCCTCACTAACACTGAAAACCGCTTTGTGGGACCCCATAAATTAAAAAACTCTCACAAGCATGCTCTACGCATTTGATCTTGCAATACGAGTGGAAATGCTGAATGTAAATCTAAGCGCAATACTTTTGATTTTCGCATGAGAAATCCACCGAAATAGTGTAGCGTAAAATTTGGTCTTTAATGAAAATATTTATTAATGGATGAAGGCTTTGAAAAATATTAAAAAAGAAAACAAGAAAAAACGTTAACCGAAATTATAATACCCTTTACAAATACAAAGGCTCCTTACAAGAACTTGATTCCGATCGTTCAGTTTGTATGGCAGCTATATGCTATAGTGAACCGATCTAAACAATTACTTCGGAGATTACATTGTTGCCTTAGAAAATAACTCATGCTAAATTTCGTGAAGATACCTCGTCAAAAAAGTTTCCCATATAACTATTGATTCCGATTGTTCAGTTTGTATGACAGCTATATGCTATAGTGGTCCGATATCAGCCATTCCGATAAATGAGCAGCTTTTTAGTGAGAAAAGGACAGGGGCAAAACGTCAGATCGATAGCGTAAAAACTGAGGGACTAATTTGTATATATACAGACAGACGGACAAACAGACAGACAGATGGGCATGGCGAAATCAACTCAGCTCATCATGATGTACATTTATGTATGTATTTTATAGGGTCTCCGACATTTCTTTCTGGGTGTTACAAACTTCGTGACAGGGTATATATAAAAAAATTGTAACTGACCACAATTTGCATAATTTTTATGCATATTTGATATGAGTAACAAATTAACACAGAAGGAAGTCGAACCATCGAAGAGTCATACTTCTTAGGCACATTTTTAAAATTATTTCACTTAAATACATTTATTTGCATAACAATCATTCACAGAATAAAGCGAAAAATGTAGTGTGTGAATTTTGCACACGCTTGTTTGAACTGATTTGTATAAAAAAAGTTTAAATAAATTGTTTCATGCAATAAACAAATGTTGTCACACACTCCCCCGAAACACGACTGAAGTGATAAGCTCCATCCAATGTGGTTTTGGGTATCAAATTCGCCTGTCTTTACTTGTGGTTCGTTAATTAAACAATGACAAAATTATGTTACATTCAGTGATGTTATACGATTTATATATTATATAAATATCGTATTTATATAAATATCATATATATTAGGTCAAGTAAAAAGTTCGTTCGGTTTTTATCTAAGAGATGGCGTTATTGTATATAGTAGTACTAGTGTTACGTGTCGCATCATGTCATACTATATGGCGCTGAAAACTTACATACTTATTCGCGCTAAAAGTTTGTCTTTGAGAGTTTTTCGATTGATTTACTCAGTTCGTTGTGAGCGCTCGTCAAAGATGGACACCAACAAAGAGAAAATTCGCTATATTTTAAAATTTTTCTTCGATCAAAGCGAAAAAGCAGCCAAAGCGGCTGAAAACATTAATTTAGTTTATGGGCCCGGTACTGTAAGCGAACGTGTAGCACAAAAGTGATTTGCTAGGTTCCGTTCCGGTAATTTCGATCTCAAAGATGAACCACGCGTCGGGAGGCCTGTCGTCGAAAATTGCGATAAAATCATGGAAATAGTGGAAACAGACCGTCACGTGAGCACTTATTTAATTGCTGAGGAACTAAAGATAAGCCAGAAAACCGTTTGGAACCATTTGCATAACCTCGGATTCAAAAAGGAGCTCGATCTTTGGGTGTCACACGAACTAACGCAAAAAACATGAGGGACCGAATTTCCATCTGCGAATCGCTGCTGAATCGCAACAAAATCGACCCGTTTCTAAAGGGGATTGTGACTGGCGATGAAAAATGGGTCACTTACAACAACATCGAGCGCAAACAGTCATGGTCAAAGCTCGGAGAAGCGGCCCAGAAGGTTGCCAAGACCGGATTGACGGCCAGGAAGGTTTTGCTGTGTGTTTGGTGGGATTCGCAAGGAATCATCTACTACGAGCTGCTCCCCTATGGCCAAACGCTCAATTCGGCCCGCTACTGCTAACAACTGGACCGCTTGAAGGCAGCACTCATCCAAAAGAGGCCATCTTTGATCAACAGAGGCCGAATTGTGTTCCATCAGGACAACGCCAGGCCACACACGTCTTTGGTGACTCGCCAGAAGCTCCTGAAGCTCGAATGGGAGGTTCTAATGCACCCACCTTATAGCCCGGACCTGGCACCAAGATATTACCATCTTTTCCTGTCCATGGCGAACGCGCTTAATGGTGAGAAGTTGGCCTCAAGAGAGGCCTGTGAAAATTGGCTCTCCGAGTTTTTTGGCAATAGGGACGCAGTCTTCTACAAGAGGGAGGTATAATGAAGTTGGCATCTCGTTGGCAACAAGTTTACGAACAAAACGGCGCATATTTGACTTAAATCGGACAAATGTACACAAAGTTATCATCTTTTGAAAAATCAATAAAAAACCGAACGAACTTTTTACTTTACCTAATATAATTACATAACAAATATTAATTGTAATTATATGTTTTTTCCTTGTTAACTTTATAGCGTATATCTATATCGATCAGTACATAAGTTAAACAGTAAATGAATGGATCAAAACCTTTACCGAACTATATGACAAACTTTGGAGAGTATCAAATCGAACAAACTTTACCTAGAGACTCGACCAAACTAAACCAGTTGTTCAAACGGACAAGTTGCGATGAAACATTTGTTTATTCTCTGGCACTTGTGCTTCTTTCTTTTGTAGAGAAATTTTTCTTTCCGAAACAAACAATTTTTAGTAAGCCCTCGAATTCGAGCACCGTATAGACTCTTCTAATGAATTCAGCTCGCGAACTTTTGTTTTGCTCTCAGAGGTACATTTTTTGACGAGAATGCAGTGTTCAAAGATTGCGAGCAGAGATTGCGAATGCCTAGTGTAACTCAATTCAATAGATAATATACGCCAATTGAGCGTGTTTCAATACAACAATATATACAACAAGACAAAAAGAGATATGATGTGGGAAAAGTAAGAAAATTTTAGGCTTTCGTTTCAATTTGATTAAGAATTATTGTTTATAAATATATAAATTTTTTTTCTGCTACACATTTTTATATAAATAAAAAAAATATTTTTTTATAATAACTAATTTTTACTAATAATAATATAAAAACGTATCTAAATATAAAATATATATAATACACAGTTTTCTTATGTAATCACACCACTCAGCCATCTGGCCATACAACAGCTTCGATAAAATCTAAATATTCTGACACTCTAGTATACACACCCGGCAATTCTGAGCCACACTCGAAACCGAATGAAACTATGCCAACGACTCGGTAATTATTAAAATGTTTATCTTTAACAATATGTATCGGACCGCCAGAGTCACCCTGGCAAGCATCACTATCCGTTGAAAAGGCACAGAGCTGTGTATCAATAATGCCGCGGTTGAGCCGAATATCGTTGACAGTAGCGTAATTTTTATCGCATAATAAAGCAGGTATGTGCGTTAAATTGGCTGCTAATAAACGATCGGAAGCCTCTAAAAATATAAAACACAAATATAGTAAAAAAAAAGTGATAAAAGCAGAAAATTGCATTAAGACGTCGTACTTTTATTTTCTGTTAGCCCAAAACCAGTCACAATTAGATCAATATCATAGGGCAGTTCCATTTGATTGGTGTATAGACAGGTTGGAGCTACGCCTTGACTAAACTCGGCATCTCTGGCCAATTCAATCAATGCGATATCATCGTAAAAGCTAAGCTCACTGTAGTTTTGCGGTAAATAGGTTTTCTAATTTCAAATAAAAGATTGTCAATAAAAACCACGAACGTATATAAGTAGGTATTAATATATACTTACTTTGATATCTATGTCCTGTCGATAGTCAATCTGTGCTTTATCATTGAAGTCACTTACGCCCAAAACTACTTTTATTGGCTTTCCAAATTTGTTTTGCACGCAATGCGCAGCCGTAAGTACGAAACGCTTATCAATTAGGACGCCACCACACCTCAATCTATCTAAATCGAATATAAGTCTAACCATGTGGGGATATTCGCCATAATTGGTCGGGGCTCCACCAAGTACATGCGCTTGGAGACTAGGCATTAGCAGTTTTTCGACTTCCTTGCATGCTAAAATATTTTCGATATTATTTTTTATTTGCTGTATAATAAATTTCTTGTACTTTTTCTACTATACTCACCACGATCAGCTGGGCGCTCCAAAGAACGCAAACTTGTGAGATTGCTGCAAAAACAAAAATTATAATTTATGCATGAGCACCAAAATTGCTACCATTTCTACATACCTCTTAGTTGGTGGTCGTTCTAATCCACCCATTGCTTCTCGCATTAACTCTTTGATTCTTCTCTTACTTTCCTCGGGCGAAAGCCCCTTTAGCGAATCGCGAATGGATTTTGATGATATCGTAGTGAATTCTGTAGATTTAGAGGTTGTTGTTCTAAATCTCACTTCGTTTCTATCAGGTAAAGAGACTCATGTTCAGTATTACAAAATAAAATTAAGTAAAGTAGTTTTGAGAAATGCTTACGGACAACAAATGATCTCTTCATAAACGGTAAAGCCACAATTCCCCACGAATCTGCTATTGAGGCCCATCGCTGCCATTGTATTCTGTAAATGTAAACATTTTCGGCTTGTGGTGCACACTCCTCCATACTCTTCAGTTTCACATGGATCATTTTCTTTAATAGAAATAGAGCATGTATATTTACATATTTACATATTGTAGAACGAATATACATGTGTGAAGGAATGAAAAAACGAAGAAAAAATCTGATAGAATTCTGGAATAATCCATGTAAAACAGAAAGGCCAACATTGCAACATGACATCAGTAAAATATATGGATAAGTCGTTGAAATCGGCGCCCGATTAGACTAAAGATCTGTTGCATCAAATATATTACGAGCTAGGCTATTTGAAAATGGTAAATGGTGGTGAGAAGTTTAAGGCTTCTTAGCTTTAGAACAAAAATTTAATGAAAAAACTATTAAAAAGGGCTTTAATATTGACTAAGCCACGCTTGTAGCCTACAATTAGCTCTATTTTAATTTACTGTTCACTCTCATCTTACTCTTAATATCATTTTCAAAAACCTCAGCAACTGAAGCATCACGAGTTACTTTTGTATTGTCTATATGTGTATCAGTTCATTAGCCCGCTTCACTTCTGAAGAGAAACTCGTAAGAAGGAATTCAAACGAAAATCAAGTCTTCAGACATATAAAACGACTATACTAACTGAAATCAATGGATTTCAGGGAAAGAGGTTTTTATGATTTTTTGCTTACACATATGACAGAGAAGAGACCACGAACTGACTAAGACTAATTATTCCTCTTACTCTTTCTATCATTTAGTTTTCGAAATATTTGTATAAAAATCACATGGATATTCTTAAAGAGATCATAGCATCCCACTTTAACTGATAACTACCAGACAATCGATCATTTGATCCGAGTACCGCTACACCAATCAGAGTATAGTATTCCCCTCAAGAAAGGTTTGACGTCAACGAAATAGCCGAAGTCAGCTAAAATTTTATGTTTCTCAAAAATATATGGCCTCTTACCTTCCTGTTCTGCCGCGCCAAGCCTTGAACAAGCACATAAAATAATTAATGCGAAGCTAATTCGCCTTGTTGTCGCAAACATTTTAATTGTAAATGAAGCTCGATTGCATTAAGTAATTAAAAATTAATATAAACTGTATTTTATATATTTTATTTTATCTATTTATAAAGCATATCCTTTTTCTCTTTACTTTACACTGCACTCATATTTTTATTTTTAGTTGGTTGTACTTAGGTAAAATACGTATAGGTATTTAGGAAAAAAATTCACAAATTTCATGTAATCCTTTTTTTTGCAAAAAAACTTGATCCGCAAAATTCGCGATCCAACCAAACCGCCGCTACTAATTCGCACAACTGAATGTTCTGAACTAATTTCTTATATTATTACATTGTGATAAGAATATTTCAGTTAAACAATATTTCCACGAAACAAGTATTTTTAAACAAGACTGCAATTTATTTTGTTTCGTGAAACATATACAATAGGTGTACATACATACATACATATATAAAAGTGAGCTCTATGTTGCGTGTAATCTGAACTTGAGTATGCTTTTAAGGGTAAAAATTTAACTAGGTGATAATGAGATCTCTCAGTCAGTGTAATATTTTGGCGCAATAATACTGAAATCTAAACACTTCTGAGTATGCTGCCACGAGATTGCACTTCCAAGAACTTTGATTTCCGACTTCCAGTAAAAAAAATTTTTGGTTGCTTTGCTTTGCCTTGCTTTTCTGTGGAAGCTTTTTTGACCTAAAAGTGCGTTTGAATACTGTCAGCACTGGCCAAGTAAATATAAATTTTAAGCTTTTACTAATGCCGTGTACCATACGCGTGCGGTGTCGGCTTATGTGCAAACGCCTAAGGAGTGTGTAGCTGCTCGTTCTTCATTTAAGGCCGCTCATTCGGTATTTGTGGAAACGCGAATGCCTAAGCCAAACCAACTAAGTCCTATTAACACAGCCATCGAGTGTGCGTAACCGGAACCGACCCGAATTTTTATCCGGCCAAAGACTATCAACTCAGCAACATTCCTCGAAATTACTGCGATGTTTTTTGCCGCTATAATTACAACAACAATCATTCGCTACCAAAACAATACATTTAAATTCAAACAAGAAGCTTCATATTTTGTAGATTAATTACTTACGTAGATCCTAAAATAAATCCAACTTAAAAAAAAAAAACAGTAATTATTCTCAACTAGAAGCTGAAAAATTACCACCACGACCATTAATACCTGTGGAAATTCGCTGAAATGAAGAGTGCTGAAAGCTGTTAAGCTTTTTTAAAACTCTCTCAGCACTGAGAACTATTCGAAAATTTCTTTCTGCAATATTTTTTTGATAATTTACTATTGTATTTTCACCGGGCATGTCTCGAAACTACTACTCACCGAGAGGCACGCTCACTCTCTCTTTCACTCACTGTAGTACGTCATATATCAATAGTCAATATTTAAGATGCAGCTTGCATTTCTCTGTTTAATTTTGACATTTATCGTTACACACTTGACATGCTGATGAAGATGAGAGATTATGTACTCCCTCAGTGGAATATAATCAGCTCTATATTACTCAAGTACTGAAAGCATAAGATCAAATATTTTTACATCAAAGTGAGTGTTTCGTATTTTGATGACGAAATATATGACCTACATTCTCTGACACAATGAGCAGTTAAGAGACTAAGCAATACTCTCTATGAGTTTAAAATCTCGAATTTTTACATTTACTCGTAAATCTAATTTTTTTAACGATTGATGCTAGAATATGAGACCAACTTTACCTTTAAAATTTTCTATCTAATAAAAAAAACTACGAGACCAACCTTCGTAAAAAGTTAATAAAAATTGTTGTTATACAACATGATAAGTATATTTTATCGGAAATGAAGTTTTCAAAAGATGCCGCGAAAGGCCGTTACAAGCAATGTAAACAACGAAACGATTTTACAAGAAAACAGTTGTGTCCGTGTAAATAAGTGAGACTCATATATAAGAAATCGTAAACCAAAATCTTCAGTTAGTGCAACTTACATTCCCGCAAATATTAAAACACAGTTTTTCAAAGATGAGCGTTTCATTTACTTGCTTTATCTTCGCTATTTTGGTCGTTACAGCAACGCCTTTAAGTGCTTCAGAGCGAGAACAGTTAAGCTCATTGGATGCCACGACCGTTGAACACTTCACACTGGGTAGCACCGTTGAGGGTATATTTAGCTAGTAAAAGAATTTTTTAAATTTCGTTAAAAATTTATTTTAAAATTCATTCATTAGGCGCTATACCGATTTACCAATTTCAAGAGACCGTTACACCTAACATTGACCAAAGTGAAATAATCGTTAATATTCAATATCCGAAATCAACTGATGATGCTGCCGATAACAGTTTAACGGACGCTGCCGACCAAATTATTACGAAAATCAGTTTGTATCTGGAGGGCGATGAGGGCTTTACATCTCAAGCGTACACTACGGCGGGCGGCATAAGTGAGCGAAGTATTACGCTACAGGTGGTCGTCACAAACACAGAGACACTACGCTATATTGTGATTATTGATGGCTTGAAAGCCTAACTGAGAAAGTTACAAGCTAAAAAATCAGTAAAAGTGAAATTTTAATAAAAAATAAATAAGATGATCGATGATAAATTATATGTAATTCAGTTATTATTAAAAATTTAACATGAAGCGACGGAAAAGGAATTTTCGAATGTAATTGACACTAAAACAGACTTACATAGCCGTAGTTAATGCTGATGATACGAAAACTTAAGTATTTTTACCATAATCAAACGAATCTAAAGTTAGATCAACATACCAACAACCATTTGAAATTGTTATAAATATTCGTGATATATTTAGAAGTTTCACAATATGAATGCCAAATGATTTGTATCCAGTAAAGAGCTTTACAGTGATCGAGCCCAACTTTTTGGCTAGCATAAGAAGTTTCACGTCTCCTAAACACAGTAAGATTTGCCCTATGACTTTTCGCATAAAAATTTAGTGAACGTTCAACGTTAAAAAGTGGGCGTGGTTTTACAATAAATTTAATATACATATTTCATAAACCATTACAGCTCTATTAAAATTACTCAGAACTAGTTGCCCTAGCTTCTTATAAAGTATGAAAATAGATAATAACCAACTCCCTTATAACGATTATGTTGTTGCGATACTAAAAGTACGATAACTCACTGAAGAAATTTGTCAGAAGAATTAAATTTCTTAATGAGGATGGTACGGACGAGCTTTGTAGCAGTCGCTGTAAATGAGCATGTCTTAGCACACCTTTAGGGGAAAACATATATCTTAGGCATCACTTCACCAATTTTAACCAAATTTTTGTTCATAAGATTATCTGATAATTTTATGCTACGTTGCGAAATCGCACTAAAACCACGCCTACTAACTAAGCGTATATCACAATTTTAAATTCCATCTAATTCTTTCACTTTACATTATACTTGTATAAATCAAGCACTAATGAAAATAGTGGAAATTGTACACAAATAGAGCCTTCGGGGTAGGTTATCTCACGTCTAACAATTATAGAAATCGAACCGAAAAACCGAAAATATCGGTCAATATGTGAGATATAGGTATTATTGAAACTTTAATTAATTCCAAAAAAATAAGAAGAAACGTTAACTTCGGCTACATCGATACACAAATAAATAAGTTTCCATACCCGAACTTGATTTTGATCGGTCTGTTTGTATTGCAGCTATAAGATATATGAATCCGATCTGCATAATATTTATCGTTGCTTTAGATAAACATGTATGCCGTATTTCCAGAAGATACCTTGTCACTTAAAAAAGTTTTCTATACAAGAACTTGTTTCGGATCTTCTAGTTTGTATGCCAGAATTTTTGAAAAATATTTGAATGCTCTGCATATCAGTTTTTAAGAGCCCATTTGTATCAACTCTTAGCAGAAAGTCTAACCAATTTTTTTTAGGATTATACATAGAAATAAGCTCTAGACAAACATGCATATATTCACCTAATATTTCCAAAAAAAAAAAAAATGCATTGGCAACAAGTTGTGAAAATAAAAATAAAAATAATTAATATATAATATTTTAATATTTTGTTAATCAAAATAACGATCAGATATTCCATCTGCAACACCATTTTCTTCTGTAGCATGGTGTTGTTTATAGAAAAAACTAGGTTTTCGATCAGCAGACAGTCTGTCGTCTCAAACTGAGCCGCTCAGTCGTTGTGCGGCATTGCAACGAGAGAGTCGTTAATATCAACTCGATATCGTTTTCGCGATTTTCGCACACAATCCGTGTATTTGATTTTGTTCAGTTTTTTATAAGTGTCAAAAAGTGAAAAAATAGATTTGCATTTGTTTGGAGATCTTGAAAGCGCATAACAAAGTTGTTATCAAACTTAAACAAGCAATTACCAACGTCTTTAAGACAAACACTAGCGATCAATATAAATATATATGTATTTATGTACATAAACAAATGTACTTTGATTAGTGATGTTCTCCCAGCTTCAAGCAATTCATGAAACTGTGTAGGCGAGTTATGTTAGATAAATTGCTGACATTGCCACAGCGTATCTCACCGAACGATCGCCGCAGGTGTTCTCAGGCAGATATTAAAATATAATATATAGAATATATTAGAGTAAAAAAGAGAGCGAACAAACAATTTGTGGAAAGATCGGATCAGATCAGATTGCGAGGAAATCAAATCTGTTTCGACAACAAATCTGTGTAGAATAATATTTCGCTTACTCGCTCGCGCTCTGTACTTAAATTCTTATTATCAATTATTGCAATTAAAAAATGTTTTCAACGCATAAGCTTTGTCTGGTATTAAGATTGTATTTTTGCGCGCATATTGTTTTGATAACTTTATCACCGATATTCGCTGCTGAAATTGGTAAGTATGATCGGTAAAAGCATTGTACGAATTTCGCTGAAATATCATAAAATTATTAGTATATTAAACCAATAAATACGTATGTAACGGGTGATCCAAGTAGAGGTGCTTTTTCCAATAGTTTTTCCTTGACAGATTACCAATTACGAGTCGTGTCAATCTAGCATGCTATTTTAGTGGTTTAGTATTGTTTGTCATTTTATCATGGAAAGACTTACGCCTGAACAGCGTTTACAAATGGTTCAACTTTATTACGAAAATTCACATTAATTAATCGACCTACTGAGCGTACTATTCGCAAAACCATCACCCATCTTGAGACCCAGCATTCATTATTGGATAATACTCGACCGAATAGACCACGTCCAGCACGCAGTAAAGAAAATATAGCTGCCGTAGCTGAGAGTGTATACGAAGACTGCGGAGAGTTGATTCGGCGTACAAAATACATATTGTGCCAGAACTGAAGCCGCTCGACCTTCCCAAGCGACATCATTTTGCTCTATGGGCTCTTGAAAAGTTCCCTGAAGATCCGACATTTTTGAGCCAAATTTTGCTCCGCGATAAGGTCCATTTCTGCCTCAATGGGTATATAAACAAGCAAAATTGTCGCATTTGTGACGAAGAGCAACCTGCAGAGATCCAATAGCTGCCATTTCAACCAGAAAAAACGGTTTGGTGTAGTTTGTGAGTCGGTGAAATCATTAAGAACGTATCCGTCAATAGCGACCGTTATCGCACCATGATAACCGACTATTTGATGCCTGAAATTGAAGCTCGTGATCTCGGCGACATTTGGTTTCAACAAGACGGCACCACTTGCCACACATCGCATCAATCAATTGATTTATTGAGAGAACACTTCGGTGAGCAGAAAATTTCACGTTTTGGGCCGGTCGATTGGCCACCAAGATCGTGTGATATCGTTAGAATTTTTCCTGTGGGGATATGTAAAGTCTAAGGACCATGCAGACATTCCCGCTTCGTTTCAGGCCTTGGAGCAAAACATCACGAGTGTCATTTGCCAGTTACCAGTCGAAATGCTCGAACGAGTCATCGAAATTGAACTCAACGGATGGACTATCTGAGACGTAGACGCGGGCAACGTTTGAAAAAGAAAATCTTCAAAAAATAATTGCCAAATATTGTTGTTTCGAGTGATAATAAACATTTACCTTTAAATTTGAATTTTCTGTAATTTTTATTTTAAAAAAGTAGGGAATTTCGAAATGGATCACCCTTTGCATTTTTGCTACTGAGTCAAAAACTAATATAGCAAAATGTTATGTTATGAACAATCTAACTATTGTAAATTGTGATGAATCTATCATAAAAAATTTGCGTAATGAATATGATATAATGTGATGTATTACTGCTTCGTTATATTATTGACACAGTAGTGCGTGTTTACAATTTAATTTACATAGATCTTAAGTGCTAATTTCTGATTCTGCTATGATGTCACATAATGATGGAAGCTGTGATGTGACTGATTTAACTAGTTAATGTTAAAATGTTATGTGATTGATATAACTTGTTAATATAATATTATGATGTTATGTGATTGATTTAACTTGTTAGTGATATGATGTGATTAACTTGCCTTCTTGATGTGATGAATTCATTTGTTAGTGATATGATGTGATGCCAGGTGATGAAAAGATCTGATAATTTTTTAAAATGAATGACAAGCCATAAGAAATTTAAAATATTTCACCACGCTTGTTTATAATGTCATGTACGTCACGTGATGGAAAACTCAGAAAGTGGCGTGCCTTGAGGATGTGACATCATTTGGTGATGTGATCAACTTAGTATCGTGCTGATTAAATGCGATATTTTTATTTGGGCTGTGATATGATCTAAAACGTTCACACATTCAAGGCACTATGATGAAAAAAAAATTTGCTTAGTACTAAAATGATTAGATATTATTCGTAGAGCCTATAAGATTAGTTATTAGCAATCTGAATGCCGAAGTTGGTCTGTATTCTTTTGTGCATAATTTCAGATGACTTTTCTGAGAAAATTTTTCTATACTCATAGTGCCGCCGACAACCCTAATTCCATAAATTATTTTATTATTATTTTCCCGATCTTTAGTATCTCTTTTATACAACCGTCTTAAGGTTAAGTAAAACAAGAAAAAACGTTAACTCGGGTTGCACAGAAGCTATCACAAATAAAAAAGATTCATTAGAAGAACTTCATTTTGATCATCCAGTTTGTATGACAGCTATATGCTATAGTGATCCAATCCGAAAATTTCTGCGGATATTTTGCCATTGTCTTCGCCAATAATCCATGCCAAATTTCGATAAGATATCTCGTTATACAAAAAAGCTTTCCATACAAGCACTTGATTGACCGCTCAATTGGTATAGCAACTGTATGTTAGAGTGATTCGACATCGGCAGTCGGTTCCGACAAATAAGCAGCGTGCGAAATTTCAGATTGATATCTCAAAACGGAGGGACTAGTTCGCGTATATACAGATAGACGGACATGGCTAAATCGACTCAGCTCGTCATGCTAATCATTTATATATAATACATATGTATTTCATAGGGTATCCGACGTTTCCTTCTGGGTGCTACAAACTTCGTAGTAAACTTAATATACCCTGTTCAGGGTATAATGATAGATATGAACTGTCATAAAAAAATTCTTATTTGATACTTACCATTTTTATTAATAAATACAATTACTTAGTTCAATTGGGCATTGAATACAATTTTTTTTTAGAAAATATAAAACATTAAAAATCGTTCTTTATTTGAGACTGTGGTATGTCACATAACCACAAAATATTTTCTAAATACTAAAATAAAAAAAAATATTTTCCACTTCCAGAGGGCAATGCATGTGAAATCAAACAAGGAGTTTTTGGCAAATGCACATTACCACGGGATTGTCCAGATATTGCAAAACAAATGCAAAACCTCGGACTTACGAAAGCTGATGTGAAACGATGTGGTTTTACGATTTATGAAGAAATCATCTGCTGTCCCATTATAAACGAAAGAAATTTTCTGGAAATTTTTAATACCACAGACGATTTCTTAGAAAGTGACAAAAACTCAAATGGCGACAAACAGACACGTGGTGACTTCGGCGGCGTGCAGGAGCGAAAAGCAAAAAAAGCTTGCCGCTTACTAGATGACTTCGCCGAGCCATACACTGTGCCACATATATTAGGCGGATCACCGGTGGCCCCGGGCGAATATCCACATATGGCTGCCATCGGCTATGCCCCTATCAATCCGCAAAACTCACCTTATGAGTTTCGATGCGGCGGCGCACTAATCGACAAACGTTTTGTGCTCACGGCGGCGCATTGTGTTAATCGACCGGATAGCAAACCGATTATTGTACGCTTGGGGTTAACGGATTTCAATGATCCCGATCAAATAAAAAATGCTGTCGATGTGCCCATCGAGGTAATATTGTAATATTCTTCTAAAATAAATCACTCAATAATTCTATAGTTTTCCATATTTTAGGCTCTTTACCCCCACATGAATTACCGGAATTTGGAAAAGTATGATGATATTGCCATAATAGAGCTGAAAAATGATGTTGAATACTCTTCTCTAGTATTTCCAGTTTGCCTACATACAGATCTGGCTGATCCGCCACCCACAGCGACGCTCAACGTAACCGGTTGGGGCATAACGGAATTGAAAAGTAATTATTGAAAACTGTAATGTCGATAAATAAATAATTAATTCCTTTCTTTATTTTCTGTTCGTATTCCATCCATATCAGCACGTCGAAAATCGAATGTACTTCTAAAGGCGAGTGTCAAGACTATTTCCTTAGATAATTGCACTAAGGCTTATGTGCGCGGCGGCGTCTTACCAAGTCGCGGTATTTTACCCACACAAATTTGCGCCAGCGATCCGAATTTTATTAGCGACGCCTGTTGGGGTGATTCTGGTGGCCCGCTGAATCTCATCATTGATGAAAGGTTTCGAAAGATGCAAGTGATTGGAGTTGTGTCAGCCGGTGATGGCTGCGCCAGCGTCACCCCCAGCCTTTACACAAGGGTTGCGGCATATCTGGACTTTATTGAAGATATCGTATGGAAGAATCTGTAAACACTCCCCAGGAATATTTGTACATAAAATATTTGTTCAAGCGCAAATAAATTGTATATCTTTGAAACTCAAAGTAAATCACACTTTAATCCAAACTAGAAGTGGGTTGCCAACTATAACAATCGAGACTTAACAACTGAAAAATTTACCTATTTTTAACTAAAATTTTGGTTTAAATTTGGTATAAAAACAAACAAATTTTGTATTAATATTTATATTTTAAATTTTGTGCATTTTACCCTCGGGTTTGACAAAAATTCTCAGAGCATTCAAATATAGTGATATTTTTATGTAAATAAACTCCTTACTATAATTTTTATATGATAACTCGTGTGTTTTTTTACAATCGCTTCTTTATTTCGTTAGGCATTACTCTGTTCACTCAAATTGTCAAAGTAATAGAGAAGGTCTTTCTAGAACTCTCTAGATCATTAGTAGAAATAACTAGTTCCCCTTTAAACCTCGCAAAGAGCGCTGGAGATCCTGTACATTAATACCAATAGACTGTTATACGATTATCTCAACTCGTCACGCTAATCATTTATATGCATATTTTATAGGATCTCTAACGTGTCCTTCTGAGTGTTACAAACTTCGTGGCAAGCTTAATATACCCTGTTCAGGGTATAAACATTCGTACAGGTTGCAAAACTGTTTAATTGATATGTAAACACCATTAATGGGCTTAAAATAATTTCGAAATGAGCATTGAATATTCTTGATTATTCTAAAGTTATTTAATGTTTACACGCCGAAATAAAATATGGCGCACCCTGTATAGTTATAATCATTAGACGAGTATTTTGACCAGGTGGAATCCATAATCTCCAATATAAGTGATGTTTAAGACCTAGCAACATGCCAAGTCTTACAAGTACTCACCAACACTTAAGTTGTATTTATAGAATAATATACAGCATAGCTCTTTTTGTCAGTTCTCACCAATTATAACTGTATATATTTATATTATAATGTGAGCATGATAACACTCTTGTCCGACAAGTGCTAATAATCCTATCGTTTTCACACAATTATCTAGTTTTAACGTTTGGACTATCTTTACTTACCCTCTAGTTTAGTTAAACAAATAGGCACTTTGTAATTTTAAATATACACTACTCGAAAGTACTCGTGTTGTCATATAGAAAGCAAGTGCCAGGTATTCTTATGTATTTATACATAGCGGTACTTATGCTCCAAACGTCTGTGCGTACTTATATATAAGTATGTAGACAGATGTGTATACGGGCACGACGCCATAAAAACGATTATCAGCTGAGATAAAGAAATATAGTATTTGCCTCTGAATTCGAATTGCAATGCATTGAGTACTTTTACCTACTTACCGTAAACGCTGCCGTTGCCAATAGAGTCGTACGACCGTGCCAATATAAACAAAATATTAACTTATTACCATTTGATAAGAAAGTAATTATAAATTTGCCAAAGATAGAATCAATTGCGAAAGTCGCGTATGAATTTGTTGTCTACAAAATGCTTACAAATACACGATTTCAATAAAATTTTCCATTTTGTTGTTGTTTTTGGCCATAGAACTTCTTTTAAATATAAATCTTGCTTGTAATCTCTGGAATACGTCAATTGATTCATTTGTCATAAACAAAAAATAAAATTTTACCTTTCCTAACATTTTCAAAACTGATAGAAATAGAGATTGTGAGCGTTCATTAGTACGTAAAGTCTAGGCGAAAGAAAAAGAGAAGGCTTTGTTCACAATTACTATGAAAGTTTGTCAGCGCGTTTCGCAATCTTGTTATTCTAGGACTAATAACAAGTCAATATTCATAATGCGTAATATCATGAGAAGAAAAGAATCCATTGAAGAAAGTACTTCTAATACAAATGGGTACATATGGTAATTTATCTTAAAATAAATATGGTACTCATCTGCCAGAGCTGGATTCACAATCTATACCCCATTTATCTTTTTGCTATTCCTAACATATAAATTTTGTAAATGTTTGTGTTTTTTTTTTTTTGTTTTTAATGTACTCTTAAAGTGTACGTTCTACCACCAATAAATTATGAGAGTTTTGAAGTACAACGAGCGAAAAAAACACTCGAAAACTGTATGCATAGTATAATTTTTTGAAATCTGGAAAATTATTAAAATCGAAAGTGAAATATATAAAAAGCAAATTTTCGAAATTTCAATTTTGGAAAATGGACTACGCAAACGCGATTTCGAAAATACGATTTCGAAAATTCGGTTTCATGAAAAAGTTGGCTTCGAAAATTCAATGTGGAAATTTTATTTTCCAAAATTCGATTTAAATTTCGGTTTTGAAAAATCAGCTTCGAAAATTCGATTTCAAAAATTCAGTATTACTACTTTGTTCGCTGGATTTCGTAAGCCTTTTAGTACAAGTATTCCTAGTCGATTGGCATTAGTCCAATGCGTTCGTGACCACCAACCGTGATTGTTGTTTCAAAACCCGCACAAAAAAAAATAATATCAAAGTGTTTAGTAATAAATACCACGCCAACGCATTATTATTCATATTGTAATTATTATTATTATTATTAGACAATATTGCGGAAAACTCTAAAAACTCAATAACTTTATCTTCACAGCAAACTTGTTACTACGCTCAACGTAGCATAACTTTTTTTTTAATTTTCATTATTCAAATTTTACTTCAAATCACAGTTTTATTAAATCATCTTTGTTTGTTCTTTAAGTTTTCCAGAGACACAAATTTTTGCTCAACAAAAATTTTTTCATGTATTATTTTTCAATATAACGGCACACATGACGTACAGCTAATAACCATAAATGAACATCTCAAACTCGATATAATTTGTCTTATTGCCGGCGATAAGTATCTGACAATAGGATTTGTTAATACCGCCATCAACGAAGAATGAGTCGGCATCTTCTGAAGAAACTGCTGCATAGATATCTACCTGAGTTATAATATTTGTATCGGTACCCTTGGCTGGATAACGTAGTAGAGCTTCAACATCTTCACCCTTAGTGAATTGCGTTGAGTCCTGGAAGTTGAGTATCAAGCGATCGCCTGTAATGAATAGGAGAAAAAAGTATAAATAAAACATATCCCAGCAGTTCAAAAGTTACAAAGAAGAAGAGACAGCTTTTCGGAAAGCATTTTTATAGCGAAAAATATATAAAATTTACTCTTGGGTACTTTCGATCTATCGGTAATTTCACTAGCATTCACTAAGTAAACGATTTGATTGTCGAAATTTTTTATGGAAAATTTTAAGCTCCATAATTAATTCATAATAATATTAATCGAGCAATAATTTATCTACATAAAGATCTTACGGAGGTTTTTATTCATCTCAACTACTTAGCAAACTGTTTATAAAAATTATTGTATTATATGATATCTATTTTTAACATAATTTTCCAAATTCAAAATATATTTGTCCAGTATGGATTATATACTTGGAGTAACAAATATGAGAATTAAAAAATAATAAAAGGCAATTTACTTTTTTATGAATATTTCATATATTATTTCCTCTTACATAAATTTAAGAAAATATAAAATATATGGCAACATAAGAAATACATTTTTAAATTAGACTTCCAATTAAAAGATGGTAAGGGTTATGGATAGATAGCTCCAAATTCTACTTTAGAACTCGACTAAACCTTAAATTTTTAAAAAAATTTATTTTAATTATTAAATTAGCGGGATGTATAATTTCGAAGCATATGTCGTAATTATTATTTAAGTACGTGACTATCAACTAAATTGGCTTTTTTAACCTCAAAAAATTCTAAAAATTGATTTTAGTCCGAGAGTTTTCGAATATTATTCGAGTTTTATATATTATATTTAGACCTAGAAATGGCAATCGAGCCAACTGTACGAAATTATAGGGTCCCACCAAATGAGCATATATATGCAAGTGTCCATAGCAACATCATGAATTAGCTTAAGCAGACTTAAACTAAAGTGTATATTTTGAATCCCCGAAAATAATTTTTCGAATGCTTTTTCGCTATTTATCGTAATTTAAAGCTCTCGATTCTCAGGTCTTGTCTGAGATAAAGCAAAAAGTCTTGTCGCTGATAATGTGATAAGAACATCAAAATATGTACGTTAATATGTATAATTAAGTCATAACGTAAGTCGAAGTTTATCACATTGTCAAAGAAATTTTCGAAATTATGTCATTATATTTTAACAACACAGCTTTTAGTTCAAATCTGTTAAACTTGAACACAATTTCGTTAAGTTTACATTCTTTAGAGTTGTCATAAAATTTCGGCTCGTAACAGCAACCGCAACTACCAATGTCTCTCACCTGAAATTCTCTTGCCCGATGTGAATACATATTGTCCGCCGACATAATGATTTTTACTGAACAAAGTCAAAGCGGTATCTGGATTGAGCACAATATAACGCGTTTCATTGTTAACCGTTACTATTTCCGAGTACTGTAAATCAACTGCCAAAGCACAAGTAACGAAGATTAAGATAATAGAGCACTTCCTCAATGTGTTAATCATTTTTATATTGTTTGTTTGTTGTTTTTTTTTTAGGAATTCCAACACACTTACGGCACTTTTTTTTGGGTTTCAAAAACAATATTCAGTGTAGCTCATCTACCTATATGGCAAACGCGTCCGTTGTCGACTAAACGGTTTTCAAATCAATCGCTCCCGAATTGCTTTAGTGAGTTTTTATAGCAAAAGCTCGCCTAGATAGACAATCGCTTGGAACCAACCACAAATTTTGCAAGTAAATCAGCTCTTCTATGAACAGGTAGACCTTGCTCAATACATCTTCATGCATTTACAGTTATATGTATGTTTGTATAAGTATTCATATCATGGAACATTCTTCTATTATCAATCTTCTATGTAGACTCTCTATTTTCCACTCTCCATTCACTGCTATCTTCAGGTAGCAAACAGTACATCAACTGAAATTATTGTGTTATCAACGCGAAAAATATGACTCTCACTAATTTCTCAAAATTCGGTACTAAATACATATACACATACTTGCGTATGTGTTAGTTGATGATAAGAATATTAAAACAATAGGAGAACTCTAGCAAGAGCAGGTGAAAGCGTCATTCATTCATCATAGCGAAATGCGTACGCATCTGTACTCGAAAGCTGATGCCCTTTGTGGCCGCAATTTCTGCTTTTGTAAAGGATACAAGCATACATACAGACACACAAGCAACATAAAATACTAGAACTATTTTAGAACTAAATTAAGGTGGGTCAATAAATTCAGGGTGACATAAGGAACATACTTGAAAGTGCATAAAATATTTTTGCAGAAGAAAAATTATGGTTTCGTCAACACAACTATAATTTTTCAACGTTTCCTGAGCACAAGAGTATATGAAACCAAACTGTAAAGTAATAGAGCATAGTAAACCAAGAAACCCACTCATTCGCAGTCCCACAGAGAGAGGGTAATCAAACGCTAACAAATTTTTTGTTTTTGCATAAGGTTGATTTTCCAACTCTTCAATAACAGGTCCTTCTGTTTCAAAATCACTGTGTTCTGAAAGCCTGAAGGTATAGATTTTGCGACAGTAGATGCCCACACCTAGATCCCACTTAACCTCAAACTAAACTGTAAGAAACTCACTGCTTTTCATAAATCCCTCAATTCATCGAATAACGTACTTTGACATTATTGAAATATATTGAAGAAGGTCCTTAATACAAATTCGTAAAAAGGGTCATGCCATAATCGAGTGAGGAATAAATTGTATGATATTTACCTAACCTCAAGCACCGCTTACTATCTACCACAACTTAGCCAACCTCTCACTTAATAGGGACAGATATCGAAATCATTCTGTTTTACCTTTTTATCTGAGAGTATCTCTTCTATCTTCACCCCTAATATTTAATAATATGAGTAATGATGTCTGTGAAAGCGTGACAAAACATTTTTCTAAACTGTCCAAAAATTAATGAAAGATTTAAATTTGCCGCCATTTATGTAGTAAAGTGTGGAAAACCCTAAAAAAAATCGACAGCTGACAGTTAGGCTTAGTAAAAATGGTGCATTACTTACTTTGCGCTTATATTTTTAAAAGGATATCCCCTTTATTTGAATCAACAAGTCAATCCATCGTCCATGATTCAAACTATACAAGTATAATATATAATATAAAGGTCGAAAAAATATCCGCTCAATTTCTCACTCGTAGACTTTGAAACATTTGAACATTATACTTGTAAGGTATCCGACACTCTCTGAATAATTTTAACACTAAAAGCTGTTTATAAAATCCAGCAGCCACAACAAACGACCTAGAACTTGAAGAATTCTTCAACAACAATAAAGTCGTGAAAATTAAAGACGGCTCTTGTGTCTTATTTCTCAGTCACCCTTGCAGGCCTTTTGATGACTTTCATTCTCTAGCTTAGACAATTTAGACTAACATTTCTTTACTTTAGTGTCTTGCAGGCGGAGGTGGCTCGCTCTCATCAAGGTCCACTGTCCTGTAGCTCGCTGATAGTGCACTTAAGACTAGTCAAGGAGTATTTGACCCCTTTATCAGTAGCATCAAGCAACTTTGCCGGGTCACATTGGAATCGCTATAAAATTCAAACCAATGTGCTTACAAGAGAAGGCACCTTCACTCCAATTTCATAAGATCAGAATGAGTCGGTACTCCACTGTCCTCTTGCGCTCTAACTTTGGATCTAGGGCTCCCACGAGCTTAGAAAGCGCTGGTAAACAACGAAAACTTACGATATCTCTCTTGCCCAGAGTGGAACGCAAAAGACTATTTCAACTACATGGAGGCTTGGTGGAATCACCTAAACACTTTTGCCAAAGTAAGGTGATACCATATCAATATATACGAGCCTAAATAGTCACTATTATTGGGACGTCATATTTTCTCTACTCTATCTAAAATTTTGGAATGAGAACTTCATTTAACATTGAAATCTCTGAAAATTGGAAAAGGTAATTCAATAGCTCAATTTCAAATGGGGTTGAGTTTTATTGCTGGCAAAGCACATAAGCAATTTCCTGTTCTATAGTTCAAAAGTAGCGATTTGTCATCCCTTAATTATTTTAGGTGTGCAAAACCTGATACGAGTGGTAATAAACTTTTATCACTTCACGCATGCAATGGACTACTGATTATCAGTTGGCATCTCAAACCGTGGCACTTAGGTGCATGTATATAAATCAATCATACCTACCAAATTGACTGCACTTGAAAATGTTTGAATAATTTAATTACAACTTAGCTATATATAATAATTAAAAATAATTGCCGTGAATTTTTTCTTATCGTATCTGCACCTATAAATATGTTTCAAAGAAGGCGCTAAGAATTATTTTTAGAATATCAGCTGTATTGACGTATCCTCTAAAGCTCACATATTCCACCTAAACAAATTGTCCTGCGGTTTCCGAAAATCTCAACAAGTACGCCCTATTACCAATCAATTTTTGTCTAGAAAGGTAGTGAGATGTAAACTTAAGGTATATAAAGAAAAAATATTCTTAAAAAGCAGAACTAACTAACTAACTTAATTTCCTATTTGACTTCCAAACTCCCTGTTAAGAGTCACGTACATAATTTTCAAGATACTCTTTTTTTGGAGGTGGCCAAGCCATTTACATATCCGACTTCGATTTTCTTTCACATTATCCGTAATCTGCAAATATGGTATATTACCAACAACTTTTTCTCTATCTCAAGTCTCAATATAATGCTTATGAAGATTAATGTCAATTTTGCAGAAATAGATCAATCCCACAACAATATGGTATCGAAGAGTTGAAATATAGGTATTACCGTTGCTCTCTGTAGATGGCATTCACATTAGAAAAAGTTTGTACTTGAATAGTCTGCTAAAGCGCCGTCTTTCCCTCCACAATTGCCAAATTTTATATTTATTTAAATAAAATATCTTCAATAACAAGAAACCAGAAAGTCAGCACGGTAAAGGAATAACAGGAAATATTCACAGACATATTAACGTAGGTGTGTCGTTCTTTTTCATAAAGATCTTAATCTGTAAATGATAATGCACAGTGGTCGCACCATTTCGATGACTTTGCATTTCCATGCCCAAAATAAATTTACAATAACACTTGTAAAATAATATATTTTTATTTGTAGAATTTCCAGAACGTTATCACGAATATACTTGTATATAAGTATTTAAGTTGGTGAAATCTGCGAAAGACGACAATCGCATGATTGTAATAATATATTATATTATTTCACTCTCCGAACCGTGATCCAATCAAGAACCAGCATGATAGGAATCACTTCTTCGAAAGCCTTGAAATATAATTTTCATAGTGTGCGCAGTATATAGCCTCTAGTTTTCAAACCATTTAATCTAGAACCACTTAGTCAACATACATACATACGTGTTACGGAAAATAGGAAACTGAGGCGGACGGACGGACTGACAAAAAAACCTACATTTTTACGTATTTTATTCTTGATTATCGCCTTTAAAATAAGATACGGAACCAATGCTTAATACAATTTTCCATACACATGTTATAAGCCTCGGCTATGATGTCCTTCAGTGCCTTTCGCGAATTTTGGTTTTTTCGGTTCCGGCTCAATTTTGGAGCGCTACTCGCTTCATACACAAAACATGAATCAAAACGTGTTGAGTCGACCCATAAGAGATGATGAGATCCTCGGCTGTCTATCTAATGACAATACGATGATTTTCAAGCACTGTTTCTCTAACTTTTTCGATTTTATCGTCATTAGTAGAGGTTGATGGACGATTCGCATGAGGCAATTTTCTATGACTACACCATCTTCATTGAATGGTTTATGACATCCAAATACTTGTGTTTGTAATAAAGTAGAGACCCCAAAGGATTACTTCGACATTTTCAACGTTTTTAAAGCTGTGATTGAATTGGAAACACAAAATTTCAAGTAAGCTGGGTGTTCAATTTATTTCCATGACAAAAATCGACATACAAACTTTTCGCGTCGTAAACAAACAGCTGCAAAACCCATACTAATTGACATGTGTAGATCTAACTTTAAACGAACAAAAAAAAAGATTGAACCAATCTAAAAAAAAACATGTTTAATTAATTTTTGATACTGGATACTTTTCGATACAATAAAAGTCATCTCCAACCTAAAGAAGAAGCTACATGCCATAGGTATATAAAGTAGCGAAAGAGTTGGTCTCTATCGTGTCTCAGAAGCTTCACTCCCTTCGAATACCGTTTTAAGTTAGTGCATAGCCATCTTGATCAAATATGTATGTGAAGGAAGGACGAAATAGCAAAAAGCCTTTTCCTGCTTATAGAGAAAACATTCTGTTCGTCATTCTGATTCTCGCAGAGATACAGAGAGGTACTTTATTAAAAAAAACAAAACAAAATACTTGTAGGTAAACTATTGATTATGATTATCACCAATTCAGTTAGACATAATCAGTTACCACAACAGTGGCTTATCTGATACTCCTCATAGGTAAATTTAATACATATATTTGCGCTGAAACACGTTTAACCGGTGGAAGCACCGAACTTTATTATACAAAAGTGGCCCCTTATCTACCTTGTTGTTATTTATTTTGCCATAACATTTACCTTATCGAAAATATTGATTTGGTGCGAACAGATTTTAACGCGCTAATGTTACGGCTTTACATATAAGATAAATCTTAATTAACTGTATATTAATGATTTAGTGACACTTCATTTATAGAGATATACATATAATAAATGTAAACCTTTGCCACGCGAAAAATGTCCATACGCAGTATGAAAACATTTTCTATAAACAAATTAAATATATAAAGTTTGTATTACCTAAGCAAAATAGGTGTTTACCTGTCACGTGGCATGTCGAATGCGCTTCTGGTGAAGTAGTTTTTTAATACGTGTATTTACAAGCTAGATTGGGTTTTTTGAGATTTAATTAAAGTGAAACAAATGAAAGAACACTCAAAACTACAGACTGTATATTAGGTAAGGATTTTGAATATTTATGGAACCACTTGAGGAAATTAATATTTTTAGGTGTTAAAAAAAATGACGTAATATAGCACGATACTTAACCACACATTTGTATTGATAATATAAGCAAATGGGTGCGTTATCAAATAATTTGGAATATTACCAAATTTAATTTATTAGGCTTTGTGTCACAATACGTCATAAGAATCGATTTAGTTGAAAAAAAATTCTTCGAAATACACACAACTCTGGTTGGTAGGAAGTAACTTTATCAATAAAGACATGCTAATCGCCATTAACTTGCTAATTAAGCTAATTAAATATTTTCGTTACCGTTTCGTCGAATCATGGATGGATTCCAAATTTTGTCGGCAAGCTAAAAAGTTTGTGATCCGATGTTGGCCTTTCGGTGACTGAAAGTATTTTAAATGACTAAAGATACATAAATCGAGTAGCATAGAATGTTAAGACAGTCAATAATCCTGAGAAAAATTTTGCAGATAAATAAATCGAATATATTTCTGAATGACAGATAAATCAGATTAAATCGCAAGATTCTGGTGTGACAATTCCTAAAACGAGAGATACACAAATCATAGCCAAGTTACGTCAACATTAGTCTCTTAAATATAAGTATAATAAAGAAAGAATTTCTGAAGTGATGAAATAAGCAGTGTCCTTCTACGATAAAGAATTAATACAAAAATAACACATTTAGTTTGCATAGGAGCTATATGTTATGGTAATGCGATATGAACAATTTATTTGAAAAAGTTGTGCATACAAGCACTTGATCCCACTTGATATGGCAGCTATATGCTATAGTAATGCGATTTCTTTTTAGATGTTACAAACATCGTGGCAAACTTAATATACGCAGTTCAGGGCATAATTACTTTGGATGGCCGACAGTTGATCAAAATAGCTGATAACCATGACCGATTTCCCTTGTCACAAATAAATGAAAACAATGGAAATATTTGCTAATTTTTTCTTCAAATTTCTTAAGCATCCGGATCTGACCCTAGCGACTTTTACTTGTCCTCAGACCAAAAAATAATGTTCGCTGGAAAAAAAGATTAAGAGGTACATAATCTCTTTTGGAGCAAAAACCATATCATACTAGAAAAATGGTATCGAAAAGTTGGAAGACAATTTATGAATTTATAATCAATTATTTTGAGAGTGTATGGTATGTGCTTATCACGTTTCATCATTATTTCCAATATCTAAAATAACTTGGCTCGACATAAATGATTTGCAAATAATATGAAATATAAAAATTGAAGCATACTTTCAGGCTAAGAACAACATTTATGTGCGCATGGTTTGTTTGAAGAATACGTTTGCCAGTCTATTTACAGTGGCAACCACCTTATCAGAACTTAAAAATTTGCAAAAACAAAAAAAATTGTTACTACGCGACCCTCGTAACCAAATACAATATATACATGATTTATGAAACGTGCGATATAAGATATTTATTTATTGTAAATACCTATGAGTTTAGATTTTCAAAGGTGCGATATTCGGAGACTGTCTGAAACCTCGTGTAAACTAAAAGGACCAGCAGGGATACTTGATAATTGTAATAGAACTGGTATTATAACAAATATGCAGCTTCTTGATAAGAAAAAGATGTGTGCAAAAACTGAGCGACCAGTTCGCGTATATACAGACGGTATCGATAGCTTATTACGCTATTAATTCATATTTATACCTTATAGGGTCTCCGACGTTTCCTTCTAGGTGTTACAAATTTCGTAATAAACCGTGTTCGTGGAGAGAGATCATAGCAAATCAAACAATATAAGAAGGAACCTCTTCAAGCTTAAGCACGCCAGCTACATAATTAAACCAGTTAAAAATTTGCTGTAACGCTGGCTAGGATAACTCCCCTAATTGAATGCAGAGTATTCTGTACAGAATCTAACCTTAACCAATCAGAAAGAGTATCTAAGAAGGATGAGTCCATCCTACAAATGAGCATATAAAGAAGGACAGTATAGCGCCTTTACAAATAATCTCAAAGAAGATATTTTATTCTTTTGATACCTTCATGTATTTATACAAAGTTTTCGCTTATAAAATAGTATTTATTATTTATTTGAAATTCGATTAATTTGAGCCATAGAATTGCGCATTGTAGGAAAATGTTTGCGTTGCAGTAGACTCCAATACAATGGAAATAAAACGCTGGCCAATACCGCCGGCAACAACGTAAGCGTTGCCCTCAGTTGAGTCCGCTTCGCAACGGATTAACACATAGGTGACTATACTGCCAGTGCCAGCTTGTGGGTAAGTCAATTGAACCGTCACATCCTTCGCATCTTCATAATTAAAAGCGTCGGCTATCTGAGCAGCCAAGAAGTCGCCTGAAATATGACAGAAAGAACGGTAATAAATCAAAGTGTTTGAGCGGGTTTCCATTATAGCAAACTTACCTTGTACACGACCGCCTAATTTATACTCGACCGTGGAGCCGCTTCTCGCTTGGCCACTCTCCTTCTTTAACGCTAGCAAGGACAGGCCTGGATGTTTTCTCTTAAACTCATTGATATCCTTGACCACCATTATTGGACGCACTTTCTCTGGCGCTATTTCGTTGCTGCTATCCCGGACAATACCGCCACTCACAACACTAACAGCCAAAATGGCGCAGAGCGTAAAGGCAGCCAAAGCGTAGAAACGTGCCATTTTCGATCAAAAGAAAACTTGTAGAAACTTTTACAGTTACTATCACTGAATGACAAGCTAATGCCGTGATTTTGCCCATTTATACCACAACAATGAAGAGCCTACAATTAAAGCGACAGCGGTCTTATCAAATACAACAAATGATAAACAAAAAACACCGTCGTAGCGATGCCAACTCTGTTGACTGCTCAATTTCGGTATTTACGGGATTTTATATTGATTTTTTACTGATCACCAGACTTTAAACTTTTGGATACTTCCTGTACAATCCGTACACTAAACGATTATTGGAGAACTAGCAAAAGCTTAGAAAGAATAAGTTATGTCTAATTTAAAGTTTAAGAAAGAGCTAGTTCTGATATTGGATTAGACATCAGGTTTACAGGAGTGGAAAGGATTTACTAAATTTTCAGTATATGTTAGTAAGCAGAAACGTATATCTTTTAAAATTAAAATCTAAAATAAATATTACAAGTCCCAAAAATTTCGAAGCTAGTCTTTAACGATCGCGATTTTTTTAGATTGTAAGATTTTCGAGATTAACAACAATAAGTAGTACACGACTTGTATGCAAAAAAAAAAGAAAGTAGTGAGCAAGACCTAACCTAATATATTACAGAAATTGGTATTAAATATTTCGAAATTGATCGGTTATTGGTGATACATATATTCATTTAAAAAGAGGTGGGGAAATACAATACTTTTTTGTTAATAGACGAAAGTAAGGTAATATAACTTGAACATCCTGAAAAGTGGATAATAAGTTCGACACGAAATTTATAACACCCAGAAGACAGCATCGGACACGCTATTAAGTTTATATACACAATTTCAGAGAGAGACGAGCTGAGTCGATCTAGCCATATCCTTTAATCCGTCTGTATATACGCGAACTACTACCCTCAGAGATATCGATTTGAAATTTTGCATAACGAACGACTATAACTGATAGCTGTCATACAAACAGATCGATCAAACTCAAGTCCCAGTATGGAAATATTTTTTATTTGACAATTTACCTTAACGCAATTCTGGTCTCACCGAGTTTATTTGCAATAAGAGGGCTCACTTGATCACTGTGCCAAATTTCGATTGACAGGTGTTCAGGGAGATAATAAATTTAATTTTCATACCCATTAATAATACGGAACTGCTAAAAAATAATCTTTTCTTATCATTCAAATTAGCTTGATTTGTTTACGCATATATGAGATTGTTATATATTTCCAATTAGCAAGAACTCTTCGATGCGTAATAGTTTGACATAGAATGGTATCTACACCTTACTTGAAAGGTCTAGAATTCGTCTCGAATTATTTTTAGAAACTTTTTGAAAAATCTTTCCTACAATGACGCATATTTACAATTCTAGGAATTATTCAACCACACAGTGATTAACTTTCGATTACCGTTACTGATTTATAATCAATATCTACAAGTAATTTATCAAATGACTCATTGCATAACAAGTTAAGTATTTATAAACACATATGTATGCACATAACTTGTGACCAGAAAGTTTCCGGAAATTGTAAATAAAACGAAAAATTTTTATTCGTCATCAATAATCTTGTTTTTCGTCTTCAAAATATGCTCCTTCTGAAGCGATACACGCATGTCACCTTTTTTTCCAATTATTGAAACATGCGTTGTAGGCGTTGTCTGGGATCGCCTTTAGTTCCCTCAGCGAATTTCTTTTAAGGCATCAATCGAGTCGAAACAGGCTCCACGGAGTGGTAACTTGAGTTTTGGAAATAAAAAAAAAGTTGAATGCGGCCAAATCCGGTGAATACGGTGGTTGATCGATGATATTGCACGAGTTGACAATTTCCGAAAACTTTCTGGCCACAATGTATTGTATATACAAATGTTTTTTGCAATATGTTCAAATGTAGGCTAACTATTGATAAAAATCTATACATTTATCAGTTACCAATATATTTTTTTATATCATATTTATACATACACATGTATAAATAAAACAAATACAAAAATGTACACCTACCACTTCAGTTCTTCAAGAGTTCCAATATCAGGCTTCTCGACTACTGTAATGCTGCTGACAGCATTAATTTATATCATAAGAGCAGTGACACAACTAACAGATATTGTAGTTAGAGACGTAGATAACGATGTATACTAGAGTTGTCTGGAAATGACTAACAACTTCCGCTTGTCTTCTCAAATATCATCGTATCTTAATGTTAAGTATTTAAGTTTTGGGTATTTTATAGCACTTTTTTGATCAAATTAGTATTGAATATTTATGATATTTTTACGAAAATTGTAACATCCAGAAGAACACGTCGAAGAACAGAAATTTAACGATCAAAAGCAAGTTCTTGTATGGCAAACTTTTCTATTTGACAAAATATCTTTCCAAAATTTGGCAGAGATTATTGTCTAAAGCAACGGTACAATCTCCAAACAAATTGCTTGGATCGGACCACCATAGCATATAGCTGGCATACAAACTGAACGATCGGAATAAAGTGCTTGTATGGAAAACTCTTTCGTTTGACGAGATATCTTCACGAAATTTGACATGAATTATTGCCCAGGCACAACGGCACAACCTCCGAAATAATTGTTCAGATCGGACCACCATAGCATATAACCATATAACCGCGAAGTTAACGTTTTTTTTCTATTTTTTTGTTTTATAATTATTGTTGTTGTTGTTGTTGTTGTTGTTGTAGCGGCCGAATTCTGTTATTATTATTAAATTACTATTACTATTTAATTATTATTAATTTCATAAACTCACAACCAAAAATGAATAAACAAGCAGCATACGTTAAAATCATTTATTGCATGGTTTTTCAGACTTATATTCTACTTTTGCAATTCCTTTATAAATACGAAATAAATAAAATTGTTAAAAGTGTGTAAAAGAAGTACACACGTACATACATAATAATTTCAATGAAATACATATTTTCGTTTCGAGAAAATAGCGTTATGTATCACACGAAATATACACAAATATGATACACATTATAAAGTTACAGATTCAATTACACGATTCACTTAAATTATAGTACTGTTCCAGAAACTAACGTCCCATATGCTTATAGTAATAAATTATAACAATTGGAAGATAAAATTTCTTAAAATTCTCTATGTATAGTTGGCAATGTTGAAGCATTTCAATATGTATCTATAAAAAAGAATATACCTACATATAAAAAATGTTAGCATAGATCTTTAGCGCTGAAAAGTCAGCGCGATTTCAAATGTTCAAGGCCATTTTCAAATCCATCCACGTCCATTCTGTCAATCCAGTACTTAGTTAAAACTTAATAAACTTGAGCGTAAATACGCTTGGAACGGTTACTTTCACATATACATACACGTAAATATGATTGTTTTCTTTTTTACTAACGTTTCATAACATTGGTTACAGTTATTGCTTGATTTTTGTTTTCTTTTGACAGCACTTTGCGCCATACAAAATAATATCATACTTCCTGTGCCCTTCGCAAGCTTCGGTTTTATAATTTTGCATTATAAATGCGCTTACACAACTAAAATTACGAGCATGCATGCATAAACATATACATACATGCATATGTATATCATATTGTAGATAATCCTCACTGTAATTTGCGTCTCAACTCGCTTTAAAATCTTAAAAATCTGTTCAAATTCAACAAATACATTTCATAATCTCCTCCTTGCTAATGAAACTCCGCGCCGCATTGCTGTTGAGGCATGCCGCTTACCACCTGGGCTTGATCGCTTTGAACCACCATTGCTGATAGCCATCGTTGACGTCGCAATGTGCCAAGAATAGCTGCTGCGATGTCGGATGCACGGCCACACATTTCTTGTGTGTGCGATGCAGCAAATGCTTGGTGTTCTCATCATAATTCCACGGACCGTCCACTGTGCCCAAACGGCATACAGCTAATTTAATGCCCTGACGATCTGCCTCCACGCAACGCTCACCCACACCCAGTTGCCCGGCGGCATTTAGACGTATCAATTGATTATTACCACCGCCGTGGCAGTGTGAGAGTCCCATAATGGCGGGTGGCTGATGACCCATCGAATCAAGGCAACCATCTGTGGCGACGGAGCGTAATTCGCCCCAATGCAAATTGGCTGGCAGTGCGGGAAATTTGTCGTACACATCGTATGCTATATTGTCCATAAACCACTGGAAGGATTTGCAATTTAGACGCTTCTTGAGCGCCAATTGTTCGCTAATATCGCCCATATCGAGATAACGCGCCAGCGGTTCCCGTGTATAGAAGTACTCTTTGTGTGTATCGTCAAACCACGTCTCGATGACACGCTTGTAATTGATTGTTATCAGTGGTCCTTTCTTGGCTTGTGCCAATTTGCCAAAGTTGTAGGGCATGAAACCGCGATAAACGTGTCCAACGCGCGAGCATGGCACCCATTCAATGCTGCCACCACATTGCCAGATCTTGAAGCTCAATTCGAAATTTTCACCACCCCAAACCAATAGACCCGGATCGTATGCACCTAATTCCAGGAAATATTCACGATTAATGGCAAATAAGCCGCCGGCATGTGTAGGACTGCGGTAGGGTTCGGAATTGTGTGCGCGTCGTCGTTGTTCGCGTTTGGGCACCTCGTTCTCCTTGTATAACATACCCCATTCAAAAATGCCACGGAAATGCGCGTCGCTACCATAGACCGGACGATACTCGAAGGTTTTATGATCAATGCCATCAATAATTGGCACAGTCATCACCGTACGATCGCGATAGATGGGCGCTAACAGCGGTGGCAACCAGTTCGTGTTCACTTCGCAATGTGCATCGAGGAAGACAATCACTTCGCCTGCAAAGCGTAAAGTAAATTAGTTAAAATGTGTATTTTCAAAGGTAAAATTTTGACATATTTAATATTTTGCTTACCACTCGCTTCTTGTGCACCTCTTGAACGCGTACGAATTAGACCCTCTCGCTCGTCATTGCGTATAAGTTTTACTAAACCATTGAATTGTAGCAAATAGTTATCCAATTTCTCGCGTAAGTCCCGCTTATCAGAAAAATCATCTACTAGCACTATTTCATGTAATACATGCTTAGGCGAGCGATCGATCACCGAATGCACTGTGCGCATAAGCACTGAGAAGCCTTCATTATGAAAAACAATGATAACACTAGTTTTAGGTAAATCATAGGGATAGTCCCAATGTTTGCACTCATCCAAACGTGAATCCCGCACCGAGCGATGCATTGATATCTCATCTGAACATGCAATATTCATGCCATATTCCATTTCAGATTCATCTGCTAGATTTTTTTTGTCGGCAGACAGTTGATGAGCATCACCATTCTCGCCGGGTCCCACACGTTCTTCCACATTTTTTGGTTCAAAATTTCCAAGACCTAAAAACAAGCCAACAGTTAGAAATTATAGAGAAAAAAAAGAAAAAACAATAAGGTCTTATATAAATATACGAGTAAGTGCAAACAGACGAGATAACAATAACGCGTGACTTTATAGAACAACGTCTGTACAACAATGTCTTTGGATTTAATTAATTAAAGGCATATATGTTTTGATAGCGGTTAAAAAAAATTTTACCAATACTAAATAAAATCCTTAGTTTTTTTTTTAGAGTGTGTAAAATCTATAAATTTGAATCGATCTTTAAATCGAAATTGTCAACAACTATGTAGCGCTAATATATTTTTGATGTTCGAAAAATTGATTAGTATATTTGTGATTGATGTATTATTTACAACATGTATTGCTCAAACTTGTACTTATATTATATTTATTAAAACAGATTGTTCTCAGAGGTATTTCCATAAAATGTTACATTCATCAATATTCGCGTATTGCGAAAACGAGTATTTATAATAAATATTCAACAGCAGAAAATTTACATTTTGTTTTAAAAATTGTTGTATGTGCTTCTCTCTTTAAAATACGCAAACACTGTATTGAACCAGAGAACTTAAAACAAGTTCTTAAGTTCTCTGATTGAACATCAAATATAAAGCAAGGTCAAAACTAGACAATGAACTTTTTACCGGCTAAGATAAAGTAAATAATACAAGTTTACAAACAAAGATGTTTAGAAATCTCACTCACCTTCGACTAATTTTGGCACCTCACGCGGCCTTCCCTCCAATCGCTGATGATTAAATCTTGCAAATTTTCCGTGGTAACTACTTATTCCACGCTTTGTGTCGCCCCATGTGACCAGCAGAAATATTAGCGGCAATATAATGCAACAGCACAACGCTATGCGGCATAAACGACCTCCACGAATATTACTTACACGCATTTTACAAACAAAAGTTATAATGTAAATAAAATAAATGCTTCCAACTGCTTTACTACAATGTTACTTGATATGCTACAATTCCACTTTCAGCCACATTAAAATCTGTCGACGTGTCGCAATAGCGGCTCAAGCTACCTACGATTTTCGCACTACGGATTAAACTAAAATCAACAATTATATACGAGTAACAAAACACAAGCTATATTTATTAATCGACGAAAATAAGCGGCTAAAACTACAACTTTTGTATTTTGTATTCTTAAATAGCAGCACTATAAAAGATTAGTTTTAATAATACATTTGTATATCCATTCCTGTAGGTAAATATGCACAGCTGAATCCGAAATTTATTTCTATCAACATTTTCACCTTTAGGATCTAAACAGTGCACGAACTCTGAATTTCTTTTAGATGGTGAACTTATGAGTGGTAGACTTCGGATAACTTTGTTTCCTGGGTAAATAAAATATGTATTTAGAATGATCTTCTCATAAATTTGTAATTAAATTATTTCAATCCGTCACTAAACTATAATAAAAAAATATGTATAGAGATGTTTTTCTTAATTTGGCTATTGTACTTTTCTATTTTAAAAATCAAAAGAACGAAAATAGATAGTTATATGGTAAGACATTTATAAAATTTATACATTTCCTGTGCTACATTCCTCTTAATCGGAAGCTCAGCTAATATTATTGTGCTTTGAATTCTCACCACAATTTGAAAGTTGTGTGTCAATATAATTGAATTGATTTTTATTGTGAATTTATTTACGCTCTTCAACGTAGAAGAAGCAAAAACTATTCGAATTTTGTAAAAGCGCCTAATGGCGCAAAAGGAAGCATAAATAAAAATGCGTAAAAGTGCGAAACTTCCTCGCACATCACGAGTTAATGAAAAAATTATCGAATATTACTTAAAATTTGGACAGGATCGTGATTTAGAAAAGTACATGCGTCTATATTCACCATGCGGGAGTCGCAGCGATTGCAAAAGCCGTAGCAGTACAACAACAAACAGCAGTTGCCGTAGTGAAGATGAAGGACGCAGTATGAGACGATTGTTTCATCAAGAAACGGATACGACCACAGAAAGTGATTGTGAGCCGAAAGAATTTATAGTACCAATAGAAATGCAGTCTAGTAACACTATTGGAAAGGGTCTAAAGTCGAAAGCAGACGAGGTGAGGCAAACATTAAAAATACAGATTACTTTTTGACAATTAAATTTTTAATATTTAGTGTACATCATCTGCTCCTGACTTGCATACACCTCCACCCAGTAATCTTAGGAAAGGACAAAGTAAACAAACACAGACTCCCGAATCGATAACAAAGTCACACAAACGTCTGGAATGGGATTCTTTGGGTGATGTCGGCTATAGAAAGTCATTATCAACTAGCAATATCAGCATTTTAGAACGTTCTGTGCTTAAAGAATATTTTCAAGAAATTTCATCTATCAGCAGTTCGAAAAAGGAAACCGATACTGTTGAGTGTTCGAAAAGTACGAAAAAACATGTCGAAATACACAAACCGGCGACAACCACAAAGCAACATATACCCGAAAGTAATACACCACCTTTAGCTTCCAGCACAATGATGCAATTGGATAAAGGAAAGAGTAGCAAGCTACAACCAAAATTGGTTTCTAAAAGCACATCAATGTCACTACAAAAGAAATATGATCAATATGCGCAAACTTCTACATATGTGCCACCGCAGCACATATCGCGGGAAGTGCAAGTGACGTTATCCAATACGCCTTCTGTTACATCTTCAACCGCAGCGGGCACTGCAACTCCGAGCAGTTTCGATTACTATTCTTCTCGTTCAGGACGATCCACAACAGACGAAGAAAAACGTGTTGAAAAAAGCGCTTTGAAAAGTGTCCATCAAAATGTAATGAAGTCCAAAGTAAACGAAGAATCCGTGCACCCATTCGTAGCAGAAATTAATGAAATGTTATCGTCTTGTAAAATAGCTGACTCAAGAAAACACAGTTCCAAACAAGAGAGTATAGTAGCGGACTTACAAAAAGTACACGATACTTTGAAAAAAGTTCTGAGCGAAAATAAAGAAAACTCCTCATCTACTTCCTCGATACTCAACTCGCCACAGCTAGATTTAGGCATCCAACTGTTGTGTTCGCTAATAGATGCACGAAGCTTAAGTCAAAAGCAAAAGAAAAGACTCGTGCGAGATATCGTTAAACGCATATCAACTCTCAACGCCGAAGACGAAGGTGATGCCGCTGAGATTGCTGTCGCACAGTTTAGTAGTGCATTAACAGCACAAACGGAGAGAAGTGAAACACATAAGAATGTAAATGAAAATATGGAAGCAACACTCCAAACAAGTTCTGCGGTTACAGTGGCAAGAACTGGCAAAGCTACGATGGACATGAGCGATTTAGCGAGTAATTTACCTTCGAGTACAAGCAGCGAAGGAGTTGACGAACATCTTATAAGTGTCGATGGTAAGTGTTTTGAAATTTAAGCAAATTAATTTTTAACTGTTATCGTTTTCAAGTTATAAATAAACCATCGCTGCCGACAACCTCTGCCAAGGCAAGGGCTCGACTGGCTGCTGAAAATACTGAGCATGTACAAAAGTTACGCATAGCGCACGCGCGTATAAGTGCTGGCACACAAGTGGAAGAGATGGATCTAACACAAACGAAATACAGTAATGTGCAGGAAATTTCAGAAAACTCACCGCCAAATGCACCAGTAAATATAAATAAAGATGCAGACAAAGATTCTTCAGCATCTAAAGCTAGCACTACATCTAAAGATGTCACCACACAGAAAGCCCTAATAAATATTGAAAGTGGTGGCGCCTCTGACACAGACGTAGACGCCGCTGCGCATTCTACAATGCGCGAGTGGCTGAATCCTATGACACAATCTGAAATTGAATATGAGCAGAAGAAGTTGGAAATGGTAAAGCTAGCCGCCAAAAAAAATAAACTTACCAAATGCTTTGCAAGCGAGAAAATCGAGCCGGAACGAAAATCACAACTACAATGGATACAATCGGAAATTGAACGCTTAGAAACATTACGCTGTCTATTGCTCAAGCCGAATATAGAGCGTGCAAATTCTTTGGAAATACATGAATCGATGCCACTAAATGTGGAAAAGTTATACGACACTGTTTTTACGGACACAAAGTTGGCTTCAGTGACCAGCTCGACGACAACCAGCGCACATAGCAGTGAAAATGACAAAGCGATGCAGGAAATCGAAATAATTATTGAGGAGTCAAATGAGGATGTTATTAAATTAGATGAGAAAACCAAATCTACGAAACAACGCAAGCGCGAAACCCAAATCATTTACGACAAGCCCGTTGAAACGACAAACATATATGACAACTTAGTGCCTGGTAAAGCGCTTTTTCGCACTATGACCGAGACAGTTACAACTAAAGAAGAACAAGTTCTGCCAACAGCTGCTATATTAACGCAAGAATCTGCAATAACAGCTCCACCGAACCGACCATTGCCAAGTGCCAAACAACGCCAACAGCAGCGCTCCAAAATTGACACGCCTTCCGGTGACAGTAATGACGGCGAGAGTGTTGGCTCATACGCACAACAACGCAAGCGTGAGTTTTTAGAGCAATATCGCTTAAAGAAACGCAGCCAGTACGTGTCATTGCTACACCAACAACAACAAATGCTAATCCAACAACAACAGCAGATTATACATGAGCTGCAGCAGCGCTGCAATACAATAACGCATGCGCCAGCAGCGCCAACAACTGGACACTATTCTGTGCCACACCATATGCCGCCCAATGCGTATTGTCAGTGTGCCTCAACGCAGCGACCTTATAATCAAACGTATTTTCATCAACAGCACAACAATATGTGTGCAGCGCAAGCACAAACAAATATGAAACGATCGCAACCGGCTCCTCCACCTTGTCCGCCACGTGTGCAATCGCAACAAGGCGATGCCATCAATTACTCCCATAAAACACAAACAATACACAGCGAGCAATCGACTTCGTCAATATTTTGCATTTCATCCGAGGTCTCCATACCGATGGGATCAAGCAGCACAACTAGTTCCACCACCACGACTACACATCAGTATGACGACGTGACAGCCGTGACTGTACCAGCTCCAGGAGTGGGTGTACAAACTGGCGATTCTTTACGTCGCTCACAGCCGATTTTCGGTAAACGTTTACAATATAACTGCGCACGTATGAATGTCCCAACGTGTTTTGCCTATAATCCACAACCCGTTTGTTCTGGCCAATCGATTTGCGTGCAGGTGAAGCCGAAAGCCATCGCATATGTTATACAATTCGAAAAGAAAACTACATCGTCTACAACTACAACAACCACCACAACAACCAGCGCCACATCAGCCGCCAGCAATCAATATACATCGAAACCCAGCAGCGAGTCCATCGATTTGCAGCGTGAAGAGACGGAAGTGTGCGCCTTGCAGGACTATCTAGTACGTGCCAAACCCCAATTCATTGCGCACACAAAGGAGCGTAAGGCTATACTCAATCAAATACAAGTGCTGCGTGAGGAGCGTGGTAAGGAATTGCGCGATATCATTGAGAATGCCAGTGAAAACTCGTTGGAAACGCGTTTGCAACATTTACCGCCACCCGCAACTAGTATGTGTCTAAGATGTGCATATGTTATATATATATATATATAATCCTTTTTTTTTTTTGTTTTACTTAATTTAACATTGCACTTTTAGAGCGTTTGCGAATTTTCGCCACCAAAGAGATGAAGGCAATGACACAGCGGCATTGTGAGAATTTACCCGAGATATTGAAGCAACGGGAACGCAAGCGTGAAGAACGTCGCCGTCATGGAAATCGCCTAATCAGAGATATATTTAATCAGGTGCTTTTATTTGCTATATTTACTGTTAGTTACTTAATTGTCATTTATTGTTATTTATTATTATTTTTTTTTTTGCAGCGTTTGCAACGTCGTGTGCGCACCGGAAAATTGTCATTAAACCATAGTAAAACTGTTATTTAAAAGAAGAGGCCAAACCACACTGCATTTATTTGCGCAAAATATATTTATATAGTGAAATTAAAATTTAGTTAATAAAATAAATAAATAATAATGCAAGGCTTGTTGTAATCGAAAAGAAATTAAAATTTGCGTTAAAAATTGTGGCTAAAAATGCGTTGTGTTCAAATGTTTTATATGAATTACGAAAATTGTACGGATAAATGCTGCTTTGTTGGCTTGCACGCGGTTACTAAAGATTTCTGATAAGTTATATCATTACAATTTAGTTGTTGCTGCAGCTTGCTGTTTATAATATCGAAAATTATTAATGCATTTCAAGTGCAAGCGCCTCGAATTTTCGAAAAATATTACGGTTTCAGCGAACTATAGACACATTCTGGCGTTTATTCGAAGTCATTTTCCAAAATCGTGAGTTTTTGTTATTTGTTTTTATTTATTTATTTTTGTACATTTTTTTTGTATTTTTTTTTTTGTTTTTAAATTTTTTTTTTTATTTTTTTTTTTAATTTTGTTTTTGTTTTTTTGTATTTATTTAATATTTTTTATGCATTAGCATTGGTTATATATAATTATGTTAGTTGTCAATTTTAATTACATACACATATTGAAATAAGTTGATGTTTTAACATGGTTTATAGGGAAGTCAACAGCATAATAACATTTTTTTTTACATTGAGTTTCATTTAACTATTCAATACAATTTTTTATGTAAACACTTTTTTCATAAATACCTTATTAAAAACAATACGTTGATAAAAACACTCGTGCCTTTTGTAGCCTGATAACGCTTACTTTCGAGTAAAATATAAAGCAAAAACAAAAAAAAACAAATCGCTAGAGCACATAAGCGCAAACTATTCGTTTATTTAGTATTTCTGTCACCAAAATGAATTATAGGAATTTAAATTTTTTCACTGTCATCATTCTATTAAAATACACTATTCCTAACCTATAAAAAGTTAAATGTCTAATTTTTTCTATTCGTTTAAAGTTTTTATATTGGCTAATAAAATGCTAGTGAAAAGTTTGCCATCTAAAATAACTCTCTCTCGAACAATACGTTTATGATAGTTCTAATTTTCAGATTTTATATTATTCCGAGAAATATATTTAAGCTACACGGAAAAGTTAACAGTGCACTATTTAGAACTTTAGCACCCATATATGATTAGTGCTGGTGCTTTAAGTGCAAGCAAACTAAAATAATTAGGTCTGTAATTCTAGCGATTCATCCAATACTTTTTCCAACAGCTTGCACGCTAGCCTTATAACAATATAAATTATATTTATACTTTATGAATAATATTATAATAGAAATTTTACTACAATGTGTCGTTGATTTTCTTAATACTATTAATTGAGGTTAAGTTTCTGCGGGCCTTGCACCATAATTAAACATTTATAACATTTCGTAAATTCTTGTACGAAAAAGCAAGCACGCTAATATAATTTGGCCAATTTTAATTAACACAAGCAAGTTTTCATTGCATTAAAATTCATTTCTTTATTTTATATAATTTTTTTTTTTTTTTTTTGTTTTATGCCAATAAATTAATTTCGAGAAATTGTGAGTATGGCGCTTGCCTTATGTGCAGACATTTTGACATTCATGCGTTATTAATTCACTTTGTTTTGCTTTGTTTTCAGCAAAATCCAACTGCACTATACAGTTATTTCATGTGTATGTCAAAACGTTTAGCATATACAGATTTTAGTTTGGAATGTGGAATAATAAATAAGTAATTAAATTTTTTTTTATATATATGCAAACATAACTGAATACGCTATACTTGTTTAAAAGAAATATGTGTTTACTAGCGCCAATTGATAGTAGGACGGTTAAAACGATGCAAAGCTAACGATTTTTGAAATTGTATGTTTGGTGCACAGCTGTTGCAAAACGAGAGCCTTAAATGTGCTTATGCATTAATTATTAAATTAATTTTAATTTTTCACTTTCGCAATTGCTTATTTAACAACTATAAATCAATCACATATAAACCGCTATCCCTTGTGCCAAATATAAGCATTTAATACTTTCACTATTAATTTCTCTATGTATGTTAAAAAGCCTACAAATCAATACTATTTTATTTACGCTGAGCTGTACACGTTTAAACGCTTTATTTTCTATTTTCTCATGAATGCCTCGCTCGATATCCGCCCACCACCGTTGCTCAACTATTGCTTCACTTTTGCAATATTTATGCACCATTTTTTAATTGTATTGCGTACACATTATCAACTCTTTAGCATATTATATGATTTTTAATAAGTTGTTTAATTTAATGTTAAGCAATTTGTATATATGTATATATATATATGCATTTTGTTAGTTTATACTTTTAACATAATGTTGTCTTTATATTTAGAAAATATCCTTAAGCTCCACTATCGACATGTTGAATTCCTTTCGTACTAGTTACTGATCCTTAGACAATCCTAAGAAATTTTCTTCTTCCATTTTTGAGAGGAATTTTATGGCTCTATGCTGTGGTTCCGTTTGTCGCGCCATATCAATCAGTCCGAGTAATGTTTTGATTCCAATGAATATTCTATGCAACAAGAAAGCACAAATGAATGAATTAGCAGAAATTTTTTTTTTTTTTTTGTTTTTGTTTTGTTACTCACTTTTTGCCAGACATCTTCTTGCCAATAGCCTGCAATTCGCCCTTGCTGAATATCTCGGCATGTTCGAGCACGGCTAATACATGTTCTGGACTAGACAGATTGGGTACATGCAAGATGGAAGTGAACGCCGTCAACATTTCCATTTCCTCCAAAACCGCACTAGATGCATGCCATGCAAAGTACACAATTATTTTAATAAATATTTTAAGATATAAACTGTTGTAGTCGCCTTACCGTCTGCTTGAAGTAACCAAGATGAGCAGTTTGCGTCCTTTTGGCGGCTGCTTCTTTAACAAAACCAACAATGCTTGCAGTGTCAAATTGGAATAACGTGGACCAATTGAACCGTAGTCTAACAAACGTTCAACATTGTCGACAACAATGCAGCTTAAAGTGGAACGGTAAGCGTCATCGAATATCTATGGTAAAGCAGTAGAGTAAAATGTTAGGAAAATGTTTCTTTCATGCGATCAGCTGTTTTATATTTACTTTTCGAATGTGTAAGCATTTGGCCGATTCGGTATAGCCGACCATATCTTCGGGTGAGCATACTTTAACGAATGGAAAATCTGACATTTTTGCCAATTTAGCAGCCAATGCAGTTTTGCCAGAATTGGGTGAGCCCTCAATAAGCACCGACACCAGGCCGGAGCTTTCGGTCGCCTTCGCCTGTTGCACATATAGCATACCGTCCTCAAGTAGACTGGCCACAGGTTGTCCCCAGTTGATTATGCCACGTGATAGCATGTTATCTAATATCTCCTGTGCTGTACCGAATGCCTAATGGGATACAATGCAATTAACTAATATTGAGTTAGAAGTTTTTTTTTATCTAGCAGTTGTCAACCTACCGGCTTAATGTCATTCTCTAGCGCGTGCATGAAATCAGAGCGTGTAACTTTAAGCTTCTCCATTGCTTGTGGATCGACATGTACCTTCGCGTCGGCTTTAATCAGCCGATTCATAGCGGTAGATTGTGCTGCGCGCACCAAACCCTCCAGCTCAGCGCCACTAAAGTTCTTCGTTAATGTAGCAATTTCCTTCGAGTCAACATCACCGGCTATCTTGTTAAATTCCCGCATACGCTTCGTATGTATATTTAGAATTTGCACACGACCTTCTTCGTTCGGCAAACTAATCTCCATTTGCACCTCCAAGCGACCGGGTCGCATCAAAGCTTCGTCAATCATGTCACGTCTGTTTGTCATGCCGATCACCAGTATGTTGTTCAACTGTTCGACACCATCAATTTTAGCAAGCAATTGATTGACTACGGTATCGTGTACGCCACTATTGCCAGCGACCGAGCCACGAGCTTTGCAGATCGCATCTATTTCATCGAAAATTATAATATGCAAGCCGCTGTTGGGACCAAGCTGCAAGCAATGTGAATTATATTGTTTTTTTTTTTATTTTTGTTATGAATATTTTCTGCTTACCCGTTTTTCCTCTTCCTCAGCCTCGGCAAAGAGTCGTCGTATATTGGCCTCCGATTCGCCTACGTATTTGTCCAAAATTTGTGGTCCATTAACAATTTTCGGCTCGCGCGCATTTAACATAGTGCCAATTTGACGTGCCATCAGCGTTTTACCAGTACCAGGTGGGCCATACAAGAGTATGCCTTTAACGTGTTTGCAGCCCAGCTGCTCCACAAGTTCCGGTGGGAAGACACGGGATGCGAAAGCACGTCGGAATATTGCATTGAACTCCTTATCCAAACCACCGATGCCCATCTTGCCGAAATCCCAATCGGGATTGATAATTGATTGGCGTACAATTTTACCCTTTGACTTGCCTTGCAAGTTTAGCGAGGAATTCTCAGCTTTCTCAAATTGTACGATTGTATTGCCCAGTATACGGCCAAAGCGTACATTTTTAGTACTCGTTTCTTTGCCTTCGCCAAGTGATTTGGGATCCACAGCTAGAACGTGAAAACAAACGTTATTAGTGCCAAAAATTTCGAAAAAGAAAAACAAAATTATTGCAAAACGGTTGAGCTGAGTAAACAAGAATTACTACCCAAATCGCGTCAAACTTTTTTCTTTGTGTGTTGTGGGGTTTTCAAACTTACCTTCTAATGTTTTGACAGCAAGTCCTAGCAGCTTTTTACCCTGAAAGTCAAAGACCAAGGTCTGACCAACAGTTAGTGGCATACCAGCAAATTGCATTAAAAATTCTTTAGCCATCTGGTCAGAGTCATAGGGTTCCTGGGAGGTACTGCAGATGAGATATTAAAGCAAAATTAACAATTATATGTTTATGTTTACGAAAGAGAGTAGTGAATAAATCGATAATGTGAAATATTGCATAAAAACTACTTTACATTTTCTTCTGCAAAAAGTCTGTCTCGAAGGAGACAAGTGTTATGACATCGGAATTGGCATCAAAACGATAAGGTCTCACGTCGATATCCTGATTGATGGATAGTGTGGCCCATTTTCGTTGCACTAGCGAAAATCCAACATGACCCCGTGCCACCTCATTCGTATGCAAAAGTGCAAATATATAATGTTGTCCAGGACCAGGCGATATGTCGGCATACCTTGAAAAATGTTACAAATTACCGTTATATACTATGGAAATTATTTTATGCAGTTAATATATTTTTAACATTTTTTTTTCATACGTACTTAACATCCTCTGGAAAATCGTTAATATTCACGATGGCCTTGTTTGTTACCGACAATTCGTCTGTGGGACATTTTGTTGCTTTCAAACGCTGTAAAAAGATATGTCAATTAATTTTAACACCGCAATTGACTTATGAAACTGTTATTCAACCTACGTAGGACATTTTGCTATTACACACTGCACAAATAGAATTCAATTATTGACTATCTTCTTAATTGCGAAAGTATCTAGCCCGACTGCTGCTTTGGAGAAAAAATCCAGGGAAAATAAGGGTAGCTGCTTGTTCTTTCACTGCTTATTCCGAATATCGATCCATAAATTGACATGTATGCAATTTACCTGCGAAGCAAAAATTCCAAAATGAACTAATCCATCGAAATCTTTATAATTCTTGTTTGCTTAAATTTATTATATTTATATCATTAGATAAAAAAAAAACGTTAAAATATTATTAAAATATATTATAAAGAATTGTATAGTATTTTTATACAATAGCATAAGAGCAGTAACATAATAACGTACAAACTATCCTCAATATTCGAATTACGGAAGTCAACAATCATGTTGAATGAACATTTGACAGTTGTTTTCTTAATATGTTATCTTATATTAATATGTTTTGCATAATATTTTGAATTAACAATTATGCAATCTTCTGTTAAATTTAAACAGTTTTAAAGTTTGTAAGAGTCTTTACAATGTAAAGTGTATTAATAAAAATATATCGTATATTACGTTTACGATATAGTTATAACATGATATTTGAAAAAAAATAGCATGCTATAACTAGGAAGTAATTATTTTTGTTACATACAGTTGTGAACTGTCAAAAGTTTGTTTATGTTTGCATGAAATGCGTCAACTACAAGTATAAAAATCCTATGCTAAATCATATTTTCGTGACACACTTAATAAAGATAACGAAAATAGCGTCAAATATGAAGCTAATATTCTGACAATCTAGCTGTACTAATAGCAATTTAATACATGCAATGATTACACTGATTGAACTCATTGATCCTACTCTTTTAATACATATTGTGTTGGAAGAAGACATGAAATAATTTTTGTAATAACTACAATGTAACACGTCAGTATTTATGGTAATTTCACAACGCCTCCCATTGTTTCTCCACCGGAAGCTATGTCGAATGGAGATGGTACAAATCAGGCGGAATTGCTGTTAACATCTTACTAACTTCCTATATGCCTTTCATCACCGCCGTATCGGTGCTAATTGCAGCCACGAAGCACTCACTTTTTAGAATCTTGGAAGTACACGCCAATTGCAATCGTGTTTTTTAACAACACACAATTGTTAGTATTAATTATTGTTTTTGTATGTCTTGTCGCTGTTATATTAATATCACTTATTTTATTTAAATAGATTTTTAGTGTAATTATTCACTCCATGAGCACTTTACTAAAAATTTAAAACCGATTTCAGCTGTATATTTGTAGGTGCTTGATGATGACATATGCACATAAAGTTGCCAGATGCGATCGTATTAAAGCAAATATAAATAAGAATAATTTTAATGCTTTAAGTCTTAAACCTTTGATTTCATCTGTATCTAAACTTCCAAAGAAAGACATTTTACACAATTTTTTTTATAGTTGTCTTTATTTTTTATTATCTCTTATATGTATCAAATATTCATTAACGCGATTAGTAGACCTCTTAATATTCTATAACCTGCTTTGCATGAATACACATTCGCGTTTAATGAGAATGTAAATCACATGTAATTACGTCGCGAATATTGAGAAGTTCCCTGGTATCCGTGCTGTGAGCCCCCACCACTTGGTCCAGGTGGCATAGGCGGTTGTACATTTGATGGGTAATGTGAATTTGTATTCAAAGCTGGGCCTCCCCATGGTGCTGCTGGTGCCATATTATATGGTGCTATAGGTGGTGGAAGTGGTGGTGGTACGACATTTGATGGTCCACCAGGACCTGCGTAATTATGTGGTGGCGGTTGAGGTGGAGCAGGAACTGATGAATTATAAAGCGAGTGTATTGGATGCGCAGTTACTGATGAAGGTGGCGGATACATGTTGTGATAAGTTGAGGCCATACCGACCGTAGGTATAGCGGCAGGTTCTCCTACTGTGGGTGGAACTGGGCCAGAATTTGCCAATGATCTAATGGTCTGAATATTACTTAGCTCACTAGCAGCTGGTATCGCGGATTGCGCAATTGTGGCTGAGTTAAAAGTACTAGGTTGTGTTGGTTTTAATTTTGCAGCGGGTGAACCTGTGTTGGCAATGGTAATGACAGGTTTTGTTGGTGTAGGACTATCTGCGCGACTAGGTGGTTTTTGCGGTGGACTATTGGATTCAGGTGTCTCTTTTTGGTTGGGTTGATATAAGTCTAAAACTTGATGGCATATATCCTCAAGTATCTCCATTGTTACATCTGATACAAACATGTCCCACCAACGGTTATGATTCGGTTGACGTCCAGCCCAATCGGCGACTGTAAATTTGCTCAGCTTACTGGCAAGATGGATAAGTGCTACTGCGATGATTTCGGGTTCCCATTGCAAGCATACAACTGTGCTAAGGGAGTCATTAACGAAATTCCAAGCCATTTGCACCATTTTTTGTAATTTCACTTGATCACCACGGAAGCATTTCGCATATTTTAAAAGAAATGTGTAGGGGTGTTCCACTTGCAAGTCAAATTTTATAGTTTGCAGCAAAATGCGCTCCAATGTCATAACCTCCTACAACATAATAGAAACTTCAGTTATTAATCCAACAAAAAATACATAATTTGCACTACTTACTTCTTTGGGATCTTCTCCGAAGGAATAAAAATAGGTATCTGACAGCAAAGTCCTTGCTATTTTTATTATGTCACGACACTTCTTCGGTGTTTCTTCAACTTTACCAGCAAGAAAGAGGCAACAGCAAGCAGTAACATATCTTGGAAAACTTTTGAAGGAATGAAACATATAAAAGCGATGAAAATACACTACACCGGTAGCCATAGTGTTGTGACCTAGTCCCATCTCTGTGCCACAATTCATTATAAAGCGTGCGCCCTCTTTGCGGTAGCGGCGTTCAGTTTCAAACGATATTCCATCCAAAATGGATGGTGTATCACGCAGCTCCTTTTTATCCCAATACCAACAAGGCATATTGTTTACTCTTTAATTGCAGGAATATACAATAAATCTACACTTTTCACTCACAAAATTAGCTAAAACAACTGTTGACCAAAGTGACAGCTAAATGTTTTTGATAAGAGTTGCTATTGTAATTTTGATATTTACGTACAGTGTTGCAATTTAATACGTTTCTACGTTATGCTATTTCGTAGTTCGAAAATCTTATCTGCTTTGTTCAATAGTTTGCCTAGTTTCCGGTAGATGTGTAAGTTATGGCCGGAAAACGAAATAACGTTGCTTTAGCAAAAGAGATAAAACAACAAAATAATTTAAAACGTGGCATGGCCGTCATACATGAAATTTGTGAAAAAAAATTTTTGTAGCGCTTTTTTTATAAACCTATTAATTCATAAACATTTAAATGTTGGTAAGTAATTTAGCTATATATAAAAGCATTATCTAATTTTAATAATATGTTGAATTTCTGCAACAAGCGTTTACAAAGGAAATAGCTTTTTTGTCAGTTGCCTTTCGTTAAACTATTAGAAGGACTTTACAAATCAAATTCAAATATCTTGCACTGGGTTTCACGAAAATTAGTAGCTGTGTAAGTAAAAGACATTTCGTTTTTCTTTATTTCGGATTTCATCAATATCTTGCTTTGTTGTTGATTATTTTATTTGTATATAATTTAAATTCATAAAATTGAATATATTAAGTTTAAAATATAAGTAGATGTATAAGTAAAAAAATGTATTCCACATAGCGTTTTCATAGTTGGTATTTCTTCATTCCTTTGTTTCTATAGTTTAGTAAGTTAAGTTACAATAGTTTAGTTAAGTTAGTTTAGTAGAAATGTAACTAGGTTCATTATTCATTAAATCAATATTCCTCTCAGCTGTACCATGTTGTTATATTTTTATGATACATATGATGTATTTTATTTATGTGTAACCTTATATTTTTTTTTAATAACTTCTCTTAGAAGAGATTGTATTTTAATTTTATTAAAGCCCCAATACGGAATGAATATTTATGCTATTTTTATACTGACTTTTCATTTGCAATATTCTTTTCGCTTTCCTTTGTTTTGTATTAGCTTATGTTAATAACTTTTGTTCGTACGCAACTTTGCCCTTAAGATTTTATGACTAAATTGGAAAGAGTTTGAGAAGTTTGCGTTTGTAGATTTTTAATGATTGACCTAAGTGTATGTTGAATTATGAATTTATTTGTAATGGGAGTAATTTTACATATGTATTTATATTAGTATGTATGTATGTAAACATTTGTAGTACAATACATGTTATGCATATATTATGTAGCTACATATTTGCCATACATAGTGCACGATATATATTATATAAATATGTAGGTGATGTAAAAGTGCTAATAGATTTTAGTAGTGAACTTTTAGTTATTATTTTTTGTTTTTCTTTTGAGGAAATTGTCCAGCTAAGGAATCGTGATATTGGTGTTGTAGTTGTTGTTCAATGATACAATGCATGCGTGTACTCTTATATCATAGACACTTAAAATTTAATTAACATTATTTTGCTTATAAATTACAATTTATATATATATATATATATATGTATTATATATATTAATTTTTTATTAACTTTTAGAATTGCTTTAGTAGGCGAATGCTATTTGTAATCTAGGAGTTGTTTTGAAAAAATAATAATATAAAGGTCAAAATGCTGTAAAAGCAATGTGGTAACACTAAACTGCTACGGAAAATTGGTAATTATGAATCGAATAAAATTTCAAATTAAATTAAAATTTAAAATACAAATAAAAATAATTTAAAAAATATTAACTTTAAATAAATAATAACTTTTAGGAGGTGCTTGACAAAAAGTATAGAAATAATAAAACAAAATTTTAATTAAGATTATTTTTTGACATTTTTGCTTCTCTACATTTTTAAATTTAATCACTGGTAGTTGAAGTGTTGGTATAGTGACGTTTTAAATAAATTACACTCAAAACTCGTATACACAAGTATGGCACAAAGCAGCTGGTTATTTGAGATATAATAGTTTACAAATAATTGTGACGTAGCAGGAAATAGTTTAATTTGCAGTGTATTATTGTAGATTGAAATATGAACACAACTTTCTTTAGAGATTCAAACAGTAAAGCTATTTCCACACCGAATAGCGGAAGAAATTTTAATGATGAATATTTTCGTAGTGTTGATCATTTACTTTAAGTTTATAGCAAATTTTATTAAAATTTCAAATTGTAAACAAATTCAACCTAATTTTTTACGATACCAAAATAATAGCGCAGATACTAATTTTAAACTAAAAGCCATTTTAACCACTTATATGGACGACTGTGTACTCGGTTCGGGCCCACATACGTTATACATACATAAGTTTGCACGTACGTATATTCAAATCATTTTTTAACAATCTTAATAATAGTCAAACGAAATTGTGCTAGATGGTTATGTTATGAAATTAAGAAAATATGTGTTAATTTTGTATATACGTACATATATTTAATATACATAAGTATTTATTTATAAGTATGTTATAGTATTGTGATTGTGATTCTGTTAGTTTTAGAATTAAGTGTGCTTTTGCTATATCTTTAAAATTATTAATATTATCATTAATACTAATCAATGATCTCGTTTTGTTATTATAATTTTTTTTTTTTTGATATTTGAGTAATTTCATATGCAGCTTTACGCTAATCACATCTTAACGTCCTTTCCACTGTTGCGAATTTAATTGCTGCTTATGCTAAATTTTTTTTAAATGTTACAAAGTGCAGTTTTTTGTATTTTTTAACAAATCTCTGGCAACAATAAATGTCAACTCTATTTATATTTCATTTCACATACCAATTTATGTAATTTATGCGTGAAACTTTTTAATCCATTACAATTTCGTAGTGCTTGTACGAGCGTTTCGAAAGGTGAATAATGTTGCTTCAAGGGTCACTCTGTAACATTTGGTGTATTTAGATTTTCAAGTAAACTTTACATTGCATATCTATATTTTTAAAAATTTTGATTGTGTATATGTATACAAAAATGTACAAAATGATATCAGCGTTGGAAAAAATTTGCGCGCCAATCAAAAGTTGAGCGTTAAGCGAATTTTTTCTTTCCCTGGTACTATTTCTACAAATTTGTTTGCTTTCACGCTTGCAATCTGATCTCACGTATCAATCAACTGTATTTAGCATATATTATATATATATTTTTTTGCCAGTTTCGGCTTAATACTCAATATTGCACATTGGAAATATATTTCAAAACCACTATCTAGTTGTTAGCTTTGTATGCAATCGCTACAAACAACTAGTTTTCTTTAATTTATACCCGCATATATGGTGTTTTTTTCAGTTTTAACTATTTTTCAAAAACATGTGTGTTTAGTACACTTTTAAAAACATTTGCATTGCGCTGAAGATGAAATTTTTATTATGTTTATTTCTTTTTTTTTTTGTGACAATGCGATTCGATATTTGCTGAAGGTTGATTAACTGATGTTTAATTCTTAGTAACCGTATGCTATGGCAAAGAAGATTCTATAAGTATTTCATATTTTGAAAATTATAATTATCGCATCGTATATGATGTTTAGGTATTAGAACTCATGTGCTGTTATACACATTAACAATGCGTAAAGAATAATCGCTAGTTAGAAGTGGCACCGACAATGACACACTGTGTTTTCTTTTTGTGACACTCAGTTTTTCGTTTTTAATAAAGGTGATTTTAAATTGAATCCATTTTAACTATTCAACTCATATATTGTAGTAGTTATCAGCTCTTAATGAGTGTGTGAACGAGTTTATTTGAAGTACAGGTTCTACCACGCCGAAACAATCTCAATTTGTTTGCACATTTCACTGCATGCTCTAATTTCAATTTCATTCAAGTTAAACTTCGAAAATCCAATTCTTCAAATCTGTGCTTATCACACTTTATCTTGTTTGCATTTGTCTCTTCATTTTATTACTAAATTATGTTTAATTTTTCGAGATATATTATTAATAATTGCTAGTTCATTATTATTTTTTATTTATTTTTTGTATTTCATATTTCCTATTAAATAAGTACATGTAAATTTATTTATCGAACAAATAATTTAATTATTAAAATTGTAAAAAATTAAATAAGTTACAATTATTCGATTATATTATTATATTTATCTATGTTTAAAAATTCATTTAAAATGGCATAACATAATGACAACAGTAGTTAAAAAAAAGTTTCGTTTAAGCACAAAGTACAGCATTTCTTTTTATATACAATAACATAAAAAAATAATTTCATTACTTACACTTAAATAGATATTACAATACATGAAATGCAATATATATATATATATATATATTATCTTATCTTTTACATCTTTTAAGCATTAATTCATTTATGTTGTTTCATACCATTCCTAGTAGTTTAAAATTCTTTATTTATATTTTTGATTAAATTTCACTTGTTGCTTTTCTTTTGTTTTCAAATTAAATGCTCTCAAATGCTATTTGCTTTAAACATTAACTATACATTCACATAATTTTAATTAATTTGATTTTGAAATGTAAAAATACTCCTATAATTTGCCATTAAATTGAAGGCAATTGTTTTTTGTTATATTGCAAAGGAAAAACACATAAATCAATGGTGAGTTTAAATTTTAAAATGCATTTCAGTATTAAATTGCGGCGTTATTAAACACACGTTTATATATCGTAAATATGCAGCATTTCTTTTTTGTTTGCCTAGTTTTGAATTAACGTGATTTTAAGTGTTTCATTATAATTATTATTTAATATTTTCACGACTCCCATTTTTTACATGATACTTGCACTTCTTGTAACACTGTCCGCGTGGAATTTAAATTGCTTTGCTTTTAGAGAAATTCAGTGTGTATTACATTCATAAACATTTTTACTTAGTGTTATTTAATAATTACGCTGCTTAATTAGTGCTTAGCAAGCTTGGGACCTTATAATATCTGTATTGTATTTTTATTAATTTGATTTGGCATCAAATTTATATTAATCGCAATTATACTTATGTAGTTTTGTTATTAGCCTTTTGACATGAAACACACTTAAATGTAAGTCCGTTTACTTTGATCTTTCGTACTGCACTTTTTAACTATAATTTTAATATTTATATGTGTTTTTTGCTTTTCTTTTGCGAGTATATGTATATGTTTGCATTGTCATTATACATTTATACATAACATGTGTTATGCATTTGTCATTCGCTCGCACGCCGTACACATTTCATTGGAATATTCATACATACAGAGGTGACATTTGTTGCCGAAAGCGAAAGTTTTCAAAGTAAGTAAAAATACAAATTTGAAGTTACGAAAGCAAATCTTCACAAGTATTTTCTGAAAATATACGTTGCATTATTTTCCTTATTTATAAAAGTGGGAGAAATATGATGTGATAAGGTAGAATTATTGTAAAAGTGACTTGGTTTGTTTTCGCTGTCAGCAACGTTATGTTTTAACACCGTAAATATTCCAACAACAAGCAGTTTGCTTTGCCAACTTTTTGGCCATTCAATTATGCCATTCACAGTTTTGTCGTTTCACTGATTCATTATACATAATTTATGTATTTTACACTAAGCTTCTGTTTTGCCCTCTTTGTTGTTTCTTTTATAAAACATATGAATATATTTTTTGTTACTAAGTGGTTTGTAAACATTATAAATAAATATTTAATTGTTATTAAAACGTTCCAGTTTGAATCTAAACGCATTTTCACTTCCTTAATGTTCGTAATGAGCTTGGTGAATATTGATCAAACGATAAAAATGTCACTGGTTTTGAATATGCTCTGATTCTTACATTTAAAAGTTGGCAAAACATATAACTCTTAAAGAACTTGTACTTGCTCAACACAATAAGACTGTTTTAATACCTAAACTCCATTATATATTCATCATAATTTTTTTATTTGTAACTATTTTAATTTTTTATGTCTTTATCTAAGTTAACAAATTTTCCCCATGTGTGCAATTTATATTTAAAAAGTTCTCCAAAAACTGTTACCAATTTTCCACCGTGCTTTTTTGCTATGGGACACTGGAAAAATATTTTAGTGCCAACAGACCGTTTATAGAGAGAGTTCATTAAAAATAATCTTTTAGTTAATGGTGGCACCATAACATAACAGCTTGACTGATCCAAGCTTGCTTTAAAAAAGTGAAGAAAGTTGAAATACAAAATGTATAAGTTTGTATGAGTTTCATGTCGCTGGTTTTGTATTTTGTGAAAAAAATATTTTTTAATAATTAAACAAAAACACCAGAATAAGTGAAAAAATGTGTAGGAGTACCAAAATGGAATGCCATTTTAAATAAATAAAACTCAAGAAATTTTTACAGGGTCCTTAATTTTTTTTTATATATTTTTAACGTCGCTTATTAAAGTAAATGTATGTTTACATTAAAATGTAGTCCATAACTAAAGATAGTATGTATTATAAAAACAGTAATGACTGGCATAGTTTTTTCTTGCATTTTGTTTTTTCAATATTTTACAACAACAAAAGTTGTAACTTGCAATAGGTGCTTGGCTTAAATAATGCTTTGTTTTTATTTTATATGTAATTTCTTTCATTAACTTTAAACTTGAATGAATTAATAAATGGTATTTAACATTTTGCATAATTTAATTGCATTGCACATTTGAACGTATGTAGGTATTACACTTTCAAAGTTTTATGCATCCCTCTACATGTCTCTCACATACATATATCGTTTATTATTGCATATGAAATATTCATAACTTACACACTTTAGTCTAATTACCCGTTATGCGCAGTTGTGCCTCCTTGACTATTTATATGCTCTTCACTGGGTGTTGGCGGTTGATCTCTCCGCGGCGGCATGCGCTCGTTCACAGCATCCAGACCCTTCGCTTCGGCAAATGAAGTGATCTTGTGATTGGGCGAGAAGCCTTGCATCGCATTCTTCAACGACTGCTTTCCACCAGATAGTGCGCCCAAAGGTAGTGCACCAGTTGGTGTGAGCCCCTTCAATTGCAGTACAGATTCAGATTCTTCACGTAACACTGAGAATACACGCGCCATTTTACCGATCGCACGTATTTTATTTCGTATGACTTCCTTGCGTAACGCCGCTTCATCATCGGAGCACGGCTCTTCACTTTCCTCGGTCATGAGTTCATCGTCCGAGCAAATATTCAATACATTCACCAGCATTTCGGTAACTTTCTCGCCCACGAATGGCAACGACCAAGTGAATACGTCCATGAAATTGGGAAGCCAGTAAGGATGTGGAGAACAGTTGAACTGTCTGATGTTCATTACATTATTTTCATATTTCAACACCGCCGCTTTGTTGTTGTATACATCTAAATAATTTGGTGCCGAGAAGATAGTAATTAGCGATGGGAACCCAGTGGTTTGACTTTTGCGATACATGCGATAGCCGGCGTCCTGCGCCTCGTGTGCACGTATAATCGATAAAAGATTGTTATTTTGCAAAAAGTCGCAGCATGCTGCATAACTATAGAAATACGAACAGCCGCGCACCGAGTTGTGCGAGTAAAAGTCTGAATTTTTTTCGTTACCGAAATCCTCTAAGGGATCTGACCATAATAAATCGCACATAGGTCCGAATGCTGGTGGCTCCTTAAATCTATCCAAACGACGTATGTCTTCCAGTTCGTGTATTTCCGGTGACAAACCACCATGGACACACAGAAATTGTTGATTCATTAAAGCCGCTAGAGGTAAACAATCGAAAGCATCCATGCATGCATCATAAACACGTTCCGAGTATTTGATCTTACACTCTTGTTTGAAAGTGAAATACTCTGTTAAATGTCGGCATTCGTGATTGCCACGCAGTAAGAATAATGTATTTGGGTATGTGATTTTCAATGACCACAAATACAAAACACACTCAATACTAAAGTAACCTCGATCCACATAATCGCCCAGGAAGAGGTATTTAGTGGAGGCTGGTGACCCTCCTACTTCAAATAATTTCATGAGGTCATAAAACTGTCCATGTATATCACCGCATACGGTCACTGGCGCCTCGATGTCTATCATAGTTTTTTCTTGCCGCAACAAAGCAGCCCCCTCTTGAATAATTCGTAATGCAGGTGCCTCCTCTATGCGACCTTCAAGAATGAAATGCTGTTTTAATATGTCATGATTAGGTTTGCCAGTTCTCAGATCAAACACTTCGGTCATAGTTAACTTATGGCTGGGTGGAAATGGAACATTATCAATTACACGTTCCTTTGTATTAACAGCAGGTGTTTTTGCAACTCGAGTTGGACTATCTGCTGGTCCACCAGCAGTCGTTGTAGCGCTGCTGCCACCAGCAGCAGATGGAGTGTCTGTTGGAGCACTGCGCTGATCTGAAACCGCACTTGTTGCCCCACTAGCTGCATTTGCTGTATTTGAACTGGGGTTTACACCCTGCGAGGCGGATGATTGATTATTCGAAGACATTTTTTTCTTATAGAATTGTTTTTACTTATGAGCCTAAAAATAAATTGCTCAGAATTCGAGCACTTATCTTGATCACTACACCACAATATAGAGGTATTACCTCTGAAATTTTAATATAATATGATGCGCGAATTTGTTTGTGATACAATTTACTGTGTCTGCGTAATTTTGATTTTTTCCGTATTTAGTGATATTTCATTTTTTTCCGCACTGCTTTATTGATATTCCTCTTTTCGTTTCTGTACGTATACTCCTTTTCTAGGTCTCTTTTCAATCACTGTTTTCTTGCACTGTCTCCCTTTTTCACTACTTGCTTGCCTTGTACCTGTTTTGCCTTTTTGACTGCTACTCGCCAATGCACTACTATTGCTCTTTGCCTTATTTTTTTTTACCTATCGTTTTATTGCACTCTGCTCACTGCCAGCTTCTGCAAAAAAATTTTTATTCCACTGGCTACGTTAGTTTTTCTACTTTTTATGAAAAATTCATCTTTGCATCGTTTACTTTTAAACTTCACTATTTTATATAATTTTCTAAACGATTTTTATCAAGTTTTGTGCTAATTTGCTCAAGTCCTAAATGGTGAAAAAATTTTCATTTCTTTTCTATTTGACAATCCAATATTACAGTGTTGCTATATCGCTTTTTTGCTACATGGTCGCATGCGTAGGTCTGTATGATATAAGGGTGCCTTTACAATAAAAGTCGTTAATCTAATAATTTATCTGAGAGAACAATAAAAATTAAAATATATAGAGGTTTTTCCTTGCACTTGATAATGCATTCTTCTCGTGTAACCTTGAAACTTAAAGCTTATAGCTTACTAATTCAGGTAATTTGAATTCTCCACCGGAAATTACATGCCTACGATTCTAATTACTGAATGGAACATAAATTAACCTTGAGACGCAGCAACCAATTGGCTTTTTTTTATTGTTTCTGAAACGATAATGAAAACAAGCTTTGTTTGACTTGGAATTATTTCACGTGTAATCTTCATGTATCTAATAATAATGAAAAACAAAGCTTTTAGCGGCTGAATCCTCTAAGAACTTTAATAACCTAACCAAATATTTATTTATTTCTATCTTTTTCTGCTCGTTTGAAATGGAAAATAAATTGAATGAACAAATATAGACACTTTTATACAAAGGTACGAGCTATTTGTTACACGGCAAGAATTCGGTCAGTTTGTATGACAGATAGTGGTCTGATCTGATGAATTTGTTCGTAGATGACATATAAAATTACAGAGCTTAATCAAAAAAATCCTATTTATATTGAAACGAGTTGTCATGTTCCAAGTTTTAATGATTATGTATAGATATATATTTTTTTACAATAACACTCCAAACGTGACTTTCAGTTTCCTTCATTATCGAAGACTACATATATGTTTATGTTAAACGTTTTTGACACCTGATCAAATTTTACTCGGACTGACAAATCTTTACTAACACCTTTAAAACAGGCTCCCGAGCTAATAAAAGCATGTCAGTGCTTAATCCAATTTTTCTTACAGATTTTATAAACATAGTCTGGGATGTGCCTTCAGGAAATTTTAGTTTTTTGGTCCCCAAGTCCCCATCTCGTCAACAGTAATGATGCGTTTGATGAATGTAGGATCCTCAGATACGTTGTCGAGCATCTCTTTCGAGACCTCGACATCGTTTTTGCAAAAGATTCAGGTCTTTTGGTACGTGTATATCATTGGCATGCTTTATACCCAAAACATTAAGCAACATTTGTTGAGTCGATCCATTAAAGAGGTTAAGGTCCTCTGATATCGCTCTGATGCCAACACGACGAATTCAAGCACGATTTTCTTAATGCATGAAGCAAGTTTTTTATAAATTAACGACCTCGCTGAATGCAGTGTGCCACTCGAATAGTTGTGATCGTGATAAAGTAGACGCCGAAAAACATTTCTGTGATTCCATTAGAAAGAAAGTTTCAAGCAAACTCCTTGTTAAATTGTTTCCATGGTAAAAATCGCCAGAAAAACCTTTCGCGTTTCTAACAAACGGCTGCCAAACACTCATTAATTATAACTAATTATGGAGATCACACGAATATAAAAGGTTATAACAGCCGAGGAGAAAACTTTTTATTGATTGGCGTGTCAATTTAAATGGACCGTCTGGGTTATAGTTGAACAGATGATATTGCTGCTTTGAACTCTATTTATCATATCCAGAAATATTAAATATTTATTGAATAAGTCTAATGACAATATTTAGCCAAGTATTGGATGCAGTGAATTATTTTGGTGACTAACACCCCCTGCATCCAATCACAGTGATTTCCATGTTCCAATATTTATATTACAACTTATTTTACATTTGCAGTCATCACTCAAACCCTCGTTTATGTATATCTGGAATAAAAAACCGCTTATTCTTCTCTCATCTCAAGAAATAGGAGTGTCTGTACCAAGCACCCTATATATGCATATGAAATTATTATTATTGCTTTACTTATGAGTTTGGAATAATTTTTGGTCGTCGTTGTTAATAATTTCACTGAAGAGTTTTTTCGATTGAGCGAAAATATCTTGATTCAAGCTTACTCTTTTCTCACATACTAACAGCAAAAATAACTAATTGTGGACGTTGCACTAACATTAATTTACAACCGTTAATTATGCTCCTTCTAGCAACTGTGTACTGATCTGAAAAACAATCAGCTGTCAAAAAGAAATTTACAAAACATTGTATTGAAATTTTTGAAAATTGTAAAAAAATTTTAATTTATAGGTGTAAAAGCGGAAATGCAGAAAAGTTGAAGTAAAATGGTTGCTAGAGAAAATTACAAAGCCAGTTTTGATAAAGATTGTATAAAATTTTAGAATCTTCAGAATAAGTAATCGGTACAATTTTTGGTTTAATTTTGCAAAACATTACATAATAGCTGATATTGCAAGATAAATTAAAAAGTTTTAGATATAAAACAATCGTTTGAAAGGAAATAAATAAATGTGCGCATTTTATTTTGAGGATAGGTACTTATATTTTGTTTTGTTTTTGTTTCTTTTTTATTGTTATTATTTTTTTGTTTTCAATTTTGTAGTCTGTAAACGTTTGGTTGTTTTTATTATACTTTTTATTTAAATAACATTGATAATTTGGTTTTGTTACTTAAATGTTTAAAAATTTTATAAGGGATTGCATTAAGATTTGTATACCGTTAAAAGGTAATTTCTTGCTCGCAAATATTTTTTTGTTGATTTTTTTGTTTTCTTTTGGTTTTGCTATTTGTTGTTTTTATAATAATTGTTTATTACTTTTTGCATGACTTTTTAATGCTTTGCAATATGATTTGGATTGTTATTAAGTTGTTTTTGTTTAATTTTTTTTTACGATATACGTAATTAATATGTAACTTTTACAATAAAATTTAAAAATTTTAAAGATTTATCTAGAAATGAAGATGTGCTCTCTGCTACTTTGCAATTTTTGTTTTTTATTTATGGCGTTCTCGATTTTCTTTTTCTCACAATATATGTATTCCCTCACTCAAACTACATTTTTGTGTATAAGTTTTTTCCAATTTTTTTCGCAACATTCTCTGACGATTACAAACTTGTTCATAATAATTTCCTAATATGTATATTTGTTATATATGTATATGTATGTTATATTTTGATATTATGTGTTTGAATTTCTTGTTGCTTTACTATAGAGACTTTCGCAGCTGCTTTTCGCTATTAAAACGGAGTCAGTGCAATTGTTTTTCGCTTTGCTCTTTGCGATGTCTGTTATGAAAACAAATTTTTTTTTTAATGAAAATGTGTTTTGAGGCATTAAATAAGTTCAACATGTATTGAACAATTATGATCGAACTTCCTCTAGTATTTTCATCATAAGAAATTATTATTTTACATAACAAAAATATTGAGGTTAGATTTCGGAAAGGAAATATATACGAACTCTTTCATAATATTGTGTAGTTTTCAAGTATGAAACTTATACTTTCTAACAAATTAAAAAAGATTGTTTTAGTCAATTTCAGCTCTGTTCTCTCACTCCTGTCCACAAATTTTTTCTTTTAATTCTTCGAGCTGTAATCAATTTGCTTTTATTTCACTCTTCTATAATTTCAGTTTGTGCTATCATTATGAAAATTAATAATAAGTTCTCATGAGCAAATTTACGAAAAGTTCAAAAACTTATAATATTAAGAAAAAAAATTAAAAATTTTTAAGTAATCAAAATTTATTGCTGATCTTCACTGATCACAAACTGAATTTATAAAATCTGGTTACGTTAATTTAAAAAAAAAAAATTAGGTTTTCTCATGTTTAATAAAAAAGATTATGAAAATATCTGAATTATCTAAGGGGTAAGGTGTAGTCAGAATTTTCGAAAAGTCGATTTGGTTTGCACATTCTTTAAGTATAATATCTTAGAAATATTCACTGAGTATTTGAAGTAAGTGCGACAAATACTTTGTGAGTCATTCGATAATTAGTAAAGGGGTTTCGGCCGCTGTGGAACGTTTGAGAACAGGTAGCTAGCAGCAGCTGCAAGCGCTTGATAAATTGAGCGTAAAACTTCAAATGTGTTTTTCTCAAAACTATGTTTGTGAACTGTAAACATTTCTTGCCATATTACTTTATCAAACTTACGTTCAAAATTTGTGGGTATCATCAATCATTATACTAAGAGTTCAAAACTAATAAATCATCTAATTAAAAATATTTAATTAAATTCACAGTTATTTGTTTAACGATTTCTAAACATAATTAAAATACGAAAAACGATAACGATAACGATAATTTTTACTTGCGAATTACGTTTTTATGTCAGTACTTATGTGTCTTTATATGTCTACACAAATCAAATTCATTAAAAAAATAATAATAATAACAAAGTTGTGGGAAAATCAGACACCAATTTTGTTTGAAAACACAGTTTTGCAGCGCTTATATACCGAAAGTCTCTGGTTAATTTTGTGTATTCGTGCATTGAGTTTAAACTGTTTTATCTTTGCTGTACTTTGGGCGATATTTAAAGTTATATGTACGTATTTCTATAATGTAAAGTACTTCAAATTGCTATAAGTTTTATATTTATATATGTATAATAATTTTGAATTAATGAAAAAGTATGTATGCATGTACTTTGCTTTTATTAACTTAGCATTTGCTTTGCTGATTGCGTTGATACTAGTTTCAACATTTTTTCTCTGTTCTGCATATATATATTTTTTGTATTTTTGTTGTATTTAACTTATTCATTTATTATTTATTTAATTTTATTTATTTATTTAGCTTTAATCTTAATTGTAAATTCACATTTCAATTATAAGTAAATGTAATATTATTTAAGAAAAATTTCATTAAATTCTTTATAGTAGATAGTTACATTTCGCTTACATAGAAAGGAAATAATATAAAACCAAAAATGATAGTCTCTATTCATTGATTAACAATTAACTAAGTAATTTTTAATGCGATCTGCACACAATTGGTTAACAATCATTCTTTATTCATATTTTCATTTTATGCATAGTATTTGTAAATATTAATTTGTAGATCAATATAGATTACATGTAATCATTATAAAAATACCAAAATAAAAATTGCTAAGCTTTATGATTATTTCGAGATTCTTTTTCGGCTCGGTCTAAGTAATTGAGAGTTAGATAGATAGATAGAGAGAGAGTGTGAGAGTTAGGCAATATGCAGTTATACATGTATAGAGCGAAGTGAGTGCGGTTGGACAAACTTCTTATAACGAGAGCATACAGTGTTTCACTCCTCAAGCGCTAGAAAGTAGAAAATTTATATATATGTTTGTATCTTATAGATACTACATATACATATACTACGTATGTATGTATGTATATAATCATTGTTAGCAACAGCATCCCTGCCAGTTGAACAGGGGTATACACATACTATTTTTTTTAACTACATGTTAACTAAAATATATATATTTTTTTACAATAAATCGCTTTACAAATACGTTTTTTTTCTTCTAATTGTTAGGCATTTTTGGAAAATGCATATATGACTTAGATAAAATATATATGTATATGTAGGACCGAGCGAACAGAACGAATAAAGGCAGCAATTACATATGTATGTATGACTACAACGAAGATGGCACGTATAAGACCACAAAACGATCACCAGATGAGTGTGCACGGCGCCATCAATGCGTGAAGCTCGCTCCACACATGCCCCCCTACACGACACAAAGCCATGTTAATGTCTATATGTGTGGACGGGTGTGTATGCACTTGAACTGCTTGTATTATATACTAACGGTAAATACAAAATATTACCGTTTTAGCACGGATCACCAATGCAGTAGGGCATCGCCGATGCATGCGTTTCCAGTTTCAGTTACATTGAATAAAATAGCGTACGACCGTGCATCGAAAGTAGGACGAGATGAAATAACAACAACGAGATATTTATTAAATTTTCTATGAAATTCTTTCATTTCCTTCCTTTTTTCTGCTTTTGTTTTCATTTATGTATATTTAATTTAATAATGTTTACTTTTCTTCTTCTTCTGCTTCTGTTATACTTTTGACACAACTCCACGATGCATTCAATTTGTATTTTGATATTTCATACCTAAACTTTTGAATTGTTTATTAACTTAAGAGTTACGCTCACTTCACCGCCTTTTCAAATATTTACGCCACTGACTGGTGGCTTGACCACTCGTTTACTCGTATATGTATTACCCGTAGTACAACAAACACAATGTTATTATGAAACGTAACGTTGCAATCGGCCGCTTAGGCTAAATACAGACATACATGGTTACTAAAACACTATGGACTTAGAATTATCCATTGATTGCATTCGCATTGGCGTTGGCATTGGCATTCGCCGCTGCTGCAGCGGCAGCCGACAACGACTTTTGTCCCTCCTCAGCGGGCGATGGCGTCGAGTCGCGTCGCGGCGGCATGCGCTCGTTCACAGCATCCAGACCCTTCGCTTCGGCAAATGAAGTGATCTTGTGATTGGGCGAGAAGCCTTGCATCGCATTCTTCAACGACTGCTTGCCACCAGATAGTGCGCCCAAAGGTAGTGCACCAGTTGGTGTGAGTCCCTTCAATTGCAGTACAGATTCAGATTCTTCACGTAACACTGAGAATACACGCGCCATTTTACCGATCGCACGTATTTTATTTCGTATGACTTCCTTGCGTAACGCCGCTTCATCATCGGAGCACGGCTCTTCACTTTCCTCGGTCATGAGTTCATCGTCCGAGCAAATATTCAATACATTCACCAGCATCTCGGTAACTTTCTCGCCCACGAACGGCAACGACCAAGTGAATACGTCCATGAAATTGGGAAGCCAGTAAGGATGTGGAGAACAGTTGAACTGTCTGATGTTCATTACATTATTTTCATATTTCAACACCGCCGCTTTGTTGTTGTATACATCTAAATAATTCGGTGCCGAGAAGATAGTAATTAGCGATGGGAACCCAGTGGTTTGACTTTTGCGATACATGCGATAGCCGGCGTCCTGCGCCTCGTGTGCACGTATAATCGATAAAAGATTGTTATTTTGCAAAAAGTCACAGCATGCTGCATAACTATAGAAATACGAACAGCCGCGCACCGAGTTGTGCGTGTAGAAGTCGGAATTTTTCTCATTTCCAAAATCCTCTAAGGGATCTGACCATAATAAATCGCACATAGGTCCGAATGCTGGTGGCTCCTTAAATCTATCCAAACGACGTATATCTTCCAGTTCGTGTATTTCCGGTGACAAACCACCATGGACACACAGAAATTGTTGATTCATTAGTGCCGCTAGCGGCAAACAATCGAAAGCATCCATGCACGCATCATAAACACGTTCCGAGTATTTGATCTTACACTCTTGTTTGAAAGTGAAATACTCTGTTAAATGTCGGCATTCGTGATTGCCACGCAGTAAGAATAATGTATTTGGGTATGTGATTTTCAATGACCACAAATACAAAACACACTCAATACTAAAGTAACCTCGATCCACATAATCGCCCAGGAAGAGATACTTGGTAGAGGCGGGTGAACCACCGATTTCGAACAACTTCATTAAATCATAGAATTGACCATGTATATCGCCACACACTGTTACCGGTGCCTCGATATCGATCATGGTCTTTTCTTGCCGCAACAAAGCAGCGCCCTCTTGGATGATACGCAAAGCTGCGGCATCCTCGATGCGTCCCTCGAGTATAAAGTGTTGTTTAAGTACGTCATGTTGTGGCTTACCGGTGCGTGCATCAAATACATCGGCCACAGTTAGTTTGCGACTCGGCGGAAAGGGTACACTGGCAATCACGCGCTCTTTAGTCGAGAGACCTGTCTTTTTGGTGGGGCTTTGTTGTGATGGCGTGTCTGAGTTCGCACCACCGGCGCCATTGCCAGCTGACCCATTGCCGCCGGCCACTTTGTCGTGTATGTTATTGTTGGTGGTGGTTGTGCCTGCAGAGTTGGCTGCATTTGATTGCTGTTTACCATTCTGTTGCGCCACCGGCTGATTGCCCGTGTGCTGTGTAACCGAAGACATGTTTGTTGGTTCTATTTAAATTTGCTTTGGTTATACGCTGTGATTTGTTGAGCGATTTGCCAGAAACTGTCTGCGGTGCGGCTACTTTTGGCCGTCGCTAGCAGTGGTAATGCACAATCTGCCTGCAAGTACAACAATTTACATATTGTTAGTTTTTATATTTCTGCCTGCACACTAAAGTAGTATTAAAAAAAAATATTTAAAAAAATCTAAAATTTACAAAAAATTGTACATAAAATCGTTTCAGACAAATTAAATTAAATAATTGTATTTTAGAAGCATAGCCGTATGCAGTGGCTCAGCCAAAAAGGTATTGATGAAATGGGGTATGAATGCCCCCCATTAAGGATATCGAGTTTATGGATGTGTTTAATTATCATATAATATATTATAAGTATTTGAGTTAATAAATGTATGCTTTGCACTCATTGCATTGCAGGGCCTTTTTATTATGCGCCTCCTCTCTGAAATCCCGGCTGTGCCTTTGCTCATACAAGATATGCTTGTGTGCATTACATACTTTGAACAATAAAGCTCTGTTTCAACGGCACCCATAATCTCAACACCAAGGGTATAATTTTAACATTCGCCGTATGAGTATGAGTATTTTGCAATTTAATAAAACCATTTACATGCATACTTTTTTTTAGTTTTTTGTTTAATTTCGATTTAAAAACAATTTACAGATAAGGTTAAGTGCATTTGTGGTTAATGAATAGTTCGCAACATATGAACTTTTGCAATCACAGCGGCTACATTTTTCTACAGTTCGCATTTGTGGTCGTAATGTTGTGGCAAAAGCTTTCACTAAACTTGAATCTACTTTGGTATATAATGTGAATGGTTCGTCTTGAAATGCGCTGAATAATGCTTTTAAAAGAAATTATGAATTCAAGAAAAAATATATGTATTCTTCAGAAATAAAAACATTTACATTTATGCCAACGATCATTGCCACTAAACATATAATATGTTTTTTAAGATCATGATATAATTGACGTTTACGTAAATTCGTCTTAAATTTTTCCGGTTCTTAAAAGAGTTTCCAAAATGTCTAAACCGTACCACGCCTTCTTCTCATACACCAGCGCGATTTTGGTTTCCATTAGCTTATTTGGCTTTGCCTTCTTCCGGTTGAACTTGCTTTATATATAGCGGACAATGAATGACGGTACCAAAAATGGATAACGACAGGTCCGTAGCTATCATTAGCCTCTTATAACGATGAGGAATAATGGTGAATCGTGATCTTGGATCGTGGTCGAGCGAAGTTAGCCGGCGCTAACGGTGGCCAAGTCAGAATTGACTGTCAGGAGTGGCTGGCTGAGTGTTTGGTGGGATTGGCAGGGAATCATCTACCATTAGCAGCTACCCTACGGCGAAACTCTTAATTCGTACCTGTATTGTCAACAATTGGAATATCTGAAGTAAGCAAACGTTCAGAAACGACTAGCTTTGGCTCGCCAGAAGCTCTCTACTCTATAGTTTGGATCTAGCATCAAGTGATTAGTATCTGTGGCTTTATATGGCGAAAAATTCGCCACAAAAGAAGCTTCTGAAACTCAACTGTCCCGGTTTTTTGCCGATAGGGGTAGGATTTCTATGCGTGTGTCATTATGAAATAACTTTCAAAATGGCAACAAGTTATCGAACAAACTAATTATGCTACTATGCTAAAAACCCTTTTTACTGGACTAATATTAATAATTTCATCTAACATCGGTTTTACGGGCCTCTGTCTTTCGGATTGCGCAACTAATAATCGGTGTTTTCATAATAAAACCAGCATGGATGCTGGCCACGACGGTTTTGCATTTTAAAGCAGATGAGCTTGCCGGAAAAGGCACTTCAGTTTCATTATGAGCAAAATGGGAACAAATCGGAGTTCCTCTGCCTTCCTTTGATCTTCTTGATTTGCTACTGGATCGTTGAGCCTCACTTGAGCTTGGCAACAAGCTATCATTTCCACAGTATCATTTTAATCATAATCAGCATCCATGCGAATATGTTAAAAGTCTTGCCGGGCGGCAGTGATTGAAGTTGCTAAGAAGAAGACGAGGTGTACTCATTCTATAATGTCCTTCTTGATTATCTCGTCTTTGCGAGATCTTCTAGGCTTAAAAACTTTGGATTTCGCAATTTAACCCACCCAGGTTAGCTAACGTGTATAGAAATAAAACTCTTAAACAGATTAGTAAAGTGTTCAAGGCGTTTATAGATATACTAGAAACAACTATTTTAGTTTTTTAATTTCACAGAGTAGGAAAGGTTGGAGAGCCTATAAAGTATATACTTGAATATAAATGATCAGCGTGACGAGCTGAGTCGATTTAGCCATTAAGCTGTCCTGTATATATGTTACGTGAACTAGTCCCTCAGTTTTTGAGATAATGTTCTGATAATTTGCACACGTTCTTTTCGCTTCAAGAAGCTGCTCATTCGTCGGAACCGCCGGCGTCAAACTACTACTTATTAAGTTAATTAAATTGCCAGCACTGCGTAATATTTGGACGAATTAAAAAGTGTCAGGTGTTTTATTGCAATATGACAAAGGATGTCGCAATGTCAGCCCCAGTTCTCGGTGATCATTTGTAGTGAATTTCGACGGCGCGCACAACAAATGATAGGTAAAGCAAGCTGCCCTTGTGTCTTCCTGCCAAAGTTGTTTGCGGCTCATATCCCTTATTAATTCAAATTATTCATTTTAAAAACAGCATTTGCAAATATTGCTTTGTTTGATAAATGCACCATCAATTAGGCGACGCTGTGTGCACTGGCGTTGCAAAGCAAACATATTTGCGATATTTCTCATTAAGTGGTCGCTTATGCATTGCGACGCTGACAATCGGCATATTTACAATGGCAATGCGGTGTCATAGGCGATTGCATTTTAATCCCGCAAATCCTCTTTAAATTTCGCACACACACACAACCTAACGGTGGGGATAGGGAGAGGGAGAGATGAAGTGAGGTGAAATGCAGCAATGCATATTCATTTGCACAAGCCCAAGTAAATTATTTCAATTAATTTAGAACGTAATGAGAGAACGATTTGCTAAAGCACACTTTTACACACACACACATGCATATATATGTATATATGAGCGCATGCATGCAGATGCACGAAGGCAAGCGCACACTTGTTGGCAAATAATATGCACTGCCTACCAAAGTATACAAACTGCTATATACTAATGGACTTACATATATGTGTATGTATGCATGTGTGTGTTATTGCTTGTTCGTGTATGTGTGTGTGAATGTATGTATGCAAATGTGTTTCTTTTAAACAAATGTGTATTTGGCACTGTTAGCGTTTGCACCCGCATTTAGCGTGTATGTCTATGCACATATGAAATGTAGGTGAGTGTGTGCGTTTGTGTACATATTACTTATACGACATGTGGCCCGCAGCTGAGCAGAAACTTCCATTGTTCAATATCTCGCAAAACAATTGTGACTTTGTTCTTCGTGTTTTTCATTTTTCATTTTTTTTTTTTTTGTATTTTAACATATAATTTTAAAATAATTTATTTTACAGTTAGTTTTTGGTGGTGTGTTTTTGTCGGCGACATACCTGTGTGCCGTAAAGCCTAACAAACGTTGCCGCAACGACTTTCATATACACATACAAATCTGCATATGATTACCTTGTATTTTCATATATACACTTTGCTAACTTTTCTAGGCCTTTGGTCAAGCTTGTCATCCGACATTCGTTCCGCGCGTGTTGAATTTACACCCCAAATTATTTGTTAAGTCAGTTCTGTATGACAAGCAAGATTTTTATGATCATATTTCAGTATGATTATGCCCGTTCAGGTGTGTCGGATATTTTTTTATAATTTTTAATATTGTTGCCGTTGGGTTTTCAACTCAAATCGTAACGTTTGGTAGTCACGCTCTCGGTTACGTTGCATATACCTACATATGTGTGGTCTTCATAAACCCAAAAGCTACTAAATTCATAAATTGTACATATATGTATATATAGTAAACATATGTATATATGTCTGTATGACATAGTTAAAATATATATAGTTTAAAAATAATTTAATTAAATGTCAGACGTTATGCTTCCTACCGCCAACCAAATAAAGTGTTAAATTTTTTTACGTTTTCTTATTTTCTCGAAATTTGTTGTATTTTGTACTTAGCGAAGAAGAAATTGTAAATCTTTGAAATTATACAAATATTTTTCAATAAAAATATGGTTATTATAATAAAAAAAAATTTTTCCATTTGTCATTTTTATCGTCTATGTGAAAGAGCAACCAACTTGAAGTCGTAAAGCGCTGTCAAAAATGAAAAAAAAAATTATATAATTTTTATACAATTTCGGCAATTGCCCTCTAAAGTTATTATATATTATACCATATGTACATATATATGTACTACGCATCGAATTCACATTTCTCTTCAACAATTATTATTAATTGATTCATTTTACAATAATTTCTCAAATTTACTCCTTTCAAAAATGTGCTTGAACATGAAATTCCGTTATTTGCCTTCGAAATAAGTGACTTAAAGAAATCAATTAGAATGCAATGTCTCGAATATGAATTGATTGTTAATTTATGTGTAAACACGAATGTATGTACATACATATATATAAATTAACACAAATGCTTTTATGTATGTGTGAAGTGACTTCAATAAAATCTGAACAGAAGTTAAACAATTCATTTATCATCTTAATAGTTTGATGATTTTAATTTTTTGCACGCGCATACTTATTCCTCATGTACAGTAGTGAGCAGCAGTTTATTCCATCTCTCTTTGTTACATTCTGATTAATGGTTTGGGTATGAAGCGTGTCAAAGATAGACTCGTACCAAAAGACTTGAATATTTTGGAAAAAGTACGTTGAGTAGAAATCACAAAAGATATGCTTGACAACGTAGCTGAGTATCCTACATATATCAAACGCATTATTCGTTGGGACGAGAAATTGGTTTATAAATATGTAGTCCAAACTGTCCAGCTAACTAGTGAATGGCGCTCCAAAAATGAGCTGAAACCGAAAAAACAAAAATTCGTTGAAGGCCATGCCTGCCGAGACTTACAACAATGTCTGAAAAATTGGATTAAGCGTTGGTAAGCTTGTGTTGGCGCAGGAGCCTGTTTTGCAAGTGATAATACGTGAAAATGCAGTTTTATTTTTGGTCAATCCGCGTCATATTTGATCATATCGTATAATAAAGAGATTAACATTTTTTGTAGACGTGAAACTATAAGATAAATTTTCAATCAGTTGTGCCTTTTTATATAACGGACTTCCTGAAATCACCTAAAGCAGATTTTTCAAGAATGATGTGTATAGAAATATTACTAACGCAGAGCAAGGCTTTGTTTACAAATACTAGGGGAGTTTGACAGTTCGGTTTTAAATTTGAAAGAAACCCGCATCAATATGGCGAAATTCGATATCATTATTAACATACACGAGGTTTCACGAGGACTTTTGTTGCCCAAACTCGTAGTTTGTAGGCGTGAGGGCGACGAGAAAATGAGCAACAAAAATATTCAAATGTGAACGATTATAGAAATTTTCCAAATTTTCTAGCGACAATTCTCTTGAGGTCTAAAAACAAAAAAAAAGTGATTAAAAGCCAGATGCGTACAAATATGGTGTGTGCTTAAGAATTCTAAACCGGTTTTTTTCATTTTCGTCATCATTTTCATTGAGTTCGCTTAGGTGAGCTTTACATAGAAATTCTCCTCATTTGACCTTTCGTCATCATTAGCTCATGAAAAGTCGAATTATCTAAATACCAACATTTTCGACAGTTGACCGACAACTATGAACTTTGACTCGCAAACCGAACGAAAATTTTTTTATCCAGATTGGCTATTTCTACAAGTATGAGCGTGGCATGATTGTGTTGGCTCATAAGGAGGCTAGTTTGAAGGCGATAATAAAGATTTGAAATAAAATACATGAAAATGTTCATTTTTTTGTCAGTCCGGTTCAAAATTGATCATATTTTGAAGGTTATGTTTTATTACGAAACGTATAAATTCAATTATAGTGGCTATCACTCATAGAAACGATACGAACGTTCAGCCTTTCAGTTGAATTTTTAATGATAGCTAATTGAATACTTATTAAATATTTATATATATGTATGTCTATTAGAGCACAATAAAAAAAGAGATTTCAAAATGAAAAGTAGAAATAATAACACAAATAAATACTTCATGGAATTGCTCACATCAACGGAACCATTAAGTTGAGACGAAGTACATGTAATATAATTTCAAAAATAAAACATATATGTATATATATATGTATTTATACATTTACATACATATGTTATGTATATGTAATTTTTATTTCATTCGCATGTGTTACTGATTTTAATTACTTCTCATCAAATTAAAATTAATGAAATTCTATTTTATTGTTATTTTTATTTCACGCAGTTGTATAAAACTACTTTGGCATGAAATTGGAATAAATATACGAAAGGCAATCAGTACTTTCCACTTGTAAACATAGATAAGCAATACTAGATTTTAGACCGAACTTGCGAAAAATTCAGCGAAACTAAATAAATGTGTCTATGAATAATTTTACGCCGAAAGACTAAGATGCGAAAGCTTACCAATAACTAAAATTAAATCATGCTACTCATACATATGAAATAAAGTTTTTGTTTACCATTTCCACTGAAATATGATTTCAACAAGTTGCCACATGTTTGACAGATGGTATTATATTTTGAGCTGACACATGTTCGCCGTGTGGTATGAGTAACTTTCACAACACACATGTGTCAGCAGAGTCACAGATTTAAAATAATAACGATCGTCGAATGAATAAAGCACGGCAACGAAATATGTGACAGTAAAAACTCCAATTACATATTAAAATAAACTGGACAGACGGAAACCAGTATACTCAGTATTTTAGGTCTAGCGAAAGATATAATATATGTAATTCCAATCATTTTCCGTACCAAATGTCTTTATGTACTTGGTACAATATTTTTACATAACTTTATTCAGTTATATCATACAAGTATACCTAAGGATATATTTATATTTAGATATATTATATATCAAAGAATATATTATATATGAGGAAAAAGTAATTGGAAGGCCATAATTCGTCACATCCGTTATATTTGGACTAAAATAAAGTTTTCTCCCGTTATGTTACCAACTCAGATTGTTCAAAGCAAAATATCGATATTTGTTTTATTAACCCTTATATTTAATATAAATTATTTTTTAGTATAAATTTTAACCGGAAATTTGAAGATCCTAATATTTAATATACGGGTGCTAGGTTATTGCCTACACCGATTTCGATTTCACCATATTTGGAAAAAAGTTTCTACAGGTCAGGTTCACTATTTGTTTGTTGGCTTTCACTATCTTTGCTTCAGCTTTCTTTTGAAGAGTTATTTAAACTGATGGGTTCGAAAATTGCCCTCTATGAAAAGTAGGCGTGATTTTTGTGCGTATTACACATTGTCTCGACCGACAAAGTCAAACTCTATCAAAAAGGTCTTTCGAAATAGTTGTTCCCTCCACCAGAAAGAGCAAAATTTTTGAGCTTTTTTTAATTATCATTATATTGAGGTTTCACTGTACAAAAGTTGTGTACCCAGACATAAAACATAACAGATGGCAATAGCTGCAACGAACTCTGAAGAAGTTTTAGCAATAAAGTTTTTTTTCGGCCTGCATTCCAGCATTTGAACACTTTTATTTTATCTGAGCACGAGTGTAAAGTAGGCAAATAAGGTTTATAAATACTCGTACATGCGCGTGTTTGCACAATTAATTTGCACCTACATTTGTGCACACACATACACAGCTACGGCTTCGCGACTACAATGCAAACGATCTTCAATTGCACACACGAACATGACAGCAAAGGTACATAGCACATATATACATACATATATACACATATGAGCATACTCCTTTTCGCGCAGCACCATCTCATAAGCATGTTATGTCGCATAAAAGTTCAGCCGTTTGTAAACTACAAATTCTTGAGGTATGTATTTATTTATATACGCAAATATGTAAACATACAACACATAGATATGTATATACCTACAAGTATAAACTTTAATTACTCGAACACATGTAAGGAAATACACAATTATCTACAAGACACCGCTATACGGTATTCACTGTGAGTGAGTGTGTGTGTGTGGGTGCGTGTATGCCAACTTATTGTTTAGCTGTCGTACAAACACCTGCAATTTTCTTTTATTTTCATCGCTGCTTTATTATTATTTTGGCGAGTACATCGCGTATTGGTCAGCAGTTTGGCATTTCCTTCGCTTTCGTCCATCTGTGACTGATCGTATACATACATATGTAGTATATATTATATACAACGGGCTTATTAAAGTGATCACATAACAGTACGAAATTCTCATATGAGCTTATTTTATGCGTGTGTTTGTGTGTGTGGAAACGTCAAACTGAAATAAGCTAATCCTGTACTTTCAAAAAAAAAATTAAATTACCAAATAGAACTGATGACAAAGTTGGTTGACATAATATTTACCTAACAATCGGCTTTTCAAAAAAATAATCGATAATCAGCAATCGACTATTGTATATAATAAAATAATAATGCTTAATGTAAAGGTTACACCAAATAAAGGTCAAGGCACATTGAACAGGTTGCTGCCAAGAGAATAAAAACAAAAAAAACGAAATTTTTTTTCTGGTCTCTATAGTGTAAAACTAATATTTGAACCCATTAAAATATTTTAAAAAAATTAAAACGTCAATCCCTATTTCAAGATCTCAGTGTCTTTTTGGACTACCAATAAAGCCAGATAATGGAACTATAAGGTTTGATAAGTGAAATTGATAGCTCTGTCACGAAAATTTTTGTATCAGGTCATCTCTATTTGCGTGCTAAAGAATATATAGAATATATGTATAGAAATAGAGATTTCAGCAGTTTCCTTCTGTTTTTCTTTTAAAGTGCATTTTGACAGTAAATATATATACATATGTGTTCGGGACGTCATGAACAAAAGCAGAGCAAATCTTTGTTATGTTTCAGCACATTACAAGTATGTTGACTATGCTAGAATATGAAAACAGAAAAATCGTGTAATAATCGATACTACATTAAATATAATATAAGAGTTTTGTTATAAACTACTGCAAGTACGAGAGATATCGTAACGAATAATGATGAAATCGCACATTTCCGTTTAACGAATCAATTTATACGCCTTAGATTAAAAATTGTGCTATCAACGGCGTTGTCGACGACCTTGACCTAAAAGTCTCTCAAACCTTTACCAACCTTATAATAACCAAATTTTATATAACCAAAATTTGGCTTATGACCTCACTCCTTGTATCCTAGTTGGTAGTTTACATTTTTTTTGGCGAACTTCTAAGTCTATTTTACGAGGAGAAATTTTTGAAATTTTAAAAAACCTTTAAGGGGTTTGATCCACTTTGAAGTCAGAAAATTTTTGTTTTTGTTTTTTGAAGAGGCATTTTGTTTAATAAACATAATGTACATTTATAGAATTTAATGTTGTAATTTCATAATCAGCGATTTATTTTAAATAATTTTGTTTTCCCTTGATCCCGAAGCCGATCTCAAGGAGGACCTCCGAAAAAAGTTGTCTGACAGCGAGGAAGATTTTTCTGCTTAAATTTTCTCAAATACAAAAACAAAAAAAACGTAATATTAGTAAAGAGCAGGCAATGATCGAAGGATTGATCAAAATTTTGATTTTTTACAAAATGGAGGCTTCGCAAAAAAGCAGTGGTTTCTTGTGTAACAACTTCGGAGTGGCTTAAAAATCGAAATTACTATTAAAAATTGTATTGCTGCGACAATAACCTGACAATTTATTGAAGAAGATTGTGGGAAAATTTCAAGTTGAACGGTACAGCCGTTTCGGAAAAAAATTTTTAACCGACACTGAAAACCGCATTTCGAAAAAAATGCGCTAAAGGTTTTAGGAGCCGGCTACACTAAGTTAACAAATTCTTACAAATACGCTCAAATCTCTGAAACTATTTGCCTGATCAATTTCAAATTATCGGCGAATATTTTCAAAAGTACATACATATGTATGTACATGCGTTATTTTTATATGAAAAAACGTTAAATTTTTTGAAAATCATGAAAGTAATTATTACTTGAATTATAATTACATTACTTTTTAGTATATGAAACTTAAAATTAAATAACAATCTTCAAATAAAAATTACGCTTAATTATTTCTGGTATTTTTTAAAAATTATGTCTCTAAAGAAAAAAATAACAACAACTACCAAAGTCTATTTTGGTACCAATCTACCATTTGGATATGTAGGTGACCGAAAGCACATCTCTCTAATTACTTCACAGTCCGTTTTGTTTAAGCGAAAAACTTTTACAGTTGCACAGTTTCGGCTTGTTGCTGCCACCGCTGCTCTGCTCTGTGCTGCAGTGCAAATAAAGGAAAAGTGAAAAAAAAACACGAATAACGCAAACTTGCAAACACTTGCGGGTTGACAGGTGTGGCAACAAAAAGGTGGCGAGCATTGTGCCAGGAAAAACAAACGCGTACGCATGGGAGACTTAGCGTTCGGTCGCCAGCAGGTAGTAGGTAGGCAGGCTAGCTGGCAGGCAGACACTTTGTCTAATTTTATCGTTTTTGAAGTAAAGTGTTGCTCTACTGTTGCACGATGACATGCAAGCACACACACACACATTTGCATAGATAGCCACACACATACATATCTATATATGTATGCATTTATGTTTGTTACATGCTTCATTGTGTACTCTCGCTTGCATGTACATATGTATGTGTGTGTGGTATGTACATCATCCGCTGCTATTTGTATGCATAGAAAGTATATTATATTCCTTGTGCCTATACTAATGCGAATATAGTAAGCTACTTGTTTGGCTGTGCTCATTCGTACTAACGCTGACACGTTAGTGGGAAGTTGGGTGGCCATCGTTCTGTGTGCTGCCGACACTGTGGCGAAATATCTGGTACACACAACATATATGTATATAAGTGTGTGTGCTCACTTGCATATAGTGTCACGGTGGTTGTTGTTATGTGCGCGCGTACTGTTTCATACTTATTTAAAAAACAAAAATAATAACAAAAGCTGTTGGCGCGTTGTAAGACAATTCGAAATGAGACAACAGCGTCAACGCGCAGCGGGTAAACGTACCAGCGGCACTGTAAATTTTAATTTTTTTAGTTTTAAACAAAAACTTGCTGATTAGAACAGCTGTAGATAAAAAGTTTTACCCAACAATTTTCCAATACGACCCATGTGTACAACTCTTCATATATTCTACATATTTGCGCATGCACACGCAAGGTCACACCAATAAAACTATTTTGTCAGCTTTAACGCTGGTTATTTTGTTTTATTCAAAGGAATAAGCCAAATTTGCAGAACTTTGTCAAAATTGTTTCGAATTTTGATATTTGCTAACTAATTATTTCAAGTATTTTAACGTGTTATCAAATTTCTGCACTTTTTGGCTTTTTGCCTGTTGCTTATTTATGCAAAAATCAATACTAAACGTACTTATGAAAATCTAAAGGCAAAATAGTGTCTAAACGCTCTATTTGCGATTCATCTGCGCTGAGCACGTTAATTTTCATATATATTTTTAAACTAACTTGAAGATTGTTTGCGATAAAAATATCAGATAACGCTATTTGTTGTGCGAATTAAGCTAATTATATTTAACTAAACAAATAAATTTGCTTTGCTTTTTATTTTAATTTTTTTTGTATTTTTGTTATTTACCTGCATGTGATTTTAGAAAATAAATATGTGCGGTAAATATTAGAGGTATTCGGTAGTTTTTTACATACATTTTGTTTTTGTAAAATTAACAGATTTTCGTTCTACCGTGTAACGAAGTATCAGTGTGACCAACTTGATACTTTTTTCGTTACTTTTAACATTAAATCAGCTGTTTGTTTTGCGTCGTAACCTAAATAGTTCATTTGATTCGTGGCGAAAAAATACATATGCTACAAAATTATTTTAGACAAATTTTTTAAAAATAAATATTCAATAATATTGAACCAACTGTTTTGAAACAAAATTTACCACACTGCTGAGATAGACAACTAAAGAATTACCAGATTAACATGTCCTATTGTGTTTATCTGTTTGAAAAAATTTTAATTATGTAAATTTGGTAAAAAAAATAAGAAAAACGTGAACTTCGGCTTACGGAAACAATAATACCCTTTACAGGTACAATAGCTCAAAAAATTAGGGAATACTTGTAGTGCACATATATACAGGCAGACGGATGTGGCTAAATCGACTCAGCTCGACACACTGATCATTTATATATATGTATATATTTGATAGGTTCTCCAACGTTTTCATCTGCTTTCAGAATATAATAAATACACAAATTATCCCCATGTATCTCAAATAAAAACTTTTTCTGAAAATATGGTATATATGTAAATAGACAAAAGTGCGTGTGTACCACACTACTCAGTATTTTGACAAAATGTTTACGTATTAGCGTTGAAATGTTAATGAATAATATTAAAAAATAAAAAAAAAACACCAGAAATCCACACGTTTTTAGAGTTTAATAGGAATACACGCACTTATGCCAAGCTAATTTGATAAACTGGTTTCGGTGTTTCATAAATGTTTATCAGTGCGCAGCATAATTATCAAACTTGTTGATTTCGAAAGCGTAAATTTTATTCAAAACACATATGTATATACATTTATGTATGTAAATGTGTTTTGAAAATTCGTGTGGATATTTATTTGATATCATAGCGACTTGAGAGCTGCCGATAAGCGTTTCTATACACACACATACATATTTACGTCAGACCTTAGCAAATAACTGCGATATTTGCATAGCTGTTGCTGCTTTCAATACTATTTATAGCTATGTAGATATGTATATGCATACATATACACACTTTTTACCTGGAAGCAGCGCGTATGTCGGAATGTGGCGTTGTAAAGCATTTGAATTTAAAAAAGCACGTTACTTCTGTTCTTTAAATGCAAAATTACTATATAGCGCCATTAATTTGAGCCAAACCGTGTTTGGTTTTCTAATGTTCCTGCTATTTTTAGCGTGTTGTAGTAGCAGCAACAGCGTCGGCCACAACGCAGCAAAGTTGAAACAAATTCTCATTTGTTATCGTTTTTTGTTGTATTTTTCTTGTATTTTGTTTAAAAAAATTTCACAAGTATTTAGTGTAGTTTTCTAATTTTACTTTATTATATTTTTATTTTTGGTGGTTTTGTTAATTTCTTCAATTATTTTACGATACGCTTTGCTTATTCTGTTCGCTAATGCCTACAACAGCAGCAGCACATTTGTATTCATGCCAAATTCTCAGCACAGTTACTCGTAACATACTCGCATATGTAGTGCCATACATTTAGAAAATAAGTATGTGCGTTTGTGTATGTGTGCGCAATAAATGTATATCTACATATTTTTTTGTATTAAAGTAGGTACTTGGGGCCATAAAAGTATTACTTCACCGACATTTTTCGCACAACTTTCGTTTACTTTGGGTGGCAGCCACTTTTTCAACGCCACAATAAACTCAGGCACGAGTACATATCTGTATGTATGCATATAGGTGCTTAACAGAAATATTTGTAATTAAAATTTTATATCTCACACACACATACTTTTACATATGAACATGAAAAAGTCTATGGAAAATCATTTGTGCAGCAGTAATAATAGTGTATTTGACAACGCGCAGCCGAAACGCACACATTTCTGACATTTTTTTTTCCAACACCAGTGCCCTGTTTTCCATTATGTTGCTACAATGTAGCCTTAAAACATTATTACCTGTTACCTGCTTGTATTGCCTTACTTTCATTTCAATATCGGTACTATGTAGTACCTATGCGGTCAGCCCAGACATTTTTTGCTTCTTGCTTCATTTTTCTTCTATGAAACGTTGTTCGTGCTTGTACTCGTAAACAATAACAAGCACTGCAATAAGTAGCAAAAGAAAAAAAAACAAAAACAACACAAGAATATGAAAAGCAAATATAAAAGCAACGGTAATTTGTGCGCATATCGCCATACACCAATATGTACTTCTTCTCCCACTCGCAATATTAACAACCACATCCAGGTCACTGCATTGCGCGAGTAAAATTTTAATCCTTGCGCTCACTGGGTATGCGCACACAAAATTGGGAAGCATTGAAAAATTCCTGACTGACTAACTCTGCTTTTAACGACCCACCTAGCGCAGCTTATGGGATGTTCTCCTACTTACAGACGCATAAACATATTTACGTGTGCATGTATGCATGTGTGTATATGTGAGCTACCACGCAACCCATATTTCATTCGGCAACCACCAAGCAACCGTTGGTTAGCATTCAGTCGCAGTCGCTACACACCAGTCAACCACCCTACTAAAGGGGGCGGGGGCGGTAATTTTCGAAAATGTCCCTTCACACCACCACAGTTAAGTAAAGGAAAAACTAATCTCCTTTCCTAATAGGTAACTTTTGTGTGCTTCTTCTCGTTCACCGTTGCGTTTTTCGAACTTCAACTTTCTGCTAATTTTTCTGGAGCCTGGTGATAAATTTTCATTGCATTTCCTGCAAAATTCAATTCACCAATACACACTTGACCAACTTAATGTACTCACATTCAACACTGTTAGTTGATTTTATTTAGTTCTTGTTAATTTCCAATTAGAATTGCACAAAACAAAAAACTATCAATTTCACTGCGACCAAAAATTTTCCCCGTCCGCGACAAAATGATGTGAAAGAAAAACTAATATTTTTCGTTCTCTGCTAATACATGACTAGCTCTCCTCGGTGCTGCCAAGTTGATTTTACAACGAAAGGCCACTCAAGATGTCGCTCTCCTTTCGCTGTGTAACGCATGTCAGGTGTCGCCACTGTGGGTGTTGCTGTCTTGACTTGACAAGCGAAGAGTACATTTCCTCTTAGAATTTCCTAACAAAAAATTAACTATTTGCGAACATATTTATATTTTTGTTAAGGAGATAATATTAATTGTTGTCTTACGAATTTAGCTTTCTATTTTTATGAATAAATATGCGCTGCTATCTCCGTATAATATTGCTGATTTAAACGCCAATTGTGTTCGTAAAATTACCGAATGAAGATCGTTGTCCAATTTCCCAACAAATCATTAACATTAGCCCACTCCGTCGGATGTCGCTAAATCTTGCTTGCTTGAACATGCTTGAAGCATTTACCAAATGAAAAATAAGAAAAAACAACAACAGTGTTGTGTTATTCACCTCGCTGGTGAATAGATTTATTAATTCTGTTGTGGAGTGCGGTAGTGTTTTCCGAGCGGCATGTCGCGATTTCTTTCGCATTAAATTTTTGATTATTATTTGCCGTGCTCTTTTGTTGTTGTTGCGTTGTATGCTGTTAATTAATGCTGATTTTTAAATTAATTTAATCAGTTGCTCTAAGCTTGCCATTGAATGAAATAAAGTGTGTTGTGAAATATGAATGGAATATGTCGGCAAAACACCGGTAAAACGTGATTTATCGAGCACCACCGATTAGTGAAGAGTATGCTTGTGCCAAAAATTAAAAAGAAAATATTTAAAAGATAAATCAATTAACATGTAAATAGTGACCTTAAAAAAATAATAATTTACGATTTTGCAAAATAAAAAGTGTTTAAAGAGTGGCGTGACAGAAAAAGAATCGGCAAAATATCTTTTGGTGGCGCATCCAATTGTCTGTTTAATGTGTATCTTGTTTTTGTCTGCTGTTTGGCCAATCGGTTTGCGTCTGCCGGTTTGAGTGCTTCTTCGCCTGTTGCGTGCGTGGTTCACCATTTGCGCGTGTGTTTGTGTTACAGCGTGATAATTATATGCATGTGTGCGTACGTGCGGTGCAACGCGTGGAGCAAGTGGCAAGCTTCATTGCCAGATCAACATCTTGCGCTGGCGCTCACCAAGCAGCAGATACAAGAGTGATAGCGCACACTTTGCTGCCAGCAAAAGCAGCTCATCTCCAATAACAACAGCAAAAAATAAAAATAATTACTACATACCTAGTACCTACAGTGCAGGCTTTAATTGTTCCTCGTCAAGATGATGTTTACTCCCAACGTTTGACACCTTAAACAGTTACAGTTAGGTAGCTGTTTGTAATTTGAAATTGCTGTTTTTGCT